>NC_047056.1:104573925-105906425 GCF_000738735.6 Corvus cornix cornix | reverse complement strand
GTGGAAGGCCCCAAAAGTAAGTCTGGGATGCTTTGGGTGTCTTTGATGGTTTATGACCTTTTAAGACATGACAGCTGCCTCTAGTTGAGCTTGTTATGCCCCATCAGAAGGGATAAATACCTTCAGGCCCACATGTGAGTGTGAATGTCCTGTGCTCAGTATGTCTCTTCTTTTGAGGCAGTGGACTATGGTCTCCTCCAGTCAGAGCTGACCTTCAGCACAGCTGCTGAGCTGGTCTTCCCCGTGGACTCCTTGCAGTGATACACTCTTCTCCCCCAGCCTTGTTTGCCTCTCTTAGGCTTGAGATAATTTGATCAATATTACCACCTTTATCTTATCTCAAGTCCCCATCACGTGGCTTAATTTACTTTCCATATTTTCAGGAATTCACAGGGGCAAATTTGGGGTGGGGTTGCTTCTTTATGCAGTCTGCCATAGTGGGCAAAGTCCTTTGGTGATCTGTCATAGGTTAGCAAGCATAGTCCCGGAAGGGACGTCCTTGCTAAGGGGTGCTTACAGGTTCCTCTGGGAACTGATAGAACCTATCAGCTGGCCAGTTTGGATATGGACAATTCTCTAAGCCACTTAAAGTTGTGATCACCTCTGTGATCCACATTTAAGAATAGGCAAACTCCCCCTCCAAGCTCTCTCTCGTTTCCAGTGCTGGGACAGGTGGCTGCAGGGTCCGAGCAGGGCCCAGTGGGCCCGGCCAGGCCCTGCTCGGGCCAGGCCGGGCCGGGCCACGGCCATCCTGAAGCCATGGACCTGTTCCAGCCGTGGAACCCCCCCCACTGCCTTGCCGTGGGCAGCCGGAGCGGCTCGGCTCTCCCCCCTCTCCACTGCGATAAGAAAAATTCAACATTCCAGCTGCAAAGCTGCAAGGCCGAGGTGAGATTAACCCTTTTATTGCTGTGAAGAGCTGAAACCCTGAAGGAAGAGAGAGAGGAGATGCTTAAAGCTGAAATTCTGTTGTGAAGCTATGATATATCAGAGTATCCTGTTGTAATTTCATGAAGATATGGGGGTGGAGTGTTCAACTCATGAGCAGAAGCACCTGCACTGAGATAGGCAGATGCTGACGCAGCTGTAATTTCATGAGAAGTTTGGACAGGGAGAGATGAACCAGATGAGGACTTTTGCTCCAAACGGGAAAGGAGAAAACCTCAGTCCCTAGAGATGAACCAGATGAGGACTTTTGCTCCAAATGGGAAAGGAGAAAACCTCAGTTCCTAGAGATGCTCCCAGAGATAGTCCTAACGATGAAGATGATGAAGACCCTTTGCTCCCAGGGAAGGAGAAGGGCCTCTGTTTTTGTTTCTGAACGGCTCAACCTTAAAATTGTACCCCAAAAAACTTCAAGAGTGGACCCTCGAAAGCAGTTGCGGGAAAAGCTGCAAGTCGGGGGAAAGGACTCACATGCAGGCAGAGAGACTCCTCTTCCTAAATGGACTGAACAATATTTGGAAGTGGGCGGCTGTCTCGTTGTGATAATGTTTTCATAGCATGAGCAAGAAGAGACTTCTCTTTCTAAATGGACTGAACAAGGTTATTATGGAAGTGGTAAACAGACTGAACATCTTAAGGGTTGTCTTTTCACATTGTCAGTGGGAGAAGGGAGGAAGGTGGGGGGAGGAGGAGAGTTCTGAAGGTGGTATAATTTTTTTTTCTTCTTTTAGGTCTGTTAATAAACTTCTTTATATTCTTTCAAGTTTGGTGCCTGCTTTGCATTTCTCCTAATTCTTATCTCACAGCAGATAAACAGTAATGAGTATTTTGGACCAAACCACTACATGATCTTAACAGTGTTTAAGGCAGTTGTGATCTGTAAGTCTCTTATAAGAACATATCCTCTGCTGCAGGTATATTCTAAAAAACTCCAGATCCAGCTGCTTTTACTGGTAGGTGCCCTTTGAGTCAGCATTTTGGCTGCCACTGAAGGAGGCAGCACTCCGGATGATTGTAGTTGCAGGTACCACAGGCTGCTGTGTGAAAGCCAGGCACCTCTGTATTCACACATAGGCACTGTTGGTCCTGTGTGAGAGCCAACCGTGTGTAACTGAGAACAAAATTTTGTCTGGATGTGTAAAGTCAAGTTCTTGGCTGGCAGAACATGAGAACAGAATGGGAGCAGACAGAGTAGCATCGTCAAAATACTGGAGATGGTAGAGCTGTTGTTAAAGCCCTAATGTTTTAAACGTGGCTTGCAAAGAGGATTGGGTACAAAACTGGGTCTGTGCCCTTGTTTATTGTGGTCCTATTTATCAAGAACCCCCAAGATACTCTCTTTAAAAGGATTTTTATTCAAACTTTGCATTAGAGATTCAGAGCTTGCCTTCTTGGGGAAGCTCAGGTTTCATAAGAACTGATTGAGTTTTGACATGACAGGAGGAGTCTTTTGAAACTTCGTTTGAAACTAGATTGTTTGAGCCTCTTGAAGTGTATATTAAGTTCTATGCATTGTGTATCCTTAGGTGAAAAGGCACCTGTGTTAATGTAGCTAAACTTCCTAAAGGAGGAGGTAATAATTCCACAAGCCACCTCTGCAATCCACAGAAAATCCAGGGTGGGTGGGACTTGATAATCCTCATGGTTAAGGTTTAAAAAGGCAGAAAAAATCTTTAGTGATCCTAGTTTGGTTTTCTTTTAATCAGTCTCTTCTGATTTCAGTAAAAAACATTCACTCACACATAGGAAGGATGTATTCAGAGATTGTTCAGAGGGTATTCAGTCCTCTGGATGATAAACTTCTGATTCTGGCAGAATATTCGGTTCCAGTGATAGCAAGTGTGCTGTGGCTTGGCATAGGGTAACTTTGGGGAAGGGATGGATCTCTGATCAGTTTTGTTTTTCAGGCTATTGAAACAGACTGTTTAGTTCATTAAACATACTGTTTAATGCTCCAACAGCAGCTGCTTGGTCTTCCTATTGATGTGTGAGCACTCCAATACGATCCTGGCATTCCTCTTGCAAAAACATCATAAATATTTCCTTGGGTGGCAATCCAGGGGGAGGGTAACACCACAGTTCTGTGGATCTAAAGCTGGCAGGAGGAAAAAAATGCATTGAGTAAACTGCAGCAGCAGGTCCCCTTGTTGCATTTTCCTTCAAGAGGAGCTGTGGGTGGTTTTGACTGCTGGCAACTCTCAGAGGTTAATGCTATGATTGTCTTCTTTAACTGGGTATGAAAGGACAGGTAGTTCTGTTTCCAGTAGGATTTTCTGTGGGAAAGCCAAGATGTTTTGGCTAGTGTGCCATTTAGACTGTTTGACAACAAGACTGTTTGACAACAAGTTCCCTGGTTGGCTCTTCACAAAGATGTTGACCTCAAGTTGTCCATGTGCTCCAGGGAGCTGCTTCTTCCTTTCATGGCCCCTTTCAGCTATTGTCTCTGTCATTCCTGGGAATGTCCTTAGATAAAGAAGAGGTGGATAGGGCTTGGCATGAGTCACAATGAACAGACCTTTTTCTCAAAAGAAACCTGATGAGAGATCATGGGATCTTCTCCCTGCCATGCTGGGTAAGAGCACTTTCAATTCTTGTGAGTAAAGTCCTGTTCTGAATGAATCTGCATCTCTTCAGAGAAATGCTGTGTTCCTGGCATGTTGCCTGGAGTGGCTTGTGGCAGGTGCTTTGTCATGGAATACAGGCCATGTCCAAATTTGTCTTGTTGTAGAGTAGGAACAGTATTGGGTCTATCTGATGTGCTGTTCCAATGAGAACCTTTGCACTGATTTTCTTGGGCTTTTAATCGGATCCTGGGAGAGGGACAGTTAAAAATCTTTGTGCCAATGCCTGAACTCTGTGTATTTTCTTCCCTAGGCAAATTCAGAATACACACACAGGGCTGGATTTGTCAGTGCCAGAATACCAGGAAATCCATGGGAAGATGATGTCTGGCCATGTCGAGTATCACATTGTCGTTGTTACCCGGTTGGCTGCCTTCAAATCAGCAAAGCACAAGCCTGAAGATGTGGTTCAATTTATGGTAAATATTTAATCAGACCTGTGTTAGTGATCACTTTCTTAATCAGCTTTGATTATTTCTGTCGTGATGTAGCAGATAATTTGTCATCAATCACAGCCTCTCTGGGTCAAGGTCCTTGGTAGGACAACACAGTCTGTACCATTTCTCCAATTCCTATTCCATTATGTATATTCCATTATACATACAGTAATTGCACTTTTTATTCCAGGAGCTAAAAGTGGCAATGACTGTTGTTGCCTTTAATGCATTTTTCAGTATGGATCAACAAATAGAAACCAATTAAGCTTTTTGTAAGTTCTGCTACTAATTAGTTTCTCTAATGTATGTATCAATACTAGACCATGGTCCATAAGCATGAAATAAATATATAACAGCTTATTTGAAAGGACCCGTTACCTTGACACGGCTTTTAAAATCCGTGGTAAGAGAGTTTTACAAGGAAGTGTCCATATAGAATATTACTGAGCTGGATTGTCTTTTCCAATATACCTGCAGAGTAAAGGTTTGAGAACACAGCACATGACTTAAAACAGGTGAAATTAATGTCATCTATGGCATGTGCACATCCACTTTAAGCTGTTTCACCTGGGACTGTCTATCAACCTGATGGGAAAAGATGCTTTTAGGGTGTTTTATTTGATCTTCTTTTAGCTGCCTGCTGAACCACTCCCAAGAAGTGCATTTCTCTGTCCATTGACTGTAAAAGGACACACCCTCTTGCATCCTGTGAACATCTGCTCTTTTCAGATGTCTTTTCAATAACTGTAATGTCAGAGTGATGTGAGTGTGTGGTTACCTGGTAGACCATGACCTGTAGTGTAACTCACACTCCATGAAAGATGATTGATAAAAGCCTATTTAAACTTACGTCTGATTTGCAGATAAACATCTGTCAGTGTTGTAAAGAGATGCTTGATGAGATCTCCTGCATTTATCCCACACCTTATGCTATATATAAAGCAGCAGTGATGGCATAGGAGTCTCCCTCCTCATCCCTGGCTGCTTGTTCTTGCTCGCACAGCGTTTCCCTTTGTGTGCCAGTGTCATGTGGCTATTCCATAACGTCAGCTGAGGAACTGCTCCCGGCTAAAAATGGGTATTTTGGGGGTTGTTATTCAGTACTGATTTACACCTGTTCCTTGAGCCTGTGAGTTGCACAGCCTCATTAAAATTTGTTTTAGGACAAGGAAGGGCCAGACATGGGCAGATAGGAGAAGGGGATGTGCAGTTGTTTTTTTTTCATGCAGCAATGCCTGCTTATATTATGTAATATTCCCACACAGTTATGTGGAAGATAGAATCTGACTACAGCTGAGGTGTTAAACTGGGCTGTTATCATCTAACTTCATTTTGTGTCATTTAAGAATAAGTTGATAAAATCAGATTGTCCATTAAAGAGGAGAAACAGACTTAGTACTGAGGCCCCCCTGCTTGCTGGGGTTGTGTGTTCCCATGTCTGCTCTCTCTGGGAGGATTTTCAGCATTCAGTTGCTCTTCTCAAGTGAAATGAGCCTTCCTGATTTCTCCTCTTGTGAGGCCTCCTGACATTTCATTCTTCATGAAGAAGAAAACTGGTGGAGCCTGACGAGAATAACATTTATCTCATCAGTTACATTTTTTTCAGCTGACTAAATATGATATATTATATAGTTTGTTGTGTGAGAGTAATTTAAAACCATGAGCTGGGAGGTTGAGAATGGATGTTTTCCATCGATTCATTCCGATGAGTCCTGTCTGTATGTATTACTGGAAGGAACAGAGGGATTCACCTGTCCTAACTTAGCTCTCTCTAAGTTGGATATTTTAATCTGAGTCTGTCCCTGCTTGTATGGTCAGTGGGGAGAAGGGAAATGATGTGACTCATCCTCTGGAAATGTCTCTCTTCTTTGACCATAGAGGGAAAGCATCTGCATTTTAGACAGCTGCGGTGGGGGGCTTCAAATACAGGCTAAAATGCTTGAGGGTCAATAGAGTTGCACACAAGTCACTGTGTGCACTTGGCGGTGCCCTGGGATTTTTCACTTGGCCTTCAGAAGGTTGTAGGTCTCCCATAGATTTTTGTGTGGTATTTGCCTGCCCCACACAAGCTTGTTGGATACCCCAAAGCCTCTCAGATGGCATGGGATGCCTGTTTCTGGGCAGAATAATCTGCTCTCTATGATTAGATGTCTGCATTTGCTTTTCTAAATTCCCATCCCAGTCGGTGCAGAAAAGGACGTAGCTGAGCATCTGTGGAGTGGGGGAGCTCACTTTGCATAACATAAATGTGTGGTACCATTTGAGAAACCCTAAATTACAGTAGGTGTGTGCACAGGGCTGGCAGGTGTGACAGAGGACATGAAGGCATTGGCACTGCCCTGAAACAGTGAGGAGAATACAGTACAGCATCCAAGGTACCAGTGGCTACCCTATGTTCGGGTGAGTTGAGCTTCAGTCACATTTTACCAAAAGATTCTCACAGTCATGGGAGCTGAGACAGACAGCTTAACCTGGAGAGAAGTCCCAGTCTTGTGGCTGCCAGGGAATGTGGGTTGCACCTGGACTGTCTGTGCAGTGCCCTGTTCTGCTGGATGCTGGAGCAGCACAAACAAGAGCTGTGACCCTTCCCCACCTACCTGGGGAACAGCAGAGAATGATGAGGTTACACCGGGCAGCAGATCTAACACATCAGATTTGTATCAAAAAGCAGAGTGAGATGAGACATCTGAAGGAAGAAGAAGAAACTACTGTGTGCCTGTTCTGGAGCAGAATGGGAGACGGGACATCTTTTTTGCTTTTGTTGAAACTGTCAAGTTGGAGGAAGGAGCCAATGTCACAGCGCTGAGGTGACGGGTAGGTTAGAGAAGGCAGGCAGGCATGGTAGGGTTTTCATTGTCTCTGGATACGGATTTTCGGATTGTCTCTGTTTTGGCCGCCTGGGGAGGAGCCAGGTGCGTGTGTTGTGGCTCCTCCTTGCCCGGTGCCTGAGGCCTCGGAGGCGCCGCCGCTCCCGCCCTGCCCTCAGGGCCTGCACCGCGCGCGGCGGGCGCTGGGCGGCAGCGGCGAGCGCGCCGGGAGCGGGGTCAGCGGCGTGTGCGGCTCCAGCGGCTCCTCTTCTCCCTGGAAAATGATGGTGAGCACGGCAAAAGCGTCCTCTAAGCTAGCTGTGATCTCTGGGATGCGATGTAGACCACACTGGGTCGAATCACAGGATCATTTGGGTGGGAAATGGCCTTTAAGGTCATTGATCCAGCCTTTGACCGATCACCACCTTGTCAATTAAACCAGGCACCAGATGCCGTGTCCTGACATTTCTTGACTCCACCACCTCGCTGGGTAGTCCATTCCAATGTCTAACAACTTGTTCCAAGAAGAAATTCCTTCTGATGTCCAACCTGAACCTGCCCTGGCGCAGTGTGAGGCTCTGTCCTCCCATCCTGTCAAGACTGAGAGGTGTATTAAAGCCCTTTGTCAAAAAACAGATGAACATGAAAAAGAGATTCCAGATCTGACCTGTGGAGCCTTTACTGTGGGTCTGAGCAATCCAGAGTGCCCTATTCCCCAGCCTTAATAGGACTATGCAAAATCAGCATCACGGCAGGCATCTCTAATTAAAATGTTTGTGAAGCATTAACAGAAGAAGAAATTCACTTCTGTGATGACATTCAAATCTAAATTCTTAGAAACTGGAGGGATTCTTTAATTTTAAAAAATGCTAAATTAAGGTTGTGGAACTGCTTAACCTTAAGGTTATATTTGGTAATTAAAGGAAAAGTCAGCTGCATTTCTTTCAAAGGTCACAATACTCTTGTACTATCGAAAGAGGGAAATTGGTTTTCTCTTTGGTACTGCTGCCAAGGTGATACTTAATTATTGCCTGTAGAATTGCCATTTTCTGTGATAAAAAGAAAAGGCTTTACTTTTCTTAGAAGCATTTCTTTTAGCCACACCTCAGCTTTTTTAGCAATTAACTTCTCCCTTCCCAGCCTTATTAAAAATCCACCCAGCCTTTAGTGCCTTCTCTTTGTGTCTGCATCCAGTTTGATTCTTCTGTACAAGTTATTTGTTAGTCAAGTTTTTTCTTTTTCAAAGCTGAACAAATAACTACTGGTGTTTGACAGGCATAGCACAATTGAGGGAGGCATTTACTATAGAACTGTCTTCCTCTCATAAAATGTGGGGATGTATGAGTACATGGGTGTATCTTCATTTATGTTTTCATCATTGCCTTTTTGCATATGTTGGCCTTCTCTTTTTGGGCCTCAAAATCTGTGCATTGGAGTTGCTTTTTCCTGACCATACAGGTGTGTTGTGAAGATAAATTCCTCCATTTTATGACTTCTGTGATGTGGGGGGGGGAGAAATCCATGCTCAGTGTAGCAATAGGTTCAGGAGCCACTAAGGATTCATGTTGATTAAAAAGAAATATTAGAGTTTTTGCTCTTCTGCTGGGCAAAACAGATGGGGAGAACAGCATGTGGTGATGTAATTAAAATCTACCGTAATGCATACCCACGGGGTCACCGAGCAGCATTAATTCTGGTACGGCTTGAATTGGGAGTTTCCAAGGGAAAGCTTGGGTTGTGCTGCCTGGAAGAAGGGATGCTTTTGATTCCTGTACCCAAAGCTAGTTCTTTTAAAGGACAGAGCTGCTGGATCTCCATTTTCTGACAGTGTTAAGAAGTGGGCTTTGTAAGAAGAAAGTCACAGTAGCCCTGTTTTTCATGAAATACTGTAAAATCAAGAGTGCTCTTTGCTGGTGTGCACTGGCTGGCAAAGGGTTTGAGTTAGCTCTAAGACCTCCATTTTGTTGAAATCTTTGCAGTAGATACAAAGCATATGGTGACAAGTTTGAGGTCAGAAATGGGGCAGTAAAAGGAGCTTTAAAGGGAAAGGAGGCATTAAGTCGCATTAATACTGAGTGGGATCAAATTCTGCGCACAACTGCGAGTCCCGGGCTCGTATCCTGCAGCCATTCCGGTGTGTACTTTCATGTGTGAGGCCCTTGGGAAGAGGGGGGCAAGGCACATGCATGAGATTTGAGGGATTAGTAGCAAACTTCAGGCTTTCACTTTGAACTTCCCGTTGGTTTTCTTAACCTTCTAGCGATACTTGATCACATTCAACTTATTTATTTGTTCCTAGTGAAAAAAAAAAATATCCAACCCATCTCTGTCTCTCTTTTAAGTTCTGTGTTGGATGTTAATTGTTACAGGCAAATAGGGTCTTGACCTGGCAAATGTGCACATGCTTTGCTGTATTTGCATGATTAACTCTTTTGAAGTGAAACAGATTGAGCCTTTGATATTGTGACTTGACAGAGCTCCTTGAAGTGTGTGCACTCAGGCTGACTTACAGGTGGTGTTCACAGAGTTCAGTTAGAGGCATGGAGGGGGAGAGGATAGCTGCAGGATCAAGACCTGGAGGAATTACAGGCAGCAGAAGAAAAATATTTGGATGTTAATCAAATGGAACTTTGTTTACTTAATAGGATTGATAAAATGGGGTTTAGAGTAGCGCTTAGTTGTCATCCTGACATTTTGGGCCATAGGATCCATCAAGGATTTTCAAAGGGCTGTAAGTGATAACCAGGAAAAGCAAGGTTTAATTTTATTCCATGCTGGTACACCTTTCTCCTGGAAAACTGACAGAGGATGTCAAATTGAAAAGGTCCAGAATTGTCACGGCAGAGCAGTGCTTTCTGACTGGAAAGGTGTGAGAATGCTCTGTGTGATGTCTGGGATTTGACCTGAGAAAATACACTCTCTGGAACGTGGCTGGCACTTGTGTAAGGCCCCTGTGCTGCTGCATCCAGCTCTGGGGTCCCAAGTACAGGAAAGACATGGACCTGTTGGAGCAGATCCAGAGGAAGGGTACAAAGGTAGTCATAGAGCTGGGACACCTCTCCTGTGAGGAGTCTGAGAGAGCTGGGGCTGTGCAGCCTGGAGAAGAGAAGGCTCCAGGCTGACCTTAGAGCCCCTTCCAGTACCTAAAGTGGCTGAAAGAAAGAAGGAGAGGGACTGGTTACAAGGGCCTGGAATTGACAAGGGGGAATGACCATAAGCTGAAGAAGGGAAGGTTTTTTAGATTAGATGTAAGGAAAATATTCTTTACTGTGAGGGTGGTGAGATACAGGAACAGGTTGCCCAGAGAAGTTGTGACTGCTCCATCCTTGGAAGTGTTCAAGGCCAGGTTGTATGGGGCTTTGGGCAGCCCAGTCTAGTGGAAAGTGTCCCTCCGATATTGAGCTGGATAATCTTTAAGGTTCCTTCCAACCCAGACCATTCTGTGATTCTCAGTGCACCAGTCTGGGCTCAGCCAGCCTTACCACAGCATTCCCAGCACCAAACCCAAGGTATATCTGGCAGAACAGCTGAGCAAGGGTGTCAAGGAGCCTGTGGCTGCCTGGGCTTGAGGCACAGGGACAGTGGGTGAGGAGCCCCCAGCTGGCAGGGGCTTGCAGGGGCCCCCTCTGAGCTTAGGTAAGCTTAGGGGAATGGTTTTGGCTGTAGGTCTGACACCTCACTGGTGCAGCGGGGTGTTCCAGCAGAGGGCATCGCGGCACTGCTGGATATTGGCCTGCACGGTGTGCTGCAGGCTTTGGGAAGCACATTAGTATGCTTTGGAGACAGTGCTGTCGCACTTGGTATTCCATGTTGCGTGTGCATTCCCGGCGTTGTTCAAAGCCCACGCAGATCCACAAAGGCGCAATTAGTGATGGGATGCGAGGGTGTGCGTTTGCTTTAGGTTCAGTGGTGTAATTAGACATAAATTGAGATTTATGAATAATTTACAGACTTTGATAGAGGAGGAATGAAAATTAAGTGGGGAAAGAAATAAGTTTGTGTATCTCAGTTCAGTGTTAGAGTATTTTAAAAAACTGTTTTGGCATAACCTTGATTGGCTGCTGTCTTGTAATGCTTTCAGAAATTAATTTGGTAGTTATTATTGAAATTAATTAGATGTTAAATGTTTTTCACAAATCAGACTTTTTTTTTTTTTTCCTGGGTGGAGGGTAGTGGTGTTTATTCTTTTGAAAGAGCACCAGTGAATTCCTTACTGCCCTTACATTTGACCTTACAAAGTATTGTTGGGAGGTGCTCAGGCATCATACCCTGTTCAGAGTGCTACTGGGATCTATCAAACTAGAAATGTACAGCAATTCAGAAACTCTGGAATTGCTTTTCCCTCTTTTTTTTTGGGTGTCTTTAGATGGGAAGATTACGATATTCTGGAACATCTCTATTGCCCTTAACTTTAATACTTGGTTGCTGAATGGCATTTCAGATCCCGCATGTGGAGTACAGTGTTGCTCACACTTAACCTTCGTTGCTTTTACAAGTCTAAAATTCTTGTTTTTTATTCCTTTGTCAACTCAGGTTGGGTGTTGTGTTTCAGATGTGTGTTACAGAGTTGCTTGCCTTTTGTGACTGGACACTGAACCCACAGTGAACATTGTACAGCTGAAATGCAAATGCTTTTCCAAATCATCTGGCTAGGTTGATAATTACTGCAAAAGGCACGGAAGCGTAAAAGCTGAGGTGGTTGTTGCTGTTTGTGCCCAGATCTGAATCAGTGAACTGGTCGAGGTGTGCCTGTTATTGTTAGGGCCTGTTCCCTGGCCTGGAGAGCAGCTCGCACAGTCTGGCTACATGTGCAGGATTAAACTTTCTTACCATCTGCTGTGTGCATCAGAACTCAAACTGGCTGCTGAGAGGTCTCTCCACTGGGCCAGATCTTGGGCTGAAGAGTTACCTGGGTGCATGATAGCTGCCCAGAGTGTGGGAACTGTGCCAGACATTGTCAGGTTCTAGTAGACACTATAAATGAGGTTTCTAGTAGATGGTCTCAGGTTCCAGTGCCTGGGAATGTGCCTGATGCTGTTTAGTTTGCTTGTATAGGTGCAGTGTAGGGATTCTGCTTTAATCTGTAGCTCATCTCCCTTCTGTGCATTTTGTTAGGTTGACTTTCTTTTATCACTGTGTTGATGGGAAAACTCTGCATTTCTGCATTCCAAGATGTGGTGCTTGTGTGTCTCCATCTTTTTTATCCATCTCAGTATGTGCAATACTGCACATACTGCAGTGTTAATCAGGATTCACTCCACTAGAGTTCAGAAACACGTGTTATAGGAGGATAAGAGCTGGACCCTAAAAGAATATCTGTGTCCTATGCACTCCACTAGCACAATTTCTTGGGTTGTTTTTTTAATGTCTGTATTAATTGAAACACATTAGTAGATTATGAGGCCATGTGGGGCCTTGGCAAATATATTATCTGTATAATACTGCAGAACATGACAGTCACCCTCATTGCATCTGTAATATCAGAGTTTTGTGTGCGGGTTTTGTGTATTGGTTTAAGCTACTGAATTCAGTACTTAATGTGGCATAGAAGCCACACCTTTTCTAACCAACATTCCCATAGCTGTTGCTTTTCTTGTAATATCTTGAGCCTTATTTCTCCTGTCTTTGTCTGCAGAAGGAGTTACTCCATTCACTGTTGGCATCTCCCTGTATAAGAACCTTTTAGGCCATGGCCAAGTTGTTGATTTTTATTTTCTCATGGATGAACTGAATAGATAGGGGTCAGCTGAGGTATTTCCCCTTAGGTTTTTGTGTTATGTGCTCTGCAGGGCAGCAAACATGACAGTTTTTTAGGCCTAAGCAGCCAAAGGGCACTGAAGCCACCAGGAGTGAGGAATGGGACAATAGTGCAAAGATATAGGCAGCCTTCTCCAATATATACCTACCAGGCAGGGCTTTTCTTCCCTCCTGTCTCAGGACTGGGCATCACTTCTAGTGGACAAGGATTCCTGCTGTCAGAAAAGTATCTGGAGCAGTGACCTTCCCAGTATTTCATTAGCTGATGAGTCAGACAAATGGATTCTGGCAATGAACTTTAATTTCATTAAGCAGTGGATTTTAATAACACAATTAGAAGACCAGCAACAATGCTTGAGGATTCACTGGGTACATAACAGGCTTTTGCTAGGCCATATATAAAGCTCCTTGCTAATGCATGGTTTTCCACTTCAGTTTCCACAGTTAATGTTTCACAGCACTTAAACTGCTTCTTTGCTGCTCCTGTCTCTCCTGCAAAGAAATTAACCCAGGCAACACATTTTCATTGCAGGTTTCTAAGAAGTACAGCGAGATCGAAGAACTCTACCAGAGACTGGCAGCACGGTATCCACAGGTTTCTCTTCCACTCCTGCCTAGAAAAGTTCTCTTTGTGGGAGAATCTGACATCTCTGAACGAAGAGCTATGTTCAATGATATAATGAAATTCATCTCCAAGGATGAGGGTCTAGCAACGAGTCCGGAGTTACTGGAATTTTTAGGTAACTAAGAGATGTGAGTGTCCCGTCTCCCATGAACGTGCTTTATGGAAGTGTTAAGTTCCATAGGTAGCCAAAAACTATAGAATGCCAGAATAAAGGCTGTCACTGAAAACATCCTCATGTGCATTTACAGTGCTGCACAGTCATGTTTGCTAGTGTTTTTCCCTCCTCTCAGTGGACACATGCCTCATTCAGAGCTGTTGATAGATACCTCCAGAGCAAGCAATGTGCTGTCCTGTCTCTGATGTCCTGCTGTGCTTCAGAACATATAAGTTTAGAAAGCTAAATAGTCATATGTTGTCAGTGGGGAGGTGGACCCTAAAGGGACAGTGCAGGGTCTTCCTTTTAGTGAGTGACTCTTCCATGTTTTGTCTGGTTTTCGTGCAAATTATTGACTCTGAGAAAGATTTAAATAGGAGACAGATTCTTTATTAGTTAAATGCATTCTCTGGTTAGCTTTTTTTCTCTTTAATTTTTTTAAATTTTTTTTCTTAGTTTTCCTTAGCCTTATGTTCAGCTCTTGTTTTTTCTAGTGATTCGTATAGCTCCGTTCTTATGTCCCTTGGGTGTAGTAGGGAGTTACTGAATGAATGGAACATACGAGTTCTCTGCTTTTAATTCAGCTGAGAGCTGCCAAGCAGGGAATGCTCCAGCCTGGTGCTGTGCAGGATTCTTAGTGGACGGTTAGTTTTAAGTAAGTGCAGTTGCAACATGCTAACAAGTGTGAACAGCCCATTTTGCAGAAGTGTCAAGTGTGGCCAGATTAGTTCTGTGAAATTGGCAGCTTCCTAAAGTCAAAGGGGGCAAAGCTGCTTAATGCCTGGAAAGATCCAAGTAGTAAGGTTTTCAAGTGGTTTTTGTTTGGTTTTCGGTTTGCGGTTTTTTTACCCTGGCAGTGTTCTCTTGAAAGCAGACCCCTTGCACTGAGAATTCAGAGTTTATGTTGATTGATGTTTGCCTGCTGGTTAACCTAACCATGGTGTACATCTGCAGGTAAACTAGGCTGGGCTGCATTCTGTGGGCAGACTGGGTGCAAGTAATGCGACCTGTTCATCAGAATTTGCCCTAGAATAATGTAAGTCTCCCCCTGATTTGGCAGATGCAGTCATGAAGAGCTGGGTGAGATGAGTCTCCCATGCCATGTTACTTCAGTAGTCAAAATGGTGTAACCATAAATTTTATCCACAACAGTTTTCATTAGCCTTTTTTTTAGCTAGTCTCGTTATTTTAAATTGCTTCCAGACATCTGGACATCCAGAAACTCGGCAGCAAGGAACCGTTCTCTCCTCATTCTGCTGGCCTTTGCATGTAACAAGTACAGCGAGAAGACTTAGTTTTATGTTTCAGTTGGGTGAATTTGCTGAGTTGGATGCATCTTGCATACTGAAGGGTGTTAGAACTCCAGGCGTCATTCTTCAGTGTAAACTGAAGAGCTGTTCTAGAAACATGCTGTCCAGTGCTCTAATTTTAGCCCAAGTTAATTAAATAGTATCAAAAAGTGGATTTTATCTCAACTAGCTATGTGAAAGTTAGCTACCTACATCTAAGCAGAGTTTTTACAGTCTCTCTGTAGCCAGTGGAGAGAAAAAGTCACTTCAGAGAGAAACTTCTCACACGACTTTATTTGGATGGGGTGAATCACCATGTGGAAATTCTATTGTTGCTGTTGACTGTAGAAGGAACATAAATAATAATAAATGTGCTGCTGTGTCTCAGATAAAGTTAATTTCCTCTATCTTTCTCTACTTAACTACTTTAAACCAGTAAACAGATCAGACACATAATGACAGTGCATAAAGGGAACAGTGGGAGTGTTTTGAAAGAGATTTACTGAAGCTGATCATGTCCTTCATTCCTCAGAACAAAACCACCAGGAACCAGGTGCAAGGTATAAAAAAACCTGTAGTTGTTATACCATGTACTCAGTTTTGCCTCCATTACTGTGTTTTGCAGGAACAAAATCTTCCAGTGCCGTTGACTTCAAGGGTAAAAACATGCTTGATGACAGGGAGAAAGAAGATGAAGAAAATGAGGCATTGGATTTTTTCAAAGAGGAGAAGACACCTGACTTAATCTCACAGCTTTTAACAGTGGAAAATGTCAAAAAAGAGGAGAAAAAAGAAGAGGGAGATGAGGAAGAAGAGGAAATTTTAGACCCTCTTGGTGTAATCAGGTATGGCTAAAATCCTATAAATTAGGTATTTAAATTTTAGCCTTTCTAATAAAGCTGTTGTATGTCACTGTCCCCTCATCTGGGCCTTCTATTACATTGACCATTTTTTAGGTAAATTTCACAGAGGAGGAGGGGCCTCTGCATTTCATGAATGAGGTGCCTTGGTAGAGGGAAGAAACATTGTAGTGCCTTTTCAGTGCATTCCTCAGGACTTGCAAGTGACAGGGACATCGTGAATGCCTTGATAACAGTCCCAGCTACAGAAGGTTCTTTGCAGGGCGCTGCAGGCTTCTACCACAAAACATCAACCCTCCAGCATCCACTGGATGTGCTGTTCTGGAGTACACTGGACTCTGTTTACACTGTCTGGAGCCGCTTTTGAGTGCTTTTTTTTCCTTTTTCCTTTGTCTGAAGGTGTCACATGCTAAATGACATTTAAGGCATAAGCAGTAACAGCTTGAGAAACAGTAATTGAATCAGAGCTTCCTGATATCAGTGTCTGGGTTTGTTTACCTGTCCAGTAATTTTCAGACAGTTTTCTTCACTTTTTAGGGTGTCTCAGGCTTTAGATGTCCAAGTAGAGAAGGTGTAGCTGTTCTTGATCTTCAGTAAGCACTGACTGACCCAACTGGATTGTTTCAGCCACCCAGAGTCACCAGCCACTACAGAATGTTCTTTGTCTTGGCTCTAGCCTGTGCTTTCAAAATGCTTCTGCATAGCAATAGGCAGTAACTGATAGTAACAAGCCAGACCCCTCTTAGGTGCTTCCCAGTGACATTAAATTATTTCCAGGGGATCATTCACTCTTGGTTCTAAGCTGGAGTCCCCTACACTAAGTTTGGTCAAATAGGATGATTAATACTGGAAGCACTGTTTGGACTTTGCTCCTGCCATTACAATAATATTTAACTGTAGATGTCCAGATATTGTCCCTTTATACTTGAAATATTTAATCCTTTAAATATCACTAGAAAACATTGGATATTACTCTTTTGACAAAACATGCTGAATTACCCAGCATCAAAGTTATTCTTATGTTAAAGGAGAGTTTAAAAATTTAAATAACTATTCGCAATGAGGAGTTAGATAAAGCAATACTTTCCACAAAATCGTCCTTAGTTTGTATGTTTACAAAAGCAGCTGTCCATTTTTGGATAGGAAAATGATCTATTGGGATAGCAAATGCAATGCTATATTTTCCAACTTACAACAAATAGAAGCTGTAAAGAGCTTGCTATGCCAAAAAAAGCAAGAAGTTTGCTTTTCTGCTCTGCACGGTCTGACATAGCATTTGAAAGTCTTGATTATTTTGGTCTTCTAATGCATTGAAGAATGACAAAATCTGGTATTTAATCCTCATTTAGTTTATTGCTTCCATTCCGAGTACAGAATTCTTACTGAATCAAAATAACTTCATTTATATAAGAAGTATGGTCTTCACTGGGACAGAGCTGCAGCATGACATGTTATGCAGTCATGTTTTTCACTCTGAAGGAGTGGCTGGCTATCTATAAAAGAAACTTCCATATCTATTTATTGTTATTTTTTGACTCTCACATGTACAGTGTTGGGGCAGAAACATGAAAGTGGAAATGAGAATCCTGGGTTGGATTTTACATTGTTTCTGTTCTCTTGTAACTCATCCTGCTTCCATGGAAGGTATTTTCATCTCACATCAATGGAGAACAGATTGGACATCAGCACTGTATCCCAGCTCTGTGCCATCTATTAAGAAGTGTCTGGGTGAAAGGCCAAAGGCAGGAGCTTAGTGGTCAGTGGATGGGCAGCTCTCAGGGGACCATTTTAGGGTGTCTTCTATGCCTGTTAAAATGTTTGGTGCTTACATGCTTTGAAGAGGTAGCTGCAGCCTCACAGCTTTAGTGCTTCAGATGTGCTTGAAGTTACTTTGGCATGGGAATGAATAAACAGGAGATGATGCAGATAGAGAAATGTGTTTAGTAGTAAATTGTCCCCTAGTGCCTAGTAAATTCAGGTTAAAAATTAAAAAAAAAAAAAAAATCCATGTTCCTTTCCTCTCTGAAAAACCATTGAAAAGATGTAGGATGAGCACTGAAACAAGCCAGTGCATTTCATACAGTAGTGGTGGCCAGAGTGCTTTGAGCAGCAGAGCTCTGACCTAAATTGAATCATGTGTTTGGCATAATCTTACATGTTTTTTGCTTTCTGGATGAGGATGAAACTGCTCCAGTAGCACAGGCCTCCATATGCTGTCAGCATGCTTCATTTGGTAACAACTTCTCCTCCTGGGCCAGAAGGCTGTGAATTGGATTTGGCCCAGCAGTGCTGCTGTGCTGCTGAACCACCCAATATCCACTTAAATATCTGGCCTTAGGGGTAAGATGCTAAACTAGGGCCTTTTTTTTTCTAGTTTTGTATTGCTGGTGATCATCTAGGTGGAAGCTCATAATGGTCTGGTTCCTTTTGCCTGGAAGAGACATCCCAGTGTTGTTGATTCTCTGCCTCACATTCAAGGCTGTGTCTGAGTTGTTCTGATGGCAGGTGGGCAAACTCACTTGCCAATTCAGCTCTTCATCTTTTGTTGGTATTAACGATGATCTACAAGCTTCGTGTTTCTCTGCTTGATGGTTCTTATGCCTCAAAGCTTTCTCTCTGTGTTAGCAGGGTGGTTCTGGGATTCTTAACCACAGAAAGACAGGGGTTTTTGCTGTCCAGATCAGGAACATGTCAAAAACAATACACATTTCTGATTAAATTTTCATCGTTTAACACTCCTCCTTTTTTTTTTTTTTTCCCCAGAAACCTGGTTCTTCCTAGAATAAAAGGTGCTCAAAATTAAATTACATTTGTGGGATGCAGTGTTGAAATTCATTTAAATATGTTCTCTTCACACTCTGCCTTTCTTGATAGTTTGGAATATTGGTATTCCAGTGTATTGGCACCAATTACTTTGCAAGTTTTCCTGGACATTTGTAGAAATCTTTTCAGCTTCGGATAGAATCTACATGTCCTGTAAGAAAAATCACTCCTAATAGAGAGTAAGATGATCCCTTGATATCAGCTGTGCATAAGGGAATGAATTACAGTATACTCACTTTGTAGCAGTGGCACACTTTTAGCTCTATTTCACTTTTCTTAGCACTGTAAGTATACAGTGACTTGTAAGTTGCTGTAAGGATCTCATAGCATTCTTTTAAAGTTAGCATCTCTTGGATTTGGGTCATTTTTCATTTTTTTTCTCAAGCCACAATCATTATAATTTTCCTTTGTTAAAATGTTTTAATTCCCTTATAAGTAGGAAATCAGATACATATTTAACTCCCCATTGTAGGGGCAATATTAGGTATATTGACTTAGCTTTGTCACTGCTCTTTATCACTCTTTATCACTCTTCTTTAAATCTTCTTTAAATCCATTGCAGATACATATTTTTAAAACCTTAGTAGGCTACCATGGTGCTTTGGTATCTGGGTTTTTAGAGCTTGCAGTATCTTTTAACAGTGTTTTAAAGGATTTTCCTCATAAATTGCAAAATAGTACTGTGTGGCTAGTCTCAGTTGCAGGGAGTTCTCCAACTGGAATGCCTTTAGGAATGAAAGGAACAAGAGCGATGGATCTGAAAGAGGCTAATCCTCTGAAGGGCAAGGCATGGAAGAGAGACACAAGTTGGATTAGCTATTCACCTGAACTTGATGGTACTGTTGAAAATTCTGCAATGGAAAAAGGTGTGATTTGCCAGTGGTTTGAGGGAGGTTGGCATGGAGAGAGGGGAGCTGTGTGAAGCAGGGATCGAGAGCAGCAGCAGTGCTCAGCCAGCTCGGCCGTGCCAGGGTGCCTTGGCCAGGGCTGACTGAGCTGTGTCTGGCCGTGGCTGTACCATGACATTCTCCTGTCCTCTCAGTGAGGTTGGCTGTGTCCAGAATGCCCACTGGAAGTGGCTGCTGGTCTGTGCTGGCTCCTGGGCTGTGGTTGGGATGGTTTGGCAGAAGGCAGGTTGTCCCATGCCAGGGGGGTACCAGGGACTGATCTAACAGCCTGAATTGTTGAACTGAGCTCCTGTGCTCAGGCCCAGGCTGTGAAGGCATTACTAAAAAAGCCAGTATGGCCCTATGTTCCTCTACCCACAGAGCTTTCTGCCTGCTGCCATCTTTGCTCCACTCTGCCCTCAAGGTTCTCTAGGGCTTGGCTTTCTATAGGGAATTCAGGCATCCAGTTGTGGATTTTTTACTTAATTCAAGCAAGATCAAGTTGACATTTCTAGGTCTTAATCTTAAAGCAAGTTAAAAAACACATCACAGTAACTGAATTGGGTTTTTCTTCTTCCTCTGTGGGTGAAATACAGAGTTTTACTGTTTGTATGTTGAAGCCAAGAGCTTTAGCATCCCTCTCCTCCCACTTTGGAGTTAACAACAACTGAATTTAATACTTGTATTCAGTTCATTCCAAAAAACATCAGACAGCAGCTGATTAAAATGACTGCAAACCAGCTCCTCTGAACAAAGTAGCAGCAACTCTGGAAAAGGAGTGTGGCTGCCTCATGGGTTAAAAGATGCAGCAGCCCTTTCAGTGCATGCATTTTTTCAGCTGCAATTAACTTCTGAGGTAATATTTGTTCACCACTTTGGGAGAACCCACCTTTTCCTGAGCTTTCTTTTCCTGTCTTCATCAGCTCTCTGCAGCTCTCACAGGAGGCTCTCCTCCACACACAGTTCCTCCCTTCTGTCCTTTTTCCTTTGCCTCCCTAAATCTTTCAGTGTCAGCATATATTTCCTCAGGCATAGGTTTTTCCTGGCAAACTGCACAGAGGTGAGTATTCCCTAGGAAAGAGTTCTTCTATCTCCTCGTGAGTCCTGGAGCGTTTCGACTCTGTGCCTTTACTGTTGTTTCACAGGATTTCCCCTGGTGGCTTCTCCTCATCCAGATTTGTGCCTCTCCTGAGGAATACAGACACGTGGGTAGGTGGAAGCTTTGCATCTGTTGTGTTTAAACACAGCTACAGCTAAGTCCTGACAATAGTTAGGAAGGGATGGGGCTGGTGAGGGCTGACCTTTTGGGTGTCTTCTGCCAGAGGTTTTTTCAATCTGTGTAGCTGTTTATTGCTGGGGTCAAGCTCAAGCACCTCCAGTGCTAGAGGTTTGCTGTTGCTGGGTTTAGTTGGTGAGGAGATTATTAAAGCACTCAGTGCTTTTCCTGGCTGCAGATGAAATGGGTGATGGCTTGGAGCAGCAGATTGGCAGGGAATGAGCAGCCAGGAGCCAGCCCTGGCCTTGCCAGAGCCTGTGGAGCCAGGCAGGCTGCAGGAGGAGATACCTTGGCACACAAGCCAGCAGTTGTTTCTGGGTTGCATCCTACACCTTCGTGTTTCCCAGCCCCTTAATGGCAGCCAGGCTAGAGTTTGACTCCTGAGTTGTTGATCCCAGTGCTTCCTTTCCTTTGCTCTTCCCTGTTGTGGTAGAAGACCCTGGAATGGCCTCAGCCTTTTGTCTTCAGGGACGAAATGAGTGGCAACATTTGATCTCGCTTCCTCTGCCAGAAACCTTGGGCAGCTGAGAGTGGCTGTTGAAGAGGCAGAAGTCAGCTTAAGGGGAATCCTGCATTTAGCATCTTTCCAAGTGTTTTATTGGTGGAGTGCCCAGAGCTGTAATAGGTGAGGGCAGTGTACTTTCTTATGGATTTTCCTCTCCAAGGAAGAAAATTTCTGCAGGCTGGAATGGTGTTGTAGCACAGCTGCTGTCTGCTGGACAGATGGTCTGGAGCAAACTCGTCAAAATTTGTGTTCAGCTGCTGTGCCTTCTGGTCCTTGGCTGGCAGGGTTGTATTCCTGCCACTCCTCAGGCATCCTACTCCTCAGCCACTCGCAAATTCACAGCTGCCTTTTGGTCCAGCCAGGTACGTGTTTGCCTTCCCCTCTGAATTCAGTAGGATTTATACACAGCATTAAAGCAACTTGTCTTTTTGTCCTGGTCAGCTAAGAGGGAGTGAAGGTGTCAAAACATCAAAGAAGAGAGAAGATACTGGTTATTTTTTCTTTAATAAAATTCAGATAGTCAAAACAATGAACGAGAAAATAGGGCTTTGTTTTCCTAGCAGTGTGTGTATTCGTGCTCACAGCTGTGAAGCCTTCAGAGATTTAAACAGGCAAATCTTTATTTTCTGTCAGTTGTTGAGTCACAAGCTTAGGTTGCAAGGCATGTTTGACCATCACTTTGCCAAGTGACACAAGTATTTGTCACAATTCCAATCCAGCTGCTGTCAGATTGGCAATTCACAACATCCCAGTAAACAACCCCATTGGTCTTCTACTGACAGATGAAATTTTTCTGAAAACCAAGGATAATAGTCTGGTATAGTGTTCTTCTCCATCAAAGAGAGGAGAAAGAAGAAAAGGGAGCAAAAATTCTGTAATACCTACCCAGTTAAAGGAAAAGCCTCACTTTTCATAAAGTGTCTGGTCTCAACCTTTTTAGGGGCAACTTTGTAGCCTCTCCTTGGGGTTGTTTTTAAGTGAATGACTAGGGAGTAAAGCAGGTCGGCAGGAATTCAGTCCCTCCAGTTTGTCTCTCCTGAACCTTTTTGTTTTGATAGATGCTTTGTGAGTGGTATTTTCCCATGCAGTGGGCTTTCCTTTCTCTTCTGCCGCCAATCCCATCTCCTGAGAACAGCTTCCAATGTGTTTGTTTAATGCAAATCTTGCTGTCCCCCCACAAATGGAAGGTTGAGGGTGATTGAAAGAAAACGATGGAAAATTAAGCCATGTTTAGCTGCTGGATCTCACGGAATCATCCATATTAATCCTGTGTTACGTCTTTTGAGTGGGAGAAGCCTGATCTCTTGGCATAACTCTACCAAGGCTTGTGTGGCTCCAGGCAGTGGACCTGAGACCCTTTCCTGGCTGTACTGTCCAGCCAGGGGAGTTGAGTTGGACATGTGAAGGTCTCGGCCCTCTTCTCTCATGGCTTTCTTTGGGAGGGCAGACTGAATAGAATTATGCTCAGGAAAACAGATCTTTGGGTACCCCCGGGCTTGTAGTTGACATATGTTCTGTGCATAAGCGCTCTATATTGCACAGGTGATTGCTGCTATGTCTGCTCCTGGCAATCAGAAAGAGCTGTACCTTGGGATCAGAGCTAGGGAACTCACACTGTTGGTGGGGTTTGGAGTAGATACACAACTCACAGCTCTAAAGTTGGCTGCTCTGTGTTTTCTTTTATTTTGGAAATAGTCATTTCCCTGGCCTAAGGAAAACTTGTGAGAGTCCTCCCTGTGCCAGCATTGTCCTTATCTGCATTCATATTTCCCTGTCTAGTGTTGGATTTTTGATCCCATGAGATTATGCAGTCGTTATTTCCGCAGGTTTTTAAGCAATCGCCTGGCTTAAAGTTCAGTGGTGAGTTTCTGTCATGACTGGCTTGAGTGATTCCAGTGCATACATAGGTGGAACATGAGGATCCTTTGGGAAAGAGTTTAAGTAATTATTTTAATGTGCTTCATTTTCTTTCTGATTAGAACACAGAATATACTTTAATGGGTTTTATAAATAGTTAATTTGTGTTTATGCCATCATCCTAAGCCCAAAGGGCTGAAAATAGCTCTCTTGTCTGTGTAGTGTTGCAGCTGTGTGTACCATCCGGTGGTGTTTTCAAGCAGAACACAAATGTAACTACACCTGGGGTAAAATGCAGCAAGGACTTAATTTCTTCATGCAACACTTCATTGCAGCATCAGGCTGTAAGTGAAGAACACTTAATTCAACTGGAAATGCAGAGGGAATTGCACCCATGTAAATGCAAATACCCAGCTTGGAATTTGACCAGATTGCTAAAGCAGATTGTCTGCTTTTAAGAAAGATTTCGCAGGATTTGTAACAGACCTGGTTCATTGTTTACAATGTACTAAAGGGATAAAACTTAACATGGACTTTTCTGTACACAGAAGGACTGTAGAGCCAAGTAATACCAGGGAACTGGAATAAAATGCCATTGCCACTAGCTGGCACCAGCTTTCAAATAATTTCCATAGTCCTCTGAGTGAACTCTTGGCTTTTGGTTTCCCCCTCCCGTATGGCAGCAATGAACAGGCATTTGCAGCAGAGCTGGGCAGCACTGAAGGTGTGCAGGAGCTACTGTGAGCCGCTCTGCAGGTGTATCCAGCATTACTTAACTGAGACGGGAGGAGTAGTAGGCAGGAGATCCTTTAGAGAGGCTACAGGATAAATTTATAACTACACAGAATCAAAAGTTCTTTTTTTTTTTACTTCTCCTTTGGAAGAGGATTGAACATGATGTAATTGGGCAGATTTAAACGTGTTTTGTTTCATGGACTTTACAATAATAGGATGACTCAAGTCCTTAATTAGAATAAAAAAGCATTACCTCATCGATGAGCCTGCTCCTTTCACCAAGGCAGGACAAATCTTTAATCGACAGATGCAGGGAACTGCTCATAGATGAGACAGACTGCTAATGAGGATGGATTCAGAGCTGCCCTATTGCTTTACTGTTCACTGAGTAAAACAGAATTTCTGGCCACAGAAGCTGTGGGGTGAATGTGTGCTCAGTTTAAGTCGAGATGGGAGACTTGCTTTTCCTTTCATCTAATGCTGTCAGGTTCCTAATTCAGCAGACTTAATAAAACCATTGTTCCATTTTCCCCCTCGACCTGCTGCAGACATTTCTGTCTTCATTTCAAAGGATCAAAGAATCAGATTTTGGAATACCATTTTTGAAAGCAATCTGTAAAACTTTGCCAAAAATGCATGATTTAGCTATATAACTATAGGCTGGTACTAATTAACACACCTGGGGGGTCATATCTCTTACTACTTGCCCCTTGCAGCATTTGGCCAGGTCTGGAATCATCTGAAGTATCAATTAAAAAGGAACAGTCCTAAGGACAGATGCATCTGGGACTCAGCAGCTCTTCATTCTGCACTTGAATTTCTTGGGTCATATCACACTACTTAAAAGTTAGATTTCTCCATTATCCCTTTAGTAAAAGGAATAAAACTGATTTTATAGATCTGCCTGGGGAAAAATTTCCCTTTGCACAGAAATGTGGCATTCAGAGAGTTCTTAATGACCATTGTCATTGAAGCAAAAGAAATGCTTTCCATTACCTTCTGTACATTTTGGGTAAGAGTCAAACCTTTTCTTTCCATATTGCCTGAGATGCCCAGTCATATCCAGATCACAGGGGGAGTAAAATTTATTACAACAGTGAAATACACAGCTCTGCTAGGTGGTTTGGCTGTGGCTAAACTAGTAAATAAAAGCAGAGAGGAACTGTAGCGTTGCTTTTGCCAACTAGAATAAAGTAGCTTCTGTCCAACAGCTAAATCCTTCTGCTCCCCAGAGCAAGCTGGCTGTGTCCAAAACAGGAAGGGCCCCTAAGCTTGTACTGATCCCTAAACTTTGTCTAGGCATCATTTGGGAAAGCAATAATTAGCCTGGGCCTAATTCATACCAGGGAGCATGCTAAAAAACTCACAAGGCATTTACTGTGCCCCAATTATCCCAGCCCAAGCACTCACCACATTTATTTGCTGTTGACCTTTTGTTGCCCTCAGGGCAGCCTGAGGAAGGTGCATTTTTAGGAGTTAGGATTGGAGCAGTTGGGGCCCTGTAACGAGGTACAGGCAGTGCTGAGTGTATGCCTGGCACCTGAGGGTGCTCCATGGCCATAAACCCCCAGGGGCATTTTGCAGCAAGGGTGGTCTGGCTGCTGTGGCTCTTCTCAACGGGCACTCTGTTGGGTGGTGGCATAGCTCAGGAGCAACCCCGGGGCTGGAGAGGTGCAGCCTGCCTCTTTTGGGCTGTAACAGAGTTCACCCATGTGGGTGTGAGCTGTGGTGTATCAGGTGGCTTGGAAAAGATCTTGACTTCGATTTTCACTAGTATAGATTATTTTCTGAAGTCTGCTCTATGAACCACGATTTTCTGTAGTAACTGCTCTTTGTCACGATACACAAATGGATTGGAGTGGCATGAATGGAAGGCTTCTAAGCTTCTCTCTTCCTTGCTTTATTGGTTTTTGTCTGTAATAGCATCTGAGGCATACTTGATGGCATCATTAAACACAGAACATGATGTCATGCCCTCAAAACTATCTGATAACATTACCTAGACCTGTTTGCAACAGACATCTCAATTTTCATCTGTGTGATGGCTTATCTGCCAGCATAGGCTGTTGTTGTGTGTAACAGTCTTGGCCTGGAACTTGTTCCTGAATCATCCATCTTTCTCCTCTTGGCTGTGAGTGACAGAACCATGGCCCCAACTGTTCCTGTAATATGAAAAAAAGCAAATGTGTTCTCAAGAGACTCCTGAGGGATAAACCCACACTTCCTCCCTCAGGGGCTGTTACACCAAACCCTGACCTCATTGGAGTTGTTTTTATTTGTTCAGTGGTGCTGCCAAGAGACAAGGGCAGTGCCACACAATGCAGGATGCTGGAACAGGAAGGAGAAGCACATGGTCCAGAACTGTGTGCCAAAGTCTCGGGAGAATTAGTTTCAATTCTTCATTTCAAAGACATCCTGTTTAGGCTGCAGATAGCTCACTTCTGGTTTTCAGGACCACATTTTGTTCCTGACCTGTAAAGGAACAGTGCTGGCATGCTCTGATGTTCAGAGGTGCTGTGAGAGTGAATTCTGAAAGGTTGTGAGGTGTTTTGGGGCTATCCAAACATTGTGGTTTGTTGACAGTAAGCATTGGTTTAATTGGAGGTGGAGCCTGTTGTAGCCCTTACTCTCACGGAGGAGCTGGTCTGCCAGTCCTTTTCCAGCTGTTGGCATCACAGCACCATTGCTCATAGGAGGGATGCCGTCATGGTGCCACTGTGTGCTGCTGGTGGATATTACGAAAGATGCGAAGGTGTCCTTAAACCCTACAGCCAAATGGACGAGACGGCAAAGGACAGCAGTCTCCTTTCTGTGCTCTGCTTATCACTTCTTCCTGGAAGGGGCTGGTATCCAGGACCCCTCACAAGGACCATTTCTAGAAGGTGACATGGACATCAAGCTTCCCTCCATATACAGTCTTCTGGCAGTATCACACCAGTCCTTGTTCCTTCAAACACCCCCACTTTGTTCTGTGCCCAAAGCATGTCATTAGCACCAGTTCAGGCTATGACTTTGCAGAGCTCTAGCACAACCCTCATGTTATTTCAAGCACTTTGAACTTAAAAACAGATGCAGAATAAACATTCGTTCCAGGACACCACACAGAACAAGGGAAGACCAAGGCCAAGTGTTTTAAAGGATGGATACAGTCCTGCACCAGCCCTCTTGTTTCACAGGGTAGGTGTGTGTGCTGCCTCCTGTGCTCATGGCACCTTTGCTGTGGAATTCACTGTCAAAATCTTTCCCTTCTTCAGAGAGACCACCAGTGGCCCACCAAAGCCACTGTGTCAACTGCCCTTCTCAGCTGGGCATGGGAGAGAAATTATGAGAGACTCATGGGTTGAGATAAGGACAGAGGGAGATCATTCACCAGTGACCGTCACAGGCAAAACAGGCTCCGCTTGGGGAAATTAACTGAATTTATTACCAGTCAAATCAGAGTAGGATAATGAGAAATAAAATTGAATTATAAAATACCTTCCCCCAACCCCTCCCTTCTTCCTGCACTCAGCTTCACTCCTGATTTTCTCTACCTCCTCTCCAGCAGTGCAGGGGGATGGGGAATGGAGGATGGGGTCATGCATCACGTGTCATCTCTGCTGCTCCTTGTCCTCCGGGGGAGGACTCCTCACACTCTTCCCCCATGGGGTCACAGGTCCCACCAGCAAACCTGTTCCAGTGTGGGCTTGTCTCTTCATGGGCCGCAGGTCCTCCCAGGAGCCTGCTCCAGCGTAGGATCTCCACAGGTCACAGCCTCCTTCAGACATCTACCTGCTCCAGACTGGGATACCCCACAGGCTGAAGGTGGATCTCTGCTCCCCCATGGGCCTCCAGGGGCTGCCGGGGCACAGCTGCCCCACCATGGGCTGCACCAGGGGCTGCAGGGGACTCTCTGCTCTGGCACCTGGAGCATCTTCTCTGCCTTCTTTGCTGCCCTGGGCATCTGCAGGACTCTTTCACATTCTCATTCTCTCCTGGCTGCAGTTGCAGGATAGTTTTTCCCCCTTATCTATGCGATCATAGAGGCACTACCACAGTGGCTGGTGGGCTCAGCCTTGGCCAGTGAGGAGTCCCTCTTGGAGCTGGCTGGCATTGACTGTCAGACATGGGGAAGCTTCTAGCAGTTTCTCACAGAAGCCACCCCTGTAGCCCCTGCCCGCTACCAAAACCTTGTCATGCAAACCCAGTACAGCAGGTACCAGTGTCCCCTTTGGAAGAGCAAAGGAAGATGAAGTGAGACAGGAGTGAGGCCAGAAGCTGGGTGGGCAGCATGAAGGGGCTCGGCTACAGGAACAAGTCAGCCCTATGAATCAGCATTTTGACCATGTTTGACGTACTGTATTTTTACAACCACACTGACTCTCTGGTGTTTGTTCTCTGTTCTGGCCGCATGGTGTGTGAAAGGTCTGCTGTAGTATTTCTGCCTATGGATCCAAATCCTGAAATGCCCTGGGTCTGTGTTTTCTGTCTGAAATCATCATTCTTCCTCCAACATTGCCATAGCCACTGTAACACCAGGGAATAAAAGCTTAAAACATTGTGCAGTTACTTGTAATTGCTACTCCCCTGCATCATTTCAACACTTTTCCACTAGTCCCTCTTACTGACACAGATCAGTGATACAGTTTCTGTTCTGTGTATTCAACCAAAGATTCTCCTTACCAAACCTCAGGTAATTTTTCACGTCTCCAACTTATTAAATGGTACAAGATTCTTCACAGTGTAGAACTTTAATGTTCTTTGAATGCATTTAGGATTTGTGAGTCAGCGAACTGACCCCAAGGATCAGGCTCACACTGTGAGTGACCAGTAGCTAAGCCTGGAAAAGGCTCTCCTTGGCTGATGGAGCACTATGTTTGTTGCTTTTTGTCCCCACACAAGCCTGAGGTCTCACATCATCTGGGGTTTCTGCCCACAGTCTGTTTTCCCTGATCCATTTTCCTTGCAGCACAGGAACCTTCAGTGTTTAATGCAGCCATCCCAAGGGGCTGGCAGGCAGGAGCAGATCATTGGGTGGCTGAGCAGGAGAGCAAGGAGTGGGCTCTGAAAGGAGTTGTGTGGATCTACAGGCTCATGTTGCTTGTGTCAAGTCATAATCCTCAGAGATGCTAGCTGGAGGCCTGAGATCATCTATCTGCCAGCTCTGAAGGGTGCTGTGGGAATAGTGTGTCACTGTGGCTGGGCTGAGCTCAGAGATTTTTTGCCAGTAGGAGGGGAATTTTGTTACGATTTTGGAATATTATCATGGCTGCCAAATAACACCAGCAGTGAGTTGGATCATGTGCATAAGCCAGAACACTTGTGAAGGCTGCTCATTCTGTTTTCTTTCAGGCACGTGTTGTGGCTTGCTGGCACTTAGCAGGTTCCAGTGATTCAGTGCCCAGCCCCCCTGTGCTCCCCAAGGGGCTCATGGTGCTTCCCCACTGGACTCCCCTCCAGCCTGACAGCCAAGTGCTGGCACATCAAGCTCAGTGCCCAGCTCCTGGAATTACTGACCTTGCAAAAGCTTCTCTGCTAAGAGCTCAGGCTAGTTAGCGACAAAATCATAAATAGGAATCCAATTTAAAAAATGCAGAATTATGTCAGGCATTTTTCTGCTTACAGCAGACAGCAGCCCCTAGGCAGCTGCCACTGCAGAGCCTCAGTGTCTTGCCTAGGAGGGAGAGTTTGCATCTGGGGTGTTCCCTGGTGTGACTGTCCCTACAGTCTGACCTCCAGCAGTGTCTGCAACATCACAAGTGGAATTGCTTTGTGCAATAGGTATATCCACGGCCTAGGGAATATTTCACCCAGAGCAATTTTATCTTACCTCTGTTAAAAAAAAAATCATCACAAGAAACCTGTAGGCAGGAAAGCTGTGTTCTCTTTTCATGGAAGATGTTTTGATCTCATGATCAGCAGGAGAGGCAGCAGCCGGAGCACGGCGCTGTGTCTGCAACAGCGGTGTCATTTAGCTCTGACAATGTCTCACTGTGTCCTCCTCTCTTGTAGTTCCTATGGAGCCATCTCTGAGTTGTGGTGAGAGGTCTGTTTTACCCATGGCACAGCCAAGAGGAAAAAGTGACTTCTGTGAACAGTAAGATGGGAGGCAGGGAAGGCAGTGGGGAACCAGGCTCAGCCCCATCATCCCTCCTCCAGTCGATGCAAATCCTGCTTGGCTTCTGCTGGAATCTGCTCACTGCCTTGGTAACTGGCCCTTCTCAAGCTTTTCTTAAGCTCTTTAGATGTGGTGTGACACGTATGTCAGACAAAATTTAAGACTGGAACATCATGTGCAGGTTGCTAGAGGTTTTCTGTAGGCTGGGGGTTGGTCTGTGCAGGTACCAGGCAGAGAAGAAAAGGTACCCTTCAGACTGAGCTTTATGTGGAGCGTCAGGGATTAGAGAGGCCAGACATTTTTTATGCAAACATCCTCTATCCTATTTGAAGCTTTTCTGTTGACAGACAGAGAAAAAATAGAGTTAGGTCTGCAGTCTGGGCTCTTGTAGCCGTTTTGCTTTAGAATGTGGTGAGGAGGCAATTCAGGTGAGGCAGTAGCAGAGTGGAAATGGTCTCCTCTTGAGGAGCACAGTGTGAGGCCAGGGGGCTGGCAGCATTCTGTTGTGAGGAGTGAAAGATTAAATAACCTAAAATTAAAACTTTATTAAGTAGAGGTAGCGGTTACAGTCAGGCTGCCTGTCCTGGAAGGAGGCACCAGACAGTTGCAGATCCTGCTGATTTGATCTTGCCAAGGCCTGTAGTGAGACAACACCTTAAAACTTTTAGTTTTAAGCTGAAAAAGGGTAGGTTTAGATGAGATATAAATACAATAAAGGTGGTGAGACACTGGCCAAGAGAAGCAGTGGATGATGCCCCACCCCTGGAAGTGTTCAAGGCCAGGTTGGACAGGGCTCTGAGCAACCTAATGACAGGTGTCCCTGTACACAGCAGGGGGGGGTTGGAATAGGTGATCTTTGATGTCCTTTCCAACCCAAACCATTTTCTGATGATACTGTTGCATGAGGTGTGAGTGCCCAACACATCTGAAAATGAGTGTGTGAATGTGTGAAGATGAGGTATCAACTGTTCACATGTTCAGTGCTTTTTCAGGAAATAGCTCTAACAAGAAGCTACAGTAGTGTGTTCATGTGGGGAGGGGAGGGGGTTTCAGCATTGAAGAAACCAATCACTTCGCCAAAATGGTTGCTATTTGCATTCATCACTTCTAGTTGCTACTTTTAAGAAGTCTCAGCATGACATTGCATACGTTCAGTACCTTTAATTTCCTCTTTGTGAGGCCTTCTTTTTAAGTGTTTGCTCCCAAATCTGTTGAGAGTGGGGCAGAAAACATGCTCACTAGCAAGTTTTTTTCACACACAGTTTCAGCTTGGGTGACTTGGATTGTGAGGCTGCTCAGGATGTTTTGTGAAGAATGTCTCGTAAAGGGATGATGTTGGCAGGTTGATTTAATTACAGTGGTCAAATTTAAATTCCTGTGGCACATTTTATTGCTGAGTTATACTCCATATAGACATCACTTTACAGGCATCCAACACAGTACTCACTCAAGAATTTGTTCGTTTTGGAGCGACAGACCTGTAACAATCATTAATTAATGTAAGAGAATGAATTTTTTTCTTAGCATGTAATTGTTATAGGGTTAAAAAGAGTTTCCTGAGAAGTAATTCCTGAAATGTAACTATTCCTGAAAGTAATTCCTTTAGCTTGAGTAGTGACTTTAAAGGAAATAAACCAAGGAATAATGTCTTTCAGAATTTGTTAAGTCCAAACTGTTCTCCCTCAGCAAGTCTTACACTCTGGTTTAGTCTAGAAAATCTGAGGAAAACGATAAAGAAATCTCCTTTATGTTAATTTTCTTTCTTTGCAGTCTACTCTGTAACCTTAATTCCCTTGCCAGGCTTATGAGTGCCTGAGTGCTTTATTAATTATTTAGTTGAAAACATTTTAGGAAATGTTTTCTGTATTATGATTATTGCTAATGATCTGTGTATTAAGCAAAAGTTGTCCATCTGTGGTCTTCTCATCTGCTTTCAAATTACATTGGAAAAGGATATAATCAGAAAACTTGGGGACAGGTTATAAACACAGCTTGCCTTTGTTTAGGAAGAACAGGTACTCTCGAGTTCTGAACCCTTGAGAAAAATCTGTTCCTTCAGGCTCTCTTTCCATCTGCTGCTCTGCTGGAACAATAATCCAAGGCTGACCTAATCTGGGAGCTGCAGCAGACAAACTTTGCAACTGAATGCTCTTGTTCCAAATGATTTCTAATTGGAGATTTATTTCATCAGTTACACATGATCTTATTTTGAGACATGCCAAAGCCATTTAAAATACTGTAAATTAGCGTGTTGTCCACAAGGAAAATATTTCTGTGTGAGGTAAAGTATCCCTGCAGCCAGCACTTGTCGTGGTGGCTTAATGCTTAGGAGTGAGGCTGTGTGAGTGATGGGCTTTGAATTTCTATTGGTCATCCCTTGGCCAAAGCGGATGAGAATGACTCCTTTTGTCCTGTCTGTTGTTATCAGGCAGCTCTGGAAAATGAGCACTGTTGAGTGAAAAGAAAGCAGCAGATGACATTTTGTTTTCTGCACAAACTAGTGTATAGGATCTTTGTTTTTCAGATGTGGTTTTCAAGATGTGCTAATATTGCTGCTATTTTAGCTGTAGCTGTTTTGTTCAAGCCTGAACGTAGATTTGTGGGAATTGGGACGTCCATTTATATTAGTGAGCTCTTGCCTTGTAAAATTCCATGGATACCTAATATATGAGTATGTATATTCTGAATAAGTCTTTTTTAATGTTACTGTTACACTCCTTTTCTGGAGCATAATCTTATTTCTATAAAAAAGAGATGGTCATATTTTCAGAATAATAAAATCTGAAAACTTCTGCCTGTGTGCTGAGGTTACATGTGCTCTTGATAACGACACTCATTGTTTTAACCCAGCAGTGAGCATGGGGCAGGGACTCCTCTCTGTATGGAGCACAGTAGACATGCTCTGTGACTTAAAGCAGTGTTACCCAGCTTTGGATCCGGGGTTCCAGTGTTTCACAAACGCTATCACACACACAGGTCTGGAAATCTTCTGACTTTGGAGTCTCTTAGCCATCCTTGTTGCCATTTTCCACAGAAAGCTTTTGTGCATTGTGGCTGTGCCAGTGAGACCTGGAGGCTGCCAAATGAGTGACCTACATTGTGTCAGTAAACAGGAGAACTGTGCTCACAAAGTGAGTGAGGTTTGAAACTGTCTGCATACAGGGTTTTGTTGACATTTTCATGGGTGATTTGAGCAGCATTTGGGAGCCAGGAGTCTCAGCTGGACTTTAAAGTGTTCCAGCAGCCTGCCTAGGTGGATTTGTATACTCTCCTTTCTGATCGTCCAGTTTTGGTCCATGTCAGTTAGGAGGCCAGTCTTTCTGTACAGTCACTGAGGAGGCAGTCTGGCTCCTTTTTAGTCAGAGCAGGAGACAGGAGTGTTATTTGAGGTATTCTCATAGTGCTTCCTGTGTAGACATCTATCGCTCTCTCGGGCTCCGTGGGCTCTGCAGTTTCTGTGCTGGAGCGCGAGGTGCAGCGATCTCTCAAAAGCCTCTCCAAAGCGAAGCCGCTCAGCAGGACAGGCCACACACTCACCCAGGCGTGCACGCACAAACGCACGGACAGCTTCAGTAATATGGTCAGAGGCAAAGAGGCAGGAAGGGGCTCTGCACAGAGTTCCACAGGAGCAGTTTATTGCTTCCACACTGTGAAGGATCCCAGAGGCAAAGACGAGAGCAGTGGAAAGCTCAGGTTTAAGTACGGGAGTGGGGCAAGCACCAGGGACCAATGGTGAAGCTCTGGGGGAGTGGTGAGGGGCAAAGGCCAGTGGGGAGAACCTGGAGTGGAGAACTTTCTGGGATATGAAATATATAAGGTAGCAAGGGGGTGGAGGGGCCACGGGCCAACCAGGGAAGCAGAACTGGGGTAGATTAACATAACAGAGCACTGGACCCTGGGAGAAGCTTTTCTGGTTACCATAACCTGAGGAGAATCTTTTGGTACTAGGGACTTGTCCCACCAGCAGACACTCTTTATCCCTTGTAACGTAGGCTCATCGGCCACCACAGACATCAGTAAGGCTCAACTGAGTAAATAGTTTCTGCTGAACAAAGGATACATCATCTTTAGGGCTGGTTTGGTTTTTGTTAAGGTTTTAAAAGTCACTAGAGTGATGTTCCCAAAGTTCACTTGTTTCATAAATGAAGAAATAGCAATAACACGGGTCATCTTCTGCCAGCTGGATGCTGATAGTTTCAAAATGTCAGATGCCAAGGTTGTGAGCATGATGTATGAAGAAGGTGCTAATGAAGTGCAGGGTTTGAGTACAGTAATACTTTGGAAGACTCAATGTTCCTTCATTTCTGTCTTCCCCAAAGACTCTGCATTCCTACACAAGTTTACTGCACCCTGGTACATCATTGTCATCTAATTACCTGTCCTTGCAGCTTCTTCTCTGCCTGGCTGCCAGCTTGGGATTTCATGATCAGCTCAGCTCCAGCGGAGTCCCTGGGCCCTCTCATGGGGAGGTAGCACCAATATACAGAGAGAGGATAGGTGGGCAGGCAAGATGCACACTCAGGCCAGCTGCAGAACCTCAGACAGGCTCTGAAACTTCTCACACCCCCCTTCTCATCCATTAACCTCTGCTCAGCAGTACAGTCTGGACTGGCACAGCTAAATACAGAACCGCAGGAATCCTGTTTCCCGCTTAGGGACTGACCTCAACAGAGTCCCTGTGTGGATATGCTGGAATTACTTGGCAGTCCAACAGTGGCTTCCTTAGAAGAGTAGTCAGGGGAAACAACTTGAAGGCAGAAAAACAACTTCCTCCTGTTCATACCAGTACCAGACAGGCCCAGCAGGTCTGGCCCTGTGCCCCGTAGCTGCCAGTGTAGTCCCCTGGCCAAACAGAAAGTGAGCCCGTGTCAGTGGGCTGGTTTGGTGGCCAGACTACACAGAGCGTTGTTACCAGGACCTTTCAGTTCCATTATTTTTGTTTTACATGCTATTCTTTATGATGCTCTTTATGATTCTCTTCCCTTTCTTTGGTATTTCCCACCATTCTGGTATTGTTTACTGCAAATATTTGAGCTAACTAATAGTAAATTCCTTGCTAACTTCATGGGGGTGGAGACCTGTTGCTTGGCAATGTACTGGCTCCTTTATATAATTACCTGTGCCATGATGGGCTCTTCTTATGCATCAGGAGAGCTATTGTAACTCTCTGAATGGACAACGAGTCTTGTCAAAGACTTCTGGCATTCTCTAGGTTGGCAAATCCTCACCTATATTGTCATTCACATCTCAAAGACTACTTTGTGAGGCATGAATTATGCAAATAAATGTTGCTTCTTCCCTAGTAGATCGGATTTATTTGTATTTACTAATTATTTTTTTTAATCAGTTTGTCAGCTCTGAAAGACTCAGTCCTACTGTTCTTCTGGTTTTGTTGTTGTTTGTTTTACCTTTTCCTTTAATACTTAGGTTCATTTGAATGATAGATCCCTTACTACAGTTAATAAAACAATGAATTTGGGTTTTTGTAGAAATCCTGGGTGAAAGCTGCCTGTACATATTATAACTTCAGATTTTGGCAGGTTTTGAAAGAAGGGTCTTTCACAAATATTTCAGTTTGAAGCAGTTCCTTGGAGCTGAGCTTTCAAAGCTCAAAAGAGTAGCTCAAATTCAGAAGTTACTCGAGGCATATCCCTGATGAATATGAATGCAAAAAAAAGGGAAATTCATTAAAGTTTCTTCTGCTTTAAAATGAAGGTTTTTGTCGTAAATAGTTCAGCAAACTAGTTGCTTCACCTTCATATACCTTTAGTGTATCACATAGGGTATATTTCCGAATAAAGCAATATTTAATTCTGCATGAGGCTTGCTCTTAGGCTGCCTTTGCTGCAAAATGGTGGTAGCAAGATAATATCATGAGTTACAGTTTGTTGATAATAAACTTGTGAAAATAACTGGAAGTAACTGGACTCCACTTTCGTGTGCAGCTGTAACTGGAAGAGGATTCTACAAGACCCTTTAATGTAGTTGGAATGTGTGCATAATCTTTTGACCTTGTTCTTAGTTTTTGATGACTGTGGCATGTTAAGTGCTGATAATTGGGTTTGTTCTAGGCTGAAACCTGACCTGCTCTCTGCAAAGGAGATCAGATCTTCTATTGGAAGAGGCACTCAAAGGGGCTATGTTAGAAATTGCAGGGCCAGGGCTGCTGAGAGTGAAGATCTCTGAAATATGGCAATTACTTTGGAAGGACATGCTGTCGTAGGGACTGCTTCTCTTTCAGCCCAGTTTGAATTGGACTTTTCACCCAAAGATTTTTGTCCTCTAAATTTTCTTTTCTGTGCCATCTGGTTTGCTTAATAACTCAAGCTGCCTTTTTGAGAGAGCTGCCTTGTAGCTTCAGCTGCTGGAATGTGAGTCCTGGGTATGAGAGCAAGAGGCAGGTGCTTTTCACTCTGCTCTTGGAAGGGGAGTCAACTCTCCTTGTTTAAACCATGTGGAAATGAGGGGATTGTCTAATACCTTCATGAAAAGAGTATGCAGCAATCATAAGCAGCAGCAGGAGCTGGCAAGGAAATGGAGCCAAAGGGATTTTTAAATACCCGTCCAAAGGGATCAGTGCAATGGACCAACTTGCACTTTGTATTTCAATCCATCCCTTTCTGTCTGTCTCGAACAGTGTTGCTGGAACTGATCTTCTTTCTTATTTTAAGCTTTCTGTGTGGGAGGAGTAAAACTGCTTCAGTGTTTCTGAGTGGTAGTTTGCACAGTACAGCATTGTTAGCTCTGCTTTTCCCATTCCCGTTGGGCTCCTTGACAGATTCTAAGAATATACAACATGGCTACAGGTAGAGAAGGTCTGACCAACAGTCCCTCCAGCTCAGTATCCCATTCCTGCCAGCAATTAACAGATGCCTGTGTACCTTTGTCTAAACCTTTCATAGCCTCCCACCATGTATTTTCAGCTTATGAGACTTTCTAGCCATAAATCTTGCTTGTTAAATGAAGAGTTGCAGCTGGCTTTCTTTTCTCTTATGTTTTAGAACTAAAAAAGCAAAGAAGGCACCTGCTCCTCCAGCCAATGAAGAGAAGCCCAAATTAACCATTTTTGAAGAGGAGGTGGATCCAGATGAAGGACTCTTTGGCCCAGAAAAGGATTTCTCATCAGTTGGTCCCAGAAGAAAGATGAAAGAGAGTAAAGTTGTTCTGTATTTGTATATGCACAGATTATTTTATCTAAATCATGTGTATAACTGAGCCTTTAAATTACAGTGATGCATAGTATACAGGCTAAATAATGACTTGGAAATGTTGAGGCAAATCTTCAACTGAGCAGAATCATGTAGAATCATTCAGAAAGAACAAATGAAACCTGTAGCTCCCGTAGCTGTTCTCACATTTGGAACTGGGATATTAAGGTCTGTGCTGTCCCACAGTCACTCATGCCACACTAGCAAGAGTAATGTGACCTATTTTTGAGTGCAAAGAAAAAGCAGATTGATCAAGTCCCTAGAGTGCAGAATATTACTGCACTTTGTGGGCTGGAAGTCTTTGGAAAAAAAATAATTGTCTACATGATCTGTTTTTTCAACCCAACCAGCCAGATTTACTAGTTAGTGCAGGCATTGTGTTACATAGCATGATTTAACTACAGCAGCTTCTGATTCCCCTTTCTAGATCTGAAGTTATTTGAAGACCCAGACCTCGGTGGGGTGGTGAGACTGGGTGACTCACTCCTGCTGCCAGCTGCCTGTGAGCACAGCAATTATGTGCTGAGCAGGGCTCCTGAGGAGGACACTGAGGAACTGCTGAGGTACTCATCTCAAATCTGTCATGTGGGATGAAGGTGGTCTGAGATGTTATTTAGATCTTGAAAGAGATTAATTCGGGAGCAAAGCTTAAATACTCAGAATGCAAACTGTGAATCAATACTTGTATTGACAAGTAAAATGTAAGATGTGTGCCATGGAGCTTGGAGATAAACACATTAAAAAGGAAATTAGGAAGACCCTTTGGGAAAGGTGGGGTGCAAGGTATTATTCTGTGACTCCAAAGGAAGGGTCTTGAAGGCCCAAGCTGTGCTATCTTGCTCGTTTTCTACATGACACTTCTGCTTTCTGCAAACGATCCACAGGGAACCTGACCTCCATTGTGAAAAGTGAGGGACAAAGCCCAGAGATAAAGAGCAGGTCAGCTTCAGGGACGTGAAATCAGGAGCTCTTGCCACAAGAGGAATGATTTTCATGCTGATGGCTCACAGACTTCCATGCATGCTTCCAGGAGGGATCCTGTGCATACCTCCACAGCAGTAAAGATCTCTTTATCACCCTGCATTTAATATTTAATCTAGTGGAAAGGAGGGCTAGAGCTCAGAGTTGTAGGAGGGTATAATTTATTGCTTCTCCCTTGATAGTGTAGCACTGGAACACATCAGCACATAATGCGTTTATCCCTGACATCTCTCTCACAGGGCTGGTTCGCCTGTGCTGATAATCCTCCAGAGATCAAGCAGGGAACCAATGCTTGGAGAGACACAGGGAATCTGTGCTGCAGTAATGAGTCAAATTCATTCCTTCTGGGTCTCAAGCTGGCATCCGAATGATGAGGCCAGCCTGCTTCCAGTGCTAATTTGTGTCAACCAGTTCCTGTTAGGATGTATGATTTCCATAGTAGGTACTAAACCCTGGAGAGAGACTCTCTGTGTGGTTTCAAAGCTCTCGTGAAGCAGATAATTTTGCAGCTGCTGCTTTCTATGCATGGAAAAGTGCTGGCTGTCTGAGCAGTAATACCTGACTTACTTTAAACAAAGGTTAAATTGGGCGGGGTGCCATCTTGCATGACATCCTGACAGCTCACCTGATGTTTACAGAACCTGATGGGGCAGGACATGACCTGATTTTATGCTGTGGTACATTAGGAGCAAATACATGTGTGCTTGCAATATTTTCTTCTCTGCTAGTGAACTCAGCATACAGCACTTCATCCAGAGTGTTCATATGACTACAGGAGAAGGGCCTGTTGCAGTGCAGTCCTTGCATTTTTATCCACCAGAGAGAACTTCTCCATCTGTCGTGTTAATCTCTTTTGGATTATATATGTTCAGAGAAAGGTCTCTGAAGTCTGCTCTGAGACCAACAGATCATGCTTTCAGATCAGTTTGAGATCATCAACAACAGTAGCACACCCAGATGGTTATGGGAACCCATGAGAAAAGATTTCATTTCTTTTAAATTCCAGTAGTTTTCATTTATTCCTGATTTGTCCCGGTGCTTTCAATAGCTGATAAGTCATCAAGATCCAGTTGGAAATGAATACATGTAATGAAGCAGAAAATCATGCCAGTGGTCCAATGGGAAAGTTGCTATGGGAATCCAGAGGCAACTCCTGGCTGTGCAAGAGGTAGGCAGATAGGTCAGGATCTGTTGACATGTTCAGTTGCCTAACACCCTCTGAAATTTCCCTGGTAAACCCAGTTCATGGTGTTACCTGCACATCGTGGAGGGCTGATGAACTGAATGCAAGGCAGTTGAGTGTAAAGGAGAAGCTGCTGGCAAAGAGGGGAGGAGGAGTGGCAGTGCTGTTTTAACCTAATGCAACACTTCACCTCCCCTCTATGCAAATTCACTGCAGTCCCCTGAAATCCCATAGCGGAATTTTCTCCAGTGGTTGTGCAAAATGCACTTCATTTGCTGTGCAGCTGGAAGCCTCAGCAGAACAATCAGGTCTCACTAATATAGAGGCAGCAATTGAATCATCATCTCCCACCTTCCCTTACCACGAAAATGGTGTGGAATGTTCTTGCAGGGCAGTGCCACAGTCTCTCTTCCAGGCAGTGACCCTTTGTGGTGAGAAAATGTTCAACATAAGCTGAACTCTGCAATCTCCTGGCATAGGAGCTTATTTTGAGGCCTAAGAATAAGTCCTGCCTTTGCCCTGTACATGTTGACAATTACTTTCCCAAAAAAGACTGAAGAAATCTCTCCCCTGCCCTCAGATCAGAGCAGGAGCTGTGACAACCTGTTCCTTTAGTGGGCTAGAGCTGGATATGCTATGAGAGGGAAATGGAAACATCTTGGTCTCTTGGACATAGTCATACCAGTTGTATCATACCAAAAGTTTACCTGGGCACATTTTGCTAAGATCTCGGACTGTCCTGAGGTATGATGCACCAGCAAGTCCAGAAACCTGGATATGTTCACTGCACTCCAATGGAGCAGCTGAATAATGAAGATGTGGGAGCTCTTCACTGGTGTATTGAACATTCACAGGTACCTCAGGGTCTGCTCACATGTGTGTGGTAGATCTGAGAAGTGTCTGACTCACTGTGAATCATGGGCAGAATAGGAGAGAGCTGCCTAAGGCAGAGGAGGGCAGAACCTTCTTCCAAAGGGGGATGGGAGAAACATAATGTTCAGAGCAGAACACAGGAGCAACCAAATCCTTTGTGATCTTTATGGTACCTGAGTGGTTGTAGCAGCAGCACCACAGCAGTGTCAGCACAGCAGTGAATCCTCAGCAGTGACTATAACTCATGAGGCAGAGGCTGTTAAGGAGGCAAATGAGTCTGCAAAATATGCATGGGCTCTGCTTGTCACAACATGAGGAAGAAGAGAATCTGATAAATGTTCTCATTGCAAAGTGAAGACTGTGCTCACTGTGGATACCTGCTCATATGAAATGAGAATTACTGTTTTAAATAGAATCACCAACTTTACATTAACAAGTGTTGAGCATTGAGAACCAATTGCTGTGTAAGATTTCATGGGCTTTATCCCATGGGACTCTACAAAGTAGATCCCTGAAGAGGCCAAAGTCTGCTCTCCTGAAATCCAGGGCAGTTACTTTGCTGAGCACCCACTTCACTGTCCTGAGAGATTCAAATTCCACCATTTCATGGTCACTGCAGCCCAGCTGCTCTTGAGCTTCACATTCCCCTCCTTGTTGGTGAGAACGAGGTCAAGCCTAGCACCTCTCTTTGTTGGCTCCTTTGTCACTTGGAGAAGTAAATTGGCCTCAATGCATTCCAGGAACCTCCTGGATTGCTTAAGCCCTGCTGGTTGTCCTTCCAACAGATACTGGGGTGGTTGAAGTCCTCCATTGAGGACCAAGGTTTGTGAATGTGAAGCTGCTTCTCCTCTGTAGAGTACCTTATCTCCTCACTCTTCCTGGTCAGGTGGCCTGTAGCAGACCCCCACTACAATGTCACCTGTCCCTGCCTTCCCTTTAATCCTGACCCCCGAGTTCTTGGCTGGCTCCTCATCTGAGGCTCCTGACTGAGCTCTGTGCACTCCAACTGGTCACTGGCATAGGGGGTGAGAGTCCCTCCTCACATCCCCTGCCTGTCCTTCATAAAGAGCCTGTATCCTTCCATTCCAGCGCTCCAGTCTCAGGAGCCATCCCACCATGTCTCCATGATGCCAGTGAGATCATAGCCCTGCAGGCATGCACATTTCTGTCTCATTAATCTCAATCATGCCTGCCTGGTGTAATGGATCAGGTTTTTGTGGAAAACTAATGCTGGAATTGATCCTGTGAATGTTGCAGCAGCTCTGTGGGCCCACAGAATTACATAAATTATCACACATCCTAGCCTGAAATAATTATCACAGCTGTCTGAGCAGCCTTTTCAGAGAGATTTAATTAGCTTCACCTTTGGTAATGAATAGGGAGCTGAGATGGAAGGAAGCAGCTGTCAGCACAACATTTGTCTTTTTCCAGTGCTGAAAAAAAGTGTCAGCAGCAGGATCCCAGTTCTGCTGCCCTGTGATGGCAGATCTGGTGTGTTCCTTCTTAGGATTGCACGGATAACCCTTTCAGGAGCATTACATTTTTTAAGACTGAGGTTGTTTGTGAAACTGCACCCCAAACACTGTTCAGTCCATAGAGCTTCTTGAGCAGGTTTGTCAGCTTCTGGTTTCCAAGGAACTGTTGCCACTCTTGAAGCACAAAAAGTTTGTGTGTTCTTCTTTCAGCAGGCATTAGCAGATGCTGAATTCAGAGAGTAACACCTCTTCAACCTATGCAGGAGTCATGTGGGGCACCGTCTCCAGCACCAGTGCTCACTGTCCTGAGAATATGAGAACACTATAGTTGGGAAAAAAACTTTGAGAAACTCCAGAGGGTTTAAACGTAGATCCCTTGGGAGAGGGTTATTTGGGCAATGTACAGGTGGAAGAGAAGGTTGCAATAACTGAGTCAGAAATCTCCTGACCACTCCAGGGCAGTTTCTCTTGCTTGCTATGACCAAACTGTGGGGAAAGGTCCTTGATTTGGCTGCAGTAGGTTATAGAAAAACAAATTTTTCTGTGATGTTTTTCAAGCATTTATTTTTTTCATTCCTGTGATGTGTTGGGATGCTACTTACAAGCATTAGAAAAGCTATGAAGTAAACTTGCCAACAAAACGAAAAGTTTTTTGCTAGACTGGAAACATTAATCCTTGCCCCACTCCTAGGAACATGTACAGGTTGTGTAGAATAATGTAGAGAGGCAACGTGGAGTCCTAGTGTAGCAAGAGATGCTTTTGCTGGGCTTGGGACCCACCAAATTTCAACCATCTTGCCGCAGGTTGTTTGCATTTTTGACAGACATCATCAGCTCAAGGAGCAAAAGTTGCCTGCTCTCCCCTCCCCCAGCTGTGCCTTTGGCTGGGGATTGGGGAACTTTCTAAAGAGGCAGGAGAGAGAGGTTTGAACTTCTTCAGACTGGAAAAATGGACTTGTCTCATTTCCTAGGTGAGCAATGTAACCAACAGGCTGATTTCCTTAGAGGGCTTCTTGTGGGACTGACCTCCACTACTGAGCCTGTCCTCTGGCACTCGGCCGGGCAGCACCACCGGGCTGCATCCGTGCTGTTGGACTCTCTGCAGCTGCAGAGCAAGGGGACTGTGTGCAGCTGCCTCTGGGAAATGGTCCCTGTCCCACACAAGCTTCCAGTTGTGCTGGAGAGTATTTTGGAGGAGGGCTAATCTCTCCCAGACCAAAACCATGCCAGTGGTTCCAATACGGACTGTCACATTCCAGTGTCCGGAAGTATTTCCTGGCCCTGGTTGAAATACCACTGTGAATTTACCTGTAATGGATTGTAGGGGAAAGCTGAAGCAGGAGGAGAGATACCTCCTTCACAGCCCCAGTGCTTGGCATTCCTGGGGTTAACTCCAGCCTGTATCTGTCCATGGGCCTTGATGGACATCACACTGTCTCTCCTGACCACAGCAGACATGATAGGCAACAACAGATACTTTGAAGTCTCCTGCCTATTTTTGGGCACAAGTCTTTTCCTAAATTGTAGATGTGATATAACAGCATTCTCCAAGGCTTCACTAAGGTATCTCTCGTACTTGGAATTAACACCAGACAAAATAAAGTTAGTAAGATGAAAGTCTGTTCTGCAAGAACTGCAGTTAGTTGCATAACTGAGCTTCTAGCACGAGCCTTTTGGATACTTTAGCAAATTATGGGAGTCTTTGTCTCTTGCTTTCATTACAGATTCTCATCACTAAAGCATTCCCAGCAAGCAGAGGTCACTGTCCCCATCACGTTGTACATACAGTCATTCCTGTCCCAAAGATCTGGTCCAGAGAGATGGGACAAAGTTCAGAGAAGTGGCATCTAAAATGTTGATGTTCTTGTGGCAGCTGCATCTGCCTCCAAGTCAGAACTCGTTTACTGACTGGATGTCCACATGCCAGCAGTCATGAAAGGCTTTGTGACAGCCTTTCTTCAGGAAGGGCTTTGATTGCTTTCTGTGTCAGAGAGAATTTCCACCAATAGTCTGTGAATCAGCACAACAATATGGCAGGAATTTTAAACAGTGAGGTGCTGCTTTTCTTTTACAGAAAAAGAAAGACTAATTAAAGAATGATTAATTACATGGATTCTCTGCCTGATTGTCTATAAAAAGATGGGGTGGGAAGGTTCTTCCTTTAATCTTGTTTCAGAATAGTTGCTTGATTTTTTCTTTTTCCTCCTGGCCTGGAGTTAAATATGGTGGTAGTTATGCACTGTAACAATTCCTTTGCTTTCAAGAAATAGAAGTCCTTGTTTCTATCTCTGCCTGAGGCATTTTGCATTTTACCTCTTTAGTTTTGCAAAGACGGTTGTGTGTCACATGATCAAACAGCAGTGGATCAAACAGCTTGCCTAGCACTGCAGCCCTGAAAAGCAGGTTTTGAGACAAAGACCACATATTATCTGCTATGTTCTCTCTAAGAGAATTCTGTCTAACCAAGGTCTTGAAAAAATCCAGGACAGAAATAGAAAATTACATCATCAGCTTCCAGACTTTCTCCTGCAGAATCTTTGGCTTAAAAGCAGAATACCAAACCCCCATCCCCTAAAGACCCCCACAACCTACTGGACTGGATCTTTTGGGGGTATTTTTTTGGCTGTGCTGAGTGGTTTTGTTGCTGTGATTAGCACAGAAGCTGGAGTAGAGAATTTGGGAAGTTGTACCATCATACCAGGTTAGTGAGCTGGATTTACTGCTCCCCTTTCTGGGGCACCCAGTTCAAAATCCTGCTTCCTCCATATGGTCTCTGTGTATATTGTGTATTGTTCCTCTGGTTATTATGTTTTCTGTTATTTAAGACCAAAACTTTATGACATGGACACTGATTCATTCACTTGTTTGTTTATGCCAAGAAGGGAGGCTTCAGAAATACCAGCCCTAACAAGTTTTGTTTTTTGCACAGCAAAGAGAACAAGAACATGTCTTGGCAATGTGATCAGAGGTGTGATATCTCTTGGATATCAGAGTTCACAACAAACAGGAAGGCCTGGGCTTAAATGAAATTAATTTCTTTGTAGATGAGGAATTCAGAAATATATTGAGCGTGTTTTGTAAGTAGGATATGTCACCCACAAGGAATCATGGAAAATAAAAGACATCAGAAATCTGATCTAAATAAAAGAGGATATAATCTCCAGAGTTACTTGGAGGATGAAATCTGAGGCGCTGCCTGCTGGAATACCACAGGTAGAGTTCAAGGTGCAGAACTCCGGGAATGGCTCTGCCCATCAGTTGGTCTGTTCAGGTGTTCCCTTGTTTTAGATATCAGTGTTCATGCTATTGATTTTACAAAAGTAGCCTTGGTTAAAAATGATTCTTCTTAGATTCTCTTTGGGAGTCACAAGAAGATCTGTCTGAGTTCAGGAATGGTTTTACCTTAAAGGGTTCCGACTGCCTGTACACCAGAAAATTTAGGCTAATCCTTATTGACTTAATGGCCGGTTCATGGTGGGTGTAGTTTGTCTCAGCCTGGGCAGTACAGTAGTGAGTTCCTCACAGCTTTTAATGAGGGTGAACACAAAAAAGAAACCCTTGAAATCATGCAATTTATCTTAGTAATAGTGGGATCCTTAGTTTGAGGGAGCTGTAAATCTTGAAGTACCTATGGTTTTAACATTCAAACAATATTTACTATGGATGGAGGAATAAAGTGTCTCAGAGAGGTTGGTTCTTCAATTGATCATGTTCCCTGTGGTCTGGGACAGTTGCCTTATCAGTTGCTTCCCAAATTATGGAAAAGCTCAGCTTTACTTTTAACTGTCTGCAGAAAGCCCCACCAGTTGTACTGCTGCCTGGTAGAGGCATTTACAGTATCTTTCCTAAGGCTACTGGTACTGGTGAACAAAGAGAGAAAGGGAGGAATCACTGTCTCATTCAGGAAACAAATTATCCCAGTGGTTTCACAGGAGTCTGGGTAATCCCCCAAGATGCCTCATTGCCTGGCAGTGAGGAAGTTATAAACTGGATATCAGGAAAAGGTTTTTCACCCAGAGGGTGGTTGGGCACTGTACAGGCCCCCAGGGCAGTGGTAACAGCACCAAACCTGATGGAGCTCAAGAAGCTTTTGAACAATGCTCTCAGGCACATGGTGTGACTCTTGGGATGTCCTGTACAGGGCCAGGAGTTGGACTTGATGACCCTGATGGATCCCCTCCAGCTCAGGATATTCTATGATCCCATGATTCTAACTACAAAAGGCAAATGAGTGGAAGAACCAAAAAATACATGACATGAAATGATTCATTCATGTTCCAGGGATGGCCTCCCTACAGGTCATGGAGAAGGAGGAACTAAAAAGGCATCTTCCTTAGACTCCTGTACCTTATGCTGTTCCAGTGAGTGGAGCCACTGGAGAGGATCTTTCTTTTTCTTTCCTCCACATTTTGACTTTCCAAAGGCACACAGCTCTTGGAGTCACAAGATAATCTATGATAAGGGCTCTCTTAAAAGATTTCAACAGCTCATGTGGGAACAGAGTTGGGCATACACAGCATGCTACATCTCTGATAAGGTCAAACAAGGCAAGTGGAAAATACCTGAACTGTTTGAGGTGTTCTGGGTTATTTCAGTAGGAATCAGAGGGAAATTATCACCAAAAAGAGTTGTTGTATATGGTCACAGATTGCAAAACTTCTTCAGTTTGCCAGAACCAAATGTGAACATAGAATTTTAAAATCCATTAGTGTTTCCAGTTTCTCATGATTGAGCATGGGGATGTTTAATCTCAGTTTTGGGTGATGGGGATGAAGAAGAAACAGAGCTGAATGTGGAAAATTTTACTTTCTCATGAAAATTTATGGGGAAGCAAACCATCCTGTCACAAAAAAAACCATTTGTTTCCCAAACTAAAATAAAGTTTGGTGGTTTTAGTAATTGCAATTTGCCTTTATTTTAGACATTTGAAAACATGCTGTAAAATTAACTTGTATAGTGAATTGAAAAGCCACATTATAAAAAAGATGGTTCTTACAGAAACTTCTACAGAGAGAGAAATTCATCAGAGTAGATCCTTTTCCTACAGAAGGTTTTGTTTTGAAAGATTGCATTTTCTTACAAAACAAAAAGCAATTCACAAATTCCCAGGATGTTACTGATGTTTTCTTTCCATTCCAGAGTTGAAGATAGTTTTGAGAAACTCTTAGAGGTTACCTCCAAACCAAAACCTAAGGTCCCACCAAAACCACCACTGCCTCAGAAGCCAGCAGTTGCCCCCAGGTGCACTAATTCACCTTCACTGGCAAAGCAAAAGGAAAACAGGATTCAGACAATGAATGAAGTGGACATTCTCCAGTATATCCAGGAAAATGAATCTATCAACAACCAGGATACCAGTCTTTTTTGAACATATGTATTTTTAAAATGTGATGATGCCTTCTTGGCCCCAACTCCCAGTGAGCTCAAGTGATGGCAGCAAGAACTGACCAGGTGTTCCTACTGTCACAGTGCTCATTTCTGTACCAGGATAGAGAGAGCAGCAAGCCTGAGTAGCAGAACCTCTGTTTGACATTTTCAAAACAGTGCAGCTGTGATATAATGTTGCCTTAGATTTTCAGGGTTTTACAGGGAATGTGGACAGGGATGTAGCACTACAGATCATCTACTGCTATTTTAGTATCAACATAGTACAGTTTTGGCCAGTTGATTGAAAATGGTGAGGATGTTGTACACATGGCAGCTGTGAATGATGTCCAACAAATGGTCTGAGGCAGGATAGGATGCTGTTCCTGTCATTTTTAGATAGTGTATTTCAGCTCAACGGAAAGGCCATTTTCCTTTCATCCAGTGCGTTTTTGTAGCAGCCTTTTCCGCCCTGACTGGTATTTTGGTACATTTTAACAGGAACTGCTAAATATAATTTAACAGTTCCTCTGTCTTTCAGTGGAACACTGAAATCCCAGCTAAGCCTGACAATCTGCTGCCTTAATTGTTGTGCCTCAACCGCACAAATGCCAACTTGTAGGAGAACTTCAGGCCTGCAGAGACCACACTGTGCATCTCTGACTCCTGGGGAGAATAGCAGATGACTGAGGGTGGCTAAGAACACTCTCCAGACATAGATGGAGGTTGCAGTGCGTAGGAGGTTTGGATTCTTTAGGACTCCTGTGAACCCCAGATCCACAAGACCTGATTTTTTCTAGCCAAGTCTTCCTGGGCTTCCGCTGTAATTAGTAGAGAGAGAGATTTCTTCAGGAGGTGATTCAGTGCAGGTGTGTTAATGGAGGAACTCTGAATTGCTCTCTGGACTCACTCTTTCTCTCCTATTCCTTCACTTCTCCAAAAATTTTAAGAACCAGCCATTGTGATTAGTTCCACTAAGCTAAAATGAGTTTGTGTGGTAAGAGAGTGGTCTGTTCTTTACCATGCAATGGCTAAAACAAGGGAGGTCAAACTTGGCATTATCTAGAGGAAAAAAATAGGAAAAAAAATATACTGGATAAATTTTAATATGCGGGAAAAGAAAAACATGATAAAATAGGCATCCAAGACACTCTGATTGAAGATACTGAATTTACACCTAATGTGAGTTGATACCTGCTGTCATGCAGAAAGAGATTCCTGAATTCATTCCATGTGTGGTCTAGCCAGAGATGAAGAAGACAAGCTCCCCAGAGGGAAAATTTTAATATATTTCAGCCATATCATCATCCCAATATTTGCCTGTCTAACACAGAACAAATTAAATAGAAAGCATTATATATATTTTAATAATGAAATTATTTCTATTAGCATTTCCTTTTTAAGCCAATGGAAAATATTATAAAGGTATTTTGCTTTGATGGGACAGATAAAATACAATCATTGGTTCTCCTCTGTATATGGTATGTTTTACTATAATAAAACATTTTGCTAACCCACAGGTGTTACTGTTATTACTGTTGTTCTCTAGGTTGTACATTGGCAGCAAAGAATCAATTCCATTCCGCCCATGAGGAGTGTTACATGGTGTTAAAATGTAAATAAGTATGAAACCAAAAATGTAGCTGTGCTCACATTTCCTTTGAGAGCAGCTAAAGGGAGAACCAGAGGTACTACCTGGTCCTGTCCCCACAGTGTCCTGGTGCAATTAGGAGTCTTGTTTATCCCATCCTGCAAAAGGGGAATAAGCAGTGAGGAGATAAATGCCTTGCCCAGGAGCAGGCAGGGAATAGAGGCAGGAGAAATTAATTCAGGGCAGCCTTCCTGTTGCACTCCCTGCTGTCATGAACAACCACTGTATATTTAACTGAGGGCTCAGGGAGCAGCATCTCTATTTTACTCAGCCCTGTTTGGAGACACTGCTTGCATTTCTCTATTTTTGGACTACAGCCCATCACACAGCCTGAACACTGCTAAAACTTCCAAACTGCAGGCCATGGATTTAATGATCAGTAGACCGAGTGCAGTTCTTCACCTGCCTGGAATGGCCAAGGAATATTTTGCCCCCTAGCTCTCCCTAAAATTGTCAAATTACCTAAGCACAGGGAAGGAAGTGCTGTTAATTGTTTCTGTGCTAGATTTTTAAGATTATTTTGAGGTCAGTATTTTACTTCAGAAAAAAAAATCTAGCATTCCTGTCAAGAAACTAATAGAAAAGGATCTCTCATAAACCCTGGTGTTAGGCTTTTGTTTTACAATGCACATGGTCTAGCTGTAGTCATAAGAGGTGAGTTACAGCCCTTGAATACATTCTATTTAATGAATCATTATTATACAAGAGAAGAATGTCAGACAAATGTAGCCCAGAAAAATTGAACATACTATTAGAAATGACGTAGGGAAACTATACAACATGGTTTTCATCCTGCCAGAAGAGAATTTTCTTTTTTTACTTCCTTTCATATATCACTTCTAGTAGCAGCTATTTGATTAGCCTGCTCTTGACAACCCTTGAAATTCAGTTGTGGACTCTAATGTAGTTCTTGGCTGACAGTCATCACCTTCCAACATTAGTAATAGAGTTCATCAAAAGATTTGAAAAGCAAGAGTTATATTTAAACCCTTAAAAGAGATGGGGAGGTTAGTGATTAGAACTCATAATAGGTATCTCTGTTGCTTTACAAGCAGCTTCTTGTTTTGTGTAACATTCTGCTTGCTCTGTGGTACAGCACTAATTGACAACTAAGACTGTATACTTCATTATTTGGGTCACAGTTTAACAAATTATTTCACCAAGCCGAGTATTTCACAGATGAGTTGTGGGTCGTCTGCTCAGGTCTGCTCAGTTGCTGAAGTTTTAGGAAAACTAATTCCCACAGAGCACTTAAGGCCTAGTTCTGTCAGTGACAATCTGGGTTGAGTCGTAAAACAATATATTAATTGAAACTGATATTTTTGCTAATTTTTGCCCAGATGTTAGCTTCTGCAAAGAAGCCAAGTTTCCTGCAGCAGAATACACAAGTCAACCTCTGATTGAAGGTCATGAAAATCCAGCAAGGTCATGAAAATCCAGCACGCTCATGGGGCACTAAGGCATTACCTAGTGCCTAAATGAGGTACTAAATGAGCAATCCCTGAGGCTGTTAGATTTAATACAGAGTACCAGAAAGCACGGACTTGATCACACATTTGTGACAGTTTAAACCTCTGTGGGTCAAGAAGAGAGAAGGCTTTTACTGTGAAGTTTTATCTATATTCTTACTTCTTATATCTGTATTCTTACTTTTCATCTCAACATCAACAACTGGAGTAAATTAAGTCACTCACTTTCTGTACTGTGCCCTCTCCTTAATTTATCTTTAAACCCCCCAATCCAATTATTTTCAGCCCTCACCGTATCACTGATCTTCCTTTACAGCCTCCTGTGTATTGTTATTTCATGTCATGTGTTGAACCTAATGAATTCACATGATGGAAAAATGGTTTGCACTGCTTTGAGTGAAGATACTAGCACTGGAAGGTGGTAAATTAAATTAATTGTCAAATGCTGCTGTGAGAGTTGAGAAGTCAGTGAAGCTGCTTAAAGGATTGATTAGTTCTAGATATTTAGGGACGAAGCTTTATTCATACCAAGATGTTATGGATGCTTAAAATTGATATGGGTTCAAGGACACACCAGTTAGATTCATTGAAGAGAAATCAATCAATGGTTATGCCACTTAGAGCTTGGAAAGTCCTTGAGCTACAAGTTACTGGAAACAAGGGAAATATTCAACAGCCAAGTATTGTCATATTTCTCTAGAGTGATTTTCTTTTGGCTGTTGTGAGGAATACTGTTCTGGGCTAACCCAAAACTCACACAGAATGAGTCACTCAGGGAGGATTTGGTGACTGAGAGAACAGAACATACTCAGTGCTTTATCACCCTGGTTCCTAGCACCCTCCATAAGATCCCTCCACTGGCCTTACAACAACAAAGCAGTTTCTCCTATTTGCTCAGGAGAGATTCCTGGAGTCAGTGCAAATTTTGATTTGCAATGTGTACTTTTTCAAAAGCTGCTTTTGACATATAGTGAGCAGTAAAAGTCCAGATTGTATGAGAGGAAGATTTCAATGATTCTTGAATGCTCTTCCAGATCCAGATCCTCTGCTCTACTGAGACCTCATCAGGAATACAACACACAGTTCTGGTCCCCCTGATATAAGGAAGACATGGAGCTGTTGGAGCAACTCCAGAGGATGCCATGAAATTGATGAGGGGACTGGAGCACCTCCCCGGTGAAGACAGGCTGAGAGAGTTGGGGCTGTTCAGCCCGGAGAAGAGAAGGTTGCATTGAGACCTCATAGCAACATTCCAGTATCTGAAGGGGGCTACAGAGAAGATGGAGAGGGAATCTTCAGGAACTGTAGTAATAGGACATGGGGAAGTGGCTTCAAAGTAGAGGTAGGGTTAGATTAGATATTAGGAAGAAATTATTTACTGTGATGGTGCTCAGACACTGGAACAGGTTCCCTAGAGAAGCTGTGGGTGCCCCATCCCTGGAAATGTTCAAGGCTAGGCTGGATGGGGCTTTGGGCAGCCTGGTCTAGTGGAAGGTGCTCCTGCCATGGGGTAGCATTATGGTCACTGTGGCATCTTCCTTGTGGTCCTTCAGTCACCCAAAAATCATAACAATGTATGAAACCCCATCATTTTCCTGGGTTTTGGTAAAAGAAATGCAAACCAGTCTCTCATTGAATTCATTAAATACTGTCAGAATGCAATTTAGCTATTTTCTGCCAAAGGCAATGTTTCTGTGCCATTGATGTCATTGAAAGGTTGCTTCCTGTGGCTGCTGTGAGGGTCATGCTCTCAATCTAAGCTGTCAAAACCTCATGCAGATCAGTGGAAGCCTGGTCGTGCTGATGCTGGAAAGAGGAGGTAAAGGAATAGGATGTGACACCACTGACAAGCCTGACGGGCTTGGAGAGCACCACTGAGAAACAGGAGAGACAGGACAGAATGAAAGAAGGCATCTGCCTGATTTATACACACAGTTCCAGAGCCATTCAATTCCCCTGAAATATCACAGCTGTAGGGCTGAAATCAGCAATTCATTTAGAGGTTCTTTGGTGACAGGAGCTCCGTGGTTTTTCAAATGAACATAAAAGCAAACAAAACAAAATTATAAAATTCCTGAGGTAATTACTGAGCACTTTTCTTACTTCTCTGCTAATCTATATGCTTTTTAAGTTCACCCAGAGATTTTGTCTAATGATCACAAACTTCTCAGATTTTTTTTTTTTTGCAATAATGATTTAATGATACTGATTTTACTTCAGAAGAGCTTACAGAAATAGTCCATTTGGTAATGTCTGGGTATGTTAACAAGTTTTTACTGTGAATAAAAGCAATCATTTATTTATCCTGAATGCTGACAATCAAAACTACCTAGTGCTTCCCTCCCATATTAAGCAATCAAATCTGCAGGCTACTATGATTTTTTTCCCCACTTATGTCTTCCCCTGTCTCAACCTTTCATAGCTTACATATTTAATCTTGTGTACAGACCCCAAAAGGATTTTTTATGTCCAGAACTACTGTCTAATTATAGCTGCAATGCCTACCTAAAAAAACCCCAAAGAAACAAAACTAATTTACATTTATGTAAATTATGTGGAAAACTCTTCATGAGGAATGATAAAAGAAGTATGAGGTTGTCTTCATAAGTGGTTTAGTTTAGCTCAAGGGAGCATTTTCATAGCACCTCTGGTTGGCTCACCTAACCATACTCTGATTCCAATCACATGCCATGGCAGCAAACCGGACACTTGGGTCCAGAGGACCCACCCAGAAACAGAAATAACCTCCCCCAGGTGTGTACAGTGTGCAGTGGGGACTCACCACCAGCTGTTTCACTCTGCACATCCTCTCCCACTGTGCTGCTGCCCTTGCTGGTGTCATCAGCTCATGTTTGGTGGTAAATTGAGCCCCAAATCCACCTGAACTCAGCCAGTTTCATGCCACCTCTGCAGTAAGGGATTGTACTGAGGGAGCAAAGGGAGGGAGGGACAAAATCACAGGGAGGTTCAGGTGTTCCCTGGTCTGCAGGTGCTGGAATGGGTTTCACAGTACACAGCCAGGTCCCCTTCTGTAACAGTTTGGTCTCTGTTCATCTGTCTCTGCTCTCAAGGCTACTCATGAGTGTTGCATTAAGCAAACATTGGCTCAACTAAGGGAAAAAATTGTATTGTGTGGAGATGACAGGAAAGAAAACAAACTCCCACATCTCCTGCTCTCAAATAGATGTCCTACTTGCTATAAAATCCCTGTTTCTTCTTCTAGGAATCCTATTTCTTTCCAGTTTCAGCTGGGAAGGTAATGCATGGTTTTGGCACTGCCTTGATTCATGTTTGCTGGAGAAATGGAAAATGGAATCTCAAAAGTCCCTGTGGCTGAGAAAGGCAAAAGGCCTGCATGTCTGTCCTCCTGGGTGAGTGGCCAGTTCATCAGGAAAAAAGTTAGAAGAAATAAAAATTTTCTTAAGCAACAAGACAGGAGTCTCAGTCCCAGGCCTGGCTTAAAAACTGGTCACTGGGGGTCACTAGGAGATGCTGCTGCTTTCTGCTGTTTCCAAGCTGGCACCACACAGGTTGAATGGGGTGACAGGGGCTCTGCCCAGAGGTGTGTTTTCAGCTAAGGCTGACAAGCAAAGGCTGTTCTGAGTAGTGCTGCACTTGCTGAAGTACCAGCTCCCGTTTTCCCCTATTTGCAAGTGTGTGCATTGATGACTGGGTTTTGTAGAGTAGCCATGAGCTGACCCACTTCCATTTAATGCAGTAATTAGCAGACTGACTGCCTTCCCCTGCAAGGTATTGACCTGCAGTGGCTCCTCCCCTAATTACTGCAGGTGAAATCTGCAACGTCTTCATTTACCACAGCTTTTATTCCCATTTCTTTTACTGTTTCTTTTTTTATTTTCCTTTTTTTTCTTCTTCTATTTCTTTTTTCCATTTGACCTGCTGATTTGCCAGCTGTGTAAAAGAAAATCATGGGGTTTCTTTTGTTCAGCCAGAGGATAAGAGGAGAAAGAAAAAATTGGGTGTTAAGTGGAAAAAGGAAAAGTTTCCCTAGAGCCATGTTTGAATAACGAATGCCATGTAATTCTACCAGAGATCCACACAGGGAGTTACACAGGGCAGCATTAGAATCCAGTAAGAGATCCTGGGGCGTGGCAGGTACCACTGCTGTCTGCTGTCTCGCCTTGCTGTGCAGACTGTGCTGCTTGGTAGGGACACTTCAAAAGGTGCTGGGGACAGGTGACAGCGCCGTGTCCCTGCCCTGGGGTTGGGGTATTCACCCATGTGACTGTCAGAGACCTGCTGCCTCCCTTCCTTTTCCTGTGGCTATTTTAATAACAGCCATTTCATGAAAACAACTTGGTTATTTTTGACACTTCAGTAGAGACTGGGATTTCAGACTTTGGAGTCACTTACAGACTCTGTGTTCCTCTCTGTCTGACAATATGGATGTATATAGTACATATGAGAACATGGAAAAATCAGAGAGGCTCATTAATCTTCCCACAGTTAAAGAGGGACTCTGTAGCAGAGCCAGCAAAAGATTTGTCTGGTTTCATGTCTTGGCCATGAACCTCAAGGCTAAACTAAAAATATAAACCAAACAATCCTGTGGGTTAAGGGATTTTCTGATTTGTTTTCACATTTTTGTGATGTGCATAAGGATGACCTGAAATATTCACCCTCTGAAAAAACTTTTGCCTGCCATTTTTCTGTTTTGTTAGAAATTCAGGAATATGCTTTGTCTGCTGGACAGACAGAGAACTGGTCACATTGTGACAGATAAAAGGAGGGAAAACTATCTGTTTTGGTATTACAGGTTTTAATTTCTTTTCCAGTTGATTTCCTATTTCACTTTAAATATGGAACAATATTTGTGAGAAAAACAATGTTTGTTACGATTGCTAATGAATTTTCCTGACACTAAGGGTGTGAGAATCTGGGTTTCCTCCTATTTTTTTCCAATAAAATATAAGAAGGAAATGACTGATGTTTAAAAATGAAAGAGGAAAAGCTTAACTGTTTTCTTTATTATGTCAGAAAAACAGGTCTAAACTCTAAATTCCTTTTAAAACCACCCTTCTTTCCCCTATCAGTCTCCAGTCCCTGAACTGGTCACTGTTCAGACACCACAGCCTGCTCAGAATCGAGGTGAATAAAGTTTTTACTGGATTGGTGTCAGAACACCGTAAGACAAAACTTTTTAGGGAAACTTTTTTTCAAACTCATAGTCAGCTTGTGACAGCAAAACCCAGAGATGCCTTCAGAGGCACAGACACTAGAAAGCTGCCTGAGTGGCTTTCCCCAGGATGAAGCACTACAGACTTTGTGGTCTCTTTAAAAAATAGGTACTGGGTATAGATCTGGGACAGGCCCCTTTTCCTGCGGTTTTGCAGGAGCTGCAGAGCGGAGCAGAGCTGCTGCCCCTCCAGCACGGGCAGGGTGGAGCCGAGCCTGAAATGGAAATGGCATCAGCCGAGCGAGCGTCCTCTTGTTGCAGCCTGAAAGCCACGCAGTGACGACAGCCCTGCTTCTTGGAAACACGGCCGAGGGAATGCCTGCAGCGGGAGGGAATGCTGACTAACGAGACAGTGCGGGGCACTGTGACTGTGCACTTCTCCAAAAGGGAAAGCCAGGGCAGGGACTGAACCCAGCAGCTTTCAGGTCACTGGTGGCGACGGGTGGTTCTGGCGCCACCACACCTTGTTACGTGTGGGAGGGACAGGGGACTGGCAGGGAGAGAGAGAAGTGAGGCCCTGGAGTAGGAATAAAAGTGTACTCTCCTGGGATCTGAGTTGTTTCTAATCACTGGAGACTTCCTGCTATTATTTCCCTATTGATTACATGTCACAAATGAGACAATAATCCCATTTGGCACCTGGCTAAATCAATATGAACATGATTCTTATTAGTATTAAGTGGCAAGTTATTCCTGCTGCAGATAAATACGTCTAGCGATTTCCTTTATGTTTTTCTTTCCTGTTTTTAGTTCCTTAAACTTTGCCAGCTTTTAATTGTTCAGGATAACATTTCACATGCCCCATTATTTGGCTCCAGTTGAGATATTAAAAATTCAGATATTAAGAACGCTTCAACTCAACCAGCTCATCAGTCTTCATATGAAGAAGTTGTAGAAAGTTCTTCTACTTCTTATATTTTTTCTTAAAACCGTGGGTGAAAAGGCTTTATGGTCTCAAAGCTTGAAAGAATGGTTTGGGAATCAGCAGAGGAATCAGATATCAGAGTTGTTCCTTTTGGTTTATTAATTAGAAGCAGACAAATAAAGCCTACGTCTTCTGAAATTCATCTGTATGATAAAAGACAAAAAAATAGAAAACAAGAATAAAAAGGAAAAAAAGCCTAATGTATAAACTGCCAGTACTGGAATGTTGTGGGCAATTCTGTACATTTTGCCATGAACGCGGTCTCCCCTGTCAGTGCCCATCTGCAGCCAGTTAGTGGGCACAACATCTCTCCTCCAAAAGCCCAGTGCAGGAGGACGCTGAGCAAGACCTGAACATCTCTTGGCTGCCAGTGTCCTGCTGCCACAGGCTGTGGCACGTGGTGTTCAGCCTGGAGCTGGGGACAAGAAAGACTTGGGGGCCAGCAGCTGCAGGCCAAGCAGATATTGGACATCTGTGCTTAGGCAAAGGACCAAAACCTTGAGGATGGTGTATCCCATCCCAGAGCTGGCAGCTGAGAACCCTTTTATAGTCAATGAAACAACTGGTGTTTCCAGGCTGCTTCATCTGACCTTCATCTAACCCAGGCTGAGGTGACACGCCCTCTGGAAAGTGCCTGATCTCCTCTCCAAGGGACCATGGCCAGCTCGCTCAGCTGCAGGCTGGGAGCATCTAAACTTAGGCAAAAGGGATCCAGCCCGAGGAGCCTTTCTCCCAAGAGTCATGCTGGGTGTCCCTGGGCGGTAAGCGGAGGAGGCAGCCGGCTGTCGGGAGGCTATTCCAGGCTGGGACCCATGAGCTGGAGTCGTGCCACGGGCATGATTTTGGCCCTGTTTCTGCACATGTGCTGGGGGTCACTTGTTAACAGACAAGCCAGCCAAAGCATGCTCTGGCAGCGGGTATGTGAGGGAAAGTGGAGAGGCAGTGGCTTGTCCCAGGTGGGACTTGGCTCCTCTCAGGCCATGAAGGTTCATTTCACTGTGGAGCAGAGCTCTGTCCCTTTCTTCTGGGTGCTGGCCTTTTGGCAAAAGTACATTTTTACAGCAATTTGAAAATTGCTTCATAAATGCTAACCCTGGGAGGGCTGTAGAAGTGTTGGGGTGGACACTTAGAGCATCTACCTGTTAAGAGGGAGGCACAGGTCTGTCTCCCCTAAGTGAGGCACAGCTGTGCACATTTCCCCCAGCAGCTGCCTAACTGCTGACCTGGAACATAAAGCACAGCTCTGGACATATCCTCCCCAGATATGTTTTAAATACAATTTGTTCCACTGACCAGAAATAAGCAGCTGCTTGTGTGGTCAGTGGGGCAGATGTGGCCTTGTGATGCTGTGCTGGGCTGGGCTGTGGGCAGCAGGACCTTCTTGCCCTCTCTAGTTAAACACACATAAACATGAGCTGGCACACAGATACTTGATTACTGCCTTTCTGACACCACAGTGAAATAAATTCAGCAAATGGGAGCAGAATCGTCACAGGAACCTGAAACCTGTGCCTGGTTTAAAAAAAATTCCACAGATATTTTGATCTCAAAGGGATTACTACCCTGGGGCTTTTGTACCTCGAGTGATTATTTGATATTGCTTTCATGTCATATAGGAAGGATTGGCATTTAATTTAATTGAAGTATTTGGGAGTGTTGAGATATTGTTCATTACAGAAGCTGGGGGAATGCCAGAGTCCAGTGCCGAGTTCCACATAGAACAGACAAAATAGGTGTGATCTGTACTGTTGTGCAGTAAAAATGGCAAGGAATGACTTGCTGGGTATTACTATTGTTCATTTGCTCCTATAGCCAACTCTCATTTTCCCATAAGAACAGCTAAGAGTAGAGAGTCTAATAGGTTTCCAAATGTTTCCCTGCCCTTCAGGGTAAAACTGCTGGGTTTAGACTCAGGTTAAAAGACTCAGGAAATTGCTTCAATAAGCTGAAATTTCTGTTGATAATGAAACCTTTCAGAAACCTTTGCTGCAATCTGCCAATTTTGTCCCTAATCTGAGTAACTCCTCCACCACTGGGATTTAAAAGAGAAAAGGTCAGGCTGAGATGAATGTGGTCTCTCCCGATGCTAACAAAACCCTTGGCTCCATGACTGGCCTGGGACACACGTCAGTCCAGAGGTGGGGAGCACTGAACAGCCAGGGTGCATCAGCACATCTCTGGGATAGCAAATGCCACTGCTGCCGTGTCCTGGGGACCATGGCAATAGGTGTCCCAGCAGAGGTGCTGGCACAGAGCAGGGCACCACCTAATAAGAGTTTTCTCCGTCAACATCTCTGCTGTGGCTGCTGCTTCCTGCCACTTTTTCATGGACATCTTCTTCAGCAGGTCTGGTTGCCCTCTCCCAGGGAACATCATTTCAACAATACGTTCTCCAGAACTCCCACCTGGGATGGTGAAATCTAAGCCTCAGTTGAGGAAAGCCTGACACGGCACTGGAAGGCTCAGACATGGTGTGGAAGGTACCTCTTGCCATGAGAGGAACGATCCCTCTTGGCCCCCAGCAGTGCTGCCTAACCTCTTCTTGTCACAGACTACTCACATCCTTTCTCTGCTGGCCCAGGACATACTCAGGTGTTTATTAAAAAGCACCTGACAACCCTACCGGTAGCTGATTCCCTGAAGGACCTCCAGCACTGAGACCAGTTGGCACAGGGCTCACACTGTTGTAGGAGTGGTCCATGGTGTGAGCTGGCCCCCAGACCAGGGGACACCATCAGGGCCAGATGTGTGCCGGGGACCACCAACCACCTTGGCATCTGTGAGAGACTGAAATGTTAAGGGTTAATGGCTCAAACAATAGACCATTGCAAAAGCAGCAGGGTGTGCTTTGCTGAGCCCAGGTTTGCACCCCCAGCTGAAGGGGAGAAGGAACGGTGTTGGGTGCATGGTACTGAAACTTCTGATCTGCATAAGCACAGCCCAGGTACAGAGGGGGTGCATGCCCTCCACTGGAGGATGACCATAACAAACCAAACTTTGCCTAGCAACTTGATGATTTTTGAGCCAGATAAAAGACTGATAAGAAGCAGATCCACCCCTTGACAGATCAAGACTGCAACCATCACTTTGACCAATGGACATCTGTTGCAACAATCAAATCTCATCTCTGAATCCATGGATGATGGTAGCTTTCACTCCACTGTCCACTCTTGTCCTTTCTTTCTCTTTCTTACTTTTCCTTTTCTTAGATGATACTTTTATACTTTTAGATTGTTATATTTCTATAGATGATAACGAAAATGGCTACATACATCCTTTCCATTGCAACCAAAAAAATAGGTATGTATATACAGGTCATTCAGTGTGATTTGAGTCTAATCCACGCCAAGGGATCTACTAAAAAGGACCATTACAGCATCACAGGAAAAGTCCTGCTGGTGCCTGGCACCCAGGGCTGGTGCAAGTTGACTTCCCCAAAGGTCCAAGCCAAGCCTGGAGACTGCAGCTTTTCTGGGGCATTTACTGGAAGTTACAATGGGAGGGAAGAGCATGGCAGTTCTCAGAACTCCCTCTTTTCTTGCTATGCTACATGAGTTTTTTGCGCAGATTCAGTCCCAAGGAGGATGCTTTTGAAATAAAATAATTCCCAAAGTAACCATAACTTCCCAAAGGATGTTAATAACACCAACACATTCTCAACATGACAAAAGATGACTGTCGAGGACATGCAGAAGAAAGTAAACTCTTTAGTGGCACGTAAGCTCAGAAGGAAAGAGCTGTTTCCCATTACACAGACCATTTCCCAAAAATGTTAACTTGAAGCAGTTACTTCAATAGTGCCAGCCAGGCATTTGTTTTTCTCTGTACAGTTTTGAGTAATTCATGACTAATAGGCCCAGCCTCACTGATAAGTGCACAAAAGGCTCACTGCCCATGTTTTCCACCAGTGTAATTAGCTTTTATGGAGTTGCTCACGATTTGCACCCATTAAGATGCTCTGACACGTGACTGCAGATTGGCAGGTTATCACACAGCTCCTCAGCAGCAGCAAGTGCCCAAGCGTGATGCAAGGCTCTGGCAGCAGAGGTTGGGTATGACATCATGTAGCTCGCAGGGAGAGAGGATACAGCTGCACCGGATTGCCTCACATCTCCTGAAGGCTGAAATGTTGGTCCAGCCAGCCATCATAACTCCCACTGCACGTGGGAGCAAACGTGTCTGACTATCTTCCGTGCAGAATATGCTTTCCATGATTGCCCCTGGCTATTTTAGGGTGTTGTCTCCACTCACATCCAGCAATGCTGGATCCAGCCAAGCTCCGTGTCCTGCCATGGATACGCCAAGTACTGGAGCCTTATGCTGGCCAGTGATCACCAAGGTCTCCTGCCATTCAGCGTTGTCAGTAACTCCACACCGGCTGAGGATGTTGGTCTGCAGCCATCAGAGCTGTTTGACACATGGGCTGGAACGTGGGATCACTGCACCTGCTGGAGGTGCACCATGTGGTGGCACTGCCTCCCCAGAGATCTCCACCACCACAGTCTTTACCCAGCTCCAGCTGTGAATAAGGATGAGATGTTCCTGCTGGAACCCAGGGGTCCTGCAGCAGCAAATGACAATTTTTGAAAGTGGGACAAAGCCACAGAGGGAAGGAGGGAAGAGATTGCACCCCTATTAGAAGTCAGTCAGAAATCAGCTGTTGTCCCATGGGCTTAGCCCACCACTTTTACTCTGCAAAATCTTTTTCCCAGTAGCTGACCCAGCCCCAAGTGACCTCCACCCAGAGCCTCAGCTTGCATGTTGGTGTTGCAGTCCAAAAAACTGCACTGGCTGTGTGCTGGCTTGCCAGGGACCTTCCATTTTAGGCAAACACCCTATCCTCTTTCAAATAACAGCCCTTTTTTGTTGAGCTGTAACCTAGAGCAGAGGTATATTTAGTGCTTTTTTTCCTCCTAGATCAAACAGTGGTGGATACAAGCTTGGATGCAAAGAAGAAACAGGAGAAGCAGCAGGGGTGGTGTGGAGGTAGCTGGTTAAGCTTCTTGCAAGCAAGGGAATGGTTGGTAGAGAAACATTGAACTTTGGAACATTACTGGTAATTAATAGTTCAAAACCTTCAGTAAAATAAAATGTTAAAGAATACTGTATGTTTCATGAAGGTTTTATACATGGCATTTTTTCCAGTGGTCCCAAGTGTTTAATAAATCGTGTTTATCTCCCCTTTAATCTGCCTTTTTGTTCATGAACTAGCTAAGTGAGGTCAGAGAGAAAGAGTGAAAGAGCACTTCTGGCAAAGGGAAGCTTTAAATATGTCACATTTAATAGAAGCAATATGTGCACAAAATCCCAGGATCTATAAAGGGTTTTGTGGAGAGAGCTTAATTTGCATCTCTATTGGATATCTTTCCCTAATTATCTTTTTGCTGTTGATGTTCTTACTTCCTTTACCATATAGGTGAGTATTAAGGCATTTCCTCTGCCATTTAGGGAATGGTTGACACAGTTCACTGCAGAGCTGGGACTCCTGAGCACAGATCAGTCATGGAGAGTGCTGCAAGCTCCATGTCATGCCAGGAGTGAATCGTTAGGGAGAGATGCCCACAGGGACTTGGACTTCTTTTTCCCTGTCTTTGCACTCACAAATTTGTTATAGCCCACAAGATCACCTAAGCAGAAGCATGCCAGGTGTTATTTGTGAATCCATGGATGGAGTTGAAACACAGGTTAGTGTCAAAAATAATCCTCTGGTTTCCAAGGCACCCTCCATGTCTGAAGTGTTTGCCAGCACAGCCAGGCCAGGAAAGTCTCTCTCACACACAGACTTTTCAGTGATGATGCTGTTTTACCACATCTTTTAAGGACTGACACAATTTCCCATAAAATGAGTAAGTGCCCAAAGCCTGGAGGAAACAAATGTCGCTCCTATCTTCAGGAAGGAGGACCCAAGGAACTACAAGCTGACCAGCCTCAGCTTTATCCCTGGAAATCATTTCCAGGTACACGAATGACAGGAAAGCCACCAGGAGCAGTCAGCACAGTTCCACTGAGGGGAAGCCATGCTTGACCAACTTTACAAACTGCTATGAAGAAATGACTGGCGTGGGCATGGGGGAAGAGGAGTGGATAGTTTCTACCTGGATGTCTCTGAGGACTTCAACGCTGTCTTACATTAGATGCCCATAGACAAGCTGTTGATGTGTGGGTGAGTGGAGCAGACAGTAAGGGGGATGGAAAACTGGCTGAATGGCTGGGCCCAGAGGGTGGTGATGGTGACAAAGTTTAGTTGGCAGCCAGTGACTGGGAGTATAGGGTCTATACTGGGTCCAGTCCTGTTTGACATCTTCACTGATGGTCTGGATGAGGGAGAAGTGTGTACCCTCAGCAACTTTGCAGATGATACAAAACTGTGAGGAGAGGCTGATACCACTAGGCCACACTGCCATCCAGAGACCTCAACAGGCTGGAGAAATGGACCAACAGGAACCTCATGAAGTTCAACAAGAAGTGTGAAGTCCTGCACCTGAGGAGAGACAGCCCCATGCACCAGGATATGCTGGGGGCCACCCCATTGGAAAGCACCTTGTCAGAAAAGGATCTGGAGGTCCTGCTGGACACCAAGTTGAACATGAGCCAGGAGTGTACTTTTATGGCAAAGAAGGCAAATGGTCTTGCATTAGACAAAGAATTGCCAGCAGGTCAAGGTCCTTCCACTCTACTCAGCACTTGTGAGGTCACAGCTGGAGTGTTGGGTCCAGTTGTGGGCTTCCCAGTGCAAGAGAGATGTGGACATACTGGAGAGATTGAAAAAAGCTCATGAAAAAGATCAAGGGTTGGAGTATCTCTCCTATAAGGAAGAGCTGGGACTTTTCAGTGGGGAGAGAAGGCTCAAGGGGAATCTTATCAATGCACATAAATACCTGAAGGGAGGCTGCAATGTCAGAGCCAGGCTCTTTTTGGTGGTTCCCAGTGACAGGACAAGAGACAATAGGGACAAACTGAAACACAGAAGGGTCCCTCTGAATATTAGGAAACACTTTTTTACTGTGGGGTTGACTGAACACGGGCATAGGTTGCCCAGGGACGTTATGGTATCTCTACTCTTAGCCCACAGTGGTGGAACAGTCACATATTGAGGTATTTTGATGGCCTCTATTGAAGGTAATCTCTTATTAACCCAGCTTCAGAGCTGGAAGAAGAGCAGTGAATTCCCACAAGACTTGGTGCCCACTAGTACTGGAGTATTTCTGTTGAAGCCAAGAGAACTGAGGGCAGGATAGAAGCTGGGGTTTCACACATCATTTTGGCTGTTGTGGCACCCCAGAGTTACCCAGAGCTTCGTCCTGGATGCAGAGGCTGCCTGTCACCACAGGCCTCTCCACCTTTCACCCAAGACACCACAGCCTGTCAACTTGCACTGAAATCCCATGCTGTGTATCAGTGTACTTATTTCTGTGGAGGAAGGTGAGCAATTTTAATTAATGCTGAGTTTAAGCTTGTAGGAAACAGGCACTCTTACTATCAGATAAAGATTAATGCAGATCCTGTCCCATTCTCAAGACTTTGTTCTTGGCTGGTCTGACTCCTTGCATGGATGCAGCCTGCATGTTTGAACAAGGAGCAACTGTTTTTCAGGCATCTTTGGCTCCTGCTGTGCTGAGATCTCCTTTGTTTTCTGCAGCGCTGTGGTGATTGATTGATCTTGCACCCATGCCAGTGCCTGAAGCTCAAAAGCTGAGGATGCTGGGCAGGCTGGAGCTGGTGAGCTGCAGGGACACCAATGAGCTGTTCTTTAGCACCCTCCAGCCATCTAAATTAGGAAAAGGAAGAAGCACAGCAATGGAGTCTTTCTGAAATACTGAGACCAACAGTTTAAATGTGAGCTGCTACTCAGCAGCAGAATCCACACTGCAATTTGAACAAACACACAACCATCCTCTGGTTCCTAATTTTGTGCCTACATTACACCCCAGACTCAGCTGTGAGCTAGAGCTGATATTTGGTGTTGTATGAATGGGAGAAACCTGAACCCAGGCCACCCAAAAGGGCTAGCCCATGTTGACACCCACCTGCAACCAGTTTGGGGGGACTGTGCTGCTCTCCCCCACAGTACCACTGCTGAGCCACTACGTGCAGAGGGGACTCCCTTGCCTTCTTAACTCCTTCTCAGAGAGGAGCCTGGGGTCAGCTGGATCCAATCTCAGCCTCAGAGTTTGTCAACAGTTTAAGTAACTTTTTCCCCCCGCAGGATTGAAAGATGTCAAATCAGATACATTTACATAAAATTAATTATTGTTATGAAAAAATATTAGAAAAAAGATGTTAATTGGGATTATATACAGTATAAAAGCCAAAACTACTAGTAGTGTACAGTATAACGGTGGACTATGTCAAAGCAATTATATTAAAGCTGGCAAAAAGAAAGAACTACTAAGTAGAGATTGATGTAACTCACCAATATTGACAGGCAGACCTCTTTCTCTGGACCTCAAGGAGAATCCTTGGTGGGCATCCCCAAAACCCAAGGGAGGAACCTCCACACACTCCAAGGAGGAATATGTTAGAAGAACCTGCCTTTTTGCAAGTGGGACTAGACTTTCATAGTATAAAGTGATAGACTGCAAGTCATATGTCTCCAGGTCAGCTGTGTCAGCTTAGCATTTTTAGATAAAGATGCTTTACCATATCTGCCAGGTTTTTACTTCAGCATCAGGGTGAGTCAGGCTGGTTTTAGCATAATTCAACACCAAAAGCAGCCTCCTCACAGTCCACCAGTGATAGCCTTGCAAATAGGGCATTGTTGAAGTTGCTTGACCATGTTCCAGGGCAGAGCATCCTGCTACACTCTACCCCATGACTGAAGTCAATCATCTTTACCTCATGAAGTGGTAATGCAGGTACCTCTTGCCTCCATGCTATAAGTGTCCACTGCTTATGTGTACATTACTGTTAAATATGTTGAGATTAATCAATCTCCTAGGTTTTACTATTTTATCCTAACTTACATAGTTTGAAAAAGTGTTAGCAATATTATAATCATACCTTATACTTTTACATACAAAATTATTATTAAAAACATGTTAGAATTTAGTTAATAATATTAAATGGAGCCTACTATAGAATTAGCTATTGATTCTGGCAGAAACCCTGTTATTATTTCAATTTATGTACTTCTGGAATCATTAGTATCCTCATTTGTTGGATTAGGTACCGCACTCATATATAAAACATATATAAAATGATTACATATAAAATCCAGATTCTGATTAATAACAATATTATAATAACAGGGTGTAACAATAAATTCAGAATGCCCATCATGGTTTGGGATCATCCAAACAAGTCCTCCCACAGTGACGTTCTCTATCCCTTTTCACCCTCTCTAGGACAACAGTGAATTTTCCACATCATGATGGACAGTGATTAATGTTTTTTGATTATCCTTTTTCAGCTGTACCAGTTTGTGTAGACCAGAATGTTTCAACAGTTTTTAACCAGGGTAACATCCATTCCCATAGGTGCTGATGCATGACAACACCACCTTCAAGCTGTAGAGGGACCCTTGTAGGCAGGTACCTACTGTCCCATGAGATCTGTTGTGTTTGCAAGTCCACACTTCAGCAGCCTCCAAGGATATTATCCACTGTAGTGTTCCAGGTGTTACCATCAGGATGATGACCAGGAGCAGCCATTGATCTGTAAAATAAAACAATATATATCTTGGCAGATGTGCCAGATGGGATAGGTTAATTTCGTCAGTTCAGAATGGGGGAATTATCCATTCACTGATTCTGTGCTAGTGGCCATCAGAGTCTGTAGCCACCCAGGCTAACAGTCCTCAAGTGTCCACTAGAGTCATAGGTACAGTCCCAGTTTGGGGTAGTTTGATCTTGACTGGTTGGAACACCTTTAGGTTGTCCTGGAAGGCTTGACCATTGGCATGAGCTTTGACCCATCCTATGTGTATTGGTTGGGACTGAACCTGTGAAAATAACCATTTCCAATCTTCCTTCTGCCACACCTCTTTTCCATTTACCTGCCAAACTAATGTTTCCCATTGACACAACCACTGGCACCAGCCCAAATTGCATAAGAGTCAACATATATTGTCTTTCTTTCTCTCTTACTGCCAGCAATACAGCTTTTAACATTCCCACCAGTGCACTTCCCATTCTTTCTTCTACTACTTCCATTCCTGTCTAAATGTTAGAAGCAACTGCTCTGTACTTCCATTTACCATCAATGCATTTGGCTGACACATCAACAAAACAGACATCTTTAACTTCAGAGTCTGATGTCAATGCAGGAACACCAAGTATAGGACTAGGTTTATATGGCTGTTGCAAAGCCAGCATATCTGGGGTCACAGCTATTTAATTCTGTAGGTTTTGTTGTCCCTTCAGTTATATCCATCTGATCCATGGGTCCTGAGACATGCAAACCATTTGTGTACTGTTGGTCTTAGTGCAATCCCATCTGGTGAAGCACTGCCCTTCTTAATACTAACAGGTTAAAAGGTCCTTGGACTTGCAAAGGTTGATGCTGTTGACTTTTTCTACTTGTTTAAGAGCTCAGATCAGAGATAACAATCCCTTTTCCCAATCAATATGTCTCTTATCAGTATCCTACAATGCTGTGGAGCTCAACCTTAGTGGCTGGTTGGGTCCATGTGGACTTTCCTGGAACATGCTACAATAAGTCCCATGTTCAGCAAAACCCCATTCAACTATTATAGGACCACTGGGATGAACAGGACCTAGTCATTGATATGTTTTTAACTCTTCTATCAGTGTTTGCAAAGCCCGTTTGTGACTATCAAGCCACTCCCAGGTCTGTTTTTTCCTCATTAACATCTTGCTATTATAAAAAATCCAGGAACGTTTCTTCAGTATCCTAAAGTACCCATGATCTTTTGAAGTTTCTTTTTAGTAGTAGGAGTGGGTATAGCATCCAATCTTGTAATAGTTCCACATGGGATTGCAGCCTGACCAGCAACCCACCAGGTTCCTGAGAATTTTACCTCTTTAGAAGGGTCTTGGCATTTAGGAGAGGCATTTCCATCCCTTGTCATTTAATTTATTCTATATATCCTGTGCTGTTGTTCTTACTGCATCTTCCTCTCCACCTGCTATCAACACATCATCAGTGTATTGATAGATTTGTACTCCTTCCAGGATTTTTATTTGTTGAAGGAGTTCAACTAAAGCATTGAGTGCTATGGTAGGTAAATACTTACCCAGTGGGGCCGGCAATTAAAGGTGTATTGTGTTCCCTCCCAAGTGAATGCAAATTTGGGTTTGCCTTCTTCCTGAAGGAGAACCATGAAGAACATGTCTTTTACATTGAAAACTGCCATCCGTTTGTGTGCAGCTGCTTGCAGGGCAGCAGTGAGATTTGCAATATTTGGGACAGCTGCACTGAGTGTTTCTGTGTTAGCATTGAGCTGTCGATGACGAGTTGTTAAGCGCCAGCTCCCATCTGGTTTTCTTAGCAGCCAAACAGGGTTATTATATGGGGAATGTGTCCTAAATATATTACCCCTTTGTTCTAAATTTTTAATTTATTCATTTACCCTTTTTTTGGCTGCAGGAACAATAGGGTTTTGCTTGATATTAGTCACAGCAGAAGCAGGTAAAACTGGAGCAATTTTTAATAGATTCATTTTTCTTTTTCTTCCAGAAAATGTACTATATGGAGCTTTTGTCGGCCCAAATGAACAGACATTCCTGTTGGGCAATTGCTAAACTTTTCCTTTAAGGATATTATATCCTAAAATGTTTTCTTCATGATCTGCAGTTGCAGAAGTGTATGAGGTCATTCATTTTTCCTCAGGCAACCATGAACAGACTTCGACAGTATAACATGGTAATTTGTTCATTGAACCCTTTTAGGTTCTCTTTCTTTTAAAACTGAAGTTTAATTTCTTAGCATTTCTGAGGATGATCAAAGACAGCTGAGTTCCTGTGTCAATTAAAGCTCAAAGGTTTTTTTCTAGCTCCTACTGGTAAGTAGATATGGAGCCCACCCTTATCAGACCATTGAAAGAAAAGAATGTCCTGGGTGTTAAGGCCCAAAATTTGCCCAGGGCTTAGAGGTTGTTTCCCTTTTGTGTTTCAAAAGGGTTGGGGGTGTGTTTTTCCTTTGGAGGCTTTTCGCTACACCTCAGTATCGCTTTGACCAAGTCTGCTGTCACCTCGTTGGGCCTTCCCCGCGGGCGGCACGGGGAATTCCCAAAGCCACTGCAGTTCTCCACAGCTCATTTCGCTGTTCTCGAAAGCGAGTGGGAGGCTTTGATTTTTCTTTTCTTCCGGGTGGGTTCTGTTTAAAAGTCCTCGCCCATCTTTCAGGAGGTCTCTGCATTCCAAACTCTGGGGTGCTTTCAGTAGCCCGGGTTTGCTCTCCAGAATGATTTTCCTAGCCCACTTCTCTTGCATAGTTCACCATGTCATATAAGAGATCTGCGCACATAGGGATAACTCTCCTTGGGGCTTCTGGCTCTTGTAAAGCTTCATTATGTATTACATCTTTTCTGACTTCATCTCGTCGCTGCAGGAAATACATTTTTAGTATTGTAGGGGCTCCATTTAACAGAGGCCTTAATAAATTAGGGTCCACCTCTGCGGAGATCGGAATGTCTGCGTGTGCTCCTCTGTGCATTGCCTGCAGGCAAGCTGCCTTTGTAACAGCGGCAAACATTTCATCAACTGACCTTATGGGTATGGAAACTGGCTCTCCTCTGTCCAGAATATGTATCCCGCCTGCCCAATATGCAACCCTGCTGGTTATTGAATGGAGTTCATTGGCAGGCTCAGGTCCCAGGTTTAATAAGACTCCTGAATGCCTGAACGCAGAGCTGTCACACCCATCCAGCAAAATTCCATCTCCTCTGGAGAGACTCACTCTCCACAAATACTCAGTGGCTGACTCCCCTGGTTTTTGTTTATATTTGTCACGTATATTTATCCACTGCAGGGGATCTCAGGGAGAAGTTCTGGCTGTGTTCCTCTTCTGACCTCCCTGAAGTCCTTCGGACACTTTGGGTTTAGTTATGGGACTCCTTTTTAACTCTGGAACCCCTTCCTCTCTAAGAGGTGGGGGTTTAATTTTTTCATTGGAGTCCCATTCAACCTCATCAGCATTTTCATCAGGGCTTTTCCAATTATCACCATCCCAGACCGCAGGTGAAACTATCAATTCTTGTAATTTTTTAACAGCAATAGGTTTGGGGGGGTTTAATAATGCCAATTTTAATACTCCTTCCAAGTTTTTTGTCTTTTCCTTAGATTCTTTTAACTGTTTTTTCAATCGGCCATTTTGATACTGTAGAGAAAGTTCTACAAGTTTTCTTTGTTCTATTTCTTCTCTCAGATTATTAGTTTCTTTTAGCATTTGTTCTCTCCATTGCCATGCAGCCTTTAGGCATAATCCCAGTGCATGACAGATAATAGCTTTTCCTTCTTTATCTTTCAGTAATCGTTTTGTATCTAATTTCTCCTGTATCTTTTCCCACTCATACCAATTGTCCCCAGGCCAGAGATCATCAGCATCAATGTGTATGCCTCCATAAATATTCTGTAAAACCTTTTGTCTGTTTCTCAAAATCATTTGCCGTCCTGACAAGACTACACCAAACTGTCATGGGTGGATTATGAGCTTCAGCCAAAGTTTAGTAAAGAAGCCCTGCTGCTGAGCCGTGAGAGGACTCCCTTGCCTTCTAAACCCCTCAGAGAGAAACTTAGGGGTGGCTGGATCCAATCTCAGCCTCAGAGTCTGTCAGCAGTTTAAACAACTTTGTTCAGCAGAACTGAAAGATGGCAAATCAGTTATATTTATATAAAATTTATTATTTATTACGACAAATTGTTGTAACCGCTGGACTCTGCCTAGCAGGTTGCAGCTCCCTGAGAGCACGGCGCGCGTTACCCAGGGCCATGAGATCAGTCACATCCCGAAGTCCATTTCGGACAGCCCCTCGACCTGGCTCCGGCAGCCAGCAGCGTTACAGCGCAGTGGTGGTAAAGAAGGTAGAGAAGGGTCTCTCATGAGGATTTGAGATGGCTTTAATCACATCTTGTCCGCGGTTCAGAGGTAGAGAGACCTCATCGTCTGGGTGCGGGATGGTTTTGTCAGGGGCCCAGGGGAGGTCCCTGGGTGGGGTTGGGGTACAGGAGCAAATAGGGAGAAACTGAGGGAGTGGCCAAGGCACTAGGGCAGGGAACAGGGGGAACATACAGAATCAGGGGGTCAAGAGGCCACCACAACAACGAATTAGACAAAAGATCTTAATCAGAATTATTTACTACACGGTATGAAAGCTAAAACTAGTAGTAGTGTACAATATAATATAGTGCACTATACTAAAGCAATTATATTAAAGCAATTCTATTAAAGCTGGCAAAAAGAAACAATTTTCATGTAGAGATTGATGTAACTCACCAGTATCAAAAGCCGTGGGCAGGTCTCTTTCTCTTAACCTCGAGGAGTATCCTTGGTGGGTATCCCCAAAACCCAAGGGAGGAATCTCCACACACACACCAAGGAGGAATATGTTAGAAGGAACATTCCTATTCGCAAGTGGGACTGGACTTTTATAGTATAAACACAACCAATTCCCCATTTTAGAAAGAGGTGATGCAGGTCCTGTGCTGCCCAGGGCTCCCCCACACCCTCCCGAGGCCCTGCCTGCACCTTTCTCTTCCAAGTGGGACTTGGAAGATGTGACGGAGCAGTGGAGCTGCCCCAGCCCTGCGGCTCAGCCTTGCTCTCTGTGCCCAGGTGCCTCCAGAGTAATTGACAGTCAACCGTGTGTCTCCAGGTCAGCTGTGTCAGATTAGCACTTTTAGATAACGATGCTTTACTGTATCTGCCACATCTTTACCTCATTATCAGGATGAATCAGAAGGGGTTTAGAGTAACTCAACATCAAAAGTAGCATGACTCCCCTCCTTCCTTCACCACCCCCAGACCACCACTGATGGCCTTGCAAACAGGGTGTTGTTCGAGTTCCTTGACCACATTCCAGGACAGAGCATCCTGCTTCAGCAAGGACCTCTGCTGACCATCAGAGGAGCAGCTGTGAGGACTCAGCCCCTGCAAATGTTCAAGGCCAGGCTGGATGGAGCAACCTGGTCTAGTGGAAGGTGTCCCTGCCCATGACATGGGGGTTGGAACTGGATGGCCTTTGGGGTCCCTTCCAGCCCAAGCTGTTCCATGATTCTTTGATTATTGCTGTCTCTGGGCCTTTGCCTGCTATTTTCCTCCTGCATTCCTGGACCCATGGCAACGAGGTCTGATACTGGTGACTCTGATGATACTGAGCACCTTACTCCTCTCACTCCCCCCCACAAAAAGAAAATTAGGTATATGAGATAGATCCTGATACCATCAAGTATTGCTGCGTGCTGTGGCTGGACTCACCAGCAGGGTTTGGAGAGACGTCAAAGCTCTCTCAGTGATCTCCCCATCATTACCACCACCTCGACAGCCAGTCTGGCTGGAGCTCACTCCTGGCAGAATCTGCACAGGAGAAGGATGCTGGAGCCTTCCTCCCTCTCTGCATCATCAGACCCCATTCAGGGAATTGCTGAGGCCAGAGAGGGGACTGGGCTTCCCCAGAATTTGCAAAAGAGCTCAGTGGAGCCAGGCCTAGGAGCTGAAGAAGCAGTTTGGTCAAACATCCCTTTCTGAAACACAACATTCTGTGACACTGACCTCTCTGAAGGCAACGTGCAGCAGACCTGCGACAAACAGGCATCCACAGTCACCCCCATGCCCAGTAGCCTGAGAGGCTCAGCAAAGCTGCAATATTTCCTCTTTTCTGCTCCATCCCTTCTGCTTCTCCTCAGGAGTACAGCCAAGTCCCATTCCTACCTGAAAGCAAATAAGACCTTATTTTGTAACTCAAAAAGCAATGAGAGGATTAACTCTTCTCTAATCCTTCTTCTCTAAGAGGTACTGAATTCCCTTTTCATCAGGCAGACTGCAGTTTGACTGCCTTCACCTTGACTAACCCTCTACTTCAACGCTCTTTATCTTCTATTTTGATTCCTTTGCACCTCCTATAAGTCTCTGCAGTTGCCATGTCTTTTCAAATATGTTACCTGCTTTCAAATGGGCCTCATTTCCGCTGCTTGAGTTGTTTGAACTTCCAACAGGGACTTGTTAAGCCAAGCCTTATTAACATCACACAGCACAGAACTAAGAGACTTTGCCCTCAGCACATCACCATCAGACAGTGGGTTCAAGAGAGTGAGGAGCAATTGCCACTCATGCTCAGAAGGCAGCAGTCCTGACACACTGGGTGCTAAAAATAAGTATACAGTAATAGCTGGTTACCTGAGTACTGTCAAGTTCTCTGTAGAATCCACAGGGAGAGACCAGAACTTCCAGAGGACAATTCAACCTTCTTAAGATATATATTGTTTTCTGTTTGTCTTCATTTCCTCATCTACCTTCTAGTCTCATCTACCTTCCTAAAGATTTCTGCAGAACTGTAATTTTGTTCAAGGTGGCATTTAAGGTAAAATATCCATGCAAATTAGATTAGTTCTGGATTGTTTGATCCCTTCCCAATTTCTGAGCAAACACTGCCAACCATTTTCAGAAGTGCTAACACCTGATGAACAAACCACTGTTATCCTTGCTGTTGCAGACTTCTTGTCTCCTGAGATGTAAGCACACAGCAAGCATTATTCTACACCAGTTAAATAACCTCATTTCACAGGTAATTTACACCAAGGGAAAGCATATCAACAGGTGTTTCAATATCTGAAAATATAATTTCCAGTTTGGAAAAGTGAGATCTCTGGGAAGTGGCATAAGGAAAATGTAATTAATGTAACTAAAGTGAAGTTTACACTGAGTTTTGGGCTTAAATTCATAGAATAAGCAGTTGTGGGAACCAGACTACTTTTGCAGGTGACACATAATACTAGGCTGCTGACAGTGCTCCATGTCCCCCTGCATCCAATGCCTCTACAGCAGCCACACATGCATGCCTGGCACAAACCAAGGGTGTTGCTGTCAGCAGCATTTATCATAGCACAGTGTCTGTGCTCAGGGACATACAGGCAAAGCTGATATTCATCCTCTGCATGAGAGTAGTCAGAGCTTTCACTTGGGGAAAAAGTCCTGTTTTCTCTACTTCCTTTGGCCCCTATTCCACAAAACTTGCACCCACAGCTTCTCTATGCAGGAATGCTTTAACTCACAACAGTAGGAGGTTATTTCAGGTGAGAAACCTCCCCATGACTCCCATGGGGTTATAAGGTTGGGAGACAAGGCTCTAGGCTTGTGAATGGTGGAGGTCTTCAACCTGTTAAGTTTGGAGGGAGAAAAATGAGAAAACACCAGCCTTTGTCAGGGTTGGGAGGATGAGAGCCTTTCCCTCTCACCTTAGTGAGTTGTGCTGTCCCTCTGGGATCCATGGGGATAAGGATGGACTGGCCAACAACAGGGATATCTCTTCTGGGAAGGCAATTTGCAGTTTATCCTCAGTTATGTCAGTTGAAAATGAAATGTGTCCCAAAAGGGCACAGCCTTGCCTACCTATTTAATTACTGCACAGGGATGTGCTTCAGGCAGCTTTGTAGCTCACACAACAGGTGATTTCGTACAGCATGGAAGCGAAATCAGTGACCAAACTCCCACGGTCAGAACTCTCCAAGAGCCAGCTGCCACCTCTGGATGCACAGACTCATTGCAGTATTGCCTTTCCATGTCCCAGGGGACACACAAACATTGGTGACAGATAGAAGATCTCAGGACACAAGGTCACATAAATCTGGGCTGCACCAAAAGCCCATCAGCCGAGCCAGGCTGCTGCAATGAACCTACAGTTCCCAACATTTACTGTTCCAGGGCAAAGCAGCCATAAATGCTCCATTTAAATTCTGGCTTTGAAAGGCTTTTATTTAAATTCAGACAGACGCTGCTGAAACCAACACAAGTGGCACAAAGACACGGGTGCCTGGCATTTTCCCATGTGACGCTCCAGTTACCCCCTCAGAATATGTGAAACCCAGTGTCCCATTTACCAGAAATGGTCTGGCAGGGCTGAATTGGCCATGACTATTTATGGAAAAGGCCTCTCAACTCAAAGCATCCTCCCAAAACGCAGCACACAGAAACCTGCTTGTCCCCAGAATGGGGTGCACTAACCACAGTGCTAATGAATGCAGATGCCAGAGCTGCCTCTCACCCTGCTAAATGGCCCGTGAAGTTGGGTATTTTACTTTCTGGGCTCAGGACGGCACAAAAGTAAGGTGTGGCACTTCTCATGCCGAGAAGAAGCCCTGTGCCCCCCTTGCTTGTGGAGAGCATGCCGGGAGTGGAGCTTGTGGTGCTGGGAAGCTGCAGCAGGAGCCCTCGTGGTGGGACTGGACTGGATCCCATGACAGAACCACAGCTCCTGCCTCGAGGTTTGCAGAATAATAGTCCTGTCAATTAATGATTAAACCAGTATCTCTGCAAACTCTGATTGTTTCTGGTTTGCAGTTGGCATGGATTGTGGTTTGTTGCCCTTTTTCTTCTAGATCGGTCTTAAGGTGTTCTCATCTTACTGAACTCTTTTTAATTAAATACTTCGTTCTTATTGAACTGACGGCCCAGCCTGTCTGAGAACAGTTTGATTTCTATTCACTTATTAATATGCCTAACTAAGTATTGCAAACAAAGGGAAGATGGGTAAGGGCACTTCCAAGTTGTTGAATTGATTGTGGACCTCTTCCACCTTCAATCTTCAGCTGTTGCAGCACAAAAACTAATCTTCCCTGTGAAATTGAAACAGAAGAGTCTATGTTGTTTATGAGACTGTTATCCTCAAAAATGAGGAGGTGATGACTGAAGCTGAAGGAAGGAAAGGCTCTCCCTCATATCTCCGCAGGATGGAATGCAGACATGAGGAGAAGAGAAGGATCGCCACTGAACTTTAAAGCCTAAAAATACCTAAGTCAGAGAAAGGTCTGTAAATCCTTTGGCCTTTAAAGATGTCAAGCCTTGTAGTAAGAGAGAACAAAAGGGCAGTAGGAGCTGGACAAACCTTGCCAAGTATGGTTGGAGCAGAGATGCAGGGGTATTCCTGCTGCCAGTGCTGGGAACAGTTGTGATTTACAGCCTCCCCAATGCATCTGTGCTTGCAGGGACAGGGACACAGGGGATGGCTGGGACAGGGAGAGCACCAGGCTCTCATCTGCCTTTGCACTGCAACACTGGGCAGGAGCAAGTCCCAGTAATGGCCCAGAGGCTGATGTTAGGGAGTGCCACATGCCTGCATATCTGCAGTGGTAGCTGATGCCTTGGTAGCCAGATGGTTTTTAAAAATACTGTGGAAGGGACTAGAGAGATAGGTGCTCTCTGATTTTCATTCTGGTCCTTCAGCTGCAGGCTCAGGAGAGGCTGCTTCACCTTGAACTTGGTCTTCTGACCAGTGAAAGTGTTCATCTATCAAGACTGGATCCAAGGCTTTGTGCTGTGACATTAAACAAATGGAGGTAAAACCATTGCTGAGAATCAAAAAATGAGCCTGAACTGAAGTAGGCTCTTTTTATTTAATGAAAATGGGCTTTTCATGAGGTGATCAACCCCCAGTGGCAGGCTGGGGTGGCAAGTGCCCCACCAGATGGGAAATGCCTGGCCCTGGCCCCAAAGCCCATTGACACCCCTGGTCTGTGAGCAATGCCTGGACCCCCACCAGCAAACATCCCAACACCTGTGTGTCCCAGTGACATGCACCCATTGCTTCCCAGCAGTCTTTTTAACATACTTAATCTCCTTAGCCAGGAAGACAGCTGTGTAAGAAGTTATGTGTTTGAGCAGCCCAGAGTGGGAGGTGTCCTGTTCCCCAAGATGCTGGCAGAGAGCACTGTCCCTAATGACTCCCTGTGGGAAGCAGTAGAACATGCTGACCCAGAGCAGGCAGCAGCCAGGACAGCAGTGTCCCTGGGGAAGATTATTTTCGTGTTTTCAAAGCCATTGAGCTTTGGTTGAACTCAGCCAGTACCAGAATTTCATGGGACGAGAAGTGCATCCTGCTGACAATGAAAATTAACCTCTTAATGGATTTTCTGCAACCTGAAAAGTGCAAAATAACTTATGGACCCAAGGTCTTCTTATTAAAACCAATCTGGTCCATTTCTTCCACACAGCCAACTTTTTTCCCCAAAAAGTATTTAGTTTCCTATTACCACAAGACAGGAAAGTTTAGCCGTGGTTAGAATAAGCTTCCCTGATTCACTTTTAGTTATCCTGGCTGTAGCCTCCTTGCACAGAGAACCTGATTTAAATTAGCAAGAAGAAGACATGAGCATGAGCTTTTTTTCTGAAAGCCAAGCAACTTTTAAGAGCACTTCCAGTGCTAGCCTTTAAGAGAGATTTTATCACACTGAGATTAGAGGATTAGAATTTTAAAAGAGTTCCTAGACAAGCCTGGAAATTTACAAAAAGGTGAAGAAACATGTTAGAAGAAGAAAAAGAAAATATCCATTGTGAACACGGCAGCGTCTGTTTTTAAAAATTGTAGAAGAGAGTGATGTTCAACACAACCTGATAAAGTGTTTCTTCCTTTATCCATTATGATTTGAGAACCAGAAACCATCCAAAATGAATTTCATCTGTCTGGATTAAGTGGGCTGCACGGGAAGTTCTGTTTTCTGTCGCTGAATGTCAGGCATTACACAGCGTGCATGTTCCCAGCAGATCCTTGGCATAAGCCTTGATTACCTTTCAGCAGGAAAGCCTGCTCGCCCCGGCAGTCGCTCTGCCAAGGGGGCACAGTGCAGGTGTAAAAATGCAGAGGAATAAGCAATTTCAGCATCGTGATACAGGATTCTTGATAGCTGAACCTGTAGTTTATTAATGGGGTCAGATAAGAGGCTTAGAGCCTGCCTAGGTGAAGGAGGTATTTTTGCTAATGAAATTCCATGTAAATCCTGCAAGTGCCTTGAGAAGCCTTCAGGCAAATTTGACTCTGTTCCTGATATTATCCTTCCTCTGGGGTCTGTTTAGAAAATATGCAAGTGCATAAATATATACCCAAAGCAGGTAGGTAATGACAGCTCTGTAAATTAAAAGGGTCTTTTTTGCCTCTCTGAGGTGTGGATCTGGCTGGTGCCCAGGATAGACAGTGTCCAGTGGGTGTAGGAACTGAACTGTAAGAGGTACAGATGCTCTTCGATGGTGTAGTCAGGGAGTTTGCATCAAGAGGATTTCACCAGGGCAGGACTGTGAACCTGGGATTTAAAACATGCTCTTGGTACCCCTCCTGCTTCCAGCTCTCTTCTGATGACATCTGAGTGTTGGAAAAGAAAGCTTCCATTGAGCATGGAGAAAACTTTCAAACAGAAGGGGAGAACATCATCCAGCTGCAACTTCCCATGGTGACCTCCCATGCAGGCACCATCCAACACAGGTGCCAGTAACAGCACTTAACTCCTCTCAGCCAGTTTCAAGGCAGGAACAAACACATCTAGACCATCCCTGGTGAAGACTTTTCTGACCTGCTCATATTTTCCCTAGTGCAAGAGGTTCAGGATCTCTCCAGGGCTCTCAATCCACAGCTTCAGCACCCTATAGTTAGAAATATTTTCCTACTATCTCATACAAATATTGTTTGTGGCAGTCCCATCAAATATGTTATGCCTAGTGCTACCAGCCAGACAGAAAAAGTTGCTTCCTGTCCTCTGTGCCATATTCAGAGACTGCTCCATACTCCTCTCCCCTCACCCCTCTCTTTTCCAGAGGAACTTGTCTGGCAGTATTCCTGGCTCCCATTTCTTAAACCTCTGTCACAGCTGCCCATCCTGGACAGCAGCCAACCTTTCTTAAACTGGATTTAGTGCACAAACCCAAGACTCATCAACAAAGAGCAGAGCAAAATCACAGCTAGTGATGCTCTTACCAATACAACCCAGAATGCATTTTCCCCTTTTATTTAATGCATTTTCCCTTTTATTTCACATTTCATCTTCTATCTAATAAAAATTTGTGCTTGGGGATGTTTGGGTTGGGGTTTGGTTTTTGTTTGTTTGTTTGTTTTTGGGAGGGTATGTTGTTTTCCTGCCTCCTTGGTATTTGCACATTTGAACCCCCCTTCCCAAATTCAACATTTTATTTCATTCAACTTCACTGGCTGTGCTTTTCCCCTGACTTGCAGACTGTTTTGAGCCCTGCTGTGTACCTCAAGTAGATTTGAAAACTTCCCTTGAGAGGCTTTATCCCTTCACAAATGAAAGTGCAGCCTTTACTCCATCATGAACTCAAAGTAAAAAAAAATGACTAAAACCTGCAGTTTTTTTAGAGAGCAAACTATTCACAGCTTGCTCTTCAGTGCCATAAGCCAAGAAGTTCAGCACCGACCTTGTTATGATTTAATCTCTTTCACATTCTCTTAGATTGTATGTAAGAACATCATCTGGCCAGGACAAAAGCATTTCTGGAGTCATGATGCAACATAGCAGCTACTTTTCTCCTGTTCTCAGGACCAGTTACCCTGTCAAAGAAAGGAGTCAGGCTGGACTCATGTGACTTGTTCCTGAAAAATCTACGTCTGTCATATTTGCATTTTATTCTGCTGGTGCTTATAAAGTTGTAAATACTGCATAGAATCCTGCTAGGTACCAAAGCAAGTCTGTCTGGTCTGGCTTCTCTCCATCCACAACTTTTTCCTTTTCCTTCTGTTGTTTGCTCTTCTCTGGCCTGTTGGGATCTCCACTTCCACCCTCATTTTGCACTCAAAAATAATTGTTCATGTTTCAAGGAGTGCTTCAGCTGATCCCTCACCCTTGGGTGATTGTCATCTGCCTCTCGTGTTTTATCTAATTTCTCTAATTTATGCCTTCCATTTAAAACATTTAACTGATTTAAACATTTCAGCACTGAGGAAATTCCAGGGAAATACCAAATGATAGTTATTACGCATTGATTTATCAGTCTGCTGGCTCAGGAGAAATAATGGCTCTTTTAAGTCCCATACTTTCAAAGGTACTTTCAAATGCAGATAACCATTAGATTTATTTTGTCTAACGATAACAGTTTATAATCCTGTTTGGAAGATAACATTTTTGTTGCAAAGAAATAATGAAAGATCAAGTTTGAATTTCCGCCTTATATAACTGTGATTCCTTCAAATGCTACTCTTTATCATTTATAAAGCCAAAATCTGCTGTATTTTTGTTTTAAAATACTAGTTTTTTAACCCAATCATAATGGAAATTCATAACTTTGTTTCTCAAATCACTCAAGCTGTTACCATGGAAATAATTCTATATGGAGTTGGGTCAAGAGAAAATAATCTCTCAGAGAAGATTGCTACTTGTAAAGCACATAAATTATAATAATTTAATCAAAAGCATAAAGTAGTCAATCTGAAAACCTATGAAAATATAATAATTCAATTGAACTGCCTGATCTTTCTCTCCTGCGCATATCTTCTACACTATTGTTAAAAATCCATTACTAATTAATCTCTAATATGGTTTTCCAGGACACAGCCCAGTTGGCTACTGAAAGTCTTTTGCAAAAGAGATGAGAAGGGGTTGATGCTGGATAAAAAAAAAAGATTTGTTCTCACTCTTGCTTGTCACTTCAAGATAAATGTGATTTCTCTTGGATATAGAATCCTTTATCTTTATGCCCTACTGCAGTGCTGTGGGAAGGCTTGCAATGCTTAATTCCTATCTCAGATGTGGCTGCACGTCCACTGTGAGTATTTTATCTCCAGGAACGTCATCTCAAGCTCAGTGAAAAAATCCAAAAAACAACAAGGATCTTTGTAAAGAAAACATTGGTTTTTTTGAAGTTCATAGTGGATGAAGATACCAGCTGAATTGTCAACTATTTTGCTATTGAAACTGGGTTTTATATTAAAGTAAGGAAATCCCACATTAATGTCACCAAGGAATGACCTGATGATTTTGGTGTAAAACAAATGTATCAAAAAAGTTTCATTTTACTTTACTTTTGTTCTTCATATTATTTCCCCTGTGACCACTTGAGGTGTATCTGCCACATCCGTGTCCATGAGCTGTATTAGCAGAGACTCTCCTATCTCACTGTTTCTTCCCTTCACAGTGTTTTACCTGGGCCCAGCTACATTTTTATCTGAGATCTCTGCAGTGCCCTTCACCCAAGATTGACCAAGGTGTTATGTTTGAAAGGAGCTGCTATAAGAGCTTGGCAAAAATTCTTCCCATTTCAAAGACAGCCGAAACTAGATGGATTTATTGAGTGATTTGCTCCTGGCTATCGATCCCACTCTGCCAGAACTGGGTAAAAATCCAAGGCACCCAAATCCAATGTTATCCTTCAATTCAACTTCTAATGCCTTGTAATGTCAGTTTCCAGGGTGACCCATGAATGTGTTTTAGTTTTCACCTAAAAACTTTGGAGCAAGGTGAAAGGGGAATAAAACTTGAACAAAGTTACAAAATGCAGAAAAAGAAAAATGACAAAAATAACACCCAGTGTCTCTGGACAGCAGGATTAACCAAAAAGATATGAAAACTTATGATTAATGTCACTAGGAGAGGAGAGGTGATTTTTCCTTGCAGAAAGGATATAGGGGGAAATATAAACTGAAAATAATGTAATAACAGAGTTATTGGGTCATTGTTTTCAAAGCTCAGAAGGACAGACTTTTACCTAAAATGGTGATATGATAGCTAGAGAGAAAAATGCAGGAAAACAAGGAAGTCTGTAAGATAAATCCTAAAATAGCTTGTGAAGGCTTTGAGCCTCTTGGTATTGACAAGGCATTAAGTGCAGACAACATCTGTCCAAGGGTGCGAAGGGAAGTGGGGGCGGGATGGAGAGAGGTCTAGCATACTTTTTTCCAAGGTCACACGTCCCCCCACACTGGGGCAGACCAAGTAAACACAGATGAGTCAAAGGCGCCAGCAGCTGCCAAGACTGTTCAATAGCAGCAGTGACGAAAATCCCAAAGTTTGCAGAATGTTGGGAAAGGCTGAAGAAAGGAGACTGGCTGCTACAAGAAGGCAGCTTGTTTCTGCATCCTTGCTCAGCAGCTGCCAGCTCTCCCCATTAAAAGTGTAAGGAAAACCAGTGAATCACTTCTGAGATGTCCAAATGTTGGCAGCACAAATGTGCTTTTCCTCTCTGCTTTTCTCTGCTGCACTTAGCAGAGGGGGGGGCAGAGTGAGGGACAGCTTACAAACATACGCTTCAGCTTGGGAAATTTCCTAATTTAGGAAAAATCCTGGGCATTTCTTTCAGTCTCACGGAAGTCAAAGGAGAAGACACATATAGTAAGAGTTTTATATGAATTCCCAAATTGGATCCAGATTAATTTAGTTGTTGACTTTTTAATCAGACAAAGCACTTCTGAACTAATCAACAAAGAGAGTTATTACTAAGATGAATTTACCACACAGTTTCACATTTTTTACTTATTCTGACATGGCAAGTCTGAATATAGATTTAGGTGAGGCTTAATAACAGGTTACCTAAAGGATGCTTTAGGGTTCCTATTTCCCAATTTCTTTTTGCTTTTAATAATAATAAATAAAATAATATAATAGAAGAATAATAAAAATAATAATAAAACCTCAATGGTGTGTGCTACATGAAATTCAGACCAGTAATGATCTTGTACTAAAATTCTAAAATACTAAACCATCTCTGACCTCTGAATAATTAATTGTTTCCAACAACCAATTTAATAACTCTAAAGAACAGTGAGGTGGTGGTGATACATCCTCAAATCATTCACGTCTAACTGAACATTGTCACATAACATTCATCATTTCATGTAAGAAGGCAATCTTGTCCCCAGAGGTTTTGCATTTTCCTGCCTTATTGACCTACCATTGTAAAGTAGTATTGTTGTAAAGAGCACTATTGATTTTCAGAAGGTCTTTAGAAAAGCAGTATCTTGGCTTCATTAAAAATTGAACAGCTTATTAAAGTGATATGTCTGGAAGAGAGCTGAGATGGTATGCATTTAGCCTCCAACTGACTAGAGAAATAGGGAAAACTCTGTTAAAATGTGTAGAAGTCCAGCCTTGGAGTTTCAGACCTAGTCAAGCTTAGACCTGCAGCTCTGCAGATATCTCCAGAGCTGCTCCCTGTATGTGGTGGTTCCTGCACTGCATGGGCAACTCAGAATTTTACCACAGATTTTCTGAAGAACCAGATCTTCTTCAGGTAGTGCCTGGATACATCAGTTTAGCTGGGTTCAGTCCACCTTACACTCAAACCTGCTTCTGTGACCCTGCCCTCCCTGGCTGTCTCAGGGTGCTGGGGGTTGCTGCTGTAGCTGACATTTGCCTCAGGATCACAATACCCATCTTCGATACCTGAAAGACAATTCCTGGCAATGCCTCATTTTGGTGTCTCTTGGGCATGCACGCTATTTCAAACCCCAATTTAAAGCTCAGCTCTCACACACAGGTCCCTAAATCGCTTCCAGAACTCAAAGTCAGATGTTGCAGCATGTGGCAGCAGTGATGAACAGCCCATCATCAAGGCCTGTTTTTGGATGCTCAACTGGGTCATTCCTACTGGGTTTTAGCACCTTCAGGAGTTAGGCAGATGTGGTGGCTGATTGACCTGTGGTACAAGAGACAGAGAGAGTTCTTAGTAAGACAGTCTCTGGTGCCAAAGAGTTACCGGTTATGGCGTTCGGTTATGGTAATGTACCCCAGTTCTGATTCCCCAGCTAGCTCCTGGTGTTAGCCACAACCCTGTACTTAAGCCTGAGCTGTCACGTGTTCAGGGTCATTTTGCCTCTAGAAACCTTCCCAAGTTGTAGTAATAAACTGCTTTCTGTGGAGCTCTACACAAGGACCCTTCTCAACTCCTTGCTGTCAGCTTAATATTACTGAAGCCATCCCTGCCTCTGTGTGCTCATGCACATGAGCCACAGAGCCAGCAAGGAACCCAGTAACAGGCAGAGCTTGAGAGATAAGTTCTCCATGGCTTTCCAGGGCTGTCTGGCGTTTAAACTGCTCTGGTGAAGCATCCGGTACTTATGAGAGATCAGCTGAGCTCTGAGCTGGCAATTTGGTCCCAGTATGACCCAGCGTTTCTTGATGTTTATTGTCCTGTCTGATGTATAAGGCTGTAGAAATGCTACATAAACCTCAGAGGTAAAGAACAAAGTAAAAGTCTCAGATGGGATTTCTAAAAGTTTTAAAACTTATTCCATCAGGCCATTCCCAGCAGGCAGAAAAATCCTGGCTGAAGAGTAAAGGCTCCTGAAATGAATAGCATAAAAAATGTCTTTTATTACCTTGCTTCAAAGTACAGATCATGACCATTAAGTTATTTGGGGCTACAAGTTCCAGACCTCCTTCTCCCCTCCCTTTTAATCTAACCAGCAGAGGAAAAGGCCTTTAGCTCGGCATTTAGCACAAAGTAATGCATCTCTCTCTAGAATAAATCAGAACCCCTCCAAACCTCCCCAGCAGACCCCCAGGCAGATTATTTCAGCATCTGTGTGATGTGCACAGTGACAGGTTGAAGACAGAGGTATTTGTCAGCTCTCTCTTTGCTGACCTTTAGATAAGAGCAGCCTTCCCCACTTCTGGCCACCGGAAAGGGAAAGGTCTGCACTCAAGACATGCCCAAACTGGGAGAAAGCTGCAGCTTCTGGCTTCCCTTTCCCAGTGTGCTGGGCTTCTTCATCAGCAGTGCTGTGGAGGGTGGGATCCAGTCTCCATCCCATCTGCACAAAGTCACACTGATGTCATTGCTTGGGTGTCCAATGCATAAAGCTAAAAAATGCGAGTGTCTGCTGTCCCTGGTCATCCTGGGAGGCTCAGCTGAGGGGCTCCCGGCTGCTGGAAACCCTCTTATCTGCCAGGAGTGGGGTGAAACACATCTGGTCACTCAAAAAGCAGCATGTATGTGTTTCTCTGTGCCATCCCAACAGGCACCTGGGACAATCCTTGTGGGCATCCCTGCTGGCATTCCCAGGGACCAGACACCTGGAGTGATGGCACAGACCCTACTCCATGTAGCATGGCTGTAGGACCCTTCTGGATGCCAGGAGGCACTCATACACACCTACTCTGTGGGTGTCTGTGTCCCAGACCCCAGCCTGCCTTCTGGTATGCCTGCAACCTGAAACTCCCATTGATTCTCTCTCTCTCCAGGGATTTGCTCTTTCTCTTCTGCTGCTTTGCAGTGATGGAATTCGTTGGAAATTAGCACCTTCAGTGCCTCTGCATCAAATTTGGCTGAAGCTTCTGAACAAAGGTCTCAAAAAAGTGGGTCCTGGTCCTACAGGAAGAAAGAGAAAAACAGTAACAGGTATATTGATGCTGTCCAGGAAAAAATATCCTGACCTGTATGGCAGACAGGAATGTGCCTGGGGCAAAGCAGCAAGTTGAGGAGCCAGAAGAGGTCATGTTAGTGCTGACACCCAGGTCATGGGTGTTCTTCTCCCTTTCTTCTACCTCCACCCCAGCTCTGGGGCACATCAGACTGGTCAGCATCCTCATTCAGAAAAGCAAATGAGTGGCTTGCAATGGCATTAGCACTCCAAAACAGTTCAGGCAGGCTGTGATGAAAGATGGAGTATGAAGTCTATGGGAGCAGATGGTGCTGAGTTATTGGGGTAGAATTGAGGGCAGGCCCAGAGAACTGGTAATTAAAGGGTTAAGGAGCACCACAGCAACTGTGAGAAGCAGGAGGGTACCTAAGGCTCCAGCAGCTCTCACATGGGTGTACACACAAGCATCCCCACTGGTCCCAAAACCAGTGCTGCTTGCCAAGAGTAACCAAACAAGGTGTTAGACTTTTGGCAGCAGCCAACTCTCCCGTTCAAATGAGTTAAATCAATTCCTTGCTTCAGAAAAGAGTACAGTCTGTTGGGCTCAATAGTGGGAGGTTACTTATGGAAATAGAAAGGGGCATAGATGAAATATAAACTACTTAGTCTAATATATTAGCATATTTTTGAGTGATGACTGATCATTGCCTTGCAAACAGCTTGCTGCTACATCAGCCTTCCTCAGCAGCAAACATAAAATATGAGCTGTTTGCTAACATCATGTTCAGGTTTTTTGGAGCCTCCGGCACTCATGTTCCGAAGCAAGCCATGGATCACCTCCTCACCTGCATGAGGCTGAGTTGAACTGGTGGTCTTGTGAGGTGACAGCCATCCTCTGAATGCCTCCAGCTTCCCTGCAAGTGAGCAGAGAGGGTTCTGCACACCCTGGATGTGTCAGTGAAGGACATAACCAGCAAAGGCTGGTTGCCCGGTGGTGCTGCTTGACTCGGTGGGCCACAGAGGGCCATGAGGCAGCTCCTTGACTCCCTGCCTGGTGCTTCCAGCCTCTGGCTGGGCTGGGGTTCGGTCAGGTGAGGCTGATCCAGCAGCACATCCAACTGCCTCCCACCCTCAGGGCTCAGATTAACACGTTGATGGGGAGAGCAGGTGGAGCTGGGAGCACACAGAGTGCCTGAAGCCATCCCCGCTGGCAGCGAGGTGACTGCCATGCACCAGCTGCTGTGCCACTCTCATCAGGAGGTGACAGGGCTGGGAACGCCAGACAGATGGCCCTGTGCTGGGGCTGGTGGCTCTGCAGCCTCCATGGCGCTTTTAAGGAAACTAATTGGTGATAAATGTGCCTGCATGTGCCAGCAGTGACACCACAACCCTAATGCCATCAGCCAGCACCAATGGCTGCTGAAATTAGCCTACTGGGCAGTGGAGTGGTCAAAGGGACAGCACCTTGTGGCTCTGCCACTGCTGGAAACACTGTAGGGCAGGATAGAACAGGAGATTCCCCGAGCTTTCCTTAAGAAATGTGTGGGATTGCTTGAGGCACATGCTGGGTGAGATCAAGGCCACAGGGCACCACAGGGCCCATGTACCACGGCTGTGCCCTGACACTGCACAGCCAGACCCACGTATGAAGGCTGAGCAGCTTCACAGTCCAGGACACAGCAGGATTTTGCAGGGACTAATGCTGCCATTGTCTAGAAGGAGAAAGAAAGAGATGCTTGGTGGTTTAGGCATCTGCACCAGCCTTTGCCTTGGGTCTTTGGGACTGGTGTGTTTGGGATCACTCCGGCCAGAGTATTGGCAAGAGCAGAGAGGGTTCTAGTGAACTCTGAGCTACCATTGCCTAGAGGTCAAAACTGTGTCTAATTTGCCAGGGCCATCCCCCAAAATATTGTAGAAGTTAGAAATAGGAGAAAAGATAAAATGTCATGGGGGGTTAGTCCAGGAGTGGAGCTTTATGTGGGGACACAGAAGTGCAGCTTCTTTGCAGCGGTGCTGGTGCTCCCCAAAAGATCTTTGTGGTACAGTGTTAAATGTGAGGTGTTTATAGGCCATTTTTCCCAAAAGCTTTCCCAAACATGTCTCTGGTAAGCTGAAGGCCAGCGATGGCCACACATGCAGGCTGGTAGGTACTGAGAGAGAGATTTGCTGTGGCTGCACCCTCGTCTTTACAACACAAAGGAGGGAAACAGCCCTTGGACGAAAAGAATGCAGCATTTCCATTAAAAGGCAGGACAAAAGGATGCAAGACAATCTGTGTGTGGCCACAAGGCAGCACATTTGAGACAAAAAGGAAAGCTGTATCAGTGCAACTTTCCCAGACAGGCAAGCCATAAATCAGAGCGCCCTTTCCCGTCTCCTGCATCGAGCTTCCCTTTAGCTGCTGCAATTTCGGCTCATTCACTTCCTCCCCTCCCTCTCCTCTGCTTCTTTCATTACCCACTACAAGATCTATTCATGGACATCCCCTGAAATGTGCCATTTGTCAAGGGAGTTGCAGTGCTTGCTTTCACTTCCAGCTACTGGACATTCTGAGCCAGGGGCCCAGTTTTTGGTAATAAACATCCCCTTTGTTGAAAAAAAGCAGAGTTAAAGTGCCAGCAAGCAGTGTCTGTCTGCTAGACAGGGGGCTGGTATGGCCTTAGCCAGCTATTGAGATGTCTTTGTGCCATGTTGCCATAGCTACCCTCCAGCTAAATAGGGAAAGAGCTCCTTTGTCCCAGATTAAGACCAGCAGACTTTTGCATCAGACCCTGATGGAGACTGGGGAAGGAGCTTGTCTACGGCTGCTGGGACTCTCCTGCATTGTTGTTGTGTGTGCATTAGGTTGGGAAAAAAAGGAGATAGGGAATAGCTTGAAATACATTGATTTTATATGCATAGACATGTATGTACACATATGTTCACATACTTTATTTATATACACAAAGGAGGCTGTGGAAAGGTGCTGACTGAGGGACAGGTTTGCCAGCAAAGGAGGTGTAACATGACTAAAAGGACTCGAAATAAATCAAGCAGGAGCACTTGCAGCATTTGTCACAGCCACCAGGGATAGCAACCAAATCCCTTAAAAGGGGACCACAGGTCCTGACCAAACTGTATTCTGAGATGGGTGTCCCAGAAAACTCACATCAAACTAGCTGGGCCTTTGCTATGCAGTATCAGTGATGGCCCTGCAGGTCTTTGTACATCTGTCTTTGCAAACTCAGATGTGTGTGGACTGGGGCAGTGAAGCATGGCCAGACTGGTCAGCAGGGCGGGCACAGAGCTGGGGACTCAGGATGTGCTGGAAAACTCCCGTGGAGAAACAAGAGGGCATTGGCCTATATGTTAATTATGAAGGGGATTAGTCCACAAGTGGTTTTTCTCTGTCTGGACTGGACATTTAGCTCAGCTCAAGTGAGGCTGAATGTTCCCCCACTGCACTGAGGTAGCTCTAACTCTGATTCTTTCTGCCCATCATCTTAAAATAGCCCCATTTCTTGAGGGTGCTCACACAGCAGGGAGAATTTCAGAGCTCCTGAGGCTGTGATATCTAAGTGACACAGACTGCTTAGGGACTGAATTTACATGAATTCAGAGAAAAAGGACAGGATATGTTTGCATGTTTGGATGTTTGGATAACATGCAAGATAATTTTGAAAGAGAGACTGAAGACATGGAAGTAAAGGACAAAATACGATAAAAATAAATCCAGGATTTACCAAGGTCACTTGAGCCAGACTAATGTGATAAGAAAAGAAAAAAAAAAAAGAGCAAACAAAGTTTTCCATGGGTTTTTTTAGACAAGGGAAATGCTTTAGATTTAATCTGTCTGGACTTCAGCAACACTTCTGATAAAAGAGCCACATGGGAAATTATTGTTTGTGTTGGAAGAAGCAGGGACTGGTATTTGAGCTGAAGGTTTGTCAGGAAACAGCCAAGAACAAACACAACAGGTTCTTCTGAAAGGAAAATGATAGGAGCAGGGGGACATAATGGGTGAAATTGCTTGGAGCCAGCTTTAGATAGTTTTCTTCTGGAACAAAAAGTAAGAAAGAGCTAATGATATTTGCAGACAATACACAGTTGGGAGGCATCAGTGAATTGGGAATAGCATAAAATAAAAACACACCGTGTTTGAGAGCTGGATCAGCAGACCTGGAGTGAAGAGTTCAAAGTGCCTGGAACGCACTAAGGCTCCCTCTACGCTAATTAATTAAACCGAGCCAGGGCAGGTTTATGAACTGCCCCGTGGCCATCGGCGAGGATAAATGTTTATGTGCTTCCTGGCACTGTTTGATGGGGCTGACCAACTCCCTGCTAGACAATGCCCAGGCATGGTTTGGGGATTAGCGCCGGCCAGGGACCACTTCCAAGGGGCTGTAGGGATGAGGTCACTCTGGTTTGGAGATTAGGAGAATAATGGATGCAAGCCATGCCACGCCGTCAGGCCCTGGCTCACTGTACTGGCTTGCCATAAATGTGACCTAAGAAATTACAATGTTTTACTGTAAAGTAGAGTGTGCTGATCGAACACAAAATGTGCACCAGACAGCAAATACAGTCACAGCTTGCTTTGGGAGAGAGGCTTCTGTAAACATCCTTTTGCTCCTTTATAGCGTTTTCTGAAAAAATGTGTTTAATCATGGCCTCCTCTAGCCCAGAGTCATCCCAAATGGATGGCATGCAAGGAAGAAATATTGGGGGGAAGAGCAAACCTGTCCAGTAAGAAGAAGTTGAGTGAATTTGGCCAGTTTAGTCTGACAAAACAAAAGCTAAGAAGCAATTAACTTGTGCTGTCTATTAATACATCAAGGCGATACACACCAGAGGATGAAAAAAACTCACTGTTGGCACCAGTACAAATGTGTATCAGCCAGCCACAGATAACTTAAGACTTGAAATTAAAAGTAGTTCTAATCACTGGAGGAGAATGCTTCGGATACAACCGGAGGAGCAGGAGGAGCACTGGAGGCAGGAGTGAATCTTGGTTTAGGAGGTGATGGCTGCACATCTGGGGATATGTGTGACACGGTGGCTTGTGACAGCAGAGACTGCTGCCTTCTGAGAGATTGGCCTCACTGACCCACAAGGACCCCCAGTCCAGCTTCTTCTCTTCCTAAATAAGTCACAGGAAAGTCTGCCAATAATGATCACCAGAAGTGATGCTGGGCCTAATAGTTCCCACCCTCCATTGAGCTCTTTTATTGGCCACACTGACCACAGCCCTGTGCACATCAGATGAGGCAGGGCTGCTCAGGGAAACAAGTGCCAGTTGCTGTGCTTCTCCCTGGATTGCTGTGTGAGCATGTGGCTTCCTGAGAGACTTGGCCTCGCACACATTATTAGAAATGAAAGCATAAAAAAAAAGAAATGTAAATTGAAAAAAAGGGGTTCCATAGCATGTGTTATAAACTACAGCCTGAGGATGGTTTAGAAGGCAAGAAAATGTGGTAATTGCTCTGGCAGAGCCAATTTACTTCTTTCTGCTTTTTCCATGCTTGCTTGTCTCAACAATTAGTAGTGTTTTGGTTATTAAACCAGTGATGTTCAACTGTGGTCTGCAGGTCCTGGAAGGTTTCTGGGCTACTTGGAAGCAGCTGTGCAAAAACTATTTAAGAAAAGGAAATCTGTGGTGGGAGCCCTACATTTGCTAGATGGAAAGTCTCTGTTGCAGAGAAGTCCAGATCCCTAACCCTCAGAGCTCAGCTTTCCCCAGACCTTGTCTGAACAGGACTGCATTTACACATTGTCCAGCACAATCAGACTGTCACTCATCCAGCCTGTATGGATACATCCATGGGTATAGCCTCTCTAATGTAGCCCAGAGGTGTAGGGCCCACCCTCAGTATTTCCACAAAATAACATTGAGTCCCTGTTCATTGCAGAGGGGTTGAAAGGGATTTTTCAACCCAAACAATTCTCTGATTCTATGACTGCATTTATATGCAGCACACAAAGCCTGCAGATGGATAGGAAATACATATCCATGTGAGAGAAGTTGGAGAAGGGCCTTTGCACGTCAAAAGGCAGAAAAACTGAATTATTTTGTCTCACAGTACCTCCTGTGCTCTCACAGCCTCTCAGGGATTTGGGGAGCAGTTGAGGAGCTCCAACTGTTTCAGGGAAACAAGAGGAGGAGGAGGTGAATGATGATGAGGAGGAAAGGCAGCAGTACAGCAGCTGCTCTGTTTCAGTGCTCCTTCGGACACTTGCCTTTTGGCCAAGTCATTCAGCCCCCACATGCAGTAGTCATAACTTTGCATAGTTTAGTTTTTATCTGTTATTTAGTCATGACCTGATGACAAAATCAGCAGCACAATTCAAATTCTTCAGTAGGAGTATCAGTAGCTCTGAGATGTCTCCTGAGACAAAATTTACAAATCCCTCCCACTTCTTAGGCATCAGCTGCAAAGTTTGCATATAGATCCAGGCTTATTTGTATCCAAGAGCTTGAATCCATTTCTAATATTTGCAGTTTGAAGCCATATGCATGTGCCAGCTTCCCTTACTCTAAAGCTGACAACTTAGAACATACTACTGGAATAGATGAACTGAGGGAAGATGAACAGAGGTATCGGGGCTGGGCTCAGGTGAAGCAAGTTGCTGTCTTTGTCACTGATGTGTCTCTGACAGGGACAAATAGTTTAAATCCTTTTTTCTATATTCTCGGCCACTATAAGGAAAAATGTTCTTAAGAACACAGGACATTTAGGCTACAATGACTGGAACCTTACAAACAGGCTCCACCACTACATAGGTCTTTTAGGCATGATGGATTTCAAAAGCATAAAGACTCCTAAATACTTTGGTAGCTCTGGAGGTGAGAACTTGCATATACGTTCATATATGTGCAGATTTCTTCAGCAGTATATCTATACCACAAAAGAAGTTAGCCCCTTCACTGGAGGACAGCAGAGAGGCAGCACATTGTCCTAGCCATCCACAGGGGTGGAAAATGGATTGCAGAGGCCATGCAGCTTGCATTAAAGCCCTTGCTTTATGCTTTGCCACCACAGTTGGCTGCCCAGAGAAGTCGTGGAGCCTCAGTCTCTGTAGACATTCTAAGCCTGACAGGAGATGGCCCTGAATCCCCTGCTGTAGCTGGCCCTGATTTGAGCAGGGGTTTGGACTAGATGATCTCCAGAGATCCCTTCGAACCTCAGCTCCTCTGTGACTCTGTGATAGATACTTCACAGAGTATATGTATATGTATGTGTATGTGTATGTATTTTACATCATATATAATATACATATATATGCGCCCCCTCAGTGCTTGGATACATAGCTGAGTTGCAGAAGCTCAATGAATTACCATCCATCATCTGATGCCAGTGAAGCTCACGCACTCATCTGCAGAATCTTCATGTGCAACACAGTGTAAACCTCTTCTATTGAGGTCTAAGATCAGTCACTTTACTTCTCAGCTGATGGGCTGAGAGGTACTCCAGCACTCTCTGCTCCAGAGGTGGGCTGCAAGGGCACACCTGGCCAGCTGCAGCACAGTCACTGTGGCTCAGCTGGCATTAATACGCTGGCAGTAATTGGCTGAGTTGGCACAAGCTCACCAGGCTCTGAACCTTGAATATATAGATTTAACTACAGCGATCTGTGTTCACTGGAGCTATGAAGAGAGGAGATGAAGGTTTGTTTAACTTGACCTGATATAGATTCAAACCCATGTAAGGAAACAAGATATAAGCCTGTTCTGCCCCTTGCTGGAGCATATTTCACCAGTACTTCTTGTGATGTTTCTCCCTAGGCCTTTATGTGACAAATTATCTATAAAACTTTGATGAATAAATTAAACTTTTTAAGATATTAAAAATAAAACTGAGCAATATTGCAGTAAAGTGCAAAACACTGTTGCTGATGATAAAAGCTCCTAATCTGGATTAGCTGTTGATTTTAAGCAAAACAGGAAACAGCTCTTCAAGAAGGTTGCTCTGTAGCAGGGTGATATTGGGAGCCAGACTCATCACTGAGCTCCATGTGCTTTGTATCACACTGAGACTCAAGCCCAGACCTGAACATCACTGGGACTGCAGCGTGGCTGGAGTAGATGGGTAAGGCTGGGCAAACAGGGCCATCAGTTCTCAAGAGTTTTACACATTTGGATGGGGTGTTCTTACAGCTGCATTTCAGACACCACAGCAACAGCCTCCTGAATGCCATATCGGCTGAGCTGTGGGATGGTACAGTGGCTGGCCTGACCTGTCAGAGGAGGAAGTTTTCTGCTTACAGGATAGTGAGAGGAGACTCTAAGATGGGGCTTCTGCCCTCAAGCAGGAGCTGTATGCCCTCTCCTACTGCCTGGCTCCCCATGCAGGAAAAATTCACATCACTTCTTCATCCCTGACCTCTTTTAATATGTTCTAGGAACCAGAAGATCTCTGAGGGCAGAGTACCTCTTGCCATGCTCATAAAGTGCCCAGATGCCACAGGACTTGTACGGCAAAAGCAAAGGAAGGTGCTTGCTAGGAATTAGAGCAATATTGCCTGCCTCTAACAAGAAATTTTGCTGGTCCTGTCTGCTGAAACTGTGTATACATAACATTCTGGGAGGAGACATTTAGTCAATACACTTGGTGTGGAAAGCAAAATGTAGGTAGGAGCAAGGAATGAAAGCTCTCTTAATCATTGCAATTGATTTTCTGAAATGGCTCCATGTCTGTTCATAAGAAGGATGCAGTGACATTCTATGTTTATTCAGTGTCTGCTCTGGGTGGGAGGAGATGGCCATGCCAATTAAAAAGTTTAATTAAAGCTGCAACCTTTCTGTTCCAGAGATGGGGGCCTGTCATCTGCCAATTAATTTTCATGAATAAATCATTAAAGCTGGAGCTGCTGAGGACTTACTCAAACAGCTCATGTTTGCAGTGCATCTTCCCTGCTTGCTGGAAATCACTGCAGATGCAATATCAAGGCCTTGAGGCGAAACTCAAGAATACAAGTCTAAACAGATCAGAATTATATCTGTGATGTTTTACTGCAGTATTGGAATCTCCCAGCAGCAGGGATGTGATGTTATAGTCCATAGCAAGATTAATATTACTGTGTTTCATAGACTTGTCACACCCAATAAATCTATAGGAGCACCTAATTCCATTTTTTGCCTTCTTGCTCACTGTGGCTCTTAGCTCTGTGGATTATGTTGCTGTATCAGAGCGAAGAGGTGGTTATCACCTCTGAGCCAAGGCTGCCTGGCTGTCCAGCTGCCTGGGATGCACCAAGTTCCTCAGTGACCAGACTCAGACGGTGGCATGAGAGAGGAAGTAGAAATGACAGCTTATGACCTTGTTTTTACTACCTCATAAATTACTTCTGTGTTCAGATGAGTAAGTTCAACTCTGAGTTCAGGCTGCTTTGAACTACCTCTGGAAGGTACTTCACATGATCCACATGACTCCTCTCACAGTTGGTAGAGGAACACTAATCTGTAACTTAAAGTATTACTGTTTGGGAGGTGAACTCATGAGACATAAAAACATCCCCATTTGTTAGAGATTTGTTAGCTCTTGATGGCTATTCTGCTGCTTTCCAAAGTAATTGAGCCATCTGTGCTGAAAGGCTCCTTCATCTGGACCAGGTGATACTTGAGTCAGCATTTGGGTGCTGCTCGTCATCTCTGTGGGTTCCTCCAACCAATGTTTCCTTCACTAACAGGATAGGCATGGCTCTTCCAAACCAGCCTACAGATGAGGAGAGACTGGCATTAAAGGGGAGTAATGACACAAGAAGCAAAGATGATCTGCTTCCAGGAACAATGGGCAGTCTGGCTTTGTGGGGATTTGCCATAAGCACACCAGGCAGATACATCACTACTTCAGTGTTGTTGCCTTCACAGCCTGCTGAATGTCTGCTACACTCTGCACATGAAAAAAACCAGTCATTTTGTGGAATTGAACAGACCCCAGCCCCCTAAAATGTCAGTCCAAAGAAATTTAACATGCTTGTAGATGCAGATAAGACCAACCCTATGGGTTTGTGCTGGTATTTGTATGGATTTGTGCCCATATATGTCTGTGCATACAACTACTTATGCCCGTTGCCTTATACATTAGGAGTCAAAATTCAGTAATATGGAAGTTGGCCTAGTCATTTCATTGGCAGTGATGTTAAAGAAATATTTAAACATTAGAATTATTTAAACTTTAAAACTTTAGGAAAATCAAGTTGGAGGCTGGAATGGATGTCCACTCTGGCATGGCAGGAAGAACCAGACAGATGAGGTTGTCAAAGCTAATTTTCGGCAGCAACTACAGGACTCCCACAAAAATAAGTGAAAAGCTATATGGCTGATTCTTCTGGTCTGTTCCTGTTTTTCTCATTTACGGATGTGTCTGAATCCTTGAGCCTGCTTTGAAAAACTGATCCAAGCATCCAGGCTGTTCAGAGAACAGCAGAAAGGCTCTGTGTTAGAGGTTGTGTAACACCAGGGTTGGAGAGCCAGAATTCAGCTGATTCAAGCAGGTACAGCTGGAAATAGTGAGGTGAAACTGAAAAAGAGAAGCTGCAGATTAAATGTCAGAGCTGCTTTTTCCAAAGCCAAGGTCTATTAGCCTGAGGGACAACATCCAAAGAGAGTTACGGAATTCCCATTAGTCGGCCCTTTTGAAAGCTTTGCTATACCAATAACACTCAATAATATATTTTTTTGGAACAAACTTATGCTGGCAGAGAATCAGGAGGTGAATTAATAGATCCTTTCTGGCTCTGATTTTTATAACTCTTCACATTAAATCCTAATACAAGAGGTTATCTTTATAGCAGGCAATAAAGGTTTTCCCTGTAGATCACTACTTGAAAAGTACATGATGCACATCTTTAAAGTACAGTCCAGTAAATTTTATAATATCATTTGATTTCAAGTGGCTGGAGTACCCTATAGCCAGCTTCAAGTTAATATTCTAGCAAGAATCAATGGCATAATTAAAATTTATGGATGTCCCTCATCAACAGTTCCATGTGACCAAGTTTACAACATGGTGGTACTTGGATAAATCATTTTGTATTTATGGATGGCTCATAAAAAGTCATGAGGAGGACTTATCCAGAAGGGATGACAGAGTAATTACATACTGGTGTGGTTTTAAACATAAATGTAATTTGTTATTAGTGCTGTGAGCTGAAACATGCTTGACTTAAATGGACAGTGCTGTGTCAATACAAACCTCATGATAGGGCCTAGTGTTCGGGATAGCCAGTCTTACATCTCACCTTCAGAAGGACATTGCCTCTCAGCTTTCTGACTCCACTGGCTTGAAATGTCAACACGTGTAGAAAGCCCTAATTGTTAGAACTGTTCTGGGTTGGTTTCTTTGTTCCAGTGGAAAATGCCAATGGACATGGATGTCAGATTTAAGTGCCCAAATCAGCCAACAGACAGCTGCTTTCCCCTCTGGAAGGCTGGTTGCCTCTGAGCAAACCTGATTGCTCATGGGTAAGGCCAGGACTGTCTGGTCACCCCTCTTCAACTACACAGCTACCTTCGGGATGTTTTTCTGAGCCAGTCAGAGGAAAAGGATGCATTTTGTCACACCTTTCCCAGCAGGTTGGACTCTGCTTTACCCAGGTCATCTCCTGGTGTTGAGTAGCACACGCCTTAACCTGGCTTAACCAGGTGAGAACTACATGGGGTGGAGAAAATCCACACTACACCCACCCAACACCAAAGTATGTCCTCTGAAGAGTGACAGCTTTCATTGCAACTAACCCTGCCAGTGCCTGCACAAATAGGTCAGTTTGAGGAGTGCAGTGGCTTTGCCAATGTTGGCATTTGGGGCAGAGTGGGACATAGCCCCCCAGTAGGCAGCAATGCCCAAGGAGGTGTGTGGACTGATTTCCTACCTCAACTTCCCTCTCTATGTGGGAAAACTTGTGTCCCAACCGAAGGCAAAAGTTTGACAGGATGGGGGGAAACAGACTCAAGTTGCACCAGAAGAAGTTTAGATTGGATATTAGGAAAAATTTTATCACTGAAGAATTGGTTGAGCCTTGGGACAGGCTACCCAGGAAAGGGGTGAAATAATCCCTGAAAGTGTTCAAAAGGTGTGTGTGTGGATGTGGCACTTGGGGATATGGTTTGGTGGTGAACATGGTGATGCTGGGCTAATGGTGGGACTCGATAATCTTAGAGCTTCCAAACTTAGTGATTCTATGATTCTATGATTCAAAATGCAGACTTAGTGCAGCTGGACATTGAGCCTCCTCTTCCAGCCCATCTTCCCAGGTATTTTACCAAGGACTGTCCTGGAGCACAGGCAGATGCAGCCTTTGATTCCCAGGAGAAATATTCATCCTGCCATGTAATTGTAGAGCAGCATCTTATTCCTGATTAATGGTAGTACAAATGAATTCTGATAAATCAGTAAGGAGAAATTAAAGATGCACAAGCTGAACATCACTGATGCAACTCACTGTTTTCTACGGCAACAAATGTTGTGTGATCCCTGCAAGTGTTATGTCCACTTTACTCCTACTGCTTTATCACTGCTTCCCTTAAATAGAAGTTCAGTTCTGATAAATAACAGTTCTGATATCTGCCTATCTTCTGATGAGTGTCTTTCTTAAGATGCAAGTAAATGAAGATTTTCTTAATTGCTTAACAATTGCTTAATATGCAACCCTGACTCCTTTTGCTCACAGTACAAGGATTTTCATGGGGTCACACTGGCCAAACTGTAATTACAAAGGATTGCAAAACACAGAGAAGATTATGTTGCTGGTCTTGAAGCAATTGAGGAGACAAAGAAAGAAACAGGTCGAAATGGAAAAAGCAGGGAGGAGGGAATTAAAGGATGAATAATTAATGTTATAATTTGCTACACTGGAATAGTCATCTCAATTAATAAAACCAATAATGCAGAACTGTCATTTAACAAATTCCTTGTAAACCTGCTGTGCTCCTTGCATGTGCATTTTTGGGGGAGAGGGGCTCGAGTTGTTGGCCAAAGCAGAAACAGCTCTAAACTGAACACTTGACTATTTAGTGCTATTGAAAGTGCACACTGCTCTCAGGGAGCAGTTTTGACACACTGAGTCCTTCCATTTTTTGAATGAAAAGCATGAAAATGGCTGAGCTGTGCAGCCAAGCTCTGAGCATGGGCTTTGAAGACGCAGAGTGCGTTGGAGGTCAGAAGAAGCAGCCACAGGGTGCTGGGGCTGAACAGGTCTGATCACCATCTGCAGAGGCTGAGTAGAGCCATTTCCTCTTCAGGCTCCATCAGCCACTGACAGACAACAGTCTGAGAAAATGTGGTCATATTTGTGCTGCTTGGGACATAACTTGGAAGCATGAGCAGGCCTTATGTTACAAATGTCAATATTTCGGTATTTTTTGTTATTTTGAGGCTTCCTCTCTTTGGGAAAGATACTCATTCCAGGTACTTGTACTCTGATAAGACAGCTGTGTTCAGGGCCATAGTGACCACTGCCTACACCAGCTGGCTGACAGCCTGCAGCCTTGCTATGGTGCATGTCAGTCTTTTGAAAGCTACAGATAAACTCATTGTACTATTTATCTGAATTTATTTAAGCACAAAATAACCTGTCAGAAGGAGTTTGAGTTTTTGCTGACCTTCACCTATTACACAGCTTCAAACCTGGCAGCATATTTAAATCTGGAGTGTAAACACAGCCAGCCTTGCTGTGCTCCCCTTCCAAAAGACTGTTTAGGTTTCAGAAACCAGCCATGAGCTGAAAGAATTTGTTCAACCAACTCATTGTGTTTCCTTCCTAACTGCTACTAATCTGCTCAGAGGAAGGTGCCTTTTTTTTCTCTGTGCTGGAGGTTGTTATATCAAGGCTTAAAGCTGCCTGCAGGGAAAACAATCACTTATGAACTGAAATACACTGAAAGTGGCATTTTGCCAAACAAAATGCATTGCTACTGTCATGCCAGGGACTCTCTCACTTTGCACATATTTAAGCATCCAGGAAGGACTTAATTATAAAGAAGTTCATATTCTTTGGGGGATGCTGAAAGTGTTCTTGGCTGGGTTTTTTTGTTAACCTCCTCATGAAACTGAATCTTCCCTGGCAGCTTTAAAGCACAGGGCTAGTGGCTTTTCTTTCTGTCCCACAAGTTCAGTTCAATCTCCAGAAATTTCTTGTTCGTTTGGAAACATGTTGAGACTGCAATCTGTTTCCAAGGACAACCACGTTCCCAGAGCAAATTTACAGGCTCCTTGAAACAATGATACTTATTTCACAAAACACTGAGTATGAGAGGAAAATTAAAAGCCCATAAGGAAACTAAAACCCCCAAATTTGAATTGTTCTGGCTGATTTCAGCAGAGGCACAGACAGTAGACATGGATCTGGGGCCTCCCTCTTGTCACTGAGCTTGTGCTCTTGGCCAGGTGCTTGAGTGCTTCTTAGAGATGGCACAGCAAGGTTTGTCCCAGCACTGCTCCCTCTTGACACCTCAGCCCTTGATCAGGATCCCCCAAAACACTGTTTTTGCCCTAGCATTATTAGGATAGTGTATCCCATCAGAAGTAAGTTGCTGGTGAAGTTGGGAAAGATGGTGGTGGCTGCACCTCTTCCATGCAGTGGTACCTCACCCAAGTTCTGACAACAAGGAAATGGTGACTCTTACTTGGCTCATTCCTTGGTGGCTTGAATTGGGGGTGATGTTGTAGCTGCTGCTGAACCAAGTAAATTATTTCCCTACAGACAGGATGGACTCACTCCAGACTGCTCCTCTGCTGGTTCAGTATTTAGGCCTTCCTCTTCAGCCATCCTCTTCAGCACTGCCAGACAGGAGACAGCCCTACGAGAGGAGCCTGCTGAGACACCTCGCAGGGCAGTGGGAACTTGCTCTTGAGTGACACCCCGGATGAAAAGGGGAATCCTTTCCCTCATCTGATGTCCATTTGGAGGGCAGGTGTATGGAGAAAAGGATCATTTTCAGTTTTGTGATATTTTTGGAGATTTTAAAAGAAAAAGGCAGATCAAAATAGCCTGTAGCAGTAGTTAGTGAAATACTTGCTTGAACCACGGCATTTCCAGAGTAATCGTTGCTCTGAATAACAGAAGCAGGGATCCGAAGCCAGTCTCTAATTTTCTGAGTGAACAGTGTATTCATTCAGGAGTGACAGACTACAAAGCCTACTGTGAAGCTACAAATCTGCATTTCACCAAAACTAATATACTTCCATTAAAAACTTCAATTTCAAAAAGCTGATGTGCAGTGGTTAAAAAACAGGAGTAGAAAAATTCTCAAACAGTTCCATTTTGGATTTTCTCTCTTTCAAACTTCAGGATACTGTGATAAACTTGATATCTTGATATCACAGGATACTGTGATAAACTTGGTATCATTTGTAATGTCTTAGACGCCTCTGGTTTAGAACAAAAAGCAATCCTGGAGATTAAATAGCAGCCCTTTGTCAACATTTTGGAGTTTCCACTCAGTGAATACAAGGATTAGTTCAATGATCCAGCCAGCTCAGTTCATTGCCAATAAGAACATTTTAAATACAATACTAACAAGACATTTTTATTTCAACTTTTGACCTCAAGGTAGCAACTGCAGTAAAGCATGAATACAACTGGACATGGCTTGTAATGGAGGCCTGAGTTATTTTCCAGCTAAATGGCAGCTGATATGCGTGTGTTTGCAATATCTCTTGTGGGAATGCATTAAGCAGAAGAGTTAACTAGTGTCAACTGATGATAATGCCTGGTGCTTCCTCTGGGGAGAGCCCTAGAAATGGGCTGGGTAAACAGCACACAGACTGCAGACATTGTGGCGTGTTTGCTAAGGGGACCTTCAGCCAGCAGTGCACAAACATTCTGGAGAAACTGGGTGCTCCTGAATCAACAGGCCCTTACTCCAGCCAAATGTGAAATTGTTTCTCCTGGAAGAGATAAAGGCGCTGGCAGAAATGATGAGTTATTAGTTTAGTCATCAGCATCAGCTTTGCAAATGCAGCCAAATTCCAGCTGACTCTGGTTAGCCTGGGAAGACTGCACACAGCAGGTAAATGAGGCAAATAGTTGATGAGTCAGGGAAGTATTTTTCATACCTTTTTGAACAGGTCAAATATACAGTTTTCCCAAGTGGGTCATTCCATTGTACTTTGCCACGTATCAAACATTATTACCAGATTATTTTTACCTGACTTTTGTTTTCTTTTATATATTGAAAAGTCTTAAATCTTAGTCTCATTTGTGTCTGGAACATAAAGGGCATATTAACCATTTTCTACCAGGAGAACCTGGGAATAAGCCAGAGAAGCTCCTCGTGGGTGGGAAAGATGGATGTTTTGACACATCTTTGTGGGATTCCTGATTTGCACAACCATTGTCAGTGCTTAGCATAGGTCTCAGCTAAAACCAAGGTTCACAACGTTTTGTACATACCCCAAAGCTTTGTACACCTATATGTAGTAAGAAATCACAAAGTTTCAAAAGAGCTTTGGCCCAAGTCTTCCATGTTGTTTGGAAACTCTGTTCTCGAGTTTCATACCAGAGAGATTTAAGCACCTGCCCTGAAGCCTCAGTAGATGATGCACACTTTGACACAGGAATTATGGCTCAATTTTGCAGCTTACAAGCTGATACAAAGAAATTCAATGGCTTAGGCAAGGTCAAGCAAGAAGTCTCCCCAGCCCTGATCCACAAATCCAAAATACCAATTGCTGAGTGTGGGTAATGGATAGGGAAGGGAGATGTCAGAGGCCAGTGTAGGAAAACAGAACAAATGAGGAGCTGAGTGTTGAGACCAAGACTGACAGGAGGAATGGGCTGCGATGAGGGAGATGCAGGGAGTAGCTTGGATAGGATGGGAGCTCCTCAGAAATGATAGAAGGGGTTTGTCTCCAATCCTGAGCCTGCATCCATCAGAGTGCCTTGCACGTACTCCAGAGCAGTGCAGACTTTGACTAAAGCCAGGCACATCTCAGTGGAGGGAGCCAACTGGGAGCTTCATCCCTAGCTAATATAAACCCACTCCTTTGTGGTTGTGAGTTTCTTTAAGCTTTATTTATGTACATAAATGTTTTTATTTTTAAATTATATATTACTGATTTTATATTTTATTATTTGGTTTATAGATTATATGTAAGTTTATGTGCTTATTTACATAAACTTTCTTAAGGCAGGAGCAATTTTTTAAATAGAGGCGGTTTACTGCTCCATCCCTTCACACTGGATACCAACTGAGCCATTGAACAGGTGGGGTAAATCCACCCCAAAGGGCAGGTGGATGGAGCTGAGCTTTTCCTGCACAGACCTGTGATAAGTGTAATCAGCTGGAGCTGACACTGCTTAATCTGGGCTGGCAGGAAGGCCATTTAGCACTGTGTCCTTGACATGAGTATCTCTCCTCTACAGTTATCACAGAGCCTAGATTCACTGAGTTTCAGGGTGTGCAATGTGGTTCAGAAGAGGAATCTGAGTCTCTTGGCCTTTCCCTGTGGGAATATGTGTGTGCAGAAGGGGGAAGATGATCTCACCCTGCTCAGAACACGTTATTGATCTCGAACAGGGAGGTTTTCTTTGCTAGGTGGGGGGATGCAAAGCTAAGTAAAGAGAATTTCTTTTATTATGGTTGTTGCTTTTTCATGGATGTTGTTCTGGCAAAAATATTGCTGTGGGTTGATAAATTATGTGTGTCCAAAAGGAAGGACTGGTAAAACCTCCCTCTGTCCTCGTAGCAGTGTTTGCTACAGGAAGATGGATTGGCTGTTCTTTTTGACATGAGTGATGAGGCCAGGATTTTCTCTCATTATAATTGATCATGTAAGCAGACAATAGGAGAAGACACTTCTCCAGCAGATCTGTATTCATCCTCTCCAGTGCTGCAATTTGTTGCTACCTGTAAGTAGAAGCTCTGAGCTGTGCCTGAAGCCATCTCCACAGCCTGTGCAGCCCTGTCTGCCCCCTCCCTGGGCTACCCAGACTTCTGGCATGCAGAGGTTAAGTCCACCATTGTATCTCAGGGGTTATTTTTGTGCAGCCTGTTTATCTTCAGTCCCAGGTCATTAATAAGCATCCTTTTTCAAATACTCTGGACATCTGGAATATGGTTTGCTTGTCTTCTGAGACAATGATATCCTTTTAGACTGGTAAGGGAAGGATGAAGACTAAAGATCCCCTTCTTTGGAAAAACAGAGACTACATATTATTCTCTTTTACTCTAATTCATTCACCTGTCAGCTGGGATTGCAGGCTGCTGGAGCATTGAAGCAGGTATTTAACTTTCATGCACATGCACAGACCCACTGGTATTGCCTCCCTGTCACCACCACTGCGCAATGTTATATTTGCACCCTAAGCGCAGGCAGAGCCATTTGGAAAAAAGCAACATCTGCTCCTTTTATACAAGACTAACTACTCATATACCTACATCATGGCAGCAAACATGGTAATCTTCAGCTCTTTTTATTTCATTTAATACTTGTTTAACCAAGAATTTTTTTTTTTTTTTTTTTTAAGAAAAATAGCCAACACAAGGAGTTCTTCAGTTGAGAGCTAGGAAAATGCAGGAAGATTTCATGGGTCTGTTCTACTCATGGGGGTGCAAGGCTCTGGGAGAGCAATTTTTTTCTCTCATTTTACACTTCTTTTTGAAAATGAACCAAATTCTAGAAGTGTATTTTCTTATGTAATAACCAGAGAGGGAATTACCAGATGGAGCAGGCATCATGATTTAGGTGAAATGTACCCCTCCCCTCCTGGCCTTATGTGTTGCTGTGCTATAGCTGTGCTATACTGTGGTTAGTGGGATGGTGGGACAAGGCTCCCAGTGCTCTAAACCGTCTATCATCCCTGGGAAGTACAGACCTGTCTGCTGACTGTCAGGCAAACCCCACACAGCTCAATGTGCACAATGGTTTAGACCAGCCCCTCCTGATGGGTTCCACTTGCAGGGGAGGTCACAACGCTTAAAGTAGGTGGAAGACAGGGAAAAATTAGTCCCAGGATTTGCAGCCAGAATCTGAGTCTTGGCCTTTCCTCCATCATCTTGTTGAGGCTGGAAACTCCTGTGATGGGCTCTCTGTCTCTGCAACCAGCAAGTCATGATCACATCAGACATGTGGAGCTACTGTCAACATTGTGCCTAAATTTCTACCTATAGAAGCTTTTGCTAGAAACATTTTAATGAGGCCTTTTGGGGCTTGAAGCAACCTCCAAAACCAAGCTGCCTGTTTATGACCAGCAGCTAACAGAGCATCTGGCTAATGATCATCTATTGATCATTCATTAACGACTCCTAAACCACGAAGATTGAAACCTCTCAGTTGCATGCTCTGCAGATGTCTGCCACTGCTGCATCATGCCATGTACATGTTCTGCAAAATCAAAAAGCTTTTTGGGCCCCCCTCTGCCCCCTCAGGCCAGGAGGGAAAGGAGAAAAGCCCCCTTGTGAGCCATCTCCAACTGAGCCCTCCTGGCACAGTGTGGCTTCAGAGGAGCGGTGTTTTATAGACTTCAGTGGTTGCTTTTCACCATTCCTCTTTGAGAAGATGTTCTCTCCCGCAGAAGTAATGCAGAAAATTTGTGCCTGGAGCTGGAGTGGGGTTAGGGGTCAGCAGGCAGCCCTGTATGACTCAGGGCTGAGGAATGTGCAACCAGACCCTGCTCCTGCAGCAGGCACAGTCCTCCCACGGCACCCCCCCCACCGGCACTGCTCTCTGCACAGAATCCATCGATCTCCTTTCAGGATGAGCACCCTGGTGTCACCTTGGCTAACTGGAGCAGCTCCCATGTCATGCTGCAGTCCAGAAATGGCTCCTAAGATTTTCCCAGTGTTCTTCCCCAATGTGTGAAGCAAATAGAAGAGGCACTGTGTTTGGGGAGCCTCTTGGTCAGGTTCATACTCCCACCCCAGAACAAGTGATGGGTGATGAAGGCTGCAGATGTCTTTACTTGAAAATGCATCATCATCAGACCAGCTATTTCAATCAGGAACAGTCTGTTAGCAGTGGTTTTTAACTCCAGTCATCCTGGCCTCTCATCCCTTCCAGTCTCACTGACAGAGACTTCTGTCACCTTGGTTTCACCAAACTCATTTGCCCAGCTGTGTAAAATTAGCCAAGTTTAAGTAACCCTGTTGACCTTCTAGAGAAGGGCTGCTCTGTGCTCCCTGCAGAGAAGAAATTCCTGGAGATGATGATGTAAGCCTTGGCTGGTCAGAAATATGGTCTTACTTTCCACAGCTTTTTGCCAGATCATATCTTATTTTAGTGCCTCAAAATCAGAGAAATATTAGTGAATATTATTTGCTGATAATGTCACTGGGGCTTGGCTAGTTCCCTTACTTTGTAGGAACTCTTTGTGGAAAATGCTCATACCAATTGCTGACATCAACTGAAGCAGTGTGACAGATGATGTAAAAGAAAGTTTTATGAGTTTTGATTCTCAGAGGTGCCCCAAAACCCACAGGCTCAGTCAGGGCCCCTTTCAAGCTTCACTGTGAAGCAGGGCCTGGTTGAAACACAGAGGCTGTACCAGCAGCTGTAAGTGCAGGACCAGCTGTGGCTCTCAAGGTGGGAATGAAGGGAGGCTGGCAGTCCATCACTGAGCACAGAGGGAAGGCAGCTGGTGAGATTTTAAGAGTCAAGGGTGGTGATATGTCCCTCTTTTCCTGCCATGTCAGTGTCCCTTGAAAAATGTGCATATAAACCCAGATCATATTTGCACTGGGATGATCCCAAACTAAAATGATCTATATGCAGTCAGGAGGGGTTTTGTGCCAAAATGCCCACACAACCACAACATGCCTGGCTGGTGCTCCTCACAGCCTCAAGATGCTTTCAGATGCTGAAGTAAATTACCCGTGGGCTGCATGTCCCATGATGGATCCTGTGCTTGGAGTTCATGTGAGGCACATGGGTGCAGCACAGCCCCCTCCTCTCCCACCTCCTGCTCTGGGTCTGCACCCCTCCTTCAGAACCTCGCTCTCCTGTCAGGTCTTCCGCTGATTCCAGCTCTCCCTCCACAGACACATCACATGCAAGAGATGCACTTTCAGCCTGGCTGCAGCGCTTGTGAACTGCGACTGCTTCACAACTGGAAAAGGGATTACCAGGAACAACTCTCATTTTCTGCGTATGCCTGTAGATATATATATCACCCCAGCTGAATAGAAGAGACAGCTCCACCCCCTCTGTGGGACTAGAAAACTTCTCATTGTTTCTATTATATTTCATCTGCTGTAAGCTTGGCTTGTCCAGGATTTATCGCAGCTCATAATGTGTTTACAATGAGAAAACTCCTGGCATGCTCTTTTCCAATTACCTAGGTGGGATCTATCACTCTAGAGATGGCAAATGAAGTGCAGGACCTCAATAAACAGTATGCATTTCTGTGGCATCTGAATAAGAAAAGCCCTTTTGCAAATGATACATTTGGCTTTAGAGTTCCAAACTGTTGCAGACATCATGGATCGAGGTTTACTAAGCAAAACTGCATTTGCTGGTGACTGCTCAGGTACATGTGAAGGGGACAAGTTTGCACTGGCTTGTTAGGGAGCAAGGCTCCTCTGTATGGAAATGAATCATCAAGGCAGACAGTTTATGGTCTTTTGGGAGTCTGCAACGGCTTTGAGTTTTAGGGGAAAAGCACAACTCACACGTAACCTGATTCCCTAGAGAAATCAATACCCCCATCCCTCTCAGACCTTTGACTGAGGTCTTGACCATTTGCAGTCCTTAAGAATTGCAGGACACCCCTCTCAAGAGCTGCACCATTAATTAAAGTCTCTCATTCACATTTCAGCTTTGCACTCCTGTGCTGTGTGCCTGGGCTCTGCACTCCTGCTTTGAGCAGCTCTGCAGCACAGCCGTGCCCTGCGAAGACGTCACAGCACACCCAGAAATACCATGGGGCTGCATCTCACTTGTTGCAGAGAAAGGACTTTCTGTGACAAAGTTTCACAGCATCAGCGAAAACCAGCCTGAAAGGGAATTTGAGAGGTCACTATGCAGATCCCTTGCTCCAAGACAAGTTTGACAGTGCTGAAACTAATCCTGACAGGTGCTTCTCTAATCTGTCCTCAAAAAAAAAAAAAAAAAAAAAAAAAAAAAGACTCTGCTGTGACGATTTTACAGCTTCCCTTGGGCATCCAACTCCATGTTTCAATATTTTAGGTTGAGAAAGTTTTTCATGATTTCTAACTGAAGTCTTTTTGCTGTAGTTAGAATCCATAATCTCTGACCCCTTTCCAGGTGGATGGATAATTCCCTTCCTTTCCAAGGGCATTTTTGCCTTGTTTCAAACATTTATCTTTCCCTGGCAGTCACCTGTCACCCAGACTGATGTTCCCCAAGTCCTTTGAATCCACAAATCGTGTCTTCTAGACCTTAAATCATTCATGCAGCTCCTCTCTGAAGCTCCTCCAGCTTCTCCCTCCGCAAGTGCAGTAACCAAACTGCATATTAGGCCCCATCATCTGATAAATGGCAACGCTCCATTTGTCATGGGGATCAGTCCTTGAAGAACAAGGTGACCGAGGGATGACACTGTTCAGAGATGTCACCACCATCATGAAGCAGCACACTGCCTGCGCACTCACCAGTGCTGCAGGTGTGAATAAATACCCTCGGCATGTGAGTCACGAATGCAGTGGCTGTGAGGACCTGCTGGCTGTGGCTGCTGGCACGTCCCTCACCTTGCTTGTTAGCTGTTCTGAGCTAACAAATTAAAATGAGCACTGAGATTGTGCCTAAGCTGTGGGAAGCCAGGTTTTAGGAGGCTTTTATCATTTTTGCAGAAATTACACTGGTCTGTGACTGTGTGGGCAAGGAAGATTCTAAACAGCTCACTCTGCAAAGTCCTGTCATGTCCCTTAAGAGTGAGCCATGCTCTCATACCCAGCACCAGGCTGAGAAACACAAACTGGTCCTTGTGGGCCCCAGAATGTGACTGCCTCTCTGCCTTGGTACTCCCAAGAGCTTCAAAGCAAAAGGAACATTTATTTACTAGCATTGACTAATGAAGAGAAGCCCATGTAGCATTGACTAATGCCATCAGAAGATGATTCATGCCAGAGGAATATAAAAACAAAAAATTGTGAACTAAGTTCAGGTAACAGATCCACCAGAAGACAACTTTTGTTTCTTTTCTTCTGAGATCAGATCTTTTCCCTGTACAACTGCATGAGCCCTAAAATGTCACAGGAAGCCTGATGGGAATGAGGGGTCAGAGCCTGGGGAAGGAAGGTGAGAATTGCATCTTTCATAATGACTGTAACCTAATGCTGACTAAGTTTTTGAGATTTGGGTGATTCCCACGTAAACCTCTTGCTATGCCCTGTGAACCTCTTGCCATGTCATCCTATATTGAAAATTGGGGAGCATGTTTCTACAAGGGATACAAGCGTCTCCCTAATTCCATCAAGGTGTGGTGCTTTTCAGACACACTGAGGCATAACAAAGCAGATTTCCTTTTGCTTTCAAAGGATTTTAGTCATTTCATTTACACTAAAAAAAAATTACATTAAAAAAAATCAGTCCAATTTTGTAAAGCATATGCAAAGCAAAAAAATAAAAACACCATGTAAAAAAACCCGTACATTTCTGTAGGTGCCTTGTTTCAATAATGCAGCAGACAAGGCCTCAGAGTAGGAAAAATTTCCTTTTAAGGATCTCAGTGCTTATGTATTTAAAAACAAAAGAACTCTCATAATTGTGCTTCTTAAACTTCAGTCTTGACTACACTAGTATAATTAATTTATTAAGCCATGAGAGAATTAATTGCATTAAAAGTACAGGCTCCATGCTGTCTGACTATACAGTATTTGCCATTTCATTCAACTGTGTTAATGGACATCTTCTTCCTAAATTTTTACCTAAGAAGGCAATGTAGCCCACCAAAAAAAAAAAAAAAAGCATATTTTTGGTGGAGTGCATCAGGCAGGTATCAGAAAGGTCAGTTAAATTTTTACTTTAAACAGTGACTGCCAATGATTTAAGTGCTGAAGCCCTGAAATGCTGTCTCTGTGCTTAGGTTTCACATTATTCCTTTTGCTCTGCTGCTTTGAAAGTCTGGTTGAGAGCCAGAGAGAGATGTTTCTCCTCCTAGGGCTTTGGCATGTGCCCTGTCCAGGATCTCCATCCTTATGTGGGCAGGATCCAGCCAGCAACTTTCCCCTCATCACAGGGCAAAGAATGAATAGTCAGCCATAGGGCTCATGTGAGGACTTTAGCATGAGGACATGCTGTGGCATTAGCTGAGGGACACTCTGCAGTGCACTGACCCTAAGAAGGGCAGATGCAACTCAAACTTCCACAAAAGTGGGGAATTTTTAGATCCAGAACTTCAGCCTGCAATCCTGCCTTGCCCTAGGGCATCTAAACCCCACCAGTGCCTTGTGTTTTAGCTTCTGAGTTTCTGCAGCAGCTAAGCTGGAGCTGGCCCAATGCTCTGTTCTTGGCAGAGTTAAGCAGATGGATGTGTAACTCCTGCCTTAGCCCCAAGTCTCGAGCCCTCCTGAAGGCTCTGGGACCCTGGGGCTAAGTCAGGAGTTACACATCCATCTGCTTGGCTGTCTCAAGACCTGGATGTCGTAAGATTTCTCAAACACTGTGAGCACTCAGCAATCAAGTCCAAGAGAATTGTACTTCCTCCATGAAGAGCTGGCAGAGCTCAGCTCAGGACCAGCTCAAATAAGAGCACACTCAGATGCACTTGCAGACCCAGCCTCTGTGCTCCAAGGACTAAAGTCCACACTGCATCACTCCAAGGGTGTGTCCTGAGTCATCTCTCACTGTCACTTATCCCTCTATCCCCTGTGAGACCAGGGCCAGGAGAGCATCTTTTGCTAATTGGCAGCTGTTTCAATTTCCAGAGACACTCCATGGGTTACAACGAAGTACTAAAATACTAGTGCAGACAAGATTTTTTTAAAAATAGTTAACTTAGGAGAAGCCAGTGAGGGAGAGGGGAGTTGTTGGCAACACCTGCCAAAATAATGACAGGCCTTGCTGACACCTTAAAAACCACTGCTTTGAGAGGAGATGCCATGGCATGGCTCAGACCATGGCCCACTTTCCTTTGGGGACTATAGGGACATCTTGGCCTGTGACCCCAGCACCTGTTGAAAAATTCAAGGTGATAAACTGCTTATCCTAAAAGACTTGCTTGTGACTAATTGAGATATTGCCTTTTCTTTGAGCATGTCTGCCCTCCAAAGCCCAACCCGTATGTACAGCAGCTAAACAAACCTTTAAAGGTGTTGAGTAGGTAAACACATCTATAAAGGTGGTGTGCATTTCCTAGCAGAAACTGCCCCCAAACAATGTTTTCCCAATGACTCAGGAAAGAAGGCCTTTAATTTTATGTCTCTAAAAATAATCCTGACCTCTGCGTGCCTCTGCTCACTGGCAGCTCTGTGTTTGCAGGGTGTGGTACCATGTGCCTCTGCAACAGCATTGGGTGTGCACAGGGCAAAGTGCTGCTCCTCTGTGCCCAGCTGGCTTCAGTGTCCCACACCTCTGCCAGCCTTGGTCATGGCATTTGTCTTTGCTGCCACTGCCCTGCACTTTCCTTCATGATTCAGATCTGGACTATGCAACTGATCTTGTGCAGGAGTGGTAGAAAGTGCAGGCGTCCAAAGGGGATAATCCCTGAGGAGGCCACCAAAAACAGAGACTAGACAAAAATAAGGGAATAAAGGTAGGTATTTATTTGAAAGGCCTTCAAAGGTACCCCCTGGGGAGCCAGAGGCTACTGCCAAGATGGACCCCAAGATGGACAACAGGTCACAAGTTCTTCACCCTTTTATAGGTTTGGTTCATTTGCATATCAGGGTTAATTCTCCAATTAAAACTTCAGTTAATGATGTAGTTTCCCCAAGCTTGCCCCCCCTTTTAGAGGCTTTGGTTTACATTTTGGGCCTAGGACAGTCTGAGTGTCCTTGGAGAGCAGGCCCGGAGAGGCTTTGTTATGTCTACCTAGCATGAGAGAGCAGAAGTTAACAGGCTACAAGAAACTTCAGAGTTACACACTAGGCAGTATGGGATTTGAAAAATATGAAAGTTAAAACCTAAGGCATCAGGGACAATGGTCTATTCCAGCTGGAGGGCCCAAGCAGAAGGCCCAGGAAAGTTTATGTTGCCTTAGCTACAGCAGCAACTAGATGTCAAAGGCCACTGGAGTAAATGATCTTCTGATCTTTCCCTTACTGTGGGTTGGGTTATTTCTTCCTCTCCTTTTCTTCCTTGATTGCTTCACTGTGTATTGCTGAGCAACATTCAGAGTCTTATGCTTGGACATTGCACAACAACATACACGTGGCACAGGGTTGTCATTGACCTGTTGGGATTCTATATTCAGGCAAAGGGATTTCTGGGGAGTAGCAATACATATCACATCAGTAGTTATATATTCATCAAACTTCACAAGCTAGCCTGGGGTGTTTCTGGGACAGAAATGAGCATTTCCGATTTCAATGGGTGTATGTTTGCTTCGGTCTTTTTTCACTGAGAGCACTGGAATAACTTTCGTAGTCTATCTTACTTTTTTTAGTTTGGCCTAAGGTAAAACATTGAATTTCTGGCCTTTTGTTGTTCATTACTATCCAAAATTCAGATGAAAACGTTAAAATCTTGCAATTTAGAATCCAAGATATCTAAAAACATTTCTATGGTTTCAGAGCATTTCATTTAATCACTGAGCGCTGAATTCATCTCTCAGAGCATTAGATGCCTACAGCAAGATATCAATATCTGAGCCAAATTCCCTGCTCTCATTTTGCAATACACAAATAGGTGTTTTCATGTCATGGTTCATCAAGTTTATTCCAGAACCCCATTTTTGAGCAGTCTACCTAAAGTTCTCCACTGTCTGTAAGAGGATTCTGGGCAACTGGGGCTAGACTCAGCCACCTCCTCGCCATAGTGCAGCATCCTTGCAGATTCCTTAATGTATCCTTCATAGTTTCTAGCTTCTTCTCCAAAAGGGTCTTCTGTAGGTCTTGTGTCATGTCTGGCCAGTCCTGTCTGGGTATCTCAGACTGCCCAGAACTCCTCAAAAGGCATGAGGATCCCAGGTCTCGACTGTGGTTGCTCAGATCACACATTGGCCAGTTGAGTCTGATCACAGCATCCTGATAATCCCTTAAATAAATGCCTAAGAATTTATTGCAGATGGTGGCACAGCTGTCACCTCCCAGCAATGATCTGCTTTGAGTCAGATCATCATTAAACTTCATTTCCCCTTGGTTGCACAGTGCTTTATGGGTGTTACTGTTTATGAGACTGCACTTGAATTTGTCTGGCTTCAGTTTCCAGCCACTGTTTCTTGTCATGTCCTTCTCCATTAGATTTAAAAATCTGTTTAACATTGTAACCTTTTTATTGACTGTAACTTGAGTTGTCACTAAATCTTGTCCATTATAAATCAAACTGATCACTTTAAATCTTTTAACATATTTTTCCAGGTCTACAAAGTTCTTTTTTTATTTCTTCTGAATAGTAGCTCCATTTTGTTAACTCTCTCTAGAAATGCATGTGCTAGGATGCAGATTTCTTTCTACCAGCCACCTCAGAGGTAAGTGTGAGTGCATCATTCCAAGCAGTTTTCAGACAGTGGGGTGAGACTGTCCTCTCTGGAGGGCAACACTTCTGGTTTGAACCTTTGGTTTTGAATTAAGTGAACCACCATCTGTACGAGGCTGCATCAGTCACAAAGCACAGCGAGCCTGAGAGCACAGGGACGCAGATGGGAAAAACACGGCAAGAAAAGTCTGCCAGGAAAGTGCCTCTGCATGCAGATCCCTCCATCAGTCAGACCCCCACCAGGGAAATAACAGGAAACTCCAGTGGAGGTTGGACCCCAATTTTCAGACATGGACAGGGTAAACTGAGAGAGCTTTGACTGAGATGTGAGTCAGTGTCTCTAAGACTGACAAAGGACAGTAAACCTGGTTTGGGGAGTGTTAGTATGGACCAAAACGTGTGATGGAGACATGTTCTTTGCAAATTTTTGCAAAAAAAAAAAAAAAATTTGCACAATATTTACAAGAATGTAAAATGCCAACAAGGCCCAAATGCATTTTGGCAGCATTTCCTCACCCAAAGTTTGTTAATGTTTAACTTCAGCTGCCCATCTAAATCTGCTTTGGGCCCTCTGGTTAACGAGATCCTGTGCTCAGAGGTACATCAGCTGTGCACTTGCTGATGCTGCCAGTCAGGAAACCAACCCAATATTTCAGGAGGACAGGAGTGAATGGTGGGGGAGTCAGGCAGTGAGCAGGAGGAGTCTGACCAACAGGTAATTTGTAGTGCTTTGAGCCCAAGTTCCATGAACAGAAGCAAACAGGAGCTGTGCCACTGCAGGCAGCACGTGTGGTGCAGAATAACAAGAGATCCTAGGGAGTGGTTGGAGAGGCCCACCTCCCTTCTCTTCCCCAGCTCTTCCTTTGTGGGACCAGTACCAGCAAGGAGAGCGATGCCAGCCCTCGGGGGCCATCCTGCTGACAGTGCCTGTGTTCAGAGCCCAGACCCCACGGTGACAAGGTGCACACAGCATTAGCACTTTAGGGACTGAACATTAAAATATGTGGCTGATGCTGGTGTACAATGAGAGGATGATATTTTTGTTTTATGCCTGTTTTAGGTACAGACTCTCTGTTTGCTATCACGGAGGCAAACACCAATTACCCCCTGCAGGGAGGATAAATTACTCGATGCTGCATCAGCCACTACCACTGCTAGCAGGATAACACAAACTCATTTCCCAGAGGTCTCCAAACAGCTGTCAGAGAATAATGACTTTCAGTCTTACTAGCCCACACCAACTCTGAAGTGGTGACCTAGAGGCAAAAAGACTGAGTCACATTACAAATCCCTTCAGCTTTCAGATGTGCCTCAATTTGTTCTCTAACACCAAAAGATTTAATTAATATGGATTATCATTTTTCATGGCACTTCTCATTTGTGCAAAAATTGGTCTGAAGACCAATTTTCAAGAACTCCCTGTCTTTAGGAATTTTGCCTCTGATACATATGAGCACTCTTCCTATCAATATTTTTTATTGTTTTAAAGATTCAGGAATAAAATCTAACCACTCAAAACAAGCTTCCTTAATTGAAAAACAGTATTTTTACATAGAAGAGAAATAGATAAAATTACTTAATAATGTATTATCAAAGAACAAGACTTCATACTAAAAAGCAGGAGTTGTAATGACATGCCAGGATTTCTAGATTCCCCTCAGATTCTCACATCCCATTTCTCCTAGTTTTATGAGGCAGTTGAACTGAGACATCAATCCTTTGGGTTTGAGATTTCTTTTTCATTTCTGTCTGTCCTCAGTGTCTGGGGTCAGACTTGTTTCTCATTTATGCTGCTGTATGTAGAAGTCTCTCTGAAACTGCTGAGACAAAGCAAAAAAATGTGAAGAATCAGGTGTCCCAGCTGCATGAAATTAACTCAGGTATTATGTCCCCAGCAGACAGATTCTGATCCTGGCCATGCTATACTTAGACCACTAAAACTGTGGTCAGAGTCTGATAGATTTAGCATACATAGTACATACTCACAGCAATATATCATAGTGACAGTGATATTTCTGTCTTGCAGACACAAGAGAGGGCTACTGAAAGATGAAAAATGAGAAATTTTGTATCAAAATAATGAAACAGTTTACAAACAAGCAGTTTTTACTGGCCAAAAAGTAAACACAAAACAGTGTACTTCACTATGAAATCTAGATGAAAAAAAGGATTAGATTTTTCCGTTATATTGACAATTAATATTCCAACCAGACTGAGAATTTACGAAAGGATGCCGGTGCTTTGGTGGGTGCAGCTGGCAACTGGCTCTGGTATGGATGAGAAGAGTCATGTGCTGACATCAAAGGAGCAGCAAAAGTTCATTCAGGAAGCCCTCTGGGTTTAGCATTGCTTGATCTTGCAATTCTGTCCCCAATGATTTTCATAATCACCAAATAGCAAGTGAACAGCTTAATCCTTCCAGCAGCACAAATCCACTAGAGGGAAATCAATTTAGAGAAATCTCTATGGAGGTAAATGAGCCATCCTCTTCCTGCATGGTTTGTGAAAAGAGCTGGAGGCACTGACAAAAAATACCTTTATGCTTCAGGAAGGATAAGAGGAAAGGTCAGAGTGGCCAAATATTAACCAGAAACTGTAGTACTGTTGCAGAAGAAACACCAACAGCATCCAAGCAGTGACCAAATCATTCACAATTACAGGCAGTGAAGGCAGCAGAGGAGGATCTGAACCCCCACAAGACATTTGGTAGAATTCACTTCTACTCTTCAGCATGTCTACAACATAAAATTCTCTTCCTGGGCCAGCTACTACAGCTTCCTCCTGTGGCCATCCACAGTGCTTCTACACTCGGCCAGCTGCTTGCCCTCAGCATTATTTCAACCTGGACCACCCAGTGCTCTCCCGAAGGCCTGGTGGGCTCGGGGCAGGGCAGTAGCAGCCACTTGGGGGCTACCTCACTACTTCTGAGGGCAAGAGCTTTTTGTGCCATTCTTTGCCCCTCATCTTCAGTGCCAAGGAATGATCCCTGGCATTTTAGTTTTCTAGTGCAGACATAGCCTGGACACCTGCATCAGTGCCAGTCATTTCAAGTTCCCTTTACAGCCAGGAGAAAGAATCAGGCACTTTTGGGGCGTGATATCAGAGGTGTTGCAGACATTAGGATTGGGGAAAATGCATCCTGAAGTGCCTGTATTTCTCCATTGACTATAAAAACACTCCAGACTCTTAGCTCATAGGCAGAAATTTACAGTGTGAACATCTGGAGTTGGTTGGGCAAATCCCACCTTTCCTGTCAAACATTCAAAAACATTTCCATAAAGACACCAGGACTGAGGACTGCACCTCTAGCACACTTGCAGACACTTTCCCTTATCTGTTTACCAAATATTTCAAGTAGAAATTTATTTCTCTACTCTAATGAATAAAATAAGGACTTATGAAAGTGCATAGTTAAATACAATGCTTAATTTAGAGCTAATGCAAAGCTAGTCAAATAAATGGAAATGGTTTTTTGGTTAGCATAATGTGCTACAGAAAATGGTTGTTAATGTTACTTGCTATGAAATAGAGCAAGTTCAAAAACTGTATTTGTAGGGCAGTCTGTCTGACAGACAGGTGACCTACTGCATCTTTTCCATCTGACATGAAGCTGGCATGACACAATAAAAACTGTCTGATCCAATATGAAACCTTCCTGTAAAAAGGTAACTTATTAAAATGATATGAGCATGATTGAATCAGTCCACTGACATTTTAGCAGATCAGCATTTTGCATGTCTGACTGCAGCGATTCTGGAGACACATACATACTGTTTTTCTGTGTTCCCTTGGATGCTCCCATTGAAACTCTCAATGGTTCAATGAGGGGGAAATTAGACCCAAAAAATTTTCAAAGTGCCTTCCTTAATCCCATTTAAAATATAAAAAATGACATGAAATTTAGCCTGAAGTACAAATGTAAAACTTGAGTGCTGTAGATAACTGGGTTTAAATAGGTGTAGCTAAGCTAATGCTGCCCTACATTTTATCACCTTCACACCTTTCTTCATCACAGTCAGCAGTTTAAGCATTCCTGTGACTAAAGCCTGCTTTATGTGCTGAGTATGGACATGATTCAGTGTTGATTCAGTGAATTACAGTGTTTTGTAATGAGTCCTTTAGTGAGGTGAGCAGAGAGTACCACTCTATGCAGCTCGTGAACCAGTGTGGGGATAAACTTGATTGCCTTGACAACAGTCTGCCTCTGTGAGGAATGGATCTGCCAAAGGAGGCTCCCCTCACTTCCAGCGGCCAGGAAGAGCAGGATGTTGGTGACCCTGAACCTCCTCCTCCACTGGCACAACCTGGCCGCAGCCGGGCTTTGTGCTGGGACAACCTGCCCTGTTTTGTGGGCCTACTCCAGCATAGCAGATCCATCAGCGAGAGAGCCCTCAGCTCATGTTTTCCTGAGCATGAGGCATCAGTGGTGGAAGGAAAAATGTCTGGGCTCCCGGATGGCCTCATCGAGGTCCCCATTAGATGGTGTTGGGTTCCCCTCTGGCACCAGCAGCAACTGTGTGTCTTGTTTTCTTTCCAGAGGCAGGAAATCTCCCACCTCGGGATTCTCTTGGACAGGATGGGTGATTCACTTTGTGCTCTGCTGCCTCTTCCTCAGGCTACAGCTGGGGAGTTTAAATAGAAAATTGTCTCAGACAGATTGAACACTGGAGAAACCCTTTTATGACCCAGAATATGCTCTCCACACAGTATTTGTTTCATTGCCAGGGGCCCAGACTTCCTGAGCTCCATCCCCTTTTCCCGGCTGGCCTCTGGCTGCCTGACATCAACAGTGTTTCCTTGCATGCCTGGGATGCTTGAAATCGTTGGGGCTTAACCGGGAAACAGACAGGATTCAGGGAAACAAGGGTGAGATTCAGTTTTCTTTCTGATAGGAGGAATTTGCTGCGGACACCACTTTGTTAGGCACGAGCTGTGTTTATTCCCCATTTTGCCAGAGCTCACTTGACCACTCTGGCTGCCGCACCCACTGAAGCAGATGTTTCCTGCCCAGATCCTGCTCTGCAAGAGCTGATGAGATAGAAGATATCCAGTTAAAAATGTGATTGCTTAATTTTGAGCTGTGTCTGGTAGCAAGAGACCACAGAGATAGCAGCACAAATGCTGCCCAGTGGGTGTGAACACCACTGGTGTTGGCACAGACCTGGGCAGGGAATGCAGCCTGTTGTGTTCCCTCCAGCCCCAAGAGCCTCCAGGCTTTTTGTCAAGCCTCGGGTAGGATCTGCTACACTCCCAGAGTGAGGGTCTGTCTTCTACAGTGCATTAGACTGATACTTTCCCTACATAGCTTACTGAAGCTAGGTAATTTGGGTCATGTCTGATTTAGCAAATAAATAGGACCAGGGCACAGGCCTGGAGGCTTCCATATCAATAGAATATTAGCTCCATAGCCAGCATGGTTTTTGTCCTCAGACCATCAAACACTCTCACAAGCAACTGCTGCACAGGGTATGAAATATGGACTACTCCCACCAGGCAGTTTTCTCTGTGTCTACCCTACCTGAGGTGGCCTCATGATGTCCCATGTCCCATGTCTCTGCATGATGGAGGGGAGAGCATGATGGAGGGGAGAGCACCCCTGGCTGGAGAGAGGATCAGGGCTCATGAACCTGCATAGGGAGCAGTCACAGCATGAACCTGGGGAGGTGCTGGTGACAACTGACATGTCAAAAATGATCAACAACAGTGCTTTAGAAATGACAGAAGCGGGTTGGAATTGGCACCTAGTTGGCTGCCATGTCCTGGAAGCAACTTGTCTGTCCAGCAGTGGCTAGGCAGAACACAGCCAGACAAGAGGTATCAATTGCTCTTGTATTAGGAATATCTTCCATAAATGCAGATTTCTAACATAATAACACGCAGATGAAAACCAGTGTCTGGGGAGAAACAGCCTGGCCTGGCTCTAACTCTGCATCCTCTGCAGCTTTAATGACTCCTATAACTACAACAATGAAAGCCCAGTTTTGGTGCTGGCAGCAATGCTGCTGGGGAAAGATCGAAGGACAAATACGTATGTAAAAAGCAGGCACTGATCCAAACCAGCAAATGCTGCAATGATACTTCCATAAGAAGGTTTCTCAGAGCTAACGGGGCAGACCGATGACTGGGGAGACTCAGACAGAGGTCTAGCAAAGGCTCTGTCACTGGAGAGGGGTTTCTTGGAGCCTACTGGGCCTCAGTCCCAGAGAAACACACTTAGAGTGTGTAAAATGAGCTGCTATTCTCCTTTTCCAGCCAGGTTTGTAAAGAGAGGTCCAATCTCTTTAGATTAATTGAGCAAAATCCTCTACCTGTCACAGGCACAGCAGTGCTCTTGCTCCCACACCGGTACCATTGACCCCTACCTGCACACCTCAGAGGACAGTGAAACCAGCCTAAACTGCTTCTAGCAGTCTGAGAGACTTCCTCCCCTTACAGTTCCTGCCTTGCTCACAGCACCTGGCAGAAACACAGCAACAACTGCTTGGTCAAACCTGCCCAAACCTACGTGTTTACTGTCTTGCTGGCCTTACTTCACCTCTAGGAAGGATGCCCTGAACCCCCAGTCCCCTGCCTCTATCTTGTCACTCTCCCAAGAAAGGAAGAGCAAGCAGCAGGTTGAGTCTAATAGCGAGGAAGAGAAACTGCCTGGTTCTCTCATACTGTCACCAGTAACAAAAAGAGAGGTGTGGGAAGCCTGCAGCACTTCTGTTAAGTAAGCAGGACAAAGCAGAGCAGATTTCTGTGTGGGAGCCACTTTTCTTTGTTTTGGAAATGTTTTTTTAATGTGTCCTGCCTGATCCATGCCCTGATTTTCCTCCTATTGCCTTTCTCCTTCCTCTATCTCCCTTTTCCACTTTCTTCCTCCACCACTGGTGAAAGTATAGTGGAATAGGCCGATATGTGTGGATCTCTCATGGTTTGTTTTGTCTGAAGTGTCATCCTCCTTTTATCAGTCCATCACAGACATGTCGGCTCTGACTCAGCGCAGGCCCATCAGTCAGCAACAGTGCCTTGGGGACTCACACTCAGGTACTGCCAAGGAAGAATGAGCGTTTGCTTGGTTAATCAGAATTTTGAAACAAACCATTGGGCAAGAGATGATCGAGAAAATATTTTCCATGCAAGCAATGTTTTCCACCATCGTTTTCTCAGATAAAAAGCAGGAATTGCTTTCAAACAGATTGTAGGGCACAGGTCAACAAAAATGAGCTGTTTATAATTTCTGCTGTCAAAACAACAGTGTATCTACGTAGATTTCAAACAGCCTTGAAATCCATGGTTATCTTTTCCGTGTTTGTTTTCCAGCTGAGACCTTAAATAACTTCTTAGATCATACCACTGTGCAGTGCACGTGTTCCGGGTCCTGAGTGCTCCGTTTGGTGACTAAACCTATGTCACTCCATGCCACCAGTCCTCACCAGCCACTGTATTACACACTGGGGTGTTTACAGGCCCAGGGAAGAAAGTCTTGCCCATGGCAATATTCAGTAGCATCTGCCTTCAAAGCATCAGCGGTGATACTGGTACCAAGCCAAAGATACCTGTAGTAGGTCTGATGGGTCCCTTATATCTATTTGTAAAATACATCCATGTTTTGGAAAGGTCATTTTACAGGGATAGTTGGCACAGCTCAAATTTCATTTGTACCAATGAGACCAGGGTGTTGTCCTGGGAGAGGTGGCCATACAAGTAGGACACTAACAGGGATCTTGGGAGACCAGTCTGTAACTGTTCCATCTGCTGCAGACTGCCACAGGCATGTCACTTAATCTCCTTTCCTGAACCTTCCCAGCTCATAAATAAGCATAATAATAATGTTATCTCCCACTTTCTACTTACCTTGTCTGTGTAGACTGCAGGCAGACTAAAGTTATGGATTTCCTCATGGCAAACACAAAAGGAGTGAGGCATTTGTGCCCTAGCAGAGGCTATAATGGAAGCAAATATAAATAACCTTGTGACCTGGGAAACTTGAGATATGCAGGTTTAGGCAGTCAGGGAGGAGATAGCAGTAACCCAGCCTGCAACAGCACTCCCCTTCTTAAAATGAAGCTCTCCTCCACACCCCCAGGTGCCCATGCTGATTCCTGTTTGACCTCATATGGTTAATTTTCCATTCATCATTTCTTTTCTTGATTGAGACTTCATTTTAGAAAGCAAACTTGATACAACTGTGAAATATATGAGGGCAACTTCTTTGATGGAATATACTGACTCTGCTGAATTGAAGCAGACCATACCTACATACACCAGACAAATCAATGGCCCCTAACTAACATCAACATGTATTAATTTCTCTACCAGGAATGCTAACAGCAAGTTTCGATGTGGTGAAAAGCAAATATTGATCTGTTTGCTTGAAAGTCAGATTAGACTATGTCCATAGGCAAATATTCCTGCTCAGAAGTAGAGGAAAGGTTGTTTCCCCTTCCCCCTTCTCAGAGGCAGCCAAATTAAAGAAAAAATCTGTTTGATAAACAGTGAGTTTTTAATTAAGGAGTTACCAAAGCTGAGAGAAATAGACCCCTGGGGAGCTGTCAAATGACTTTGGTAGTTTTTGTTGCAGGGAGCCACAAAGGTTCATAAGGGCAGCCACCCATTAGTGCCTCTGCTCCTTCTGAGTGGGGAGAAAGTGCTCCTGAGGGAAAAAAAGATCAAACCTCTTCATGAGCAGGGGCAAAGGTACTCAAAAAAAATCTGTCTGAGAACAAGCATTTCACATTTTAGTCTTCAGTTTGCACTTCAGCTCTGCTGCTTCAAGGAGAGCACTCCCAGCACCAACATGTCCTCCCCATCTCCCTGTCATGTCTCACGTGGAATCAAGACTCATAGCCAGAGGAGAAGGAGCCCTTCACTCAGCATCACCAGCATTTCTGTCTGTGTGGCAGTCTCCTGCCAGCACCCAGAAACCCACACCAACTCCACACAAAATCTGTCACAAGATGGGTTGCAGGGGCCTCAAGCTGCACCAGAGGAGGCTTAGATTTGTTATTAGGAAAAATTTCTTCACATAAAGGGTAGTCAAGCATTGAAACAGGCAGTCCAGGGAAGTGGTGGAGTCACCATCCCTGAAGGAATTTAAAAACCATGTAGATGTGGCACTGAGGGACATGGTTTAGTGGGGGACTTGTCAGTGCTGGTTAATGGTTGGACTTGGTGGTCCTAGAGGTCTTTTCCAACCTGCATGGTTCCATGATTCTATGGTTGCTGCAGGGTTGAGGGAGAGCCACTGGATGGCACAGGCAGGCCCCCAGCACATCTCTGTGACTAATCCCTCGTGTCTGCACAGGGCAAGATGAGCTCCATAAGAAGCTGACAAGCTCTTGGAGTGTTCCAAGGGTTACTGAAGGGAAAGGTTGCTCAGGAACTTGCCAAACATTAAAACTGACCATTTCTTGTGCTTTGTGCTGATTTTGCACTGCTGCTCGTTTCCAGCCCAGTATAAGGTCTCTTCACTCCTGATGCCTCATACCCTTAATTTTCACCTCCACTGGACTGGGGAGATACAGCCTCTTGCCCTCCTGAGGCGGTGGTTCCCAGTTCCCGTGGCTTCAGGAAACCTCTCCATCATGCTCACAGGCCACAGGGAACACTCTCTCTCCACCTCTGTCCCTCATTGCAGCAGCCACGTGGTGGATGGGCAGGCACACATCAAAACCTGCTCAGGCAGGAGGGGGTTACCCATCAGGGGTGATTTCATCCCACTTGACAGGGATGAAAAGCTGAATTAGGATCTAAAAATGAAGTTCCAGGGAATGCAATTAGTTCAAACAGGCTGCTAAATATCTCAGCAGCCTTCAGCTAGCAACAGCAAGTAGCAGGCCACTCTTTTGAACATCTTCCATGCAATTAAAACAAACCTCTTGCTTTTGTTCTGCTTATTTTCCTTTGCAATATGAAGGAAACCTACCAAAACTGGATGCAAATTCACAGCCTCAGTTTAGTTATGCAGAGAGAAAAAATTCAGCATTAGGTCATCTTCTCACTCTAGAACCAAGACACAAGTGTAGTCAGAGGTTTGCTATTCAGAGCCATCCCAAGGCTGCTCTACAGCCACCTGGGCTGGTTCCAGAGGGACTGGTTCCCAAGATTAAAAGCTAGTTAAAATGCAAGCAATTATATTTCAATTATTGAGAAAGCAGCAGAAGGATGTTTCATCTTCTCATCTCTGAGCAAGGACTGGTGGTACCTATCAGTGTTCTAGTGAGGATCAGGTTTTGCTTTGTGCAGCACCCAGCACACAGATCTCACCTGAGACAGAAACAATTGGGCATAACCTGAATAAGCTCCATCTTTAATCATGTGCTTCCTCTGGTTGCTCCATCTATGCCTGTAGAGAGAGGCACTTGATACAGGGGTAGACTGGACAAGCAAAGGGTTATTTATTTCATCATTACATCAGGAAAAATGACGATTTCTCCTGTGGAGGCTGGCTCAATGAGTACTCTTTTTCTCCTCATCTCCCAGACCACATTTAATTTTACAAGTTCACTTTAAAAAAGGTTAATGGGAGTAGCAAGCACTGACCATCATTTCCACTCCCCTGGAATGATTCACTGCATTGCTGTAATTCAATTCAGTGTAAAGCTCCATATAACAGTAATACCTGCACAAACTAACTGCTTTCAAAATCTTTTATTTTCTTTTTCATTTTGAGCAAAACTTCTTTTTTTGTTGTTTTTGACTCTTCCTTGGTTGAACTTCGACTTGAATAAGCAGTAACATCTGGAATTCAACAAAACACACCATAAAGGGAATAATATGTCCACAGCAGTTTTGCTGGAAAGGACAAATCCATTTATTACTCAAATGAAAAGTTATGATTGCTAAATGCCAGATGAAATTAGGAAAAAAAATTGAATGCTCTGTGTGTGTCCTTTGTGTCCTTGCCAGCTCGGTGTGTGTGGAAAGCTGTCCCTCTGTTATCACTGGTCTGTCTTTCTGCTTTTTTCTGTTGCTGAAAGCCTGTGAGGACTTTCCTTCTGCAGACACACTGGGTCTGTCTTTTACCTTTACACCAGGGCAGAGCTGCAGCTTTTTCCACTCAAATATGGAAAATACATCAGAGTCTCTGTGATCAGACCATGCTCTAATCAAGTTACATTCTCATGACCCCTTAATGAGCCACTCCAGGAAGCCCCCAGGGACGCTGGGTACAGCTGAGGATGTGCAGCCAGTGGGGTTATGGGCACCTCGGGAAGGGAATGGCAAGTGTCATCTCCCTCTCTCTCTCCCCTCCCAGCTGAGCAGCCACAGCTGCTCTGTGATGGTGACGGCACGGGGCACCTGAGCCCCAGGCACAATGCACTGTTACTGACCGGATCCTTCTCTCTTTGCTTTGTTTTCCAGTGGGTAGCTCCTTGCTTCTGGTGCAAGCTCACTTTCTTCAGAGCACATGTTGAGGTCATGAAGTCACAGCTCCCATAAATCAGCAGAAGACAAACACATTAATCCAGGAACAGAAGGAGGTATTCAGCTAGTTGGGCAATTTTTAGCTTAGAAGACTGGTCCAAGGGTTGAAACACTGCCAGCCTTGAGAATAAACATCACTCTCTGTTCCTTTTCATTTTGTACCAGGAGGTGTTTAGGGCCTTTGCAGCACAAAATCAAAATTAGGAAGATGAGAGAGAGCTTGGATTTATTTGCAAAAGTTTGGAGTGGGCCCTGCTTCCACCCCTGCTTCTTCCAAACATCTCATATGTGATCTCAGATGTATTTCTGATAGACCCAACAAGAGGCAAGACCCCTTAGCCTTAGTGACACTGTTGTGCCTGGGGTCAGACAGGTAACTTTTAAGCATGTGACTTATGCCACTTAGTTCAAAGCTGGGTATCCCTGTCTCCATTTCAGCCAGATTTTGCATGCCATTTAACCAGGGGGGACATGGTTTTTGGCCCAGACTACACTGCAAGTAGTTCTGCCCTACTTGAAAGCACCATGTCTGCACCTATAGCGCAGGTCTGAGCTATTGTGGCTTCTGCTGCCTTTTGCATGTCCTTTCACAGCAGTGGTGATGTGCAGAGTCTCTTATCGCTTGTGAAATCAAAAGCTAAACAGATTACAGCCAAGGTGATGTGTTAGTAGGCAGGATTTGGGGTAAGCAGCATAATAGTTTATGTAAATAAGTGAGAGGTTTTTCCTGTTTATTCTCCTTCCCCATAAAGAAAATCCATACTAGCAAACTCATCCTGAAGGTCCAGGTTTGCAGGTTTAGGGCCTGAAACTTAATCACAGGTGCTGCTAAATTGGCAGCACTGACACAGCTCAATTTAGGCCTGGGCCACCAGCATGGCCCTTGCAATCCTTGGGAACAGTTTAGGATTTAACCAGAGGCTGTTCCCAGATGGCTGTTTGGATGTGGGCAGCCTGACTGGAGATGTGGAGATGGCATTAATGGGCACAGCCCCTGAGTAAGGCTGGGGAACATCTCCTGGCTGTTTAAATTCCCCCGTGAGGATATACCCTAAAAGTGTGTGTGTCTGTTGGGATAACTGTGACTTAAGAGCAGCTCTGCAGGGCAGAAGTGACAAATTCACATAGGCCTGGATTAGACTAGAAAAAAAGCAACACCTTAGACTGTAGGTAAGTAAAATGACATTAAGTATAATGTAACCCTCACTGTGAGCAGGAACTGCTTAATAGGGTGAGTTACACATCGGTTAACCACAACAATCCCGTCTCCATGGAGCATGGAATATTGTTTTAGCTACCACAATTACCCACGGCTGTACTTGTTTAAGATATCACTTCCTGCTACTGGCACGTGTTCAGTCTCAGCAGAGGGTGCGAGGGACCCTCCCTTCCCTGGCAGGGGGGGCCGATCCCGGGGCCATCCCCACCTGCCACCGGCTCCTGGGAATGAGTGCCTGGGAAAACAACTTGGTTTCCTATGGCATATTATGGCTCTCATCCCTCCAGCTGCACAGGACAAGTAGCCAAAACGGCAGCATGTGCTGTCTGTCGGCTGCCTGCCTGCTCAGGGGAGGGCTCTGAGCAGGGCAGTGCCTCCGTCCTGGGCGGCTCTCACTGAGCCACTCTTGCCCCTCATGTCCCAGAGCACATTAGGACTTTCTCCTGCCCATTCCCCTTCCCATGTGTGTCCTTCTCACCAGCAGCACTCACTCACAGTTCCACCACCCATGTGTGACTTCTCTGTCAGCAGCAGCTCTCCCCCATCACTGCATCCCTGCCACCAATGGGGAAAACCAGGGCACTGGGACCTGAGCTTCAGCCTGGGCTCCCTGGCTGCTGGGGAAGCACACCCAACCAGCCTCCATTTCTCACTTCTGCTTTGACAGATTTCCAGGACTATTCCTGTTGCAGACCGGGGATGCTCCTGGATTTTTGGCAGCTTTTCAGTCGGGGGAGTTGTTTCGCACCCGGCTTGAATGATGGGATAAATGTGCAGTACCAGGAAAATGTAAATTTTTTATAAAATCCCTACATATGAAGACAAGGTTTTACAACAAGAAGCATGGAAATGAGGTGGCTGGCTGCTGCTTGCTCCCATTCTCTAATTTCAGGAATCCTCTTCCTTCCTAAGGAGAAGGAACACATATTTTAGATCTTACTTTAAACTAAAATAGACCCAGGATATAAGTGGGAGCATGGATTGCTCTCAGTGTCCTTCAGAAAACAAATCCATGAGATTCCAGTAAGAAGTGATGAGGCAGTCCTTCAATTTCTAATAATAAATGTACAGTCCATGTAAACATATGGTGCTATTGAGACAGAGATGCAGCACATATAAATCTTGAGTGACTGCTCCACTTCATGTTTGGTATGTGCCTTACATCCACTGACACATCACATCCGGCCGAGGGCACCATAAATTTCATGAGTTTCACATTCTCTTAATCCTTTTTCTTACAAGAACCTGGAGGAATGCAGCATTTTCCCTAGTACATAGAGTGTTGATATTTATAACTCTGGAGCTATCATGATGAGTTTTGATTTTTTTTTTCCCCTTGGAATCTTAGAATAGTTCAGCTGAATGAAAAACAAATCATCTTTCATTTCTTTATTTACTGTGTTTAAGTACCAGTGCTGAGAATGTGGAAACTATCCTAATAATGTAGTCTCAGATCATCCTGGATTCTCATAGATGATTTATCTATGACCAGAAGGACAGCAATTCAGTATCCACTGTATGATCCACAGGGAGCCATAAAGAGTCTTGCCTTACAGAAATGAATGCCTGTGTTCGATCACTCTGCATAAATAACAGACCAGACCTGTCAATGCCCTAAATTTGCAGAAATTCACCCATCTGCAGTCACTAATCTAATCTGCAGAAAGGCACGTGTGCTCTGAGACCAGCAGTGCCTCTGTGCCCACAGTGATGCTGGGCAAAGGCAAGTGTCTATAATTACCCTGTCCTTCCACACCCCCACATTTCCATATCATTCACCTGTTACCACTGTCACTAAACCAGAGAGTGGGCTCTTTGCAGAAGGAACCTTTGCTTTATTCCTGGCTTGTGGAGAGCTTGGCACTGGAGGAGCCCATCTCTCCAAGGACGGGCATTGCAATGAGAATAACAGCTGTGGTTTGAGTCCTGGCCTCCCTTCTGCTTGCTTACGTATCCATGCACGTACACACACATACCCAGACTCCCCAGGGCCCATTAGCAGCCCCTCAGGAGGCTGGATTCTGACCTAACTTACAACAATTTTATAATGACTAACAAAATTTACCTTGGTAGAAATTACTGCTGATTTATACATGTGCCAGAAACAGGCTCTGCACAGACATTTCTGGACTTAGTTGTGTGTGTTTATCCTTTCCAGGAGATGAACAGAAACAGGAACCTCAAATGCAGGCGTGAGAGGCACCAGAGGCAGGCACTTCCAGTGGCACATTGGGGGAGATCCCTGTGCCAGCCTGCCTAGCTTTTCCCATACAGTGTTGGATCCTGGTCACACTCCTGCTTCTGCTGGTCCTGCGAGGAGGCCAGGGTGTGCACAGACCTGCCACCCTCCATTGCCATTTATTTCACTTCCAAGGCAGAAGGTTTTTTCCACATCAGGGTTATTTTTGCAGCCATAGGGATATTTTTTACCCCACACTGTGATTTGCTCATGCCCAGAGGAAGTAAGGACCGGGTTTGCCACTGGTTTCCCTGGGGCAGAAGGGTGTAAACCAGCTGAGAAATGACTTAAGGAAAATAAGGGAAAAGACTACATCTCAGCAGCACATACCAGGCCAGCAAGATGAGACCCTCAGGCTCTGTCTGCCTGGTTTTCAGAAAAGGTGAAGGCCCTGGAAATTTAAATTGGGCTAGCTGAATGCAGGAGATAGAGCCTCTGGCCATAGCCTTGAGGTATCCTGTGGAGGAAGAGCAAAGATTTCCTACAGCCTGATCCTTTACCCCAGGCTCTTCCCAGCAAGGAGATCACACACCTTGCTCCATTAGGGCAGAGGGAAAGGCTCCAGTCATGCCAAGATGCCATGGGTGGTTTCACTTGCTGTGAAGCGTCACAAGGTCTCATGGAGAGTTTCACACCGCAACTACTCCCCCCTTCCCCCCCACCAGACACAGACTCCACTGCAGCCATACACTTAAGAGAGCAAGGTGAGGAGCACCAGTGAGCCCAGGCTCCCCCAGCACCTCTCCAGCTCCTCACCCCAGAGGAGAACACTGCTAGAAAACTCCCAGCTCAATGCATGAAAACCAAGCAGCCACAGCCTGAGGGTCTCCTCTTGCTGGCCTTGTTATGTGACACCAAGGAGCAGCTCCCCATTCACCCCAGCACATCTCCGGAGAAATTCTACCATTACTGACTAATTAGGAGCAGATGGGATTTACTCCAACTACACTGAGGAATCCCAGCAGACAAGTTCCCAGTATTGTAAGAGTAGGTCAGCTATACAGTGGGATATGCAAAATTTCTGGTTGGGAAAGGAAGGTTGTGCAGAAATAAGATCACTTACTGCTGCATCAGAGCATAAGATGGGATCTTTCTTCTTCCTTTCTCTTGTGTGTGAACAGTTTTAGATGGTGCATTTATCTGTAGGGATATAATTCTGCTTGAACGCCTTCTGCTTTGTCTATTTCCCAATCTAGGTGGAACAGATTAATTTTAGAATTCCACAAAGAACCTTTATCAGCTATAATACCCTTGGCGTTCTGAGATAAGGATTTATTCCAGCAGTTTCAAAACTGTATTGCTGCCTCTCCCCAGCATGGGGGTTTCTGGACTCTAAGATTTGGTCATAAATTGTGCAAATGTTCCCAGCATTTTTAATTAATGTAAAATTTGCATTTTAATGAAGGGGGTGATGGAGCCTTCCAGCAACAGAAACAATTATATATCGACCTGATGAAATAGCAGCAGGATTGCTGCAGTGAGCACGCTTAGCTTGATGGATTCAGCTGTGGTGTCCCAGCCCTGCCCACACTGAATGAGCAGAGGTGCAATACCCTGGAGCGAATACGAGGAGAAAGCCCCTGGGAGTCCTGCTGATCTGGGCAGGTGACACCAGGTGTCAGCAGATTCACCCACCTCTTGGTGGGGTTTGCTCAAGGAGCAGAGAGTGAAATGAGAAAGGAACAGAGGTGTCTTTCCTTCTTTGTTCCCAGCACTGGGTCCTGGATGCTCTCAGGGAGGATCCAGGGGTGACCCTTCCCTAACACTGGGAGTATGAGAGAAGATATTCTGCATTATTTTGTGCTTTTCCAGATTTTCTGCCCCAAGCAGAGTCAAATGGCAATTTGGCTGAGTTTCTTGGTTCAAATCAGCATGAGATACAGAAAGTTATTTTCACCACTTTTGCAAACCCTCCATCCTGTAAAGCAATTTTCCCTTTTTCCAAGTGATTATGATCTGCCTAGCTGCATTTCAATATGCAGGTCCTGCTTGAAAATCTCCATTGCTTGGCAGTGCATCAAGAGAACAATTGTTGGAGTGTTTTGTGTCTCAGGGAGCTTGTCTCAGCATGCATTCCTCAGTGCAGGGCCAAGGCACTAGAAAATGTTTTGCATCCAGGAATTATTTATAAAGCAAAGAGGAAGTTTAAGATGACAGGAAACATTAAGACTTTCCAGCCTGTTGAACGCAGGGGAACATAATACGGTTTCCTAGCAGGTCTTGCTGGTTCACAAGGTATTTTATACATTTCCTCTCTCCGGATGCTATACAGTAAGTAACAAATGAATGGCCTGGAAGTGTCTTATTTTGCTGGATTTTTTTCATTTAGACAGGGACAAATAAAATCTCAGTTGAGCTGAGAATTCATTTCAGATCATCTCAATGCAAATTCAGCTTATTTGTCTGACCACTGTTCTCCCCAACACATTGACCCCAGTAAGAGCATAAGCTCTTCTTATGCCCAAGCCCTGAGGAACAACAGAGCAGATGTGGTGTCACAAGTGGTTCCGTATCAATATACCTGACTGCCTCTATCTTGTTATGAAGTTAAACACTAGGAATTGGATCTCCTCAAGTACTGATTCATCTCCAGACCATTGACTACCAGAAAAAAAAGGGGACAGAACCAGCAAGGGCAGCAAGAAGCAGGACATTTTATCTGCACATCACAACAGAAAAGCTTTTTTGTATATTTCCTAAAATGATACCAGAGTGAGGTTTATACTGTAACATCTGGAAGTGAGTGAGTCAGGCAGATTTAGCCAACCACAGTAATGGAGTTTTCCTAGAACAACCTTTGAGAAGACCTTTAACTCCTGGCTGTACTGCATTTGCTAAAAACTCAGCACCTCTTAGCCTAAATAGCAGCTCTCCTCTTCCCACCCTCATTTCTGTGGTCTTGACCTTGTGTGCAGCCTGTGTGGTTATGCTGGTATTATCTGATTCATTCCTCTGTGCTTTCAGTGCCTTGTCTGCTCACTCACCCCGTGTTTTTCCACTGCAGGGATAGAGGTGCATTACTTTTTGTTGTTACTGTGCTGTCAAATGCCATCTTCAGCAAACCTGCCTGCCACATATAATCTGTACCTCGCAAATCCTTCCTAAATGGGGATTTGCACAGCCACTTGTGAGTAAGAGTATGCAAGGAAGGCAGCATGGGCACATGCACAAAGAAGAGCACCCCTGAACTCCAGCCAGGTCATTACTGAAAAGTAGGCAGCTCTCTTGGGGGTTTATATTATGCTTAAGTCTTGCATTAGGTGCTCGAGTGTGCATTCTTTATTCTGGGATCTGTATCTAGAGCATCCTTGGTCTATACTTGGTGCTCACTTTTTCCATTCTTCTTGTTCTATTCATATGGGTGAAGAACATTTTGTTACTTTGTATCTGTCAGGTCTAACTCATCTCTCCACTCAGCAGTTCTCATTTTATATCTCCTGTTCCCTACCTCTGACACAGCTATATCTATTTGTCATCTTTTATTCTCTTTTTTTCTATTAAACCTCATTAGTTGCCTGCTTACCCTAGCATTGCCATTCCCTGTGTATTTTCTTCTTTGGAATACCATTTCTGGATAGCTTTATTAGCTGTGCCTTCAAGAAATCTTTTCCACTCTTCAGGCTCTGGGCTCCTCAGGCCAGGTGACTTTGTTAGTTCCCTTAATTCTTCAAAATCCACCCCTTTGAATACTGACAGCCCTAGCAAAGGATATACTTCTGTTTATTCTTCATGTAGCATAAATTAGACCCACTCACAGTCACGCAAGCTGAGGCCATTTCCTAAAGCCAGTTTTTTCTCAGCCACAGCATGACCAACATTAGATACTGAAAATCATAAGAGTCAGTGTCTTCAGTCTGGTCATTAGTCAGTTAAATCCAAAACAGACACCAAGAAATAGTGCAGCTTCTTAAGTCCTAACATAGTCCCAGTAATAGAAATTTAAAAAACAAAAAAAAACAAAGGAGAAGGAAGAAGGGAAAAATTCATGCCTGCCTTCCTGAGAAGCAGCAGATGCTCTGAAGCATGAAAGCAAATTCTTCAGTCTAACTTGCAGATTTCTAAATTTCAGTGAGTTTATTATATTATTCACTACTTGACCCTGTTACCCTACATTGGCCTCAAATGCCAGGTGCCTCTAAAGTGGAGGAATTCTAATATCAAAGCTAGTTATGCAATGGGCCCCTTGAACTTCTTCTGTCCTTATGGGCTACAGAAAAAAACACAAGACAATTTATTACTGCACATTTCTTGGTATTAGGGGGTTCTTTGAAACCTTGTAGAGATTTTTCAGTTTGGCATCTCAATGTGTAGGGGTACTTATTTCTTACAATAGACAGTAAATGAATGTGAAAATAACTGATTTCTGCAAAGATCTGGTCATTGTTTTTGAGCTTTGTGCTTGAGGATTTGAAGAAACATTTAAGGTGATGGACATTCACAAAATGATAATTACAGACTCTCTAAGAAAAACATTTATAAAGTATAATTTTAAAATTATCTGCTTTCCTGGAAAGTCAAGGGACAGCAGTTTTTGTGAAATGTTATGAATATGTGTGCCTCTCATATATAAAATCCAACCTTGAAAGAGACAGCTCATAATTGCCTCTACTGTGAAAGATAATATGATCCACTTATCATGAACATAACATGTTTGTTTGGCTTACAAAAAAATGTGCTGCATTTAGAGGACCGACTCTCCTTGGGGGCTAAAAGTTGTCTTTCAATCTGTGAACTCCCACCTGCAATAAGGCTTCTTAGGGATAAACTCTTCTCTAATTTAATGTTGTATCACTCTAGACACACAGACTTAGAATTCACCATTAACCCTTATGAGAAGAATGGCTATTTTTAATCCAAAGTAAGGGAAAGTCATCATCCAGTCTTGATACCTGATGAAAAGGGGAAGACATTTTGTGAAACAGTAGATTTGCCCCTTAATATGAAGTTTCAGTCATTTCAGTGCATTCATCATAAGATACATAACATTGATCTGCTTGAATTTTATCCCTTTTTTTCAGTTGTACTTTTATTTATCTTGCTGTCATATGTACAAATCCTTTTCCTTCCTGGTGGGACATAATGCTACAGAGAAATGCCCAGGTGCAAAACTGATGACATTTCTGTGGGACTCTTACTACTTCCTCCCAAAAACTCATTAATGCAGAGCATACAGCTCAGCTTCTTCTCAGTAAATAACCCCTGGCTGGAAAGGACTGTCTTTCCCACTTACATACAGGACAGCCCAGCACTCCGTGCAACCTCTCTGGACAACCTGCTCCCAGACTCCACTGTCCTTAGGGTGGAAACCTCTTCTCCGTGTGTTTGAACCTCTCAGGAACATTTTGTGACCACTGTCTCTCTTCTTGCTGCTGCACACGCCCAAAAAGAGGATAGCTCTGCCTCCTCCAGCAGACACTGGCAGGTTGCCATCAGGCTTCCCAAAAGTTTTTTTTACAGACTAAAAAACCCCACACCCCTTAGTGTCTCACAGGACAAGTTCTCTGGCCACGGTCCCTCACTGATGGCACTGAGGACACTTAGATGCACAATGCTCCATGGCCATACTCCTAAAGAATCTTCCAGAAAGCTCCAAATCCCAAATTTTCTAAAATGAAGAATTGTTTAAATGCAGGACCCTGAAATATTTATTTCTTGTGACTAAATCATACAATATTCAGGTTATGTGGCAGCGTATGTGAGCTATTTTTGTGGGTAGGTGTCAATAATGGTTAAGAAGAGAAGCTGACGTATCTCACTGCAAAATATATTCAAGTAGGAAAAATTAGGTTTTCCAGGCTTATATGTATTTCTGAAAAACAAAAATTGTTTGCTTTAAAATTAAAAACTGGAATTAAAAAGAATTTCAAACAAATATTGTAACTCAAATTTGCAACTGCAGAAAGCAAGTCAGTTTTTGGTTATCATTAATGTAGGAGCTTTTTCCCTCCACCCATAGGCAAACAACTTCCTTTGAGAAAAAAAAAAATTCTAATGCACTTTTGTGAATAATATTCATGGCAAAAAGGTGGGGGTTTTCTCTAGCTAGCTTGTACAGAAGACATGATCACTCCCACTGCATGTCATAAATTTGCACAGTGGAGCGCTCTTGGCAGTCTTCTGATGGGACCATTTTTTAAACTATAATAAGTAGATCTCCTCAGCCTCTCCTCCAGTCCTATCATAAATCTATCACACCAGCCCCTGGCTTTCCATTTCAGCCCACACACACCTGCCTCATCCCCTTGTACTTTCTCTAAAATACTTTATTTGTGCATAGCAGCTTCTCTCTTGAGGATCTCACAGCTTGGGTGTGCAGCACCATCCCTGCCTGCCTCTCAGTATTGCCTTTCAGCTCAGCTTCCCATGCAGCAGGGTAAGCGCCAGTGAGGTTGTACTGGCCAGAAGTTGTGAGAAACAACAGAGATTGTATGAAAAGCTCTTCTTCAGGTGAGGTCCCCATGGCAAGGATGTTGTCCGGAAAGAAGGAGCAGAAGCTGTTAAAGCAGCTGGTGTTCCTCAACCTTGCCCAAGACAGGAATGCAAGACCAAGATTACAACCTTGTACAGATCTGGCAAGAGTTTCAGCACTTTTTTTCCACATTTGAACTGGAGTAAAGGCTGGAGCCCTTTCACTGCTGTGCTCCCTTTGGATCGAAGTAGACCCCAGCCCCCAGTCCCAAATTCATCTTCCAAACTTCTTACCACACTTATCTGATCTTTCTGAGTCTGGACACACCGTGCTATAGGTACAATAAATCATGTAGCTCTCACCCTGAGATGCCCAAACTGAGCTGACAACCCTCAGAGTAGAATCATAGCCTTGCACCTAATTTTAATCACCATGCCTTCTCTGGGGCATGGCCAAAACTCCCGCCATCAGAAGTCACATTCAGAAATGTTTCACTTTCTGAGAGTCCCTCTCACACCTCCAGCACAGCTGACACCACAGCCCATGTAAACTCCTGCCTCCCCAGCCCCTCCTTGTCACATCCCAGCCTTCCTGGGTCCCACAGCCACAGCCTTTGTGCTGCTCTATTGCAGAGCCCAGCCATGCCACAACTGCACCCCCAGCTCCCACAAGTTTTCTGCAGTAGATTCAAGATGTGGAGAGCTGTAGTACCTACTGCCTCACCTTCCCATGCCCCAGCTTAGCCATTTCTCTGCAGTGCCACATCTGCTGGGCCCCAGGAGCTGCAGCAGTGCAGAGTCTCCAAACCATGTCCCAGGCAAGGCCAAGCCCCACAGGAAGAGCCTTGAGGGCAGTTCTGTGGGGCTGTGATCTCTCTGTGCTCACAATCCACGTGCCAAGTCCAGCCCTTTGGTACAACCGAGCATCCACCATTCACCTGGCCCTAGAAACCAAAGGAACTTTGCAGGAAACTCATCCTCTCCCTGGGAACCATGCAGTGGAGGCTTCAGGGCTTCAGGGTCAGAGTGAACAGTGTGCAGCAGGCTCCTGCCTCTTGCTATTGCCTTTGCCCAGGCACATCATCCAGCATCCTCAAGACTCTTCGTGAAGGATACCAGAGAGGGCACCTCAGCTGGTCATGAACCCAGTGTACTGACCCTGTGGCAGAAAATGAACAGGAAACTAAATTCTTGACAAGCCCATGAGTTCTGAGCCCTTTGTGGTGGTCATGCCTCTAGACTGCAGCAGTAGCATCTCCTCTGCCCTGACTCAGGCTCCCACAGCATCACAGATGAATCACATCCGCAAACAGCTTCTCTCTGTTCACGGTACTGGGAGTCCCAGACAGCTGGCTCCAACACAGGCAACAACTGCAGATGTCCACGCTCAGACGTTTGGTTTCCCTGCTCTGGGCCAGCTGCTGGTGAGAAGCAGATCCCTATCCCTTCCCACTCCTTCAGCATTTCTAGAGCTGCCTGAAGGAGAACACTGAAGGTTTTCTCCAGAAAAGGGGGATCCAGGACTGGGCTCCAGCTCTGCGCTAAGTCCTCCACAGCTGCTTTTCCCTCACTTCTTCTGCTTCTGCACCACAGTGGGACAAGCAGAAGTCACAATGCTCTGAATGGGAGCCTTCTTTCAGAGGTAGAGTCAACCCTGTTCAGAAAAGTCAAAAGGCCTTCTAAATTACCAAGTGCTTTTTTAGCACTCTGTAGCCTTGGGACTGGGAGAGATGAGGAAGATACTTTTGAGCCACTCTCCTCACATTTTCCAGTTCTCTAGGTTGTTCATGACACCCAGCTGAATCTTAACCTTCAGATTTTCACCAGGAAATATTAGGATATTTTTAGTACAAGCATTTTCCATGCAACTTGTTAAATACTTTACTTTGAAAATCAAGTTCGGGTCACCTGCTGTATCACTTTGATTGCTGTATGGTACCTTGTTGACAGCCATGCTGCTGGTCTCCCCTAATCCCTTCACATGCCACCCTCTTTGAATCCATGTCCTCTAGGAATGTGTTTCTCATATTGCAGTGCCTTGGCCTCTGAGTGTTTATTTGAACAGACAGCTACAGCTGGGGATTTTTGTCTCTGCACAGACTTTGAACAGCTGCTTGTGGTTCCACCCAGCCCAGCTCCCACCCTCTGGTGGGAAGCACGTCAGCCTGGGAGGAACAAAATAGCAGCAATCCTCCGGGTGTCACGGAGCTGCAGTGGGAGTGGGACACGGCCGAGCCAGACGAGGCGAGTTCAGCAGAGAACGAGCTGATGAATTGTACAGGCCAAATGTGGAGCTCCCTGAATGTCATCGGTGAAAAATGGGAGCTTTTCATAACACAAACAGAAGATGACCCTGGCTGGGGAGGGGCTGATGACATGGGAAGCAGTTCTGCACACCATGGCTGCTCCTCTTCTCCGTGTATGTCCGACACAGGGGAGCACCAGTGAGGTGGATGTGCTCTTATTACCCAGATATGTTCATGGCATTTGTAGATGGGCATTGAGCACAGATGATGGCATCAGTATAAGAAATTTTTACCACTTGGAACTAAAGAGTCCCAGGAGACTCTGCAAATATGAACTGTGCTCTTGTTCATGTGGCTTACTCCTGGCTTAACTCCAGTGGTTGAGCTGCCAATAAACAGTCCTGTTCTTCCACTGTCCCATCCCTGCAGTCTTCTTCTTCCTCCTCATCAGTTTGCTGAGTGACACTGGAAGTTTTGGGGAATGGCTTTTCTGATCTGGCTGGAAATTAGGTTTAGTTCAGGTTTTAGGGCTTTTTGTCTGGGCTGATTTTCAAGCCTGATCACTGACCTGACCTGAGCAGGCACAAGGACACTGAGCTGACCCAAGGAATGGAGTTTGGAACACATGAAAAGACAACATGTCTGTGCAAACAAGGTCAAGAAGCAGACAAGATCTCATGGTTACAACCTGGCACAGCTGCATTTTCCATGCAGAGCCTCAGTTTGTCAGTGTGCTGATGGTACTGCTGCAGCAGAGGTTCACGACTGCAGAAGACTTTCTCTCAGAGAACCATCTTGCAGGCAAGCCTGAGCCTGGACTTTGTTCTTTCTCTGGAGAAATGTAAAATCTGAATTGCTCTGAAGGAGGTGCGAAGATCACCTGGATTTCTTGCAAACATGATCCCAGACACACCAAGATTTTTTCCCTCTGTCCAAAAACCAGTAGAAGAAATTCAAAACATCTCTGTGGTAACGCAGAAGGCTGCACTTACACATCTTCAGAGTGAGTTGTTGTTCAGATGTTGTCCTTATCATGGAAAAAAATCAACAATGGTTTTCTCTTCTCTCCCACCTGCCCAACAGGTCTTCAAGGAGACACACACCCAGGACCAAAACTTTGTGTTGCAAAGAGCATGGTGATTTGAATCATCCTGATGTTTCATGTCTTCACAAAAGTAATGTTCTCTCAAAACTACTGTTTTGCTAAGATGTAATTTTTAAATTTTAAACTGTGATATCCAACACTGCAGTGAAAAACAAATCAAAAAACCCACTTCAAAAAAATAATAAAAAGATGTTTTATTCTGAAATTATGTTGAAGCCAGACACATCTACATAATGTGAATCTTCTCTTTTGAAGTAAAATTTCAGGCTAAATCAAGATGGCTTTACAGTGTGTTTTCATAGCAAGTGACTCTTCACTAATGCAAAATAATTTCTCAGCAAATTACACACCAAAATCAGGAATGTGGGAAATCCAGATCAGGAGCAAACAGAGAGTGTGCCTACTTGGGTTCTTTGTTAATTAAGATGGATTAAGTCTTTGCTGTGGACTGGAGATTTCTCAAACGTGGGGCAGCAAGGTGTTGTCTCTGGTGAGATTAGGAAATCTCTATTTTAGTTTCCACTGCTAATACCCCAGACAATATGAATTTGCAGAATGTGATCTAGTAAAAGCTTTCAGTCTCAGCTGAGGCTTTGCATTCCAGCTGTCAGGTTTTCACTTGTTTACCTTGGAGCCTGGCTTCAAGGGATATGATAGAAGAGATAATTGGAGTGGAATGGCTACCAGCAAGAGAAAAAAAAGTTTCAATAAAATGTATTTTATTCTGCTATGGATACTTATATGAACAAATGGCACCCTTGGGTGCAAACCAGAAATAATCCTAAGCATTTCTCTCCCTCTCTTTCTCCCCACACCTCCCCTGCAGCAGGTTTCATACCACACACAGCATCGCTGCACACAGATTTCTATCGCTGTTTCACCGCAAGGGCCCAGGAGCTTTCAGAGCCAGGATTGCTGTGCTGTTCCAAAGGCACTGTGGAACAGGGAGTTCAGGAGGTGAAACTGAGCAGGGACTGGGGGTGTCCCTCTCACGGGCACCTGCCTCCCCTCCTCGTTTTCCCTGGACATTGCCTTTGCATCCTTGACCCAGGGAAAGGCTGAGCCCTAGAGCTGCCCCATCTTGTTGATGTACCTGACACCAGCCCCCAGCTCTTGCCCACCTCCTGGATCTGGAGGGTTTGCTTCTGTGATTTGTCCAGTGCAGAGATAAGAATAGACCCTGAAACTCTAACAGGACCTCACACTGTGCACTCTCCTTCCCCCACTGTAGCAACCCAAATCTGGCTTTCACAAGAGACAAAAGGTTTTCAGGTTGTCCAGGCCCAACCTTTGAAAATATGTTCAAAATCAAGTAACCTTCTTATTTATTAATAGCACCTCTCTAAACAAAACCTTTTGGAGGAAGCACTGTGTTTACGTGCTGAGCCTGTTGTCAGAAAGTCAGGAAACCAAACTCTCACTGCAAGAGCAGTCAGAAACTCACAGGGAAAATATGTCAAAGCTATGTATGGCTCATACTGAATTTTGCTGCTCAGCCCTGCCTCCCTGTGCCCCCTTGGCAGCTAAGTCTGTAAACTGGATAAACTATTTCAACTGGCCCTTCAAATTCACTAACTAGCTCTCTAGCAAGTCATTAAATTAGCATGGCACATGAGAAATCCCTGGCACCAGACAATTTCATTATCACCTCCTGCAGGAACTTGAACTCCAGTGAAGATGTGGCCAGTTAAACCAGCAACTGAAACCCCATGTAAGCATCTCACATATCACAGCCATGATGGGAACTGGGATGCTGAGAGTGGTGAGCAGCACCCCCCAAGCCAGTTTTGTCATCTCTAGCTGGGAGCTGCTGCCTCTGTGCCAGACAAGCTGCTGTGGCTCCATGCCCAGTCCTGGACTACAGGATGAAGGATGTCCCTGGGGCTAAAGCTGTGCACATGGTAGGACCAGCTTCTGACTTGGGAAGTGACACTGCATGAACTTCCCACACCCCTAGAGCATCTTGGAGCTGGTAACGGCTCTCCTGCAGCTGCAGGGGGTGATGGGTCAGTCAACTGTGGCCAAAAAGGTGATTAGTTTTCAGTCTGCTCAGCTCCCTCACCTCATGCTCTGCAGGAGCACCTAGGCCAGCACAGGCAGCCCTGGTTTAGAAGGTTTAAGATGCTGTGGCCTTTGCCATCATGATAGCCATGGTGTAATTTGAACATGTGATCTGTCTTGCATGGGCCAGAAAGTCTGCCCTTGATGGCTTCTTGGGAAGCCAGAACCCACCACTTCTGCCTGAATCCTCATCTTGGTTTGTCTGCTTTCTTGTTCTGAAGCACTGCATTTAACTTTGCAAAGGCAATATTAAACCCTTCAGGTTTATCATTTGAACATGACTCTGCACGTCAGTGTCTTCACTAGTAAATGAATGTATGAATTTCCACTTCTTTTACACATATCCTTCTTACCTTGTCCTAACAGGTGAAGTGATTATTGACACCAATATGTTCATGCCCTTCTTAAGTGATAAATGACTTTTACATCAAGTATGCAAAGATCTTGGGAATGCTCAGGCCAGTGTCCTACTGCACATTGCAAAACAATGACAAAAATGAACTAAGGGTCCTCTTTTTCACCGACTATCCAAGTCAACAAAGTTTCCTTAATTAGACAGTTTGGTTTGATATTTGTTTCTTAGCAGGAGGAAGTTAAAAAAATTAAGCCCCTGAACACCAATGGTGAGTATAAATTTTGTTTTTCTTAATGTTGCTGTTATTTTCCAGCCATATTTTTTACTTCTGAACACTTCCTGTGCAGGATTTCCACCAGACTTCTTACATGTACTTGCCCCAGTGTGCAGCTATGTTCATCCTTCACTGAAGACAGATACTCACAGAGACAATCTGGTTTTTTAAATGCATATGGTACTGTAGCAAAAGTGCATCTAGATGATCTTGAGGGAGCTATTCATCAAAGGCCTAAATATTTCAGAAATATTGTGAATTCCTTTTTATTTTTTATTTTAATATCCAGTAGGCAGGGTCTGCTACCAGTGACTTGTATAAATGCTGAATTGACCTCTCAGTGCTGCTTTGATTTCACTGATTCACTGGAACATGGTCTTTGTGTACACAATGGAAAAGAGTGTCAAAGCACTTTGATTTATGCCAGATTTATACTGCTCTCATTAATTCCATGCTGTGGCTTACCCTCTGAAATGACTGGGAGCTGACGGTGCTATGGGCTCCTTTGGAAGGATCTTAATGTCTCTCCATGGGTTCTCCCAGGCGTGGGAAGGGGCAGTTGGCTTTCTTAGATCCCAGCCCAAACTGTAAGAATTACCACAGAGTCTCCTCTTTGCTCTTTTTTGGCCATATTTTGGGGTATGAAGCTTGGAAACATGCAATGTTGCTCAAAATTCTTTCAAAGTCAAGCCCAGTGTGAGGCACTCCCAGAAAGCATTTCAAATAAGAAAAGCATGAGCTTTAAGTGTGTCAAAATAGCCTTTCTCCAGGAACTGCAACAAAAAAATAACTCCACAGCTGGCAGGCCCCAAGAAGACTCAGCAGGAAAGGCACAAAAATGCAGAGTCTCTGGTGACACCTGAAGGGACTTGCCAGGGTGCTGCCTGCACCAGACTGGTTCCTGAGGTACAAAGAGCCTGTCAGCTCACTGCTACTCAGAAACCCAAAACAGGAAACCCCAAACAAGCATGAAGCAGCAAAGCAGTGAAGAAGAAAGCTCATTCCTGCTGTATCCAAACAGAACCAGTTGTTGGTGGGCCCAAAGGGACAACAGAAATGCCACTGAGGTTGGGATCTCAGTTTGTCAGCTCAGATTATCTGTGTGTAAATCTGATGAAGCAGAGGGCATTCCTGCATGGTGTTGGGGGGCTGCTTGGTCTGCTCAGCTACCAAAGTGCCTGCCAGTGTTTTTAAACACACTTTCCTTCGGCAAAATGTCTTTGCACATCCCAAGGCTGAGCCCCAAGCCTGGCATATGGTGCTGTGCCGGTCAGGCTCCCTGACCCCTCGTGGGGGTGGTAACAAAAGCCACCCCCACTCTTAGAGGAGAAAGATGAAACCACAAGTTCAGAAGGATGTAGGGGCTTGAGTAAGGAGGGTCAAGCCTTTTTACGTGATCAGATTAGACAGAAGCAGTGTTTATGAAAGGCCCGATACTGGTAGATTTAAAGCCACTGTGTAAAGATTTACCGATTTGAATGGGTGCAAGGGAGAACCCTGCAACAGCAGGGTTTGAGGGACACGCCGGGCTTAGACCCTGATGCTTAAGGCTTTCAGTTCTTCTTTAGGCAAGGATGGGAGGCTGGTCCACTTGCTCTCCAATGGTCCTTTCCAATCTGAATTTTTCCCTGAGTCCATGAACATGTTCTAAATGCACCGAACTTCCTAAAGTTTCTAAAGTTTCTTGGGAAACTGATGGGATAAGAAACACATATTTACTGTGTCTTCTGGTGAGTGTCCCCTGCTGAGACTGAAAGTATCTCAGTTCATTTCCTGGCACTGCCTCAGACTTTCTGGGCGATCCTGAAAATAAGAACAGAAATGTCCCAAGAACACAGCATCCTTTCTTTGGAAGGAGCCAAAACAGGTGCTGAGTAAACTGCTGAACCACTAATCCCTGTGCTGCACTTTTAGTGCCCACACATTCAGAGATGAGAGCAACCCTTTCTTCCTTCTGCTCTTTGCCTGTCTCCAGAGCAGAGCCCTGTTTTCTCTCTGTGTTTTTAAGTGATCCAGCACAAGAAGTCACAAGTCTCACCAAGCCCTTCTTGCACTCAGCTGCAAACTCCTCTCTCCTCTGATTGCCCACAGGCATAGCACCATGAAAACATTGCCTTCTGTCATTTAATCTGTCACTGAAGAGCAAACCCTGGGGGATAAATTCAAATAGTGCTTGCTCTTTTTTTTTTTTTTTTTAATGCAATTCAGAAATGCATTTCCACTTCTCTTTGGTTTTGAAGATGGTTTTACAAAGAGAGCTAGCACACAAGTCAGACAGCAATTTCCTCTTTGCAGGTGCATGCCAATCATACCCTCCTGCCTGGCCTACCGATGGTGTAAGATGCACTGAGGATGGGAAAAGGATGGGACATGAGATAATAAACCCTCTGGCACAACTCAACTGCCTTCACTCAGTGCTGAGTGCCTGTGCCAGGCAAAGCGCAAAACTCTTCTTTCACCAGATCCTGCAGAGACAGGGTTTAGTTTGTTGTGATTTAGAGAATCCAGAGGTTTGTGCCAAACCCTAAACCCAACACTTGTGTTATCACTGATACCATTGCAAGAGGGTGCCAGAGGCATCAAGCAGTAGATTCAAGAGAATTAAAACCATCTGCTGCCCAGGACTGCCAGCCCACATCTCCCTGTAGAGTCTTTTGAGGCAAGCAGTTACAATATCCAAGTTAAATTTCCTTGAAAGCCACCTGAACCCAGCCAGCAATGCTGCCCCTTTTGCACACAGCAGGAGGGAAAAGCCAAGCGGAACAACAATTTTACTGGAAAATCTAAATCTTTCTAGGACACTTCTAGAAAGGCTGGAGTTGGAAGGGACTTTAAAGATCATCTAGCTCCAAATCCCTTGCCATGAGCAGGGATACCACCTGCCAGATCAGGGTGCACAGGGCCCCATCCAACCTGGCCCTCTAGATCTTTGTAGAGAGCAGTCAGATGTATGTTCATGATAAGTGAATGCATACAGAGGTATATACACACATCTTTTGGCTGGATCTGGGTTCCCACATCGCTTGAACACCTGTCCTAAGGAGTCTCCCATGTAAACAGGCATCCATGTGAGCCTAATTATCACGGCTCTGTGAATAATGGTCTGGATTCAGCATCTGGGATTCCAAAAATGGACAAATTGTGACCAGAGACAATGATAACACAGTTCCTTACAAAGGGATGGGAAAGAGGTATGATTTATTATTTATAATCTTGAGGAAAACACCATCAAGGGCAATAAGATAATTTTTCACTGTACTGCATAAGGCTGAAAGAAGTGTCCTCTCAGTCTCTTGCGAGCTGAAAGTGCTCCCATCTCAGCAGCAGTCTTCTCCAGAAGCCAGCTAGTGCTCTCAGTGCCTTTTGCCAGGAGCAGCTATAATTACATTAAAAGGATGATTTGCAGAAGCAGAAGGAGGAGAACACGTGCAGAGCAATGTTACACAACATTGTAAGGAGTTTGCACACTTCTGTCATTCCAGCAAACCACTTACAATGACACTCACATACTCCTATTTTCCTCTCTGTATTTTGGAGATAAGGCAATTTTGAATTCTTCTGTGGGATTATCTGATAGATGCAGAACTTTAACTCATTGCAGCCATTAGAGGGGAGCTGGATGACCCCAAAACAATTCTTTGCTATGAATGGCCATTGTGATCCCATAAAAACAATGGCACAGGATGTCACACATCCTTTCCCGAGCTTCAGAGAGGGATGCTCAAATACAAGAACTTAAAAATAAAACAGCATCGTTTCTATGAAGTGGAAGTGACTGCAGTATGTGCCGCCACTTCTCTTGGTGTTCATGTAAGTACCTTTTACCTCCAAATGCCATCCTTTCTCCCCAAGCCTGATCTGTAATTAGAATACTACCTTTAAATCTGAGTGCAATTTGTAGGCTTAATAGGACATCCAGCAGCAATAATGGCAGTAATTACAAATGTGTTCGGTGTTCAGAACTAAAGAAAAATACGCTAAAGATGAAAAATGAGATCACTCAAGAATTGTTTTGAAACAACACAGGCAGAAATGGGCAAGTTTGCATGGCCATAAATATCACCAGCACAGAGGTTACATTCTTTAGGGTACGTGTGTGATGAATGCTCTTCTGAAAGACTCTGGGCAGTGATAAAGCTTGAGAGCACAAGCGACCTGGGGAATATCAAAATATTATAATCTGCTTTGGAGACACTGCTTTTCTTTATGGCTTGCAAAAATATCCCCGAGATTCTGGCTGCACTCCACTGCAAGAGCGCCTGTTTATGGCAGACGGAGAGTGCACGAGGAGTATTGCTAAAGAAGTTGGCAATGGATCAGCAGGAGCAACCTGGTAGCAAGTTACTTTAATGGCATTGTATATCCTGTCCTGAGAGTCATGGTGAAACTTCTCAGGGAACAGTTTGTAACAGCCACCTTCCAGTCATCCCACATGTATCATCAGGATCCAAAACACATGCAGCATGGACATAAGACAAACTGGTAGGGATCTTGGTTGTCCCAAATAGTTCCTTGGGTCCTTAAGAGAAATTCTGCTGAAATTTGGCAATGTCTTGAACACAAACTGTTCGCAATAAGCCATCAGGAGATCTGAAGTACTCTGTTTTGTTCATCCGCCCTCCGAAGAGCAGGAGAACAAACTGAATATGTCTAAACAACAAAGTACTGTAACTCATCTCCTTATTTTATTATTTTTAATTTATCCATGAGCCATTCTCTCAGTAGCTCCTCTCAGACACTACTAAATTTGTCCCATAATAAAACTGGGAGGTTTCCCTTTCTTTCAACCTGGGTAATGAAGTACGACAAGGTAGAACTTCTCTGATGTTTTTATTTAACCCCAAGCTGCTCCTTTCTCCAGTTATCATGCCATGTAAGTCCAAGCTGTGCCGAGAGGTGTCTGACTCCAGGCACTTGGTCTCAGCACATGCAGTACCACAAGGAACAAGCCATGTTGTGGGACTTCTGCAGTTCTTTCCATCTGGGATTTCCCACTTATTCTCCCTCCTTCATTCTCTCAGGAGGAAGAGGTGGTGCACTGTTTCTGGTGTCAGCTGTGCCACCACCACCAAGCTCTCTTGTGTCTGCTGGCTGGGGAAACAAGGTCCTAAGCTGAAAACGTGACAGATGGTGTTGGTGGTTGATGAAATTAAGACACAACCTTATTCTGCAGAACCAGGCAGAAATCTGATGTGTCTCCGTACCTTGGACAAGTCAAAATTAAATGTTTTCAACCTCAAACTGCATGCTGGTGCTTCTCCAATGCTGTTATCAGCTTAGGCATTGAGGTTGGAGGTAAGAGAAGCTTCTTGTGACACACAACCATTTCGCACAGTTGAGAGTGGGAACACAAAGTGCCACTGAAACAGCAGTCATCTTGTGACCCTGCTCTGAGCACTGGTGCTGCAAGAGCTCTGTCCAAGCTAACAGGGCAGCTGCTGCAGAGCCAAGGCTCTAGGTATGGGTTAGATGGAAAAGATGTGGGACCCACCCAAATTATCCTCTGCAGTCCCCTAAAGGCTGCTTGGAAGGTTGGATCAGCTGTCTCCACAGGCAGCACACCTGGAGGAAAGTCCCCTGCTTGAACACACCAGGTGGGTTAGCTCTTCCCAGCCCACAGGAGGGTCTCACACCATCCCTGGGGTCCCTGAGAAGTTTGGATGCCAGTGGGCTGGGAAGCCTGTGTGTGAAGAAGTAGCCCTAGAGCTTGATGGTGTCCCAGCTGCTCTCCTTACAAGTGGCTTTAGGCTCAATTTAGTTGCCTAACCAGCAGTGCCCAGTGCTATTTAAGACACCCTTTGGCCTTTGCTTCCTTACTGCTGCAAGCTCTGTGGTGCCCATCTCGTAACCATGGCAGACATTTTGGCTCATTAAGGGCATGCCACATGGCATGGAGTGTCTGTGTTTCAGCTCGGAAACCAGGCCCACAATCCTCAAATCCTCACTTTTAAAAAAATACTGGCATCCACAACACAAGCTCAGACTTACGAGGTGCCTGGCACTTTGTGTTTCTGTATGCAGGATCCAGTGCATGTGGATGAAGATATAAATATGTGCCCAAACTTACGCAAACTTTCGACCAGGAGAGCAGCAGCTCTCGCCAGAGGTTTCTGAATCTCATTTTCTAAATATACCTTGCCCAATTCACGTGAGGAACACGGTTTGGCACCTCCCGAGGGGAAACACAGATGTTTGGCTCCCAATTCCTGGAATTTCTTGAACTTCTGTGGACAAAAGGGGAAAGGCCAGAGGCTGGGGAGCACTATTTATTTTGACTCATTTTCTACCAATTGTTCAAAACCACACACAGATAGGGCATTTCAAGGCCCACGGGGTCTGCCTGCACGGCATGGCAAATTCCAGTCATTCCTCCAGGATGATGGGGGCTATTCAAGCCCCACTGAAGTAAAGTGGATCCACCAGCCCTCAGCCTGCTGAGGAAGGACCTGATCCAGACAGACCACTCTTTCCGCAGACAGACCATCCCATCCCCAAGGCACCAGTCCTAGGCTCAGTGGGGAAGAGGTCCCAGGCCTCAGGAGGTGTCTCACCTGCTAGGAAGCTGGGTACCCCACAGAGGCAGCCCCAGGGAGGATGTCCAAAAGATTTTTTCTTTTCAAACAGGATCATGAGAGAGGGAAAGAGGAGACACTTGCTGGACTTCAAATATTCTTTTTTTCATGCACCTAGACTTCAATTTACTTAAATTAAAGGGGGTGGTGAGGGCACTGGAAAAGGCTGCCCAGGGAAGCTGTGAATGTGCCATCTCTGGAAGTGTTCAAATTAAGGTTGGATGTGGCCCAGAGCAACCTGATGTGGTGGAAGGCGTCCCTGCCCATGGCAGGGGGATTGGAACTAGATCATCTTAAAAGTCCCTTCCAACCCAAACCGTCCTGTGATTCTGTAAATTTCAGAACAAAAAGTCTGCAGCACATCCACAAAGTAAAAGGGGTTTTAGTTTTTAGAACTAGGCCCTCAGGATTCAGACATTAAAAAATGTGCAACCCTAAAAAAAGAGCTGGGATCAGCACAGTCCCTTCTTGTGTCACTCTCCTAAGAGCAGGTGGCTGCTCCCACAGGGACAGGGACTGTCCCATGGCTATTCTCCCCAGCCCAAGCAGTCACACACATGGCTATCAGAGAGCATCCCAGGCCTGGGTGCTCACTGGGATGGGCACCCAAAAGCTGCTGTGCTCTGAATTGCCCCAACCCACATGGAAGAGCAGCCTCCAGCTACACCAAGTGCTTTCTGTGCCACCAGAGGACCTACACTCACCGTGGGTGGTGAGCATGGGGAGGTTTCATCACAAAAATAAAAAAATTTAAAAAGCCTAGAATGTGCTCCAGCTGCTTTTTCTGTAAATATGTTCTGTACTAAAAACTAAACACTGCAGGAACAACTGCAATGGTTCCCTCAACAGCAGGTCAGGGTGGCATAACTGCTGTCCTGACATTATTGCTGCTCAAATAATGGGAAAACACATCACAAATGCTGGCTCATCTGTCCATCCTGCTCCCATGTCACCTGCAAGGGCCACACTTGACCAGTACTTTTCACGTGAAAATGTCCACAGCTGGGAGGAAGCTCCTGCCACAGAGGTGGCACACATTCTGCACTACTTTCAGGTATTTCTGTGGTGAGAAGAGAGAGAGATCTGAGACACTTCCATCCTCCAATCTGTCCTGCTCACCCAAAGCCTTTTGGGACCAGAGGGGCTCATGCATCAGCTGCAACCTCCCCATATGCTGGCTCTGAATCACCATCTGGCACTGGGTGGTTTCCAGCACCTGGGAAACATGAATATGGATCAGTGCTGTCTTTCCTCCTCTCCTTCCCCCTGTCCCTGCCTTGGGCATGCTCTGTGCTTACATCTGCAGCTTCAAGGGCTGCAAATACCAATAAAGTTCTAAGCAAATGAAAGCTTCAGCTTGCATTCTCATTTAATTCAAACAATATGTTTTTAGAAACAGCCCTATTTCATTCACTTATATGTTCTCTGCTGATTTAGCCTCTCAGAGAAGTTTTTTTTTATTTGAGATAAAGTGGTAACATTCCATTCTGGTATCTCCTCCCTTTCTTTTCTCCCCAGACCCCAAGATGGTCTCAAATGCACTCTCATCCCCCCTCCTACTAAAACAGGTAGAAAATCTGTTTAGAAGTAGCAGCAAGACCGCAAGCACCTCTTTGGTCATTCCTGCCATGCCTGCTCCAGATCAGCACCATTGGGGCTGGTTAATCCACCTAACCTGGGCTCCTACAGCAAGTACTGAAGTGATCTCAGGACACGCTACAATCCAAGCAGGTTTCCATGTGAGAGTTAAAGCAGTGCTGTGTCTTAACCACTGAGTTAACATTTTGAAATTTAGATGGACCCAGGTCTCTATTTTTTTCTGTATTTCTACAGTACCTAGCACAGAAGCACTCTGATTCAGCCTTGATGTTCCCAGGCATGGTCCCAAAACAAGCAAGAAGTTGCACATCAGCAATCTGAATCACCCACTAAAATGAAGAGGAGTGTGGCTTTGTTTCCATTGGAGCAGGAGAACTCTCTATATCATTTCCAGATCAAGAAGCAGACTCCAGGAGGTCCAAATTCTTTGGCCTGGCTACCAGACCTCAACTGGCTGATTTTAGGGGCACAGTACAGCTGGGTTAATACTTCACCATTCCTGTAAAGGAGTTTGGTCACACAGTGCTGTTAGTGACCCCCTCCCACAATAGCAGCAGCCCTGTGAGGGTGTAGCTGGCACAACTTAGTCAGCAGGACCCTGCACCAGACAGTGCCGGTGAGACTCCCTGCAGACAGCAGGGAAAAGCTGTGAATAGTCCTTTGAGGTCATGTTGCCCATGAGACCCCTGTCTGGAAATAAATAACCAACCATTTGCACCTCCAGTTTGTCTTCAGTTAAACTGTACATCCCTCCCTACCTACCACTGTTCAAATTAATTAGGACCCTGACTCAACGAAGCATTCAAACGTGTGCTCCTGTTCAACCAGTGGTCCTGGTGGAGCACAGAGATGGGGTGATGGCAGGACAGATGCCAAGTTCGTCTCTGTGTATTTGCCTGTGGATAGTAACCACTTTTGCAGGAGGATGGTGTCCCCTGCTCTGTTTATCCCCAGAGGAGAAGCTGTGCAGTCTCTGCTCTCCTGTGTCCTCAATGCATCTTCCTTGTCCCTGCTACCTGTCTTGGCAATGCTGGCAGACTTGTGGACTAGGCTAGATCTGCCCCAAAGTGCTGGTGGGGTCTTGCCATGGTTTAACCCCAGCTGGCAGCTCAGCCCCACACAGCCACTTGCTCACTCGCCCTGCCCAGTGTGATGGGGGAGAGAACCAGGAGGGTAAAAGTGGGATAAAGATGGTTTGATAAGGAAAGCAAAAGCTGCACACACAAGCAAAGCAAAACAAAGAATTGTTTTACCCCTTCCCATGGGCAGGCTGCTGTTCAGCCATCACCAGGAGAGCAGGGCCCCATCATACATCCTCCTGTTCACCCCGCTTTACATCCTGAGCATGCTATGGAATACCCCTGGGACAGCTGTCCTGGTTGTGTCCCCTCCCATCTCATTGTGCATCCCTCACTGGTGGGGTGGGGAACAGAAAAATCCTTGATGCTGTGTAAACCCTACTCAGCAGTAACAAAAACATCCCTGAGTTATCAACACTGTTTCCAGCACAAATCCGAAGCACAGACGCATGCCAGCTACTGTAGAAGAAAACCAACTCTACCCCAGCCCAAACCAGCACAGGTCTCTATCCAGAGCTCTTTGCCACTACTCCTTCATGCCCACAGCACTGTGCAAAGGCAGTGGATGGGGGAGGCTGTAGCCCAAATCTGGGGAGGCTGTCTCCTTTGTGAGTCTGGTTAGAGGTAGTGTCACAAATCCAACAGGTCCCCAAATGCCACCAGCAAAAGAGCAATAACAGGTTTTTCTGGCCCGCTCCCAAGTAAAAAGGGAAGGCAGGGGCATGAAACAAAGAGACAAAAGGCCTCAGTAGAAACTGAGGACGCTTCATCCCTTGGAACAGCTTTCCACCTCCAAATAGATGAAGTCCCAGTGCAAATATGGTCCTGCCTGATCAGGGACAGATGATAAGGATTGATGCGATAAGCAAAGCAACAAGATCTTAAATCTCTTGATACAAGTGTGGCAAGCCACTAAGAGGAGCTAGAAATCATAAAAAATGATGAGGGCTATGAACTCAGGAGCTTAGCTCTGGTCTGCTGGGGTTGCTGTCATAACTCCAATCTTAGCACATCATCTGTTTAAGGAGATGGGAAGGGGGAAGAAGTGCAGGGGTGCTGTTATGTATCAAGTGTACATACCACTGCCAGCAACCTGTCACTGGACGATGAAGAGCATGGTGATGGAGCCACAGAGTCAGTGCATGTGGGATGTGGAATGAAAGGGAAAGCAGTGAGGGCTCTCCTCTGGACCACCAGGCCTGGGGAACAGGAGAGCAAAATGTCTGGACCGACTCTCAAACTGCCAGAAAAGATGCAAGGGAGAAGCTGTGATCCCGGACAGGGGCTGAGGGTGGCTGCTGGCAGTCAGACATCTCTGTGTTTATATTTCAGCTGCCTCTGGTGGAAAGTGCACAGAGTCTGGCACTTCAGAGCAAATGTAAAACAGCAGGGACTTTGATACACAACTGGGATTTATCTAGGTACTGCCTGTAGTCTTTGTGGTAAGGCACAGATTTTACAGTTCACTGCCCCAGGTTGTAATTCATGGTGAGAGAGGCCGTTAAAAAGAGATTTACAGAAGATACAAGAGAACTGTCCAAATTATCCACAAAGACTAAGCAGAGTCACTTCTCTCCATCCAGAATTAGACACGTTATCCTGGTCAGTCCATTTTTCTTGCAGAAGAAAGATGCACAGAGGAGCATTGTGTAGCCAGATCATTCCTTTACCAGTAATGTGAGCAGGGAGAGGTCTGGGCCTTGGCCCTGGTGCTTCACACACCCCTGGACCATCCTGCAGGACTCTTAGCACAGACTCCAGAATAGTTTAACCCAGAGAAGAGTCTCCCCAAAGAGCAGTCTCCTCATTTGGAAAGGAAGAAACATCAGCCTCATGGAAGTAAGCTGGGCCATGATGTACACATCACAATAAGCAAACAGGGGGCTTGCTGGTTTATTTACTCATTAGTACAGGTGCAACATCAGACACTGGAGATCTGGTTTAGGTTCTTCTAGATTCACATCCTCCATCACTATGGAGGGTGCAAACGACATGATGTGGAGAAATAGGGCTCACTTTGTCTCTGCTGCTGAAGGAGTTCTAGTCTTACAAAAACAGTACACATTTATTGAAGCAGACACTGGACACCTCATCCACCAACCCTTAGACTCGTAATACCTTGTACATTATAGCTATTCCTGGCTCAAAGAAGAATAAATTGTTTCATATAAAGTGAAAGATCCACAAACCACAGCATTTAGAAAGCCCCACCGCAGCATCAGTCTGATACCTAGGATGCTCTTGAGGGCTGCCTGAGAGACCTGCCTCTATCTCCTTCATCCCCAGACAATGACCCTATCCCTAATCCAATAGGCACGTGTCATCATCAGGCACTGCCTTACTCTGGCAGGATTGGCCTCACACTTCACCCATGCCCAGGAGACCTCGTTCTCCTTAGACCAGCCTCAGTGTCACCCAGGTTGAGGCAGACAGCTATCTTCATGCCATGCATATCCCAAAGAAGTCCAAAAAAGCTGTAGCAGCATTAGTGTCCCATTACATCATTGCACAGGGACACAGGATCGTTTTCATATGATATGCTACTAGCTAAAATAGTAATATGAACTCCTTGCTTCATGTACTGAGGAATTCAGTCCAGACAGAATGAAGCTGTGAGACTGAACTGCATGTCATCTCTGACTGGGCCATGACTGAAGGACTCAAGTATGTGCTCCTGAGGCAGACATATGGCTCTCTTGGTTGGGAGGTTGTTGGGGGTTTTTTGTTTGTTTTTTGTTTGTTTGTTTGTTTTTTTACAGTAATATAACTTTCAGCCCAGATAAAGATGCACAGATTGTGTGGATCACATGAAAATGAGGAGGCTTGAGGAGTCACAAAGAGTAGACAACACTTAGATAATCCTAACTGCTGTAAACACATCAGGAAAGGGAGAGGGAGGGAGAGGCTGTGCCTGTGGAAGGGGGTACAGCTGAAAATACTCCCAGGGCCCGTGTCTTGACCTTTACATGAGCTGAATCTTTAATCTCAACAGAGGACTCTCACAAGCTTTGCAAGCCCAGCCAAACACCAGCTCACGGACGTGCACAAAGCTGTGCCTTCTGCCTCCCTCATTCCCACAGGGGAATAGCCCTGCAAGGTACCTCTTCACAGCTCCTCACCTAAGGGTCAATTCTTAAAGTTTATATGTTGACTTGAGTGCTTTCTAATGTGGCATATATAGATGATTTATTATTAGCAATTTCCATTAATAACACAATAAATGGTCATTCATTTATATTCTTATAAACGTGGGTTCAGCAGCACAAAGACGGCTGACCTCTCAACAGCCAGGGAGGGATGCCAGCCACCCTCCTTAGGTGACAAGGACACACAGTTCCCTTCCCCTCCTATTCAGGCAGAGCTCACTCTGCCCCCAGGCTGTGCTGTTAGACTGGACAAGAACCCCAGTTTTCACATCCCTCAGTTTTCCAAAATAGGATTTTGTTTCAAATCTACCTCCAAATAAGTCTTGTTTTTCAGACAAGAACTGGGACATCTAGAAATTAAGACCTGATTAGGCAATCAGTTTGAGGAGTCTAAATACTCCATCATCCTCTCTTGGCAAGTGTTTCCATCCCAGATTCTTGTCTTACTTTTTAGTTTGTTTTCTCAAGAGTTGCATTTCACTTGGGATTAATATGTGTTGGCATTGTACTTACACCAATCCTACCTAACCTGCAAGCTTTCTCTTCCACATCTTAAAAAGTAACCTATTTGCCTTCACAGAATCACAGAATCACAGAATCTGCTGAGTTGGAAGGGACCCACAAGGATCATCAAGTCCAGCTCCTGGTCCTGCACAGGACAGCTCCAAGAGTCACACCATGCGCCCAAGAGTATTTCCCTCCTGCCTATCCTACCAGATAAGTAACTGCAATGTCTTGCACATATTCCAGGGAAGGGTAAGACTGCACTGGGAAATAACAAATGTCAAAGGGGAAAATGCAAGCTTTGTTTAATTTCTGTGTCATTATAAGCACTGTGTCCTGGGTCTGAGAAACATGAACTAAACCTGAGTCAATTTTATTGTGAGTAATTGATAATCCAGATGACTTGCCAGGAAGCACGGCCCTGAGGCTGTGCAGTACACAGCTTCCAGGAATAAAGGGCCATATTTGTAAACAGAAAGCAACACCACTGATTGTTATGAGAGGCAATTCCCTATCTGAGAAGTGATGGAGCAAAGCCACCAAACCCTCTTTATAAGGAGCAAGTCTACCAAACAGGAAGGTCTAGGGCATGACAATGTCTGGATAAAAGGATAAAAAGCACATATGTACTTCCTGCCATTTTGCTGGAAAAAAAACCTAGTGAATATTTCATGCCTGTGGAAAGTCTGACATTGTGCAAGCACTTTTGCTCTGCAAAATGTGGAACCAGGCCAGCAGGGACCTGCTTAATTCCACTCCACAGGGAGGGTTTGCCCCTCAGCTGCCCTGTGCTTGCTGGCACAGCAGTGAAGGTGTCCACCCAGCATGAAGGGCTTCAAGCCAAGCAGAATCATTGTGTCTCATGGGTATCAGCACTCACTGGTCATCTCGCTTAACAAAAGGGAGCACAGACCCTTCATGTGCCTCAGAAGTCCACAGCAGAGCCAGAGGGGCAGATGTAAAATGGTAAAATGCTGTCTCCTGCCAAATCCAGGGCCAAACTCCCTCTGGGTTCAATGGAATCAGTTATTTATCCTTAGATTTCAAGGCTGAGGCAGACTACTGAACATCTTGTCTAAAACTCCCATGAGCAACCACAGTTCAACTCATCACCCCCAAATCTGCTCATGAACCACAGCAGTGGTCCCCAGCTCCCTGGGTCCCTGGGCCACACAACAGCGAGTGGGAAGAACAAGAGTCCTCACTCCCCATAGCCTCAGGCCTACATTTTTATTTACAAGTACATAAGCAGTGATGTGTTTTGTGTGACAAGACATTGTGCTCATCATGGATGGAAGGTTACTAGTCTCAGAGACATCCCTTAGGAAGCTGTTTAGTCCTGCTTTGAATGTTTCAGGTAGCAAAGAGCCCATACACGCCCTCAGAAGTTCATTCAGCAGTTAATTGTCCTCATCCACGTGCATTCATGGGATCTGTAGCTTTTTCCTTCCCCCGGCTGCTCTTGGGAGCATGTGGTTTGGGTACTAATGCTGCATGCTGGCACCAAGCTGCATTTCACAGGGAAAAATATGCAGCCCTCCATAAGCAGATTAGGAAACACAAACACTGAGAAATGGAGAACAGAGTGGAAAAAGAGCTCTTATCCAACCAGCACCCAGGGCAAGCACCAAGGCCTCCACTTGGTGAGAAAACTAGGGAAAACATTGGATTTAGAAATGAAACTGTTAGGAGACTCTGTTACTTTGCACCATTAAAGTGATAGTGTTCCCTCACTCCTGACAGGCCCATCATGTTTATAGCCAAGCTCAGTTCTGTATGAACATCAAAAGATGTCTCTTGCCCAAGTCTGCAAGCTGCACAGTGCACACAGTAACATCTGGGAATTCAAAGACATCTGGATTGTTCAATGTTTTCATGGTCTTGTGGGTCGTCTTGTACATGAGCAAGGTGCCTGGAGCCCACCAATGTACTGGGCACCACAACAAAAAGAAACCATTGCAGCCTGAGGTGTGGTGGAAGCTGCAGGAGAGCTCATCTTCAACTGCAGCTGGTCCCCACAGCTGCCACACTCTCCAGTGCTCCCCCACATCTGCAGATGTTACAACCTTTGCACAGTGGGCCTGCACAGTGATCTTGCTAAGCTACCTCAGACCCCTGGGTGCACTCTGTCCAAAGCGTCCTCAACTCACACTCTGCATCTGGATCTTTTTCCTGGGTTAGTAAGTGTGAGTGAACCCCACACACTGTTCCTACCTCCTCCAAATCTCCACTTCCTCTCTCTTCCCCTTTCTGCTTTTCTCTCGAGCTTGTCCCTTGGGCGTTATTCCATTTTCATTACTCTGCACTGTTTAAATATCCCTAGCAAAACCTGAGCACTACAAAAAATAAACCCAAAGGCAAAAAGAAGGCAGAAATATTTAATACATAAACAGCTGGTTTGTAGGAATCCTGATGTCATTACTTGATGAGAATAAAGGAGGAGTATAAATTTTAATTCAAGTCTCCCACTCAGTTGTAAAACATGCTGCTGTATTTACACTAAAATAATCATCAGACAAAAAGTTATGTGTTTTTTTCCCAGAAAACTCTATCCTGGATTTGTTCTTAGAGAGGATGTTGTTCATAGCCTCTTACACCCCCCATCTTTGATGCCTGCTATTTTAGGATTGTTCCACTCCTTTTTTGCCTCTCTCCCCATAAAACTGGAATTAGTTTAGCCAACACAGTTACTTCATAAAGTCTCCTTCTCAGCATATGAATCCAATTTTAGATTTTCAGGCTTAAAAATAAATATCTGACAAAAACCCCCAAGCAAACAAAAAAGTTGTTTTAAAGAGGGGGGAGAGAAAGAAAGCTCCAACATCCATTGTTTCATCCTTAGCTATCTCCAGCATATTCAGCAGAGTCACATCCATTTTACTGTGAGGGATGTGTAATCGCTGGATGGATCTGCTTAGTAAAGATTTAGTATTGAATGGGTGATGCCTGAAAGAATAGGAGTGTGACTGTAGTGTGTTGCCCAGGGATGGCTGCTCATTAAGCTGCTCAGAATAAACAGTGTATGCATGCAAATTAGAAAACTCTTGGGGAAAGACGCCACTTACATAGAAATGGCCAAGCTCTCAGAAAATCTGTTCTGTAAAATTAGCTGTTTGTGGAAGACTGCACTTTGCTTTTATACTTTCTATTAAGTGTGTAAAAATATACTAATGATTTTTTGCAAGTTATATTTGAGCAACATTTGCAGTAGATGTGGTCTCTCAGTAGCTGTATTAGATGTACGGACATTGTTTTAACACAGGCAGTTAGCTGGAACAAGGGGCCAGAACAAGCCTTCTGGAGCAAGCAATCTGAAATACATTTGAGGCTGTCTTCCACATGAGAAATTGCTTCAGCCATTCCCTAATACCATCTTCCCTCTCCAGACCAAGATTCTTGAAAGAGGAGGGGGTTTGTATGCAAGATAGGTGTCCAAATTTCAAAAAGAAGAGAAAATACGCCTCAAAGACAGAGCAAATATCCCTTCCAAAACTTTCCCTCCAATGCCCTGTAGGACTTGGCAGCTTTGTTTCTGGTTTTGTGTTTTTCTGCCACTGGGTTACCAGTTCAGCATTTTCTACTTGGTTTGCCTCTGCCTTGGGCAAAGCCTGGAAAACATAAACTGCGTCTTAAAAAGGGACAAACGCAGCCCCAGTATTTACACCTACACTCCTACTCTGCTCTTTCTTTGTCTCACAGATAGGAAAAATGAGACATTTCATAGCAGGCCTAAGTCTGATGGTTTGGCTGAAATCAAACACCAGTTTTCAAAAGGTTTCTGGGTCCAGAGAGAAATGCCCACAGAGCTGCAAAATACATTTGGTTTGACTGACAGCTAATTTTTCTCCTACGTTTCTGTCTGGTTGTGCAATCAAGAAATCAACTATTCCAGACAAATTTTCAATACAGTACCTCTTTACCATCCTTCTGGATATGATGTCACTAGAGTACATCCAGAGGGATTCCAAAAAAACTGGGATTCCTGCCTGATGGAACGATAACAGTGGTAGAAGTTTTAAGACTCACAATAAATACCAGGAGAGCAGGGACAAACTTAAAATGATTGGCATCAAAATCAGAAATCACATCTCCTGGCTTTCTCCTGGCTTACATCCATCACATAGTGTTTTATGTTCCTGGCAAATCATTTATGGCAAGGTTTTTGGAAATGAGTGCTTTTGGAAATGATGTCTTCTAAGTGAAAATGTAAGCACTGCAATAAATGACTTATCTTCAAATGTATTCAACAGCCTATGGCTCTTTCAGAAGTCAGAGCTGTGGAGTGCTCAGTGCTTTAAAAATGAGTCTCATTTTCTCTTGTGCTCAACTTTGGATAAAAGACTTATTTTAATGTTCAGAAAAGGAGGATTTGCTCATACTGCATAAGCAATCTGTAATCCTTAGAGCTTCTAAATGTGAAGTGCTGCTGTTAATTCCCTTATTCTAGTGTGGGATTGAAGGTGTTCAGTGGAATAAATTGGAAATGCAACTTGGAACATTTTTTATATGCTTTGAGGAAACAAGATCCAGATGACAATTGATGTGATATACTTGTCACCTGCAGCGGAAAACCACCACCAAGAGGGAAGCCATAAGGCTTCTTCCCGTGCCCACAGCATCCTACGCAATTTGTGGTACAACAAAAAAGTCTTTGCAGCCATGTATTTATTTGTCTTGCTTGGTGCCCTTTGTGCTACTCCCACACATTGGACTTTAAAGCTTTCTTTGAAAGTTTTATTATCTTTCATATTTCACAGCCCTCAGAGGCATTGATGTTGCAGCCTCTTCTGGGGAACGGGTGGCAAAGAGCTCTTTGTTTCTGTTGAGGGAAGACCCCAAAAGCCACTAAAGCTGCTCAGCAATGTTTCCTTTTAAGGATGAGCCAAGGGAGGCATCCTGCTTTCATCCTTAAATCTTACCAGATGAGAGGGAAGCTGTGCTGAGGACCAGGCAATGATGACCTGTGCTGAGTTCCCACAGTTAGGGGAGATGCAGCCAGTGGACAGGCATTGCCAGGGCACTGAGAGCCGGGGGCTGTGCTCTGCCCTGCAGCTCTCCGTGGCTCTTCCTCATCATCTCCTCTGTAGAGCAGAGCTGATCATCTCACTGGATCTGCTGGCAGGCAGTCCAGCCAGCCCAGCCATCACTGGGGACAAATCAAATACTGCTGACAGTGTCTCAGATCCACATGCATGAGAAAGCAAAGCTTTTCCCAATGCCTCTTGCCATAGCCCTTTCCCTACTGGGCTCACTGCCATGTCTTATTTAGAAATTCCCTCTTTCTAAGCAGGATAGATTTGAAACTGCTTTTGGAAGAGGGTGTATTTAAATGCTTATCCCCTTCTTGCTGGAAAATTTTTTGGTGACTTTGTGTTGTAGGAAAGTTCTTTTCACAGGCATAAATGCTGAGCAAGGAAATACTTCCGAATACAAAAAGATGGACAAACTATCTCAAAAGCACATGGCTTGAGTGCAGGACTATTCAATGCTGAAAATTAATCATGCTGACATGAACCTCCACTGTAAAAGCAAATTGTGTCACATTATCATTTTCAGCCCAAGAAATAAGTATATATGCTGCAACACTGAAAATGAATCAGAATCTAGCAATAAACAGCCATCACATTTCCTGTAGGGGGTGAAAAAAAACAACCAAACAAAACCACAGGGAGCTGTATGGGAGAGAAAAGGGCTAAAGAGAGAGATGGAGAGAGTTTTTATGAGGATATGTGGTGACAAGAGAAAAGGCAACAGTTTTAAGTCGAAAGAGGGTAGATTTAGATTGGATATAGGGAAGAAATTTTTTACTGTGAGGGTGGTGAGGCACAGGAATAGGTTGTGCAGAGAAGCTGTGGATGCCTCATCCCTGGAAGTGTTCAAGACCAGGTTGGATGGAGCCCTGAAAACCTAGTCCAGTGGAAGATGTCCCTGCCCATGGCAGGGGGGTTGGAACTGGATGATCTTCAGAGATCCCTTCTAACCCAAACCATCCTGTGATTCTAGAAGGCTATTATGGCAAGTGGTATCAGTGCAAAATACTGTTCTATGTGGGCCATCATCCCTCAGTCCATGTAGACTCTTGCTCACCAGAGTCTCTAAAACAGCACACCAAATTTATATGAATTTAAGGATGGTCGCTAGAAGCAGCAGCCTGATGATGTCTGGTGGTCTCTCTTCTCCAGAGGGTCATCTGGAGCCTCTCTAGCACTGGCACTCCCCAGATATGTAAGCAGAGCTCAGCTCTCCCCCATGGGCTTCACTCCTTTCACAGCTCCCAAGTTCACACCCAGCTTCTCTGTTTTTGCCTGCCTGGGCCCAAACACTTGCACTCCTATTGATATGAAACCAAGATCCAGCAGGAGAGTGGGACTCTGGGAACATCAGGGTGAGGGTAAAGGTATTTCAGCTCTGCCTCCATGATGAGGTATCTGATTCTCAGCTGCCTCCTTCTTCACCACTCTCCATGCATGGCTGCTCTCTGATGCCTCCTCCTCCCTCTGTTTCTCTTTTCCCTTTTCTAGCTCAGTCAGTACATGCTTCAAGTCTGATTCAGCTGCTTCCCCTGCCTCAATGATCACCAGCTCCTTCTCTGGTAATTTTTCTTCCTGTGGATCAATTGTCTAATTCAACATACACCTCAAAATATTCAGCTGTCTATCATCCCCTCCATAGCCTCCTCAAAGCCTTGTCTTGGCTCCAGGATCTTCTTCAGCTTTGTCTCCCATCTGTGTCTTGTCTCCCACGGGTTCCTCAGATCCCACCTAAAGAGTTTCCATTACAAATATTACCTAGGATTATCTGCCTCCCACAGCCAGGCATCTTTGGTCTCTCTGCCTTTAAATTACTTTCGCTGCACTCAAAATTGCCTTTATCTCCTTCCTCAGGTCTGCTAAAACATCATATCAAGCTTCCGCTACAAACTCTAGACAAAATCACAACCCTCTTCCCCAGTCAAGGCCTCTAGCAATCATTCTGTGTTTGGATTTTTAAGAGTTTTGCCTGCAACAATCTTGTTTTGAAATAGTAAAGATAACAGCTTGCAAAGTACATACATTTACATACCTCACTTCATTCAAATTAAGTGGGAAAGACAAGAATCTCCAGCAAACTAATTCTGCTAATGTTCTAAACTGTGAATTTCAATCAAGGCTGAAAACCAAACCAACTCAGCTAAATGGCTGGCTCTTGTTACACTTCAGGTGATCTAAAAGCATGCATCAATAAGCAAAGCAACTTCACTTTGTACAGCTGAGCTCCAGACTGATTTGCTGCTTTCCAGAATTGTCTGATAAAAAAAGCCACAGTCAGCTCCAGCTAATAAGAGAAAATCAATCCAGAGCCAAAGAGCAATAAAAATGTTGTAGCGAGTTCAGAACATTTTGTCACAGCTAAAATTGGTTTCCTATGAACCATCTGAAATCATATGGACTGCAAAGCCTTGCAGTTCAGAACTGTTAAAATAGCAAATGCTCTAATGGTTCCAGAAGCAAGCAAGAAAATCCACTTTTTGTCCCAGGATGAGGGACAGTGATGAAGTGAAGAGTAAGAGATGTTACACAAAGGGTTTGGAAATTAATTTACTACTCAGTACTCTGGGTCCCTTGAAACCCAGCAGTTTAGCTGGAGAGCCTTTGTAGCGTTCAGACCATCTTGGACAATTTGGATAATTTAAAATTGGACTGCAGCTTTTGAGACAAACCGAGACTTATAGATCAGAGATAAAAGTGATGTGGAAAACTAAGAGAAAATACAAGTGAAAGGTCTGAAAACAACTGGGATGCTTTGTTCCCACTGTTCCCACACTGCCACAGTGGCCGGGTACCCCACAGGCTCTTATTTGGATTTCTAAATATAATTTACCCTGGTGCAACTAAATCCCAGAAGTGCATGGGGAGAGACAAGGGCAGTGTTTACAGACATAGAGATGCAAGATTCCTGTGGGGGTTGTGGATTCACTGTGGATATCCCTACCTTGCCAGCGGCCAGGGCAATTCCCATCGGATGGGTCTTGGAACACAGGGCAGAAGGTAGAGGGGATAACACAAAGGGCTGCAAGCAAATAAACCAGCTACACAAGGAGTAGACCTGCCTGTGACAGTATTTTTTGTGTCCTGGGGGACTGGGGCTGATGATGGCGAGGGATGAAGGGGTGCCCATACATCAGGGCCATCTGACACAGCCACAGCCTGGCTGCTGCTCTCCAGAGAACAAGGCTACCTCCTCAGCCTCCAGTCTGCCCTTGGAACCAACAAGGACTTGATCTTGCTTCTTCAACCGAGAGACTAAAATGTTTCCTACAAAGCAAAGCAGTCCCTGACCTTTTTTTTTTAAGAACCTCTTGTGTTTCCACTGCTGGCGGAAGCCAGAACCCTGTGTTTGGCCACAAACAGGCTTCCCACGAGCAGATGTGCTCAGAGCATCCACCCACACAGCTCCAAGAGGAAGGGCCTTGGGAGGGAGCCTGTTCTCCACCAACTCTTTTCACACAGATCAATGAACAGTCATTGAACAGAGCTGTCTTTTCATCCTCAGCAGTCGAGGCCATGCTCTGGCCTGTGACCCGTCCCCTCCCAGTCAGACTTGAGGAGAACCCAGGATTCATGATAAAAGACTGCTTTCCCCTCTGTGCTTCTCCCTGTGGCACCACACAGCTTGAGCAATATAGCAGTTTCAAATTGTTTTAAAGCAGGTCCCTGCTTCTATTTTTGCAGCAACATCTGAGCCCTGTGAATGTTGGTGTCCGCTGCATATGGTGTGAATCGTCCTCCGCAGGCAGCACGGGGAATTAAGAAAACAATCCCCAGCTCCAGGAAACATGATAAATATCTCCATACGATCGACACGGAAATGGTTTTCAGTGGATAAAGCAGCTCTGGTTCCACGCCATCACACTGATGAGTGCATCTTCCACGCACAGTGTGGTGCAGCTCCGAATGTGCTCTGTGCCACCCTGACAGGGCGTCCATCTGCTGTGGTGCGCCTCATTCCTGTGGGAAGATCGTACACTTTATAGATTGTTCACTTAATTGATTGTACTATGCACATTTCATTCCTTGCTGATCATACAAGCTGATAACTACCTTGATAGGACTATTAATTCAAAGTGTTTTAATCTTTTCCTTGGCATCTGCTAAGGAGAAATCAAGTGCTATCCTCTCTGAATGCTGTAACACTTCCTTCCCCTGAGCTTCAGAAATAACTTCCTAGCACTGTCAGACCTATATGTCACTTATTTTCTCCACAAGATATTTTTTCTCAGTGTGAAATGATCACACTTCCTTTACCCTCTTGTTCATTCAGACAGCTCACCCTTGGTGGAAGAATCTATATTTTGTAATGGTTTTACAAAATGGTTGCTCTGCTTTTGCTTGAGACCCCTCTGTGCTACTGTGATAAAATTCCAGAAGATAAGTAGTGAGAGAGGAAGCTGCAGGGAGCAGTCTGATGACTTTTACACACACAGGCACCACTTTTGTATGAATTATAATGCAATTTAACAGTTGCAAGATCACACAGAATTTTTAAAGTGATATTAAATAGGCAGTGATTTTATACCAAAGCACAGGCAAGAAATTGAGCCCACAGGTAGAGCTAAAAAAATGGCATATCAGAAGAGGCTGGACTTGTGCCTAGGCTATTTGGTCTCTCCATAGCTATTCAGTCAAGCTATTCAGGCAGACCAAGCTTTATCTTCGTGGAAAGTTTCTGAGTAGACACTCAAACAATGACAAAAGGAACAAATATACCATCAGCAGTGAGTTTGTTCTAAGAAGAAAAACAGGCGTGACTGTGGGGAAAGCAGACTGTGAAACACCATAGACACAACCAGGAGGGGCCACTGCAGTAAAAGAACCCAAGAAAATTTAAAATATAATGCTGATTGTGTGCATCATGATAACTACATTCAACCCCACCCCTGCTGTGAAACGACAGGAGGCACAGAGCTGACAGAGAGGAAACAACAGGGAGGCAATAGGGGAAGAGCAACTTCCCGAGACTCACAACTCCCTGCATGACTCAGTCTTTCACGAAGCCCTAAATCCATCATTTCTGGGGAGAAATGAAGATGGTTAACGTTGCTACATCACTCACTCCGAGGCACTGCCTGCTGCCCTGCTCATCATGGCGTGCATGGACATCAGGAGCACAGCCATGGCCAGCTCTGCCCATGGGTGCAGCGTGGGGTCATGCCTGTGTCTGTGCCTGCTATTGCAACATGCAGCTCTTCTGCCAGCCAGCACCCCACAGCATATGCACAACAGGGAGCAGTTATGCTTACTGGTGGCATGGTTTCCTCCCCAAAATTAGATTCTTACTGATTATGATAACTATAGCAGCCTTAGAAGGAAAGTACTTTGGCATTTGGGCTCTTTTGGCACTATTATTTGTCAGAAAATTAATGGCATCCTTGGCTTTGCTTTCCAGATGGACAATGTAAGTGTCTTCAGGCTCCCCCCTGAATTTCCCTTCTGCTGCTGTCTGTTCACAGCTGTGTTGAGCAGAGTCCTGGCAGGCTGGAGCTCAGCAGACAACCGGAACAGGGAGACAAAAGTTTCTGAGTTTCAACTTGTGTCAAAATGTTTACTCACTTCATACAGAGCTGATGCTCTTTCATAATATATAAACATGCTGTTGCTAAAACTTTAATGGGCGTAATTACAGCTCTTTGAAAATTCTAATTATATGGATTATTAGGAAATAACTTAAGAGCTTGGATAAGATCAGGGGATTTGGATGGGCTGTCAGTGAGGCAACTTCTGCACCTATAACTCCCTGTAAATGAATCATTTTCCATGGTTTATGTATACATTCCATTTCTCCACTTAATATGGCACTGCAGGCAATATGTTTCACCAGGCGTGTTTCACATCCTGCCTTGCTCAGTCACTCCAGCTCTGGCTGTGTGCCTGCTCAGGATTGTCACTGTCTCTCAGCAAAGACCCCCTTGTTGCGCCCCTTACAGAGCAGACCATGCCATGGTCCCAGCCAGGCCCCCAGCCCTCAAATACTTGTTCAGGCTGCTAATTTGGGGGGTTTCTGCTTATTCGTCTCATACAAGTAAGGTGTCATTTCTCTTTTAAAATATCCACCTTGAGGACTTTTCTGAGAGATGATTTACAGGTTTGTGTTTTCCTGTGTTCAGATTTTATATATTTTGTAATCAGCTCTGGGTGATAGCAAGAGCCAGAGCTGCAGAGGAGTGAAGCTACAAATCCAGCACAAATCCAGTCTTGCTCATTGACATTTGCCTTGAATGGGTTATTACTCTTCCTCTTGGACATTATGGGATGAAACCAGGAATTGAATTGTTGAATGTTGTGAGAAATCAGCTTGCCAATTTATAGACTTATTATAATACTTGGTCTGAAATGTTAATCTGCTACTAATAAAATTGCTGACTCCTTGTATTAGCAGTCGTTCTCAGGCTGGGGCAGCATAAACCAAATTTCACCTAAGAATTTGGTGGCCTCTTTGCACCATGAATTTGTCTCACAAATAGACCCAGCCCTATGACTGGGAGGTTTTTTTCTTTTGGATTGGTCAAAATGTGTTACAAATGGAGAAGATGCAGCTTTCAGGCACAGTGGTCTGACTGCAGACTGCCTTTTCTTTTTCTCCATGTAAAAATGCAGTTAATGTTTATTCTGTATGGACTCCATGTGGAGCTGAGTGAGAAAGCAGACTCTGAGTGGTGTGCAGAATTGCTGCTGCTGCCAGACCTCACCACCTGTGTCAAGCTGTCCCTACAAACTCACTGACCCTCTCACTCTGCAGATGAGGGTATGGGGAGGTGAGAAACATGCCGTATTGCCTCATGCCTCAGGAGAGGGGAAATAGTTCCATAGGCCCCATTAGGTGCTGCTGGTTTGGCAGCTGACTGCACCCACTGCTCGTGGACATCAAGATCTGCTTGAGCAAAATCTCTCTCCAGCCTCTGGAGATGCTCAGGACAGGTGGCTGGGATGAGAGGTCTGTGCCAGATCACCCTCCATCCCTGCTGTCCCTGCCTGGACAGCCAGCTGAGTGGCAATTCATGTTTGGAAACCCATCTTTGACCTTCCCACTCTGCCGAAGCCCCCTGAGGTTTGTTAGCTCTGACCTACCAACCAGAGCAGTCCCAGCTGATGGGATTCTTTATGCAGACACAAGCTACAGTGTTATGTGACCATTAGAAAGGCTCTCTCTGACTTTTTTGGGAGTTATAAGTTAACTACCAAAGTTTAATTTAATTAAATTTCTGTAAAGACATGGGAAATTTCAGCCCATGAGACATTCTCAGTATAAAAAGCCATCAGCTTTTATTGTGCATGGAAGATTACTTATATAGGTATTTTATTAAGAGGTAAGAAACCTGTGTGTTTAAGAAACCCATTCAGGACAGTCCTGGAAAAGAAGCAAGGAGGAAAGATGTCAGAGGAGCTATTGCAATTTCCCAAGCACAGCACGAGAGGTTCCAGGTGGCCAGGAAGTAAAAGTTGATGTCTGGGCCACTTGCCAGGACCATCACTTTTTTTGCAAAGGAAAAAACCCATGAAAGGTCATCAATGCAGAGGAGAGGCTGAGTGAGGCTGGGAGAGAGCTGTGCACACAACAGAGCATCCACCACGAGAACGTGGGATCAATAACCCTGTCTGTTATGATACCAAATCAGGTCAATGAGGCTGCCTCTCATCCCACACAGAGAGCAGCCCCTGCCACTGCAGCCCTTCCATGGTACGCTTTTAAGTGATTGCAAGCACTGCAAAGATTTTCATTTTCAGAAGTATTACGTAAATAGTCCTGGGATTTGAAATGTTCTTTGAAACTTCAAGGTGAAAAACTGAAAAATCCCTCCCTTTCAGGGATTGTCCATTGTTTGTCAAAATACATCAAGCAAAGAACATTTGGGGCAAAGTCAGGAAGGTTTTTAAACTGACTATTTTTGATTTAAACCTTTGTTAGGAGTATCAGTGATCAAATACATCACATCAGTATGGATAAACCAAAGTAAATGTCCAAGTTCAGCCTTCAAGTAGCCTGAGCCCGCTGTTTCTTTCTACTCATGATGATAAATTTGGTTAGAAGTTTTTTAACATTGAAGTCCTAGTGACAGAACTGGATGAGTAATTCATAGGGAATGATTTACTCATTAATTCGGCCATTTTTCTGCTCTCTTATTTTTCATGAGGAGATTGTAATATTCTCACATTCATTCCCTCCTTGAATGTCTTCATCAAATAAGCTCATCACTTTATTAACTGCTTGTAGCCCTGCCTGGATCCCACTCGAGCAAGACACAGGATGTGTTCAAGGGTACACAGCAATTGCCAGAGAAAAAAAGACTTAAAGATGGGGAGCCCTTATCTCAGCAAAAGCGTGATTAGAAGACAAGTGGTTGAACCAAACAAAATAATGCAAGGTTAAAATGCTGAAAGGGGCAGTTATTTTTCCTCTCATAACACAAGAAAGAGAGTGTATTCAATGAAATTTCAAGCCAGAAACTATGCAATGTAAAAAAAAAACCCCAAAAAAAAACCCTCAAAAAAATTACAGCACTGGAATCTACTTCACGAGACAGTGCCAGTGCCAAGAGCTTAGCACAAGTCAAAGGAGGATTAGACATTTATATGGATAATGGGAATAACGGGTCTGAGAAAACGATTTAAAAAGCAATATAAACGCTTCTGTCTCAAGACATTGCCAAGCCTTGCAAGGTCAATTCCTCACAAGAGTTTGCATTTGAAATTCAAAGTATGAGCATCTTGTTCTCTCGTGGTCTAAGGACACAGCTTGCACGGGGTATTTCTGTTTCTTGCTGGGATAGGTGGAAACTCAAACTGGTTGCACAGTTTATACACACAGCCTTGTCAATTTATTTTTTACAGCACTATCTTCAGCAACATCACTTACCCCAGGGGTGAGGAAGGCAGCCAGGTCAGGATCTGAATCGCAGGCTCTATTTCAACAGGACATTTCTGGAGGCCTGTTTCAGAAGCTAACTGTGCTCTGTGGCATCAGTTGTGGCTGCAGGGGAAGATGCAGCCAATTCCCATTTGCAAAAGACCAGGGAAGGAGGAGGGCTCTCAGCTGGAAATGCTCTGTTACTTTGCTAGGAGTAAGTGGCAGCACTTGGAAAGACATGGAGAGATCAGGGAACACCACCACCTTTCAGCCTTAGTCTTCTCAAAGCATTTAGAGTTTGTATCAGATAATGAAGGAGGGACAACTCAAAAAGGTGCTAAGAGGTCCCCTTCCCATTTCAACACCTAAATGTTCTGGATGTCAATGCATTCAATAACATATTTCCTCATTTTTGATACCCAGGGTTTTGCAGCACCAAGAAAATTGAAGCTTTTTTAAAAGGTGGGGGAGCTGAAGATCTTTTCCAGATCCTGTTTTGTATAGATTTCAAACCTTTAGAACTCAACTATCAGATTTTGTACTTTAGATTCACCACCTTTATGAAATTTCCCCTCTCTTCTTCATAGCGCCCTGAGGCCCTTTATGAGATGTGATTTGTAGGAAGGTAGGCATTTAATCAGCTTAGGCATTAAATAGGCCCTGACACAAAAGCCTGGACAATGCTTGCACAGTTCCAGTTCCTTCCAGACCTGCTGTGAAAAATAATCTTGTGTTCTGTAATGAGAACAGTAAATTACAGGAAAGCATGCAAAGTAAAATGGCCATGAATCTTCCATGCTCCCCAATGAGATTCCCACTAATTAGAAATGTGAGAGAGGCTTTTCCTGGAGCAGAGCCAGAACTGTGCCTGTGTCACCATTTCACAAAGTTACTTAGTGGTTCATGTCACTGGGTTTCCATTTCTCCAGGGTATTTCAGTCCTCCTGTAGAGGCTGGATCTGTTCTGCTGATGCTCATTAAGTGATGTCAGCCAAGGCCATGGCTCAGGATTCCTCAAAGGAATTTTTCCTGTTCTGGGTTCACTATAAATAAGTGAATGACACTGTAGATGCAAGAGTCCTAACCATCTGGACTCCAAGCACAGTTTTGACTATTCTGTTTCTTTCTCAATTATTTTGTCTAATATATCCTGTCCTGTGCCTCTGTGTAACCACACATGCATTTGGAGGCCCAGGTGCATTGTGCCCCATCCTGAGAACAAATGGCATAGCCTGGCCTCCACCATATTATTAAACTCTCCTCACCTCCAAAACCATGTGGCTACTTCCAGGCAAGCCCATGGGAGTGGCCTCTGACCCAAGCCTGAAGTCACTGAGATGCTGCCAAGGAACATTTGCCCAGCACTGGTTACTATGAGGCAGATTCCCGGGAAAAAAAATAAGGACTGTAAGGGCTACTGCCTGGCTCCAACAGGCAACTGAATGCCATATGGGAGGAAAAAGTCTCACTTTAAAAGTTCACATTTTCTCTGGGGCAAGAAGCACAGTTTGTTCTGGTTTGTTACTAAAAAAAAAAAAAGCAGAACTGACAAAATGATTTAGGAGGCTGTGATTTCCCAGTCTGTCCGTCACACCCTGTCCTGGCTGGCCCATCCTGTGTGAGGCTGTCTAACACTTTGTATTGTTGCATCTCAAATGACATCCACCTGTGGGAACTGAAAAGAAACCCCATAATATTAACCCAGCCTTTGACCAACACAGAGCATCAAGTCACTGGCAGGGAGTAAATATCCTTCATGTTAGTCAGAGATAACATTCATTTTCTCCATCAGCCTCTTGATGCACAAACACTGTCTGTCACCAGGAACTGATCTTAGAAATCTCTCACAAAGAACATCCTAGACAGTAATGAAGTTTCAGGAATATCCAAAAAAAATATCACCTCTATAATTTTCAGTCAGCTCAGTTATGTTTAAATAGTACTGTCCACACACAGAATTAAAATCAGAAATTTGCCAGCTATCCCTTTCTTCTTCCTCTTTTTTTTTTTTCTGTTAAAGAGGAGCTGCTACGCCAGGTTTCCTTTTCTTTCCCTTTTTAATGTCTCTGCACTTCGTGGAGCACACCCCCTGGTAGATCACCCAGCTGGGTCTCAGAGCCAAACCACCCAGAGACCAGGGACATTACCAGGAAGATGGCTAAAGCCTCTCACTAAAATAGTCCAACTAGTGATGCCAAAAGCACAGGCTCCACAGCAGGCACAGAGAGCAACATGGCACTCTCATACCGATACTACATCATCAGCTCATGGTCCAGCCTTGCACCAAGAGTAGAAGGGGCCATCACAGTTCCTTCTGTTGACTACCAAGTCCGTAATCTACTTGCAGTGGGGAGAGAGGGGAAAAGGTCATTTTAAGGTATCACTACTGCCTGCATAGAGAGCTGGCAGTCACATCATGGGATTACAGCTCACACCACCACGAAAGCCCATGAAGCTCCTCTGCTCCCTCTCAGTGACTCAGGACAGATACTCACCAGTATCCTACAACAATCCTCATGCCTCCTTGCCCTGTAGCCTGTTATCAAGGTGCCCACAGCAGTGACAAATCTTAAGAGTTCAGGCTGGGACAAATCAATCAGTCTGGTTTGGCACCCTTGGTGTCCTACTGGAAAGTAAGGGCCAAGATAAAAGAAAAGACTTGTGTCTTGTAACAGATATACTGCTCGCAGCCCATGCACTTCATATATGCAAATAAATATACTGTCTTTAGTAATCATGGCTACTTTGGCAGGCACATTCTCTGAAGCTCTTGAAATGTGTGTGCTAGGAGCCAAACGTGCATCCTGATTTATAAAACTCGGGGTGTGCTTTGGAAAGGTTGCTAGTCCCACTCAACACACTTGTTTGATGTACATTCAAAATAGACCACATTCTTTTTAAAGGATGTGATAGACCCAGTGTGAACACGTGGAGATATGAGGTGCATCATTAGAGTAAATTAAAAATGCCAGGGCACCAGACTGAGCATGGGAATTTAATTTTCTGTTGGCAGAATTTTCTTTCAATTTTCTTTTGTCTGAATGTGCTACTGCTCTCCCACACAGTGCTCAGGAGATAGCAACAAGCAGGAATAATTCCCAAAAGCAATCTGATTAGAGCCACACAGCTCTGAAGGTGAGGAGAGGTCCATAGCTTGGATCAGGGCAGCCAAGCCAACCTGACTCAGGGCAGAGGCCAGGCTCTAGTGGGGCTTGATTCACTAGTGTTAATGTGGCCAAAGTCCCCTGGATACCAGGATTTGGTTTCTCTTGGGCTTACTTTTAGAAATATGAGGCTGAGAAGGGAAATGTTTTTCTCTGTCACTTCACTATCCAGCCTCTCTATTCACTGCCAATGCCATCTGCAACAGCCCAATGGTCTGCACTGCTGTAATATTTGAGTTTTCCTGCAGACAAATCATGCCCTCCTTGAACATTCAAAACACCTTGCAGACACCTCCAGTAGGTTATTGACACTGCTGGCACAACCATAATGCAGTGCCTGCAGGGATTAAAGGGAGGGCAGCAGCAAGGGACCTTAGATGCATCTACAGTCACAATCTCTCCCTTTCCCTTTGCTGTGAGCAGAGAAGTGCCGAGATCCTCAAAGGTTTGAAAAACATGCTTACATGCCTTGGAGCAACTGGGTTTCAATTGCTGTCTTCATCTGAATTCCTTCCATTTGCCTGACTAGCTGCTCTCATCAGAGAGAAAAGAGATGCAGTCAGATATCGTCCTGTCCCCTGCGCCTCCCCAGGCGCGGACTTACGGTAGACAATGGGAGCGTCTCTGCTCGTCACAGCTGACACCTGAGCTAGAAAAAAGGATGGTGGGGAGAATGAAAGAGCTGATCACACAAACATGTGTGTGCACAGACACAAGAACAGCAGACCATAAGAAGTGACCTTTGGGGAAAAGCACAGAGGAGCTTTGTTGTTCTTGCATTTGGTATCAGAACTCAACATGTAAAACAAGAGGTTTTTAACTTTCATTTTCATTCATGAGTGTCTGCTATACAGAGCCTAATTAAAGCCCCTCTGTTTCCAGATCAGTGAAAATATGCAACCTGTATATAAATGCTTTCTCTACTAGATGAAAAGCCAAAATTATGTTATTCAATTCTACTTAAGAAACAAGCAAATTTTAAACCTGGAGCAGTCTCAGATGTAACTTCCAACTGTAAAACAAAGCAACATGGAAACACAGCTTTGAGAAAACATGGTCCTGCTTCTCATTTAAACAGACATATTTATTGATGGTAAGACATAATGCATTTCAATCTCAGCTGAATAACTCACCTCAAAGATTTTGAAAGAAAAACAAATCTATTTTGAAAATACATTTCCTTCTGTAAGTATAAAAGATGTCCAATTTACATTTTTCAAGTATGTCACCTTTTCTGAACAGAAAAGCACATTAAAAGGTGAAGGCAGAAGTCTGCAAACTTGCAACATTCTTTCCCAATATGTATTTTGCTTGTACCCCAACAAACATAAATAAAGCAAGGCAGCATCTAATAAAATTAAGAGCTAGGCAGAAATGTAGAGGAAGGTCGGACAGCAACCGAACACAATATTAAGAATTCTTTATGTCTAAAAGTTAGTTTTGGGAGAGTTTAGTGCTTTGCAATGTAATGTCCTTAAGCAATCAGTCCAAAGAGGAGAGAGAAATTTGGGCTTCTGGATTCTTTTACCAGGAAGAGAAATCTTCATGTTTTTTGATATCAGAAAAAATATATAACTGACATCAAGGCATCACCCTGACAGAGGACCCAGCTTATGGATTCTGCTCTAGGCAACTTTAGCCTCCCATGATACCACAGTTTTTACTGCCTTTCCCTGCAGTAATGTGTAGCCCCAAGAAAAACAGAGATACTCTTCACCATCTGATAACAGCTGAGATGCATTTTCACTTCCTTGTGATATTTAGTCATCTTTCCCTGTCTGACTTTCACATATCTTACATGCAGCAAGGACTGAATTTCAAAGCAAGTGGTGGCCTCCCAGGGCAGGGAGGGGGTTTCCTGGGCAGAGGGTTTCCACAGGGCTGGGCAGACCCCAGCCCACGCCAGCAGCTCGCAAGGGTAAGGCTGAAGCAGGTTTCCTCCTGCAGGATTCACCTGCTCACGGATGGCTTTAGGCTAGGATTTTACCATGCACATATGGCATTACAACTTTGTAGCTGATATCTGATGATCAGCTCCTGGGAACAGCACCAGCACCTCCCCAGCCATTTCCTGGGGGAGGATGTGACAAACGTGGCACTGTGGCAGCTTCCACAGCAGTGTGGGCACAGCTCTGTTACACAACACATCCCATCACTTCTGATGGGAATGGGAGGTGGGGTGCCCATGGCATCCTTAGCCTCCTCTGCTAAACCCATCTCTGCATTTACTTATTACTAATGCCCAGCAGTCCCCTGTAATACTAGAGGTGAGATTTTGGAAAGGAACATGTGAGAGGATGAGATGCTGGCACAAAACCTGGGAAATACTTCCTCCTGCATTGCACAGGCAAATCCGAACCCCCCATGCTCCTGTGTCTGCTGATGCAAATGCACCAGGCAGGACAGGCAGGAGCTGTGGCTTACCCATCTCTCAGCTCTCTCAGTGACACCCATGGGCCATTTTATCCCCAAACTAGTTTTGCTGTTTGCTGAGATTTGTGGAGGAGCACAGTAAACAGGAAGCCTAACAACTAGGCCACATTCAATTCCTCACAGCAAATATTCTCAAGTATTTGACACCTTGAATGTGAAGAAAAAATAACTTTTTGAAAGCAAATATGTTGAATAAGAGCCCTGAAACACAGCTATAAGCACTGAGGTGCCCACAGACATGTCCCCATTCCTCCATCCCTCTGTCCTTCCATCCCTCCTTCCTTTTATCCCTCCTCTCACTGTTTCCCTGAGGATGAATTGCACCTCCCATGCACCATGGCCTCTTTTTTCAGCAGATCCCATCCTTTGGCACTTCTTCCATGCAGCCATTCAGGAGCCATGAGTTTGCTGGCTCTGCACTGGCATCCAGCAAGTACAGCATCTGAGAGCAAAGCCTGCACACTTTTTGTAAATTTAGGTTCTAATCATGCTGTGGCTTGATTCCCTGTTTGCAAAATGAGCATACTAATCCTTCCTTTATCCCACTGTTTATCAGCCTTGACTCACAAGATTGTAAATTCTCTCTGGCAGGGTAGTCTATTAGAAATGTGCGCTTGGTTCAACAGAGCCTTGAAACCCCTAGGAGTTTCTAAATGCTGCTGTTCATGTATTATCATATTATTCATCCTGATTAATTTCTGGGTTGTGTCTTTAAGCAAAGACTGCTGTTTCCCAAACCTCAACTTCAGAGTCCACAAGCCAGATTTATCCCTGCTGTCGTGCCATTAAGTTACATTACTGTTAATAATTCCTTGCTCTGAACACACTGGCTTGTACTTCCCCATTTTGTGCTTCTTCTACAAGTGATAAAGGTTAACTTTGAGGAATTTTCATTGCAAAAGAAATCAATTCTCAGCTCACAGAGGAAGATAGCAAGGGCCATATAAGGTGATCTCACACCACCACCACTCCCTTTAACAAGACTGTAATTTTTTTGCAAGCTGTACATCTGGATGCCAGCTTTCCAAGCACTGGGGTTGATATATCAAGCACTGCAAAACAATCTATCTTTAAAATGAATGATGATGCAAATTGTTCTCAGAAAAGAAATCTATCAAAAAAAAGAGGAATATAAATTAAAGACTGGACATGTTGGCAGAGGAGGAACGCTATGTGTTTTACATCGTTAGTCCACTGTCAAAACTTTCTCTGATTTATATGCTAAAATGGCAACCCTAGAATAAAGGTAAAACGGGCACATTGCCAACACAGAGCTTGTTTCTGCAGAGGCTCTGCACATGCCTAACTCCCTGTGTGCTCCTGGGCTGCCTGGGGGAAGAGCTTCTTGCTCCACCACCACCCTGGAGGTGCTGATGTACCTCCCAGCAGCCAGAGAAGCAAAAGCTGCTCAGCTGCATGCCTGGGAGCTATGAGGAGGAGTTTAGTGAGTGATGGCATCTCCTCCACAGCTGGCAGGCCTGGACCCAAGCTCAGCCTTGCTCCCAGCCACTGGTGGCTTTTGCAGGCAGGGAGGGCTGTCCTGGAGGCCCCCTTGGTCCCAGCAGCTCTGCCACAGCATTGGTGAGTCTCAGCTGAGGGGCTCGGCCCCAGCCCCGGTGCAGTGGCTGTGGTCCTGCTCACATCACTGTGGGATCCCAGACTTGATCCAGGGCAGTGTGCTTATTATCAGCAGTGAAATCATTAACAGCTACCAACTTGTCCCTGCTGTGACTCTTTCAGCCAGCCATCAGACTCTCCCCTCTGCAAAGGGGCTCAGAACCAGCCATGCAAGGCCCTGCACCAGAGGCTCCTGCAGTGAGCAGCTCCACCCCAGAGAGGACAAGGAACCCTGTGGATGGCTGTGGAGGGTGGATGTTCAACGGGACCCAGCCAACCTTTGGCCCTTGGGATAGGAACATAGCGAAGACTGTAGTTACTGACAATATGCAGTGCACAGATGAGACCCCTTCCTCTTTCAGAGGTGGAGGGGGCTTGGGGGATATTTCATACTGTCCAATACACACAAATATTCGATTGCATGAACACTGAAACTGCAGCATCAGGCACTCATGAGTTGAGAAGTGCCAGAAATAAGATTGCTAATCTTGTTCTTTATTTAGTCTACTTTTGCATATGTACTTGATAAGGTCTTTAATTACACAATCTCATGTTTGCAGTTGTATTATAAAACAAACACAAGGAAGCCCAAATCAAGCTGTACAATAACTCAAACATGGGTTTTGCTAATTTCCCAGTTCTTAGTGTGAGTGAGAGCAGCATTTTTGGCCATCAAATGCTCATTTGCCAAACCTGTTGTGTTTCTCCTACAGTTCTGCTCTGCAGCCCCTTTGTTGATATAATGCTAACCAAAGCTATTAGGAGTGCTGGGAAGAGCCATCAGAAGCCACATGTGAATTTGTCAGCCCCTATTACAGGCTGAGCAAGGTCCCAGCTAATTGATGAGACAAAGCAATTTCTGTGATTGAAAGTCTATACTAGAGATAAAGCACTGCATTATTATCAGGTGCAGCTTTGATTTTTTGTTAATTACTATACTAACTTTGGAAGAAGGGGGGGAAGTATTCATCCCACATAAGGCAAAGAAAACCAAACAGTATATTGGCAGAGACACACTGTATTTGTCTGGGATGAAAAACAGGACATATCTGCTGGTAGACAGCTATCCAGGGAGGTATTTTTCCCCTGCTGCACTGTTTCTCTTGGCAGCACAATGTGCTAACTTTAGAACTGTCTGAATGCCTTTGCTAAACTATTAGCGCAAAATAAGCTCTTTTGTGTTTCACCCATTCATGCCTCTTAATTTATGTTCTGGCATCACTTTTCCGTGTATTGTGCAAGTCAAGAGTCTGCACATGGGGCCAAAATGTGTTTGTGCACAGGCAGCGACCAGGATAAGTGCTCTTGAAGTCAATACAACTGCACCAGAAAGCCAGACCCCACTGTGCGTCTTATTTACAATCCAATTCAGCCATACCTACCTTGAAATCTTGCTCAGAAAGTAACAGTGTACCTTCCTCTGCCTTGGGGTTGATGGCAGGCTAACCAAAACCAGGAATGAGCAGTGGTGCATGGGGGCCAGAGCTGTGCTCCCCACTGTCTGCAGGTCTGGGCTCCCTGTTTGCCCCATGCTGACAGAGCCAGAGGCCACCATGAAGTCCATTAGCAGAGCCAAAACATGCCTAAAGTGAAGTGATCCTTCTTCTTTTGATTAGTGTCTATGTTACAGCAATGTGTTTTATTGTCTGGGAAAGAGACAATAAAAGAAATCTGCAGCAATAAATAATGTGAAACAGGATATTCAAGAACAATAATCCAAAGCACTGCATGAAGCGACAGCCTTTCCCTTAAAACACTGCACACTGCAAGTTCCCTGGGGCAACAAAAACCCATTCTTTCATGTTCTTTATGGAACTAAGGGAATTGCTGGTGCTTGACCTATCAAGAAAATATATCTTTTATAAAGGGTAATACCAAGCCAAGAAGTCTAATGCTCTGAAGCTTGACTGACTCACACAGTTTGCAGAAACAGCTGCAGCCCAGGAAGTTTAAAACTTCACTTTTCCAAACCTAGAGTAATTCACTGCCTTCCCAGTGAAAAGGACAGGGAAGCAGAAGTGCTTTGGGTGCATTTACTTCTGGAGAAGACTTGTGCTATTCAACTCCCCTGAAGGCAGCTCCTAAAGCTGTCCTGTCCCTAAAGCTGCTGAGCACTGGGATGGGAGCTTGCCTGAAAATCTGGACTGCTGGAAAAAGCATGACCAAACCTCAGGTAAACAGGCTGCTGATGCCTGTCTGAGACCCTTTTTACAGATGGGGAGCAAATTAAATGGAAAAGCCCTTTTAACAGGAGCCTCCAGCCTCCTTTGCTCAACCCACCCTTGCCCAAACTAAGGTGCAGCTCTACCAGATTGAAGGCCAGAGTTGAGCATGGGGGCTTAGAGTTGTGGCTGCCTGATCCTGCTGCCCCCACACCTTCAGGGACAGCAAGGGGGGACTGATGTCTCTGAAGCCACCAGAGTACCTGAGTCTTGACATCCCCAGAGAGCTGAGCTCTGACACTGACTTTTCCTCTAACACATGTGTCCCGAAGCTGCACAGCTGCCAAAAACTGAATGCTGGAAACACACTCCTCCATCCTGACTCCTTGAGGGCTTTTTCTCAGATTTCAAGCCCTAGAAATAGGTACTTTTCATCCTTAACTCTGCCTTTGTTCTACCCTCTTCACATGAGGATGCTCCTGCAACATCTGTGAAAAGCTGCAGCTCCAAAGCAAAGCTCAGCTCACACAGGCAGCTCAGACCACAGATGACTGGGAAAGAGGGAAAGAAGGATGGAAAGGAAGAGGAAAAACAAGCACCAGTGCACCCAGCCTTGTTTCAGTCTTCCAACACAGGCCAACACAAAGACAGGATGACTGCAAAGCTGGCAGGTAAAAGTTAAATAGAGGTACCTGCCAACTGGAGGGTGAACGTGATGCTAAGAAAACACAGCTAAGTGCAGCATATGAAGCCGTCCAATGGAAAACAAAATAAGCATCTACATTATCTCTTTTTGAACTGTTCATAGCTGGGTCTAATCACAGTCCTATTAAGGTCAATGGACAGATTCCGGGTAGCCAGGGCCGAAGTTGGGTTTGGCTCCATAGCTTTGGCTCCATAGCTTTGTTCGGGGATGTTAACAAATATGTTTCATGGTGTATAATGGGTAGAAGCACCACTGCTGCCTCTTGGCTGCACAGTTCAGAACAAGGAACTGGCTCAACAGCCCTGGGGCAGAAAGGCAGCTCTGTCTGCTGCAGGAACACATCACTTGATTCAGATGCAAACTCTGTAATTTATGCAGACAGACATACTTGTACACAGACAAACACCCGGGTTTTCATCCCAGTGTATGGATGAGTGGGCTAATGAAAAGAGATGACATCTTTCTCTTACACACACGCAGTCACCTACACAAAACCATGCTAAAAATATTTTGTAAAGGCAGCAGTCAAATACACTGAATAGGGAATAGCAGAATTAAGACTGCCTATTCATTTTGATACAGTTCTAAGAATTAAAGTTAAGCAATAATAGTATTGTCCTCCGTGTTACATTAACAATTCCTGTTCTATTTGTCCTGAAAGTGCATGCCTTGTTTTAAAAATATCTTTTTCTTTTCCCATCTAAAGTCTTGGGGGAAAAAACAGGAAACAGAATCCAAGTCTTTATTTATAAAAGTTTCTGGAGAGTTTCTCAGGAAAAGCAAAAGCAAAAACAGAGATTAGGAAATGTCAGAGTTAGGGCTGCCCAAACATGGAGACACTTTTGATTTACTCACATGTCCATCCCCAAATAAAGTGAACCAAAACTGCACAGCCAGCCCTGTTTTTTGCGTGACTAACTCTGCAACCTCAGTGGCAGTCTTTTAACGAAATACATCTATGCATTTAAATTCCGGGGGAAGATTTCCCTATTTATTTTTCTAAAAGGAAGATGAACCCTGTGCCAGGGTGGTTCCCCCACCACTGGCACTACCTGAGTCACTGGCAGTGGTTCAGGCTGCCACCCCCATCTAAGAGCAGCCTGAAGGAGGAGACACTTCAGCCACTTGTTCGGTGACGAAGCTCTTACGTCCTCTCCTTCACATCCACTCCACACTTGAGCTGTTCTGTCCTTTCCCCTCCAACTGTCCCAGTTCCAGGCCTGTCACATGATTTCTCCACTCACTGAAGTCCCAGTATCCCCATCCTGCCAGCCATATCCCTATTTCTCCCCTTCCCACTAATCTCATTGCTCAGCCATTTTCACTTCCCCATGTCCAGTTTCTTTGCTATGCATTTCCAGTTCTCCCTTATTTTCCACCCTTTCTATCCCTCATGTCTCACCACCCCATTCATCTCCCTCTTTTTCTCTTTCAATTGAGACCAGCCAGCAACATCCCTCCTGCCTGGGTTCAGCGGGATTCAGGGACACAGTGAGGCCCAGCCCTGTGGTCTCAGACCTGGCAGGCATTGCCATTGCCAGGATAGTCCTGAATCTCCCTGCACTGGATTGTGCTCTGTGCAGGTACACCATTTGGAGTGGAAATTCAAAAGTTCAAGTGAGTCTCTGCTGAGCATATGAAAATCAGAATTTTTCCTAAACTTGCCACCAAGGCAGATTTTAGAATATGAGGGAAGGAGTAAAAACACATGCTGGACATGGGATCAACCTGTCCCCTCTCCATTCAAAAGCAGTGAGCCTCCCATCTTTGGTACACAGACAAACAAATAATTTAGAATATTGGTTGTTTCAGGAATGATTCAATGGTAAGAGTTTTTTACATCTCTGTAGCATATCTTAACCAAGGCTTTTCGACATGGCTTGTAAGCCTCAGACAACTCTATTCTCCCAAAGGGCAGGAGAAGGATGGATAAACAGATGGAAAATTATGAACAAACCGTCTGTGCACCCACAACAACTCACCAGCTCCCCAGGTGTCCTGCAAGGACCCTCTGGGCAGCTCCCCAAGGGTGGGATATTTCTAGATTACATCTTAACAGTCACCACATCTAATAAATGGTGGGAAATAGAAGGTGTGTTCCATGCTTACTACACAATTAATTATTTTACCTAAGGACAACACAAAAGCACATGCAGCTTATTGCAATGCTGAGACACCCATCTCCTCCTTCAGAATAGAATAGCCATTTATTTTTTTGCAGGAATAAACACAAATGTTTGTCTTCCCTGACATAATTCCTTCCTTAGCTAAGCCAGGATCACTCACAGAACTTCTCCCCAGAAAAACCTGGCCCTCACTTTCTGCATTCACGGATTCTGCTCAAAGAGGCTCTCACACAGCTCTATATGAGCTGGCTTCTGGTTAATATCTGTACTGTTCGATGCCTACTTTTCTTGCTGAAAGATGAGGAAAAAAATGGCTTTTTTTTTTAATGGTCTCCTGGACATATACATCATCACTTGAACATATTCATCATCACTAAATATTCAATTGGAACTTGCAGACATGAACCATAATGGCACAATCTCAGTCTTTGTCTGGAAGGGACAGAGTGGGTATTTTATCAGAAAACAGGTGGGAAAAAGGTGCCTTTATGCTTTCCAGTGCCTAGGCAGTATCCAGAATTCCACTTCAAATCATATCTGAAAGGTAAAAGTCATAAGGACTTGAAATACAGCACTAAGTCTTCCCAGACTACATTCCTACGCTAATTTTACCACTTGGACCTGAAGAGCCTGAACAACATGTTTTGGTTATTACAGAGAACTTCACCAAAACAGGCAGGTGCTGGCATGATTTTAGGGCTGCAGGTGAAGTTCTCAGAGGAAAAGTTGTGCTCCATTTTCCAGCCTGTCTCTCCAGTTTATTTGTGCAGCCATAACTAAGGAAGTTTACATAAAGACCACGAAATGCTGCCAGGAAATGCAGTAACCTACATTGGTGCTCAGTGAATGCCAAGACAGAAGGTGGGTGGAAAGGGACTTCTGTTGATGTGTGATGAATTTTGGGTGCTGGTAAACCACAGAATTAGGATCTCAACCAAGGATTTTCTGAATTTTTATAATTGTAAAACTGAATCCCAGAGTCCTACAAAGTGTTTGTACTGTTTTTATTCAGGTCCTCAATGGAGTATAGAGAAACAATTCTTTTTCTATTCACACATCACTTGGCTCATGTTGTGCAGCAACAACTTAAGTTTGTGATTCCTCCTGCCATCCCTTAAGTATGGGTTGAAACATTCACATCCGAGATTTCTCAAGATAAAATATATGTCCACATGTCCAGGAAGTCTGCAGCTACCGTGGTGGGAACGCCAACCTGCTCCCTCCAGCTGGCCTGAACAAAATTCATGATGACTCTACACATCAAAGAGCTACAGGCACATCATCCAGAGCTCCCCAGAACTGCAAGTTTACTGTACCTGCAGTGTACATCCAATTCCCAGATGCGCGGTAAATCCACTAAGCACAGTGGGAGTGAGACCTATGGCTCAGGCCCGCTGGAACAGGGCTGTGCTGGCACAGTAAGTGCAATGCTTTCCAAAACCATCAGACTTGTGCACACGCAGGAAGGTTTCTGGACACATGGCAGCCCAGACAGATCTATTGCCTTTTAACTCCAAGGTGGTCACTTCCATCTGGAAACCCTGGACAAATACAGAAAATACTCAATAACTTCTAGGTAAGACTTTGGTCAAAAAAAGAGATTATGCCAGTGGAAGTGAACAAAACATCATGGCTAAATTGCAATTTGACACCAAGATCCACTGGTATGTTCTGCCTGCATCACAGGCTGATGCATGTAAACCACAGGCAAATGACTGACTGCATAGTTTATTAATACTTTTATTATTCTTTGTGAAAGCAAACATTTGAATGCATATTGTCAGTGAAGCAGAATTACTTGCAGTCAAGTTTTTGAGTGTCACCTATGACAGATTACAGAAAAACATCCTTTTAACTAAACATGTGACTGTTGGGCATATTTGATGACAATATATTTCAAAATGATCAAAGTCAGCTGTCAGAGAAATTAGATTAGTCATTATTAGTCTTCAGTAGTTCCCATGAGAACCTTAAACAGTTGGTGGCTCTTCTTAAAAGATTAGGGTAAGCCTTGTAATGTGTTGTGATGAAAGAGGTAGAGATTTGGAATAAAGGGCAGAGAGCTGTCTATATTTCTGAAAGTAGATGATTTCTAATTGAGACTGTTAATTGTACTGAATTTTATCAGTCTGTTATACAGAAAACATTGGAAAAGGGCCTATATATTCCCATGAACTGCTGGAAATGGCATTTTAAATTCATTCCTCTGACATAATCTGGTTCCTAGCAGCCAGTGTCAATGCCAGCAGATATTCTTATTTCCATACCATTTCTCCTTGTTCTCTTACTAAGGCCAAGATGAGAAATGATGCTGTTATGTGTTCACAGGACTAATTATTACACACTGGATCCTGCAGTCTATCGGTGAAGTTGAAACAAAATTGGCAATATAATATCCATGACCTAAAGGTGAAGTTGGGGAATTTCAAAGCAAAATGAGATGAGGCTTTAGCCATCATGACTGCTGGTGTGCAATACAATAAAAAAAATTATTTATTGACTGTTTTATTCCTCCCACAACTGGAAACTTCTATGATGTGAAACACTGTGTGTCAAAATGGAAATCCTATAAATTCAAATAATAAAGGATATCACTTAAGTAATATTTAATCCAAAGAGATAGTCAGATAATCTAGAATATCTGAGAACATGATTTCTTCAAAGCATTAGAAAAGATTTCTCTTTGAAATGGCTTGTTTGAAGCCTTTTTGCACAACCATAAAACAAAAGACTCTCTGTTTAAAGGATTACATTTAAGGAGTCCTTTTTTCCTGCATTTATTTGTTGAAAAATGCTGATGGGGGAGACCCCTAAACTGCACTGAAGAGTATTATGACTGTCATTTCAAAGGAGACTGATAACTTCTTTAGATCTTTCTCCAACAATGAGGTAATCATGCATCCTTGTCCTTTCATTACGATTTCTTAGCCCAAAATTTATCAAAGAGCAAAATTTTATAATGCTCTTTTTTTAAGAGCATTTTGATGTTCTTTACTGTCAATGCTTTCTTTTCAATTTTTTCTCTTTATCCATCCCTGAAGCACATACCTCAGATAACACAAAAGGACTTAAACCCTTAAAAGTATATAATAGCACGGGGCTTATAAAAAACACGGTACCTGATGACCAAGTTTTCAAACTTCTTACTTGTGTGAGTGTCTACATGTGGTTTAGGCCATTTTTTCATTAGATGTGAAAAATCATAATATTAACACTGCACAGTTCTTTCTGTGCTGAGTGGCTTTGGATTATGTGGGGTCCTCATGAAAGCAGCCTTTTTTCCTCATGAACCCAGCCAATGCAGCCCCTCCAAAATCATCACAGCAACAACAGCAGTAACATGTTAATCCCTATAGCCATGGGGTTTTAAGGAGAGAAGGGATACCTGGGGGAATTTTCCTGGCTCTTGGTGGCACAAAGGTCATGGAAACGTAGCCCAGGGTTCCCATGGCCAGCCCCTGGCTGAACCAAAGTCATGGTTGGAATCTTACCCAGCCTGCAAACAGTTGTTGGTTTTCTCTGTAGTGAATTTAAGTGTCCAGGCTTTTCCCAGTTGCTTTTCCCAGCTGTCCTCCACAAACCCCACTAGAAGCAGCCATAGTGTCCTTGGCTGTACCAGTACCAGTGAGGTAGTGAGAACTGGGATCCCAGCTCCAACGCTGCCCGGAATCACTCACACCACTTGACTTTTAGCACTAAGTTTTGGCCCTGACCAGCCCTTCCAAATAATGCTGAGGTACTGTCTGAGAGACAGTCAGGCCAGAGAACATTCCCAGGTGGTGATTATGGACAAGGCTTTCCTGTTTTGGGAGGGAAAGGGGATGGAGTCCAGCCAGATGCATGCGAATCAGGCCATGTGTTTCTTGCCCTCATGGCCAACAGTCCCTGTGGTTCAGGGATTTCCTGAGTCAGACCTGGAGTCTTTTTGGGAGCTTGACTGTTCTCAATTACTTTATATTCCATTAATTTGTCCAAATGCATGTGAGATCCATGGAAAGCTTTAGCATCCCTCACATCCTTTGGCAAGCAGTTCCACAGCTCATTTCACGGTTATTAATATCATACTTAAATGTAAGTGATAATAAATCTATCATGCCTTGGCAAAATCTTCCAGGGGGTAATAGTTGTAATAACTGTTAAGAAGGTTTCCTGTGCTTTCTGTCTGAGTATGCCTAGCTTCAAATTTCAGCTACTTGGTTCCTGTTAATGCCTTGTCCATTAGCTGGTAAAAAAGAAATATATTACCAGATACTTTCTCTGAGTAAACTGTGATGAAACCACTCCTTAACCTTCTCCTTTATATAATAAATCAGCTGAGATCCCAAAATCTCTCCTAAAGAGGCATGCTTTCAAAACTCAAATGATTGCATTAAATACATTGAGATGTGATTTTCCTTTCAAAAAGGAGCCCTTTTTAGCTGCATAAAACACACCTCGATGGGAATAAATAACATGCACTCTCTGTTTAGTTTTTGACATTATGAAGATGCTACAGAGAAACCTTTGGCCTGTCTCCAGGCCAAATAAACAATTTCACAATTAGCATCCTGGAATATCCCCTTATGAGCAAACTGTGCTCCAAAATAAAAGTGGATTTCAGTCCAAAAATGTTAGTCTGAGTTCAAAGCATGCTAAGGAATATAAACAGCTTATTCAGCACTATATGCTTTGGGAAATTTTTCCATGGAGACAAACTCTTTCTGAACACAAGAATGGCACTAATTTGTTCATATGCATATAATTAATTTCATTCCACTGATTTTCTTGGAGATTTGTTAGAAGATGAGGAGTGTTCTTTATACTTCACACCATAAAATGTGAAACCGCAGATCTTCTTACAAGATATATATTGCCAAAGGAGGAAAAAATGCGTCAATACAGTTCTATTGATTTGGCAGTAGAAATATTTAGTGCTTCATGTTAGATCTGATTTTCAGGTGTATTTTTTCTCACATCCCCATATTGTTCTCTTGTATAAGACTGATGTTGAAACATGATCTTCTGGTTGAATGAAATGATGAAAACTGAAAAATAGGCATGCAATAAATTTGCTTCATAGTGATTATACAGTGATGATTGCTACTGAAAACATTAACCACTCTTTCAATCTTGATTTTCAAGTTCATACCACTCCGTAGACTTCCAGGCATATACTGTAAGAAGGAATACATCTTCCCAAATGCTAATCTTTCATTTTACACATCCACCTTGCCAAATCTTATGACTGAATTTACTCTGCAGGGATTTCATTTTCTGTAGTGCTGACACTCGAAGCACTCCCAGCACAGAGATGTAAATAACATTCCCATACACACTGTATTTCCAGAATCCTCACTGAGGCAGGAATGAGGAACCTTTTCAGCAAAAGCTGGTGAGAGGACTTTTCAAAACAGACAACTTGGAGCAATATTACCACAGAGAATTATTACTCCGTAAGTAATAAGTATGTTTTCAAACTCTCCAGTGTGCTTCCACTGATTCAGACAAGGTGCAAGTAGAATGGGTGGTATCTGAAGCTCAGAGGGAACTGTTCATAGCAGAAGAAGATCCAAATGCACATGAGAAATCTCTGTAGGATTCCCTGTTGAGAACTGAGATCTTCAAAGAAACACAACCCCTACAGTGGTGCACTGCACAAGGTTTCACCAAAGCCCTGCTGGAAACCAGTGCTTTCACCTTGTGAAAATACTGAGTTTCAATCTTTATGGTTGGAACCTGAACCCTGAATATGAGCAAGATGATTGTCTTTCTTCCTCAGAGGCACACCAGATTTCACATATTACACATTTGAGAAGACAATCACTTGATTCAGAGGATTGATTAACTAAATTCCTACCACAGTGGGATGTAACAAATCAGGCTGAAGACTACCATTTTGCTAATTCTCTCTTCCTTTATTAAAATTAAACTATAACATATGATTAAAATCCATTTTGACATTTATAGCAAAAGAAACAAGACCGTGCCTATTGCACTGGTACAATGGCTACAAAAAATATTCAGGTACCTCAGGATTGTGTGAACAGCATTATTGTGGGAATTTTCTAGGTTGCTAACACTTTAATATCACTAATCTTGCTTTGCAACTAACATCCAAACAGACACTTGTGTATTTCAAATCTTCTTTTGAAATTTAATTCATTACCATAAGGTTGACCCTTGCCTTGCAGGCCCTCTCCCTCATGATGACATGCTTTAATCTCAGGGGAAAGGGCTCTAAGCTCTCAAACATGTCAGGCTGGAGTGTGATTCCACTTACCTCTGCTGTATTTTTTTTTCACACCAACTTTTCTCATCATCAGTTTCAGCTTCCATTTAAAATAGATTTTCTATTTAATTTTGCTTCGTGTCTCCAGCACTGCAATTTAATGTCACCCTCTTTAACTTAAAAGAACATTGTTTTACAGAAGAAAGAAAGCAAGAAAGCGAGGAAGAAAGAAAGAAAGCCTTTCAATCTTTCCTACTCTTTTCTCTGGAGGGCAAATTTCTTTTAATCACTTTCTTGAGCATAATTTAGCGCATGTAATTATACCTCAAAACAAAAGGAAATGAATTAATGCATTACTTTGATTTTAGTAAATACTAAATATAGTCAGTCTAAGAATTTCTTACTACCCTTTTGATACAGTTGTCACTGCCAAGGACCAAAGTGCTTCTGAGCAGAGAGTAAATAAGATGATGTAGCACTTGTTACAGAACAGCCTTTCTGAAATGCAGGATTGGTGTCTGGAGGTATTATGGTTCAAGTCTAACCTGTCAGCCTGATGCAAAATAACACACACTTAGATTCTGGCACATTGCTGCAGTCCTGCTTTACAGAAAAATGGTTTTTTTGTCTGCTTTGTTAATTACCACAGTCATCCTAGATCCTACTTGTATCCTAAACACCAGACCATCCTAAACCCATGCAAATGTTATGCAGAACAGAAAGGATGTTCCCTGAAAGACAAGGGATTCTGTCTCCACCGTGTGATCCCCTGAGCAGCAGAGTAGCAGCCTGCAGGTCACCATACCTATCTCTAAGGGCTTCCTCCCTCTCTGGCCGTGGTTTTACAATACCTTGGTGCCCCCTCAATGTCACACATCTTCGCTACACCCTTTGTGGCTGATGAGAAGCTGGTTTGCCGTGCTGTTCCTCACAAGGGTCACTCTCCAGCCGTGCAGGCATTTCCCTCCCACTGGTGACCCATCATGCTGACTTTGAAATGCCCTTATTTATTTACAATGTTTATTAATTTATCAACTCTCACTTCCCAAGGTATTGTGCAGCACACTCTGGTAAAACAAAGGAAAATACTAATCAGAATTAATAGCACTGTTATAACCCAATGAATTCAGTAGAATTGCAATGGCTAAGGGGGGACATTGAATTGCAGATGAAGAACATATGCAGGAAACACAAGAAGCTGGAAACCAGCAACTTTTTTTCAAGAGTTATTCTCAACCAAGCAGCTGCAATAGATCCTCCATGCACCCTTCACTGTACCTGCAAGCAAGGGCAAAATGAACTGAATTTTGTGTTTTGCCATCATTTGAGGATGCCAGAAAGATGAAGGGGTTTTCTACCAGGTTCTCCATTTTCAACATCTTGCATCATATGTGGTGGGAGCTGACACTGCCAGTAGTTCTGGTGAAGAGCCAGGTAGCATTAAGCACTTTTGGTGCCTAAATCCAAGAAGACACAGGCACCTGGGATAGGACCCACAAGAGGTGTAGGCTCCACAGCACTGAGGTGCACAGCAGTCGGTTCCCAGGCACTCGCTGTTTCCAACAGCAGGGCTGAGCGAGGCATTTGGGTGCTCTAAACAGAGTTTCCTGAAAACAGGAGCCACAAACCAGCCTAGCAGGCAAGGAGCCACGTAAGCCAGTCACAAAGAAATCTTGAGGTGGTGTCAAGCCTTACCCCACCCAAGGGTGCTGTACTTGGACGGTGTTCACAGCCCCGTGGGGTGGAGAGCCCCATTCCCACCCCCCCATTCGAGTGCCTTTTTCCCATAATACACAACCCCAGGATGCAGGAAACACAAGTTCACATCATTCCCTGGCCTAAGGAAATGACTGCACATCAGAGAGCTGGTTTCACGGTTGTATTTTTTCCTTCAGGCTGAAAGAGCATCTACACTGCAAAACCTACCACTGGGAAAAGCTTTTCCAGTTCTGGTTTTGCTTTTTTTTTTTTTTTTTCAACAAAGAAGACAACAAAAGGGAAAAAGAACATCAAGTTTTGGCCTGAATAAAAATCTATTCTGAGTGAAAAGGAACTTTTCCCTTCCTCTGTCCCACGAAAACTACACACTGACCCTTGCTGTTCAAGTTTACACACTTCTAAAGCCACTCTGCCTCGGGTAAAATGCTAGGGATGTATTAGAAACAACCAGCAATACCTTACCAACCCTCTGCTAAAAGCAGTGGTGATGAAACAACCACCAAAACTGGTCTGTGGTGAAAACAGGAGCTATTGAAGGGCCTGGCCCAGCACTGCTGTGTGCTGCAGCCCTGTGCCAAGGAGCACAGCAGAGAGGCTGAGGAATTTCCCACTGGGAAAGGTGCTTTGGCAGCCTGTGGTCATGCAGGTGAAGCCTGGTCCTCCCACCAGTCTCCCCTGGACCCACCATCTTGATGCTCACTCCCAGCAATGTTCTATGACAAGAAAAAGGACAATAAAGGCAATTCTGAGTGACAACCTTCCATGAATGTATCCACACACCGGTGTCTCCACTGCCTGCAGCTGGGAACACCGGCCCCCAGACACAGCCTGAGTCCTTGGCTGCCTGAAGCACGGAGGAAAAGCTTTGCAGGTGGGCTCTCCCTCTTGTCCCACTTTGACTTCTTTCTTTGAACTGTGCTGGAAGTTTTCTTTTCCTGATCTGTAGTTAATCTGCTCACAAAGTCGCACAGAGTATGAAATTAAAAATGTGACAGGCATTTTTTTTTTGTTGTCTGCTTTTTGACAGCTTTTGGAAGAGAAACCCAAACTCTGGTGTTTTGCCAGGAGGATTATGTTGTTTCACTTATGAAGAATGCATTTTTCATAAGTAACTACTTTACATTGCAAACTCTGGGCTCTTATTCCAGACAGATAGACTATTTTTAATAACGTTTCCTCCAAGATCTCAGCTGGCTTTCAAGTCCATGAGTGTTAACGTAGAAATACTGTACTTACAGAACTGCACACAAAGGTATATTCATCAGGTCTGCGGCTGCTCTCACACTGAAATAACCCTTTAGAAGTTAAAAAAATTACAATACATTCATAAAAGTGAACTCATTTGAGTATAACGTACAATTATAGAGGGCCTGTACTTGATTTCAGAAGGCTGTGATTGTGACCTGTGGCTGTGGTTGGGCAGGAAACACTTCTCCTGCCTTGCAAATATTCCTGGGATTTCAGAAATTTCTCCCATTTCGATATGTAGAAAAAGAGAGTTATTTTACATCTTTCATTTAAATGAAAGAGCAGAGAGACAGGCAGACAGCCCACAGGGCTGTGGTTAGGGCTCTCACCTGTGGTGAAAGGGATTTAGGATCAGATTAGCTGTGCTTGCTGTGGTTTGCAGGTGGGATGGGGGTGCTGGGCTCTCAGAGGCACCAAGTGCTCATTAGGCTTTCGGCTTTTACAGCCCTCTCAGTTGAAGATGTTCAATTTTGCACAGATCATTAACTGTTCACCAGATCAGGGACTTGAACCTAATTAATCTCCATGGGAGACTGATGCCAAAACCATCTGCTTTAGGCACCCAAACAGGTTAGGCACGACAAGTCCCAGTTAGATGGGTAAGGCCTGGCAGGAGTGATTCAGCTCCCCCAGCTGCCAGGGCAGACTCGTGGCAGGGCTCCTGGCACACCTGCAGTTCTGGGCCTGTCTGCCATGCCCACGCCAGGAGCTACCTCTGTCTGCCCACCAAGGGCAGCGCTGAAGGGGCACTTTGTGAGTGGGGATGCACCGAGAGCCAGCCCAGGAACGGGTGCTGCCTGGGCCACTTGTCCCTGAGGTGCAGGCAGCAGGTCCTCCTCCACCAAGCCCTCAGGAACCTGAACATCAGTGAGTCCTTCTGCACAGTGTCTTAACCCTGCACCCTCACCCACATCAGCCCTCAGAGGGACAGGATCTAGCCTCCAGGCTAGAAACTGGGCTGAAACGGAGATGGTTTCTGTCCTTCATAAACAAACAATTCCATTGCTGTGGCAGAACTCACGGGAGTGGAAGAAAAGGTGACCCAATTTGGGTTCAATGTAGTGTCCTGAGAAAGGACCCTATGACTCTCTCCCTATACCCAGCACCATCTACACCCCTTGCCAATGGTCACAAATAAAATACTCCTTGCTCCTTTGTCACCTGCTCCTTGCACACCTGTATCATGCTCACTGACCTGCATTATGCTCACTGGACCAAAGGAAGGCTTTCAGGTTTCTTCAGCTCCAGAAACTGCCCTTATTTAAAAGATTTCCTAAGTTTTACATAGATTGCCAGTGTCATGGGAAGCCAGGCCAAGAGGGAATCTCACCCAGTCCCCTGCATATCGTAAGAAATTAATTCTCTAACAAATTCCCTAGTATGAGCCCAGTTCAGAGGACAAAATGCTACATTTCAGCATTTGTTTTTTTATCCCTCTTTGTTCTTTTCTGCTTATTCTTTTCTCTACTAAAAAAAAAAAAAAAAGGCAAAATGAGGGTATAGGAGAGGTAAAATATGAATGGAAAACTCCTACTTAAAAGTACTTCAACTTAGGTTGTTACTCTGGGGAGGAGAGAAAGGCACTGAGAAAAAAAATGTGAAAGAAAATATTTTCTACATTTATATTTTCACTTTCTTTGTCAAAGTTATTTTCATGTCAGGAAATTCACTTGTACACAACCCTCCTACTGGGACCAGCCCTGCTGTGGGAGCTCAGCTCCCATAACATAGCACATTCTGTCAGCCAGACACCTCAAAAGGGGTACTCAAATCAGGGCTTAAAATATTCCTCATCTTTTCCTGGAGCTGCTCTAGAGTAGGGCTGATGACAGACTGGCCAGGGATACACTTGCAAATGAGTGCTCTTGAGGTGACAATCTAATGAATGAAATTTAACAGTACATGATTTTTGATGTCTCTCACTAAAAAAGTCAGCGTTTTGTGTCGAGTTTTCCAGGAATATCTTTAGGATGAGTTACAAATATACAGCAAGACGGCAAGGTACAACACACAGCCTGCACAGATCATCCCTTGACTCCATGGTGGCCCCAGGTGCTTATTGTGAAACAATTTGCAGTGTCCTATTTATCATATTTTCTCTTTAAAGTCACCATTGCCTGGTTTCAAACTCATTATTGCCTTGTCAGATTTGATATTCTGCTTAAAGCAAAAGCAAATTATATCTCAGAGAATTCAGAGAAGATGGCTAGAAAGAAAGATACCCTGGGTGTACAGGGAGTGTGAGACTTCCCCTTTCTGGGGCCAAAAGGACCTGTTCATGAGGGCAGGTACCCTGTTCTGGGTACCTCTGGCCTGGCCAGCTGCATCTTTGACCTTCACCTCCTGCATCTCACATCCAATTAATCTGTGAATGCATTTATTTACGAGCTTGACTTTGGTTTTGGAGCTTTCAGAAGTAGTTTACATCAGTGGCTGACATGCTGGGGTGAACAGACACAAAATGAAATGGAAGAACCAGAATTTAGCCCAATTATGACAACCCCAAGAAACTCCGTATTAATGGAAACTGCTGAGAATGCTGTTTTGGTTGGGTTTAGTTCTGAAATCTTCAAGCATAGGTTGGTCTTGGACTTTCATCTTTTTCAGAAAATCCTGGCTGAGACACTTGGTAGAGATGCATAAAGTTAGATGGGTAGACAACATCCAAAAAACATTAAAAATAAATCAAATGAATTCCCCTCTTATGCCTCCCCTCCATTTTAGCTGAGCTGCCCAAAGGCAGCAGGGCTCCTGCAAGGAGGATCATGTAATGCCACACGAGTCACTGCAGACCAAAATGCAGTGGGGAAAAATTCATGTCTTTAGGGGATGAAGTGAGCCTCACTGCCTCACTCTTTAATTCCATTAACTGCTCTGTTTCTCCCAGGCATTCTGCAGGCAGCAAGAGAATAAAAAAGATCCATTTCACATGGTGAAAAGGACATCTTTGAACAGAAACTCCTGAAAATGGGTGGCTTAAGGTACAGCAGGTACAGCAGCTGTAAAATTATTCTGCTATTTAAGTTGGAATTCTAATATTTTATTGTATGCCTTGACACAGAATTTTCCTAAATGTTTTCAGAGAAGATCTTGTAGCTAGAGTATAATGAGCAAAAAGTAGAATGAATGGTTTATGTTTTGGGATTTTTTTTTTAACCCTTGCTCTTAGTCCCATTGTTGGCTTTAGCAAAGTCACTAGATGGAGGACAGACTGTGCACGCACACACAAAGAAACAAGCAGTTGTTTTCATAATATCTGGCATCCATCCAAATCCACTCTGCCTTTCTTTCAAATAGACAATATTATTAGCTTACCCTTTACCCTTCAATTACCAAGTACATCACAGTCTTGCAGCACTCCCTCAACTTCAGAGCAGCATGGAGCTCAAACAAACAAAAAAAACCAGACAAACAAACAAAATACTTCCCTGGATTTCCATACATACTGGCGATACAGAGCATAGGAGACTGCAAAGTGGGAAATACAACTCTTAAGAGTTCAATATGGATTTTAGTTCTCCCTCATTTTGGGTTCTTGCATGATTTCGAGAATTTTTTTGTAATGTAAAGGTGTTAAATTCTGATTATGTGATTCCTTCCTGTTCAGCAAGTCTTACTTTACACATCTATCCTGTAGAGTTTTACTAAGATGGATATCACTGACCGGAACAGGGATGGTGCAAAGGGTCTTAGAAACGTGACATGTTTGAAACCTACCACCAAAATCACCCACATAGGTAATATTCAGGTGTAGTTTCATGACAGTTCCTACCCACCCTTATGAACTCTGATGTCTGTGAAGTGCAGTGAACACCCTTCCTCACCAGCAGCAGCCCCATAACTCTTCAGGAACCGCTGCATGGATGTGCAGTGTGAGACCATGCTTCTCTCTCAGGTCACATCTGTGACCATCTCTTCCTCCAACATCTCTGGAGGAACATTCAGTGCCCTTGGAGCTCCAGTGATTTACATGTCTGAGTACTCAGCTTTGAGCTGAGCATGCCCTCCAGGGTCTCCCTGCAAGTAGGGGACAGACACTTCCCTACCAGAGCTTCACAGTATGAAACTGCTCCCTTTTGGGGGTTGACAAGGAACATCTTCACTGTATCCAACAGCATTTATTTCATCTTTGAAACCTCTTCAGATCCCTGAGCTCCTTCAAAGCACAGAGTGAGCAGAACCTGTGCAGTGGCATATTCTCAGCTCTGCTAGGACCCTGGAGCGTTCATTTGAGAAGACACAAACACCCTTATTCACATCATGATGCTCACCTGAAGATCAGTCAGGCTGTTCAAATGCCATCCCAGTAAACCACTTTACTAATCCAAGGAGATGAAGCATGTGCTATGCAGAGTGAAAATACCATTGCCCAAATGGCACACTTAATGACAGTGCAGAAAGTTATAGGAAATGTGTAATAATATGACAATAATAATAAAATTAAAAGAACATGTAAGAATTGGGCCAGGGAGGGAAGCAGTTGACCAAGATCTGAAAAATTACAGCAGATTTCTCTGGGATGTGTTCTCCAGTACTTTATTAAATCACCTAAAAGCAAAGGACTTCTTCTGACTAAGGGTGTTTCTTCACCCAGAACACACTCCCACAAAGAGCAACAGCTTTTGCTCAACTTCAACTGAATTCTCTTGCATCAGAAACGTCCCTGGGCTCTTACATCACCCTGCCTGTGGACACAGCTGTAAAATCACTCCCTTCCCTAGTGAATGTAAGGCAAAATATTTATTTTAATAGTGCCGGTTAGGCCAATTTCATTCATAATTGAATCAGTGGTTTATTTCTAGGTCATTTCACTGACCACCCATTCATCACTTCCAACCACAGGGTTCAAAGAGCTGCTGGAAGGCATAATCTTTTCAAAACCCAGCACAAGAAGTGTCACACCCCAAGGGCCAGGCTGTCAACCATGCTCTGCCATCACAGCCTGTCAGCCTCAACCAGGACCCTGCAGCAGAAAGGCCAAGATGTCCAGAAAAGATCTCTACAGCCACTGGCACCTTTGGGCATACTTTCAGTGACAATGGAAAATGCACTGGTTGAGTCAAAGACGGCCCAACCCAAGCTCATCCCACTGTCCTGGTGTCCCCTTAGAGCTGCTGATGATCCATGGGGAGTTGAGCTTTTTGGGTCCTGTGGTCTTCACCAGCGTGTGGCCGCACATCATCCATCACAGATGCACACTGAGCCCATGTTCTCATTTTTTTTTCTGGTGAAGGCGACCAAGGGAGCTGTACCTACTTTCTTGTACTTCTGCACACCTACTTTCTTGTACTATTTCACAGCTCCTGTCCTGCAGACAAGAATTGCCACAGTGCACCAAAGCTCCCCCTTGCACTATAGTGCAGACACGATGGTGCATGGAGTGATTTTCAATACAACACATGTCTTAAGAGAAGAGATTTGCAAAAGATTTGAACCTAAGAGGTTTAGACCAGTGATGTATCTCAAGGGTGTCTTGCAGCAAGGAGTTGCCATGCACAGCAGTACAAAGAGAAACCAGCCCCCTTCCTCAAATAACTGCCTTGTGCAGGTAGTGGAAGCTAAAGCTAAAAGAGTCTGTGATTTGGAGCAAACACCAAAGACACCAGACTCCAGTTCCTGTAAGCCCCAGTCCTAGCAGGCAGTCAGGCTGACACATACCCAGGACAGCTTGGTAACATTTTCCTGTGGACTCCTACCTTTTATGTCTCCATATTCTGTAATTTTTTTATACTTGCCATTCCAAGCAGAATGATTCACTCTGCTGCACTCAATTCAAGAAAATGACTTTTTTCAGCCAGTTCTATAACTTTCTCTCTTGTAACCATGGGTAATTTCTAAAGTGCTTAAAGTGATCAATATGCAGATTGAACAGCCTAAGTCTCAAATTTATCTCCAATATAATATGCATTCTTGGTGCATATGTCCAATATCTGCAAAATGATACTCCTATTAACTGGGCAAACAGCTGACGGGGAAGTTGGATTATCACCACAGTTCAAATCACAACAAGAAAAGAAATACAGGTTTTCACAACAATAAAAATTTCAGAGTGGCCAGACCCCAGTCTCCTTTTTCAGTTTCATATCTTGCAAATATTTTGATCAACTTTCCACTCTTTCCTCCAGCCACTCCTACGGTTCAGATCAGCTGACTGTTTCATGGAGCCAACCTCTTTTGATCCATTAGAAATTTGTCCAGCGTCCATTGCTAAAGCCAGTTGGAACACAATTTGCAAAAGGACAACATAAATCAAGTGGTAAATTTGTGATTTTCCTACAAACCACACAGGAGTCAGTGAGCTACTGACTCAGTTACACCATCCATTCCTCTGAGGAAAAAAGTCTGAGGCCTTTTTCCCTGGAGAACTATACTGGAAAATCTTTAGGTAATCTTGGTCTCAGAAGAGGATCTTAAGCTGGACAATATTTATTTTAGTTTAAAAAGTAATTATTCTATTGTAGATTCTTAGATGGAAAAAAAATCTCATAGGAATGAGCAGAAGGATGGGTATGATTTTCACTTTGATGACATATTGATTGAGATAAAAAATAGTTAACAGTACAACTCCTCTAAAATATTATACAAATGGAGAAAATTATTCTATCTAAAAAGCCAGAAATATGTGTCTTGGAACAAACCCAGACACACCAAATGTCTGCTTTTAAACTCAGTGACTAACGGAAAGAAAACTGCAGTGGTTAGTTACAGCAGTTTTAAATAAATATAAACTAGGAATGGCTCTGGCTGGATCTGGGCAAACTGACCTCCAGAGCCAAGAAGTGACCCTCAGATTTCAGAAGGATGTAGTATGTGGAAGGGGGAGACCTGCTTGGAAGAGAAGAGCCTGAGGAGTGTTCCATTCCATGATTTCTGGAGAACTCTTAGGGAACCTTGCCCCTGTTCCAAGAAAGTGCAAACAGCTTTGGTGTCTTGCTGTGTGAAAATTTCCCATGGGAAAATTTGGGACAATAATCTATGGAGGGGACAGTCCAGCATAGGATAACAAGCTCTGGCAGTGTGGAAACAGGCAATAGTGATGGTGCAGCGCCCTGATTCCTGTCTTGTGTGCGTGGGTTGGCTTGCAAGAGCCATGAAACTCTCACTGTTTTAATAAACCATTTCAAAGTGTCTGTGTGGTCTGTGGTCAGCTCACACCTCACTCACAGAACTCCTCAGACACTGCTGCATTCACCTGCCCAGATGTCTGAAATGCCCATTGCCCCATTCCCACACTGCCCTCAGACCTGACCCCTTTGATACCTGGGCACATTCGCACCCGTGGGTGCTGCTGCCAAGTGCTCAAACTCAAGCTGTGAGACCGATCAAACTAAGCCCTCTCTTTTTCTCCTGGGTAAAAGTATTGTGAATCCAAGCCCCGAACTAAATGTAACAAATCCTCAGGAATGTGCAGATGACACATAAGACTCAAGGCTCGGGCCATGTCTGTGCTAAACATTTTGCACAAGTGTTTTATCAGATCAGAATGGCACATGCTAATGAACGCAGTGGCACAAATGGCATTGAAGTACTGCCTGGGCATTGCACAGTAATTGTCAGACAAAGGATGGCAACAAAGCAGAGACTCACATAAAATTAGATTAAAAACTTTAACTCTTGGGGCATCATGTACAGTGTTTCCTTGGATCTGTAATTGCCAGATTACAGAATTTCCATAGATCTGTAATACTCAGGGAAAGAATTTGCAGTGGGAAGCAGAGGCTTTCTCTGAATTTGCAGCAAGCAGTTCACTGCTGCTCAGGCTGCAAACACAAGCTATGGACAATTGACATCTTCTGAGTGCACATCATCCCCAACTCCGATTCATGTCTAAAGGCTTAAGAAGGATTTATCTTCAGAGCCAGCTCAAGGAGTATTATGTGAAAGGAGGATGAATAAAGCAAGAAAGTCGTAAATTTCTCTTCTAGTACAAAAACCTGGACACTGAGTAACCATGCAGAGCCAAGAACTGAGTGGAGCACATCAGTGTGAATGCTGTGGTCTGTGTTAAAAACCTTCTCTAAATTCCTCATTAGCATTCCTTGCTAATTCCTTGCTGGGGGGAGCAGGTGTTAATATGTCATGAAAGAATATTAAGTTTTAAGTCATCTACTGTTTTAAATCACTTCCTCTCTCAGCCCCCTAACAAACAGAGAAGTTAGCATCTGGGGAGAGAGATGCTCTCCCTTTGACCAGACTCACTGCACAGAATGCCTGGAGCTAATTCTGCTTTCTGCTGGCATAAAGGGGATCCAACTTGGCAAATTGTTTTAAATGTGACTACTGGCAATAGAAAGGTCCTGAAAGAAGCAATTTTTTTTTTTTTTACACTGAATAACACAGACAAACTGGCAAAAAAGGTTGGATAAAAATCTAGGCTACATAATGCTGGTTTAATTATATTTTCTGTTTAGATCTTATCTCACAGTGATAAGTTCTTATTAATTCACTCTTGTCCCAGATTTCTTCCCCCTGTGCTTCAGTAGTGTAATAAAAAGGCATTCTGCTGACAGACCTTTGTAAATTTTAGTAGGAAAAAAGGAAGAATTGTCACTGATAGTAGGCCTATGGCCACATGTAGACGAAAAACTTAACCACTCCCTCTGCAAAGTGTTGTCTACCAGTAGAAAGGAAGCACACAGGAAAGCAACAAGGACATTGAGCCTACAGAAACTGTAAATGAGTAATCTTTAAAATTTCATTCCTTCCCTGCAGGACAGAGAAGGTAGTAAATAAGGAAAACCCAGCTAAGGGGGTAGAACACTCCTGAGCTCCACACATGGGTGATGCAGGAAGTTGAAACTACAACAGAAAAGGCATGAATGCTAACAAGTCAGCAGATTTCCTGGATGTGACCCACTCTCATTACTCACTCAAGTTAAACAGGAGCACATAGGTTTATTTAGGCAGAATAACAGTTCTTGTAAACATAAACAGCAATGAAGAAGAAAAGTAAATTCATCTGGGAGACAACAGAAGTAGAAAAACAAAGAAAGAGGTTATGCTAGAGCCAGGCCTAAGTCCAAAACCTGTTCTGTCTCCAAGCCCATAGATACACAGCTGACCGCTGTAAAATCCTGGTCAGGTACTTTTCAAGCCCTTGTGCTATTGAAGATAACAATTTACAAGCCTTCTGAAACAAAATGTGGAAGAACAGCAACATTGTAAAAGCCGACTGCAAACTATAGCAAAACACACACAAGCCTGATGCAAGTACTCAGTCTCTTCACCTCTTCATTATATTTATTTTAAAACATTTTTTTTTATATTAGTACTGATTAACTAGAACTCAGCAATCCATATCCTATTACCAGTGTGAAGGACCAAGGAAGTGGGAAAAAACAGATTAACAACTTAAAGTTAAAAAACCATAAAGTCACAAATAGATGCCCTTTCTATTGCCCGTGGGCTCATTCTGCAGCAACATTAATGTGTCTCCAGAGAATAAATAGGGCCATATAATGGCAATTATTGTCATGGGCTCATTGCAGACATGACCTCACCCTCAGGACTTGGAATCTGCTCCTGACTGAGCTGGAGCTCTGGAAGAATTTTAATGATGGGGTGTGAGGGTCAGGCTGTGATACCTCTTTTGCAGAATAGAAACCCATCTCGGTGGGGCTGACTGAGGCTGATTGCTATCTGAGGTCCCCTCAGGGTCTCCAAGAAATGGCTGGGTCAACAGGTAGCTGAGCACTCACACCCAGTGCTTTAGTTACCGTAAGTGTCCTGACAGAAATACTAAAAATTTTCAATGGTGCAGCCTCAAATCTGAACACTTGAGAAACCTCTGGTTTGGCGTAATTCTTGCTTTCCTCATGGATCTGGAACAGCCTTTGCCTATTGTACCCCAAATAACAGGACAAGGCTGTCTTGTGCTCTTCAGCTTTTACCTGTCTGTAGTTTTGTGTTACCTGTTAGGGATGCCCTAACCCAGAATCTTAGAAAGGCATTCAGCAACACCCAGGAAACTGGAGGAAAATGTGACCTGGCGGTGACCTGTTAAATTACGGACTGCTCACACCTTCACCTGCTGGGGGCTACCAAGCTTGGGGGGGAAGACATGTCTGCTGTAATGCACAACCATTCTCAGCTAACAGGCATCTCCCAGCTACTCTGCAGAAAGCTAATCCCAGCTCCCACTCAGCACCAAATCTAAGCATCCCCAGGACCCAGTCTAAATGGTGAATGATGCCTCCGTTTTGTCAGTCTCTGCCATAACAGTCCATTAACCTCAGTGAATTACCTTGTAGTCCCCATCCATCAAAGTGTCTGTCTACCTGATGAAATGAAGAGCTATTTCTTGAGTCTGTCACTATGTGCCAGCTCAACAGCTAAAGCATTTATTCAATATGATTAATCCATTGTATCCTAACTGTGGTATCTGCCCTGTCAACCTGAAGACATGGACAGAAAAGTTCCCAGGAACACCAGAGACAACAGCAATGGGACTGACAAATCCCATGTGTATATGGCATGCCAGGGGCATCCAGGAAAGCATAAATTCCCTTCACTCCCACACTGGTGTTGCAGCACTGCTTCATTTGAGGAAAGTGAACTTCAACAGGAGGCAGAAAGGGCAGGAACAACTCAAGGGGCAGCAAGAAGCATTTCACAAATAGCTCCCAGTGCCTAAGAGAACTGAAAAGACGTGTGGTAAGAAAGTGCTTTCCGGTTGAAGATAAGGGTGTTCAGATCCCATGATGAGCATCAATACCCAGAAGTGCCATTCCTCTCACCTGGTGAAATGTCTGGGATCTCCCAGATCTGTACCATCACTTTGGTATTTAGGCTTGCTACACCAGAATTCCACCTCACAGCCTGCAGGGCTGCAGGATCCCCAGTTACAACAACACTGACCAAATGGAGTAGGTCAGTCCTAGCTGACTTGGTACCTGCCACTGAACCTAATCTCCATCCAGCACTGCAGAACAAGGCTAGCTGCTGCCTTTATTCCTTCACTGTCATCTTGTCCTTGAACCTGGTTCCCTTGACTTGAAAGAATCTAAAATACTGCAATATCTGAAATACTGCTAGCAAGGAGCCAGCTGTGGACCAAGACCGACAGCACTGGTGACAGAAGAAAGCACTTAGAGCATAAATACCAGGGTGGTTTACACAGAAGGATAGGCAGGTTCTCTCTATTCATTCCTGAATATTTACTGGGCTTGCTTCAATTACAAGGCTTCGTGACATGAGCTTCAGATGTACAATGCGAAGGATTTTTCTAAGGTCATGGGCGATAATTGAAAGACGACTTTGATACTCACATTAAAAAATACTGCTAATAGGGAACAGCTCTGAAATCAGCCCAGCATGATGCCTTTCAGTCTTGGTAATAATGAATATACAAGCACTCATAACAGTCTACTCGGTGGAAACAAAACATAATTTGGCTGGTCATTTGCTTTTGGTTCATCTTTTGTTGAGGGAAAGGGAGGGGAGACGAGTCCTGTGGCAATGGAATTGAACAGCCCATCTCTGTTTTGAATCTGCTGAGATTAAATATATCCTTTCAACAACAAAGGCTGAACTCTGATCAAAGCCCCACCAGCAGCATGCCCTACAGTGGGATACACCAGATCCTAATTCCTGCAAGTGCCCAAGGGAATATGAGACTCCCATCAGTCAAGTAAGACAAGGACAGGAGAAAGCACCATAATTTTCAGTTCAGCCCAACAAACCCTGCAGCCTCTTGGCTTGCAGTAACCTGGAATGCATCCTGCAAACAATTAGCAAGATGGCTTTTCCAAACCCATCAACACCACATGGCTCTTTGATATTGTTTTGTTCTTCTTCCCCTCCCTCCCAAGAGCTTTTTCAGGAACTCCATACACATGCTGCTGGGAGTACAATTATAGGACAGCGTGTTCAGTCAAAATTCATTCAGCATGTTTCTGGGATCCCTTGTTTTTGTGCAAGGGCCTCTGTGCTTCTTCTGCCTGCACCCAGTGTGCATGCAGTTGTATGAGATGTTTGGACAAGCAATTACCCATCATGTGTGAATAAAGGCTTGTTTTGTCAAGCAGATGTATGTGTGCAAAAATGTACAGTCCTGTGTTGCAATTGTCTAAAATACCATTGTGGCACGACACTGAGTTACAACATACACAGAGATGGCCTGTCGCTAAGTAATTTCTTGCCTTCTGCACAGACCCTCCCAGAAGCTCCTCTCCATCTGTACTGCAGTCATTTATGTAGGACAAACACTGATGTTAACAGACTGAATGAAAAAAAGTCTTTTCTATACTTGCAACTCAGATAGCAGAGCTTCTATCATGGCTCAATTATAGCTTTTTGAAGGATGGAAAGGGGATCTGCACCAGCCACTCACAGGCAGGCAGAGTTTAGCAGTGGGTAAGTGTGCCTTGTCCACTCTCACCTTGCTCACTTGTCCTTTGCTCCTCCTCCTGCACTCAGCAGGAGCAAATCTCTCCCAGCCTTCTCGGTTACCCAAAGGACCATGCTACAGTCAACAGCCTACCAAGAGTTTCTGCTCAGAAATTACCTCCCAAGGGCAAGTCACTCACAGATAATGTGTCTGAAAATGGCAGGTTGTTTGTTCTGTCCTCTGTCGATCAGGAGAGGGGAATCCTGCTGCCAGGCCCTTCTGTTTACGATCACTGCATGGAAAAGGCAGCTACAAACTAGGGATAGCCCCCAGAATCATAAAACATCTCAGCAGCTCCTACTTCTCTGCTGCTGGGGGGGATGGTGCAAGGAACAACAGCACAGTACAAGGACTCTGGGCTGGTGAGGCGGGTTGCCCACTTTCTGCCCCAGAAGGAAATATGGCTTCAAATCTAGGCTGAGCTATCAATGGTCTATGTGTTGATCAAATTACCATCTCCTCTCTTTCTCTCTTAGAAATAGACTAGAATAGAATAGAATAGAATAGAACAGAACAGAATCAGGGCTCTAGGAGTCTGTGCAAGTTACCGTAAGTATGTGGTTTTGGGAAATTGATAACTATTAATCTAAATGTTTCCATGCCAAAATTCTCTGTCATACTTTTAAATACTTCAGGAAGATGGAACCACCCACTCTAAGTCTGTAGTTTTATTCTGTATCTGTGATCTAGAAATAAATTGAGAATTTCCTTTTATATTTTTAGGAGTGCAATTATTTTAAGAAACTTAAAGTTGTTGGAGAGGTGCATTTCTATGCATATTGTATAATCACTTCTGAAAAAGAAAACATTAAAACAAAAATACTATCTCCCATCTGTCCATTAGCACTGAAATATAACCAACCAAGCAATCAATAATATCAAATCAATCATAGAATCATAAAATCATTTAGTTTGGAAAAGACCTCTAAGATCATTGAGCCCAACAGTTAACTCAGCACTGACAAGTTCACCGCAAAACCTTGTCCCCAAGTGCCAAATCTACACATCATTTAAATACCTCTGGGGATGGTGACTCAACAGCTTCCCTGGGCAGCCTGTTCATATCCTGGGCAAGACTTCTAGTGAAGAAATTTTCCCTAACATCCAATGTAAACCTCCCCTGGAGCAACTTGAGGCCATTTCTTCTCATCATTTGTTGCTCCGGAGAAGAGGCTGAGCCCCACCTGACTACCACCTCCTTTCAGATAATTGTAGAGAAATAATGTACCCCTGAGCTTTCCTCACCCTCAGCTCCCCCAGCTGCTCCTCATCAGACTTGTTTTCCAGACCCTTCACCAGCTTCCTTGCCCTTTTCTAGGAATGCAAATCACTTAAATATTATTTATTCAGCAACTGGACTTAGCTGCTCTGTTAAATTCCACTGAAATCCATAATATGTGAAAATCGATATGCTTTATCAAACAGGGATGTAGTTACCTGCAGAGCTACACTGCACTGCAGGGAAGAGGGTGCACGGGCATGGATATGGTCTTTTATTTCCTGTGATTCTGTGTTTATCTGTAGGTCTGTGTATTCCTTTTGTGCCTGATAGCTGCCTGATAAATGGCTGCTGCAAAAAGAGATAAACCCTGCTGCAGCAGTTTGCTGATAACATCACTCTTCAATTTAAGGCAAATGCTAAATCACAGCAATCAACAGTTCATGCAGAGATCAGAGATTACGGGGTTTCAGAAGCTAACAAGCTGTGTGACTTTGCTCTGGAATACAGGAAATCATAGTTCAGCTTTCCATACAAGCATAATAGTGAAAAGATGCGGATTCGGCAAAGCACTTCTGGGAATTTGGGGGCAGAAAGAAAACTTCTTGTGACTTTTTAAATTGGGTTTAGTTGTAGTAGTAGCAATAGTTAAAATAATATTTCACATATTTTCTTCACAAATAGCTCTTTCCTGTAGCTCTTTTAAAGGTGGGGTTTTTTTGTATTCAATAAACACAATCTCAGATTGGGGGCCCACATCAAATGGCATATTTGTGATCTCTGACTCTGTAATAGTCATTCTCGGGTTCATATTTCCTGTGTAGATTCATGACTGTGAGCTAAAAAAATGACTTTATGTGCATGATTTGTAATCATTGGTTAAAAGCAAACAATTCCACAGTTAACTCATTCTGCCAAATACTCTTATAGAGGAAATGTAAGTGGCTGTAATTCAGACAAGGCAAATCCAAGGCTGTATCCAAGGAGAATCCTTGCTGTATTTCTTCTAAATTAACAGCCCCATCTGGGCACATATTTTTAGTTTGCAGTGCAAAAATTGCCAGTAATACCATGAAGGGATGAGATCAATTACTTTTTCAACTAGGTAAAGCTTAGATAATGGCCTAACTGCTCAAATGTTCTTACAGTTTGCTTGTGTACTGGTTGTTGACAGCATAAACTGTAGTCCCAGGCAGAAATCCTAGCCCCACCTGATCTCAAAGAAATTTCATTCTGTTTCAAGAAAAAACAGGATTTCAGCTTCATTGATTTACTTGGATTCATACTGCCTAATTGTCTTGAAAAATGAAAGTTTCATATCATGACTCCTAGTGCAAATCAATAAGGGAAATGTTTTTGTGAATGTTAGTCCTACAGAATTATCTGTCATCCAAAATGTCTTTTTCTCATTCATTTCAGCAGAAAGTTTTTGTATTTTTTCTCATACTCTGACTTTATGGAGATCTTGGGTGTTTCCCAAGATTTCTAAGCATTAATGTTTCCACTTCTGAAAGATACCAGCTGCTTTATGTTTTTTCTTCCCAACTCTTCACACCATCATCAGTCTAAATCCTTGGCTTTATGAGCTCTAGCTGTATCAGATAGTCATATAAATGCAAAGAAGGGCATAATTCTGAAGAGTTCATCCTCACATAAAAGCAATTTTCTTAAGAAAAAGAGAGTCACAGAAATATTAATATCAAGATATTCCCAAACTTGGATTCTTAAGGTGTAACTCTCAGTGTCAGGAATGAGTATCATATGGATCAAAGGACGCATCCCACTTCAGCTGGGGACCATGTTCAACCAGCCCAAACACCAAAGCACCTGAGTTTGCTGTTCCCTACGGCTTAGATATCCTTGATGGCCTGGAACTAAGCAATCAGACACTCTAGACACTGACCTGAAAGCCATCTCCACTTTGCCCAAACCAGGCAGTCAGTGGCTGCAGTAGCAAAAGTTCTTCATCACACTGCATTCTGCCTAATCACTGCTTAGCAATGGGTTTTACTCCAGTCCTGAATAATTTCTGTACCCCAGTGTATGCTCCTCAAGAAGAGAAGCATCTTGGGAGGGTTTGCTGTCCTCCCATTCTGTGCCCTTCCCTTGTGCACTCACAGGGAATGAGAGGAGTACAACTTTAGGGTGAATCCTTCTTCAGGCTGACTATCGGAGGGACGAACGGAGAAGTAGAAGAACCATTTACCCAGAAGAAGGAGTGCACCTACCAAGTGCTGTTAAACTGCTCTTAATCCTTAAAATCTTATGGGAACAGGATCCTGACTGGGCTAAAAAGCTATGGCTCCTAGCTGGGAATTTAGGCACTAGGACAGGCAGTGGGGCTGTCAGGTGGCAGTAAAATTTGTAATGCTCAGGAGGACCACTGTTTTTCTGGGAGCTGTATTTCCTCAGTTAGTGATGCATCCTCACCTGGTGCTCTCCAAGCACTGGTTAGCACTGTACCTATGCTCATGGGTAAGCTGCAAATCCACACAGACCATTCCAGAGCAATTAATCAACTGTGTTTTCAACAGAGGTCTCAATATTGCGCAAAACTCATAGTTTGCTAAGTGAAACCAGAGGGCTGTTCTTTTCCTCCAGCAAGCATTCCCCTTGCAAAATCCAGAACTATTCCATTTAAGTGTTTGCAGTTTGCCGAAGGAAAGAACTCTTCTTTTTTTTTCTTAGTATGTGGCAACCAAAATGAAATCAAGTTTATCCTGAGAGCTGGACAATGTACAACATCTCTCCAAAGTAATAAATATCTGCTTGGTGTCTGACTAAAACCAGCTCAGAAAAATGCATCCAGTTTTCCAAAGCAATCACTGACACATGCCCATGAACACAGGCCTGGAGGCTACAGACAGACCTTAGCTTAGGCAGTGACTTAAGTCTTCTATCAAATGCTGCTTGAGAAATGAGGCTGAAAGAAGAAAAGGACAAATCCTGAAGGATGGATGGATGGATGGATAGATGGATTTACATAATTTACATAACCAGGACCTGTATGCAAAATTTTATCCAGCTATTTGTACCACTCAGTGACAGCCTGAAAATTGCATGAGGACTTCCAAACTCAGCAGGTATCAGCAGTTGCAATCCAGGCTGGCACTTGAACACAGATTATGGCACCATGGCATGAATAGCATGAACTCTGTTATATCCACCTCTTTAAAAACCTTCTTCTACTACACAAGGGCAATTTTCCAAGTGAGTGTTATTATATTGACTGTTTCACTCTTATTGCTATGAAGGTGACACCCACCAAAGATGTGGCTGGTCCAGCCTTTGAATCAATCATAAAATCATAGAATGGCTTGGCTTGGAAGAGATCTGAAAGATAATCTAATTCCAAATCTCTGCTGTGGGCAGGGGCACCTTCCACTAGACCAGGTTGCTCAAAGCCACATCCAATCTGGCCTTGAACACTTCCAGGGATGGCTCAGCTTGCAGCAAGGGACAAAGCCATTGCTTGAACAAGCCCTTGATGATCTCCTCTCAGAAGGAGGATATTTGGTGCAGGTTCTCCACTACACTCAGGAGAATCAGTGAGAAGAGGAAGCTCTGAGTTACAATTTGCAGTAACACAGCTCAAGGTACCTGACTCTGGGCCAAAGCACAGGGTGCCCAGGCACAGCACATGTCCTGCAAGGCACAGGAGCCATTGTCTCTGGATAGGACTGAGCAGCAGGGGTGAGGATGATGGTGGTGACTAACATAGACCAAGAGGCGACAGGAAATGTTCCACTGGCAGCAGAAACAGCAGAAGTGACCTTCCTCCTGCCGAGCCCCGATGGGGTGGTTTTTGGATGGCAACTCACCCAACCTCAGGTTCTCCTGCCCTGACCTCACAGCTCCTCTGTTACTCAATATAGAGGTTGGCTGCAGGTTTTGCTTATCTACCCTGCCCCAGTCCCCATGCTCACACAGCCCTCAGGAAAGGTTTTAGCTCTCTGCTTTGCCATCTTCTGAAGCACACAAACTGTGTCTATGGAACAGGGAGTGCCTGCAGGATAAAAGAGATGGCTGCGGGTCTCACCATGTTCTTCGCTTGTCATAAACAAAGCAAGAGATCCTAGGTACATTTAATGTCCTTATTGCTGTGTCCTCTCAAGTATGGGTAACTTGGCGTTCATGGGAGAACAGGGAAATAACACTATTGCAGAAGGTCATTTGTTTTATCTTGTTTCAGATGCTTGAGGACTTGTTTTGTTTTTCCTGTCCTCTTTATGAAATGAAGATTGCAAAACCCTGGTAATGTGAAATTCACTAATGAAAGTGCCACTGGCACACAATTTACTCAGAGCTCTGCTGCTTCAGAGTTTGGAGATTAACACTGAATAACCAGCACATGTGACTCAGTCTTTCTCAAATACAGTGTATCCTCATTAATGAGGAAGAAAATCATGAAAATCATGAAAAGCATACTCTAAATAAAACATTGACAATCCTGGTTTTTTAAGATACCTTTTGGTTATTTGAATTTTGCCATTTGTTTTTTGAGGCTTATGATTTCTCTCATGCCATTTATGAAGATATATAAAGATTTCAAAAGAAGAAACAAACTATTAAGCTGAGAAAGAGAGACCAAGTCTTCTATTAAAGAAAATTAGTGAGAATTACATTCTTTGATCACCCTTAAGTTATCCTTTTGCAGTATCTGGAAACAGTTTGGGTTTTTTCCTTAGAACAACTGAACTATGGCTCCCAACTCATTGCTTGTCTACAAAAATTGGGACTTTAAGCAAAACACTAAACACATGGGACTGATAACAGAAACAACAAGTGGTAAAAATGGAACTTGATCTGCTGCCTTATCCTACAGTATAGAACTGTGTTTAAACTAACCTCATCTTCAAAATCAACCTGGCTGTAAGCCTCTGAACCTCACAGGTTCAGCTGGGGCAAGCAATGGGGCTTGTCACTCTGTTACTATATTCTGCCTTTTCTAAATGTGTGACAGCACGTAAATGGGGACATTTCCTCAGCAGCTTTAAAACACTTTGAGTGCTGACTGGTTGCCATGGCAAGTCAGCACGTTTAGGTAGCAGGCAGGAAACAGGGATCTGCTTGTCCAACAGCAGTGGCTGGGGAGGGCCCTGTGTGCGCAGCAGTGTCAGGATTTTGTAACTTCAGACTTCAGATATGGTCAAGCTGGCTGGGACTTTGCATCCAACTGCTTCCTTTTAGTAGGTTCATTTTAGACAGAAGAATCAAGGGTAAATGATTCCCTCTTTCCAAACCAGGAGATCAGAAAAGAAGTTTGAATACCATGAGATGTTGGCATTGGTGATAAAATGCCACATTTTGCTTCCCTGTTTCCCTTACACCCATCCCATATATCACAGCTTCCTTGGCTGTGCCACTGAAACTGAGGCTGCACTGTAACAAAATCACTGCAATAATCAGGGTTCAACTTCTTTGGAGGGCTGTTTGAATATGGGAGAGATAACCAATACGGGCATCTGAAAACCCAGCTGTAACAGGGAGCCCAAAACAGGACATCATACACTGGATGCAATCTCACAAGTGCTGAATAGAGAACAGGTTCACAGGGTAATTCAGGTTGGAAAGGACTTGGGGAGGTCATCTAGTCCAGCCACCTGCTCAAAGCTGGGTCAGTAACAATCTCTCTGGCCTTTCTAGCACAGTCCAGGATGCAGCCAGCTGCCTTCACTGTGAGGGTACACTGCTGACTCATGCTCATCTCACCCCTCCTCAGATGTCTCTGAGCTAGGCAACCTCTGAAGATAATGACAGAAATAGGTGTCTGACCCATTTCAGACATCTGCCTCAGCAGGAGATGAATCACACTCCAGCAATGCCTGCTTCCCTCCACTGACTACAAAGGGAGACCAGGGTGATTGGCTCTGACACAAACATCCACACCGGTGGTATTTGCTTTCAGCCAGATTAATCCTGCCTCATAAGTTTTGCTGCACCCCCAGATTTTGCTGCAAGATGTCACACATTTGCGTGCGTGTGTGTGTGAGACATGCACTTGCAGGGTTCCTTTGAATGTGAAGAGAGTACAATTAAGAAGGATATATATACAAAACAGTGCACCAAACTGGAGGTACTTGAAAGAGCTATTCACATTTCAATGGCAGATATTCTAGCAAATATCAACCCTAGTGGTTTTGGAATGTTAGCTTGCTTTAAACATATGCCAGAGATTTTATTTTTAATGCTAAGTGGCATGAAGATATCTTTCTTTTTCTCTTTCTTCTTCTATTTTAGTAATATCAGTTTGATTTTCTAAGGCAAAATATAAAATTTGCTTTGAGGCAGTCAAGAGTATCAAACTCCGCATGCTACCCACACTGAGATCATCCTTAATTCTGGTTTTTCTCTATACGACTTTCAAAAAGGAGCATGTAGTCAGCAAATCTGACTGATTTTAGCTCCTGGTGGAAAGGTCAGGTAAAGTTCAACTCCTTTATAACAGAGGAGCGATTCAGGAGGTCTTTAATCGTTTGTCCTGTAGACTAGCACGGACCTCATCTTTCAGTGAACATAATGGTTAAAAATTACATTAAACCTCTCCTTTTTGAGCAACTGCTCTCCTTTTGACCTCTCTGTAACCCTGAATATTATGGCCTGCTATCCAGTTTGAATCACGGATGAGTGTTGCACTTTTTAGAGGTATGTTAAATAATCTGCCACTTTCTTCTGACTGAAGACAGACACCACGTATGCAGAAAAATCCAGGCAGATAAGGGAGAAAGCATCACATCCCATTCCCAGAAACCAGCCTGGACAAGCAAAGTACGTATTCTTTTAATAAGTATGTTTTGAAATGTTGAGAAATCATTGATCTTAATCTTAAAAGCTGCCTTTAGCCTCCTTTCATGTACTTTGCAGCAGCTTCCTCAGACGTCCACCACAAGCCTTCCCAGTCATGACAATCTCACATCATCTCCAAGCAACTGATCGTGTGCATACAAAATAGAGAAGGGGGCTGTTCATGCTGGTCAGAGCAGATAGGAAAAAAGATACAGAAGACAGGACTCATCCAAAGTCACTTTGAATAATGAGGTTGATCAGCCTCTGCAATTCTTACTCCCTGAAAATTGTAGGTATCTAGCCACTTGACTCCTTATTGCCCTTAGACTACTGTGCCAGCAGAGGATGGTCTAAACATTTAATCCAATGCAAGGGGGTTTTCAAATCACTTGCTTGGGTCTTAGCATAGCATTGCCAAGCATTCCTTCAATAATGAAGTTTTCTATGGAAATACCTCTCATACAGGTCCCCGGAGAAATTCTAGGGGATCCTTGGAGCAAGTGCTTTCATAATGGAGAAGGGAGCACAACCAAAGAGGAGTCCGGCCCGTCATGCTAGGAGGTGTCTGAGGTAGAAACTGGTGTTCTCCAGTTGGCTCCATCTCTTTATTTATGCCTTTCTGAATTCTTATGTTTGCCAAGTTCAGAAGTTGGCAGACAGCTCCTCTCTTATCTTTCTGTTTCTCTGCTAGTTTAAATCTTGGCGTTGCGTGTAACTCTAACCACACTGGAATTTATACCGGGCCTGGGAGGACAAAGATCCTTGTTCCTGGAGAGAGATGCCTGAGTTCAGAAACACTGTGAGATGTGTCCCAACAGCAGTGCAAACCCTGCTCTGTCAGGACAGGAAACAGGCATTACAGATAAACAATGATGGGGAGGTTTAGATTGGATATTAGGAAAAATTTCTTCACAGAAAAGGTAGTCAAGAGGAACATGCTCTGCCCAGGGAAGTGGTAAAATTGCTGTCGGACGTGTTCAAGAAGTGTGTAGATGTGGTGATTAGGGACGTGGTTTAGGTCCAAGGTTTAGGACCTAGCAGTGTTAGGTTAATGGTTAATTAGGTTAAGTCCTTTTTATATTTATTTATAAGACAGCTAAAAGTGAATTCATGTTCAGGATGCATGGCATAGTGATTAACAATAACCTTGGATTTATTAGTAGCAGTTCTTGCTGAGGTAATGTCCACCAGTTTCATAAATGGGTATAACATATCCAGATCTCCAGAGTATTTCAAAGAATGCATAGACCTGAGACAAGCCTTACCTAACCTATACATGGACCATATACTCCAGAAACATGACCAGCACTTTGGATGATGCTTGTTATCTGACTGCTGAGATATTACCAAAATTATAACAGAAGAAAAACCTATTTTGAAGCAAAAATGCTGTCACTGAGACTAGCAACATAGCCCAGACTTCGTTGTTTTAAATAAGTGTCTCATATTTTGGGCAGAATGAGTAAGATACAGCAGACATTCAGTGCAAAAGGATCATTTTCTACTCAGGAAGTTGGAGAGTTAATAATAAATGTGGCCTGAAGATTCAAATTTATAGTCGGATCCTGTGGGAGCTTCTGAGCACTCAGTGCCTTTGAAACAAGCCAGCAGTATCTGTGAGAGATATTAAATGAGTTCCTCTGGGCTGGGCAAAGGCAAGACTGAGAGTGAAGCACTCCTGCCCAGGAGACAGGACAGACACCCTCACAGAAAGCAGCAAGTTCGATCTGAGCAACCCAGCCTCTCTCACCATAGAACAGTTCATGCTGTGCCTCCTCTGGGGCTTCTTGTCCATGACCCACAGCCTCTCCCCTGCAGTTCAGTTGGACAGACACTACACCTGCACTCAATCCATTTTCACGGTCGTTGCACCCACTCCAAACACTGCTTGCAACAGTGACTTCCAAAAAAAATAAGTCATCGAATCATAGAATCACAGGATGGTTTGGTATGGAAGGGACCTTAAAGATCATCAATCCAAGCCCCCTGCCATGGGCAGGGACACCTTACACTAGAAAAGGATGCTCAAAGCCCCATCCAACCTGAAGACTTTCAGGGATAGGGCATCCACAGCTTCTCTGGGTAACATGTTGCAGTGTCTGAGCAGCCTCACAATAAAGATGTCCCTGTACATCAAGTTTTTCTTAGTTCATTGTCTCCCCTTACACCTTTTTATGAAAATTGTAGGAAACATCACATTTGCACAGCAGACAGGGAGTATATGAAAGTTTACCTGTAAGGTAAAGATTGAATAAATATCATATCACAACAAAACCCCTGGCAGTTTCTGGTTAATCTCAATCTGCTCTCTGGTAGTGCTGAATGTCAGTGTAAAGTCCCCATGGAAAGCCTGCTCTTAAAAAAAAGTGTTGCAAATATCACATTTGTTTCTTCAGATCATCCCACTTCTCCAGCCATTAGTGAGTGGGGTCTGTACACCCCTCTATAGATGTGGCTGTAAGTCGGTATCACTTCAGGGCCACTGCAGCAGGAATGGCAGCAGCATTACATCACCTGCTGCTCCACTATCTGGGGTGACCTCATAGCTCAGGAAACACCTGCTGTCAGCACTTACTATCTTCTCTAAGGGCTGATAAGGTGTTGATTTTAAAATCTGCATGTTACCTCACATGCCCCCAACACCAACTACTGGCTGAACACATTGTAGAGGTACTTAAGCAGTTTATTGCAGCTATAAAATTCATGTGCAACTCATAAGCATTTTGGTAAAACATTATGCAGATATTTCTATCAAATACATCTTTCATGTCATTTGTTGAATGAATAAAGCCTCTCGTGAGGTCTCCCAAGTACCTGATTTGTGGTTTTTTGAAATCTCATGTATCACTGCTGAAAGCTATATGAAAAGAAAAAAATGCCTTAATACAGGGAATACAACAAAGGACACACAGGAGGCACACTCTCAGATCGGGGCACAGCGTCCCCAGGGCAGAGCAAAAACAAGCCCAGAGCCTGTCTGGGCAGCCCAGGAGCACCCCTACGGGCAGACAGATTTGTCAAAAGGCAATTTGCTCTTCCCTAGCACAACCCAACCCAGTGAGAAATGAAACTGGGAGGTGCTGGGGATGGATGCCTGGGGGCAGGTCTGAATGGAAAAGGGGGCATGGGGAAGAGGGGAGCTGATTCACATTTCAGTGGCAGATGTTCTAGCAAACATCAACCCTAGTGGTTTCTGAATGTTAGTTTGCTTTAAACATATTTCAGACTTTATTTTTAATACACTAAGTAACATGAAGATCCTTTCATTTTCTTCTTTTATTTTGGTAATAGCAAATTGATTTTCTAAAGAGAAATATAAAATTCCGCTTTGAAGCAGTCAAGAGGACCAAATTGCCTGCACTGAGATCATCCTTAACTCTGGTTTTGGTAACCAAAACCTGAAGGGTGAGGCTGTAAACATTCACGTCAGTGTGGAGACATCCCTGAGGGTCCCATGAGACTGTAGGAGCACCCCTGAGGGACTGCAGCTATAGGGGACCCACACCCACAGACCCTGGGGAGCTGTGGCCATGGGGAAAACAGCAGTGAAGGGACACCCTGAGGGACTGCGGACAGAGGTGACCCTCACTGTATTGGGGACACTAAAAAATCCCATTGAAGACAAGCTAGAAGCAAAGAGCAGCAGAGAAAAACCTAGAGAAAAAAAATGGTAGCAGAGAAAATGAACAAGCAAAAAGCATCAGCAAGATACAGTTCCATGCACAGCCTCAAGAGAAATGATGATGCCGCCAGAGAAATGAGAGCAGGATAACTGCGACATGGGGTGAAAGCCAGGGAAGTTGAGGGTAGGAAAGGGAACATAATAACTGTTCGATTCAGGGAAGGAGGACAAAAGGTGTTTGTTTGTGCCTTTTTTTTTTTTTTCTTTCTTTTGGTCAGTATGAATCAGTCATCAGAAATGTGTGCTGTTTGTAAAGAAATTAAGTAAAAATTCCCAGTGCTGAGTCTGTTTGGCCTGCAGCTTCCCTCTCTACAGGAATTAGTGTGTTTGAGGCTTTCATCAAGGAGCTTCCCTGGTAAATCAGCTGTCTCTCCTCAAAGAAAAAGGCACAGAGTGCTGCCAGGCATACCTGATGCCAGAGACCACACACAGACACCATTTACTCCTGTTTGGAGGATGAGGGGAGCAGTGTGTTTTGCTGTAGTTTGTTTAGAGGCCATGGAAGCCTTCGTGCCATCTGCTTTTGCTTTACACAGTGTTCATGCCACATGTTCTCAAAGGAGACCAGGCACTGAAACAGAATCAGCCAATTCCCAGCATTTCCTCTGTGCACTGAGTAGGTTTGCTGTGCATGTATCCTTTAAACAACCTCAGGCCAGGCTTGAACCACCAATGCTGCTGAGTGAGCTAAGGAGAAAATTCCCTGTGCCCAGGGTGGGAAGATCTAGGTAACAGGCTTCTCTGCTACAGCTCTTCTTTAGTGAAGCCTGATTTCCAGGCTTTTTAAAGATGTGCAGACTTTCATTTACATCCATAAACACATGGAAATTTCTCAGCAAAGTGCGATTTGTGCCCACGTATCTGCATTCCCGTTTGGATGGGAGTAATTAGCAGCTCTAATTTTTTTTTCTCTTTAGAAAGATGAGGCTATAGTCTTCATTAATTCATTTCTTATTTGAGTTGTTGCCTTCGACAGACCACACACAGTCTCTACTTGTGGCCCAGCACCTCGCTCTCCCCCCCTCCAGCTACACAATGTATCTGACTCCATTGAATCACAAAGCTTGGAAAAGTCCTTTAAGGTCATCAAGTCTAATCATTAATCCAGCACTGCCAAGCCCACCATTAAAACATGCCCCCAAGTGCCACATCTACATGTCTTTTAAATACCTCCAGGGATGGTGACTCAGCCACTTCCCTGGGCAGCCTCTTTGAATGCCTGATCCCTGTTTCAGTGAAGAAGTTGTTCCTAATATCCAATCTAAACCTCCTCTGGTGCAATTTGAGGCTGTTTCCTATTGGCTTATCACTTGTTACTTGGGAGAAGAAACTGAGTCCCACCTGTCTACAACTTCCTTTCAGGTAGAGAGTGAGAAAAACTCCCCTCAGCCTCCGTTTCTTTACCAAACCTGACTGCAAGCACATTTCCTGACTATTCTGCAGCACAGAGCTAGAAATCCTTCAGCAAGCCCTCCTGATAATAAACTCTTTGCCAAGATGTTTGTGGGCGACAAGCACGAAGATGAGTGTAAGTCAGGGCAAATGTTTTTAAAATTTCACACATGTGTTTATTTTTATCTTTTCCCAATAATTGTCCAGCTGTCTAATCTTCCTAAGAACTGCATAATTCAGGTTAGCTCTTGCCCAGTGAAAAATTCCAAGCCAAATTCTCCCAGGCAGAACTAGAGTCGGGGTTTTCAGTCATGTCACCCCATCCTTCCCCCACACACATACCAGCAACACAATCCAAAAAAATAATGTCTCTAATTTTCACCTTAAACAATATACCATGGTAAAAGAAATAAATTTCTTTAAAAATCTAAATATAATTTTTATCAAAGAAAATATTCTTCCTTCAAGCCTAACCCTGAGTCATGGTGTCACCCAGATGATGAGATTTATCCATGATTTCAGTTATTACAGTCTTCAGCACAAGTCATTTTACCTTTGGTATGCTGCTTCCATCTCTGCCTTTTCAAAACCAAAATTTTCAGTGTGTGCCAGTATAGAAGCTCTGGACAAAAAAACCCCTCTACTTCCCTGCATGCAAAACTCAAGCTATCCACCTACCACTGGTATCTCAGAAATACACCCCCATGTTTTCCCTTGCTCTTCTCCCACACTGTGCTACCTTACCAGACTCAGTAACTTGGCTCCCAGCCTCAAATTACTCAGAAATATAATTGGCAATAGAAACGTGAAGAAGCCCCACTCCAAACCCCACACCTTACAAACACACACTGGTGGCCTAAGACAAATGGTGACATCCTAGTAAGGTGTTAAAGAGTCCATGTTATGGAGCCAAGAATAGGCCATGAAGGTCTTTAAGGGTTTCAACCAATGCAGCAGAATCACACAATCATAGAATGTCCTGAGTTAGAGGGGACCCACAAGGATCATCGAGTCCAACTCACAGCCATGCACAGCACCATCCCCAAGAACCACACCATGTGCCAAAGAGTGCTGCCCAAATGCTTCTTGATCTCTGGCAGGCTTGGTGCTGTAGCCTGCAATGAGGTCTCCCCTCAGTGTCCTCTTCTCCAGGCTGAACAGACCCAGTGACCTCAGCTGTCCCTCATACAGCTTCCCCTCAAGGCCCTTCACCGTGTTCATAGCCCTCCTTTGGATGCTTTCTAATAGCTCTATATCTTTCTTTTCCATGACAATTTTGGCAAAGGGAAGGCTGGAGGTATTTCTTGTCACCTCCTGCCTCTCTTCCTTCTCCACACAACAGATCAACTTTGCCACACCCAGAGGATCCAGTGCTCCAAGGCAGGACTCTCAAACCCTCCACAGACAGAACTGCAGAGAAGGAGACCTGACTGCATGGAAAGAAAGCCCCCCTGCACCCAGGACTGCATTTGCTCCATGAACTGGCCTGCACATTCACCAATGGCATGTGTCACATTGAACAAGATCATCCCACCCAGTGGCTTAGTGGATGCTCCCAGCCACAGGTCCGGTCATGCTTTCACTCCCTGTTGTGTCTGTGGGTCCTCCCCAGTCAGTGTGCTGGGATGCTGAGTGGGACCCAACATGATCAGCTGTAATTTTGTCCTTTGTCAGGGGCAGAACAGCTAGAATTTCAAGCCCAGCATCATTCAATGTTGGAAGTTTGTAACATCTCCAGTAACACTTCAAAAACAAGGCGCATGCTGATCTCCTCTGCTGAATAAAGCAAGAATAAGTCGCTCAAAATCCCCCTATGGTAAAGTCAAAAAAAGAACCAGGATTATTTCAGGTTCAAGATGGCAATGACCACAAGCTGTACCTCGAAGGGGTCAGATTTGGCCCTCGGAAACTTCTTAAGCAGGAGAATAATATAGTCCTGGAAGAATAAATCTCTGCCGAACAGAGGGATAGTAGAGCCTGCATCCTTAGAGATGAAGTGTAAATCAAACTAGCAATGGCTTTGTGTGATGCTGGCAGTAGTCCTGCCCTCAGCTTGAGGATGCACTAGAGACCTTCAGAGGTCCCTTACAACCAGCACTCCAATGATTCTGTGAAAATGCAACCAGAACTGAGAGCTGTATACAACAACTGCTTTATTATTTGAATAATACCATTTACTCCTATCTGGCTGGAAGTTTATCTCTTGCCTACATGTTGCAATGCCATATCTAAATATTTCTCAGGTTTTCTTTCCGAAAATTCTGTGGTACCTACAAGTAATCTGTTCCTTGAAGGCTCTTTTCTGTTCGCCTGAAGTTCATTTTCCTGTATAGAAGTAAAATAGGGATTAAAAAAAAGGGGATAAGACCTCAGATAAAGTAAAAACTTAAAGCTTAGTGAAATTTGTCATCAGATGCTGAAAATGGATCTGACCTTCTCAAGTATAAGACCTGCATTGCTACACGCTGTTGCACACCTATGTCATTAACCCAGAGCTCATAAATAACGTTAGATAGATTAATTTCTGATTATACACTAAATTTAATGCCATAAAGGACTATCTGAACATTTGTTTTTGTCTCTGGAATATCTATAACTTTTACACTTAACCACTCATACATGAACTACAAGCTTGTGCTTGACAACTTTTATCTTCCAGAAAGACTTTATTCTCACAGAAATCAACATTCTAGTTCATATTAGATGCAGAAGTGGGATGGCATCATGCCTTGTTCTGATCATTAGGAGGTGAATAGGACTGTCACTTTCTGTGGAAAACAGGAAGATAGACTTGTGTTGCACAGCTAACAGGAGGAGAAGGGCTAATGCTACACAAGTAAGCATGTTTCAGTATTACCCTGACCATGCTGATCTTCCCTGAAAAGATCCATGAAATGTTTCACAGCTCTGCTCCCCTCAGTCAGATTTGCCATCCCCCAAATGCTGATGGTGCTGAATTCACATAAAGAGACTGAAGTGTTGTAGGAAGAGTGACACCACCATGTCGGATTTGTTCCTTGTTACTCAGCAGTTTTCAGCATGCTCTGTTATGAGTCTTCACTCCTTCTGCACAGGGACTGAAAAGGTCAGTCCTTTCTGAGCAGTGTTGACAGGACTGGATTGCAGCAGGGTGCTCTTACTAGATCTGCCCAGCTATTCTAAAGATTAAATATGGTTTGGACAGCTGGCAGGCCCTTCAAGCTGATGCTGTTCCCAGGGAAAAACACCAGCAGAGTCCAGGCACCTTCCCCAAGATACGAGAGGGAAGATGCTCTTTCAGACCTGATGGGCCCTTTCCACAGGGAAAAGATTATAGAGGCTGCTCATGAAGATTGATCCTGCTGTCCAGAAGGCATGGCTTCATCTTCCCCTCATCCTGGCAAATCCTTCTGGGACCCCACCAGGAACCTTACAAAACAACCACTTGCTCCTCTGCCTGGATATCAGCTCTCAGAAGAGTAGAGTGCGGGTTGGCAAGAACAGTTTTTCTTCACTTGGTGCTGCTTTATCGCAATTTAGTGAAATGACCCACCCGAAGAGACACAAATGCTGCATTTGGAAGGACAGATCAATACCTGGTGGAGCAAGTCCAGAGAAGGGCCAGCAAGATGATTAGAGGCATGGAGCACCTCTTCTACAAGGAAAGGCTGTGAGAACTGGGTTCATTCAGTCTGGAAAAGAGACGGCTTAGGGGTGACCTAACTACGACCTTTCAGTACCCAAAGGGAGCCTACAAGAAAGATGGAGAGGAGCTTTTTACAAGAGCATGTAGAGACAGGACAAGGGGAAATGGATTTAAACTGAAAGAGGGTAGGTTTAGATTAGATATTAGGAGAAAATTCTTTACTGTGAAGGTGGTAAGGCACTGGCACAGGTTGCCCAGAGAAGCTGTGGATTCCCCATCCCTGGAAGTGTTCAAGGACAGGCTGGATGCTCATGGCAGGGAAGTTGGAACTAGATGATCATTATGGTCCCATCCAACCCAAACCATTCTATGACTCTATGATTTCATCTCCAGATAAAGGAGAGAGAAAAAGCAAAGGAGGATGAGCCATCTGCTGCAAGACTCAAAGTCCATGAGTTGGATGTCCATGCCAAGTTGGATGGACAAGGCAACTTTCAGCTTTCATCCACCCTGTGGCATGGATAAAAAAAAAGTCCTGTTAGAGCTCTTTCATGCTGATCTGAGAGATTTCATGCCATGGTGTGGTAAATATAAGAGGTTCTCCTACAGCTCTGAAAACTTGGCTGTGATTGCTCACAAAAGATGTGACTTATCTCACAAAATCCTCCCCTGCCCCCTAGAAATGTCACTGCATCAGAAAATACAGCTTGCTTCTAGAAGGATGACATGACTGAAGCACTAAGGCAGGCCAGAAATATCCTTGGGCTGGCACACAAAGAACACAATGCCAAATGGGGACAGGATGATGATGGACAAGATGAACGGTGTCATCGTGACCTGGCACCATTCTCACACTCTTGTGGTTCACTAAAAGGCACCACAGAGGCGATGGAACAAAAGCATAACACTTTCCTGGTGATTTAATCTCACTATTGAATGAACAAGGGCATCTTTCAGATGCTCAGGCTTTTAACTATTTGCAAAAATATTAGAAAAGCATTTTGACAATTGTGAGAAGGAGACTGGCTTCAAAGGGTAGTAGGAACAAGCAGGGAGTCCCTCGGGAATGCAAAAAAGGGGCCTCATAAACAAAAAGGGACAAAAGTGAAAGAAAGAATGCGGAACAACATCTACAGATCATATAGGCAAAGTTTGAAAGTAAAAATAATACTTATTCATGTTTTAACAAGGATGCCATGGTTCATCGTGTGGGCATTGTGTGGGATACACACATAGGGCTGAAAAGGAGATTGTCTGAGGGGAAAATGAGTCAAGGAACCTGGTACACTTGAACCAGGGACTAAATTACTTCTATCCCAAGAGTTACAGATACACATATCACGCAGGAAACTGGGTCTGGTAGCAAGTCTGTCCGAACAATTCAGTCAAGGAAGGATGGCTTTCCTGAGTGGCATCCAGAGTTTGGCTTTCTGAGCCTAGGAAACCAGAGGCTAAAAAGGTGTGTTAATTGCTTTCTACAAATACAGCAAGGAGGAAAGGGAAAGCAAACAGAGGAAAGGATCCATTTAACCTAAAGCACAGGGTTGGCAGGAGAACAAATAGGTACACACTGTCCACAAATAGGCTGAAAATTAGAAGCTGCTTCTTGCCTCTAAAGTGACCAGAATCTCTTCCAAAAGGAAAACATAAGATTTCTTTGAAAACAGACTTTCAGGGTGAATTCTTTCAAAAGCTTGTACAAGAGATTTCTGTGATAGCAGGCGAGTTGGCTAATACCTGAAAGATCTCTTGTTTCTAAAAACAGCTGTCTAGATCCAGAATAGTTATAAGAAGGTGGTTTAAAAATATTTATTTTGCATGCTTAACTAGAAATCATTCAGCCTGCAATCATGCAAAACCCCACTGGTGCCTCCATTGACTTCAGTGAAGTCAAGTCCTGTTTGTGAACCTTCAACTCACCTATTGCTACTTCAGCTCCCTAAGAGCAAAGGGAATAGGGGAGAAGAGCCCCTTATAAAGTATTAACAAACACATTTCTTCCCCCAAATCATAAGAAACAAGATAGAAAAAGATGTGGAGCTCATAAGCTCTACTGTGGAGCTACAAAGCTGTTCTGAGAGTGCCACTGGCACCTCAGATTTCACACAAAGAAAAATTTTTTTTAAATGAGGGTGGTAAAACACTGACACACATTGCCCGGAGAGGTAGTGGATGTCCCATAGCTGGGAACATTCAAGGTCAGGGTGGACGGGGCTCTGGGCAACTTGATCTTTAAAGGTCCCTCTCAACCCAAACCATTCTATTTTAGTATGATTCTATGACCTTGGTTCTCTCTAAACCAGTGCCTGTGCAGAGTTACTTCAGTGCAGCTGTGATGCTCCAGGTTTATGCTGCACCTTATTCTGCAGGAGCCTCACTCTGTGCAGAATTTGAGTGGAGCTGGGCAATGCCAGCCAGGAGCCTCTGACTGCTCTCCGAGTGTTGTTGCTGCATCGAAGTTCAGAGAGCAAAAGCAGGGAGGGACGCATGACATATGCAAATCTTTGAAGCTGCAAATGACTTTCAAAAAACCCACTAGTGGTTAATTTGCCAAGTGACAGAGAAGACAAAGTGCCACATTTTCCCTATGTTTCCCATGGAGCCCAAACTCTTTCCCAGGGCAGCAGCTTTGGAGGGAGATATAGTTGAGCATTTGACACATGCACTATTTTGGGCTGTAAGAGTTGTTAGTAACTTTTTGTAAAAAAAGTCCACTAAGTTTGCTCCTGTCCGTTTCCAGCCATTTTCACTGCCTCATTTGCTGGGATTTTTTATTATGATAGGTCATTTCATGTGGCTCATTGTGTTGAGATATTTTAGTATATTGTTCGTGACACAGCACTTTGCACTTGAAATAAATTCTGTAGTCTACTTTTCTGGCTTTTTTTTTTTTTAAACTCTGGCAGGTAACTGACAAGGGACAAGCTGACCTGCATTTTCTCTGAGAATTCATCCTTCTTAGATTTGTATAGGATGAGACATGGTGGTGCGTGGTTTGTACCTCCAGCCATGGACTGATATTCCATTCCTTATTGGAAATTCAGAAACACCTTTTATTTACATGAGTATTTTCCTGAATTCTAAACAATGCTGAAGCAGTGTCAGCATCAGGATCTACTGTGGGCAGCAGAAAAGAGGTCCAAATGAGGCCATAAAGATGGTGAAGGGTCTAGAGGGGAAGCCATATGAGGAGTGTCTGAGATCACTTGGCTTGTTCAGCCTGGGGGAAACTGAGGGAAGACCTCATTGCAGCCTAGAGCTGCCTCAGGAGGGGAAGCAGAAAGGCAGGCACTGACCTCTTCTCTCTGGTGACCAGTGACATGACACTGTGTCAGGGGAGGTTGGATATTATAAAAAGGTTTTTCACCCAGAGGGTGGTTGGGCACTGGAACAGGCTCCCCAGGGCAGTGGTCACAGCACCAGCCTGACAGAGGTCAAGAAGCATTTGGACAACACTCTTGGGCACGTGGTGTGATTCTTAGGATTGTCCTGTGCAGAGCCAGGAGCTGGACTCAATGATCCTTGTGGGACACTTACAGGTCAGGATATTCTACAATCCTATGACTATTTCTGAGGGGAAAAACATTCTAGAATGGAAGTTATTTTTGGTCAGTTCAGCATGTCCTGCATGCAGCCCTTACCTCAGTCCATGCTCTTTTCCATGTCTACCCAAGCTGTACTGAGCCTACACTCTGCTGAAGCCCAGGAAAAAAAGCCCTGGATTTTCTGTGATCTTAGTCAATTCACCCTGTGATTGGCTCCGTTGGTCAGAGCAGCATGCAAATAACATCAAGGTTGTAGCTTCAATCCCCATATAGGCCACTTACTTAAGACTTGGACTCAATGATCCTTGTGGGTCCCTTCCAACTCAAAACATTCTTTGAATGTATGAATAACCCAGTCTCTGCCCCAGGTCTGAGAAGTTTTGAAATAAATGGAGGAGCTGGAGCAGGATGATCCTGTGGGAATGTGAAGGGACCACTAAGGGAAAGGAAGGACAACCAAGAGCTTCTAGTCCCAGACACTTCTCTATGGGACCCCTTGGTGATGGGTGTCTGTTTTGGACCTGTTGCTCTGGTCTGGGTGAGGACTGGGGATAGAGCAAGGACAGAGACCCCATGCTGGCGTCAAGGGGCTTGCCAGGATCTGAAGTCAATTCACTTGAGCCTCTGAGTTCAGTTCACTATAGAGCCTCTTCCTGCTTTTGAAGATGGAAGCGACATCTGTCCTTTCCCAAACTGCAAAGGTTGTGCATGCACTTCAAGAGCTCTATAAATAAAGCTTAATAGTTTAGAAATTCATTTTGTTCACCCTTAGGTACTCCAGAGTATATTTCATCAAACCCTTCCTTATTTGAATCCATCCAACCTGACTGGATTTAAAGCCTCAGATATGATGTCTTAGATCCCTTTCAAAAGCAGAAAGGTTTCAGTTCCTAAGCAGGGCACCACTGACTTCAGGCTAGTTATCCATAAATCTGTATTTCTTATTACCATCAAAGTGAGATAGAGAACTATTTCAGAGTTGTATCAGCATTTGAAAGAGCCTGAAGATCCTGAGCAGAAAGGATGAATTATCACCCTGGGTGAAAATTTTCACTTTTGGAATTTTCAACAGACTTTACTGAATCAGATGCTCCAAATCTGTCCTGTTCTTCACTGGAAACTACTATTTTTTCTCCTGTAGTTTCCTGGTTTATTGTTATTGTCTATTTGCCTTTAGCATGCCAGTCCAAAAGCTATTTATTGTGGGAAGCATGCACACGACTCTTCCCCACTCAAACTGAGTACTTTGGCTTTCATTTAGAAATGCTCTGCATGAGATTTCTACCATTTCAGGTAGTATCATAAACACCTCTGTGTTCCAAGTCAATGAGAATTTGCTGCAACACTTAATTCACTTCTAGAAGGTGCTGAAAACAGAGCAGATGAGCCTGGTATAAAAGACAGCATACAGCAGAATTGGCAGTATAACTCTACCATATGAAATTGCAACTAGTCTCTATTTGAGTAAAAATTCACAGAGACGAAGTTACTTACTCAGCTTTGAACTAACTTTTCAGTCAGTCTGCCTGCCCTCACACGATAGAAATGAATAAAAACAAAGGTAATCCCCTGATGTTTTGTAACACAAGATGTTTTCCATAAATCCAGGAAAAAATTATAAATTGAGTGCAATAACGTTGAAGACCCCTGACCACAGCTCAGCATCTCACCCTGTTACACAAGGCATGAACAAAACAAAACCACTACCCTTCTGCAGCTCACCATTCACTTCAGGACACCAGCTTACACCTCTCCTGTTTTCCTCTGCTTCCCTTCAGGAACATCTCGCTGTGGTGATGTGCCAGGGAAGGAGCTGTACACCAGACTTAGCTGCAACATGGGATGAACGAGGAACTTGACTGTCCTAGGTTACAATGTAAGATGTAACCAAAAGCATGTATTCTATGATCATCTTCACAAGCTGTTGAAGCTGGCGGGGCAGCGTTCATTATCTCCTACCATGACTCATCCCTGATAACTCCCTCCTGGGGCTATCTCTGTTTAATGCACCACCAAGGACTCACCGTATGACTCATAGAATTACATCAGCCCATTGTGAGATGCTCCACCCAGGGGGAGGAGCCAAGCATTCCCTCCTGGATATAATCCGGGGTTTGCAACAGCACAAGCAGTCCTTACCTACAGGATTCTCAGAGGACAGGAGCTATACCACTGGACTTTCAGGTGACGATCAGACCCTTTTCTACAGGATCACTGCTTCAACAGGACCACTTCATCTGGACTGCTACCACCACCCTGACTAACAGGGTGTCAGGTTGTATCCTGACTCTGTCAGTGTTCTTGTACTATTGCATTTATTTTAATTTTCCTATTAAATTATAGTTCTGACTTGTGATCTCCCACTGCTTTGTTTTCAAACTAGTACATTGACTAAGGTACTGGCCAGAAGGATGCACAGCCATGTCTGTCCCTGAGGGTCTCCTTGCTCTAAGACCAGAGTAGAACCCAGGTTTCACAAGAAGGGCTGGACTCCTAGATTTCATTTTCATGCTTATTATTTTTCTTTCAGAGTCCTTTTTAATACGCAATTTATTAAACTAGGGGTGATAGTTACAGTTAAAACCCTACTTAAAAATACAGCTGTTACTACATTGAGGCAAAGGGATAGCCCTAACCCTTGAGACAGAAAGGTGTATCTCCAGACTGTGAGGACTGGTGATGTTGAGCACTGTAGGATCTAAACCACTCTTGCAAATTTGTTTTTCAAGAAGAACTAAGCTGCAAATCAGCGGAACATCAAGTCCTGCTAGGAGCAACCCAGCAGTGACAAGCACTTGAGTTACAAAGGTACATTTAAAAATTTTAACTGAATGCCAGTGCCAGAAAATGGTAGCCAGAGTGATTCATTCTTGCACAAGTACTCCTCCATTGAGGTATGACAAACAGTCCACTGCACCCACACAGGGAAACAGCCCCAGAAGCCCCCTTGGAGACTCCAGCAAGAGCCACATACCACCTGTTCCTAGAGGAATACAGAGTGACCCTGGACAACCATAAATGATGCTCCAGGCTCAGTCCTCTGCCTACCCCACCTCACTCTCCAGGAAGTTCTCCACCCTGAGCATGTTCAGCCACTCACAGTTCAAACTCAATTTGCCTTTGTCACCAATATGTTTCACCTGAGCCAGTGCACAGCATTTAGAGGTGGTTTTCTTCTCAGCTGTCCAGCTTCCATCCATCAACACAACAGCAGGGCAAACATACAGTAAACTTTTTTCATTGTTCACCAGTCTGATTCATTAAGGGTTTCCAAAAATTTACAAGCAAAGGCCAGGAATACCCTTTCTGAGCATTTTCAAGGTAACAGATTGGCTTGTGAGTTCATAGAATGGTTTGGATTGGAAGGGACCTTAAAGGTCATCCATTTCCAGTCCCCCTGCCATAGGCAGGGACACCTTCCACTGGACCAGGTTGCTCAAAGCTCCATCCAACCTGGTCTTGAACACTTCTAGGGATATGGAAAGGACACTTCAAGTAATTTAAAACAAAAAATCATCTCTTTTGCAGGGGGAAGTCTCATCCTTTTCCCTGGTCCTTCCATGCACCTGCTAAGTTTTGGCATTTGACAACCAGCTTGGCTGAGGACAAAAAATGCCAGCCAGGTTTGTCCAGAAGGTGCCACAGACACAATGAGAGGTATTTCAAATTCACAGGAAGAAACCTCTACATGACAAATTTTGTTCCATCATCCAGTGCCATCATTTCTGTGAGTGCCACTAATGCTGACAGCTGAACAGAAAATCCTGGAAGCCCTCACTGACAAAGCATACTTCCACAAAAATGTTTGGGTTTCATTTATAGGGCAGGGTATGTCATGTAACTGTCCTCAAAGGTCTCTTATAATCAGCTGCTATACCAAACTGAGAAGATATTTGAAATGTGTACTGTGGCACTCTGCTTTAGATCCAGTATTACTCCAGTGTTACTGTTCATTTCTATGAACAGTTTGGACAATGAAGAAGATGGACTACTTTAAAATTTTGCTGGCTACAAGAACATCCCAATAGATAAATTCAGAGACTAAAAAGCTTGAAAGAAAATCATAAATGAGCCAAACTCTGCAAGATTTAATTGACTACATACACATGAAAAATACTAAACTTGAGAAGAATGAACCAGAGGCTCAGACACAAACAAGGAACATGTAGGTTGGCAGCAGTGCAGCAAAAAAGGGCCTGGAGTTACAATGGATCAAAAAACAAGGATGCGCCAACAAATATGAGACTCTCTGTGAGACAGGAGATAATTATTCTGTTCTGTCCCACTTTGGAAAATCCTCAACTAGACCACTGTGGCTCAATTAGAGAGAACAGAGACAGACTGGGGAGATTAAAGCACAGCAGCCAGAATGATAAAAGGACTGAAAACTGTGACCTACAGGCAAAGGCTGAAGAACAGGGGTTTGTTTCCTCTAATAAGGGGGAAGTTTGAGGGGTTAAAACTTGCAACTTTCCTTTGTGTATAAAGCTCAGTACTGAGCTATTGCCCAGTGAAGTAGGAGAAAGATCAAATCATCTTTGCAACAAGAGAATCATGGGTGGGTTATTGCATACCTGTACAGACAAAGACCCCTTGACATAAATAGGAGACTTCAGACTAGATCTGCTTAATCCCATGTCACTATTAATTATGCTTGATGCCATTCCCAGGGAGTTGTCCTGCTGGGGCTCTGCCTGTCTAGATCTGTATCTGAGCCCACACAGAGCACAGCATCCTCAGCAGATGGAGTTAGTGCTGGACAGCTGAGAGGGGCCATGACCTGCACTGGATGTTAATGTGATCTGCTCTGCTAAAAGCAAAGCTCACGTGTGGCCTTACCTAAATCCTGTATCTGACAGCAGGGGAAAGGGAGCACGTGCCATGTGGGAGGTGTCTTGGTGACTCACAGAAAGGTTTCTTGCCTATGCTTTAGGGGATGGAGAGCATTTTGTTGTGGGATAGGCAAGTTTAAAAAAGGGGAGGCCCTTTAAACCAAGGAGATTGCTGCACCATGTAGGCAAATCTTGGTTTTATAACACAAGCAACCATTTGGAACAAGGTCATGACTGTTCTTAGCAACACTGGTACTTTTCTACAGCAAATTCTACTTCCAACAGTATCCTCCTGTTCAGTCATAGGCAAAGCATGACAAAGAGCAGTATTTAGTGAATTTCTTATCTAATAACCCCCAAGAGCTTGAAATCTGCCAAAGTAAGGGCTTACTACAGTCCTACTGTTGCTGAAGGGAATTAAAAGGCTTAACTCAAATCCACCCTAACAGGCAGCAGATACAACTTCCATCTCCTTGCTGGAGGTGCATCCAGCTGTGCTGCTCCTTTGTGTGTGAGCTGTCTTTGTCTTGTATGGCTCATCCCATGCAACAGCAAAAGACTCAGACCAAAATCTTTCAACCAACTCAGTGATCAGCTTCTGCAGAGCAGCTCTTTCTGGTGGAGTAGCCTTGGTCTTTGTGAGCTGTTGGTGTAAGAGAGGCTTGACTGTGTGAAAAGGGATAAAGGATCGAGTCCTGAAATATTTTGTCTGAAACAACCTAGGAATGTTCCTCCATGCTGTGAGCAACCCTGCACTCAGTCATCTGAAGTAGCTGCTCTGACAGGATTTAAGTCCCCATAATTAGGTCTTTCACGTATAAAAATCCAAAGCACAGCCTTTCAGTTTTAAATAGTCCTGGACTGTGTTCACCCTTCTGCCTCTGTTCTGAGTGGCTCTGCCTTGTGTCTGTGGAGGCTGTGTCATTATCCACCCACAGCAGCAGCAGGAAATTTTCCTGGGCCCAAACCTAACTTTTGTTTTAGTTCAGTTTCTGACACCTCGCTCCCACTCCTGTCCTCAGGAACAGCTCCCAGAGAGGGTGAGTCACTTCACAGCTTTGGAAAGACAGAAATGAGGAGCTCGTTCTGGCTCCAGCCCCTTCCTAAAACAGCTTGCATGGTCCAGGGGCAAGCACAGGTGCAGCCCCTGGAGGACTGCAGCCAGCACAGAGACCTTTCCCTGTCACTGACTGGGGGTCACAAAGATCTTACAGAAGGTCTAGAGAATTTTCCCCCACTGGCCCAGCACACACACAAACACAGCCCACACCCCCTCTTCCCAGCTAAGGTGCGACTGCAAACAAGGAGGCACAAGCCTGCAGGGATGGGCAGCAGGCAAAGCAGCGGCTGCTGGCTGTGGGAGCTGCTGGTGCCTTCTGCTGTACCTTCCACAGACCTCCTTCCTTCTCCCTCAGCTGAGCTTGCTCAGCAGGGTTCATCCTCTGTCTCTGCTCTAGAGCCTCCTCACTGCCATGCTCTGCACTAATTTCCTGGCAGCATCTCAGCCACAGAGAAGCCCCAAGGCAAAAGGACCTGGGACGGTGGCGATGGTGCTGTTGATCACCTTTACACCCCTGGCACGGTGAGAGGGTAGTGGGGAGGTCTCTGGATGGCAACTGGCAGCTGGGAATGTGCTCTGGACAGAGGAGGCAGAGAGCTGGCAGCTGACAGATAGCTCCACAGGCAGAAGTAAGTTGATTTTAGAGACTTTTTAAAGATTGAAGAGAGTTAGTGATAAGGTCTAAACACAATCTGCCATTCAAAGGAGAGTTCATGTTTGAAGTAGGAGACTTGGGCAACTTCAATAGCAAATAATCACAATTTTCATCCCTGACCCAAAAGCTGATGTGTCTGTATGAGTTTCAGAGTGCTTCAAAGAGAGGTGGGAACTTAGATGTCCTAAACACACATGAAATTGAGGATTATTCACAGAACAGCAACGTAAGGATAACCTCACTGGCTTACTGTGCCTGCAAGAGTATTTGTCTAGTCATGGATAATTGTCAGAATATTTAGAATTATGGTTTGGAAAAGCATAAGAGATCTGCAGATCCATCTGAACCCTCTGAACCATCTCTTTGCAAATGCAGGCTGGCAGCCTCACACAACTGGGCTTTCCTGTTGAGTCCCCTGGCACTGCTGTGTGTGTTCCTGGCTAGACACACGAGTGAAACCTCTCCTGTGTGAACAGGTGGCTCTTTGTGCAGTCTTAGCCAGAAAAGCAAACAAAACTGAAAGGCAAATGTTATCTGACCACTTCTGAACTTCAAAAGCGTTTAAGGTCAAGTTGGGATGTTGGTATATAGATATATGTTAAAAAATAGCAGCACTTGGAAGGGCAGAGAAAAGAAGCTTCCTGTGGTTTGTTTTTTTTTTTTTTTTTCCCAGACTGGACTTCCTGTCAAATACACCCAGAATGAGGAGAAAGGCACAATTGTGTGGATCAGGAGGGAAATCAAAGGTGATCCCTGATGAGGACTGAACAGGTAGGAGTTGCGGGTATGACTGAACTCCAGGGCTCCTTTCCAACCTCAGCCTGGCATGGAAGGTGCTCCAAGCAGTACCTGGCACATATGGTATCTGTCACACAGCCCTCTGACACACAGGCATTTCGTCACAGCCACTTCCACAACATCTGTGCAACATGGACCTGCCCAGTATTTAATGTTATACATAACCAAGTAGGAGAGCCTGAAAAAAGCACAGTGAAATTAGGCACGTGTTCAAATTGCCATGTCAAACTGTAACCTGATGTAGATATTGAAGTTAATTATAGAAGTTTCATTTTTTTCACCCACCTACTTTTTTTCTGCGCAAACTCACAATTCAGCATTCTTTGCCCAATGAAGCATTATGCAACTTGTTAATTAAGGCAGGTAGAGATTTTGCAATCCTAAATTCGGAGAGGCTTTCCTGTGGTACAGGGATCCCTGGGCTTCTCAGGGCAAGCAACCGGCTTTGGCCATGTCAGGAGCAAACATTTCCCATCTTCCATGGGGAAGACCTCTTTTACAGCATTCCCACGTCAACAGGGGTCTAATCTAATACACACACAGCCATTTGACCCACAGAAGCAGGAAACTCCATTTTGTCTGAACTCAAACTTTTCTGTATGAGTGCAAAGTCATTAAGGGGTGTGTTTGGCCAATGTTTGAGACTGGCAATTTCTGTTTGCAGAAAGATTGTGCAGTTTTTTTGAGCCTGTGGTGAGAGAAAGGCAACTGATCTCAGGCATGGGAACACATGCAACTACTTATCGTAAAATCATGGAATCATAGAATTATAGAATTGTAGAATCACAGAATCATAGAATGGTTTGGATTGGAAAGACGCTTAAAGACCATCCTATTCCAACCCCCCCCACCATGGGCAGGGACACCTTCCAGTAGGTCAAATTGCTCAGGGCTTCATCCAACCTGGCCTTGAATACTTCCAAGGATGAAGTATCCATGTCTCTGGGCAACCTGCTCCTCTCAAAGGCACATCTACTCTAGAGCATCTGAGAGCTCAGCTGGGATGCCGGTGGCACTAATCCAGTGGCAACAGCCCAGTCTCCAAACCAGGCAGCACAGACGACCTGCAGCTGGCTGTAATTTGCTTTGGGAAGGCAGGTGTCCTCCCTCATCACTGCACCAAGCAGTCTCCACCCTCAGGACAAGCTCTTGGCAAAGCCATCCTCACGTGTTACCTGTGCTTACAGACAGGGCCCGCAAGCACAAACAGCAGGATAAATCCAGCAGCTCCCAGGGCTGGGTAAGGTGTCTGCTGCTCTGCTCAAGTGGCACATTGCATGCGAGAGCAGAGCAGTGCTCTGGCTGGGAAAAGGCTGCTTCAGCCAGACAGTGGAGGGTCAGTGAGCTAGGGCAGACAGCACTCCTCCAGAGTCTGCAGGGAACCCAGAGATGGGGACGATCTGATATAATTGTGACCACGGGACTGCTGCCTTTCCCTGGAAAGACAGGCCTATCTGCATGCCAGGCCCACCACAGCAGCAGGCAAACTCATCCCTTACAGTGTACAGAGAGCTAGCATCAGACTCGGGGGCTCTGTGGCCACCCAAAGATGAGGATTCAGCCCTCCTGAATGCATAAACCTAGATGTTGCCCTGAAAATGAAGTAACAATCTGCCCCCTTCTCAGGGAAGGTGTGAGTTTTGCTATGGCTAACAGCACTGTCTTGTCAGAGGGCACCTTTGTCTCAGTTTTAGTGCTGAGAGACTCAGCTCTGTCCCACTACCTCAGGTGAGTGCTCCTCCTTGAAGGCTTATGGAGGATTGAGCTGAGAGACCTGGATGGTTTCAGCTCTAGCCTAGAAATGCCAGAACTGAGAGTGCACCAGGTCTGACAGCTCAGCACGGAGCAAAAGCACTGGATATCAGCTCTGTGGCTTTTCAGAAGCAGGCATGAAGGACATGACATGTTTTAGGGTTGCTGTCAGAGGGGGAAAGGCTGCCTTCATGTCAGCTTAATGCTGGAGAAGCCTGACTGGGTTTTATCGTTGCTCTCAGCACAGCACAAAGTCTGCTGCTCTGCCCAGGTGAGAGGTGGTTATTCATTTGCCAAACTTCAAATGCTGCAGGAAGGTCATTTAGCACCTGAGCACATGCATATAAATCATCAGCTGCGTCAAAGAGTCTGAGGAGTCTTAAAAAGCACCTTGCCTCCTCCTTGGTGCACAGCAAAGGCACCACCTGCCTTTGACAAGAGAAGCAAAGAAAGCAATGGCTGCCATAGGCAAAGAGTTAATTCTTGGCTACCAGCTTCAGCCCCGGGACTCCACCTTACAACACAGCTTTCTCTTCAGCCTGTGGAAGAAGAGAGAAAAAAACCCAAAGTGTTATTCCAGTTTTTAATGATCTATTGCTTCAAGCCATACTTGGGGGAAGCCTCAGACTGAAGGTAAAGAGCATGGAAAATGCAAGGTGCACCTTCAGGACAAGGTCCCCAGTGCATGTGTCTTAATGACAGCCTGCTCTTGGCTTATTTGGCATTTAATTGCTAAGGTTACTCCTGCTCTGTCTTCTGCATTGCAGAAAATAAGGTGGTCTGGAGAAATGAAGGTCACAGATGGGTAGCAGATGTCTCTGACACTTAAAGCCTTGGTAGATGTGAGCGGGGATGGCAGAGTTAGGGGGAACTGCAGCACTACGACACTTTCCCACTGTACTAGTTTGAAAACAAACCAGTGGGAGTGGAATACACTGCAACCCAGGACACCCACATCCCACCCAGAACTTATCAGTCTGAGTAGCCTTATAGCTCCCTTTGCCTGCAGGGAAAAGCAGCTCTGCTAAAAGGAATATTTTTCACAAGGGCCAACTGCATTGGTGTTGTTCCCATGTTGGACAGCCTTGAAACAAAGTGCAAAGCCAGTCCCAAGAGAAAATTGTTCTGTCTCTATGCACAATCCCAAAGGCCCACTGCTGAAAGCAGGAAATCCCCAAAAAGCCTTCTGCAGGTTTGAAGTAAGTTATTCAGGAGAGAGGAAAGTGGATATTTCCATGCATCAAGTTTGCTCTGAGACATGAGCAAAAGGTGACAAATAAATCTCCATAATGGCACAACCACCTCCAGGGCACCCCCTCTTTGACTAGAAAACCATCTCTATGAGCTTTGCTTTGCCAGTGGCTGAGAAGAAAATAATAGAGGCACAGTAGGATGTCCCTGCCACCCAGCTGTCTTATGGCAGACCAGGGCTCTTGCAGGAGAGATGAGGGTTTGGGGATGAAATCAAATCCTGCCTCTTCTTACTCAAGGCAACAAGCCATCCTTCTTCTGAGTGATGGAGAGGAAAGCCTCCAGATGTCCAACTCTTCAGCTTCTTGGGAAAATCTTGCCTGTAGGAACTCATTTTCCCACACAATTAAACTTATACCCTTTTTAGTTTATGTGCCATTCCCTCTACAAATTTCAGAGGACTGAAGAGAAGGGAAGATGAAAATAGAATGAATCCCTTAGGCCACGGAAGCAGCCATTAGTTCACTTTCAACCATGGTTGTGTGACAGCAACTTCCTTGGCACTCACTTGGGCATGAGGAAGGTCATCTAGACAGAAGGCAAGAAGTGTTCTAATATTCTTGCCAGTGTTAGGTTAATGGTTGGACTCGATGATCTTAGATACCTTTTCCAACCTAAATAATTCCAACCTAAATAATTCTATGATTCTATGAGTGTAAGGCTTTGGCGTCTCCTGCTGCACCCCACCAAACCCCAGCTTTTCCAGCTGGTAGACTGGCACTCCTCCCCATAGGCAGAGAATATAAAACAGAGCAGCAAAGTACACCCTTTCTGAGGGTAGATAAGACTTTCCACACTTTTCCTTTTCCCTCTGTTATCGAAGAGTCATAGAATATTGTGAGTTGGAAGGGACCCGCAAGGACCATGAGTCCAACTCTGAAATGAATGGCCCATACAGGGATCAAAGCCACAAGCGTGGTGTTATCAGCACCATGCTCTGACCAGCTGAGCCAATCTCAGTCATGATCAATCCAACCCAGCATCTCGTTTCCATGGCTTTCATGTTTGACATTACGCATATATCTACATATCTCAGCTGGAAAGAGGTTTTCCTTCCTGTCAGGCTGCCTATGTACATTAGCAAAGGAAAGCTTAACCGGGCCTTTACAGATCTTCATTTTTCTGTTACACTTGCAATATCACAAGTTTCATCACTAAACCAAAACCCAAGGCATTGCTTGTGGCATCCAAGCTGCAAATTGGAATGTTGAGTAAAATGAAGACTTATAGGGTTGTAATTCCCCAGGACAAAAGAAGGACCGCTTCTATAAAACACATCTGTCAGCTCCATGGAAATCTTTCCAGCAGGCTTAGCCTCTGAAGGAGGAATTTACAAGCTGGCGATGATTAAAAGCCAGAATTGTGAAAATGGCTAGCAGGCCTTGCTTAAAGGGCTAATTTGATCCAAGTCGATAATAGCACAGCCAATGGAAAGGCAGTATGTATTCAATATCTAATTTTATCCTCTCTTATAAATGCAAGGATAAACTCCACAATCCTGGATACTCATCACAAGCTGCAGATCTGTTACTTCACATCAGCACCTAAAACCTCTCAGATTCCCTTCCAAGGTATGGGGCCTGACACAGACCTAGGTAAGAGTGCAAAATGGGGAGAAATACAAAATGAATGTCCAGATTCTGCCTTCCTTATATTCAGGTCTGGTTTCAGCACTGAATAAAGGAGGAGAATCTGGCCTGGGTGGTCTCAAAGGTACCACAAGCCAAGGCAGAAGAATCTGCACTGACTCTACCCACTGCCAGTTTCCTTCTCGTGCGACTCCAGTCATGCAGTGTTCCCCAAATAGAAGTTCATACCTTTTCACCTTCAGAGCTGACCTATTTCTGCTCTCTGGTATTCAAAAATAAGTTTCTCTCCATCCCAGGAAGGAGCCATGCTATAAATATCTCTATGCAAGTTTCCCAAGTCCTAGTGTTTCTCAGAGAAGAGTCCAGCTCCTTGTCTGGAAGTGACAAGCCTGGCTGGGTTCTGCAATGCCTTTACTAATGTCCTTGTGCTGCTGTGGCTGCAGAGCAGGAATGGAGACATGGGCAGGAGCAGCAGTGTTGCTGTAGCCATGCTGGTCTAGACACCAGCGAGACAAAAGTTAGGAAAATCTCTTCAAACTTAATCAGCACTGGTGAGGCTGCACCGAGAGTCTTGGGTTCAGCTCTGGGCCCCTCATGACAACAAAGACACTGAGGTGCTGGAGCATGCCCAGAGAAGGAACACAGAGCTGGGGAAAGGTCTGGAAAACGAGTCTGAGGAGGGAGCTGGGTGGGGCTCAGCCTGGAGAAAAGGAGGCTCAGGGGGGACCTTCTCACTCTTTAGAACTCCCTGAAAGGAGGTTCTAGCAAAGTGGGGCTCCGTTTCTTCTCCCAGGGAACAAGTGACAGGACAAGAGGGAATGGCCTCAAGTTGCACCAGGAGAGGCTTTAATTGTACATTAGGAAAATTGTCTTCCCTGAAAAGGTGGTCAAACATTGGAACAAGCTGCCCAGAAAAGTGGTGGAGTCACCATCCCTGGAAGTGTTCAAAAGACATGTGGATGTTCTGGTTAGGAGCATGGCTTAGTGGTGGACCTGGCAGTGTTAGGTTAATGATAAACTGAATGATAAACTGTTAGGACTTGATAAACTGAAGGGTCCTTTCCAAGCTTAATGATTCTATGCACTTTAATAAATCAGTTCACATAGGAGGAGGGCTTGGTTGTGAAAAGTGTGGTACCTCATCCTGTGCCTTACGCTGGGCCCTTCAAAAAATAAGACACTGGTTTTCTTAAGTACCAGTTGAACCGATGGAAACATTCAGAATCGTGTAAGGGGAGAGGGGGCCTGAAGCAATAATGTGTCTCGCCCAGGGAATCAGCAGCAAGCCCAGAAGCACAGCAGAGGGCTCCTGACACTATACAGCAATGCACTAGTAGACCACACTTTTCTTGCCTGAAAGGAGCTTATTAAAAAATTAAGCCATATAAATGCCACAGAAGAAGTGATGCAGGCATATATGTGATTGTAGCTAGTCCCACTGGGGAGAGAGACAAGCTATCTGCTGCATGGCACCTCCACACTCTGAGACACACTGATAGTGCTATTCCAGGGGATTTCTAAATCACCTCCTTGTTTCAAACACTTTTCACATGAAAGTAATTCCAGGAATGTCCATGAGCCAGGCCTGCCAAGAGGGATGCAGATCAGAGCAGATGTTCAGGGTGGCTGAGGCTATTAGACACAATCAAGCCAATAATGAGAAACTTTTATAAGGAACATGAGCCCTACGTCCTTGAGATGTGAAAAGACTGAGGGGGCATTTCACACCCCACTTATTTCTCCTGAAAGAAATGTTTTCACCAGCAAACCCCTTCAGAAGCATCAAACCCTCCCACCAACATCTCAGCATGTGCTGCAGTGGCAGAGCCTGTGACACAGTGACAGCCCCAGAGACCTTGAAATCAGCTGCTGGATTAAACGGACTCTGTAGAAACACCAGGTTTGGGTAATCCCAAGAAATACAAGCTCTGTGACTAAAAAAAGATGTTCTCAGACTGTTAAATATTTAGCTGCCAGCTGGGGTTACTATGGAGAGAGGTGTCTCTGTTGGTAAGGAACACTGAGGGCAGGATTTAAAGAGCCTGTAAGGTGGAAAACCAGTTGGGACAAAAATACATGTAAGTGTAAAACGGACAGTCACAAGTGCAACACCTTTCAGGCTGCTCATTTGATGAACATGGTGGTATCTCCTTTGCCTTACAGTCTCTGGGTCCTGTAAACAGCAGGCAGTTGGCTTTCAAAAGGAGAAGACGAAATACTGAGAGAGGAAGAAAATTGTTTTGTGAGTCAGCTATAAAGGAACATGAGGAGAAGAGTTAGGTGTCCCTGGGACCTCCTTGGCCTCATTTCCTTCTTATCTGCAAGGGTGAAAACATAGGCAAGGAGAGCCGAGAGTTTCCTCAGCTGTCCAGAAGTAACACAGGTGAAAGGCAAGCACGGTGCAGTGAATGTCTGTGGTCAGATAAGAGCTGTGCAGAGAGTCAGATAAAAGTGACATTTCTTATCCAGTTATCAAGCAGTCTGGGAGCTTGACAGCCAAGCCACATGTTTGATATGAAAGGAGGGGACTTCCCACATCCCCTCCACACTGGCTGCTCACTTCTAGCTGATAATCTGTCCAGCCTGGGAGAAATACTACTGTCTTTGGAGGGGCAGAATATTTTCCTCTGCCAAAAAAATACATACCGTTAAAAAAGAAAAAAGCTTGTACAAACTGCCCCCAGAGCTGATTAAACTGTTGAGCAAGCTTCAAAAGCAAGCGATGCCCTACACACATTTAATCCATGAGCTCACCTAGGAAGCATCCCTTTGTTAGGCCAGTGACTACATACAGCCTGAGCAGGGAGAGGACACACCTCGGCCTTGACAGCGCAGTTTTGTAGGAGTAATTTGTTGATCTCAAAGCATGAAGCTGAGTTACTGAGGGTGTAGGAGGAATAAATGTTCTGCAGGAGCAGCCCAGCTCCATCAGTTCTAATCAGTAATACTTGGTTGCAGGCTCTCACCCCTGTTTTTCCTTCTGCACTGAAAACAGAAAAAAACAAAGATGCTTTCCATGACTGACAGCTGTGGAAAATAAAATCAGTTGTTTTGGCCACAAAAACAGGCCAAGCGTGAGAATCATCAGTGACTCAGCTCCCTGTCACCTTCCCCACTGCTGGTTTGGTGTCGCTGCTGGCAGGAGGCGTTCGACATTGGGCAGGTGGTGAAGGGGGCTCAGGATTGTGGGGCACCCTGAGATGGACACAGAGCTGCTCACAGGAGCCCTGGAGTTGTGCTCCCCGGTGCTGCATCCTCCCCTGCACGTGTCCCTGAGTGCCGGGGGGGGACGTGCTGCGGCTCCCTCAGTTGTCCCCCAAAATCACGTCTGAGCGGAAGGCAGTGGGGGAGTGGAGTGTGCTATATTTGTGCCTGCACTCTTCCCCACAACAAAAGCTTCATCAAGCACAGGCAGGAGGGTTCCACGTGAAGCCAAAAGAAAGGCTGGAGGTAATACTCAAAATTAATGGTTCTTGCTCATGCATACACTGGGAAATGTTGAGCATGTGCTGCTGCATCACGGGAACCATGAATCTCCCCTAGTGATGATCAAGAGAAAAAACAGGGACTGAAACCTCTCCATAGGAGAAGTTCAGATGAAAATTTTCCACCTGTAAAGTTGGGAGCGTTCAGCAGGCTCCAGTTCTTCCAAGAACATTTAGGAAAGGACCAAAACTCTGGTGCTTGCCAGGACAGAGGACATTTACCTTCTTTCTAAAAATGTCAGACTCATTTATGAAGAGTGGAATGAGGAACAACAGTCATGGGCAGACAGGAATGACTGGGAAGTGCACAAGCAACACATGAATCTCAGTGTCAAAGACAACCTTCTCAGCACACAACACATTCCTAAATGCTTCCCATTTAGGAACTGATTTGATCCAACAGCTCCTCACGGTTTGTACAGACAGGAAAGACCTGTATTCAGCAATGTAGCAATATGGTTTTCCTATACCAGGGAAAAGGTCCATTAACCTTGGCATATTAATAAATGAGCATCTATTAGCAACAGATAGGCTGGAAATCAGATTTCAAGTGCAAGGATGTAATGCTCAGAGCAGCTTTCTGATGCCAGAAGTAGAGGTCAGAAGAGAAAACAAAAAACAGAATCTGATGGACTTTCAGAGAGATTTTGATAATAAGGGAAAATCACAGGGAATTGGTATGCCCTGGGTGGAGAGAGCACACAGGCACCTCTGTTGGGGTCCAGATGGGGTCTGCAGCAAGGAGCAGGGCTCTCTCTGCAGCTGCAAATGCCCATGCAAAGGGGCAATGCCTGGGACAGCAGGGTCAGCTGTGGCTGGGGAGGAGCTGCCAGGCTGATGTGTGCACAGTGGCTTGGTGGGTGGGCTGGGGGGAGTCCTGACCTCTGTGTCTCCTGCATGCCTGATATCCCATCTGATCCTGTCCTGCCAAGGGGGCAGTGCTGGAGCAGGAGCCACAGCTGGAGCACATGGATCTCTGTTCAGACACGCATGACAACGGGAATGCTGCCAGCACTGCATATTGTGCAGGGAAAATGCAAGAAAAACAGAATTGTGTGGCAAAGCAGAAATCAAGTGAGGTTTCACTGGGTGTTTGGCTGCCATCTGGGAGACAAAAGCATTGTGAGCACACCTGTTTGAGAGCTGCATAGACCTGCATAGAAATAGGTGCAAGAGCACAAGCCATAGAGTCTCAAACCCTAAGGGTCAGTAAGGAAGTGTCCTCCCAGTGCAGGGCATGGCCACAGCACCGGAAAAGTCCTGTCAGTGGACAGAGCAAGCTTGGAGAAGGTCCTCTCCCCTTTGCACCTTGGCTCACTCGTCTCATGTCCCATGTGGGTGAGGACAGGATACTCTGGTCCTTGTCAGACCTGTGAAACTCACTCATCATCCCTCAATTTAAATAATGCCCTCAGAGTTCAGCAGGATTGAAAGAGGTCACTTTTGATCATGCAGGCTCGGTGACTACCTGTGTAAGCTGCAGCGTGGTGGGCAGGAGAGTCACTGAGACATCCAAGCTGTCCCTCAAAGAAGAGAGACCTCTAAACATAGGTCTACTCAGGAAATAACATGTGAAACGTGAGTTTGACCTCCTCCCAACTTTGTGAGTGACAGCTAAGCTTTGATGTACAGAACTAGTGTAATTTAGGTTGGAAGGACCTTAGGAGGTCCCCTGGTTAGTGCTGGGCTAACACTGACATTAGTCCACGTGAATCACTGGCATGAATTTCTTCTGACTTCACAGGCAGCCTCTGTTTGATCAAACCTTTGCTTGGGGACAAATAACACATCCAACAAAGAAAAAGACCAACAACAATCCTGGCTCTCACCATGGGCTTTGCCATTCAGTGCTCTGCTTCCCTCAGACACTGCCCCACCTGTGAATGAAAGAACTTTGGCTCACAGGGAAAAGAAGGGGTTAACAAACCCCTCAGCAAATGAAGCACCGTTAGAAAAAGCTGGACTGCTACTTTCTACACTACCTGTAGCCAAGGGACTCAGCTTGCTGGGAATAGATCCCAGAGTACCACGGTAGCCTGGACATTGTGACTGAGTGCTGGCATTATGTCTGTCACACTGTGAGAGAACTTCTAACCCTGTTTTTTGGGTTTGGGATTTTTTTGATTGGTTGGTTGTTTTGTTGGGGTTTTTTTCTTTCTTGAGGGCTATTAGTTATTTTTATAGCATTTTTTCAAGCACAACAGGAATTGTCTAATCAGAGTTGTTTTGTTATAAAACGCTGAGGAGCTTTATGACAGACATCAGGAAATTCTGTAGAACAGTTATCAAAGCCACAAATTCTGGAAAACTTAAATCCTGCCAGTATTATGGATTAAATCCCTTGAACATAGCTATATGCATATGGTTTTGCAGATGTACCTTTTGTCCACAAAAATATCCCCCATCTGTGTTATCCACAGTGTTGCTGAGACATCTTGATAACCCTCTCTGCAGCAGTTCCCTCACCCAGAAAGACTCAAAGGAATACACTGTCCAACAAATGTTTCTGGACAGGGAAGCAATCTTCACACAACCTTTATGTGAAGTTGCCTCAGTGTGACAACAGTAGGTATGAGAAGCTGGTGACTGGAGGCTGGATACAGCCCCAGTTCTCTCACAGAGCACACAGTGATGCTCAGTGCCACCAGCAGCAATGCCAAGACGTGAGTCATGGCCAGCCCACCGGCCTCCCCTGTTCATTGCATCCAACAATGCACCAAATTTTGGCATGTGAGCACCTTCTAGATGGCTTTTTTTCCTTTTTTTCAACTTTTAAAGCACAGCCACTGGATTGGCTGGCAAAATTAACGTGTAAGAATGCGTATTTTTCTTGGGTTTTTTAACACCATTCATGCACAGACTTAACATGGTCTGACAGTGGAAAAGCTGCAAGTTCTGAGACCGGTGTGTGACTGCTTCATGAAATAGTCATTTGGAAATGCCTAATAAACAATTGCTTTTAATTTTAAACATCTGTATCTATAACAATAAGAGCAGCTGACGTGGCCCTCCGTCAGTCCTGGGCTCTGGCTTTAGTTGAGTAAGGACCGGCTGCAGCCTGAAAGCGATCTCGTCTGGCCCTGCTACTTCACATGCTGTAATTCTAGTCCTCTGTGGCTTGTCCTGGCTGATTTTCCCCTGAAACTTGATCTTTCAACGGATCAAAGGAGCAAAATGAGAAACAAGAAACTTTTGCAGTGAAATTTCAGCCGCGGCAGCTTGAGCTGCGTCTCCAGTTTAGTCATCACTCCTGGCCACTGCTGCCCGTGGAGTGTGCTGGTGCATCCACCCTCACGTCCTCATCCTGCCGGCACAGTTTGCTGCAGGACAGTCCTATTTGGAGAAGACTAACCTGCAAAAGGGCAGCCTTGCCCCTAATCACACAGGGAGTTTTACCAATGCAACAAAAATTATGCTGACTGGAATGACTCTGCTGATAAACTGACCTTCTGAGATAACTCAGTATAATCCCAACATTTAACAAAGAGTTCAGGAGATTAACATCACCAGCAGAGTGAATCAATACATTATTTACAATCTGTCTGCTATATGGCATTAGGGAGACTGTCTCCCTGCAAGGTGACTATGCACCAGCCCCCCATCCCTTAGTGTCCCAGTGTGTCCCCTGGCAGGAGGGGGCTGGCACCAAACACACCCACCCCGAGCTGCCTGAGGCAGCTACCCTGGGCCCCCCACGGCATTTGCACACCTTCAGCAGCGTTGGTAGCAGTCAGCTAGGGAAGAAACCTTGCTTCCATGGGCATTTCTGCAGAGTGTGTAGAGTAATGGGGTGCCTAAAGCTGCCAGGTACCTGCACCCAGCTCAGGGGCTCAGCATAGACTCCTATAAGTGACTGTGGTCATTAGTTTCTTGTGATCACATGGAAGAAATATGTCTGGCTTATTCCTTTGCCTAATTTGTGAGACATAAAATTACAGAAATTTACGTTTCAAATACATTCTTAGACTAAGGAGAGTAAAAAGTGGCTGAAACCAATGCTTCAGAGTACATGATACCACTACTACAGTAATGTCAGTCTAAGAGTGCAAGTGAAACATCCTGCCATCCTTATCTGTTTCCCTGGCATGATGAAAAATTAAGAGCATTTTTAGATGAAAAATGTGCAGAGGAATGGCTTTTTATTAAACCCAGAGGTACTGTTGGAAAAGACAGAGAATCCTTCAGGCATCAAAGCCCTTCTTCCAGTCTGAAATCTTCCCAGCTGAATACAGGCTGAGAACAGTTGCTCTGAATTTCACAGGACGGTGTTAAATCTGAGCCCACCCAAGAGGAGAGGCCACCGGTGTGTGGGAGCCAGGCAGGCTGTTAGCAAAGAGCTCAGGCATTAGGCACACCTTCGCTAAATTCCTGGCTGCGAGGTAATTACTACAATTTGCTTTCCTTGTCACCACTTTAGTGGTACATGTGTATGTCTGTGTGTCTCGAAGTCTTCTTCTAGCCTCTCATTCCAGTTAATCATTGGGAGTGTTTTGAGTGAAATGCAGCAATCACCACCAATGCAAAGTGTTCTGTCACCATCAAGAAGGAATGAGCACCCTGGCTGAAGGGGGCCTTGCTTGGGAACACTTCCATCAAGAGCAAACATGGGAGCAATACACATCTTCCTGCCCATCGCCTCACCATGGGAAGGTGGGTTGGTACACAGCTGTCTTGACATGAGCTCTCTCCCATCCAGTTCCCTCGGGCATCTAGATGCCAACATTTTACTGTCCCTCCAAGATGAGAGTCAGAGAAAATGGAAATGAATTGTGAGTACTTTTAGAAAGCAGTATTTAGAAATATGGAGTTTCTTTCAGATGCTCATGAGGGTATGGTTGGTTTAAACCCCAAAAAAAGATAAATATCCATCTTGGTCTTTCTGATGTTGTTACATTTGCAGACCAGACAGTGACGTTCCTCAAAATTTTCCAAGCTAATAAGGTTGAAAATACAAAGTGCCCAAATACTCCTATAAGAACCTTGAATACAAAAGCCTGGATTTTCATCTTTTTATACTTTTACACAGGTAGAGTGACTACATCTAGCTTTGCACATACCTTATGAAAAATCCTGGTCTAAAACTCTGTTTTCACAGAAGGAGGAAGTTGTCTGTCAGCAGGAAGGATCAAGCTGCTGCCACCAGACCCCAGAGAATCCAGCAAAGCGGGACCGGATTCTGTAGTCCCGACTTGTGCTGCTGCACTCAGAGGGAAGAGCCCCACAGAGCAAGGACTGTAGGGTCAAACTTTGTTGTATAAAAACCCCACTGCACAAAATCTTAGGAGCAGAGAAAAGGCAGAGCCTTCCTCCCACCTCCCCAGGCCCTGGGGGCTTTCGCACTGCCACCACCCTCTCCTCCCTGCAGCTGGAGGGAAGGGGACATTCGCATGCAAATGAGGATGATTTCCCACCAGGAAACTCACTTTGTTTCCAAATTCCTATCTCCAGCCCTGCCACAGCAAGCTTTGAATGCAGAAGAGGATGAATGACCTAAAAGCAACGGAACTAAGCATTTAGCATAAAATCCCACCCACTGGTCCCCTTTACTGGAAAGCAAGATGTAGCAACACAGACAAAAGCCACACAGACTGGCAAGTGAGGAGGCAAATGTACACACACAGTTAGTTGGTGCTGTAAGCACCGGCCTGATGTTCCTACTCTGCAGCTACAGTTCAGTGTAGGCATCCCATCTGTGCCTCCGGGTTTAACCCCCCTCTCACTCCCCCACCTTTTAGCACCAGTTTGATGATCATGTAAGGCATGCAGATATGCCCGTAGCTGTTATTACATCCAATGGTTATGGATGGATAACACACTGCTGACACATACACCTCTTACAGGTGACTTCAAAGCCTCTCACTTCATGGCCCCTGTGACAGAACTGGAGAGAGATCTGTCCTGTGCAGGGTGTGCGTGGCCACAAAACTGAATTTACCTGTCTGCTACTTTTCACAGACTGTGGCTTACCACTGCCACTGGGAGCAAGTCTGAAGAAAACTTGCTGTCAACAAAAAACTGGACAAATTCAAGGGAACAGGGTGGACGAGGGAAGTGCAACTCATTCGTTTCCTTTAGTAGCATTGAAGAAAATGTCCATCCATTACATCAGGCTAGTCATATCAAACACTTAAAGACATAGAATAATGGAAACGTAGGGTGACTTGTGCTGGAAGGGACCTTAAAAATCATATAGTTCTGCAGCCAAGGAATAAAATCTGTGAGTGAATTGCTGTTAGTGAACTGATTCAAGTAAAACATTTGTGGACTCCCTCAGAGTACTTTTTTTATTTCTCTTACTGCAGAGAGTTTGTGTCAATTCTTTACTGAGCTGCTAAAAACAGACTTGTAACCTGTCCAACACAGTGTAAGGCAAATGGAGCTAAAGTAATTTATTGTTGCAAACCCAGAAAGCCATATAAGAGGACATTGCCTTAAAGTCTGCAGTTGCACTTGTGCAACCCCCCCTGGAGGAGTCTGTGGAGTTACATGAGGGTTAAAAAAACTAGCAAGCATAAGTAGCCTAATCCCAATGCATAACAAGTGCTCCAACAAGCATTTTGCCAAAGGTACCAAGGAGATTTAATTACTTCTTTCTCCTACCAAAGATGACATCTCCTGTGTTTGACATACCCTACGGAGTGTGCTTTCTATACAGAGTCTCTATTTGATTGTGCAAGGGCTACTTAAAGCTGCTGTGGGTAAAAAGGGAAAAGAAGGGCAGAAGGTGGTTCTGACCTTCCCTGGGTGGCTTCATTTTCAGTATGCCCTGACAAGACACCCTCGCAGTGCCAGAGGGCTCAGCCTGGGAACCTTGTGGGAGTGCACAAGTGGTCTCCTCACTTGAATGGAGAATGATGGAGATGATGAGTGGGCCTTTCAGCGAGGTTTTTCTACATTTCCAGAGTTTGCTGCTAAGGAGGTGATAGCACCATCACAGGGCTCTGGCTCCCACTAGAAGAAACGCCTTTAGCAGAAGCTGAACTTGTCCTGAAGAGAATAAGGGAATATGCAACCTTTCCTCAACTGAGGACATCTGTGCAGTGTGTGGACACAGCTGGGAAAACCTCTGCGTGCCCAGCAGTGTGCACAGGGACTGTGAGATGAGTTGGTGGTTGACCTTCCTTTGATGCTCTGACTTGCTCAGTGCCACCGCCTCTCCTGCCAAAAGGTTACAGCAGACAGACTGGGATCAGATGAACTTGAATTAGGGGACCAGATGAAGATAAGCAAGGGAAGGTCCAGATTAAACCAATCCTCTGTCTGAATACAGGGTGTAGGTTGTCAGGCACCTGCCCCAAGCTCAGGTGCCTGCCTGGCCCCGATGGTGGGAGACCCTCTGGGTACACTTGGGCAGATGCAGCTGTGGGGTGGAGTTGGTCAGTGTGACACCCTGATACTCTGGGGCGTCAGCCTGGCCCTGTCTGGGTGTCTGAGTCACGACGGGTGGGATGTGCCACACCTTATGTTTCCCCTCCACCAAAGCAAGCCCAGCAATGTGACACAAAGTAAAGGAGTTATGTTAGAGCTCTGATCCCACCATCTGACCCCGACGGGTGGACTCCCACAGTGATCTCACCCCACCAGCTTACTCAGCTTCACAAGCAGCAGAGAAAGGTCATGCTCAGTTAAAACCAAAATGTGCTTTCTTGCAGCTTTTCCCCCTTGGACCAGAGGCTGTATCCCTGACTTGGGCAAAGATCCAGTTGGAAATAATGGATGTAATTACCTTGTAAGCACCTCAGTGGAAAATATTGGTATAGTTAATTATACAGGGATGCAATGCTAACCCATTTCCCAGTGTTTAAAATACAAATATTAATGCTTTCTCCTTTGGGGTTTTGAGAAGATTAGTTATTGCTGCAGTCTAACTGAATTGTTAAGTTTTTCAGCTATTGCAATCATTTTAATGAGGTTTCCAGTGCAGGTTTTAACATCACTGGCTGGCATCATGTGTAGGAGTGTTACTCTCAACAGAGCTGGGGTTTGAGTGCCCCTGCAAGAATGAGGTCTTTGGCCATGGCCCTTTAAGTATCCAAAACTGAGATCTCTTTCAAAGGATGTTTGATTTTAGTGTTCTCAAATTGAAGATAAGAAACTCACACATTGAGTATCCAGAGAACTGAAATTGAAATTTGAGTATCAGGAGAATTGAGAAGGATACCCAAAACCTGGGACTTAGGTACCTTTCAAGAAATCCTGATTAAATTGTCTACGTGAAAATGCCTCTCTTTCGTTAGGGATCATAGGAAACAGTGTAATAAACTCACAGCATGCACTGAGCATGTACTCTAGTATTTTAACATTATGGCTGATTGACTTTCCAGGTGTTGAACAAGGAACCTGGTATTTCTATATCAGTCTGTCTGAAAATCCCCATCGCTTTCAGTCAGCTGCTGGGAGAGCCCTCTGTGAGCAAATGAGCAAAAGCCACTATATGTGTATTTGGTAACATTTCTGAACTATCTGTATGCTAGCAGAAAAGCTCAACTCTCTTCTTGTATCTCTGCAAAAGGAGTGGAGACAATTTATGAAAATAGAACTGTCCTGAGATTTCCCTTGAAGGTACCTGAGGAAGTTTTTCCAGAAAAAAAAAAAAAAAAATAGGAGACATCAGCACTTTGGGCATAGGCCTTATTGTTCAGCAACAATCACATTTTGCACGAGGCCACCTCTCCTGCCAGGAGCTGCGGTCACAGGCAGCACCACGGGGCCTGGTGCACCTGCCCCAGCACGAAGAGGGAAGGGACAGGCACAATGCCCTGCTGGGGAGCCCTGACACACAAAGGCCCAGACTTCTTAGGTTGCTATGGGAATTAATGAGGCCAGCAATTGGGAAATCCAGCCAGGCAGCTTAGGAGACTCCTGCTCCAACACAGAGCAGCGTTTGCCCTCCTGCCCTGCTGCAGCAACCAGGGCCATGCACTTCAAGCAAAGGGCAGATCGCTACTAAAAACTGCTTTTATCTAAATATTTTCTTGAGAAATAAGCCTTACTGCCTGTGCTATTTTCAGTTTTGTGCCTGTTTTGCTGCTATACCAGCTCAGTGGGAGCCCAAGCACAAGCCACAAGGCTTCCCATGCTCAACAGCAACAAGGATGGATTAGTCACCACCTTGACTTTTGAGTACACTTCCACACACCATGCACAGAAAAACTAAGGAAGCAGCTCCCCCGAAGGGAAATAAAACCACCATCCTCTAAAAGCTGCTAGACAAGTATTTCAGCCTGTGGAAAAAAGCCAAATAAAAGCATGTGCAGGCAACAGGCAAACTCTGGTCTAGTTCAACACCATTCAGGTGTACTGCCACAACCTGAGGACAGTCTCTGTGAATCACAACACTGCTCTCACAAGTGTCAGCATAGAATCTTTTAATACTTTACATAAAAAACTGCATACACTATAGTTTTATGTAAACATCATATACATCTCAGTTTTTGCCATGTCAGTTTATTAAAAACAGTCTCAGTACCACTGTTGAGGGAAGAGGGAGAAAAGTAAACAAACATAAACGGATACATTTGTTCTCTGAACCAGAGAAACACAAAATTATTTTCACCCAGGTTGGCCACCCTGTGAAAATAAGTTTTAAATAAATCTTGATTCTTTCAACTGCCCTTTAGTACTGAAGTTTGATGTACTCACTGAATAAGAAGAGTGCTTTCACCCATTTTTTTCCCAAGGCAAAAGTATTCAGTGGTATTATTTTGTCTTGTGTTGAAATCAATTTTAAACAAGACCCAGATGAGGTTACTGAGTAAGAATGTTTCCAATGCTACAGTGTTGTATGCAGATGACGAGTGCATTGAGTGTTTAATTTAAACATAAAAAAAGAGTCCACGAAGTTGTGCAAAGTAACTTCTTTTGAAAATAAACTTTTAAATAAACCCAAATCAACACACTTGCAGGAAACAACATCAAAAGTAAGGAGCAGGCACCAAGATCATAATATGGCAATGTCATCCCCTTGCTCATCCTGCCTCATCCATCAGGAGGTGGATGTCCAGCAAGCAGGACAGTTCAGCTTTACTTTCTGGCCTGGTGGCTTCTGCAGCTGGAGTCAGTTGAAGGCTCCTGTTATCAGCAGGCATCAGTCACTCAGGTCAAGTTCCTTTGCACAACACAAGTCCCACCTGGGCACCCCCTCCCCAGCTCACTTTAAATAAGCACCCCCTGCACTACCCCAGTTTGCACAAGACAAAAAAAGTAAGATATATACAGGCTTCACTTGGGATGACCCTCCCCTCCCCGTCTCAGTCTTCAGGGCACTAATTTCCACAGCAGATCAGGCTCAGGCTGAAACACGTGAGGGAGAAGCGAGAATGCTGCAGGCAGCCTGGGAGAGGCAGCCCCTTTCCCCAGCTCGCCTGGCTGGAGGCACATGCAGGCAGGAGGCAGAAGTCCCTTCGAGCATCTCAGCTCCACCGCCCTCCTCTTGCAAAAGAGAGGAGGCTGCCCGGGAGCAGCAGGTGTTGGCAAAGGGGCAGAGCCGGGTGCAACGTTTGCTCAGTCCAGTCTCAGCAGCTTTTTGTTGTTGAGTCCGCGACTAACTCACGGGGGCCGGTGGTAGGAGAAGGCTTCTCCCCACTTTATTCCCAAGATTCAGGGCATGCAATCCCCCCCTCCCTCTGTCCCCACGGCTGAGCAAGCACAACCCTTTTCGGCCAAGGCTCAAGGAGCGTGCTCCCTCCCTCAGCCCCCACCCCATCCACGGCCAGCCCCCAGCGGAGGGGGCAGGCAGATGCCGTGTGCGTGCATAACCCAGCTCCTCTCCACCTGCCAACAGGTGACCCAGGCGCTGTGCCCAGCGCCCCGCTCCAGACACGCCCTATAGGACTTTGCAGCAGTTGATGCAGCCGTTCTGGGTGCCGTAGCGCTTCTGCAAGGCTGCCCGGGTGGCCGTCTCGAAGACCTCCCGGACACCCTCCTTGGTCTTGGCCGAGCACTCCAGGTAGTCGTAGGCCTGGATGCGAATGGCCATGGCCCGGCCGTCCTCGGTGCGCACCGGCTCCTGCTTCATGCGGGCCAGCTCGTTCCGCACGTGTTCGTCGTTGCGCAGGTCCTTCTTGTTGGCCACCAGGATGATGGGGACGTTGGGGCAGAAGTGCTTGACTTCGGGCACCCACTTCTCTGGGATGTTCTCCAGCGAGTCCGGGCTGTCCACAGAGAAGCACATGAGGATCACATCGGTGTCCGGATAGGAAAGGGGACGCAGGCGGTCATAGTCCTCCTGGCCAGCCGTATCCCACAGGGCCAGCTCCACCTGCTTGCCGTCCACCTCGATGTCCGCCACGTAGTTCTCGAAAACGGTGGGCACATAGACCTCGGGGAACTCGTCCTTGCTGAAGACGATGAGGAGGCAAGTCTTGCCACAGGCACCGTCCCCCACCACCACGAGCTTCTTGCGGATGGCGGCCATGGCCAGGCTCGCCAAGCTGGCCTTGCCGTGCAGTAGGACGATGGCAGCGCCCTCCTCCCCGCGGCCGCCGCCTCCCGCTCCCTCTCGCTTCTCACAGGGCACCGTGGCGAGCCGGCCCGCGCAGGCAGGCGGGCGCACCTTCCTCTCTGTGCGCACCGGCACCGCGCCTCCGTCCCCTGCCTCGGGGGAGCGCTACGGCCGCAGGGCAGCGCCGCCGGTCCCGGAGCCCCACAGTAGAAGCGCTGCCGCCGGCTCTCACCCTCACCGCAGCCACCGCTCACCACCCGCTCCGCGCAGCCACTGCCGCAAGCTGCGGCCCGGCGCCGCTATTTAAAGGCACTCGCGACTTTCTTAATATAGCCGGCCAATGGGAAGGCAGGGAGTGAGGTCATCCCCGGCGGGGAGCGCTGCGATTGGCGGGCGGCCGCGGGCGAGAGGCGGGGCCGAGGGCGGCCGGGGGAGCGGCCGGGCCGGGGCGGCGGGGCCGGGGTCGCGGGGCCGGGGTCGCGGCGGGCGGGGCCGCGCTGGGAGCTTCGTGTTCCCGGTCTGAGCCCTCCCGGCCCCGGGGGATCCCGGCTTGGAGCCAGGGCAGGGTAGCGCCGGTCCCCGCCGCAGTCTCGCCGCTCGGGATGGCCGCTCTGTAGAGTCTGGGCGGACAACCGCCCAGACAGAAACGGCGATCGCCGCTGCGTCCCAGGTGCTGCTTTAAAGCCCGGGCAAAGTGAGCAGGGAGTAAATTGCAGGCGGTTGAATAAAACAAAAGCTTCCGCTAGGTGCTGCTGGAAAAGCGCTCGACCCCCTTCCTTAAAAAATTCATTATGTTCGACTGTCGCCAGCTCTTGGCCAGAAGGGAACGGAGGAATTGTAAACCGGGAGAAGCAGCATGCTTGAACTGAAACGGCCTTTGGGTTTCAATTTACAGGGATAGAGGAAGTCACAGCAATGAAAACACGAACGTGGAAAATAAAGGGGCGCCAAACACTGTAGTGCGTTTGCACTAGTTTGTAGCTTAGTTGCTGGGAGGGCAGGGTGCGAGTCCCTCCATAGGAGCAGCTGGCTGGGCTGGGCTGGGTGCTCGGGGTCACACGGACACCGCCGGCAGCGTCGCGCTGGGTCCCTCTTGCACCTATCGCTGCTCAGCCGGGTGCTGTCCCAAGCTTCCTGCCTGTGAGCTTTTCCATACAGACGATGTCCTGTGGCTACTGCCTCTCGGTGTTGGATCCAAAGTGTCCCGTTTTCCTACCCAGCCCTGGCGTTAGTGAATAGCACAAAAATGAATGGTTTGTACAATATGGTTGTTATTAAAAATTATATTTTAAAATACCCACTTGGAGAATGAATGCATCACTGAGTACATCAAATTGCCTGACAAGTTAGTTGCAGCAGAGCGTTACAGAGGGGTGTGTGTTAATAGGGCAAAAGGTTCACTTAATCCTAGACATTGAAATAAAATTCATTTTCTGTGATATCCATTTCTCCCTGTCAAAAGAGCATGTCCCTGGATGCTGATGGATGAATTTGTACCTTGATCTTACTGGGGTTTGTACAGCATATTTTATTTTAACATAAAAAAATTCAAACTGATTTTTGAAAGAATCCAGCAATAAAGTGTAGACATTGACATCGGTGTTCTTCAGTACCTGTGGCCTTCGAGCAGGCCAAATTTCTGATTTGCATCACCCCTTTAAATTTGTTGTCACTGCTCGCAGGCTTAAATCCTTCACAAAACTGTGTGGAAATCACCCCCATGCTGCCATGTCCTCCTGGCGATGGAGCACTGGCAGCTTGTAGCTATCTTCTCCACGATCCCAAGCACGTCAGGCCGTTCGGAGCGGCAGACAGGACGAATTTGCGGTGAATTTGCGGTGAATTTGTGCCGTACAACGCAAATCCCCACGCCCCGGCCGCTCCCCCGCGGCCGCGCTGCGCTGACGGCGGGGGCCCGGCGCCCTCTCGCGGCGGCTCCGAGCCCTGCACCGCCCTGTGCCTGTTGGGCAGGAAAAATCCAGCTCTGGGGCGGCGCAGGAGGAGCTGCGAGTGCCTCATCCGGCGCCAGAGGTGCTGCTCAAATATACTTCTGATTCCGTTTGTATTTGACTTTTTTGAATCATGCCTGGGTGTGTGTTTGTTTGTTTATTTTTAGGAGCAAAACGTTTCATCCAAACTGTCTGCTGGTCCCAGCGTCCAAATTGTGTTAAGGAATTGCTCCACAAATGTCCAGCTAACCCAAGTCAAACCCACAGCAGGAAGTTTTCTGGTGTCTGAGCAGTACACATATATTTTCAGCACCCAGTTTTGGTCTGAGCCGTAACTGCCTCATTTTCTAGTGAAGTCTCACATCTCTAGTCTTGCACACAGTTGTATTGAAGGGAAAGGGCCTGATGTTTCATCTCTCACCATGCAAGACAGATTTCATCCAAGGCTATGTAATTCCTTGACCAAGGGTTTCAAATGCTTTGTAAGGTTTTTTTCCAGAGGCATTATATCGTGAGACTCAGCCCTGTGACCAGTTCAGGCTGAGATCACACTCCTTTCACTGTCCTAGGGTAAACTCCAGCAACAGCCTCTATGGGGAACATCTAAGTCACTGTGGTTATCACACATTTGCACTTAGCAAATGTATCCAGCTCACGTATTCTAGGGCTGAATTTGAACTTTATGTTGTAGCTTTTATATTATCTGCATGAATCTGCACGATATGCTGAACTATAGTTCTTTAAGCAAGCTGAATCTTCACTTCTAGTTATCCCTAAACATGCACTCTTTAAGCAGAGCATTAGTTCTGCTGCACCATGTACATCTGTATGATTGATGAAGAAAGCATGAAGTAGAAGATGCAACTTGTTTGCTTTCATTGCTTATGCTGATGGTTTTGAGATTAAAACTCAGATTTTTTTTTTTAATTAATCCAATTGATATTTTTTTGTTGCTGAGAAGACAATTCCTGTCAATTACTGGAGATTGTTTCCAGATTATATTCCCCCCCCCCACCCCCCCCCCCCCGCTCCTCTTGCTAAACAGATTTTCTGAAGGGCATGTCTGTAAATCAGATAATTTGTATGCAAGCATAAATCTGTACCAAAAGCATGAAAGCTCAGTGGGGAAGGCAACCTTTCTCCTTTTTGCCAAGAAGTAGGCAAGTAAGTACATTGCCTGCTGTGGCATAACATGCTGAGGGGACCACGTGTGTTCTAATGGCACACTGAGTCCTGCATGCTGACTTGTAATGCTGGCATCAGGCATCCTGCAGTCCTCATGCAGGCAAAGCTTCCCGGCAAAGTGAGGAAGGCAAGAGGCAGTGAAATATGAGCAGTTCACAGGGTAGTGCTCTGATTAGATGTGAGAGAATGGGCAGAAATGGTGAGTGTCTGTCTCTCTAAGCTGCTAAGAGTTTCTGACACATTTAGGAGCCAGAACACTTGCTATGTGTCACAGCAGGTCTATTGCTTTCCAGCGTACCTGGAGAAAAGCAGAGTTTAACTCTCAGAACCTCTTGGGATCAGTGCCCTCAGCAGACAGGCCAGACTGATCTACCTAGAAACTGGAATGCCAAGGCACAGCAGGAGAAGGTGAAACCTCTGTATTTCCATACAGAGGTTTATGCTAAGTACAGTGCACATGAAAGCACACCATCCCAAAAAGAAATGCCTTCCTGACTAAAGAGCTGCATGGGATGCACTGGCATTGCTCTTCCAGGGAACAAGAAAGGTCAGTCAGAAGCTGTTGATTTAATTGTTTCAAGTTCTTATAGCAAGACTATAAAATCATACTTTAATAGGACTCAGGAAATATGGGCTGGCAGAGTAAAATTATACCACTACAGTAAATTAAAAGTGGCCTTTTGTCTCCAGCTGAGTTCAAATTAAATAAAAACAAGTTCCTCATCCTTAGGCTAGACTTTTTAGACCTTCAACCCCTCATCTCAGTTGAAGAACCCTTCTGTAGCTGTATGAAATAAATGAGCTGACCACATAACTGTTACAGATACTGATCATGTTACATATCTACATCAGCAATAATGCCTTTGGAAACAGTTCTCTCTGCAGAGAGACCAAACTAATCCACCTCTGGTTCCCTTTGTTCTCAGTTTTTAGTGATTGCAGACACCTTGCACTCTTTGTCTACCAGGAAAACTGAGACAGAGTAAGAATTGCTTGTCCAGTGCCAACAAGTTAGCAGGGAATTCAGTCTCTGTATCTGGAGTTCATGACAGAATGCTTAACAGTGGAAAGTTCTTTCTCTTCAGACTCTCCAGTGGATGTACTTCATTCCACTACTTTGAGGATGGTCAGACACTGGAAAAAGCTGCCCACAGTGGCTGCAGAGTCTCCATCCTTGGGCATATTCAAAACCCAACTGGACACAGTCCTGAGCAGCCTGCAGTAGTTGATCCTGCTCTGAGCAGGGCAGGATGGAGTAGATAACCCTTCCTCACCTCATCCATTCTTTGATTCTGCAATTCATTCATTTGTGATGCCTCAGCAGATCTGGAAAGTGATGTTTCGAGGGTCTCTCTGGCAGGTCTCCTCCTGTTTGACACTCCAGCACTGTCAGCCCACGTTCCACCGCGGAGTTTGGCACACTCAGTTCTGAAGTGCTCACACAGGATGAGTCTTTCGCAATAGGAACAAGGAAACTTCTGAAGTAAACATGTTGTGATTTGTTAATGATTTGTGTAATTTCCACTTTACTGCCAGTAAAGTAGACTTCTTTAAAAAACAATGATGTCATATGGTTCTCCATGTAGATTGGTTGGCTATATTAAGATACATTAACCTATTGCTTTAATTACTGTGGTCTTCATTATGGTCTTTGAAGTGTGGTGGTCAGTTCTCTCTGCAGGGGAACCTGTCACCTGAGGAAGCTGAGGCAACAACAATATTAGAAGAAACTGATCTAAGAGAAGGCGGTTGATGGTGGAAATTACTATCCTGTGAGTCTAACAAACTTCTGTTTCTTATAAATTAACCATAACTCTATGAAGACTGAGAACACTTTCTTAATTCCCACATGATAACTGAGCTATGGGCAAAAGCAGCATGGATGCACACAGAAGAGCTGTTGCCATTGTAGAATTCCACTAACAGATCATGGCAGGAAAAATGTCAATAAAACTGATTTGGAAAGTTGTTCACTGCAGTGTTTTACATTCCATGTCACTCACAAAATTAAGTAATTCAACTTAAAAAAATTAAATCTGTTATGGACTGAACACTGACCGTAAACAATATCTGAGATGATAAAACAGAAATATAGGGTGCTGCAGGAGTCTTGGTTACATCCAGATTTGGCTTACACCTTAATTTTTTGATTTATAATATTAGGCAGGAACAAGGTAGTCACAATTTCAGAAGATTCTGATACCAGAGAAACTAAAAGGGGGAAAAAATAGGAAAGAAAGGTAAGACAGGAGTATGGAGAGAAAAAAGGAGATAAGGGAAATTCCAAACTAATGAATTTCTCTCCTCTCCTCCTTCTACCCTTCACAAAAGCTTAAAAAAAATCCCATCTTTGGAATACGTCATTTTGTACTTCATCTTGATTTTCAAGGAATGGCTGCTTTTAGGAGAAAGTTAGCTGTAGTTGGAGATCACCCCGCTGGTAAAATATGCGTCGTCTTTGCTCTGTGTCATGAACACCTTCCCAGGTCCTATGAGCCAATGCTGACACTACTGACACAGACATAGATGGGAAAGAAATTAAACTCATTCTCTTGGATATGTCAGGGAAGAATGCAGTCGGTTACCGAGATCTCCGCTCAGTGTTCCACAAGGATGTAGACATCTACTGGTGTTATTTTAACGTGCTTATTCATGGACAGGACTGGCTTACAGCAAAACATCCTTGATTTTTGGGTTCCAGAAATCAAAGTGTTCTGCCTCAGAGTACCTATTATTCCAGTGGCTGCCAAGATAGAACTAAGGTATTAAGAAGAAACTACTCCAGGCAATGAGATAATTAACACTACAGAAGAAAAAGCTTGGGCTGCTAGCATTGGGGCATATGCTTACCTGGGCTGTTCTGCCAAGACAAAAGAAGGTGATGATAGAGGCCTGGAGATCATTAACCAATGTGCATTACATGAGGAAAGGAGGAGAAAGAAACACTACAGGCACTGCCAAATTTTGTGAGAAGTGAACATTATTTTGTGATTGGATTTCATCCTGTTGAAAGGTAAGCAGATACCTTTGTTGCTGTTGATTTTGTGCTATAAAAGCTGCTTTTATGTTATAGGAGGAAAACATCCCTTATCTGCAAAACATCACACTTGAGTAGTTGGATTTATTTCCTTCTCCATCTCCAATACAGGCTGAAGAGAACAAGTCTAGGTTTGACATGTGGAACCAGTCTTGAGAAATGGAAATGACCAAGCTACCATTCTCCATGGAGGTTTTTCGGTCAAGGGAAATACACACAGACTAGGACAGCAACATAAACCAACAGTAGTGGGACAAGCATGAGAATGTGTTTTAGTGAATCTAATCCCAGGTTCCTGGTAGCAAGACTTAGTGGCAAACAGCTGTGCTGACAAAGTTTCCTGGTACGCACTCCCTTCCATACCCTTCCTTGAAGGGTGTCCTTAGGGAAGGGTGTCACCACACAGGTATCCAATAGTCTGCTGTGCTAATAGCAGTGGGTTTCTGACTGGCAGAGCAGGTCTGGTTTTCTCTAGGATTCATTTGTAGAGCTGGCCTGGTCTTGGTTCAATATATGCATCAGGAATGCAATGTATAGCATAGAGCACAATGGAGGCAGTGCTATCTCCACCTCTTCTTCAGGCACAGGTGAATAAACTGGGGTAAACCAGCCTGGATCTGGAGTAGGATAGTCCAGTTCATGATTGAATTCCTACCTTAAAAGTTGAGAAAAATACTAGACTTCAATTTCTACACTTCTTTGTTCTTGTGATCTAAATGCATGTTAAATTTTTCTGTCTTTCCGTAGCACTTGCAGGCAGAAGACATGAAGAAGAGGGAATGCCAGCAACCATACTGTTGACTTTGCAAGTCATTAACAATCTGGAAAGAGACTGAGACACACTGTCAACTTAAGCAGAATATCTCAGAGAGGCACAGAGGTAGACCAAAATGGAAAGACTTCGGGTGCAACTCTCCACCCCTCTCTTCTGAGAAGCACTGAGTCCTGGCAGCCCAAAGAACTGAGTTATGGACTGAGATTAAAGGCACAAGGCTGGAAGCAGGCAAGTAATGTGACTGAAGGGTTTGAAGGCTCATGCTGAAACACAGAAATGGACAGAGAAATATTTTAAGGTAAACCCCTTCTGATCCTGAAGTCCAGCACTAACTGAGCGTAACTGTCATGAACCAGGAGAACATGGAAGTCTGTTACTTTGTTTTGCTGACTTCCACGGTGCTGGTGTCATCACTCTGGCAGCCTGGTAAAGTTTCTCGGGGGAAACAAAATGAAAATAAAGGCAAATTTCTAAACTGATTATGCACCTGGAGCTGTACACTTTGCAAAGGAGCTTTTCCAGGTGAGACACCTAGCAAAATACACACATAAGATTTTTTTCTTACCCACTCTTCCCACCAGTATTTGTCTATTGATGATATCATGGGTAGAAATATTGGGCCTGGCCAAGTATTCAGTATTGGATGGGTTGCTGCTTTCCTTCTCCATCACTTTTTGGTAGCAGTTTTGAAATCCACAGTCACACTGTGCCATGACTACAAATGCTTCAAGGATGACATTTTCGAGAGCACCTTTCTTCCAAGAATCTCTGGGCACTTTTCAACATGAATTACCAGCCCATCTCTGGTGCTAAGTAGGTGTTATTTCCATTTTCAAACTGAGAAGCTTAAACTGCTGGCTAAAGTAACTGTGAATCATCTACTTCTTGGAGCTTTCTTTTTCTTGTTTTCCATGCTCTTTCCTTTTTGTCACCTAGGCCATTCTTAACCTCAATTTGCTCTCCCCTCTGTCTATAATAATCCCCTCGATGCAACCTGATATTGTACCCAAACTTTAAAACTCTTCCCCCCATGCAACTTGGACATGTGTGCTGTGCATAAGTGCTCTCCTGATTCAGGTAGTAGCATCATTAGCACCTTTCAAAGAGCTGTATTTATGTAAATAGGTTTAAATTGTTATTTCCATTTTGTATGTGGATGTGTGGGTGGGGAGGATTAGTCTGCAGATAAGTTAAAGAGCACAGGTGTCTCGGGTGCCTCTGATGTGGAACACTGAACTGGAGAGAGGCAGTTTTGCAAAGATTGTAAGCACGCACTGCTCCCCTTGCTTGGAAAGTTCAGACCACTTGGGTGAATCAGACCTCACACTACCTGATGCTTAGTAGGACACTGGGCAGCATATTGGCTGGTGTCTGTTTTCAGTCTAAATAAATAAGTGCTTTCCTCCAGAAAGGTGTTTTGTTCAAGATAGGGGTAACTGGTTTCTTTCCCAGTATTCACTGTACATATCTCTGAATTAAACTGTTGTTACACTTACCTTAGTTTCTGTTTCTTAACATTAACTTTTTTGTTGTTTATTTTATGGGAAATAGAAAGTTGGCAATCTGTTTCCACTGTATACTCCTCTGCAACTGGAAAAGAGAAACTCTGGGGAGGTTTTTCATAATCTTTTGCTAAACCTGTATAAAGTCACTTTTTGCCACTTCTATCAAAAAATCAATGATCTCCCTCTGTATCTGGCTCAGAGCACTTTTTCAAAAGCTCTTTACTATGAGGCTAAGAGATCCATTTGGCTGGAGTCTGTATTTTAGGGCATTTGTCTCCCATGAGAAATACAGACTGGATAGTTTCCTGTTCTGTATTTTAGCGTTGTTGTGCGATCTAGAAAGAAGGGGATATATCCCAGCAGTCAGTGTATTATCCTAAGGCATCTGTATCTGGGGTTGCTTCTCTATTCCACCTCAAGCTACATCTGTGTGGCTGTACAGAAGAGGCTGTGCACGTCTGCACTGCGAAGTAGCTGGGAGGAAGCAATACCCCATGGCAGCACGGAGCTCAAGGGGTGCTCGTTCAACTTTCCCACTTAGGAATGTGTCCCCAGGATCCTCTGCAGCCTCCAGCGCAGGTACACCTGCCAGGTGATACTGGGCTCCTACCTGCAGGCCTGCTGGCATGGGTATTGTACTCACTCATGTGAAGAGCTCAGACATTAGCCATGGAAGAGTTAGAAAGTCTGTAGGAGACCAATACTTGGAAAGTGATACATGCCTGTATCTTAAACTTGGAACAAAAATCAATAGTGATGAATCTGTACAGAAGCAAACTGCCAGCACTCAATACCCAGGCGAGGCTTGAGCCAAAGGGCTCTCCTCTAGTGTAAGTCATGCTGCCAGTGTTGGAAGGGAGAGGAGAAGAGGGAAACTGTTTTATTACCTTTTTTTTTTTTTACTTTTGTGTATTTAAATATTAAACATGAGTATTTATTAGGGAAAATAAAAAACAAAGGAAATAAGTACTATGGAACAGAAGATGGAAATTAAATGAAGTTCATACATCATTCAACATGGCCATTTCTAAGATTAAATACACTATTTGCTCCCCATCACCACAGTTGTCTAATTGAAACAGCAGGGGAATTCATACTAAATTAGGTGAATATGACGATGTACAGTACAATTCGGGATTTCAGCAAAGCAAATATGCATATAAATGATATTGATGTATTCAGCAGAAATAAGAATAAATAAATAAAGCCAGTACATAACAATAAGAGGGCAGTACGTGAGAGCAATTTTCCATTTTCATTGCAAAGATAGGTTATGTATTCCATGAAATAGTGCTGTAGTAACCTGCATCCTTAAGACAAGCTCTTGGACACTCATGTCTTGAAACATCTCCTGCAGATCCCACTTGATAAAGGACCTGACTTCCCCCCATAGAGCTCTACAGACCATGATAAGCCACAAAAGCAGTGACAATCTGGAATGTGTTCTGTACAGAGATGTAGGAAGAAGCTGTAAGCTTCAGAGATATCTACAAAGTGATATATCAGCAGTGCTTTAGGAAAAACCTCCCTGCACAGCACCCAGTACAGGGCTTTGGAAGGAGGAGTGATTGGAACTGAGCAAAGCCCCATGTGTTCTTTCCTTTTCATTACCTGTTTTGCAGATGCAGTGGAGAGAGGGTAATATGTCTTGCTTAGCAAGACCATTCTCCATTTTGTATTAGTTTCTTATGTAAATATATCTTCCTAGTGGACAATCTATCAGTCTACCTACTAATTCATCCGTTTACTCAAAATTATCTTCAGACAGGAAGCATGTTACATTTTATGAAAATAGATTCTCCTAGGCTTTTGTCTCAGTTTTCTTCATAATGTCTTGCCACTTAAATTCATTTTGTGAAATGTACTGCATCTGTTTTAAATAATTCATCATTTTGTACCTCTGCAATCAATCAGAGAGTGTCAGAGTGATATAAGAGCCTGTAATTTGTTATTATAGTTTGATGGAGATACAGGGCTGGATCATGGTTTTCCTCCACAGCAACTCTGAGTAGCATGTGAAAAGGAAGAAAGACTGCAAGTTATTTGCCAAAAATAGATTCTATGTGTCCCTAAGGCCTTGAGAACATCTCTGCTAGTGGACTTGCCCATCACTGAAGGTATCTCTGCGCTGTTGATGTGTTCACATTTCAATCTGCTCAATTGCCCAACATGTGCTTTATGCCAGCTACCTCCTGTGTCAGGGTGACACAGCTTTTGGAGAGGACTTGTCTCAGCACACCCCTCAGGCTGTGCCTGTTGAGGGGACAGATTGGTAGAGAAACATCCAGTTCATGAATCACATCCATGACTGGTTTCTGAGCAGTTCAATGCCATTGGGAGCAACTTTGTCAGCTCAGGTGTGGCTGAGCCAAGCAGTGTTGCAAGGTGGATATGCCTGGGTTCTGGGAATGGGGGATTTAGCTGCCTGTCATCATCCTGCTTTGACTGAAAGGGAGTTTGTAAGCTTAAAGGCATTAAAAGGACCATTTTCTGTCTTTCAATCCTTCTGCTCAGGCAGTTGGATAGCTTTGGCAGAGGCTATCCTTGGCTCCAACCCAGCTGCAGGCCCAAGTGCACAGGTCACTATCACAGGCTGACCAATCCAGTGGCCCAGTAGAGGCAAGGCTGCTGCAGGTCCCTGGCTGCAGCTGCAGGTCCACAGGAACACTCAACACACACACACAACACAATCAGCTCCAAGGGCCTCATCCTGTTCTGCTCTCTGGCAGATCATGATGGAAGCCCATTAATAAAATACCTATTTTTTTAAAAATATGTTGATATATATTTTATATATATGTATATATTTATATGGACATCTATACAATGTGTATGCCTCTAGCCACTATCCTGAGACACTCAAGTCTACACAGTAGCTGGTCCCTGAACCCTCTCATCTCCAGTTGGCTCTTGCACAGACACACACAGTCGCGTCTCCCAGCTGACTTCCAGACTCCACAATAACCCCAGTAGCAGGCCAGGACCCCCTGGTCCCTCCAGTAGCCAACATACAGATCTCTGGTGCCTCCAGCATCCAAACCAGGCTTATGGTTGCTTTGATGTCTGTCTCCTAAAGCCTTTTATCCTACTGACCAGTTAGTCCAGCTTGACATTCACCAGTGATTCACCCCCAACACACATGTGTACACAGAGTAGAGAGTCCCTCACCCATGAAAAGCCTCCGAAGTGGAGTTCAATGAGAAGCCAGGCCCTTCTGAGCAGGTGCAGGGCATGGACAGACAGACAAAGCAGCCAGCCAACGCTTGACATGCCACTGGCCCCTTTTATCCCCTTGTCATTGTGTTTTCCCACCCTTATTCCTTCCCAAACCACCAAGATCCCTCCCTTTCCCCGTGGTTTGTTCCTCCTCTAAACATCCCATAGTAAGTCTTATGCAATTCCAAGATGCTCCTCCTCTGTGTCCCAACTGTGTCCTGTACCCCTTACCCCTCTCAGTCCATAGAGCCTTTCCCTTTAGCCCCAGGCTGAGGATCCCCAGGACAGCCCTGGGAGGGGCTGCACCGGGGCTCATGTCCCCTGCTGGGGGTTTCTGGGGTTCTCCCCCCCACCTCTGACCCACCTTTTCCTGTGGCCAGGCTTTAGTCACACTCCCCAGCCACCATGGGAAGGCACTTTTGGGTCTGGCTCAGGCTCTGCCCATCATGGACAGCTGCCTGCCAACACTTACCCTGGAGGGAAGTGAAATGTAGCTGTGCTTAAAGCCTTTGGCAGGTTAAAGCCTAAATAAATATTTATCAATGGCCAAAGGTAGAAGAGAGAGATAATAAAAATGCATCTTTTGGAAGGCTCCCTGTCCACCAATTTTCTGCAGGAAGGTAAATTTAAATTAATGTTGCACTTAAACATTGCTTTGCTTTTAAAAATGATGAATGGGCCCAGGTACATTTCCAGTGACCTGCTGTAAACCTGGTACACACTGCATCAGTAGTAAATTGCCAACAGATGATGATGCTCTGGAAATACGAGGGAGGCAGCTCAGACTTTTTCTAGTCTTCATTCAAGTCTCATCGGAAAGAGCACACTGGCTTCTTTCCCAACAACTGGAGATCAAAATCCACAGGACTTGGTCAGCCTCTGCCATGGTTGTCAGAGCATCAGCGTGGTCCCCCTCACTAAACCAACACTTCAGCCTCATGCAGGAACCACAGAGGGAAGGGCGAGAGAATGGAATGAGCAGGATCCAACATCACAAAAACAAGTTTGTTATTTTCTTCCACTACAACCCAGACAGTTGGATTCCCATTATAATTAGACAGATAAAGAAAAGCATCGTGGTAACACCTATCAGTCTTTTTTGACACACTATTATGATGATTGCCATATGGATCAAGAGAGGAGTTTGCAAACTCAGCACTATCTTTTTGTTATGTGTTCATACGGTGCCAAACATCAGGGGCTGTACCACCCCAGAGGAGAGGGAGGTGCTCCTGCTGGTGACAATGTTTTGTGACATCCCTTGCTTCTGTCTGGCCACAACCCAGTTGCTTGAAGACCATGGCAAATCATCATGTCCAATAAACTCTGTTAACCAGAGATCTCCCCAGATTCTCAATCTGTCAGGAAAAGACATTAATGCACTGCCAGCCCCACAGTGGCTTCCCTACATGGTCATCCAAGACCCCTGGGGAAAGAAAGAGCCCAGGGACAATCCTTACTCACTTTGACTCATTGGGAAACCATCCACCCAGTGCAGGATCTGGTCTTGGCACTCAGTCTGCTGCCTTATCTCAGCTACAAATTAGTGTTAAACATAAATGTTATTTATCTCTAATTATTAAGGCGATGTGTAACAGCACTCAGGAAAGATCATATTGGTGTGTGTCTGGATGCAACCCAGCCCTCCCTAAATCATGCTGAAAGCTGACTTCCCTCCTGCTGTAAGCAGATTACTTCAGTCTCAGTGTTGGTACATGAGGAGAAGATTTGTTACCCTTCTGGAAAATCAATAGGCTCTTGGCAAACTGGCTTTGGTGCTGTTAATTGTCCTGATGGCACCATTTGCCCATCTACCAAACTGCAGCAGGAGAACCGCCCCACCTGAAGGCCCAGCCACAGACCCTCTCAGTGGCTGCAGAGCCCTGGCACAGCTGGGTTTGCACCTCTCACTGCATTTGAACCAAGCCCAGCTGAAGGTATAGGAGGATCTGGGGACTGGGAGTGCAGAGCTCATGGAGGGCTTTGCCATGTTTCCATAGCTATTTCTGCTCCATGTCTGGGGCAGTGCCTCTGCCTGGTGCCCAAAACTGGCTGAATGTTCACAGGAAAAACAGAGGAGTCAAAAATGCTGAAAATTCCAGATGCCTGAGGCAGCACTGCTGGTGTGTGCAGCTCCTCAGAGCCTCATCAACATGCAGAGGATGGAGAAATCCTATGGCAGAGCTCACTGGTTATGGACTGTCACTATGAGGCTCTGGTGTGAGTGCCCCACCTGCCCTGCGAGGAAGGGTCTCTGCTCCTCCTCCTCCTAACCCAGCTCAGTGCTGCTCCAGCAGACAGGAGCAAGAAGCTGTGGGAGAACCTTCTGTGCAGGGCCAGGACAGGCTGGAGAGGCTGGAGTTGAACTCCAGGAAAGGATGGATCTGATGACAATCTGTAGCACGAGCAAAGGAGCGCTGGCCAGGCTCACAGGGGCATTGCAGAAGTCCTGGCTGCTGCCTCTGGAGATGTGCTCAAAGTGCAGCTGCTGCCCGGCTGCTGGGATGGGGAAGGGACGGGGCAGGACCCTCACACCAACGCACGTGGCCCCCCCATCCCATCTGCCCGAGCTCTGCGTTCACCCAGTGCCAGCATCGTGTGGGACCTGCAGAAAGCCAGGCTGGGCCCAGCAGGCTGGGGAAACGGGCAGGGGCAAACGGCAGTGCCCGACTTCCTCTCGCTCCGCATTAATCAGCGCTTTTCTGAATCACAGACGTAGCTTTGTCTGTGGGATATCAGCTATGAGATTCAGAAATTAATTCAGCTTGGGAGCTTTGGATGACTCAGACTGCTATGAAAACACCCCAGGGCAGAAATGAGATGTAGGGAAAATTCACCCTGGGGGTGTCTCTCAATGGACTTTAACTGAGGATAAATTTAATTTGCAGAACTGAAACATATTTTATTTACTTTTTTAAACTAGCATTTTAAATTGAAATATTCAAATACATAATCAAGAGGCTCTTAATGGGTTGCTTTTATTGAAAGAGAGTTTGTTTTAAATTCCTCAACCTCAGAGTCCCAGACATATTTCCTTCCCCAAGTGAATTCTCTGTTGAATTTCTCTACTGCATTAATTATGAAAATCAGAATTCAACAAATAAACAGACAAGATGACACAGCACTGATGTTAGGCTGCCCACAACCTAACCTGTGATCCTGCTGGAAGTTGTCTGTAAGTCTCAATGGAAAAGCAGTATGCAGTAGTCATATGTGCTTTTAGGAGTTTGTAAAGACAGAGCTCTTTCTCATGCGTCACTGGGCTCCCAAAGATGGGTCTAAGTTATAACAGCCCTTAGAGTTCACTTAACTCTGCTGCCAAATGTCTGCCTGCAAGAAAAAAATACATACATTTTTGTAGCCGGAAAAATATCAAGGCAAAGGATTTGAAACACTGAGCCATATGGACTCCTGCCTTAGCTCCCTCAGTGCAGCAATGCTTCATTGCAATCAATAAATGTTTCATCATCATTTCTGGTGCAGGGAGGCTGTAAGGAGCCCAGGCTCAGTTCTTGGCTCCACTATCTGCTCTCTGTGAGCTTTAAGCTTTGTTTCAGGTCAATACAGCAGGACTCAGTGCCCTGTGTTCTTCACAAAATGCAGGCTGTGTGCTGTGGACTCCCACAGAAGAATCAGAATCAGAGTACTTTGGGCTGGAAGGAACCTTCAAAAGCCATCTAGTCCAGCCCCCCTGCCATGAGCAGGGACACCTTCCAACTAGATCAGGTTGCTCAGAACAACAGTTGCTGTTCAACCTAACCTTGAGTGTTTCCAGGGATAGGGCACCTACCACCTCTCTGGGGAACCTATGCCTGTGTTTCTTAACATCCTTATTGTAAAAACTTCCTTCCTTATAGCTGAATTGATCCTCTTTCAGTTTGAAACCATTGCCCCTTGTCCCACTGCAACGAGCCCCTACTAAAAAGTCTGTCCCCATCTTCCAGTACTCTTTAGGTACTGGAGGTTGCTATGAGGTCTCCCAGGAACCTTCTCTTCTCCAGGCTGAACAACCCAAACTCTCTCAGCCAGGAGAAGTGTTTGAGGCCTCTGATTATTTTTGTGACATCTTCTGGCCTCACTGCAACAGGTTGATGTCCTTCCTGTGCTGGAGACCCCAGAGCTGGATGCAGGACTGTGGGTGGGATCTCACCAGAGCGGAGCAGAGGGGCAGAATCCCCTCCTTAGGCCTGCTGTCCATTCAGCTTTCGATGCAGCCCTGGATGTGGTTGGCTTTCTGAAATGGGGTGTTCAGGACAGCTCAGGGTGCTCCACTCCCTGGGTGTAGGGGATGGACAGGCAGCAGACTGTGGCAATGGAAAGGAGTGGGCAAAATTTTGATGATGCCTTCACTGCTGGGACGCCAGTGCTGATGACTGGGAGCTGGAGGGAAGCCAGACAACTGTATGTTATGAAAGAAACCCCGACAGCAAAATCTGGGGAAGGATCTGGGGAAATTCCTTCCAAAAGAAGGGCCTTGTGCTGCAGGACACATCTGGATCCCATTTGTTTTCTGTCTTCTCTGGAGATGCATCAGACTGTTTGAAAGCTCCTTGTGACCCACCCAGCCTGTGAGAGACAGGAGCTGGATCTGGCTGTGTTTTCATAGATTAAAGTCTGGGATGTGACCAGGGGCTGCAATTCACTTGCGGGAAGAAATTCAGAGAGACCTGTGTGTCTTGCACTGGGCTTTGGGAGAACCTCAGCAGGAAGTGAGGGGCAGTTTGGCCACGTCTGCCCCCAATATAGCACTGCTGCAGCAGAGGGGGGCTGATTTTCAGGCTTTGTGATTAATGATGCAGGTTTTATATCAGGTTTGATTTTCTTGCTTTACTGGTGGTTGAGTGTGGTAGCCGATGAACACACATTACAAGGGACAGCGAGTTTTCAGTAAGACAAGTCCCTAGTACCACAAGAACCACTTCATGCTAGGGTGACCAGAAAGGCTTCTCCCAGGACGCTTGTTCTGTTATGTTAATCTGTCCCAGTTTGGATTCCCCGGTTGGCTGTCAGCCTCTACCCCTTGTCACTCCCCCAGAGTTCCCCACTGGCCCCCGTTCCCTGGTCCTGCCTTTTCCCTGCCCAAGGATAAAACTCTGAGCTTTGGGATCATGTTCGTATTTGCCTCTGCACCCTTCGACAGTGCAGCAGCAATAAATGCTCCTGCCAGAACGCACACAAATGCCCTTCTCGACTCTTTGCTCCCGACTGTAGCACTGAACCCACCCGTGCGTCTGTGGGGGCACACGGCACCCCACAGAGCCGGGCAGGGACAGCAATAGTTGAGCCTGTTCCTTCCCTACACCCCCCAGCAAGTCTAAGCCAAAGCCATCCCCACAAAATGCTAAGATAGTGTCCTGGACAGTGTGGATCCTCCCACGGAAAGGATGGTCAATATCTCAGGGGCAACATGGGTCCCAGGACATTGGTTTGAAAAAAGCCAGATAATACAACCTAAAATAACCCTGGAGAATTTGCTGCTCCAAGTTGTAACAAAGAGACAATGGTTGAAGCACCTGCTAATATTCGAAGTGCTTTTAGGGATTAATTAGCTGTTGCTGATGCCCTTTGTGACTGACTACATCTGCCTGGGACATTGTCAGAGCCATCAGTCAAAGTTTTTGCCCTTCTGAACTTTATTTTCTATAACCTCTTACAAACTAGAGCAGGTATAATGCTTTACATGTATTCTTTGCTATGCAAGATTTATGATATGGGATAGATATCTCCATTTCCGCTTAAAGCCATAGAAAACATCTCTGTGGCTGCTGACATGTCATGAGCATGCATCCAAGTATTCCCTACAGAGGATGCAAGGGAAGGAGATGCATCCTTGTGGACAAGCCCAGCTGGTGGACTGATAGCTCTGTTTTTCTTCTGCCCCATGAGGAATGTGCTCCCCTGCTGGAAATGCTGGAAATACCTGAGGAAATGCTGGAAAAGGAAAACTGGATTTGTTTGCCAGTCCCATCTCTTGCGAGAAAACAATCCTGGAAGGAGCACTGTCCCACAAAGCATTTCCATGGGTCACAGTTTGCAAAGCCCTTTGAACTGCACAGTAATTGGGGCTCCAGGGTGTAAACTGCATCTACTGAAAACATGAATGTGTTTCTTCTGCACAGTTCAGGCATTGCATGGCACAGATGTGCTGAGATAGTCTCTGGCAAATGGTTTAATATTTGAGGGGGCTTCTGCATGTGTACAGCAAAATGCGGGTCCTAACCCCCAGCTACAGCCTCTTTGTGTTAGGAACCAACACATCTTCAATAAATGGTAACTTTCTTCCACCAAAACTCCATCTGCAGAAGAAATATATGCAATTAACCCTTCACCATTATCCCCTGTGTTTATCTGTTTGCACTCACCTTGCATAATGAAAGAGTCAGATTCACTTTGTGCTCAGTTACGTAACTTGAGCCTTGAGTTTTACTCTGTGGGTTTCCAGCAAACCCTGAGCTCAGCTGGGCAAGGTCCTGCCTGCTCCGGGAGGCAGCTCCTGCTTCCCAACCAGCTTTGATCTCAAGACAAGACAAAGAGCCAGGTTTTTAAAATGCACTACAAAAGTACCTCTGGGGGTATCCAACTCCAGCACAAAAGCATTTCATCTGGATTTCCAAAATGACAGGGGGATGGATATGTTTTGAATACAGCGATGAATAATTTAGTTTTCATGAATTTGCCTGACTTCACAAGGACTCATCCCGATTTCAGCCTGAAATCTGCCTTCCTTTCTACTGCTTCAAGCAAAAAAAGCCATGGCCCTTGAGAGAATCCCCTGTCCCAGGGCCGTTGCTGCAGCCCAAGAGAAGTGTCCCCGATGCTGTTCAGCAGGTGGCTCTGGTGGTGCTGTATCGTGTGAGCCTGGGGTACAGACACAGGGACAGATGGACACAGCAACCAGGAGGCCACTACTGCAGAAGGCAGGACTTGTTCCCTTTTATCCTTTCACTTCCAGCCACAGGACTGCCCTCTCCCTTGCTCCAGAGCTGGCATCTGTCTGACTATGACCAGAGCTGTTTGATCTCACTCTCCTGCCCCAAAAGATGATTTTCTGTGATGTCAGTGGAGGAAACTGGCTATGGGTGGGCAGGGGCTGCATGCAGCTGTCCATGGCAGCACAGTGAAACAACTCCCTGGGCACGGCAGACCCCATTCATCGGTCCCAGCTCTTTGTCCTGCCCAGCGCAGGGGAGGGAAAGGCTGATGCTGCCGAGCTCTTCATCACCTGACTGCCACTGACACCTGCCAGCCCCGCTGTCCGCTACGATGTCACCTCCCTGCCCCTCGGCTCCCAGGACCCTCTCACCTGCCTTGGGGACAGCAGACATGGGAACTTGTCTGAGCTTAGGGGAGATCTTATTGTTCTCTACAACCACCTGAGAGGAGTTGTAATGAGGTGTGAGTCTCTTCTTTCAAGTAACAAGTGACAGGATGATAGGAGATGGCCTCAAGTTGCTCTAGCAAAGGTTTAGTCAGATATGAGGAAATATTTCTTCACTGAAAGGGTTATCAAGCATTGAAACAGGTTGCGCAGGGATGTGGTGGAATCACCATCCCTGGAGGGATTTTTAGCAAGTGTAGATGGGGTACTTAGGGACATGGTTTAGTGGTGGCTTGGCCATGCTGGGTTAATGGATGGACTCGATCTTTGAGGTCTTTTCCTACCTAAATGATTCTGTGATTTTAAGGAAGCCAATGTTAAGCTGAGGTTTCAGCCCACAGCTGTGCAACGCCCTCCCCATCATCCCCACCTGTGCCAATGGCTATTCCAACTCCCCCAATCCCTGTCCTTTGCCCATATTCAGGACTCCTGAATAAAGTATTTTGGTGCTGTCTGAGGGGTATTTTGCATTGTAAACCTGAGGGATGCTACTTTCAGCACAAAGTAAAGCAAATGAGAGTGCAGGCAGGGGTTCACTGGGCAGGTTGGCAGCACAGCCCTTGGGGCAGGAGGAGCAGGAAAGTTTGATGCTAGGGGACCTTGAGAGAGAGGACCCTTTGGGAAGATGGCGACGACTGCAGGGGATTTTTAAGGACCATTTCTGCTTCCACAGTGGCCTGGAGTCCAGGCAGCTCCAAGGGGATGAAAAGTCACCATATGCTTCTTTGCCCATGCGTACACCTGGTGCATGAGAACCCTGGTAGGAACCCACAGCAGGATCTGGTCCAAGCTTTTCGTCTTGCTCCAAGGGGCATAGCTCTCTGCAGGTTTTGGGGATCCCAGGGTCCCTGGTCCTTGGGATAGTTTGCAGCATCACCTGGGTGTGCTCAAATACGTCCAAGCTCCTCTGCACTTTCTTGCTGTGCATGAGGCATGGCTCCTGCCTGCAGAGTACCCACATGGCCCCAGTGGACTGGGAGCCATCCAAGGACACCAAAAGGGTGGCTCAGCTGGTACAACTTACCAGAGTGGCCCTTCAGCCGGAAGGAAACCCTCCATATTTTCTGCAGATTCTGTACACATAATATAGATTGTAAAAGTATAGGTAAGAGGGACTGCTTGGCCTAGGGAGAAAGAAGACTGTTGGCAACATTTGATTCTCCTGCTTCCTCTTCAGTGAGATGAGATTATTTCCTTTATTTACAAACATGAATGAACTAAGCTTCACAGCAACTCACCCAGGCTGAAGTCTCATTAACCCAATTTTAAACCAGGTGGGATGTGAGTAGAAAACTGAGCACTCAGAGCCCTGAAGTAAGGCCACAGCAAAGGGAGGAGGACAGCAGGACCAATACTCCGAGAAATCCTGAGGGCAGCTCTGGATTCCTGATTCAGGAACTGCTTGGGGCTGTGCTGGTGCTCCTTGCGCCAGGGCTTGTACCTTCTCCTGGAAATCTGTGTGCATTCTGGTGCCATCTCTTCAAAGGAACCATGACCTGCTGATGATGTTTGGCAACCACAGACTGAGCAATTGAAAAAGGCAAAATACCAAACTGTTGCTCTACTTTGTTAATGACACACTTATGCTGTGGGAAAAATAGGTTGTGAACTGAAGAAGAGGCCCAGAAGGTACAAACAGAAAGGAAATCAATTCCTGCTCCACAAAGAATAACTTATTCTGTCATTTCAGAACTTCTGGGCAGACGTCTTTGCTGTTTGGGTGTTGTCCATGTCTGGATTTTACATAGGTAATTCAGACAGAGAAGCCAAGGCTTGTATGTACAGTAATTCTCTTTCAAGTTACTTCTCATTTTCCCTGTTCTCAGCTCCCCTGCTGCCTTTCATGTCAATGCATGGAAACCAGGGTATAGTCCATGAAATTAAGCAGTAAGGACTGATGTCCGGCCTTTAGAAGGAAAAGATGATCATTTATCTGCCAGACACTCAAGCCATAGGGTTCACTGCAAGTTCACAAACCTAAGACCACAAATTTTTTTTTATGATTGTGGGGGTGCATCCTTTTTTAACAAAAATCACTCCTTCATGAGGAATGAGTCACATACACAAAGATCCTGACAGTATTCAACTAACTAATCAATAAATGTTAAAGTGCAAGATGCAGATCCCCCTGCACTGCTAGTCTGAGTCATCCTGATGCTGGATTTATCACAACCTAGACAAAGATTCTAGTAACAGCACCAACTGTACAAAACAAGGGTTTTTCATTCCCTTCAACTAAGTCAGCTGGAGCTCTTAGAAGTGACTGACTGAAAGGGTTACACATAGTGGCCTGCATTAGGAAAGGTAACTAAGCAGTCCAAGGGATGTCAGGGTCTCTGTAGACTTGACACCTGTGAGGGCACACTTGGAATATTTCATTCAATTTTCTGGCCCCTTCCCAGTTCAAAAGGAAAGCAGAGGAACTGGGAAGAGTTCAGCCAAGAGCTCCCAAGACAAGGTCCAGAGTACTTTGCCTACATGAATAAGCTTGTTGAGTCTAGCAAAAAGAAAAAGAGGCAACATAACAGCAACCTACACCTCCATGAAACAGAGTTACAAAAAAGCTGGAGCCAGCCTCTTTGGCAGTAGAAGATGATACAGGGAAGGGCAACAGCCACAAGCTACAGCTCAAGATGTTCAGATTGAACTTCAGCAAAATTTCTTTATTCGGAGAGCAGTGCAGAGAGATGGTGGGCTCTCCATCCTCAGTGTTTGCCAAAACATGAAGAGACAGAGGCACAGGTAACCTACTTAAGCATGATAATAGTCCTGCTTCAAGAAAGAAGTTGGACAAGAGACCTCCAGAGGTCAGTTCCAACCCACACTGGAATGGTCTGTAATTCCCAGAGCTGGCTGTACTTATTTCATCTCTGAAGAGGGAAGATCTACAATCCCCTAAGTGTGATGACCTGGAGAGCAAGTTAACACTGCTGAGAGGGTCCAGTGAGTCCTTGTTTATTCCCTACTTCCCAGGAAAGAGCAGCAGAGACTAAACACCAAATCCTCTGCACTGTCTGAGAACTGTTCAGATAAACCCAGTCAAATCTAAGTGAGTGAACTGTGTTTCTTGAACAGAGGAAAATTAAAGTCCTCATGAATTCTGCTCTGTCCCACCCAAGTGGAAACTTGAACTTGGGCATATGAGCATGTCTGACTAGAAAATCACCAAAGGAGGATTTTCTGTGCTCTCTCACACACTGGACTGTCTTTTACTGTCTCCAGGTGCAGCCCATCTCTGAGGCTTCTGAGGAAGTCAGGAAAAAGCCCGGAATGCATTCAGCTTTGTGTACCAAGGTAAAACACCCAACTGGTTGTCATAGGCTGAAGGATGGGATTCAATTATACTCACAGTCTTGAGGTGAAGTAGAGATCTTATGATTATTTTGAGGTCAATGCTGATAGTCCATTTTTCCTCTGAGCCTGTGAAGAAAGGGTCTAAGCACAGGTCACAGGGATCTGGAGCTTTGGAAACAGACAGGACCAATAAGATCTTGTAGTACAACCTGTACCAGTGGCAGCTACAGAGCTCAATCCACTGTCAGAGTTTCACTGTGCTGCAGGAATGAATGGTAAGGACTTGCTGCCTCTTCCTGGCACTTCTATTGTAAATGTCTCATGAAAGAAAAAGAGTTTCCAATTTACATATGCTGGGGTTGAATAGATAAGCAATCATTCTGAAAAATGAGTGTATGCACATATGAGCACCCACGCATGTTGTTAAACCTTCTGACCAAGGAGAGATAAGCCTGGTGCTGATTGTTTATGATCATGCAGTAAAATTTCTATGGAATTGTCTTTCTTGGATGAAAAACAGAAACAGACACATGAACTCAATTGTAATTAAGCCCATTTTATTGTAATTCACTTGCAATTCTCTAAGCTTTCAGATCTTGTTTTGGCATTATAAACACCTGCAAATCCCAGGCAACATAAATAAAATCTTGTTACAGTAATATCTATAGAAAATGAGATTGGCGCAAAGTATGATAATTGCAGCTTTCCAGCTCCCCTATACCCATACACAAACCAATAACATATAAAGGCTATTTATTCAAAGTGCTAAGTCTTTTCCTGTTCTTTATTAGAGCACAGCCCCATGTGATAGGCTTCATAAATACGTGTAAGAAAAAGAGATTGTTTACAAAAAATTATAATCAGAGAAATTGTATTATCCTAATTTTTAGATAAGTAGCTGAGATGCAGCTCGGTTAAGAAGTTTCCCTGACACCAGGTGAAGAGACTGGGGCAGTGGGGGGAAGGTAACCTAGAGCTCCTAACCTCATCAGTCCTTCTAAGTAAATCTCCTCCTTTAAGAGAGGCATCCCAAGAATTTTACATTGTCAAGGGATTCAGGAGGAAAAACTGTTCCTTCATTGGCCTTTGTTGGCAACTCCAGTGAAAATCAGTGGAAGGAAATCCTCCTAAACACTGTTTAATTGAAGGATTTAGATGAGAGGCAACTGGCCTATCCCATTATCATACCTAACACTTGGAAAAGCAGACTGTTGGCTCATCCTGTAACTGCTGGTATCACCACTCAAGGGAACGGAGGGGGTGGCATTGCAGAATGAGATTGTAATCAGATACACAACTCTGAGATGGGCTGGAAGAGGCCTGGAGGATCAAGTGACCCTCTTCTAGGATCGTAGCACGTTAGGTAAAAGGTAGCAGGGTTGTAGCAGGTTCTGTAGAAGAATGCTGACAGAAAACTTTCTGACCTGAAAAACTTCTAGTGCTTTAAGATCTAACAAAGCATTTTAGGGACTAACTCCTAGACCATTTTAGTCTATGACAGGACAGGTCTCATTCTGGAACAATCTAGAAAAATGGGAAGAAAACAGCATATAATACCTCTCCTTCCCCTGGAACAGGATAAAAACAGTTGTGCCTCAGGATAATGGGAAACAACAGTGACTTCAGTGTGTTAGGTGAGGGTGAAAGCACAGCCCATGACTTTTATGCTGTGCCTTTAGAATCATAGAGATCAGTGGAAATGGCTGTGGTGCAAAATGTAAGAGAACTGAGATCTCACCATCTTCCTGCACACTTCTCCAAGGCTGCACTGCCCTCATGGTGAAGAAATTTTCCTCAAGTTTAGCCTGAACATCTCAAGTCACAGCTTGTGACAGTTGCTCTGAGTTGCCATTACAAAGAAGGGCCCAGGTGCTCTTTATAACTCCACCTTGAACAGCAGGGCCCAACACTGGATGCATGATTTCAGGTGTTGAGTCCAAAGAGACATGGAGTATTTCCTTGATCTGCTGGCCACACTTCTCCCAGAGTAGCCCAGTACGTGGTTTCTTTAATTCCCAACGAGAGTATCTTGCTGGCACAAATGCTCTTGGGATTTTTGGTTGGAGCTGTGTTTTTGTATTTTTTTTCTCACTTTGTCACAAAATAAGTTATTTGTCTCCAGGGGAATTATGGGAAGCATGCTGGGTGACTTTTGGTACCTGAGTGATGTTGCTTGTGTCCTCATCATGAATGGATGGATCCGAGATGAGAAGTGCATTCTCAACTGAGTAAACTGACAGAGCTTTAAAGCATTTCTTGCCTTGTGTCAGAGGTTTCTCTGTGGGAGATGTGGGATGATTTTTGAGACAGAGAAAGAATTGTCGCTACTGTGCAGCTGGGACTGGAAGAAGCAAGGTCTTCCCAGAGTAAACACCAGAGTGGAAAAGGTTTTATTTGTTGTGGGCATGATGAGCCATTGCTTTATTGATTTGAGAAGCTCTGCAGTCACAGTGGGCAAAACTGGGTGTAAATAATTAAAGGCATTGCCAGGAATGGCTTAGGGATCCAGCCTGCTATTGGAATAATATTTCATTGTCTGTCTTTTGCTGCCTTTTACCTTGAAATATAACATCTGGATTCTGAGAAACAGCCCTTCTTGGGACGAAAAGTATAAAAGCACATATTCCTTTGGAATATATATGTTACTTGCCAAGGCAGAGCTGAAAAGGAGAAAGACATGTCCCCAAAATTTTAAGGAAACATGAGGAGTCATAGCTGTAGTCCATCTCACCTAGACACTTAGTGTCACTCTCATTCTACTTATTCCTCTTTACAGAATAATATTTTCTGAGCCTTGAAAACCAAGGTGCTGGGATAAACCATGAGGTGCAGGCAGCCATGTGAAGGGCAGATGTTATCTCAGTTTGCATCCTTGGTAGTTGGAGCAACTTCCAGCAACAACTGGAGGTGTAAAGTGACTCTCTCTAAGAAGCGAGGGTGGTACTTGAAGCGAACCAGTGGGAAATAAAAAATGACACCACTGAAAATGAACAGGACGATGTAGAGGATCTCTATTTGGGGTTGATCAATGATGGGAGCTAACACCAGGTACACAGCTGCCATCAGCACGATTATGGGGATGATAATTGGGACCTGTGAAAGGAAAACATCAGCATAAAGACTCATGTAATTCTGGGCCACTGTGGGTTTGGACAACTCTGGAAACCTTTCTGCAACCTGAGGTATTACCTAGAAATACCAATTAATTCAGCAATCCTGTTTCCCAGCCTACCCCCACTCAAAGGCTGAACACCCCTGCAAGAGCTACACCACCATATCACACCTTAACCCCTGGTCTTTCCTGCCCTCCTAGACCTGAAGATGCAAACTACTGGCTTTTGTACCACGTCTGTTCTGGCTCTCCCTACTATCTTGCATCTAAAAGCCAAGCTGTAGACAAAACACAGAGTAATTGTATACAAATCAGCTTAGCACCATTGCACAGAAAGGTTTATTCATGTGTTGACAGACAGGTGGACAGGCAATCTTGGAGGCAATTTCTGTAAGCCTGGTCAGAAAGCATTTAAACTTCAATTTGAAGCCACCCTTCCTCAAAGGAGGGTGCCTTGTGCATTCACTAATAATCCTCAGTCACTGAGGAAGCACTGCAGATCAGCTCGCTCATAGCATCAGGGGAAGAACACGTGACTCCTGATTTCCTTCCTTTTATCTGTTTTTTGGGGAACAAACCTGTCCCCATGTCATCTCAAAGGACTTGGGGCACCCCACCTGAGTTTTTTTTCCTCTGCAAGGTTCTTATGCCTGGCTTACCCTCCAAGGGGTTTGCCCAGGGTCTGCGAGCATAAACAGGTGATTATATTGTTGATCAGGATCATATTTCATTTACCACTTAAATCTTTTAGAAAAAAAGAGGATATGGTAGATACATTTTCCATAGTGAGGAGGCAGGGCATTATTAGCTTATCAAGACAGAGAATTCAACCTTGACCGATGCCTGTATATTCACACTATCTCACCCCTTGTTGACTTTGCTGAGACAAAACTTGAAATTAAAAAAGGAAGGACAACCACTTTAAATCTATAAGCCACCAGTGCTCACTCTTTTCTCTTAATGTTCTCTTAGTCATTTGAACAAGATATGAAAATATGTGAGTGTTTTATGTTATTACTTTACCTTGTAAGATCTTGGCAGTTCTGGTTTCTTGATTTTTAAATACAGGAGCCCAGAAATAGTCATGCCATAGAAAAGCCATGCCATAAAACTGGAAGAAAAGGAAAAAAATTAGACCGCATTAAACTTGGGGTGAGATCATCCAGGAATGTCAGGCCTGCCTTGCAGATCCCAGATGTTCATATCTTAAATTAAAAAGGTGAATATTGATATAAATTTAGTAGTTCTTCCATTCATTACCTTTCTAGCACAAACAATGAGAACTTTAAAATTATCTGAATATTACAGATACATTTCAATTAGGATGAATCACATTCAGTTAAGTCTATAGTGACAGAAGCATTCATGCATTGCAAAGGTGCTGGTTCCCAAGCTCTTTCTTTTCTTTCTTCCCTCCTCCTCTCCCCAGTATTGGTTAGAAAGCAATAGCCCAGCCTCAAAAAGATATTGCGAGAAAATACTTATAAACAATGTTATATAATGTTATAAATACGTATAAACCCAGGAGCACAGGCGATGTAAACAGAAACCCTACACACACATACCTGAAGAAGTTCACGATACTGGTGAAGGTTCCTGAAATTATCATTATTAAAGACATCGCAGATGTGAACAGTAGAGCAGGGGAGGGTGTGAGGCATCGCACGTGAGCCATGGACAGAATAGCTGGCTGAAAAACAAAGCAAAACACTGTATCATCATATCATGGACCCAGAGGTCCTCAATCATCCCCCTCAGCTGCTGGTGGGAGCTTTGCCTGCAGCCAGAGCCACTCGTAATCAGCAAATAAGCAGCATATAAAACCAGACCAACTCTGAGGAGTGTAAATACAGAAAACTCCTTCAAGGGTATTTTTATTGTGTCTCACTGGTTTCATATCAAATATTCTCAATTTGAGCAGACAAAATGAGGTTTTCAAACTACTGATGTGACAGACTGAGTCAAATTAGAGCTTTCCTGACCACCATGAGGACCTTTTGCCATGGAGCCACTCTTCTGCCCTCTGTCACATCTCTCTGGGACTTGACTTCTCTTGGGATGACTGGAAAATGAGCCAAGGAGTAACCCTGAAACATTTACATAACTACAAATTAAACCAGGATTTGTTTCAGAACATAGAGAGGCTTAGTAGCCTCTTTATGGTTTGTTTCATTGGGAAAGTTTAATGAGAAATGCTACTTTTTTTTTTTTTTTTTTTTTTTTTTTTTTTTTTTTTTAAATTCCCAACCAAAATATTGAGTGTGTGAGAAATGGCATAAACGTTCAGCTCATAGTCTGGTATGGTCAAATTCAGACCATCTGTGCACTTCTCAGCACAGAACTTGCCATGATACAGCAGGCACTGTCCTTAGAGAGAGAAGTTGAGGAACCAGTAACCACTGAAACCAGGAACCACCAAAACCAGCAACCACCAGTCCAGTCATTTCCACCAACCTGGTCATTCATATGCATAAAAGATTCTCTGCTGTGAACCAGGAGTGGAGCTGGGATGGAATCATAGTTTCATAGAATAATTTGGGTTGGAAGGGACCCTAAAGATCATCTAGTTCCAACATCCCTGCTGTAGGCAGGGACACCTTTCACTGGACCAGGCTGCTCAAAGCTCCATCCAACCTGGCCTTGAACTTCCAGGGATGGGGCATCCACAGCCTCTCTGTGCAACCTATTCCAGTGCCTTTGCACCTGAGAACAGGAATGCCAGATGCTATGGGTGGGAAGGACCAAAAAAAGCAGAGAGGTTCAGGAGGAACACAAGAAGCCTGCTCAAAACAGAGGAAGACAAATACAGCTCAGCCTTTTTTCTCTTCTTTGTGGAGCAGTGTGGTTAACTGTGTTTGGGGGCTGTACCTGTGAGTGAGGGGGTCTGTATCAGCAGCTGGGATGGGCAGCAACCTGAGAGGCTTGTATGCCCAGGTACCAGCAAATGGGGAGACTGGGATCCAGGGGCTGAATGTCAGCCCAGCCGCTGGAGGGACCTACAGTGTACATATATTTCTATATGTATTTCCCACGAATAGACCCCTGATCAGCCAGAGAGGGTAACAAACGCCCTTGGTGCTGTTAGTGCTGATGTTTGTGTGAGCCCCAGGTGTGTCTGTATGTGCAGCTTTATGTGCCCTGCTGTCTGTGTATGTACATATACAGCTATACATGTATGTGTGTGTGTATATAAATGTGTTTCATACCTGTGTTTGCGTGTGTGTGGCTACTGGGAATACATGCTGGACTTACTGGTTGGACCAGGGAGGAGGGAGCTGCAGCAGCCTGACCTCCAGTGGGCTACCAGATTTGGCCCACCTAACAAAACCAATGATAAACCCAAGCTAGGAGGGATGTGAGGCTTGGTGTCACCTTGTAATTGCTATGAGGCTTGAAGAGCAGAGATATCCTATGCTGCATCTAAGCTGCACTACCCATGAGAAGGCTGGAACACCCCTGAGACCAACCTGTGTAGTCAGTATAACATGTGAAGGCAGCTGGCTGGTGCTGGGCTACCTTCCCAGTGCAAGCAAAGGTGCCTTACCACACACAAGCATGGCCAGGTTCCCCTTCCCTGGCAGGTGTATTGACTGGGTCACCCCACAACCTGTGCCTGGTGCCCCAGTGCAGCAGTATTTGAGTGGTTCATTTCAAAGGTGTTCTTAAAATTCAGGCCAGATGTGAATATGTAGCTTTTTGAAAGTACCTGACTGAAGAAGAAAGCCCAGAGACAACAGGAAGGAGATGGGGATTAAAGTCTTTGAGCAAGGAACAAAGCCCTTGAAGAGCTATTGCTCTGCCAGTTGAACACACACAGTGTTTTCCTCTCTGCTGTAGTGTCACGAGAAGGTGAAGTTGCTCAAAGCAAACCAGACCCTTTTTTTGTGCTTACCATATGGCCCTCCCTGGCAGCAACGTAGCACACGCGGCCTCCGCTGAAGAACGTGCCATTCGATGAACCAAACGTAGACAGGGCCACCGACAGAGAGATGAGCCATGCCCAGCTGCCCAGGACTTTGTCCCTGAGGTGGCAAAGAGTACACAGCATGAGATGCAGTTCACAGATGTATTGAATACTCACTCTAGAACCAGACAGGTTTCTTCCCTCCATTATTCTTGTATTACACGGGATTTTTTCCCAAAGTCTTTCTAATGATTTAAAGTCTTCTTGCAATTCCCATAATATTTAGCAACTAGTAAGTATGTCTTGTCTGACAGCTTTTCTTCCTCCTTGGTGTATTTAGATCTACTTCTATCCACACTGCAGTGGTGTACAAAGCTGTCACCACAGGCAAAACCACCTTTTTTGTGTACTGATGCTGTGGCAAAAAGCCTGAAGATACTGCTATCACAACCAACAATATTAGCTTGGAAATCACAGAAAAACTGTTCCTGTCACACTGGAAGAAATATTCTGTTATAACCTCTTCTTCACTATGCATAAGATTTTAACCCTTTAATCCCACATGCACCTATTACTGCTATTCTGTGAATCAGGCTTAAGCCAAAGCAATGGTTTGAATTCCAGATGTTTGGTTCTAAAGCATGTTCAGACATTTCTGGTTTGCTTTCTCCTTAACAGAAGAAGTAGCAGAGTTACAAACAGAGTTCAAGGTAAACATTTGGAAGGAATGATAATCTTCTCACCTAAAAGTGAAGATTGTCTTCTGAAATGAAGCAGCATTAAGAGTACTAATTGAGTAATAAGTGCTGGTGTTTGGGGTAATTGTCACATACACAAACACTCTGTTTATCTAATTGGCAAAAATTCAAAACTCAGATGCTTTTTAGATCACTTTATTTACTAGCAAACTGAAACCTGCAGTTGCTGTTAAATCACTGTCATCAAAGAAACACTGCGAAGAGCTTCCTGAGCTCCTTTTGTGGCTGCACCTCTCACCACTGAACAATGTTTCTTTCGGGCAGTTTTCCTCTCATATGGGGAATAAATGCATTTAAATGTGACAAGTCCTCCTCTGGCTTCTTTATACTCCTCCCATTCTTTCTTAATGGCCTGAATAACTGCATCTCTTGCTTGTGAGCCACAGACATCACCCCCTCCTCAGAGTCTGGCTTCCTACCTGTCCTCAGCCTTTGAGTGCCCAGCTTTCCTGTCACTAGTTCAGTATTTCTTCCTGAATTGCACTCTTGGGTGAAAAGGTTAATCAGGCAGGAAAAGGAGATGTGTTACAAAGGAGGAAGCTCAAGAATAACTTGTTAATTAGGAATGATGGGAAAGGAAGTGCAGGGAAAGTTCATGACACTGCAGGCTAGTGAGGCTTTGTGACATGCTCAAACAAAGCACTAGACCTTTAAAAGCTCCTACTCATAATGACGGTGAAAGGCTATTAGGGAACACATCCAGCAAGAGCTCGGTCAGGTCTTCAAATGGGAGATCTTGTGAAATGCACACAGAAGCAAAGCTGCTGCTGACTTTTTAGGAAGAGGATGAGCAGCACATAATCCATGGATACACCATGTCATCATTTCTGCCAGACAACTCATTAAGGGCTATCAGGGATTCTGTGTCTTTGGAAATATTTAGACAAAGGCTGGGTGTTCTGGTGGAAGATCATTGATGGTGTCTACACCTCTCCTGATGGTCTCTTCCTCCTAAATTCCTTGTCTTGCACAGAAACTATTTAATATCACCAAACACTTCAGGTTGATGAGACGTAGAAACTGTTTCTCTGTAGCTCTGGAAAAGCACAAGCCAATTGAAGTTACAGTTACCAAAAGCTACCCAACCTGTGTATAACACCTCTCAAAGGTGTTGTTGAGATCAGTGTCATTTTCCATTTCCCCCCAGATGGAGAAACCGAGCCAAAAGACTCTGGTCTGCTCTAAATTCCAGGTACCAAGTGGACAGGATTCACACAGTTGGCTCTTGTCTCATTCCCAACCCCCCACTTATGCATTAGCAGGGCAGCACATTGCCCTCTCCATTTCATTTAGATATTTGGAAATATCTAAAATGTGGGTCATTTCTCAGTCCCCCGGTCTGGATATGTACCCTTGCTGCATTCCCAGTGCCTGTGGGGAGATGCTCCTGGTGTGACCTTCACCTCTCCTTTATGGACACTTTCCATGAGGTAAAACATGAGGGGGGGGGGAGCTACAGGTTCCCAGTGTAAATGAATGAGAATGGGGAGTAAAGGATGGGCCATCTTGGCAGCCTAGATGCACCTTGGAGACCGTGGCCAGATGAAGCCGGTCAGGCTTGGCCTCACAGAACCACAGAATTATAGAATCATAGAACAGTTTGGGTTGAAACGGACCTTGAAGATTATCCTGTTCCAAGCCCCTGCGATGAGCAGGGACATCTTTCACTAGACCAGGTTGCTCAAGGCCCCCTCCAACCTGACCTTGAATGTTTCCAGGGATGGGGCATCCACAGCTTCTCTGGGAAACCTGTGCCAGTGCCTCACCACCCTCACAGGAAAGAATTTCTTCCTTATGTCTAATCTAAACCCATTCTCTTTCAATTTGAAGCCATTCCAGCTTGTCCTACCTCTACAGGCCCTTGTAAAGACTTCCTTTCCAGCTCTCTTGTAGCCTCTTCAGGCACTGGAACATGCTATAATGTCTCCCTGGAGCTTTCTCTCCTCCAAGCTGAACAGTCCCAGCACTCTCAGACAGTAGTGTGCTTCAGCCCTCTGAGTATCTTTGTCACCCTCTTCTTCTCTGTAACATGGCCTGACAGGTCTTCCTGGCCTGATCAATGCAGTGCTGCCATTCCCTCTGGGAATAACATTTAAATCTCCTGAAACTCAGGAGAGAACCAGTATTTCATGGGGCTGCATTGCCTGTGTTGCCCCACACAGAGCTCACCCCCAAGTGACGGCCACAGCTCCTGAAGACAGCAGCTCAGAGGGAGTCATGGCTGCCAAGTAGCTCACGTTTACCAGCAAATACAGGCATGTAACCAAAGGAATGGCAATCATCAGAGCTCTGGGAAGGGTCACCTGGAAAAGGGATGACAGCAGTGTTAGGTGCAGCACATTTATGCCTGCACTGTGCTTTTTTTGTTTGTTTTGTTTTTGCCACCACCCACGTCTCTCATTCAAATTCCTCCGCTCCCTAAGCTTTTCCTCAGAACAAGACATAGATCCAGATTCACATGGCAGTTTTCACACCAGTCTCCCAAAGATGTCAGGCAAATGGTGAGGTTGTACAGTTCCAAAGTTAGTCTGAAAAACGCCACAACCAACCAAAAAAATAAATCAAACAAAAAGGACCCACCAAACCTTATTAAAAAGATTTTGATTCATAGCTGCCCAAGATGTCTTTTGCATACTTCTTGATTACTTTAACACTGATTTATTCATTACTAGTGTGTTATGTCTCCTGGTGTGCTGCATCTTCCCATAAACATCTCACTTCCATGGACAAAGTTCCAGTGTGTGCTGCATCACATTTAACTTCTCTACAGTTTAAATCAGAACAGGGGTTTGATACCAAAATCTCAAAGGGGATTTGCTCTAGGAAGGAAATATTTCTTTTTTCTTAATGGCAGGATTGTGTCTTAGAACACCACAGGATCATTATAAGACTCAATAAAATCAACAGTGTCTTACGCAACTGAAAATACTGGGAAATGGCAACTGAGAACCTGAAATACCAATCTTTGCATTCCCCATTCTCAACACAGGACAAGATATAGCAATTCCTAATGTTGTTGTCTCCACTCTGGAAGGGCCTGAATATCAGTGCTCACAATCCTGTGGGAGAGAGTGGCCCTGGAATCTTGGCTGCCATTCAGGTTAATATTTAACTCTGTATTTTCCTTTAATCTTCAGGATCTTGTGTGCTGCACTGGTAGAAAGCACACTCTATAAACTCTGCACTCACGCAACTCTTGCAAAGTAAGAGTTGTTCACTGCTGCAGTGTTTGATCTGTGAAAATGGGTAATATGGTGCAGAGAAGGCTGATGTGAGATGCAGGTGAGCTACTTCAGTGCCTATAGCACAATGCTAAAATGTAGATGTTTAAAGATAGGGATCATTCAGAGAGTTTGATTCCTTTTTCAGTGAGGCTTAGCTTGCTCTTAAATTGCCCCTCCATGCAACAGGGAGAGATAAAGTAGTTTTCTGAGTTTTCTGATGCATAGATTATGGATCAAATCTTTAAGGGAACATGTGGTGTTAAGAATCCTTTATGGATTATAGCAGTGAGTGCTTTTCTGAACAAATCTAGGTGTCTACAGCGAGATCCTCTAAACACTGAGATAAAACTTCATCCCCAAAGCATCCAAGTGCTGCCTAATAATTTTTTTCCGATCAATGGAGTATTTTAGGACTTTCATAGGATCACAAATGATTTGGATTGGAAGGGACCTTAAATATTACCTATTTCTAACCCCCATGCCATGAGCAGGGGTTTCTTCCACTACACCAGGTAGGTCAAAGCCCCACACAAACTGGCCTTGAACACTTCTGGGGATGGGGCATCCACAGCTTGTGTCAGTGTCTCACCACCCTCACTGTAAACCCCTTGATCACCTTTTGTAACACAATCACAGATAGAATCAAACATATTAACAGCAGGATTAAGTAAAACCCAGCTCACTCACTCACTCATTCACTCACCTCAGGCTTCTTCAGTTCCTCAGTTACATAATTTAGGTTGTTCCATCCATCATAGGACCAGAGTCCCTGGTAAAATGCCACTCCAACTGTGCCAATACCTGCAGTCGTGCCTTGAAAACCATTCTGAAAACTCTGAGTTTGTCCCTTGGCAAGCAGCACCAACCCACCCACCACGATCACCAACAAAGCCAAGAGCTTGGCAGCTGTAAAAATGTTCATAACAGATGTTGCCAGCCTCACGTTGAGACAGTTGATGATAGTTAAAACCAAGATGCAGGCAGCAGCTGTACATTTGATGGCAACCTGTGGAGATGAGCATCCTGGGTAGAACGGCGCGATGGCATACTCAGCAAAGCTCAGACAGACAGCTGCCAAGCCAGCTGGTCTCACCAGGATGACAGAAGTGTAGGCAAAAAGGAAAGCAGGAAAAGAACCAAAAATCCTCAAAATGTAAATATATTCTCCTCCAGACTCCTTAATTATTGTTCCAAGCTCAGCGTACGACAAGGCTCCAAACGTGGCCAGGAGACCACATGCTGCCCAGATCAGCAGGCTGCTGGCAGGGTTCCCCATGTGATGTAGTACCCACTCAGGGGACATAAAGATCCCCGAGCCTATCATGGTGCCTGCAATAAATGACACGCCACTAATCAGGCCAACCTCTTCTTTCAGTCTTAACTTCTCCTTCCCTTCACTCAGATCTGTGGACGAATGAAGTGGATCTGTCATCTTCCTTTCCCTCATTGTGGAAATGTGAGGAGATGTTGTAAGGAGAGAATGTGAAAAAAGATTAAGGCATTTGAATAAGGACTACCTCAGGCTTTAAGGTTTAGTCAATAATTACAAAAGTCACTGCTGAACACTGCTGAGAAACACAAACTTATCTTCTGCATTTCACATTCTTTCATTACCCATCTTATCTTGGTGATTTATTATGCCAAGTTTGATTATCCCTGAATCTCGCTGCAAGCAATGGTAATGGATAGTATCCAGCACCACCTCAGAATCTCTCAGCATTACTGGACTGTGATCCTGGTTATCTCTCCTTCAAATTACGCTTCAAACAGCATCTGAAATAAGGATCAGGTAAGCAAAGTCCCCATGCAAATCTGTACTTTATTCTTTGTTTAAAAGTCAATGTTCAAGCACTCGCTTCAGTGCTCAATCATATTTTCATTCTTCACTGTAACATGATCCAACAAACAAGTCTGCCAGCCAACATGCTATGGCTTTGCTCAACAAGGAACATTTCCAGTGTCTCAATCAAAGAAACAGATATGTTTTGCTAAAAACAGTCCAGAGATTCTTTTTCTGCACAGTAGTAGGGGACAATAGGGGCTTTTTCCAATTTTAGAAAGTGCAGAAGAGTGAAAAGGCTACAGTTACATTTTTCCAGGGCCTTTTTACCATTGTACATAAGGTGTGCACGCTTTTACCAGACTATGATCTTCAGAGCACTTTGTCACAGCTCGTTGTGCACACATTTCAATGCACACGAGAGAAACGCGGCACAAGCTTTTGAAGATACCTCTGACCCTTACTTAGATATCTAACACATAGAATTCCAGACCTTGAGGCAGGTCCTGCTATGATTATTACATTGCATGAGGGTGTATTTTGTGATCAGTGATGTGTATGAAGTATTGAGTGGAAGGGAATTTCCACATGGATTCCCTTGAACATGAACTAAACTTTACTGGAGAGTTACTGTCCTTGGAGGTCTCTTGCAAACTTCTGTTGTGATAAATACCAGAAGTGAGACCTTTCTCTGCCCTTCATGCCAATGACAGACCTTGAATCTTTAAAACTATCTGTCCTTCTCAAACATTTGAACTTAAAAAAGCATGACTATGAACAGAGCAGTATTTTTATTGTTTGTCTAAAAATTCCTTCTAAATCACTCAGACTTTTTTTCTTTGCCATTCTGTAAAAAAAACCCACCAAAAATCTAACTAGCTTTGCAGTTCTCTGCAAGAAGAATCCAAGATAACTCTTGGACCCTTAACAAAACTCATGGGTCCACAAGAAAAACAACATATACAAGTTGCATAATTTTGCATGCTAAGGCAAATAAAGTTCCTCAAATTTTATAATCGGGTTGAAGCCCTTTAAGTTCTCTAAAGAGGAAAAAAACCTCTCAAATCTCATTAAAAAGTAGGGAGTTTTAGAGTATAAATGTTATTATGAGATTAAGGAAATAATGAGAAAAGTTTGATGGGTTTCATAAAGGATTTCAGAAGCTATTCCTAATATCACCTCTCTAGTATTCACTAGGAAATGGATGCCAGCTGGTTTTCTCCTAATTTCAAAGTCACTGTCACTTACAGAAATTCACAGCTGATCAAGCGGTAGCTGTAACAAAAGCAAAGGTTATACTTTATCTGTCAAGTCGGCCTTTTAAGCCTTCCTAGCAAAGGTGTGAGTTCTGAGAATAAACATACACCTTGTACTGCAAGGGTGCAAATTAATGCATTTCAAGTTAATGGTTTGCAAAGTGGTTGAGAACTGGGAAGGAGGCATGCCAGTAATGCAAAGTACTTTGGTTTGCTTTTACTAAGTGCCAGTGCTCTTCTTGCCTGGTTTAGCTAGTTGAAGTGTACTCTTTTTTAAATTGCAAATGACACTGTAAGGTGATGCTGGAATCCTTCAGAGGTCTAAAGGTCTGGTTTTTTGCTGCACTACAGAGACTCTACTTCTGTGTGCATCAATACATGTATAATGTATACTAATCCTTATTGAAAACAAAGGCACAAAATATGGTTAAATCAATGCTAAAGGAAAACTTAATATGACTACAGGCAGTTAAGTATCCTTCTAGTAAGGTTATAGATATATTTCTCTAACTCTTCTCCTGTTTTAATGAAGGAACTTCTTTTCTGAAGTGTAAATGCAAGGTTCTTTAAGAGTATTTTTTCAAATCTTTACTGTTCTTGCTCCTAGAAATGAATAATTTTTAATCTAAAGTTGTAGGAAAAAAAATTAGAATTTCTTCAAACTTGATCATGTCAAAAAAATTTCTGTGAGGCCACTCATATAACCAGAATTAATTAACTGGTATGTCAATAGCCTCAGTCAATTCCTAGAGGGAAGTCTACTTCCAATCTCAGATTCATTGTTACTCAGTTCTAACTGCTTCCACCTAAAGTAATAAGGAATCTAATTAATAATGGCAAGAACTTGAGGCTATTCCTGTGGAAGCTAAGGCAGTCTGTTTGTATTGGATTTTTTTTTCCATTGTCTTTTTTTTTTTTTTTTGACTGATATGAGCAGTAAGGAGCAACCATAAGATATTTTAGTCAAATGAATTGTCACAATTATAATTTGTCAAAACTGACTATGTAAAAGGGCAACTCACTGCTCCCTTCCAAAAGGGAGAGGTATAAGAAGGAGTGAAAAATACAAGTTCTGCTTTCTCCTCGCGTGGAGTAGCAGAGCTTTGTTGCTCAAGCTGTCACCTAATAAATCCCCTACCTGAATCTCACTTACCTTTGACACTGCAATGGGTGGTTGCCATCTACTGGTCCCGAGCAATAATGCGACATGGCTCAGTCCACATTTGGGATTGGTATTTTGCATTCCTGACTGAGAAGAAAGCCTATCTTAAGTATTACATCTTCAGCCTTAAGGAAGCACAAATAGGCTATATTTGAGGTGTGAGTGAAAACTCTCCTTAATGTCCTTACGGCTGTTTTTATCTCAGGAGTCACTCTGAGGACTAGAGAAAACTAATTTAAAGGCCAACGTCTGGTAAAAACTAGGCAAAACATGTGGGCAAATATTTTGCAATATTTAATTTCAGGTCTGAGGAGTGGTATTTGGAACAGAGTTATGGGCTTGGTTTCCCTGTCCCATGCTTGGAAAAGAGTTACAAATCTCCGGGTGGGACTAAAAATAACCTGTAATCTGAGGGTGGAGTGGCCAAAACCATTACCCATAAGGTTCTTCGGAGGTAGACACCAATGTTATACTTATAAAATTGTGTTATACTTATAAAATGGATCAATATTTTCTTTTTTTTTTTTATTAAAAAGAACCCCAAAAAACAAACACCAAACACCAAGTTGTATGAGAGGTACTAAAGATTAGAGAATTTATCTAGGACATAAGGTGTGGGTTTGATGGCCTTCTCTATTTAAGAACATGGAAACCCACAAATCAAATTTGAAGACTCTCACCTCCAGAATGCAAGATGTGAACTGCAGTTGTAGGCAGATCTTGGTGCCTGTGCTTGCCATATAAGTAGAGATGCCTGACTAAAAACAGAGAGGAAATAAAGGCCAGGAAAGTGGAGCTCTGAAATACATCTTGAGCCCAGAAGAAAAATTGGGGCAGACAGACAACACACCCCAGATGTCCTGTGTGAAAACAAAGGAAAGAGGACTCATTGAGAGGTATCTGCCGGGGAACGGGAGTCAAATATGTTTAACTCTAAGGCTCTACATGCCCAGTGCATCCTGGCTCTTCTCACATCTGAGCCTGGAAAGAGTGCAACTTTGGGCCTCCACCCCACTGGAGATGGACTGGTCCCACCAGCTCCTTTCATGTAGTGCCCAGGGGCCAGCAGTGTGTGGTTGCTCCCAAGGCAAGAGTGCCCCTGGCATGGAAAACAGGGCTCCTTGTGCAGCAAAGCTCTGGCTGGGATTTTAAAAATGCCAATGTGAGCTGCAGCTAGCAAAACAAAAAACCAGCTTGGGCTACTGGGATGGTGGGGTGGAAATGACATTTCTGAGGATGCAGGACAGCCCTAGGCTTCACAATGAGAATCATAACTAAAACTGAGCTAGTTTATATTTAGAGTAACTGGCTTTCCCTGTCATTTTACAGTAGCGGATCTGAAGTCAGGGGGTTAAGAGTGAATCTTAAACCCAATAATTTACCATGAGCTGAGCTAGTGCTCCATGTCTGGGTCTGCAGACAGCCTGCAGCTGAGCTTGAGCCTCAGTGTTCCTGCTCAGCAAGGGCTCAGCACATTCTGGTTCCACAACTATTAAACTTTTGAAGACTTGCTTCTGTTTTACAGACATTCTTTATTAAAGTGTATTTGTTATCCCATGTTCCCAATCAGACACTGAATATTTTGTCTAGTTATCTTACTGTGTTCAAAAGGAAGCTGCTAGTGTCATACTGCACCAGTTAAAAACAAAGGGGTCCAGGTAGAAGGAAATCTCAAAGTCTCAGGAGCAGGCTGTGCCTATATGCCAAAAGATTAGTCAGTGGGAAAGAAAGCCAGCCTGACTGAATAGGGAGGTTTTGCTGGAACTCAGAGAAAAAAAAAAAAAAAAGAAGGGGCAGGCAACTCAGGAAGAATACAAGGATGTCATTAGGTCATGTAGAGAGAAAATTAGAAAGGTGAAAGCTCATCTAGAACTCAATCTAGCTGCTACTGTGAAAGATAATGAAGAGGGTTGAGGATGAGAGGAAATGGCCTCAAGCTGCATTAGAGGAGGTTCAAGTTGGACATCAGGAAGAATTTTTTCACCCTTTTTTTGAAAAGGTGGTTAAGGATTAGAATAGGCTGGAGAGGGAAGTGGCCGAGTCACCGTCCCTGGTGGTGTTTAAGAAACGACTGGTTGTGGCACTTAGTGCTAGGGCTTAGTTGGCATGGTGGTATTTGGTCAAAGGTTGGACTTGATGGTCTTGGAGGTCCAACCTTAATGATTCTATGATACTAGCTGCTCTAGAAGATACTGATGGAATAAGCTGAAACACTGATGAAATGAGAACCACAGCTGAAAAGAAATAATTACAACTTGCAAAAGTACTGATCCCACCACTGAATGCACAGGTCAAGTTACTTTATCAAGTGCTATTGCTACTTTTTCTTTCACCAACTGAGGGAAATTATACTAATTTCTTCCTTCATTCTGTATTTCCTGGATTTATAGCTATATATGTATACAATGTGTGTGTGTGTGTATGTGTGTATATATATATATATGTAATATCTATATATACACACACACACAATCTGTCCTGTTTTCTTTTCCTAGCAATACCTTATATTAGCCTTAATGATTTATTTGCATTTGCTTGTACTCTTAAGAACTCCTTTTAATTGTTGGAATTAAGTTTTCATTTATTTATTAAGTTTAATTCAAGATTATATTATCTTGTCCTGTACAAAGTCTGGTTTTCAGAATCATAATCAAATGAATGCTGTCATTACCAGAATACAAATAAACATTTTCATGAAAACTTTCTACCAAACAAGATTAAAAATAGAATTTAAACATGCCAAAATTCTATCACTAACACAAAATAGTTTTATTATTTTTAAAACAAACTTTTACAACACACACTTAGGGCTTTACCTGTAAATCTATATTCACTCTGTTAAGTAGCATTTTACAATAAAATAGTTTTCTCTGTACAATTCCTGTCAGAAATATAATAACATTGACCCAAATAATTCAAGTTTTTCTTAGGTGAAAAGGGGACATAGTAACTTCAGGTACTAAACTGAATTTCTAAAAAATTCATGAAAACTGTTCCCTATTTTGAATAAAACCCTGTACCAGAAGCGACATTTCAGGCCCACAGAAGGCAGCTCTCTTCCCCAGCCTGCCCCACTGCTGCCCCAATGTCTTCCTCCCAATAACCCCTAGGACTGAAGGGCTGTTTGCCCCCTGCCTCTTTTCTTCTCCTTAATCACAAAAGTGGGGGAAGCACCAGCTTTGGTAGTGTGGCACAGCAGAGGACCTGCCCCACTACTAGGGGACTAGGAAAAGCACATGGTAAACACCACCCAGGAAGGAAAACAGGGTAATGTTGCTTGCAGCAGCTGGTGAAAGTTTTGTGAGCTGCCTCCACCTGTTTGCTTTCCCTGGGCCACAGTCGGGAGCACAGGGTGGGGCCGGGTGTCTTATCCTTGCCTGGCACTGCTGCTGCCAGCACGTGTGAGGCAGATCACCCTTCCACTGCTCTCCCCCCACGCAGGGGTGGGATGTGCTTCAGCTCGCAGTCAGGGCCAGAGTGAGGGCAGGGTTTGCCCCTATGTGCCCAAAACATTTCACTTGTGGAGTGGCTATAAGCTGTACGATGTGCTCTGGGCCATGCTCCCAGCCCTGTGAAGTTGATCTCCTGGAATAAGCCTAGCCAGGGTCAAGGGGGCTCAGCCAGTCTCCATGCCAGTTACTACCTAGCTTCTCAAAGAGCTAAGACAAGGGGTTAATTTTAATGCTGTTTAATTATAACATCACTTAGACTCTGTCAAATATAAAGGAAAAACCGATGTTTGCCTGGAAAAGTTACATAAGTTATGACACTCTTCTACATCTCCGGCTGGTGCTTTACGAAGTTGCAACGAACGTATTTTCCAGCTAATGCTTCATTTTGTGCATTTTTACCAACAGAAAAACTAATGATCTTGGAAAGATAGTGATGTGTTGAGACTGTAATTCCTCCCATCCATATGCTTTGGTTAAAGCTAAAAATAGATATGAATAAAAGGAAGGATGAAATGGATTAAGAATCTTTTCTTGGCCTTCCAGGAGAAGTATGTGTGGGAGATAGGGATCAGGTTTTAATTCCATTTGGTAAATTTGCATTTGAGATTGTATGAAGAAAAGAACTGTGCTTAAAGGTTTGTAGGACTCTTTCTGGTCTCGAGATCATAGGTCCCTAATTGCCCTTGTCAGTGATGCAGTCAGCATGATGTAACATGGATGTACAGGAATCGCTCTTAAGTAGTATTGTTCTCTTGAATGAAAATTGGACGCATCTACAGATATTGTCCTCTAATTCTTAGCCCTCAGCCAAAATGAGTGGAAAGGCACTCTTATTTACACGTATAAACTTCCTGATTTGCAATCCACTAACAGAATGTATTACGAGGGACAAAGTTTTCCAGCCAAACTGGATTTCCATCTGGAGCCAGCTCAAGCCAGTAGGCAAAGCAAGCCACAGGCTGCAGGGTGTGGTCTCGTGCCTACTTTTCCTGTGCCAAGGAAATGGGAATTGATTATTCCCATTTGAAGAGCTAATCTCTACTTCCCACTTGCAAAGCTCTTTGGTCCCTGTGTCACAGAGACAGAAAAGGTATAGCTGGCTGGGTGGTGGCTTCCTCCCCCCAAAAGCTCCCTCAGGAAAACAAAATGCTTCTCTTCCCTCTCACCCTGCCCTTTCCATTTTCTGCTCCAGATGCCGGCTCACCCTTGGGTCCCCACCCCAGCACTGGGGGTGCGGATGCACAAACGGCTGTTGGGGCCTGATAGCAGATTAGCTGAATACAAGGGTTCTGTACTGCAAGAGAGGAAGAGCTGACTCACAAAAAGAGCTTGAATTTTGCCATATTTAAAAAAGCGTTGTTTCAGCTCAATGAATTTCTTGTTTTGTTCTGTGTTTGACTAACTGCCTAGGAAGAGGGATGCATCAGAAACAAGAGAGGTACTTGGAAGTCTGTAAAACCTGCAGATATAATTAAAGGTAAGCCCACTGAGTTATGAATACACTGCTGCTATTATTTACGTAATATGTGCATAACATTGGCACCTACTTTTCAGTATTACAGTGCTCAACCACTTCGTTTATGCTCAGGAAGCAAGATGGAATTTCCCTTCCTCAGTCTGTGTCTGGCATTCTGTATTCACTGTGCTGTGCCTTGCTGCTCTGAAGGCATGTTTGGCACACAATAAGGTTTGGGTTCTCTGCATGGAAATGGGGGCCAGTGGGCAAGTCTTCATGCTATATGATGAGTCAGAACAGAGGTCTGAACTACCTCTGAGCTAATACACCTGTGCTCCATTTTGGTATTTAAATGATGTGTCCGCTCCTCTTGTTGCTTGCGGTTGGGCCCCCTTGACACTCTATAAGAACAGGAAATTCTGGGGAGCTTCAGGTGCAGTTAAGATTACAAAAAAATTATAGCCTAGTGATTACACCAAAAGAGCAGAGATGACTGCAAATGTCCAAATGTTACCCTAAGCAAAGTCCTCTTGGTGTCAGGCTGCTGGTTCAGAGCCCTGTCAGAAGAACCTTTGGGAGTTGGGAGGATCAGTATATGATATGGCAAGAGGTAGAAGGATGTTAATGAACAAAAGACATGAAATTATGCAAGTCAAAGCACTGTTGCAGATCTTTCTTCTAGTGTATCCTTTGCTCTATGGCTTCTCATTTTTGAAGATACAGAGAAGTTCTAGTTCATGCAAGTTAAGTTGGTGAAACTTTATGCAAAAAAATCAAAATTTCTGGATATGCTCTTAGAGTTCTTATAATGTATTTCCCCAGGAGATAAAAAAAAAAGCATTCTTCCCTCTCTTCCTTGTTCTGATATGGCTGAATTATGTCATCCTAGGTGTGCAAAAAAAATGCTCCCCATTATTCAGAACTCTTGTGCTTGCTTCCATTGCCTTGGATATTTCTTTGAACTTTCTTCCCCTTTTTAGAAATTAGAATGTTTAGTCATTACTGCTTAATATATGAAATGAGTGACAATTAATTTGATGCTCAACTCTGAGGTTTCATTCTTTATACTGAATATCATATGTGATCTTCAGCTCTAAAAGCCACAGTCTGCCTCTATCATGAAGAGTTCCTGGAACTTAATTCTCCACTGGAAAGAAAAATATACTTCTATTGAGACACGGAAGCTTTTTTTTTAAGATAAGCATTGATGCCAGTCTGTTGTGAATGAAGTGAATGTGAGTATGAAAACCAGCAGATGTTATCTCTGGCTTTGCCACTCCACAGCTATTCACATTCATTCATGTACGTGAGGTGATGCCATTAGTGACTCTTGTTGTGTTACAATGGCAGTCTCTGGTGGCTGTGACTCTGAGGTATGTATATGAAGTTTGTTCAGACCTCAGCCAATTATGAGGGGGTGAACTACTCGGGGACCAAAGCTGTTCTGCAGGAGAAACGAGTCTTCAGCTGACACCTCCTCAGCCATTATAGCATAGACTTACTTAGCAAAGCATTTCCAAGAGAGATATTTATTTCTTGGGACAAGTTCATGGTGATCTGTGCTGCAGGGCTGCACACTCCGCTCACTGACACCTCCTCTCATGCATCTCCTTTAAACCTCTTTTTCTTGTCCTCACAGACTTATTATCTGGCTGATAATGTCTACAGGAGCAATGACCACATGTGTAACTGAATGGCAAGTCAGCATTTTAGAACAGTATATAGTAATGAGTCATTCAAAAAATGGGATTAGTGACAAAATTTACTATAATACAACTGTGAATTTTCTGTTGGTGCTAAACTGAAGTGTTCTCATGTGCACTAGCTCAGTATGTTTTGCCAGTTACTATCTAGTCCCTAAAAAACTCAGAATACATGGCCTTCCTTGAAGAAACTTACAGTTGCACATACAGGTAGGGGGAAATAAATATAAATAATACCACAAGTTTGAGAAATAGAGCAGACTGGCCTTTTCAGCATACTGTGAGCCTGGCTGTTGTCAAATGGGTTTATGGGAATAATACTAGGAGAAGGCCTTTTTGTACCAGTTTTTGTGTTAAATGGGAAATTTGAAGGATGATAACTAACTCAGAAGAGTTCTTCCCACACATGGGATAAAATGCTTAAAACACGTAGTTTTAAACATTAAAACTGGATGCAGTTGCATAACGTGGGTCAAATGTTTCTGTATCAGAAGAGAGGGTGCAGACAGAAAGAGGATGTGAAGATTGATGGAATTCAGACAGGAATTCAGACAACAGTATCAGTACCACAAGAAGCAGCAGAGGCTGAGTTAATGAACAGGTTAAGTGGTCAAATGCAATAGGACAGAAGATCAGCCCTGACTTAGCACATGAATGGCTGCAGCAGGGAAAGGCTGTGCTTGTGAAGCAATGGTGGGGTAAAAGGATGCATGAATGGGAAAATCCCGCTCTGCAAAGAGTCTTCGACTGCTAAGCCTGTTTCTCTGAGGCTCTGGGAACAGATGACCCAATGGGGAGGCTTGGCTCACTGGGACAGAGTTCTTATCGCAGTAAACCCTCCTCTGTATTATGGTTACTGTTGGTCTAAAACATGAAATAGAAACAAATTCCTACAGCAATGCATCTAGCAGCACGTCTAGTGATTGTAGCATTTCAGACTCATTGATTTTTATTAATTAATTGTATGTCTGCTAACAAAATGGAATGCAGAACCCAATGCTTTGGGTGCCTAGATTTGGTATGCAGTGATGGTATGATGTGGGAAAGTTAACTTCAGAATGGGATCTACTCCTGCAAATGCATGAAATGTGCATCCAGATCAGCATATTTTACCAAGATACAGCTCACAAGGGACATGCTAAGGATATAAACCAGCATTCCATGGCCCTACTCTGAAACATGGACAGATAGGTCCAATGGTTTCCGAGCGGCAGGGCTGTCCTTCAGTGAGGGTGTAGGTAGTTAACTGCAGCTGTTGTTTCAGAGAACTCAGAGGCTCACAGATCCATGACTGCCCCTCTTAAACTGTAGGATGACAGCTAGGCTGGGGATTAGACCGGGGATGGTTAGGCTTGGGGTTTGGACAAGAGGGTCATTAAATCCCTTCCAACCCAAACAACTCTATGCTTCTCTGACTGAAAGGCCAGCAAGGCCATTAAGCAGAAGATTTGAGACAAGGTATTGACTTCTTCCCTGCAGAACAGCCCAGCTGCAGCAGAGGGCAGCCGAAGTAGGCTGCTGATTTTGGGGACTCTCTCCAAGAAAGCCATGCCTGCAAATCTTGAGCAAAGGAATCAAATCTGGGTGCTCCCCAGTCCTGGGAGTGAAGGATGTCGCACACTTTCTTTTAAAAGGATGCAAGCTTTTGTAGGGACCTGCGTTTTTTTGTGGAGATGGTTTGAGAGTGTCTACCACATCTAGTTGTTTCATTTTCATGGAGGAATACCTTACTTTTAAGTAATACAGGTTAATTATTTGCTACCCTGCTAGATCTAACAGGTTGTCAAAACTGCTGGGGGACGTGAAAGTCATGGCACAGCAGGATAAATTCTATTCATGTACAGGGTTTTAGGTCCTGAAGTTTGTGGCTTTAGAAAATGTAGGCCTCTTCATGATTAGGCAGCTGAGTGGGGGTGGTTAGGGCTGCAGCTTTCAGTTTCTGTGGGTGCTCCTCAGTTAAGTGCCTTACCCAAGGTCTCAGAGGAAGACTGTGGAGGAAGGCAAAGGCATCCAAGCTTTCCGTATCCTTGGCTACTTTCTTAAACTGTAGACTGTGTATTTATTTAGTAGTTTTCATTGAGGATACTTATTCACAGAAAAAACAATGCATAACTGTGTTAAAGGAGTTAATCTGAAATGTCTGGAGTGTAAGCAGAGCCCAGCCAGCTGTTAACACATCCTTTAAAAGAGGAATAGCTAGGAAAAGCATTTTATAATGGAGTGATATCAAGTAAAACGATCTAAAGTATTAAGTACTTTTAAAGTTTCCACTTGGAACAAAGGTAAGAGAGAAGGGCATTTAATATTTTAGCATGAGTCAAAAACTTTAGTGCCATTATTAAATTGTGAGGTGCGTGGTGGTGGAATCGTTTTGTTTTATTCTTTTTTTTTTGAAAAATACTTCAGAAAATAACCAAATAATCAGATCAAATCCCAAACTGATTGCACTTAAACATTTTTCTGTTTCATGACCAGGTTGGGTTTTTCAGTAGTGAGAAGCACACTGATGTGGGAATCATTCAGATCATTCAATCATTATGCTTATCGAATGCATGTTGAGCTCTTTGAGAAGATTTGGTGCTTTATACAAACACTGATTAGAATTATTGAGGACAAACAGGGTCCCCAGAAGGGTCAGAGCTGGAGAGCTGGTGTAATGTAGACCAGCTGCTGTAAGTGTTCAGGATGCCAAGAGCATAACAGGGTTTCCTTCAGTCCCAGCTGGTCTGCATGAAGGGAAGAGCTGGCTTGGAGGCTGTGACTTAGAGGCCTCCCCTCCTCAGTAAACACAGGAATTGGTTTTTCAGCCCTGCAGCCCCCCTAGAGACAGCCCCAGGTGGCAGTGGGACAGGACACTGGGGATCACAGAGATTAGCCATGCGAGTGGCAGCAGGCTGCAGACATCTGGGTATTTAGCTGACTAGTATTAGGCGCAAGAAATCATTTTCATTTCTTGCAGGAATGTTTCTATCTTTATCAGGAGCTGGGAACTTTTATGTTCTTATCCATGTCTATAAATACTGAAAACAGTGAGGATTTTCTCCTTTGAGACATCTCTATTTTTAAGAACACAGTTGGTAGTCACAGACATCTCATCCACACAACTGCTGCGCCAGCAGTAGCACCAGTACAGGTGCTATTCCTGCAGCCCAGCTCGCCTGGAGCCACTGCGACAGGCAGGGCCTGACTCCTCCCTGCCTACACAACAAGGGGTCGGCAGCGGCGACTGTGCAGCGCCCACAGGACCGAGAGCCAGGTTTTGTCTGAAGGTTTGATCTGTGGATGGCATCTGTCACTGTTTCCTGCAATGGAGCACTCTCTAACCAGGCTCTTGAAGAATGGGTAAAAAAGCAAAATAGGGGATTTTCTTGTGAAATGCGTATTTTAAAATGTCACTGACATGCAGAGATCCCTCTAATTTTTAGGGGCTGCTGAATATGCAGAATTTATGCTCATACTGAGTAACATTATCAAGACCCATCGCTAGCAGTGTCTACCAGCACAGAACCATATTTACAGACAGCACTGCCCCGCTGTACCAGCAATCCCATCTTTAATTCTCTCATGGGAAAGGAATAATTGGCTCTTTGCCCAAAATCACCACACAGTAACTATCAGCACAGCAGTTAACTAATAAATTAGTAACTGCTGAGATGCGTTTTTGTTTAATGTAACACACACATCCCACAGGTGATGCTGTGTGTGGGGACCTCTGGAGCCACCAGGGACCACTGGGGAACGCTCAAACAAGCCTCGCCTTCCCTTTGTCTCCCCAGCCCTCAGGTGGGCACTGCCTCCCATCACCACACCTGAAAGGCCTAAAATCACAGAATCACAGAATTGTTAGAGTTGGAAGGGACTTCTGCCAATCATCTAGTCCAGCCCCTGCCAAGGAAGGGTCACAGGAACGTATCCAGGTGGGTTTTGAATGTCTCCGGAGAGGAGGATTCTACGACCTCCCTGGGCAGCCTTTTCCAGTGTTCTGCCACCCTCAATGTAAAGCTCTTCCTCGTGCTGAGCTGGAGCTTCTTGTGTTTTAGTTCATGGCCACTGCTCCTGTCACTGGGCACCCCTTAAAAGTCTGGTACCATCCAGGTGCCAGGCACTTCAGGCTGGAGGAGACTGAGGGGACATCTCATTTCAGTCTTCAACATCCTCATGAGGGGAAGTGGAGGGGCAAGTCTCTTCTCTCTGGTGACCAGTGACAGGATCCAAGGGAATGGCTTGAAGCTGAGTTGGGGGATGTTTAGATTACACCTCAGGAAAAGGTTTTTCACCCAGAGGTTGGTTGGGCACTGGAACAGGCTCCCCAGGGCAGTGGTCACAGCACCAAGCCTAAGAGAGTACAAGAAGCATTTGGACAATGTTTTAAGGCACATGGTGTGACTCTTGGGATGTCCTGTACAGCGCCAGGAGTTGGACTTGATAACCCTGATGGGTCTCTCCCAACTCAGCATATTCTATGATTCTGTGATCCTCTTGGCACCTGCCTTTGAGATTCTTATATGCATTAATGAGATCCCCTCTCTGTTTTCCCTTGACTGAACAGGCCCAGCTCCCGCAGTGTCCTCTCATACAGGTGATGCTCCCGACCCCACATCATCTTTGCGGCCTCTGCTGGACCCTCTCCAGTAGCTCCTTGTCTTTCTTGCACTGAGGAGCCCAGAACTGGACACAGCAAATGAAAGTGAGCACAAACACACACAGACAAACGCTAGCCCTGTCTCGTGGCGGGAAGGACATGCACACGGACGAAGACATCGCCTTCCAGCGGTGCCCGCGCTGAGAGGCGGCGGGCGGCGCATGCGCGGCGGAAGGGGCCGGGGGCCGCCGCCTCCTCCCTCCGCCTCCCCGCGGGCCGGGCCGGGGCGCGCAGGCGCGGCGGGGCCGGGGCGGGCAGGGGCGGCGGGGCCGAGCGGCGGCGGCGGCGGCCGGGGGGAGCGGCCGGGGAGGTTCAGCCGCGCTCTCGCTGTCCCTGTCCCTCCGCGCCATGTTGTTGTGAGCCCCGGGCGGGCGGGCGGGAGGGGAGGCAGGAAGGAGCGGCGCCCAGCGGGAGCGGCAGGAGGAGGAAGGGGCCGGCGGGCGAGCAGGCGTGTCCCAGCGGCCGCTCCGGCTCCATCGCCGCCAGCCAGCCCGTGAGTACCCCTGGGGGGCCGGCGCCGCACTGGGAAGGCCGCGGGCGGACGGAGCGGGCGGGCGGGCCCCCCTTCCTCCAGCCCCCTTTTGTCTGCGGGCTCGGCTGCGCGCCGAGGGAGGGGAGAGGGAGGGAGGGAGAGGGAGGGAGGAGGAGGAGGAGGAGGAGGAGGAGGAGGAGGAGGAGGAGGAGGAGGGAGGGAGGGAGGGGGCCATGTTGTGGCAGGTCACCGGGCGGCGCGGGGCCTGCGCGGCGGCCTCGCCGCCTTTGTGTCCGCCCGGGAGCGGCGCCGAGGTGGGGACGGAGCGAGCGCCGTGAGGGGCGGCGGCGCCGGGGGAGCGAGGGAGGGGAGGGAGGGAGGGGCGGCATTGTGCTCTCGGAGGGGCTCGGGGGGAGCCGCCCCCGGCCCGGCGGCGTGTGCGGGGCCGGGTTGGTGCCCGGGAGAGCGCCGGGGGCCCGGGGCAGACGGGGGCGGACGCAGCGCTGGGGCTACAATGGGCTCCGGCTCGCGGGGAGCGGAGACGGGGCGGCGCTCGGACCCCACGGGCCATTGCGTGGCTGGGATCACACGGGCTTTGTTCGAACGTACGAAAAACTTGTGTTATTTTTTTTAGTGCTCTTAAAGATAATAACCGCTTCCTGAGAGTGCAGCGAGAAGGCCAAATGCCTTCGGTAGCTGGTACCACACAATGAAGCGGTAGGGTTTGATTCTGCTTCAAACGTGCCTGTGCAGACCACAATAACAAAAAGTTGAGGAAAATGCCTCCTGTCCTGAGTGGGTCGTGCGTACAGCGAACAGTTTGGGGTTAATCTCCGTGGCAGTTATTGTGCAAAGATTTTTGGGTTTTGTTTTGGCATTGTTTTCTTTCGTGTAATTCCTAAGGTCAGACTCCTATTTCCTTGAGAGAAAATTAATATATTTGGGACGGTTTCTATTCTTCTGGTTTACAGTTTGTAGCAAGATGGCTTAATACCAAAATGTGCAGCGTGTTTGAGATGTGATAAAGAGGTTCTTACCACCTGATTTCGGGATGATTTTTTCTGAGCAATTAGAATCGGTAAAACTTCTTAAATCGCCTAATATTCACTTATACTCCACATGTTAGCAAAGTACTTTGAGGTTCATTTTACTTTCTCTTTGTTGCATCTCCACTGAGAGATCAGGCCTTCGTAGTTGCAGTAAGCTGATGGTGTTGCTCTTCAGGTATGTGGGATACGAATGCATTCGAAATATAATTACTATGCCACGTTACCATTTTTACATGTAAAGCATAGTTTTGCATAGCATTTTGTTACATTTAGTCACGTCTAGGTTTAAAACCAGATGTTAACAACAGTCGCAGTTTTGTTGGGAAGCTGAGGGAAATGTTGCCTACTTTGCTCAACAACTCTGTGTCAATGCGAATATAAATACTCTAGGGAAGTGGGAGAAGGAAACTCGAATAAAAAGGAAAATGCTAATTTAGTGGTGGTGTAGTTTGGGTTATATGTGTGGAAATGACAGCAAATCACCTGACAGTTTTCTGAAGTGTTCAAAGAGTTGAAAATTTGGAATTTGGCCCAGCAGAATGGTTAGTAGGCAAACGCATGTGAGAAACTGCTTGATAATGCACATTCTGCAGTTTATTATGTGATTGCTGCACATAGGAAAGGCCATGTTATTTGAATAGTATTTTCTGTGCATTAGTAAGAATGGTTTGTTTGGGTTTTTTTTCCATGTAGTATCACTCTGTACTGAATCTTTTTCTTCTGTGTTAAGGGTGTTGGCACACTGCTGAGGCAATTGTAATTGTATCTGGTATCGTAACTGAGCTAATAGTGCAAGCAGTTGGCTCTAAGAGCTGGGCTTGCCTGTCTTTTTATGAGAAGATGCCTCTTGTTATGACAGTATATATTAAGTGTTACACTGGATTGTGAAGTACACTGAAGGCTTTATGTAGCTGTTTTCCTTGGGTGTTTCTCTGCAATGTTCTTGGTGGGCCAGATGTTGCAGATGTGTAGGGCAAGTACATGAACAAAACATCAGCTTGCTGAATCCTGTGAACTAGATCTGATTTTTAAACAGCCCTTTCTAGTTCACTTTTAGGTATTGCCCCTCCCCTTGATTTAATATAGTGTGCACTGAATAATCAACATGTGTAGAAGCATTCTCCTTGATAATTTCATCTTTTTCTTTGTACAGTGGTTTCCAAAACCCTAAAATTATTAGACCAAGTTTTTATACACAGAAGCAAGTAAGCCAGTAGAGGGTTTGAATTCCTGCTTGTATGTCTTCCTGCTTTTTTTTTGAATGTGGAATATATAAAAATTAACTGTATATTGCTCTAAAAAGAAACCTAAATTCTCCTGAATGTTAAATTCTGTGTTGAGAATTTCCTGTAAAACAAGCATTAATGCATTGTATTTTCTTTAAAAAAAGTTTGATAGAAACTCTACAGAGGAACCAACATAAGATAGTAGACATGATGTATAAATGCTTCATTGTGTCAAAAGTGTAGGTATGTAAGAGAGTTATCAATCTTCTTTCTCTTCAAATAATTCAGGTGCAGATGTTTGCCTCACTTAATTGGGATTTCCCCACCCATAACATAACTGTTGTCTTGCTTGTTCCTCATAATGCAACAATTCTAGTGTTGCCATAAAGCCAGTGCCCAGGCATTTGTCTTGGAAACAGGGCAAGAAATCTTTTGTTTGAAAGCTCCTATAACAAATAATACCAATTTTGTAGTGTTGCTAGTAGTAAAGTTGGAGGCACTTCACAGTCATATAGTGGAAAAGCATTTTAAATTACATGAAAACCTGTAAAGGATTCGGTTCTAGCTGCTTCAGTGTCATTTCAAACAAGTTGTATAAAATTTATATCTTGCATGCGGAAACTTTAAAGCAAGATTTAGTTTGGATCTCACTCAGAATACCTGCTGTGGCTTTTAGAATAGTAGGCAAGAGCTGGTGTGTGAAATGTTTAGCTTACAAATAAAGACTATTTATCTCTGAAGATTATATTTCATTATTGCTTGACAGATTTTTTTTTTTTCTAAACATGGTTATTTAAGAGCAGTTGTAGGTATGTGAGGAAATACATCTGAGGAGGTTATGACGACCATCTTAGGAGTTGAGAAGGAAATGCAGAACTTTGTAGCAAAAGTATCTCAGTAATAATCTACATTTGACTTCTTTGCCAGCTCTGCATATGCATCTATTTGCACTAAGCTAGAGTGGTGATATGATCCTCTGTCCTCTGCAGGCTGTGCTAAAAACACATCTACAGCCTTTCTAGGCAGGCTTATTTTTTGACAACAAATATTTATGTACATTGGTCTAAGTAATCTGGTGTATGGTTTATAGTTATGATTACTTCAATTTTTCATGCAATGCCAGGATAGGTTACCTCTTGCTTCATTAAGGTATTGGCAAAGGTCTCAGTTACAAGTAATATGTCTGGTTGTCTGTCTCTCCATATAATGCTTTCAGTATGTAAATCCCAGTGGAAATAAGTGGAGTTGTGTCAGACCTATGCTCATAACTTTGCTCTTAGATTTCATCCATGTTTTCTCAGGAAGAATTTTGTGTGATGGATTGATCTAGTCATATACATTTCGCATGGCTGATATGAAGTTTCATGTAGAATTTGGTCATAAATCTCTTCAAAGAGGAAGTGAGTTTTTAAAAGCTGCATTAAGTTCCATAACTCTTCACGTGTGTGTATTGATTAAACACAAAGCTAGACTTGCTGGAAATGACTTTGTGTAGTTGACCTAAAAAAATAAGGCTTGACTCATATTTTTCAAGTATTTTCTGTTTATCTCCATTATGATATATCTTGCTTAAATTTAAGTTCTGACATGGTACAATGATGACTTAATAATGTAGTCTGAAGAAGTTGCAGAACTCATTTTACTACAGTATTTTGACAATAAGCAAATATCTACTGTAAAAGTACTGATAAGACCAAGTAGCTTTAGATCTTGCATTACTCACAAAACCAACATTGTTCAAGATTATAAAAAAATACTGCCACCATGTAACTGTCTATATATTACATATTTCCTTAAAGATGCGACATTTGGTGATCTGTAAGACTCAGTGAATAAGGTAGAATTGTGTAGAGGGATTAAAGGACTGGCTTATTTTGTCTATATTTGAGATCTAACTGTTGTATTCTGATTAAATATCTATCCACATATGTTAGATTTTAATTGGACTTAATGCTTTCCTTTAGCATGAAAAATAAGACATTTCTTGGACTTGAAATTTTTTTCTAAGGTACTTGTTTTAGATTGTAGGTGGTGTTTTGAGTTTTATTTATGTCCATTCACATACTAAAAAGTTGATAATACATCAGTTATGGTGGATTAAGAATGTGTGGAGGTCATTAAGTGTGGGTGTTCAGGCAGGGACAGGTATTTTTTCCTGAGAGGATTTTGTCGATACCAGAGTGTTTTGCTGTTGTCATTTATAGTTGTTTTAAGCCAAGTCTTAAATGTTTCACAAGTGAGCTGACAAATTTAATTTTAATCTGAGCCTGAAATCTTTATTTTGTGAAGACCCCCAAATGTACTGTTGTTTGGGTTAGAGATGTTTAATATCAATTACTGTGTTAGAATGTTATGTGACTCAACACATTTGAAAGAACAACTGAGGCTGGGGTGTAAGAGTGAGATGTAGTTCAGATAGAGAAGTTAGTTTTCTGTGCTATTTTGTTACATTACTAATTATAGAATCAGACATTGCAGTAGAACAGAATTAGTGGTTTTACACATCATGCTGAGTAATAATGTAAAAGAAACTGCTGCCTTTGTGATGAAAAATTATATTTTGATTGTTTTAGCAAGGAAATATGTGGGCAAGCATTTATAATGTATGAAGCATTACCACTTTAATATATTGTTTTGTAAAACACTCTGTGGTACTTTTTTTCTTTTAGAGTCTTAGTTTAGCAGTGGTATTTAAGGTTTAAGTCAGTAAACATACTTACTGGTAAATATTGTTCTTGTATTGCTTAGACTTCTTTTTTTTCCCCAATCCTAATTATAAGAGCTACTTATTTAAAGATATGTAGGAAAACCTTTTATGTTATCAAGAGTTTTTCTTTTTATGAGGAATTCCTCTTTCTATGAGGAATGAGCATTCCTTGTGTCCTCCTAGTCATGAATGAAGTGTCCTGGCAGAAGATCAGAGGAATGATGCATGTGAACCTTGGTCAGGAAGCCAGTGGGGTTGGAATAGGGGTTGCCCCAGCTGGAACAGTAGCTGCAGTAACCTCAGGGCCCAGTTCCGGTGGAAACACTCCTCACACCATCCTTGTAACTGTGGTGTCAGATGCTTCCAGTATCCAGGTACCCCTCAGTGGATGTTCTCCATGCCACAGTTGGAATTTCTTCCAGCAGCAGGCTGGAGGACAGCTGTGTGTCCAGCAAACACTGCTGGCCCACAGGAGTTGGCATTCATGTAGGTCATGCAGTAGGTCGTGGATTTGTTTTTCATTGGAACAGTTGCTGGTGTTGTGTGTCAAATCCACATCTTTAAGAGCAGTATGTGTGAATTAAGCTGCTTTTTCAAGGCTGTAATAATCTAAACTCTAAAACTTGCCGTTAATTTTGTTAAAGCAGTTATAAGTGAAACTGCATAAAATAATTTTGAAATGTTCAGTTGAAACCATTTGTTTAACTTGCATGAGCATTTCGTATTTCTCTCAGTACCTGTTTTTTATCAGAATATGGTAAAATAATTAGTTTTGAATTTATGCAAAGCAGTTGGTTCAGTTTGAAAAGGTACATACACACTCCTCATAGGTTTTATGAGAAGTAATATGTATTTAGTACTGAGTCTTAGTTGTTACACTTAGAGATAAAAATGTTTTATTCAGGTGAAATAGAAGTAGAATTAAGTGTAGATTAAAATGTAACTCTCCAGAAGAAAAAAAAAATGCCATTTTTAAGCCTTTTGCCCTCAAATATTTGATTGATACAGCTTCCTAAGTTTCTTTTAAAAACTTTGTTTGGATTTGAAGGTAGAAATTACTTTCTCCCCCAGGATTCTTGTAGTGTGCCGCAGTTTAAGTCCACAAGGAACTTTTTGCACCTTCCCAAGCCCAAGGACTTATGAATTGTATTCAAAAAAATGTAGTAAGTATAGGAGCAAATGTAAATAAACAAAATTTGCTGACCTTACAAGCAGGAATGCTTGTTGTGGATTAATCTTTTTCTTCATGTGTTCTTTCACTCTTTAATTTCTTTTGTCATTTTGTTTCTGGCTTTAGCCTTTTACTATTTCCTTCCTCTTATACTGACATAGCAAAATAAAAAACCTTTTACCTGACATCCTGCTTCATGCTGTATCACATTCTTTATTACTTGTACAGAAACCATAAAGCAGTTTTGTAAATCTAAAATTCTACAATATTCTATTTGTCCATTTGGATACACTTGCTGAGAATGAAAATGATGAGTTTTTCCTTGCTAGTGGAAGCTGCACAGGTAATGGTGCTGATTTTCACTAGCATTTCTCAAGGCTGATATGTTGGGTAGGTAAAATTATTCACAGATCAGTAAATGCTGAATAACAGTTGCTTCTCCCTTCTGCCACCTGCTTTCCATCCCCAGTGATCAGAGCTGTGCCTTTATCAGCAGCTTTGTTTTGTTCAGTTAGGTCCATCCAAATACTTCTGGATTCCTCTTGCAGGTGAATGTCATGAACCTCGTATGTGTTTTTTGGTCACTTGAATGGGGGATGCAGAGGAACTACTCTTAAATTTTGAAGTGCTTCAGTGGTTCTGTGCAGAATGAAGGTTTGGTGAGGGGGAAACTACTCTTTGCTGTGCATTATCCATGTGGGAATAGTAGTTTCCAGCTTACTGTAATCATCGTCCTTATTGTTGTGCCATTTTTTGACTCATTTGCTCTCATTCTTCCTTAGCAGTATAAACTGGCAGAAATCAAGGACAGGTATGGGGACTTCTCCATTTCAATTCTTTGATTTGAGTTCTGTGTACCAGTGTTGTTTGGGATTTAGTTAAGATAAAAGTTGCTGTTTTGTTGGGGGTGTATTGGATTTTGTTTGGGGATTTTTTGTTTGTTTTTTGAAGAACAGAAAACTGTAAGTTAGAAGTACTAAAGAAGTGTGTTTTCTAAAATCTGTATTTATGCGAACAGTGGAAGGAGTTTAGCTGGGATTATGTTCTGTGTCTGCTACAGACTGTGTAGGTTAAAATATTAAAGGTAGAATTTTTTTATGCATTCAAAAAAAACCCCAAAAACTGAAAGAAAACTAGTAGAAGCAAATATAGTAGATAAACATCTTGTAATGTCTAATGTTCAAAGAATCACTGAATGGTCTGGGTTGGAAGTGACCTTAAAGATCATCCAGTTCCAAGCACCCCCGCCATGGGCAGGGACAGCTTCCCCTGGATCAGGTTGCTCAAAGCCCCGTCCAGCCTGGCCTTGAACACTTCTCAGGATAGGGTATCCACAGCTTCTCTGGGAAGCCTATGCCATGCCTCACCAACCGCATGGTAAAGAATTTCTTCCAAGTACCTGCTGTAAACCTGCCCTTGGTCAGTTTAAAACCATTTACCCCATTTATCCTTGCCCAATCCCTCCATGCTTTGGTTCAGCTTTCCTGTAACCTCTCAGTACTGGAAGGTTCACTAAGGTCTTCTGGGAGCCTTCTCTTCTCCAGGCTGAACAACCCCAGCTCTCCACCAAAACCCCAAGAACTTCTCCCCAGCACTGTGCTTGATCCAGTCTTCTAGGAATAGCCTTCTGTCAAGTAAGTCGCATGAACCTGAGGCCTTAACTTGTGGATTAAAGTAAATACAGAATGTGGAAGAACCTTGTACCCACTTTCATACCAGGATGATACTTTTTGACTGACACTGGGTGATACATAGAAGCAAATTGAAAGAGTGGTTGTTGGGAGCAGTAAGACGAACAGATCAGCTTGGCTGGAGTCACTGATGGATTGTGAAGAATCTTCAAATTAGTTAAAGTGCTAAAGAAGCTCAGTAAGAGAATAAGAAGTTGATAAATGTACTTCATTAATTGCAAGAAATGATTTCTGGGAAGACTAGGGAAACATTATCTTGGTCTTCTGAAAGCCATCTGAAATATCTTCAAAAGAAGTGAATACAAGGCAAGACAATATCTTTTTGTAAAGATAATTATTTGATTAGTGGGATATTTAATTTTTACTGTGTTTGAAAGACTGAGTAATTGCTTGTCAGTGTCCCTTGTAAGGGGTTATTGAGGAGTGAACTATGTGAATTATCACTGAAGTGTCAATAGTTGGAAGGCAGTTTGTGCCATTAATAAGATACTTGAACTTTTGGTCAGTGATCAAGTGATCACGTAGTTGGATTAGAAGATTCCTTCCAGCTGAAATATTCTGTGTTGATGCACAGTAGCATTAGAGGCCTTTGATAGCACAGGGAAAGATCAAGTGGGTTATCGTGGAGATCCATGGCAGTATTGAGGTTTAATGCATGCTGATTTGGAAATTTTCAAGATTAATGGAAGAACTCCAGGTGGCACACACATTTAAGAGAAGAGCGGGAAACTCAAAACACACCTCTGTCGAATGGGATTCAAGACTTGGTTGAAATGGAAGATTCCTTTTGCTAAGTGTACACATTGGTGTCCACATTAACCAACCACTGACTCGGAACTAACATCATTGTCTTAGAAAATATTTCGGTGTAAGAGGCACAGAAACATGCAAATTGTAAACATTTTCAGTCTGTTGCGTTCTTTCATGGCTGCTTCAGCTGTAGCAACAAAAATTGAAGTGGTGGACAAGAGTTACTAATGGCCAACCCTTCAGAGACTTGAACTACTTTGCAGGCAGAGAGGGACGCTCTATGCAATAATTGGCAGCATAGAAGAGGGCAGAGGCTAGAGCAGCATGCATTTGCATGAGAGGTGATAGCCAAAAATTTTTGGACACTCTGCTCAATGGACACATGCACAACCCCTCAGTGCAAGATGTCAAAGCCAGAACTGTTAATTTGAGTCAGGACACCACCACTGTCACCTTCCATATCAAAACAGTAGTGACCATCCAGTCACTGACAAAGTTAAGTATAAACTCCTTAATCTAGAGATAATCATCCCTGACTTCCACTAGTCTTTCTTTAAAATATTTAATAATGAAAAGAGATATAAAGGATAATGAACTAAGTATAAAAACTATTTCACTTGAGGTTTTGACTTTTTTTCTTTCCCTCAAGACCAAGAAAACATTTCAGTCTCTTTACCAGCAGAGTATTTGAGGGAAACCACTGTGTGCTGTGGCATCATCCTTTTGCTCACATCCTCATGGAGCTGCAGATAGGGTAGTGATCTGTTTGTCATTAATTCACATGATTTCAGAAATGAAGAATTGTCTAGGATACAAAGGCTTGGAGATCATCAATCAGTATGTAATATTTGGAGTTACAGAGAGGAAGCTTTTCAGGATATATTTTTTTCTAGGATGTCGGACTACTTGCGGATGTTCTTCCCACATAGTGAAGCAAAGAGCTACAGCAGCGTGGTGCTGCCCAAGCTACTTGTCCTGTCTTTTCCTTGTTCAGCTCCATCTACTTTCCTCCGTGATGTTGAAGGTAGTTAAACACTTCATTAGTTTAATCAAAATACTTAGGGTTGTGAATTTTAACATGACCTGTGTGTGTCTTTTTTTCTTGGTTTTGAACAAGCAAGAGTTGAGAAACAAGACTGACAGAGAAAAGCTTTGGCTGTAGCAGTCTTTTCCAAAAATCCAAAGGGTAGTGGTGCTATAAACAAAAGAACGTAAATTCTGTCTTTACACAAAGTTTCAGTTGAGCTGCAGTTGCAGCTAATCATTTGTGTTAGAATTGACAAACATCTCGAAGTTTTGTGAGTAGCTGCTGTAACAAAGAAAAACCCTTCCTTGGAGGGGAAGAGGAGAGAACAAAGGGAAGAGTCTTACTGAGTTCAAGAGCTTTTCAACACTTTTGTGGTCTGGAGGAGAAGCTGTACGTACCGGTTTTTGCAAGTATCCATCATGACTTCCGTGGGGGTCTACTAGAGCTAATAATAGCCATGAGAAAATGTATAGATGCTATTAAACTAATAAAATGTGCAAATACTTACCAGGATGAAACGGACGACAATTAGCAAAAATTTTGCCTTGGTTTTAATATGATTATTTTGTTTGTTGTTCAAATAAGACTAATATGTTTGTGCAATAGAAATTGGGAAATCATTTTTCCATATGAGACCTCACAGTCATGCAGCCACCCCTTGAAACAATGAACATAATCTCTTCATTCAAATTGAGAACAACATAATCTGTTTCCTGACCTTACAGTGGGAATTGCATTTCCTCAATCATTAGTTCTTCCTTTTATAGATTTTACTTAAAATTGTCCCTAGAAATCTAAATATGCTTGCAGTCCATTTTTTTAATTTCCTACTCTGTTTGCAACTTTTACTTGAGTTTGAGTGAAGTATAATTGTGAAAAATAACTATTTTAAAGTGATATCAAAGTAATTTTCATAAACAGATTGTTTAAAACTTTTCCAAGTGTTAATCAACTGTGCAACATATAAATAATTGCTAGTTTTTCAGTGTAAAAGCTCAAGTTTTATCTTAGCTGATTGATGGGCTGTTGTCCCTGTAAAGTTAACATCCCTCTGAAGCTGTTCTGAAGATCATTAATTTCTGTTTGTGCAAGCAACAGGTTCTCTAACAACTTTTTTGTATTATCTTTCTGTGCTTAGGTTTGCTCTGGTTTAATTTAGAGTTTGCCATTGTCATCATTAGTTCCAGTAGCATTTAGCTCCACCAAACAAGAAACCCAGATTACGGTTCTCAAATTTGCAAATAAGTGAAACTTTTCAAGCCTCACAAACTAGGAAAAGAAATCTTAGACTGAAGGGATTTTCCATCATGGTTAGAGGGGAGCAAAGGGGAGGGGCATTTGATTCCTGTTTGGGAAAATTTATGCCTTGTTAAAGTATCTTGTTTAGTAAGTTCCTGGTGAGATTTTTCTGTCATACTAGTGCTGTATGATATGGGGCAAATATTGAAAGTTTTTTGAGTGAATTATAAGGTTGGGCCTTTCTTTCTGTTAAAAAAAAGTTAAATGTCTTGCAACCTGCATAGTGAGATATTGCCTTGTTGTTCACTTGTGACTCTCAGTTCTGATAGCAGACATAGCTGGAAAGAGGAGGTGTCTGTCTTTCCCCTCTCTTTGATTTGAAGTAGCTAAAAAAGGAGTATTTTGTGATGTATTGCAACGTGGTTTCATGTAATTGAACTGAAAAAAAAGCATGGAGAAATTTTGTGATATACTTTAAAGTACTTCCCTAGCTAGGGGGAAGAAAATTACAACATTGAATTTTGCAGGTACTTGGTTTGTATTTTTAGTATTTTCACAGCTAAATGTGAACTGTCATCAGGGCAGGAAGAGTAATTGCAGTCACCTGACTGTGAAAACAAGTTTGTTCTGTGTGACTTCTATTCTTTAGAGACTTTTTTCTTAATTACTCCTTCCAATCCCATTTGCTATTTCTGTGCCATCTGCACAGTTTCTGACCTTTTCACCGACATTTCAAACTGCAGGTGGTGGTTTCGGCTGGTGAACTTGACCAGTTCGCACCCACTGCATATTGTCTTGTGTAGTGTCACATGGTGAACTGCTACCTCCTGCACATGGACTTAGTCTTACTTGGGTCTTTATTAAGTATCTTCACAAGTGTCCCTGTGCTTTCCAACACACTCTTTTGTATTTACACCACCCTGATGTCTCCAAATATCTGGCATGCATTGTTGAACATCTTCAAGTGAATGACTGCTTTATTCTCACTTTACCAATTTGGTTTCTTGTTGTATCAGTCTTTGTAATACGTCTTACAGTTAGAGTTCTTTAAAGCAGAGTCCTTCATACTTTAGTGCTTATTCAGTAATTAGACTAGGGAGAGCCTGGTTTGATATTACAGCAAACAAATGGCGTGTGGTCAACTGTGCATTGTCTTGGGTTTACATATAGATAAACTATGCTGTGTGCTTGTGCAGCAGTGGCTCTGCACAGAATCGATTCAGGTCTGTGAGGAATTACGGACAGCAGCATAAACTGGAACAGCAGTGCTGCTTCCAGAGGGAATGTGGGCTGGGAGCAGCCTTGGAGCACAAGAGTGGGAACCACAGACCTGAGCTGGTGGCATATGAAGCCAGTTGAAGGTTTTTTGCATTCATTCCTATGTGCTCCAGGTTTTAGGTGAGATTGTGAGTGAGGCCTTGTTCTAAACATGGTTATTGTGTGGTTGTGGAGTTTTGTCCTGAAGTTAAAACTTGTTTTAGGCATTCTAAGAGAGTTCTGCATGACATCCAGGTGGTGGGAGCCAGTAAACTTGGCTAAAAATGACTGCATATAGGCATTCAAGCTTTTTCATTTGCAGCAAATTTCTTGATATGTTCTTATTTATTTCCTTACATTATTCATGGTGTCAAGAAAATAAAAATATGGGTTAGTGTTAGTTCTTTTGCTTAATCTAAGTTCTTATCTGTGGGTTTAGAATGATGTTTTCCCTTTTTTTTATGTGATTCAAGATTGGTGGTTTTGAAAAGATGACACTTCTCTATTGCATGGAGGAGCTGCATTTAGCTTTCTGAACTACCTTGATTTGGTACCAATTACATTAAAGTCAGGGTGAAGAAGACCCTTGTGTGTCTTTCTGAAGAGTTATGTGAAAGCTTTTTTCTCTTCAGTGTAAAGACAAAGGGAGAAGCAAAGTGGATAAATAGAGGAGAGGAGCAGGTGAGAATCATGTAGTTGGGTAAATGATTTCAGGGAATACTTTATTTTGTGTGAGGATGAATAACCTGGAATTTAGACACCTAACCAGAGATTTTGCTTATAAAATCGCCATGTGATATTTTGTTAGATGATCATTCAAATGTGGTTTGTTTTTATCCACAATTACTGCTGTTGCTTGCCCTACATACTGTGCCCTACAGACTGTGCCTGTTTGTGTGCTGATAGCAGGTTTTATAAATAACTGCTCTTAAATTTTTGGCTTCTTAAATTAAAAAGTTGAACTATTTGGCTTTAAATCCATCGAGGCACAGGTGTATCAATACCAATCTTTGAACTAATTTTTGTTACAAAGCTTTTGTCACTTCAATTTGAATTCTAAATAGCCTACCTAATTTTATTTTTTATTTTTGTTTACCGACATTGGTATAAAGTCTTTGGTGTTATTTCAGACTCTTTTACTTCCTTTGAAGGACTGTGCTAGCCAGCATTTAATGAGATATTAATGTCCAAAGGTAGGCTGCAGCTCTTATTGAATTAGAAGTGAGGCTTACTGAATTAGAAGGAGTCTCTAGTTGTTTTTTCTACAGTTGGATCTTTTCAGCTTTTGGGCAATTGTGGAAATCTATGGTAGTTTAAATACATGTTGTCCAAAGAGAACATCCTTAGAAAACAGCTGAAATAATTGATAACAGCAATTTCTTTAAATGTCCGTTCACCTGCTATATACAGATAAGTAGAAAACATACATACTTCCCTATAGCAAGGGAGGCACTAAAAAAATATGCTAAAAGAAACACATTTAACCATTCCTTGGCTCTCCTTGAGGTTATGCAGAGTTCAAAGGCTCAAAAAAATTCAAGGTGGATTTTGAAGCAGACTGACATATATTTGAAACCTTGGGGTTTTTCACTGTTATTTTATGCTGGGGATACAGAGAAGTTATGTCAGTACCTTTCTTTGCAAAAGCTGCTTATTCATAATGAAATGAGGAGTCTAAAAATTCTGGGGTTGTTGGTTGGTTGGTTTTTTTTTGGTTGTGGGTTTTTTGGTTTTTTTTTTTTTATATATATATATACACTAGCTGCTGTTCAATTCATTGCATAAGAACTAGTTAGTTTCATGACATCATCTCTGGTTGTAGCACCCACTTTGAGGAGATCAGACTGTGTTGGTATTCCCTAGTTTCTTCTTGCCTGCTGGGGCTGGGGGGGAAGCAAAACGAAAAGGCCAGTAGAGCTTTCTCAAATGGTACTGGATCATGAGGGAGAATAATTCATGATGCTAGAAACTTCTGAGCAGGAGAATTACTGGGAGAACTTTAGTTTTTCCATGTAGTGTTACTGAAAACTGTATCCTTGAGAAATTAATATTTTGTATGGTGTCTGCTGTATTCAGGAGTGAACAAAATGGAAGTAAATGCTCTGAAGAAGGAGATTGTTATGTATCAGTTGTTGGGGGTTGTTCCAATGGGGATGTTGCAACACGTGTATCAATCAGTGAGGCTCGTGGAAAAGAAATGTAAGGACTGATTCCTGATAGATGTTTCAGAGATGTTTATTTCTCCAGCCGCATGGCTGAGGATCTGCCGAGGAACTGCTCAATCACGGGACCCGAGGGTCCGTCGGCCCGCGCAGGGGAACACAAAACAACCAATGGGGAACGAGGCTGACCAGGGGCAGGGAAACGCCGTGCCTCCCACCAGGGCCCCTCTCCCAGGACCACATGACAGGGGGGAGGGACCCCAACATTTCACCACTTTATTTTTTAAAAAAAGGTATTTAGAACTTAACATTGAAAACAACTGGATAAACATAACAAGAACAGTTTCGAAACAAAACAAGCCACCCTCCTGAGTCTTTAAATGTCCAAACAGATTCTCTGGAACATCTTAAGGCTGACAGAAGGGAGACAGGACTCTCTGAGCATGCTTTGTGGGGAAACTGAGGCAGGAGAGGGTTTCTTCCATTTGTACCTGTTGGAACGCTAAACAAAAATAGTTAATTTCTTCCTTCCCCCTCTTCATCCCCCCCTCGGCATCGGAGAGGAGTTGCAGGGAAAGGGAATTGTATAGGGAAGCCATGGGGTGAAAAATGGATTAGGGGTAATTTTGGGATGGGGTAAACTTAAGAAAAGGTTCATATTGGGTATAGGGTAAAAGGGGAAAGTAGGCTGTGGGCAGGGAAACTGCTGGGATGGATATTGTTTATAATTTTGTGCATAACGGCTGCCTTTGGCTGGAATACCTCCAGGCCCAGTAACATTTGCTGCTTGTAAACCCTTCTTTCCTTGCACTATATCAAATTGTATAACTTCCCCATCTCCTGCACTTTCCAGGTAATTTTTAGGATTATTGCTTTTAATGGTAGTTCTGTGGATGAATCTTCCCCTGTATCATCTCGTGTTATAAATGCATAGTTGTTTTTGACATTGTACCATTTCACAGTTCCTGTGATTTTTGTTGCTACAATTTCTCCTATCACATGCTTGCGTGTTTGTTGTGGCTGCTTGTCCCTCGTGGCTGCTGCCTCACCGATGTCTCCGCTGGGCCCCGCGTTGCGGCTGCTCCGCGCCCTCTGAGCGGCGCTGCTCCGGCGCGTGTCTGGGCTCTGCGCTGCCGCGCGCTGCCATTGCCGCCAGCCCCGCGCCCTGCGAGCAGTTCCCCTCTGCCAGCTCCACGCTGCTTTGAGAGCGGCCTCGTTTCAGCTCGGCGCTGCGTGGCTTCTCGTGTCGCTATGGAAGCCGCTGCTTCTGGCTCTACAGGGCTCTCTGAGCCATGTGCTCAGAGCGGGTTTCCACGCCAACCCCCGGTTCCTGGCTGCTCGTGGGGGCCGCCTCTCTGCTGCACGTGGCCCATGGCACCCGCGGCGTCTGTGGAGTCACTCCCCCACTCGCAGTCGTGCGGCAGGGGACCCCGAGACAGGGATGGGGTCCACGATAAGGCACGCGCTCTTGAGGGGGCCGGGCACTTCCAGCACAGGCACCTCTGCTGGCACGGCTGCAGTCACGCGCTCCTGGGATGGCGGCTGCGCGGCCTCGGCCACGAGATTACAGCCATCCTCTGCTCTAAGGGTAATGGGACCATACAAATGCTCCTCAAGAGCTTCGCTGATTACAAGGGATGCACAGAGAGGTTCTATCACTAGTGCATGCTCTGTTTGATCCTTTATCTCATCCCAGATCTTGTACCAAAAACCCCCGTAAATAGTTCCAGGAGGTTCAATATAAAAAAGTAAGTCTCGAGAAATCTAAAAGAAATTTTTGAAAAACCATTTAAAAAATTGTTCTAGATCTCCTGGAACAAGTACTTTCCTGTTTTATTGTTCAAGGATTCCTTTAACTTCTAGATACATTTCTTTCTGTGGTTCAGAGAGCTACATTTCCCACAATTCTTCCATAGTCCAGAGAGAATATCCAAACCAAGGTGAGAAGAGAGAGATCTGGAGTGGTTTTTACTCACGAATTTTCTGTCCTTAGGGATCGGTGTCTTGCCCGCAATTCTCTACCATTTGTTACAGCGGGGATACTGTAACACGATATATCGGACAACGAGGCCCGTGGAAAGGAAATATATATGGACTGATTCTTGGTAGATGTTTCAGAGATGTTTATTTCTCCAGCCGCGTGGCCGGGGCTCTGCCGAGGAACTGCTCAATCACGAGACCCGAGGGTCCTTGCCCGCGCAGGGGAACACAAAACAACCAATGGGGAATGAGGCTGAGCAGGGGCAGGGAAATGCCGTGTCTCCCCCCAGGGCCCCTCTCCCAGGGCCACATGACAGGGGGGAGGGACCCCAACAGGGGGTGGGAGGAGTGCTTGTGATATCAGCTGTACAATAACAAAATAAAACTGTTTCCTGGAAATGCTGTCAGAGTGACTTCTGGAATTTCCTCAGCCCCACTCTTAATGGGGGTGGGGTCCGTGTGTATATACGTACATACAGAATGTTTTTCTTCATATAAACTATATTGTGTATAAATGTATTATGCTCCATGGGATTCCTTAAGATCACGTTCTTTTTAAGGTGGTGTTAAAGCCCCATCATCAAACAAAAATTAAAGTTTGGGGTTTTTTTTTTTTTTTTTACTTTTCAGACATTTGTGTGGGGGAAATGTTCTGTTTCAGATTCCTTGGTAGTAAACAGAAAAGTGAAGATAGTTGAGATTTCTAAAGAAAGCACATCAGCAGAGAGAGTATTGACTACAATATAGAAAATGAATTTATGGAAATTTTTACTTGATTCAAGGCCTGTGGATTCCAGTCTTCCAGTTCTTGTTAACACTTTCAAGAAAAGCTTGTTGACTCTATTAGAATGAAGGTTATGTTTCATTAATCATTACAAAATACATTGAGATAAACTGTCCCTAGTTCCTGCTTGTGTGTAGATATCTTTAGGGTTTATACAGAGTTTTCATCTTCAGATTTGCCTTCAGAAAAGGCAAAGTTTTAAGCCTTTTTTTGAGCATATTGCTTAGAGAGCACTTGAAGATTTTAAAAAGTTTTTTAATTTGCTAAATAAAGCTTTTGAATGAGAGCAAATGATGAAGTAATGAAGGGTGACGTCTCAAAGCAGCAGCACATCAAATTAATGTCATGCTTCGGTATAGAAGTAGCTGTGCAGTTATTACTCACTGGCAGAGCCTTTCTGTCAGAACAGAATAATAGTGGTTAGAAATTTGGCTCGTAAATGCTTCTAAACTTCTGTTACACCACCTCTAGCACTTTCTACTGCTACCAGAAAGGTGATGCTGACTAACCAGCTTAACAAGAAGTGTAGATTTTAAAAATTTGGAAAAAAAGAGTTTAGTCATGTGCATATAAGTAATCAGCACCAATTAAATTAAGCATGTTTAGACAGAAACTGCAACTCAAATTTCATTTCGCAGCTTTGTTTTCAAACTTCTGGATATATTTAGTGCCTTCTTTTTTTGTTTCTGGTGTATTTATGAAGGAATATTGGAGTGAGAGTCGCAGAATAATGTGTGCAGCAGAGGAAGGTGTGAAGAGTCTCACCAAACTACATGGGATTTATACCTAAACTATTTCATATTGAAGATTAAACCTATACATTTTCTTGTATAAAAATAATTCTTCAGCTTGATTTCCAAGCAGTAAAGGACCAGTCAGCTCCCTTTTTTTAAAGAATTACTTTTTCTTGTAGCTCATTTAAATAATAAGCTAAGCAGTGTATGGGAAATATTATTTTAATCAATTGTTCTAATTAAATTTTGTAAATAATTTCCTGTTTACAGAAGCTTTTACTGGACAAGTTTTTATGGGATTTTTTTCTTCCATTTTGTAAAATTATATACTTTTTACCGTGTTCCTAGATTTTTGTTTTGCAAATGTCTGTTACCTTCCCTCCTATGCTGTACATTTCTTAGAAACTGTTTTGAATGGATAATTTCTTACACAAAAAACTGAGAAACCTGCTAAGGTTATTTAGTATAAACTATATGCCCTATTTATGTAGGAATATATGACTTCAGCTTTTCAAATGGAGCAAACTGTGTAACTGTTATAAATAGTTATGAAATCAGGTTTTGATACAGACACATTATTAATTTATGTGAGCCTGGTAGCTCTGCCAGTATTTGGTTGCACAGATTAAAATCCTGAGCTTGAGGACGTTTGACAGTAGTTTAGGAAAACCTGTACAAACCATTCTGCCGGTCTTAGGGCAAAGATTGAACTCGTTGGGTGGGAAAGAGAATCATGAAAGCCTGTGCAATGAAGAGGCAAGTTTCTTACGTGATAGAAGAGTTCATTTTTAGGGGGAGCAACTTCTTGGAGTCCACAGCTGGCTTTTTAGGCCAATGAACCATTGTGTAGTTCTGAAACAGGGGGCAAGATGTCCATCATTTTCTTGTGCTTTTCTTGGTGGATAGTGATGATATAATAATAATTTCTCTGTATCGTCTGTTGGCAGAAGACTGTGCTAGTAAATCAGTATTTTCCAGACTTGATGGTGACTTTTGAGATACTGTCCAGCATACTTTGACATAGATATAACATATACATATATAAGCATATTTATACATGCTGTTGATAAAAATCTAGGTAATTTATTTCTCCTCTGTGTAGGCTTCGAGATTCTTGATACTCCTATTGAAAACAAGCAAAGAATTTGGTCGGCTCTTTGGATCACCTTGCTGCTTTGTGAGTTGGCTTTTTCAGCAGGCTAGACTGTGCTCTTGCTGAGTATATTCCTTTGCCCCTTTAATGGGCTGCAGAAAACCCCACCTGAAAATTTGCTCTTTTCATTTCTGTCATTGTCAACGTTCTCAGTGCTGCTAGGATTGCTTCTCAAACTACAATACAAAGTTCACAAGGAAATAAAGCACAAGAACATTAAGATCCAGAGTGATTGCTGAGCCAAGCCAACTAAATTGAGAAATTTGGTTTTGTTAGACTATTTGGATGTACTAAGGGTCATAGAGTGCAGAAGTATAGTACAACTCAGTCTTGAGAATGAGTTAAGAAGCCAAAAATACTGCAATTGAAGAATTATTCACTTGCCTGCAAAAGTTGTAGTTGATTTTAGAACACTATTTTAACACAGTGAAAATTAAAATTGTTAAGTGCTTACTGGAGGAAGACGTTATACTTCTGGGCTTGTAACCATAGAAATATTTGTTAGAACTTAAAATTGGTTCCCTAAGTCTTTTGTCAGAAGTACCTAACAGTGCCAAACACCTCTTTTATTTGGACTGCTTAAGGAGCCTGGACATTTTGGAGTATTTAGTGAAGTTTTCAGTTGTGTTACTGTTCCATGTGGCCCTCAGAAAATGTTGCCTCTTATCAAAACATGGCACCTGTTGACTTTGAATTACTTGGGAGCAGCAACTTTCATTAGCCAGTTTGGTAGTAAGTGAACCCTTGGTTCCCTGATGCTTCAAAGAGGTATGAGAAGATATATCTGCTAAAAAGTCATGGTTTTGGACTTTGCTGAATCAAACAAATGTCTTGTTTTTCTTTAATGTTACAGAAAATAGTTGGTGTTTAGTGTACAAAACAGTTCAGTTGTGCTTCTAGTAGTTGCCTGTTCAGCTGCTCAACAGCTCTTGTTATCTGGATGCGTTGTGGGTTGGCCTCTAGGTAATTTTGGCAAAAATATTATGTAGTAGAAATCTCTATATACAGCCCTTTACTGCAGTAACAGGTTAGGAAATGTGCGCTTTAGGCTGGTTGTTTTCCTTTCTTGTCCTTTGTTATGAATCTCTTCCAGATTTCTGTCTAATATTTTTGTTAAAAATATTATTTTTGTTTAGTAATTTCAAGTTGGCCACCTATCTGAAAGGTTTTTGGTGGGTTGTCTTTTTGGGAGTTTTTTAAATGTCTAGTCAAGTGTCTGACATGACTTACAGTGTTTAACTTCATGGAGGACTGGCAGAATTGCTATGTATTGGGTTTTCAAAATAGTTTAAGTGGCTCATAGTATTAAGGCTCTTCCATAAGGATGTATCTTACGTAAGATAAATGCTACAGAAGAGCCATCCCTGTGGAAAGCAGCTGGAAGGGTATTTTGCATTGAAGTAATTCAGTAAAATTAAGAAAAAAGTAGAAGCGTTTGCCATGTAAACAGCAGCTTCTCTTTCTTTCCAGTCCCAGTGCTGTAATTACTGGGTGTTTTGTGTTGAATTTCTGGCCTAGGACACAGGTACAGCTGCTGTGTCTTCATGTCTTTGTCACAGTGATTAGGGTATTCACCTGAGAGGGGAGGGGTGGAATTTGGAATTTCTTGATGCAGAAAAAGTGGTTTTCCTACTTTCTGGTCAGCTGGTTTAACCACTTTTGATATAGAAAATAAAGTCATATCCTTTGATACTGTATTTTTTTGTTACTATTTTCCACAGGCCTTTTTTCCAAGAAGTGGCTGTTCTTCGCTTTTGCAAGAAAATGATTACAAGCTTATTTCTGGCAAGATTCAGGGTTGAGAGAGTAGTTGTCCCAAGATCTGGATGCCTGGATTCCAGAAATGGATGTTTCTGTAAGCAGTGTTTCTTGTGGTAATCCTAGATGACTTCCAGTCAAGAGTCTGATTTCTGAATTTTGCCTTGAGTTACCAAGGTCAGGGCTTCGTGTTACCAGTTGAGTTGCCATGTAGCCAGCACTGAGTGGATACTCCTATCCCACCCTGCTCCGCACCAGGTTCTCCTTCTTGCTCTCCCTAAGTCAAATGTCGTGGGCTTGTCCCTGTGGCATTTCAGCCAGTTCACCTGGGTGATCTGGTGAAATTCTCATGCATGCATGGAAAAGGAACAAAAAAACCCCTTCTGAATCAAATGTTACCTCTATGGTTACGAAGCTCATTCAAGTGGAGTGGTAAAAGCTCTTGGGTGAAGGGTGGCAGGACTGGAGAGTCTCAACAGAGTAAAGGAAGGGTTTTGCGTAGGCCTCGAGATTTTTAATAAATTATTTTTAAATTTCATGGAGAGAGAGAAAGTGTAAACTTTAGGAAGAAAGAGTCTACTAAAACATAATTTTGCTTTTAAATGGAAATTTTGTGTTAAAATCTCATTCCTAATGCTGCGATGAAAAATGGACTAAAACATGCTGGTATGTTGTATCTAGAGACTGTGGAAGGGGAAGAAGATGAGAATTTTCTGTTGGTGTGTTAAGGGGGAAAAAAATCATGAATATGCTTAAGACATTCTGTCTATTTAACAGCATCATGTGAGGAACTGTTTTGCCTACAGACGGCTCTGGTGTGTAATATCTGTTTGTGCATTATTTGGGGCCCCTGTGGAATGATCTGATGTGTATTAGAAGTTTGAAACCATTGTCCAACCCCCTGCCATAGGCAGGGACACCCTCCATTAGACCGGGTTGCTCAGAGCCCCATCCAGCCTGGCCTTGAGCAGTTCCAGGGATGAGGCAGTGATGTAATCAAACAAAACCAGAAAAAACCTTGTGAATGTTGAGCAGTATGTTCCATAGGCCTCTTTTTGACTTATGAATTATTCTGGATGACAGGGTATGAATAAAAATAGCAAAAGGGGATTTTGTTTATGTTCTGAATTTGTGTTTAAAAAAGTGTTAAAATATTTATTTCTGGAACCTATGAATTAGGTTAATGCTGGTATTGAATTAGAGAAAATAAAACTTGTTGGTAATATGGATAATCCCAACCAAAGTTTCTCCTTTGGGGAAAGGGTGTGTCTTTATATTTAGGAGATCCAGCTGGGTATCATTCTGGATGTTTCCTTCTGTTGTTATAATGATAGGACTGGGTTAGTGTTGAAGAAAGGCATGAGATACTGGTACTGCCTGTGTTTTCTCCAATTTGTAAACGATCTGTGAAACACAAATTTATGATATGGGACAGGATCTTGTGGGCTCTTGTTTTTGATGGGTAAAAGGACTATTTTTTCTCTTGCTGCTGGTAGCAATAGATAACACTAACTTAAAGTTTATATTTTTTAAGAAAGAAGCCAGTGAGCAAAATTAATGTTCAGTGTGCTAAAATGTATTTACAGTTTTATAAAACTTCAGTTTCTTATAACGTCTCTGAACTGCTTAGAAGAAGAAAGGAGTTAGCTGTGCTCTTACCCTGATTCTTGGATTGTCATTTCTTAGAGACATGGAAGGGTGTGTGGCCATGGTTTTGGACTTTGCTGAATTGTGAAAAATGAGCATTTAGTATTAGGGTCTTGCAACACCAAAAAACACAAACAAATAAAACCACCACCACCAAAAGTTAAAACAAAACAAAACCAACAAAAAAACAAACAACAAACCCAAACAACCCCCCCAAAAACCATCACAACCAAAAAAAAGTATGTGTCTTTCAAGCTTGGTTGCTTGTTATCTAACAGTGATTTGGGTAGTGTTTATGGTAAATATAGTTTGGCCAGCTCTACCTGCAAATTTTGCTTAGAGATCATTAGATCAAAACCTACATATTGAGACAGAAGTACCTAAATTAATCTTGGTTTGTAACTGAAACTAAACTGCATGACCTCAGCATGAACAGTGGCCAAGGTAAGATAATTGACTCTCTCAGCCATCTGTAGAAGAAATTATGTTTTCAGAAACTGTAATATTCAAATTCAGAAGTCCTCAGGGTTTGAGTTTCTGATTTTTCTTTTTAAGTAATTGCTCTTCTACAGTTTTATTTTCTATGAGCATGCACAAATATTTGATTATCCCTTGGCGCTAATAAAAGTTTTGCATAAAACATGAATCTGTTTTTTGATTCATTGGAAGAAAAATGTCTTTAGTTTTTCTAAGGATGTGTTAAAATCTGCTTTCAGTTTTTGAAAGAATAAAATCAACCTCATTAACTTAAGTGTCAGCATTACTGGAATAAGGCCAGTGTGCTGATGCGCCTACCCCATAGTTCAGTCTGAAACTAAATTTGCCCTTCAGTATCTCACTGAAATTGTTGGGAAGTGGTTTCAGACTCCATCTTAACTAAAATATTGATCTTCTTGAGGGACTATTTCTTTGAGCTGTGAAATTTCTTTGTGAAAAGCACAGAGACACTCAACCTCAGAAGTTAATGGCTTAGAGTGATTGAGGCAATAACAATAGTTCAGGAGTAGAATTTTGAGAATGGAGCATCTGTTGGCCACTTCTGCAATGCTAAGAAAGAGTTGTTTGCGCCAGAATGTTGAAAGCACCAGATTGTTTCTTTGCCTAGTATTTGAGGATCTATTGAAAAGTGTTAGTAATGTGTTATCAGCTGTGTGGAGTAATTTCAGTTTGGTTTATTGGCTGGTGTAAACAGATGGATTTACTGGTGAAAGTAACTCGTCAAGAGAGACTGGTGTTGGGAGGGAAACTAATTTTACTTTGAACTTGAATAATGTTATCTGGTACATGTCGCTGCTGGGAGAGAAGGAAAGGGAAAGAAACAACTCTGAATTTCCTTTTTTTATTTATTTTTTTTTCTAAGCTTATCCTGGCTTTGAAAAGTCTTTATGGAAACCATTTTTTCAGAAAAGAATCAGCCCAGTGCCTTGTCTGTGCAATGGAGAAAGGTGGTGGTTTGTTGCAGCAGCAACTCTTACTTTAGTAAAATACCTTTCATATTTACAGCAAACAGAAAAAAGAACAACCTGCAGAGAAAGAAAAATGCTATTTCCTGGAAGAAAACAGGAGGAGTTGTGATAATGCAGTCAGTTACTAGATGTAAAAAGCAACACTTTTACTAGTAGATTTTGTGACCTGCCTTGTGAGGTTTTCTTTGTTTGCTGCCAGGTGTACTGAGTAACACAGTGTGCAACAGCTCCTCCCCTGTCTAAAGGATTTTATATGCCCAAATATTTAATTTCACTTTTTTTTTCACATTCATTGCAAATGTAATGTTGGCCACCGTTTCTATAGTGAGCAATATCTGTACAGATATGTGGAGATTAAACTGGTAAAGTCTCTTGGAATTTCTTGTATGTTATTATATTAGCAGGGTACATTAAATTGGCTGCTAACTGTATCTGTTCATGAAGTCTAGACTCATGTTCAGACTAAATTGGGAAGCATATTTTGTGTGTGCTTTAAATACTCAGAAATCTTCTGGAGTATTGAAAACTCTTAATTTTGAAATGATATTTGACTAATGGATTTTTCTTTTGGTTTTCCCTCTACAGGTTCGATCTGTGGATGAGATGAATCATGAGTTTCAAGCTCTTGCCCTAGAATCTCGGGGAATGGGAGAGGTAATTATTGCGTGCTGAAAATCCAGTTGGTGGTTTGGAAATACTGATACAGTTTAAGAAGTCTAGATAATACAGCATGAAGCAAAGAGCTTCTCTTAAGAACAAGTTGATTATTTCTCTGTAAGGTGAAGAGAAATGACGTACTCTAAAAGAACTTTGGGATGGTTGTTGACTGGTTCTGCTGTGTCTGTGCCATTCTTGTTAGAGGATGGGTAGTTTTAGGGAAGTGAAAGGGTAGTATTTTGTAAGAGTGTACTGTTCTATGAAAGGAGGCATGTTTTCAGTCTCACTGTATCTAAGCTAGTGGAACAATTTCTTTCTGCTCCAGAGAAGCCAAGGAGACTGGGATTTGAAAAAAAGGTTTGGCTCCAGAAAAAGTAAACTGGCATACCCAGCAGAAGTGTGTGATAATTTACTACTTTTTCACTGGTAATTACTCCTTAAAAGATTTTAACCAGACTGAAGAGTGCTGTTACGTAATTCTTAGCTGGAGGGAAGAAGGACTGTTTCTTTTGACTGATTTGATTTGTTTGGGTTTTTTTAAGTCAGTGTACTTTGGGGTTGGAGGAAGGAATTTAAGAACACGGAGGATTACTTGGCTCCTTCAAAAGCAGTTGCCTGAACTGTTTAGAAAGTAATTGACAAGTGTTAGGGTTATTTGCCCTGACAGGACATGGTAAAGAAATTTTCGTGTTGAACTAAGATTTCAAATACAGATCCTTTTGTCTTGCTGGATATTTACCTAATTCAGTTGATAATTGAACAAGTGACAACATTGCAGCCCAACTTTCTTAAAATGATGATAGAAGTCTTTGTGAAACCATAACTTAATGATGAAAAATAAGTGCTGTGTTCTAGTTGCTGGATGTTTCTGAGCTGACACATGGCCATTCCTACTTGATTTTTTTTATTTTAATGAAGCATTTAAGCAATCACTTGGCTTTTCAGCAATTTTTGCATCATCCAGTGCTGACTTTGAACCATCTCCCATTTGAAAAATCAATGGTAGATGAAGCCCTGTTCTTTAGACACCTGACTAGCCACACTGCTCCCCTCCCAGTTCTTAAAACTGCTTTTGAGAAGTAAAAGTGTTAGTGAAGTATCTTTGATAGTACCAGCAGTGTGGTAAAGTGGATGGGTAAAATTCATGGTGGTGGTTGGTCTTTTGACACCCACAAAGTACCCTAAAAAGATTGAAAGCAGCGAAAGTGCAGGATGGCACAAGTGCCTGGGAATTAAATTACAGTATATATGACTGTTCATGCGAATCTTCGTTTTAGGTTATCTCAGATGGAGGGATGTATTTCTGCATGATTAGGATTCTCTTGGTTTGTTTTCATGACATTCAGTGGATCTGTTAAGATGTTTAAAAAAACCACACATAAAGAGTCAGAGTTTTGATACAGTACTACAGCATCAGAAACTGATACTATATTGTGATCCTGCACTTACCAGGTTGTTCTGTCTTCCATTTCAATGGTGTCTTCCAGGTATCTTAAGGTAATACAGGCTCACGTAGCTAGGTTGACTTACTCAGTAATTTTCTTAAGGTATTGCACAACGATAAAGTAGTTCTGGGATAGATTCCGTGGCTGTTTTAATCTTGTTTTTTGATTATAACCTTGTAAAATATTAAAGGAAATGTCCTTATAAAGTAAACTAGAATTGGTAGTTGTAGGCTTTTACATGCTATCTTCCATATGCTTTGAAACGTATGAAAGGTCATGTCAACTGAACTGTTTCTAGCTATTGGAAAGTTATGTTCCTCCTCATTTTCTCTGTTTGCCAAGATTTTTCTCTGAACTGAAATTAATTTCTTTTTTTATAATTCTAATCCTCACTGATACTTTTTTGCACAACTGGGTATCAATACTTGGCATTAGGAGGCTGTGAAGTCTGTTTTGCAGACATCTTTTCTGAATGTCTCTTAAAATTTTAGCTTGGTTAAAATGTTAGATTGGTTATACACAGATGATGCTTCTGGCTTCAGCTCTCAAAATCTATGGTGACCTGTAAGATCATGTTAGTATTCTGAAGAAATAAGAACACATGGTGCTGTTTCTCTCTAGGCATCTGTTTGCTCTATCAGGGCAAGCAGAGTGGGCTTCAGGACCTTTAGTGTGACCCACTACAGGCACACACAAAACTCACTGCCAAACAGAACAGAAAAATAAATCATCTTTTGATAATGTCTGTTGGTTTAACTTACAGGGTGGAAGCACACACAGTTCATTTTAGGACCAAAGTATTCATTTCTATTGTCAAAACTTCATTCAGAGAAATTCAGCTGAGGTGTTCATTCAGCTCTGTAGGAATAGCTTCTGATCTTAAAAATAAATTTTAAAAAATATTGAAAATCCTTAATGCAAGAGACAGTAATGGAGACTGTGCAGTTTCATATCAGAGAGCTGGTTAAGAGGCAGCTTTAGCATAACTGGTTATTATTACTTGTGTGTGGTAAAGGGCATTGTTCAGCTGGGAGACACCTAACAGGGATCAGTGCTGATTCTGAAAAAGACATATTTACTGTACTTTTGGGAGAGTTTAGAAAGAAATAGAAACAACCTTCTCCATTATTTTTACTTAGAATTTGATATATCTTCATAAAATCTGTGTTTTATTGCACTAAATGCATAAAATGTTGAGGGAAACACATGCTATCAAAGAGTAAAGCACAATGATTTTAACTGCCTGTATTCATTTGTGATAACTTCTAGATTAAGTCTTTTTCAGTAGAACTAATCAAGACATTTTCCTCTTGTCAAAGAGGAATACACTTGTTTTTTTTTTGAAAAGTACTTCTTTTGTTTTAATTCCACAATTAAAATAATTGACAACTGCTAAGGCTGCTTATTTGACAATCCAATAGCTAAAGCATCCATTTAAAAAGAGCGCAGTGTATGTCATATCCATCTGTCAATAAATCTAAATCAGTGGCTCTCAGGGAGTTGCAGTATTGTTAACTTTGTAAGATTGCATTTATTTAAATATTTGAGGGACTTCTTTGTTGTGTAGAAATTTTAATGAAAATCAATTCTGTAAATCTGTTTAATCTTTAGTAGTTTAAATTTAGCCTCTCAGTATGGATGATGTATTATGTTTTGTGGTAAAGATACTTTATATTCTTTGTGTACCAAAGTACATGAAGACTGAAAGCAGTTGAATTTGTCTGTTTGGAATTTGGGAGTAAGTAGTTAAAAAAAGAAGGCAAACCTCAAAAAGAAAAAAAAAAAAAACCAACCCTAAAAAAATCTTCTCAGCAGCAGCAAAATCCCCCCTGAAACAACCTGTACTTTTGCAGTGAAGATTATTGCTTCTTTCTGTGTTTTCCCTCTGATCCAAATCCTATGAATGAGTGCTGATATCAAAACCAGTATTTCAGTATGTTCTGATCTAAATTTGTTTATTGTTCTTACACTGATTGTCTGAACATACCTGTCTGATAGTAGAAATTACTAATTCAAGGGTAAGCATACTTCAGGTAATTCTTATTTTATGGCATCCAAGATAATACTAGATCTGTTTTATTCTGACAAGGTTGTGTTAGGTGGTGATACCTTCTCTTATGTGTTTCAAAGCTCTCAGCTGGACACATACTTGAAATTGGCTTAGACTGCATTTAAAATAAAATGTGGTTCCCAAAACCAAGGTTGCGTAGGTAACATTAAATGCTTGCTTTCTGTTCTACTACTCTCCTACAAAATGAAAATTAAGTAGTATTGCAAACCTGTTACAAATATAAAGCTAAAAACAATGTGTAGATCACACAGGCAGATCTGGATTTTGTAATCATCTGCTTTTAGTTGAAAAGCAGTCATAAGATTCCATTAATCTATTTCTCTTTCATCTGATGGCTAATTTCATCCCTTAAATTTGGGGTAAACTTAGTATCTTGCTGCTCACAAAGTATGTTTGGTTGACATCTGATGGTGATTCTACAATGCATTTGAGAGTGGGCATCTCTGTCAGGGCAGATCACGACAGTATAGCACCTCTAGTAAGTGTAACACTCTCTTGTAGTTTTGTTGAGCTTTAGCAGTTTATCATCGTCCTACCCGAATCCTTCTGTGTCAATGAATTTCTGTAAGGAGTCCAGGGATTTGAGGTTAACTAGTCAAATGCCTTCATTTCTGGTAAGAGCTCTGGACAGCACAGAAAAACATCAATCCTTAAGTTAGTCCAGAGGAGTGCTTGTCACCTCTGTTGCAGTGTTAATACTGGGGCCTGCAAGTGGCAATCTTATCCACCTCTTCCTGAAGCTGTTTTCACAAGTGCTTTCAGTGTTACACTAAGAAATATCTATATTATATCCTAACTCTGTTAATTTCATCAAGACTCATACTAAGCAGCTGTGAAGTTCAGAAGGGTTTTTTTTAGTCACTTAAGTTGCAGGAGAAGCAAATTTCCAGAACGTACTTGTGTGTTGCAAACAGCTTCATCAGATTACATTTGGTTTTTTTCTAATTTCACAAAATTTAAAATTCTAAGTACAGCATTACATTGTACAGAATCTGGTGAATGTGATGGATTGTGCAGCTTTCTTGTTCCCTGTAATTTTTGCAAGTTGCTTTCATTTTTGTCTCTGTTGATGTACCTTGTAAAGTACCTAATATGTAGTCTGAGAATACAGTTTTTTAATTACATGTAGAGAAAATATGACATGTAGAGTTTGGCAGTTGTACTGTTACTGATGGGAAAAGGTAGAGGAATAAAGTAGTAAAATCAAAGCGAAAAGGATGCTAATATTTGAGATATTCTTGTTTGTGTGGTGCTTCTGTCATGTCACGCTAAGTCCTTCTGTCCTTGAAGACAGTACAAGAAATGATCCTGATCTAACATGACACTTTCTGTTTTACAAGTAGGAATGAAAAAACCCATACATCTAAATGACAGTGCTGGTATGTGGAACTTCACATATGAATGTCACAGATTCTTAACAGCCCTGTGGTCTAAAGGAGCTGACTTGGTACCATGTGTATTAGTCACTTTCTAAAATTTGGAACATGATGCATTTCCAAGTGAAGAGAACGTCACAATGAACTGCTGCTCTTTCTGGTTATCACAGTATTAGTTAACAGCCAAGCTTCTGAGTCTTTAGAAAGAAGTCACTGTTAGTTAAAGCTTCTGAGAGGATTGTCTTGATTTAACACAGGGATTAATTTGATTTGCTTTTTTTCACAACTGCTTCTATATTCTCTATTTCTTCCTTGTAACTTCAGAATCTCAATCCTGTTGGGGTCATTTTAGGAATTCCTTTTTTATAGCATTAGCTTCAGTAATGGGAAGTAGATTTCAAGTGTTAGGATTTCCTCAGCAATATGTATTGCTTTAGTGAAAGCTGACTTTTATATCAGTCCTCAGCACAGGAAAGACGTGGACTTGTTAGAGTGGGTCCAGAGGAGGCCACAAAGGTCAGAGGGCTGGAACACCTCTGCTGCTGCTATGGAGGCAGGCTGAGAGAGCTGGGGTGGTTCAGCTTGGAGAAGAGAAGGCTCCCAGGAAAGCTCATTGCAGCCTTACAATACTTGAAGGGAACTTACAAAAAAGGAGGCAGAGCAAATTTTTAAAAGGGCAGATAGTGGTAGAATGAGGGGGAGTGGTTTTAAATTAAAAGAGGAGAGATTTTTGATTAGATGTAAGGAAGAAATTCTTTACTGTATGGGGTGGTGGGGCACTGGAACAGGTTGTACAGAAAAGCTGTGGCTGTCCCATCCGTGGAAGTGTTCAAGACCAGGTTGGATGGGGCCCTGAGGAACCTGCTCAAAAAGTGGCAATCCTGCCCATGGCAGGAGACTTGGAATTAGATGATAAGATCCCTTTCAACCCAAATCATTCTATGATTCCATGATCTAAGGCTAATTACTTGATCATCCTCTTAATAGTATTGCTGGTTTTTCCCATTTACAAGCATATTTAAATAAAACCATCTTCTCTTCTTAACAGCTTTTACCTGCCAAAAAGTTTTGGGAACCTGATGATTCAGCAAAAGATGGACAAAAAGGGATATTCCTTGGTGATGAGTGGAGAGAGACTGCATGGGGAACTCCTCGTAAGTGACTGTTTTATATGTAGTGAAAAATCAGTCGTAATTACTCAATGTTATTTCAAAGCAAATTATTATCCAAAATGTAACTGTGTATTAAATTTTATTTTCCTTTTAGTTGTGAAAATGTATCCTGCATGCTGATTGTGTTTCAATAACACTTTTTGAGACTGTGATTTGGAATTTTTTATTTAATTTAATTTTTTGTCTTCATATTGCTGTTGTAATGAAATGCAAAAACATTACAAGTTGTATTTAATAAAATACAATAGTTTTATTTACTTATTTGTTTTTAACAGACCATTCTATGTCCCAACCTATTATGGTTCAGAGAAAGCCTGGACAGGGTTTTCATGGAAACAGTGAAGTAAATGCTGTATTGTCTCCGCGATCAGAAAGTGGTGGCCTTGGAGTGAGCATGGTAGAATATGTGTTAAGTTCCTCTCCAGCTGATAAATTGGATTCCCGGTTTAGGAAAGGAGCTTTTGTAAGTAATGCAGTGTGTTAAGCTTGTCTAGTTACCTCCTGTGGTCGTGGTAACATGGTTATATTTTCTATTCTCTTTGTCTGTTTTTCTTTTTTAACACTTTTTTTTTAGAAGGAAGTGTCTAGTTTCTATCTGTCTTCCTTGGTTCAAGGGGGTGGAAGAGGGAAGTGGTTTGGGAATCATAACTATATATAGGTGTCTTAAACTGCTTTCCTAAAAACTTTATTTAAAGGTAGGAAAAAGACTGCAAATGGCTTAATTTAAAATGTGTGATGAGATTTATTCTAGATCTTCCTGTTCTATGTTTTCATGCGGGTTTGTTTTGTAAGTGGATGTTTTAACTGTATAAAATAAACTTCTGTCTAACTCAAAGTGTTACTGCTTTAACAGCACCGCTATAGTTAAGGTTGAGTTAGCTCTTCCATTATAAATCTTGGCATTCCTTTTCACATTTTGGCAGTTATTAATTGCATGTGGTTGAAACTTGATGACCAAGTTACCCACCAAATGCAATTTCATTGACAACAAACCGTTTGTATTGTTTATGTGCACTGTAGTGTAGAATTAGGTCACCTTGTGGTGCTCCTATTGTGTTCTGTTCAATATTCAGAATCAAACAGATTCTTTTTCCTCAGGGCACTAGAGATGCTGAAACAGATGGACCTGAGAAAGGAGATCAGAAAGGCAAGGCTTCTCCATTTGAGGAGGACAAAAACAGAGATCTTAAACAAGGAGATGATGAGGATGTTACTAAAATAAATGGCAGAGGTTTGCCAAATGGAATGGATGCCGATTGCAAAGATTTTAAGTAAGCTTTTAACTGTTTCTCAAGAAGACGAGCATGTCTCTTAAGGGCATTATTACAATTCTGGTTTGTGTGTCAGCTTTAAACATTACCCAGCAGCAGACTGATTCTTCCCCCCTCAAGTCCTCCCTTTCCCACCGTGCCACATGTTTCTTAGGATGTCATTATTGTGTGTGTCACTTCTCATGAGACAAATTCATCTGAACATACTAATTATTAAAAGTAAACGGGTGCCTTCTGAATGTTGTGAATTAAAGAGGGATGAAAACTTTAACCCTTTTTATGTCACACTAAATTTCTTTCTCTCTCCGCTTCTTTTTAATACTCTAACTTTTGCATCTGAGTGTTCTTGTAGAGAGTAAGTCCTACAGAATTTTAACTTTTCCTTCGGATTTTGCTAGTGGATGCCACAGCCTAACACAACTAATCATTTCCCCATAAGTCTTTATAGAAACCATATCTTTGACTAAGGTGGAACAATGTATTTTCCTGTTCATATAGTTAAATGTCACCTATGGAATGGTGTTGTGGTTTGGTTGTGTGTCGTAGGGATAAAAAGACTGGACCAAGCTCAAGCTTTTGAACAGTGAACTCTAACATGACAGCACAGCCAATCTGTTTTTTTTTTTTTTTTTAATACTAAACTGCATTTTAAATTGGGTATTTTTTAAGGGCTAATCTTTCTTTTTTGAATAACTGTGATGCATTTGTAAATGTCATATAGAAGAATTAAAAACATAGAGAACTAGAGTGCTGCTCATAAATTTGTATTAATGTGATAAACATGACCAGATAGTTGTGGTTTCCTTAGTTCATTACTGAACAAGTATATTAAAATGCATGTTTGAATCCCATACGCAAGTGTTTCCTACCCTTTAAAAAATGTATTTACCTGAGGGTAAGGAGGGATTCTTCAAGTCTGTTTTTCAAGAGGTATCATTGAAAATAATGTAATACCAAGCATACCAGAGAGCTCACATTGGCTCCTTTCAGATGATTGCTGCAATACACACAATAAACTGAGTTCCCTTCAATGTTACACATCAAAAGTACAGAATAACTTGTGTCCTGCTTTTCTTCACCAGTATCTATTTCAATTTTGAAATAGGTGTTTGTAAAGTACCTTCTGTATTATTTAAAGAGAGAAGTTACTAAAAAATACACAAATGCAAAAAAGCATCCAAAGCCAGTAAACCTCTCAAAAAAAAAAATAAGGCCTTCTAAATGAAATGGGCCATATAAAGTGGTGGTATAGATCCCTCCAAACAGAGGTTTATAATTGAAGTATTGACACAACTTTAACTATAGCAACAGAACAGCACCAATATAAGGAGCAACCTGTATTAGTTAATCATAAGTATTAACAAACAAACTTCATCCTGTCCTCCTCCTTGTATTTTTATTGTACTTGTAGCGTTTTTAAACTAAAGTATGTACTGAAATAACTGCCTTTTTTCCTTTTGTTCTTCACTTTGTTGATGCTGTATTTAACTTGGGAAAAATAGGAAGTATTAACTGGCTTTAAACTCAAGTTTTGGAGCAAGACATGTTTGCTTGCTAGGATGCTTAGATGGTAAGCCAGTATGTTACAGACAATTGTCATGAGGTTGCTTGTTACATTAAAAAAACCGCTAGTCAAAAAACTCCTACTTTCTTTGAAATATTTTGTCCAGAGTAATAAATCATACAGTGTTGCTGCAATAAACTCCCTAAAAGGCTGATTTCTAGGTGTACAGACCTAAGTGTTGGTATCAGCCGTTACGTAAGTACTAGTAGATTTCTTTGCATTAGTCGTGTGCTTCAGTGAGGAACAGATACTTTGGCTTTGGAGCCCCGAAGAGGAAGGAGAACAGGTAGTACTGAGTCTGTGTCTCTGACGTAGAATTACAGTAAACTGGTCTGGCACTGTACTGCTGGAATAAACATAAGGTTCTTCCTTTGGTATTTGAGCCCAGTTTTCACAAGTAAAGCAAACTTAATTAGAAGTTTTACATTTCCTGATAAACAATATATAATCATAAAGTTCTGCCAACACAATAATGTTAGAGGATTGTAGATTTTCTCACACAACTCTTTCCTAGTAATTAACTTACATTTTTGCCAGTAAAACTCAATAGCCTAAACAGTATGGCCTCCCACAGAAGGTGGGGTACCACACCAAATTAAGGTAACCTAAATCTAACCAAATACAGTGTTGGGAATCTCTTTAGGATGTGACACTGTTGGTATCTGACTTCATGTGTTTGCCTGTAGGTGTTTATAGGTGCACAAAAAGTCCCCTGTATTCAGTGGGAATATGGTTAATACTGCCACTCAGATGAGAGAGCAATTCAGCTTTTATATGTAATAATGTCTCTATGATATTGTATATTCTATTCAGGATTATATTAGAAACACTTTTTTCCCCACCAATCATCACTGTAGTATAGTCTATTAAATGAGTTGTGTAGGAAATCAAATGTTTTACTCACGTGCTAAACGAGGCGGTTATTAGTTCATTTTACTCAAGGTAAAAATATATTGTTTGCTTTTCAGATGTGAAAAATGGTTACTATATTGTATGTTTGTCCTTTCCAGTTGAAATTTTGCTGTGTCTTTCTGTTCTTTGGCATGAAATGTCCTTAGCCATTTCTTTTTTTTTTTTTATTTCTCTTCAGTACGTTTCACATCACTCCCAAAATACAATAGACATCCCAGAATTCACAGGTGACCACAATTCACTCCATTTGACTCAAAACAGCCTCACAGATGAGTTTGTTTTTCTCACAAGTGATTTGAAGAGCTGCATAGTCAGTCTTAAACGTTAAAAAAAAAAAAAAAGCTTTAGAGTTAAATGCATCCTTTTCCTTGAGCCATCAATGCATGCTGGTTGAAAATGTTAAAATGAGTCTGTCACTTCCCTTTGTAAAGTCGCTTGAGTTCAGAGCTGCTTTTAAAGTAGAAATGCTGTACTCTGTCCATGGACAGCTTTATTTAAGACTGAAGAGTGTATGTTGAATTTGTTTTCAACAGTCGTACCCCTGGAAGTCGACAAGCCTCTCCAACAGAAGTAGCTGAACGCCTGGGCCCCAATCCCAGCACCACAGAAGGGTTAGGTCCACTTCCCAATCCTACAGCCCACAAGCCTTTGGTAGAAGAATTTTCAAATCCAGAAAATCAGAATCTAGATGCCATGGAACAAGTTGGTCTTGATTCTCTACAGTTTGACTATCCTGGCAATCAGGTACAAATGGACTCTTCAGGAGCTACTGTAGGACTTTTTGACTACAATTCTCAGCAGCAGGTTAGTAATGGACTGTGGCAAACTGATCCTTTAAGTTGTTGATTATCCTTTTGATAATCAGTCATTTCAACATACAGTGCATTGAATATTATTTTGTCTGTGACTTAGTCAAGGGCAAATAACTGTATAATTAATCTAGAAGAATATTGTTGCATAATTTTCTAGTTTAGTAACTTGCTATTACAGAAGCTTGGTTTGAATTTCTTTTTTTTTTTTTTGGTAAACAAATCCAAGTATATTATAGCCCTGACTTTTGAAAACTGAAATGCCTTTGTTTTTGGGTTTTTTTTCCAACAGCTTTTCCAGAGGACTAATGCTCTGACTGTTCAGCAGTTGACAGCAGCCCAGCAGCAGCAATATGCGCTGGCTGCAGCTCAGCAGCCGCACATAGGTGAGGTTTCTGTACAGTACAGCAAGTGTCCCTGGCAAAAGGGGGTGTGTTGCTTTGATAGAATCCTATCCATTTACCCACAGTCTTCTCACTCAAATAGGTACTGATCACTTGGCCCGTTGTAGTGGTTCTCATGAAAACTGCTCAGAAAGGCTGCCTATGACTGTACTGTCCTTAGAGGAGGTTTTCTGTTGTAAATTTTCCCCTTTGAGCAGTTTTATTTCTTTTATACAAAGAAACAAAGCTTATATTTGCTTCTGTAGCATAGTAGTTGAATTTTGATGGGAGTAAAAGTTAAAAATGTTTACTGCTATAAGCAGTAATAGAAACACTAGCTTTATATACTAAAGACCAATATGCAATTCTAAGATTCTATTGCAGTTTAGTATTTTTAGTAATCCAGTTAAAAACCACTGTAGAGTAGAATTTTGAAATCATACTGTTGTGTTGATTAAGTTTTAATTTTTCCTTGTTAATGGCACCATTTAAGCAGCTCTTTCTTCTTGCAGGTACCTTTGTGATAGAGCTAATTCTTTAGCAGGCATTTTTTCAGTCCGTTTAGTTCAATGAGTTAGTTAAATGAATAAAGTTCCTCGTGTGCTGCAACTCAACAAGGAGGCTTTATTTCGTGACAACAAGTTTATCTTCCGCTGTGGGGAAGCTATCAGTGTTTAGGGGAGGGAGGTTGGAACACACATGGAAGCAATTCCTTGTTTAAGGAAGGGAGATAGTCAGGGTTTAAAGATTTCCACCCTCTCCAGTTCCACTGGGCTATTGACATGTGTGCACTAATCTCTTTCCTCTGTGAGAAAAAAAGGGTTCTCAGGATCAGAAGGGCAGGCAGAAGTCGGAAGCATCTCCAGTGGCTTGTGTCCGTGCTCTCCTGCTAATAAGTTTTCCCACCAGCTTGTTTAGGTAGGTCATCAGGGCCACTCAGACAGGGATCAGCAACCCATAGCTGGGACTGAAAAGTGGGAGCTCATCACTGTTACGTAGCTGATGAGTACAGGCTGAGAGCTGTTTGTGTGAGTCCACAGGTCCTGTCTTTGACTTCTAAACTGCAGAGAAGCCCCTACTTCGTGTGAAGTGCTGACTGAGTAGTCAGCTGAATTTTTCCTCTTTAAAATGCAGACTCTTCTGATGTGCATATTAATAGAAATTTATCAAGAAATATTTGGAAGGAGGGATATAGTTTGATGTGCATTGCTTGCTGCAGCAGTTGCTGACTCAGTGTTGGATAAAGTAAGTGAACCTGACTGATGGGGGAAACTCTGGATAGTGATGCTTTGTTTGCCTGAGTTTCTGCAGTTGGCTCTTTCCATTACAATTCCTCTATCAAATTAGGATTCTTGGAAGTAAAATTAGTATCTCATAAGTGGCTTTTTAAAAGCTAGGTATCAGACTTAAACTAGCTGGTTGAATTTTTTCTTAATTGTCAGTGAAGAGAGGCTTTTGTCTCTAGCAGGTGGTTCATTTCATCTGGCTGATTCACTTCAGACACTGGATGACTTATCTGCTGCAGATGTTGTTGCAAGATTAGTGTAACTTTCAGATAGTTAGGAGTTGGGCAAGTTAAATTCCACTTTGAATAATCCCTTCTGTATAAGGGTGGATAGACACATACGAGATAAATCTCCTTGGAGTCTGTAGATCCAACAAAACAAAGCTGTTAGGCCTTGGGATTACTAAGAAAGAACTGGTGAGAAGACATAGAAGTGTTTGTTTCTGTAATTATGCACCTACTGTTAAAAGCTTCCAAAGTACAAGCAGTTCTGATTTTAACAGATAGGCTGTGTGATTTGGGTGGTGTGAATATGATGGTGCTTGCTAAGAATGTTGGCTGTAATGAAACTCTGTTTGTTACTGCAGCAGGCGTATTCTCCGCAGGCTTGGCCCCAGCTGCTTTTGTGCCAAACCCATATATTATCAGCGCTGCTCCTCCAGGGACTGACCCGTACACCGCAGCTGGATTAGCTGCAGCAGCTACCCTAGCAGGTAACTGGACACTAGAAAGTGTCTGTCTTGATAATTCAACTGAATGAAAAGAGAAAAAAAGTTAAATCTGTCCTGTTTATTCTCTGCAAATGTAGTTCTAGTAAGGAGAGACTGGCGGGAAAATGAATATTGCCATTTTGAAAGTTTTTACTAAAATAGAAAGAATTTCAGTTTGTTATATATGGATTCTGAGTTTCTGTTGCTACTGGACTTTCATATACAAAAATTAGAGCTTTTTTTCTGTTCTAAAAGTGTTTATCCTTGAAAAGGTGCACCTGACATTGATAGTATGTATTATTTTCGAAAGATGAGACAGCTAACCTTTCCTTGTATGTTTTTTATTCAGTGCATTAATTTTCTAATTCCAGGTTTTCTCATTCCCAGTGGGCATGAGAATAAAGATGGTCTCCAGCATGCTAAAAGGCCCAGCCAACAGAGAAACTCCAAGCCCAGTAAAAACTCTTTAAAAAGCTCTTAGATATCACTGAAAAAACATGACTGAGTATTCAAGTCCCAGCTAGTGCTCAGACTTGAGCATAACATTTTAAAAAAACCCTTTTGTTTCCACCTCTTGGTTTCACGGGGAAGGCAGTAGAAAAAACTAAGACATGCACCTAATGTGTTAGAGGTGCAATGCCATGATACAGAGAGATTATTCTTCTACAGGTTCTTCATCAATAGACTGGAAGAGCTAAGTGCACCCACTTTGAAGGGCGTCATGTATGTGCAGGGAGGCAAAGGCAATAGTTGTGTTTATTAAGCGAGGGCATCATACAGAAAGGAGGCATCACAGATGATCGAAGTCTCAGTACATCACTATCAGGAGGATAAATTTTGTTCATTCTGTGATGTTCTGAAATTATCTTTTCTTCCAGCCATGAAAACTGATTTTGAGTGTTCTTTGGTACACAGACTCTGAATGCTTGATGGTTTTTCTTTGTCATCTGAGTCTCACAAGGGTACTCATTTTTTCATAGAGGAGATATGACTTGGTGTGAATTTTTAAAATTAACCTGTTTGTATTCATGTTTCATTTTAGCTAGTATGGGAATTCTTTCTTTTTAACTGATTTCTCTTCTGACACTGAGAAGATGGATCAATGAGGGATGCTGCAAACAGTATTTTAAGCAGCTGCACTAGATGGAATAATCATGCTTTCTGGTTTTAGGTCCTGCTGTGGTTCCTCCTCAGTATTATGGTGTTCCGTGGGGAGTGTATCCAGCCAATTTATTCCAGCAGCAAGCTGCAGCAGCAAATACCACAGCAAATCAGCAAGCAGCTTCCCAGGCACAGCAGGGACAGCAACCGGTACGTACAGCATGAAAAGCAGAGGTGCCTTACCTTAACATTTCAGTGTGTAAGGGTCAGCTGCTAGAAAATTTTACGTCATTCAGATGTTGCATTTTATCATATAATAAATGAATATTAAAAACTCTCAATTTTCTTAGTGATTGACACTGTCTTACACCATGTTAAAGTTATTTTACAGTCTCGTTTCTTAAAGCAGTAAGCATTAAAAATGGTTCCTTTCATTCAGGTTGCTGTGCTGTTGTGTGTGTGTGTAGGTAATGCTTCCTGTGTACTAAATTATTGTAAAGTTTAATCTAGAAAACTGACATATGGGAATGAAAAGATAATTGGTAATTTTAGGAGGATACTGTTTCTTTTAAGCTTGGGAAGAAATTGATTGTGTTTTTATAAATTAGCTGGAAAATTGAATGTTACACATTTTTATCTCTTCAAAAATTAGGGAAAAAAGTAAGGAAATAAAGCTATTATCAGTAGTTTTGTTGCTTCATAGGGAGGAAGGATTGCCCAGTTTATTTTTCTGTGACATTAATTGTATTGCCGCATCACCATGTGCGATATGGTATTTTTGCTTTGGTAAAGCAAGAGTGAGCAATTGTTACAAGAACTTGTTGAAATTTCCATTTCTTTAAGTAATTTTAAAAAAATGATAATTTTCTATTGTTACTCTGGATGCATTTTTAAACTATTTTATGATCTTTCAGTATAAGTAAATGGCAATTTTGACAAAGGAAAACACCAAATTTTACAATAACTTTACACTTGAATTAATGTAAATATTTCAAATCTTTTACCAGCAATATGGTTAGTTTCAATGCCATTCTTAGAAATGTAATACAAAAAGTCTGAGTTACCATGTAAGTCCAGAGGTTTCATCACTGTTTTTATACTCAGGTGGATATTTCTTCCTACTGATTGTTTTTATCAGTGACCTGCATTGGTAACTGAATGTATATCGTCTCTGCAGTGTCTTTTTGTTTTCTCTATAAAATTAATATCCGATTTATGCAGATTACATACGCAATTCTATGTGGGAGCATATTGTGAATTGTATTTCTTCCTTATTTTGGACCTGATAAAGTTGATTTTAACCAAGAGAAATAGAGTAGTTGCAAGAATTTAGATTGCTTTTCAATCAGATTCCCAGAGATTCGTTCTCAGAACATAGTAAAATATGCCTCTGTTGCATGGTGATGGAGTGTTATGTGAATGTTTAAAACTTAGTGGGTGCATTATTTACAGCACTGTTGGCAGTGGAGTGTTAGTTATTTAGGCAAGTTACTACAAGTGCTGAAACACTCAGATTTACATAATTCAACTGCCTGGAAGTAATGTAAGCAAATGTGTTTATCAAGGAAGGTCAGGTGTTCAGTTAATAAATAATGCAGGTTGTAAAATGTATCACTCTTACAGATTTTCTTCCTTCCTTTATACTCATTACCATTGATGGAACAAAGGAGTCCTGCTGTCCAGAGCAGGGCAGGTACTTTATGGTCACGTTTGTCAGCAAAGTAGTATATACCTTTTATTCTTTGTATGTGTATATCCTTGAAACCAACAAGGTGTAGTATTCCCGAAATGAAAATTGGGGCTATGAGGCATCAAATACTCAAAGCAACTGTTCTAGACCTTTGTTAGCACATAATAGATTGGCTTCCTTACCTTTTAAGGAAGGGGTGTTGTGTCGGCCTTTTGCAGGTCCTGCGAGCTGGAGCAACTCAGCGCCCGCTCACTCCCAACCAGGGGCAGCAAGGGCAGCAGGCAGAGTCACTTGCAGCAGCTGCAGCAGCAAATCCAGCTTTGGCTTTTGGTCAGGGTCTTGCTACAGGCATGCCAGGTATGTATGTTATGAGTGGATTACAAGACTCACTGAAGGTAACAATATTGTATTTGTACTTGAGCCATCTTTTTCCGAGGCTGGTCATATACGAAGGCCCAGTAGTGCCTGGGATTTGCTTGCCCTTCATGGACCGGGACTGCGTGCAAGCGATAGGGAACCTGTTGGAGGAGAGGGTCACAGTACATTTGTTCGATGGACAGGTTGATTCTGGCAATAGACTCCCTTCAGATCTTGCATGTCTTGTTCAATCTCATTTCTCCATCACTGCAGACACATCTGAACCAGGTTCAGCTCTTCGTCGGAGACCACGTGAGGAGCTGGACGTTCAGACAGTTCTGCTGGTGAAACAGGAGGCTGGACCTCCATACTGGAGTTTTGCTGCTGCGAAGAATTTGCCACAAAGAATGCTTCATCTTCAATCGTAGTATCGGTCCTTTCTTGTATGCCGTTTGGCTGCGAAAGCACGTCCAAAACATGAGGCTTGGCTTGGGAGTGCAGGAGTGTTGTTTGAGAGCTCTGAGCAGAGGAAACAGCCACAGCTGGCTTTGTAGCAATGAACTCGAGCATGTACTGCAGCATGTCAGGCACTGGAAAGCAGGCTGGGCCAGAGCCATATTCCATGTACCTTTCCAGTTCCTGTTGCAGAGTCACCATTTTCTCCTTCAATCTCTTAATTTCCTCTCTTTTCGTCTGAATAAGATCTTTATTGCAGTAGCGGTACCTGTCCATATATATAGTCTGGGGAAACTCTAGCTTGGTGTGAATTTTCTCTGGCTGTCCTAGTGACTGATTGAACTTAAATCGAGAGAGTTCAAAGATCAAAACTGGTGGGAGTTTTGTAAACCAGTGCTTGTGTCCGTATTTCACTGACTGAGAGATTCTGTTGCTTCATCCATCTCTCCCTCCACCATGGCTCCTTCTAAGCACTCATTCAAGTTCTGGTAACCATTTACCTGAAGGGGATACTGAGCAAAGGTCTGTCTTGGTTTGAAAGACAGGTGTCTGCTAAGGAAGGCAGAAGCCTCCTTTGGAATGGAAAATGTAACCCCCTTTCCTCCAAATTATAATTTTGGAATTAAGGGGACTTTCAGGCAAAGATATGAGAAATAGGAATAACAGTTTTTTACATATATATATGTGTGTATATATATAAAACAAGTCAAACAAACAACAATAACTATGGCAGTAACAGCAAACAGAACCACAAACCCAGTCCCAGCCTTCTCGGCTGTCAGGCCCTTTCCCCTCGGGTGCAGTTCCGATCGCAGCCGGCAGGGGCGCTGGCGGCTCCTGGTGAGCAGGGCAGGTGCGATGGTTCCCCCGCGGCTGCAGGGGGCGCTCCGGAGCGAGCTCGGGGAGCACGCGGCACCGGTGCCCTGGGATCCCGGGAAGGGATGGAAGAAAAGCTTCGCGAACCCCCTGGGGAGCTAGTCCGGGTATCTCAGCCAATCTTGGAAGCAGCAAGCTGGAACAGCAGGAAAGTGTAGGAGATACATCAAACTCCACAGCTGCAGCGGGAACCCCGGGAGGTCTTGGTAGGCAGGGGGTGTGGAGCTACAGTGTAGCAAAGGCTCAGAGCAGTGGCAAAGGAACAGCAGGAGCAGGGCAGCTACGCCCTGGCTCCCAGCAGGGCAAAGCGGGCTCAGGGTCCTGGGGTTTTTCCCTTGAGGCACCCCAGAAGATGGTGAAAAGTCCCTCTTTTAGTGAGGTAGGGTGTTAATAAGGTCCCAGTGCAATGACCGCTCCCCCGAGCAGAGCTCCACTCATGGTGGCAGAAAGGCAGCAGGAGGCAGAACCCTGCAGTGGTGATGAATTTTCCCCACAGAGACCGCAGCCTCTCTCCCCTCTGAATGCCAAGTGTGAGGAACGAGACAACTCTTAGAAAAATTAAAATAATTTATTAAAACAGAAAAAAATTGAAAAATTATAAAAATCAGGAAAATGTCAAAATTTGGGATCCTAGTGGCTCAAAAGGGTATTCCCAGGAACGCAGGGATTGGAGATCTTTTGGCTTTTACAGCACTGAACCTCCGGTGGAGAACTTGCAGTGCTGGGCTGACTTTTGGCTAACCCAAAAGTCGGAGAAAAATTATTGAAGGCTCCTAAATAGGAGTAAAGCTCAAGTGCCCAGCACTGGCGCCCACCACAGCTAAGTCTGCAGTGGTCTGCACCTGCTCTGAGGCTGACTCACTATTTTATAGTTCCTTTGCTCCGCCCCAGTCCGCCCACAGACCGCCCATGGCACACCCCTTTGGTTCTAAGTGATTGGTGCTTTTCTTTTGACAGATTATCTCTGTCCACCAATAGCTCGTCGTTGTCAGGGGGGTAGTAGCAGCTGGAGGAAGAGTGGTAACATGTCCTTATTAAGATTCAGGTTGCCATGGAGCTTACCTACAGACCAACGGCTAAAGGTCTAAAACTTGCTGTTGGCTGTTAGGAACTGGGGTTTGGGGCTGGTTCTGAGCAAAGTAGAAACCCTTAAAATAAATATTAAAATACATCCAACACAGCTTAAAACATTAGCAAAGGTATACAGAGAACATAAGAAAAACAACTCTTTTTTTTTTTTTTTTTTTTTTTTTTTTTAAGTTGGAAGGGGAATTTTAACTGGGACACTTTTAACTAGGGGATTTTAACTGGAACTGGTGCAGATAAACTGCTTTGAACAAGTGAACACACTAATAACGGAACTTGATATTTGTACCTGGACTGATGGGTGAACATTAACACTCAAATTTGTGTAACCCAAAATTAACTAATTAAAATACTTAACATGCAAAGACCAAATTAATTAGGGAGTTCATGTATGACACCAAGAGAACAAGAGGGCTGGGGACTTCACCCAACCCCCTTTTCCCAGTCCAAATTTCGAGGCATCTCTGCCCTACATGAGAAAACCCCAGGTAAAAGAGAGTGGCCAGCTGGACCCCTCCCCTGAGCTGTGGCTGTATCTTCTGTCTCCCTTAAGTATCCAGTCATTACTGTCTCATAGCTACACATATAGGGGAAAATTCCTGAAGAGGAAAAAGAAGAAAAAAAACCCAAAAAACAAAAGGAGAACTCCTAAAACCCCAACAGGTCTCAATCTTGGAAAAAGTGTTGCCCTCATGGACACCCTCAGTCAGGAAGGTCCTGTAGAAGAACTGCACCATTGGGTTTTCGAATTAGTCCCCAAGGTTCATGGCATTCACAGTGAACTGGAATGCATCCTCCAGCCAGTCCAGTAGTTTGTGTGGAAATTCACTCACGTCTTGCTGTGGTTGTTTAGCAGTTCTAAACATGTCCCTCAAGAGTTTCAGTGCTGCAGAAGGGTCTACGAACTTACACCCCCTCCCCAGCATTAATGCAAACAGACACTGAAATTCTTGCATGAACACAGTATTTCTTTTTCCAATATGACGACGCCAACTTTCAAGCACATTCTGTGGGAGGGAGTACCCAAGGAACAGCCTTCAGAGTTCTGACAACTGAAAGAGAGACAGTATAACAGCACTAAACCAATACGTATTTCTGATATTTTTCATTCCAACAGGCCAGTCACCTGCTGTTGTGGTTTGACGCTGTCTTAATGCCAGGCACTCACAAAAAAACACCATCTACTTATTTTCCTCTGCTATAGCTGAACAGAGGAGGGGGAATTGAAAACTTCAAGGCAAAACAGGTTCAAAACTTAAGCAGTATGAAGAGCATTTATTATTAACAGAATTAAAAGTAAAAAGGGTAACGACAGCAAACCTTCAGAACACCTTTCTTTCCCAGTCCCTCCCTCTTTCCACCGACTGCGCAAGGAAACAAAACATGAGGTTTTGGTCAGTATTTCACTTCTTAAAAATCTTTCTTCAGTATGCTTAAGGAAAAGAGTTTCTTCTGCTGTACCATGGGATCCTTCCCACGGGAGATAGTTCTCTGCAAACTTTTCTAGCATGGTTTTAACTTCCACAAGCAGCAGTCCTGCCTGAACCTGCTGCAATGTGAGTCCCTCCCATGGGCCAAGCAGTCTTCCCACAACTGCCTAGTGTGGGTCATTTTAGTTCATGGTGTTTAGTCTTTTAAGGATGAGCTGTTCTAGTTTGGAAGTGAAGGCTTTCTTCTTCTATCTCTTAAAAGCAAGGGTCATCTGTGTGTTTGAGTTCCTCACTAGATTACAGCTTTTCAGCATCCACATGCTCCAGCATGAGTACTCTTCTTCACGGGCTGCGTGTGGGTCTCTGCATCCCCCCATGCACCTCATGAATTATAGGGAAACAGTTTGTTGTATTAGAGTCTTCATCACAGCTTGCAGGAGAATCTCAGCTCCGGTGTTTGGAGCACTTCCTCCTTCTCCTTTTTTTCACTGACCTTGGTGCCGCCATGTTGGTTTTTCTCACGTATCCTCACTTTTCCTTTTCCTCTGACTTGGAAGAAAGTTGGTGTCTGTAAGTTGCAGTTGAGAGCTTGATCTCCTCTGGGCCCCACATCGGGGAATTGCTCGCCATGTCTCTCACTGCTGGCCACGTGGTCCCTTCCGGCACCGCACAGCTGGCCCCGACTGCATGGTCTTCACCAGCACCACGTGGGCAGTCCCAGCCTCAGGATGGCCCCGGCTGTATGGCCCCTGGCAGCCCCCGCTGGGATGGGCCCCGGCGGCCCCCACTGGGATAGGTCATGGCAGCTGCCTCACCATCCCTCGGGAGAAGAGAAGAGAGAGCTTCCCACAGTTTTTCCTTTCTTAAATATGTCATCTGTGATGATGGTGTTACATACTTGTCTAATTGGGCTAGTAACCTGCCCATTGTCAGAGCCTACAGTGATTGGCTCTGTGCCAGACGTAGAAGTTTCGAGCAGCTTTTCTCCCACCCCCACCAAAAACCAGGCTGTGTTAAACCAACACACTGCTCTTCTCCAGTCATTCTGCCTCAGATAAGCAGTCAAAGACCTGCTGAGCCGCTTAGGTGCTCAAAAATTTATGGTATCAGAAGGGATCCATCCCAGGGTGATGAGGGAGCTGGCAGATGAGCGTGTGAAGCTGCTCTCCGTCATTATCATCAGTCCTGGCTCACTGGGGAGGTCCCAGATGACTGGAAGCTGGCCAATGTGATGCCCATCCACAAGAAGGGCCAGAAGTAGGATCCAGGAAACTCCAGGCCAGTCAGCCTGACTGCGGTACCTGGCAACGTTATGGAACAGATCATCTTGAGTGCCGTCACATGGCACCTACAGGATGGCTGGGGGATCAGACCCAGCCAGCACGGGTTTAGAAGGGGTAGGTCCTTGCTTGACCAACCTCATCTCCTTTTATAACCAGGTGACCCACCTGGCGAATGCGGGAAAGGCTGTGGATGTTGTCTATTTGGACTTCAGCAAGGCCTTTAATACTGTCCACAGTAAACTCCTGCAAAGGCTGTCAGCCCACAGCTTGGACAGGTGCACTCTTTGCTGGGTTAAGAACTGGCTCGATGGCCGGGCCCAGACAGTGCTGGTGAACGGTGCTGCATCCAGTTGGCGGCCAGTCAGTAGTGGTGTCCCTCAGAGATCTGTGCTGGGGCCAGTCCTGTTTAATACCTTCATTGATGACCTGGATGAGGGGATTGAGTCCACCATCAGTAAATTTGCAGATGGCACTAAGCTGGAAGCGTGTGTTGATCTGTTGGAAGGTAGGAGGGCTCTTCAGAGAGACCTGGAATGGTTGGGTATATGGGCAGAGTCCAATAAGATGAAGTTTAACGAGTTCCAAGTGCCAAGTCCTGCATTTTGGCCACAATAACCCCCCACAGTGCTACAGGCTGGGGACAGAGTGGCTGGACAGTGCCCAGATAGAAAGGGACCTGGGGTACTGGTTGACAGCTGACTGAAAATGAGCCAGCAGTGTGCCCAGGTGGCCAAAAAGGCCAATGGCATCCTGGCCTGTATCAGGAATAGTGTGGCCAGCAGGACCAGGGAAGTCATTCTTCCCCTGTACTCGGCACTGGTGAGGCCGTACTCACCAGCGTGAGTACTGTGTCCAGTTCTGGGCCCCTCAGTTCAGGAAGGAGATTGAGATGCTTGAACATGTCCAGAGAAGGGCAACAAGGCTGGTGAAGGGCTTGGAACACAAGCCTTATGAGGAACAGCTGAGGGAGCTGGGGGTGTTTAGCCTGGAAAAAAGGAGACTCAGGGGTGACCTTATCACTCTCTACAACTTCCTGAAAGGTGATTGTAGTCAGGTGGGGTCCGTCTCTTCTCCCAGGCAACAACTGACAGAACAAGAGGACACAGTCATAAGCTGTACCAAGGTTAGACGTTAGAAAAAAATTCTTCATTGAAAGAGTGATTGTGCGCTGGAATCGTCTGCCCAGGGGAGGTGGTGGAGTCACTGTCCCTGGATGTCTTTAAAAAAAGACTGGACATAGCACTCAGTGCCATGGTTTAGTTGATGAGGAGGTGTTAGGTCATAGGTTGGACTAGATGATCTTAAAGGTCTTTTCCAACCTAGTTCACCCTGTGATTCTGTGATATTGGTGTTACTAGGTAACATATTAACAAAGTCCTGTTATATTTATGAATTGAATTTTACAGTTTTATGGTTTTCAGTTGGTTTAAAATACTGGCACAGTATTTTTAGAGCACAAGAAACTCCTCTAGCATTTGTTATTTGAAGCATTTTCTTTGTGTTTGCTGTTACAAATGTGTGCACAAGGAATATCTTAGATTTTTGCAAGATAATTTCATATATAATGAAGCAACTATATGCTGTCTTAAAAAGTCGTGTTCTCTGGTTCCTCTGCAACAGGAGGTATTAAGTTTTGCTAGAACTTTTATTTGGGACATAATAATAATATCTAAAATTCAAAATTCAAAATTAAGAAATTTAAAAGAAAATTATTGCTTGATCTTATCTAAAGATCACAAAACACTTGGGAACACTCCAAAGAGTGTAGCCTCAGATCCTTTTAGTGTTCATGGCTTCTGACTTCCTAAGGAATGGTTCATGTGTCGGGGAGTGGTTAGCTTGAAGTTCAGCATCAATTCTAAGTGTTTGGTACAGTTACCTGAGCAAGAGCAATTTCAGTGTACTTGGCCATTCTTCAGTATGAAAGCTAAGGTTTTTACATAGTTAAGTTAGATAATGTTGATGCATTCCTTTGACGTGTACCAAGAACCAAGGTTCTCTACTTGGATGGCACCACTCTGAGATGTCCTGTAGCCTGGAGAAGTCAAGAGTGGTTTGCTGCCTGCTCTGGGGCTGCACTGTGCACTTGGCCTCCCATGAGCACATTTTATATTCCAGCTGCAGAACTGAGTGGCTATTGTGTTTTTCTCATCTATTTTCTTCTAGAAGTGCAATTTCTATTTCTTCTCATGTAGTAGTTATCTTCAGCTTTTAGCATCTTTCCCCTAAAATGAGGAATCAGCAAAGTGCTGTCCTAGCACCTGCCAAGTGGTACCTCTGCACTTCACCAAAGCAGTGGATAAGGCCTGCAAACAATGAGGCATGTGAGAGATATTAGAAGCATCTTTGCACAAGCCTCAAAGGCTTAGCTGTAACTCTTTTTTTTTTTTTGAGAGGGGGTAGGGTGTATGTTTGTTTATAATTACTTTTTAGTTTTTACTTTGAATCTGGAGTGGTATCTTAACTCAGGAGTAGCTCTTAGAACCCATAAAAAGGCCCCCACTCCAGGTGGATGATTGAAAGTAATACTGAGTGGTCAAATAGTTAATCGCAGTAGTGCAAGAGCCTGTCCTTTGAAGAAGGTACTTGAAGACCTTTTTTCCTCTTCCACGAGCTCCAAAAGGTTTTCTGTGAGGGTAGGAGCCTTTTTATTCAGTTTCCATTGTAGGTTGCTGCCTTATCCCATCTGATGCTGCAAGCCTGGATGGCCAGATTAGAACTTTATTCTTGTGAATATATTTCGGACTGTTCTATAATAGGAATTGTGTGCAACTGACTTCAGCCTTACCAACCACACTGTTACAGGGAATAGAGCTCAAAATATAAACAAAGACATTTATTTTTTCAGTCATCATCAGATGGGTTCGTAGTGAGTCATAGGCAGTGCTGGTGATTCCTCTTTTTAGGGTAAGAAGGATATAGGATGAGGAAATGAATACAAGCCTTTTTATGTGAGAATCTTGTTACTGGGTTTGGTGTCTGTATTTGAGAGAGGCGCTTGCATTTATAGCAAGCAGAGAGAAATAGGAACTTTTACTCTTGATTTGTCTGCCTCTGTTTTAGTTTCCTGATTTAGGATAAAGTGAGTTTTGCTCCAGAGATACCTTTTTCTATTACCTTACTATAAAATTGAGTCAAGATGAGTGAATAATATCTAGATACCAAAATGTGATTCAGTGAATCCCAGATAGTAACCCCTGAGCAACACATGCAATGTCATAAGCAAGATTAAGAAGTGTTTCAGTGCACTGAGATGTTTTACAAGAAAGTGAAGGTCCAAATTGAGTTTCAAGCTTTTGAATATTCTTTACAGAGAGAACAGTTGTACTTTGGCTTCACTGTGAGCTAGTAAGTGAGAGTATATTGTTAAGCTTGTCCATGCTGCTGTCCTTAAATTATTTGAGCTGCTTTCTCCTTGTCACAGCCTTCGTGTTGGATGAAATTCATGTTATCCAAATTATCTGATTTTTTTTTTCAAATTTGATATTTCAAGTGCTTTTTAGTAATTATTTAGGAAGGTGTGTTCCTGTATCACTTAAGATACTTTTTTCATTCTACGTGCAGAAAGTGTCTGAAATCTAGGTTACTTTTCACATAATGTTGCTGTTAAGTCTCCTTTCAGAAAATCATAGAGTGATAGAATGGTTTGGGTTGGAAGGGGCCGTAAAGATCATCTCATTCCAACCCCTTGCCATGGATGGGGAGCCTTCCACTAGACCAGGTTTCTCAGAGCCTCATCCACCCTGGTCTTGAACACCTCCAGGGGTGAGGTGTCAACAACCTCTCTGGGCAACCTGTTCCCCACCACCCTCACAGTAAAGAATTTGTTCCTCATATCCGATGCAAAGGTACACTCTTTCAGTTGAAAGCTATTCCCCCTTGTTCTATCACTTCATGCTGTTGTAAAAAGTCTCCAGCCTTCCTGTAGGCCCCTCTGGGTACTGGAAGGCTGATAAAAGGTAAAACTTCAGGATCTTTTTTAAAAGCATTAAATGTGAAATCCGTTTTGTATTGGAGTTATGCAATTCCATTTAAAATTGTTCCTGTCCTAATTGAGCAAGTCATTCAATAATAAAGATTCTTTAAAAACAGAGTGTTTCTGCTTGAATATATGTGTAAGAGAGAGTCAGAGGGTATTCCCAATTTCATAGTACAATCAGTATACATTGAGTATTAATAAACTGCTTAAGAGTAAAACCAGTTCTCATCACAGGCAACATCTGGACTTGGCTGAATCATCCAAAGTCAGGAATGTACTTGTGACCTCAGCTGTCTAAGGAGTCACTGTGCTCAGTGGAGATCTCCCTTGTGCAGTTGCTGTACAGAGGCTGCAGAGCTGCTCAGCTTACCCTGAAAGAGATGTCTGTAACAGCTGGTCAGCCAAATCCCTCCAGAGATGCCATTGACTGCACTGACTAGGTCAGATACAATTTAGTTTTATGGAGCTGACACAGTAAAGCTGTCATGGTTCATCTGGCTTGAAGGTGAGCATGTAAAATGAGTAGTCTGGAAAAAAATCCCCATGTATAAAGCATTAAAATCATCAATTTCTATCCACTGGCATAGCGTTTTTTGGTTTTATTACCGACAGGAATTTGAAGTGTGACATTGCAGTGGGTAGTATGAAACAGAAGTCAAAATTTCATTATGGCAGGTATACAGGGAGTTACAGTATAGGCAAAGTTACAGTGGTTATAGAAAGTATAAATATTTTACTGGCTGGATAGTAAGTTCTGTATTTGATTTGTGAGAGTATGTGCAGAGATAAGGCTGTGCATGTCTTCATCAGAACAAGCAAAAGCTTATAGGGGTTCAGGTTTTAGAGAAGGAGAGTTGGGGAGGGGAGAGGATGGCATTTTTAAAAGGGCAGATAATAGTGTTGGCAGTAAGAAGTGTAACATCTGCTAACTTACATTGTGTAGAGAGAAGTGACAAACTGACATACATTTAGATGTCATCACTGAGGGAAGTTGCATTACTGGGTGGACAAGGGCAACACTAAGGATGAGCTGCATAAGCCAAGAGAACAGATTTCCTCTTGTTATTTACGTATATTCAAGGTTTGTGTGATAAGAATCAGAAAGCTTTTCAGAGTCCAGTTTCTGGAGCTATTTAGAAATCATTTCAGCAAAACACCACATTGATAAACTAGATTGTTTGCTTTCACATTCCCTGCTGATACAGAGACAGTAAATGTAGATAGAGCAATTGAACTCTAAAATAAAAGGTGTGATTAGGAACTGATTAGGAAACAGTATGTTTTAGTTTTCTGACTGCATGGGAACACCACAGTGAACTTGAATGTGAAGGCACTGAAGTGAGCTTTGATAATTGTTAATTTGGAGGGGAAATTGCACAGCTACAGGGAGAGAAGATGATGTGAAAAAGGTAATAAAAACTGAAACTGGAGGAGAGGGAATTAGAGAGATCTGCCAAGTCACCACCTTATCTTTGATAAGAGAGAAGGCGGGGGAAGCTTCCAGCTTTGTGTTCACTTTTCTGGGATGAGGCACAGTTTTTGGAATAGTGCAAAGGAAGGGAAAGGAGAAGATCTAAGTTTTGCTGTGAGAGCTGTTTTTCAGTTATTTAATCTGATCTGAGATGGTCTCCCTGAAATTTTATTTTTGACATCAAAGCAAAAAATGTTATACCTTTGAGGCTGTAGATGCGCTTAGCAAGGTTTTAGCAGTTTCACAAATAGTCCTATGTTGCTTTGTTGTAGTAGAATTAAGTAGAAAGCTGAGGCCTATTTTGGTTCCGAATGTGTTCCAGAGACTGGAAACAGAGATGAACCCATCAGTTCTCATACTTTAACCTTCTGTGACAGACAATATCTGGATGCTATTGACCTAGCTTGTCATTACGTATTTTAAATGTACTGTCTGTGGGTGGATTACAGGTTCAGATAATATCAGGGAAGTATCAGGAGGGCTTGGGCATCTTGTAGTGTAAAGAGCATGGGCAGGTTGCTTCCATTTTTTCATTTACCAGTCATACAAGTAAATTATTTTAGAAAATCTAGTATTAATGTATTAAACTGCATTAGTATTAATTTCAGGAACTTTAATTTATGCAAAGTGTAACTGTCCCCGTTCCAAGTATTTTGTATTGGAAAATAAGCTTCTTTATGTCGTGGGTCTGAAGTCATATAAAAAGCTGTATATTAGTTTCAGATGAGCGGAAGGGTGTAAACATAAAAGCAGTGGGTTTTTTATACAGTTATACTTACACAGTTACAGCATTATCCATGGGCTTGTGCATTCGAAGAGGGTAGGTGGGCAGAGTAAATACTGGTAAGTATTAGCCAATTCTGAGTTCTGAAAAAGTGGTTTTATGATACAGCAGAAAGAGCAGAACCAACATGGTATTATCAGTTGAACCTGCTGTGAGTATAGGCAGAGATTATATAGGTACTAGTAATTAAACATTGCTGATGTGTGCAGGAACACGTCTTTATAAAGAGTGTTCCTATTCTGTCACTAATATTTTGTGTTCTCTACAGAACTACGGTAAAACAGACAACAGTTTCTCACCTTTCCCTACCTTGGGAAACCTTTCTTGGTGGTGAAGTGGTAGAGCAGCAGGGCAGATTTTTGTAGGTGGAAGAGGCAACGGCACCTCTAGCAAAGGTTTTTTAACCAGTTCAGATGTAAGAACCTGTTTTGGTTGGCTTTAACTAGCCAAATTTTCAAACAAACAATGTGGAGGACAACTGTCTTCTTGCACTGTTGGTGGGAAAGAGGAGGTAGATGTGCCTGAAATGCAAAGCAGCTAGTGAGCAGTGAGAACAAACAGGTATAGAATGATAGCAATGACAATTTTTCGTAACCAGTATAATGCATTCACCTCCAGAACTGTGAATTGAACCTAAAGATCTGGATTTTCATTGCTCCTCTCCTGTTCAGTACTACCTGAGTCTTCTTCATATCTTCAGATTTTCTTAATGTGTGAGAATTTGGACCTGTGTATCCAGCTTTCCTGCAGAGCACTGTAAGCACCAGGCCAGAAGGCAGATGTTTCCAGCTCCTTTTTTTGGAGCATGTCTAGGCAGAAGAGATTACAGAGATGTTTTAGAAATTGAGGAGGAGAAAATATGACTTAGAAGGCTGGTGACTGTGGTACGTACCTGAAATGAGGTATGTTTAGGTCATTATGTATTTCAGAAAGAGCTCTGCTAGACCTAGTTCTGAGTGTACAAGGCAACTGATGTGAACAGCTTACTTAAAATGGAATGCAGAATCTTTGTTCTTACATGTACAAAACCAGACGCACGACTTTTGCAATCTTGACTTTTTTCTTGATAGTGCTAGTATATATTTGAACATGGGAGGAATATTGAAATTCCGTTGAGTTTTGGTTTATCGCTTTATAAGAATGTCAACCTAACAATTAGAAACTGTTGCATTTTAAATGTCAGCACCCTTTCTTAGATTATTGTAGCTTGTCTTCCAGATTTTCGGGATTCTTACTCCAATTCATCTACTTCACTATTAAGTGTCAAGAGCTTTAAAATTAACTCTCTTGCTCTTGTCCTAAATAAAGGTTTTTTGCTTGGCTTTCTTTTGTCTCTCTTGCTTTTCTTCATTCATATATTGTATCCTGTACTCCTTCCTACTGCTTGCTTTTCTCCTTTTTCAACTCCTCCTCCTTTTCTTCATCAATTCCGATTCTTCAATGTCAACGGAATGAAATGTTATGCTTGGATTACAGTCTTTTATTCCTGTGTAACTGACTGCTCCAAGATATTCCTGCACACACAGCATTCATTTCCTAATGTGTTTTTGCAGATGGTCTTTTAAGTGTGGCTAGGTAATGTATGGAATTGCCAGACTTGTGTTTAGCTCAGCTCTTTAATTGTGCACATTTCAATAGCTTTTCCATGTACAAATGAGTACAAGAGAAATGTAAAGTATTTTAAACTGCTGAAAGAAATTGATTTGTTAATGATCCTAATACAGTCAGTTGGATTGTACCTGTACCTTCTCCTATGGTATTAGAAACTTTAACCTTGACCGTAAGTTCAACTTAAGACAACTAGTTTTAGTAGTTATTTTAGTTGTAAAAAATCTCTTGAAGCTTTTCTACATCTGATTTTGTTCCAGTGTTTTATGATGTTTACTGCTTTTTCTTTGTCGTCCAGTTGATGTTCAAAGACAGTGTGGCAGAAATGCTGGTTTGTAGTTTGTGGTTAAGAGTATTTCAAGGAGAGAGGAAATGCTGACTGTATGAGACTATCTGTACTACTAATCCTTGTCTCCTGTGTTGTGTAGGCTACCAAGTGCTGGCTCCCACTGCCTATTATGATCAGACTGGTGCCTTAGTAGTAGGCCCTGGAGCGAGAACTGGCCTTGGCGCACCAGTCAGATTGGTTGCCTCAACTCCTGTTCTAATCAGTTCTGCAGCAGCACAAGCAGGTAAATATTTTGCCCTGCACAGAGGTTTCTTTCACTTCTCTACTGAGCCTTAACAGTAATGTTGATTAGTATTTGATATTACTGTTTTCTATGCATCTGTGAAGTTTTCTAGTTTTGAAGGATATACTGTGCATGCTTGCTTTATTATTCACTCTCCTCCTGTTCTCTGAGAATGCTGTTTCTCAGAGATGGGTTTTCAATATTTAATTGGAATTTACAGTCCTCTTCCCATACATACACAAGCATGTTTCTGCAAATGTTACTTGTCAGATAGGAACATTTTCTCCTTCCTTTCCCCATGCATTATAACATGCATTTCTCATCAGTCCCCTAAATGGTGTCCTCTAGGAAGCATCATTTCATTGCTTCGGCCTGGCAGAAGATGGATTGCTCTAGAGCCTTGCTATGCTTTTCTCATGAAAGTATTTTCTCCTGAAGAGTGTGACAAGGAAAAAGCTGTGTATAGAATGGAAAGCAAAAGAGGAGAATTAGTTATATCAAAAGTCTCTAGTTTCTTCTTCTTTTTTACCAGTTGTAAGATCTAGTATTACTGAACCATTTATTGCATGTTAAATTAAAATCCAGAATATTAACCCTGGATTAATTAACTTAATTTGTTCAGAAAATTAGATTTTAAGTTAATCTATCAGCTTCTTTCTTTAGTCAGAACTTGTTACTGACAGTAGCTGAAGATGTCTTTGAATGACTCTTAGCTGCAACTCTGCTACTGCAACTTTGGATATAAGAAGTTCAGTAAACAGTAATGTCTTATATGTTTACACTGAAAACTCCCTCAATTACATTAACAGTCCTGGAGCTTTGATTAGCCTAAAACATGTGCTGTCTTCACCTTTTTTCCTTGAGTAATTAAGATTATGTAATACTATTAAGTCTCTTTGTTCTTTAATATGTGAATTTCTGCTTGTTTTAAGAGGGCTTCAAGAAAATACAATTTAGTTCTGAATAATCCATTTTCAGTCAGAAATGTTTGAGAGAGTAATTATGATTGAAAACATGTGTTTTACAGCTGCAGCTGCTTCAGCTGGAGGAACAGCAAACAATCTCGCGGGAGCCACGAACGGTCTTTTTCGGCCACTTGGTGCCCAGCCACAACAACAGCAACAGCAAACAAATAGTAGCCTACAATCCAATTCATTTTATGGCAGTAACTCTTTGACCAATAACTCCCAGAGCAGTTCCCTTTTTTCACATGGTCCTGGCCAACCAGGAAGCACATCTCTTGGCTTTGGAAGTAGCAGCTCTTTAGGAGCAGCTATCGGCTCTGCACTTGGTGGATTTGGCTCATCAGGTAGGTTGTTAATATAGTGAGGACATTCTGTGAGACTTTTGTGTTAAGCAAAAAAATGTATCTGTATCAGGCATCGTATATACACATACATTTCTAAAAGGAATGGAAAAATAGGTTATTGAAGTTTTAAACAAATTTTAGGGGAATAAAAAAGGTTTTTAATATTCACTTGGGTTCTGTGTACAAGATGCATTTTTGAACAATATCCTGTAGTCACAGGTATCTCCAAATTTTCCATACTGATCACTGTACTCTGCCCCAGAAGTTTGTTACTGTTTTTCAGTAAGCTGCTTTTGTTTTCAAGGAAGTCTTCATTCTGTGGTTAAAATAACAGTTGATGATATTGAAGATATGCATTCTTTTGTTGTAATTATCATATCAGAAAAATTCCTAATTTTTTTTCAAACAAATTAAATAGCATATGACTTTCTAAATTTGATCTAATATTGAAGTGCTTGTTTCTGTAACATTTTTAAAGGATTTACAAAACAAAGAGTCTTAATACCCAAGAATAGTCCTTGTTAACTCTAGCATGTTTATTCTTAGATATAGTTAAGCCTAAATAGGTCTGTGCATGTTTGGGGCCTTTAATTATTTCAACAGATGCTCCTAAATATTATTGACTTGTTTATATTTAAAATATTTTTTCATGTTTCTGCTCTAAAGCAGAAATTTCATATTCACATATATATTCATATATTCACATATATAAAAACTATTCACATAGTTTTTAAACATGCAACATAGGTTTTCTTGTATTTCAGATTCAGTTTTAGTAAGGCAAGAGAAATATTCTTTTTGAAGAATTATTTCCATTTACTATTAATCTCTACGTTTACAGCACTGAATTGCATCTTATTACTAATAGTATTTTAATTAAATCAGTGGAGCATGTTTAATCTTGTGTATCTTGCAGATGGGTAGAAATTGGGGGAATTGTATGTACTCTAACAGTATTCTTTTCAAAACTTAGGAAAATTAGCCCTAAGGAAAGTAATTTTTTAAAAAAATTGTTACAAGATGGCTTAATATATTTGGGAGAAAAAACAGAAGGAAAAACACACCCTTCAGTGTTCAGACACGGTAGTTGTTATTTGGTAACTAAGTGTGACTAGTGACATCAAATATACTGCATACCAACACAGAGTTTTTCTCAGTGTTGTTTTTCATAAAATAATCGGAAAAATTGTTTACTTTAACAAAACTAATGCTAGGAAGTCCAAAATCAGGATTTTGCACAGATCCTGTCCAATATTTGATTTTAAAGAGGAGACTCAAAACATCCCATGTTTAATTAAAAAAAAAAATTAAAATTGAGGCTACTCAGTAGTGTAGGTTTTCTTAATTTTCCTTAATGCCACAGCAAGTAAATATTATTTACAAAATGTGCTAAGTGTGTCTTATGTAATATAACTTGTCCTGAGCTACTTGTAGGGTGTCAGTGTATCCTTAGCAGCTGTGTTTCACTCTAGGTACAATTTCGTTACACTGGTAGATAGTGATAATAAAGACATATATTTAATACAGTGGAACTATTTAAGGTCTCTAGATAGAATAGATTTAAGTCATAAAAGTTTTTATCCTGCATTATCTGAAGAACCTCCATAGAACACAAATTTTAGTTGCATATCTGCTTAAGAAAAATCAGCATAGCTTTTTCTGGCACAGGAGATTAAGCCTTTTTCTTGTAGCAAAGGTCAGTTCCAGAGCTTTGTCCAAAGCCCTCAGCACAGAGAGCACATGCTGAAGTCTTGCAGCAGTATCCAGGGTGATTTAATTAGCATGGTGGTTTGCACAGGGAAGCAGGAACCCCTATGCTTTTGCAGTTTGAGAAGTGCTGGTGAAAGGTGCTATCTAAACCTGAACTATTTTTAGTATTATTAGAATAAAAGTATATTGAAAGTGCCCTTCTGCTAAGTATGAATTGTACTTGCCCTAATAGCCACTTAAAAAATTCCTTCTGGTTATTTATTTATTTTTTTAGAGTTCTGACCTCTATGTATATATGAATTGAATTACACAGATAAGCACTTAAACAAATGGTATTCATGCATATCGAGGCAAATTGAAAACAAGTTTAATTTTTTATGTGCCAAGGCTTCAGCTTCTTTGTAACTCCCGTCAGTATGTTGAAAAGGTTGAATTTCAGTTAAAATATAGCCATGAAGACTGATAGATGGCAGGACACATTTTGCCCTTACATTTTCAGTTTTTGCAGGGAACAAAAATAGCTGCAAAAATGCAAAGGTGAGCATGTTCTAGCTTGAATGCCTGAACAAAGTAACAACTGAAAGCAGCGAACATACCATATAAATGACTGTATGTACTTACAGTCTCTGTTCTTTTATAATAAAGTTATTCATACTCCATTTTAAAGGTTTAGGTACATGGTGATAAGTTACTGCAGCTTAACAGGTAGCCAAGAATTAGATCAACTATGGCAGCTTTCCAGATGCCTTCTTTCTGGCTTGTAACAACTGTAAGGGAATTGGATTATCTTAAAGTGGGGGAAAGAGGAGTAAGCTAACACAAATTATCTTCTGGGGTTTGTGAGCTTGGCTTGTGTGTGAAAATGCAGTTCAGTTGGTTCAGGGTAACTTGTTAAGCTGCAGTAATTTAGCTGAGTAAGAAACCCTGAAAGATGGAAAAAACAATCCATCGTGTAGCATTGTATTAACATTTATATAGTTCACTGAGCCAGAGCCTGTAGAGCTGGTCTCAAAGCTTGAGATTTCTTTCAACTGTTGCCTTAATTTGCTCTTCTGGTTTCTTATTCTCAATCTCCTTGCCTAGTTAGTCCAGTGTCTTTTCCTTCTGGCTTCTCCTCTTGTATGTCTTCCTTCCCAGTTTCCAGGCAACATTTATCTCCTGCTTCCCTCCCTCTCCTAAGTATGTTTCTGTTTCTACTTGTACTGTGTGATGTTCCCATCATCAGCTTACTTATTCCAGCCTTTTTGCCCCACAGTCACATACACCTTCTACAGCCTAACTTTTCTTCAGATCTGCTTTCTTCTCATCCTCAGTCCCACTGAAAGTGCTTGCCAGTTTCTCTTGCAGTCTCTTTCTTGGCTCCTTTGTCTGACCTTTCTCTCTACCTCCTGATTTCCTTTCTCTTTCCCCCTTCCCTAGTCTACTACTTGTGTTTGGCTTTTGTCTCCCCTGCACTGGAAATAGAAAACTTCCTTTCCACATTGCCTCGCGGGCCTTTCCAACACAAGGTGGAATCTTGGACAGCAGTTTCAGAGTCTTTTTTGACATAGCACACTGAAGTTCAGTTGCAGGCATAACCTTAATCAGCCATCTCAGATGTGCTGTGTATGGTCAGGAGCTTAAGTTTTCAGCTGTGAGTCTGTAGCAGATCTGTGCTGAACTTGGATGAACTGTGATTTTGCAAAGATTTTTAGTTCAATCCAAAAGTGAAATGAAGGTCTCCTTTTGCTGGCATATTTAGTCTGAGTACGTGAAAGCATTAACTTCTCAAAGAGGTAGCTAGATTGTTTTGGTAAGGATAAAGCACCTTTCTTTGCCAGTATTTCTGAAATGGCAGTGTTTAGACAGAAGTTCTATTAAAAATTTTGTCCAAGCAAGTTCCTGCCATGAAAAATATTAGCCAAGTTGTTAATGAGAAAACAAATTAGTGTCTTAAAATGGGAAGTTCTAGGTGATCTTTATATTGGGCCATGCTGCCAGCTTTCATAGGAAGGTACTTGAAAAGGATAAAGGTTATGGAAGTACAAATTCTGACCTTTCCTTTTTAAGTTGAAGTAGTCAATAGTAATAATCAATTTTTCAAATTCAGCTTAATAAAGATACTTGTTATTAAAATATCCATAATCTTGGTTTGGTTCATGAGTATAATAATGTTCCAGTGTTTAAAACAGGCATTCTAGTTTAATATTTCACTAGTATGCAGCAGATACCAGAATTTAACATTTCTAAAAACTTTTAATTGTTCTCCTAATTTGTCCTAGACCACTCATCGCCTTGCTGAATGATGCTGTGCAGGATAACCAGTCCTTCACTAATACACTGTTATCCAAAGCCTCTAGTCTAATTTGACTTTCAGAAACACTGATAGCAGTAAACTGACGTTTTTAATTTCTCGTCTAATTTTCCTATCTCTGCTCTGCTTGTCATCTTCTTCTTGGCCTATTTCCTCTTTATAATATCTTTTCAAAACACTTCTCACTTCTTTGAGAGCCATAATTCTCATAGGGAATTTTAAGTAGTCATTTTTTTCCTACAGGTGAGGGATTCACAAGCGAGGAAGTTCAGAAACAGCTGAACAGCAATATAAATTATTTTGTGAACCCTTAAACAACAACTAATTGCCTCTAGACTTTTCCTGAAATGAGTGTCACTGTCTGACTAATAATTTTTGGTGGAAAAAAGTTTATCAAATAATTTAGTGGAGATATTTTTAGAATCATATATTCTTTAAAGTGACAGTGTAATCTAATCTTGTAAATTCCATATTTGTCCCAAAGCCTGAAGCCAGGCATTTAAAAGAGTACTGCAATATTACTGTGAGAAGTCTAGTGTGAAATGTTGAAAGACATTGGTGAAATTACTTGCCAGTGGTATGTTTATACCCACTTAGATTTATTTGAAAGCATGTGTGGTTATCACAGTAATTGTCTTTGTCATAACGATTGCTGTAATTATTGTGATCACATCTGTTGTTGCCCAGCTGTAGTTGGGGATAGGTTTTATTCAGTTGACACTGTGTAATTAGGGTCTTTTTATTTCTTCTTCAGTTGGCAGTTCTGCAAGTAGTAGTGCCACAAGGAGAGATTCTCTATCTACTAGCTCTGACTTGTACAAAAGATCTAGTAGCAGCCTAGCACCCATAGGGCAGCCATTTTACAATAGTCTGGGATTTTCCTCCTCTCCAAGTCCAATAGGCATGCCTCTGCCAAGCCAAACGCCAGGACATTCACTTACGCCACCGCCATCACTTTCATCACATGGATCCTCATCCAGTTTGCATTTAGGTAAAAAAAAAACAAAAACAAAAAACCAAAAAAACACTTTTTGTTTGTATGTGTGTATGTATTTCTATGTGTAAAATATATGTTGCATAAGAGATGTCACATTACCTTTGCTGTTAAACAGTTTTGTAATGAAGAGGGACTATTCCTGAAAGGTGAAGAGCATGTTCAGATGCTCATTGATTTGACAGTGGAGGGCACTCACCTTTTGGCAGTATCGGGCCAACAACTGATTTTTCTTCCCTTGCAGAAGCCCAGTAGAGTGCCCAGTAAGAATTATTGGTCCTTTATCTATTACATTTCCACAGTATGACATGCGAAGGTGCATTATTTTTGTTTCTCCTCCACTGTGTTACCACTTTAAGGACATTTTAGGTGATGTGTTCAACAGTGAAGTGACTTTCATTAATGATAAAGTAGAAAAGTGAGCAGTGCTCACAATGCAAAACGTACCGAAAGGTGATTTTTGAATCAGTCAACCTCATGGCCCAGATACTTTGCCAGGAAGGCAGTAGTTTATCACCAGGCTGGTGGAAGGGAAAAACAAAAAAAAAGGCATTTGTCAAAGAAGTAGCAAAGGCATTGTCAGTGGTGGCTCTCTGTTATCAGATGTATTTTTTAAGGAATGCTGAAAATAATTTCTTAAATTTTTTTGGCTAGTTAGATGACATGGGAGCTCAACCTTTCTTTAAATAAAAAAATAAAATAAAATAAAAAATCTAAAGAACCCCCACCACAGTATACAGTGTATTTAGAAGATAATGCCTCTAACCTGAGGTTACCTAATAAAATTTTTCTTTCCTGCTGCAAATATTTGCAGTCACTTAATTTGGATGCTAAAGTCATGCAGTGAAACTGGATGTAATTCAAGATTGAGTTGCCTGTTGCTCCAGTAACTATTCAGTGCACAGTCCCATGCTTGCAATAGGCAGCCTAATCCCCTATACTTCTCTTAGTGCAAATAAAACAGGAAAAAAAAAAATTAAAATGCCTACCAGAATACACCTTAAGTGAGAAATGTGTGAGTGATTTGTATAACAAGGTTAAATAATTAAAATATATTACATTTGCAGTACAGTATCCCCTTCAAGGTTAAGTGCTGAATACCCGAAGTAAAACTGGGCAAGGGGATGTTTCAGCACGTTTTATTTTTTTTACTTACCTTTTTTCCTTTTTCAGGTCTACAAAGTTCACCTTTGGGCTGAGACCAAGCATGGAAAGTTTCAGCCCAAATGGAGGCTTTTGAGAAAGTTCTGAACATCTGACAATGGGGTTATCATGGAAATCTTTTTCTTTCTTTCTTTTCGAAGTACTCTCACCATAGTTTTCATATTGCTGAAAACTATTCTTAAATCAAATTTTGGAAGGCATTATCTAAAATTTAAAACATTCAAAGTTTTGTTTGTTTCATGTTTGATAAATGTTAAAAGATTTTTTTTTTCAGTTACAAGAAAATAGACTGTGATCAGTATAGAGGATTGCCTCTATCAGCAGAAATTGTTAAATACTGACTTTGACCCATTTTGAACTGTTTGGCAGTGTGAACTAAGCCTAATAGCTTGTTAAAATCATGTACTAGATCAGTGTGTAACTGCCAGAATATACAGTTGTACTCTGAAAATTGACACAAGCTTGTTGGCTTCCGTTGTGTCCTCTTTGTCTTCCAAGTGAAGTGGACCTTGATTACTGATAAATGTTTTGCTACATTGCAAAATCAGCCTGAAATTGGGAAAGTGAGATCTTCTGGATATTTGCTTTTACAAAAAATGCAGAAAAATGCAGTGTTTTTTTAGCCTTTCTGCCCTGTGCTTTATTTTTGCACAGTTACATTCAAAGTGCACCATCTCAGAGTTTAAGACCATTTCTGCAGTTGTCAGTCTTGTTATATTTATTCTGGTGTGTTCATCAGCTGCTCTTGGAAGCATGTTTTGTTCTCAGATACAAAAAATAAAAATAAAAAATAAAAGCTTTCTCACCAAATGAGAAGTTATACCTGATATCAACAGGGAGTGTATTTTAAGAAGGGTATGTTTATCATGCAGTCACTTTTCAGAGTAGAACATTGTAAGTTCATGTCTGCATGCAGTTTCCATTGGTATTTTGATAATGCCTGTCAAATGCAGCTCTCCCTCCACCTTCCAAACTTGTCCTGCCTGCTTGTATCAACAGGTTCAGCTAAGTTTAACTCCTGTTTTAAAATGGACATCAAACTCGGTTGCTCCTGTTTCAGCCACCAGAATCTACAGCACAACACTGGGAAAGGGTGCATGGTTTTATAACCCCTTTGTCAGACACTGCTGCAATTTGTAGCTTAAAAGAACAATTTCCCTTTTACAAGAAATTTGTGATATTTTACTGTTTTTATCTCTTCTCACCACCTTTTTTCCAACATCCTAAAATAGCAATGTGCTAATGACTTTGTGCTAGTGTCAGTTTTCCTGTATTTGAAGGGATTTGTCAGTTGTCTGTAACTGCTTCTTTACTGTAATCAGTTGGAGCAGTAAGGTCATGAATTTGAACTACCCTTTCACTCCCAAGTACAAGGAGCTGCAGGAGGAAGTGTTTTTCCATTGTCATAAAAAATCCTTTTAGATTGGTAATCCTTACCCTGTTTGATGGTACACTGCAGCATTTTAAGAGTAGAGTTTTGGTGTAGGGTAGGATTTCTAAAATCTGGGCTTTCGGAGGTAATTATTTTCTGTGTGTTGTGAGCCAAGCTTGTTAGCAGTTCAGATTGATGTTTTACCTTCAGAGATGGTCATTCTGGGTAAGAGTAAAGGAAGGCGCCTTGGCAAGGCAGTATGGGGAGCTTTGCATTGCCTCTGCTGTGTCCCTCCTCTGTAGGGCTTCAGTAAACTAGGTATAATAAACACTTGCAATGATTCCTAAAATATACATAGATATGTATAATTCTATTTTCCATATGAAGATGAAACTTTTATCTGAGGATGAGATGAAGCTCCTTTTTTACAGATGAAAAAATACTCTGTAGAAATTAAGTTCAAAACATTTATATACACGAGTGTTTTACTAGAAAATACTGCTGACACATGTAAATAAGTTACTATGCAGTAGATACATTTTCTGTCTTTATTAAAAGTAATCAAAAAGATGCTTTGATAAATACAGACTAATGCTGTCAAAATAAATATGCCTAGATCTAGTTTTTAATGTTTTTTCATGTTCTCTGTAGCATATAATAATATGCTACCTATGTTAAGGAGTCAGTAATTTAACATGCTTTGTGTCCTTGAAACTTGGGCTTTGTTTTAGATTATCTATATCCCCTTTATATCTCTATGCCTTTTCCTCCCTGTGGATTAGTCACAGGGATTTAGGTTCAATTAAATTGTAGAACAACTTCATACTACTGAGTGCTTTGGAGATCTTTGTTTTATGAGATCAGAAGTGATAGCTAATTGATATTTGAAGAATGAAATGCACACTTCTTTCCCCAAGAGTTTGGAACTATGTGGCTATACTAATGTCTAATAAGTGTTTTAATTTTTCAGTGCCTTATTCAGTAGGGTATGTTCCCCAAATAACTTACAAGACCTAGGCTGTTACTTTCCTAGTTTGGAGTAGAAAATAGGCCATTGTACTCACAATTATGTCTGCATGTAATAAGTACCTAAGACAATATGCTTATATTTTGGGAGTTTTACTATTTTTCAAATCTCAGGGTTGCCACTGAGCCGTAACATTTCTGTAATTAAAGATTAAATGAGAATAAAAGCTAATTACTTATTAAATGACTCTTTTTTATAATAGTGTCCAGTGTTTTACAAGGTTCTGCTTTCTGTGTGCTTCTGAGATCACAGGCACAATGGATGTGCTTTCTTAATACAGCCTTCCTGTGTTACTGTCCTGCTTAACGTGACTGTCTGAAATAGTTTCACAGGCTAGACAGGAGCCTCCCAGTTGCAGCATAGTTGTCTTACAAGTCTTAAAAAGTGATGGTTCCCAAATTAGACTGAAAAAAGGCTTGATAATTCTAAGCAGGAAATGTATATTACACATATATAGTGTTTTTGTTAAAAGCTACCATGTTTCTTAATTTCTATTTTAGTTTCTGGATAAATTGTTGCATTTAATTTATAGAGATGAAGGCTCAGTTAAAAAAAACCAAGCGGAAACAATTCCTGATTCACATGTGCAATTCTGTGACTGTGTATGTTGACTGTGAGCATATGATCAAAACTGCCCTGTTAGTTTCTGGCACAGAATTGAGCATGCGATCAGTGGAGCAATAGAGATGCTGCAACAGGAGAGTAGCCTATAACTTCCTTTCAGATGGGCTCTGGTGCCCTCTCGTGATATTAAATAGTGTTACTGCACAGCTGATACAGGGAAGCCAGGATTGCACTCATATGTTTACATAGTCCAGATGAGAAATGCCATCATTTCAGCTGCATTACTTTTTTTGTTCTTTAGAAGGCCATTCCTAGAGGAGAAACTACAGCAGAGCATCACTCTGCATACTGCTTCACCTGCAGAATGTTGGGGGTTTTTTATTCTTTTGTTTGTTAGTACCATGTTGCTGCCAGTTCTTTTCTGAAAATAGTGTTTGTCAGTGGAAACTAAAACTGATAGTTACAAAAACTTGATTTTCCTGTCTGTAAAGAATTAAGAGGCTTTAATTTAAAAGAAAACCTAGTGGTTTTTAAAAGATATTGTGGGGCATAAAGTATTTATTGATGCTTGTCACCGAATTTTGAAGACTAATTATAAAATAAATATTAATTATTTCTATTTTAGGGCATAATACCATACAGTGCAATCAATGTGATGCTTGATGTGTCTTGCAGAGCATTAACATCTCAGGTTCTGGTACTGGAATTTGACCTTTTGAGAAAGATAACTTTACCATTAATACATTGCCAGTCCACTGTAACAGTGTTGTTGCCTGGCCTTATAAATACTTGGAACCAAGAGAAGGCTTGGCTGGGGCACAGTCACCTTTTTTCTTTTTCTTTTTTTCTTTTTTTTTTCTTCTTTTTTTGCCTTTTTTTTAAATTAAGTTTGTAATAGAGCACCATTCAAACAGCACATACTGCAATTTGTTTTAAATTCAAATGTAGGTATTTATTCTGTTGATTTTGAAAGGGCTTTAATTACAATGTCACTTTCTAGACAGGGAAACAAAATGCTTTCCTTTTCCAATTCATAGTCAATACTTCTAGGGAATGTTTGGTTTTTTCTTTGCTTAGTTTGGTTTTAGTAGTAGAATTGAGGTTTTTGTGTGGGAATTGTCTTCGAATATTTCTGCTTGTAGTATAGTAAGGGTATCCCTCTAAAAAAATACAGCAGTTGGGAAAGATGCTTTGGATGCTTTTTATGATAATTGCTGCCTGTTGTAAAGTGGAGGGGAGAGGCCTGCTGGAGGAGTTCAGAGTGACACAAACTGATCAGAGTGCCGGGTGTGAGGAGAAGTGCATAGGATTGGGGGGTGACAAGAGCTGTAGGTGGAATCACTAGTGAAAAGGAGTAGGCCCTTGACATAGGAAGGCAATTTAGTTCTTAAAAAGTAAGGAAGGATGAAGTGTTAGTGAGAGTGATGAGTGTTTGTGCAGTGAGGAAAGGACTTCATGTTTCTGAAAGGAGCTTCAATTTTATATATCTGTGGTTGTTTGAGAATTAAGTAGAGTATTTTTGTTACCTGGTTTGAAATTTGACGTATTTAGTGCTTAGAAGAGGTACCAGATTGAAAGCTCGGGATGCTGAAGTCATCAAATAACCTGCAGGACAGGTACAGCATGACAAGAGGCACCACACGTGCCTCCCCAAAAATGCCCTTAACACGCTGTAAGTTGGAAAGGTATCTCAGTAGGGACTGAAGGGTAGTTCAGATTTCATGGTCTATTTTGACACAATTGGCTAACTTCAAGACTACTAACAAGGGTATAAGCCAGTATGACTCATGAAGTGGAAATCTGCCCACTAAGCTTAAGGCCCACTCAATTCTAAAGTTTCTGTAAGGCTGAGTGGGTGCTCACTTTACCTGCCTTGATATATTCTTCTAATGACATTTCTTTTCCTGGTGCCCTCACGTAAAATAAAAATGAGGAGGAGAATGGTTTTATTTATTGCAAGATAAAGCTATCTAACTCCTGCAACCATAATGAGGTAAAATGTAAATAGCAAGACAACACTGTTGTTTTCTTTGGCTCCAGGGTGTATCCGTAGTTTTAGTGCACTTGCTGTTTTGCTGTTGCTCGTTTTCCTCACGGCCGTTGCTGACAGAGCTGCTTCCTTGTAGGAGGACTGACAAATGGTAGTGGTCGCTATATTTCTGCAGCCCCCGGAGCCGAAGCCAAGTATCGCAGTGCGGCGAGCACCTCCAGCCTCTTTAGCTCCACCAGCCAGCTCTTCCCTCCTTCGCGCCTCCGCTACAGTAGGTCTGACATTATGCCTTCTGGACGCAGCCGATTGCTAGAGGATTTCAGAAACAATCGTTTCCCTAATCTTCAGCTAAGGGACCTTCTTGGACATATTGTTGAATTTTCCCAAGACCAGCATGGTTCTAGGTAATTCTTATAAGACTAGTTAATAATACTTCACTGCTTTGATATTGCTTTATTAACATCAAACATTTGAATGAGGTGCTTGTCATCTTAATTCAAAGCACGCCATTAATTGGAGCACACACTGACCTTCTCTAGAAAATTTCATTGTAAAAGTAGTACTAATTTAGCTGCCTGTAGAAGTTCTCAGTGTAGAAATAGCCTCATAATTAGACTTTTAAACTCTAGTATTTAGGTATCAAAAAAAGGCGTTGATTAAGAAAACAAAATATGTGACATCTGGAATGTAAAACTTTTTTGTCAGTACATCATCAGGTACTTAGTTACTGTTATTCTTTTCATCTTTAATGCTTTTCAAATGAAAGTTTTTAAGTCAATTTTACAAAAATGTATCCTTTTATATGCAAAGGCACTACTTTCATTTTAATAAATTTTATAAATGCTTTCTTTAGAGTGTTGAGGTGTCTCATTGAAACTGTTTGAGAGGTTTTCCTGTTGTTGATGCAAAGCATAATGTACCTTTTTTTGCCCTTAGATTTATACAGCAGAAGCTGGAGCGAGCTACTCCAGCTGAGCGCCAGATGGTATTTAATGAGATCCTGCAAGCAGCCTATCAATTGATGACTGATGTGTTTGGAAACTATGTAATACAGAAGTTCTTTGAGGTAAGCATAGCACTAAGTCTATGGATGGACATGCAAATGAAGTGCTGTAAATCTGATTAAATTTAACTGGTCTTTTTCTTAACACCATAGCAGAATTCTACATGACTTCCACAGAGCCCAAGTGTGTAATTCTGCATACATGTTTTCTGTTCTGTATCCAGTGCTTTTTGTCATAATGGACACAGTTTCTCCTTACACTGGTGGTGCATGTATTGGTGAACACTGGTGAATGCACAGGCTGCACGTTGAGGCTTCACAAGCCTTTTAGCAGAACTTAGAGAGACTTTCAGGAGATGACAGGGGACTTAAATATTTGAAAGATGCTTTTTATTGGTTACTGGATCATGGTACAGAATGGGTCTGGAAAACACCCTTGCACTTAAACAGCTGTGTGAACTTTATCCAGTGCTCTCTATGAGGAAACTCCCATAAAATATATTGAGGCAGAAGAATTTTGAGTAAGGGGTATCTATCATAACATACAGCCAATATTGCTACAACTAGTATTTAAAACAGATTTGTTTTCTGTTAAAAAATATGTGGTAAAAAAAGGCTTTATCAAAAAATTACAAGATTTGGCTTGCAGAGAGAAGAAAAAAGTAATACCTGTGTCCTGGGAAAAGTTATATGTAGAAAGGGTATCTAGTATAGTGTACTTTAAATCAAGGGCCACATCAAAGAGTGGCGGAGAGAAGGTGAAGCTGGAAAATGTCCAGTAAGGAATAAGATACTTGCTGTAAACAAGAATGTCATTTTTAGTGAGTAATCTGTGAAACAATGTGCTCACTTTTTTACTTTTTTTTGTTAACCAATCAAAATATCTTCTGAAAAGTGTCACTGACATATGATGATATGGAAGATCTTGATTTTGCTCAAGGGTCATTATTTGCTGTTTTTTCCATAATGTTGAGTTGGATGAATACTCAGTTAATCATTGTCAGTTGAGTGTTTTCATCTTAATTCTGCAGAACAGTTGTCCAGAAAAAAGCGTGCATGGCCTTACCTGTAGAAGGGGACCTCGGTTCAATGTTTAAGTAGGCAGGTGATGTTGGTCGCGCTTTCTTCAGAGCTGACTACAGGTGTTAAGTTTGACAGTTCTCAGCAGTGCTGCAGGAGTATTGCTGTGCCTGCAGCTGATTGTCCCAGTGGTCACTTCAGTGTCCTCTCTTACAAGATGTGAGATACACTGACAGTACAAGTTTTGAGATAGCAGGAAAAGTCTGATTTGGACTCATACCTAATAATGACCTGTGATCCATGTGCCTGGTATAATTTATTTTAAGAAGTGGCTCATTGCACTTAAATATTCCTACAGACAGACAAATGAAAACTACATAGATTTCTTCTGTTGTCTTTCAAGGTCATGCATTTGACAGCAGGTATGTGACTGGATATGGAATATTACAAAATGTTGCATTTAGAAAAGAAAAGCTTCTGCTAATTATACCCACCAAAAAAACGAAGTGAAAAATGATTCAAATATTACAATCACGTACATCTTGAAAATACTTACTCTGACATGTAAATTCCAGCATGCTGCAATATGTCTTCATTTGTTAACAGCATATTTATTTTCTTTTAGTTTGGAAGTCTGGATCAAAAGTTAGCCCTGGCAACACGCATCCGAGGTCATGTTCTGCCATTGGCCCTCCAGATGTATGGCTGTCGTGTTATCCAGAAAGCACTCGAGTCAATCTCACCTGACCAGCAGGTAATTGTAAGTTAGAGCAATGATTTGATTTTATTTTATTTATTTTTATTGTATCTATCTTTTTACTTGATTAAATTGTTGATTATTCCCTTCATCATGAAATATCCTATGGGCTAAAATAGTTGTTTAAATGAAAATACTGAGGTTCACAGTTAACACCAGTGAATATGAAGATTGGAGTCAGGATGAAATTAACTTTTTCCTTGTTTAAGTGGGGGGAAATATCATCGTAAAGACAAGGATAATCTTTGTTTTTCCAGAATGAAATGGTGAAAGAGCTGGATGGCCATGTTCTGAAATGCGTGAAAGATCAAAACGGAAACCATGTTGTACAAAAATGCATTGAGTGTGTTCAGCCCCAGTCACTCCAGTTCATCATTGATGCATTCAAAGGACAGGTAGTGTCAATGGTTCATTTCCTCTTTGCAGGATGCTTAGATTTCACAGAAAAAGATTTGCAAGTCTTTGTCCATCATTTGCATGTACAAGATAGTGTTTGGCACTTTGTTATTTTAAGTAGAATGAAAAAGGGGATGATGACATGGAAAAGCTGTTGGAGAGACAGTTAACATGCTGTGAAAAGATTAATTTGTTGGGAGAGGAGGCTCTAGAAAGACTTGTTTGGATGTATTATAAATACACACAGTGGGTGTCATATAAATACATACAAAGGACCTCGTGTGCCCAGGCTTTGTGTTTCTGTTTTGTAATAACACCATTTCACATTTCCTTCACAACTCTTGACAGGGCCATTTTTCATATAGTAATAAAGTATGTGCTCTCTAGCATATATTTTTTGTTAAAAATGACATTTTCCTCTCCTGTTGCTTGTGTTACACGTGTGTCTTTCAGTGTTTCCCAATGAATGTCAGTCCTTAAGGAACTGCAGTGATGAAATACACTAATCTGTTCCCTGCATATGGGCTAGTGTGGAGTGAAGGGGGTGTCATATTTGTTTACTTCAGATTGGGGTTTTTGTTTTGTTTCCAAAAAAAGTTATTACTATAAGATTGATATTGTGCTGCAGGCTAGTGAATATGCTGCAGCTAAATAACATTTTAATCCTCTGAGACAAGCGTGTACTTTTATAGTCTTGAGAAGAATTGTAAAAATCTTACTAACTTGGCTATATAACTAAATTTTACTTTAATGGATGGCCAAGTGTATTTTTCTCATAAAATCTACAGTATCTTTCTCATTTTACACAACAGCAATACCAGAATTATAGTTGTACATAGTACTAAATTGCATACCAAGGTTTCTACGGTTGTGTCTTTTTACACCAAAAAGTGTGTATGAGGTACATGAGATGCATTTTTTAAACTGTAAATAGAGCTCCTTGACTAAAGTGTGAGTGTGTTTATTTACTGAACATCCATCCTGAGCGCCAAGTAATTATATATAGAAAATATTAGCTAATATGAAATGGCAAATGAAAAATGATACACTTATGTGATATTACTTACCATTTTCTCCTGCCTGCATCATTTGAATTGATGCCTAATCATACAAGATTCTGTGTTCAGTCCTGACCAACACTGAAATTCTTGGAATTAATCCCCAAACCACAAACCTAGCTTCTAGAGAAGCAAGCAGAAGGAATAAGCAAGATTTGGCTGTACGTTTTGAGTAGTTATTTGCAAACTTTGTAACTGGGAGCCTGTTGTGTATGCTGGAACATGAAATTGGTGAAAATCAGCCACCATAATCAAATTCCTTTTTATAAGTGTCAAAGTCTTAAAATTTGAAAATTAAGTAAAAAGGAAAGCCTGAAAGTTGAACAGCACTTAACTAAGGGTCGTGCTTCCAGGCTTTCCTTTGCAGCTGTGTAGGCTAGAAACATTGTAATGAACAGTTGGGTTCTTAGTTACATGGTTTCTGGAGTCCTTGACACACAAAAACCTGCTTTTTCATCTTTTCCTGACTTTTGCTGGAAACGGAATTCTGGTCTTGGCAGACAAAACTTTTTTAATAGTAGTTGGTATGTTCAGTTCCAGTTTGAACACAGTAATTGCAATAGATGTGAGCTTTGGTTGGTTTAACTTCAGTTTGCAATCCTATTTTCAAGGTATTTGTACTTTCAACTCATCCATATGGTTGTAGAGTAATTCAGCGTATTCTGGAGCACTGCACTGCTGAGCAGACTTTGCCAATCTTAGAAGAACTGCATCAACACACAGAGCAGCTAGTGCAGGTTAGTGCGCGTACACTCGTTTGTAATGCACTGTAGAGTTTTTTGTTGTTATCATAATTTACTCCTGTATCCTAGTTTAAATGCGTTTGCCTCTCTTTTTGGTTTTGTAGACATTGATTTTTTGTTTTTCTTTCCTTCCATAGTTTTAATGAAAATGAATTTGGAAGTTGGGAGGCAAAGAAGATATAAAAAGCCTTTTTCTTACACTTTTGACTGTAGCTTGGTGTTCAGGGGAATGTTACAGCTGTTAAAAAAGTATGATCTTAAATTTAAGGACTTCTTTCTTTAAGAGTGTAAAAGATACTCTAGCAAAACACTGGTTTTACAGATTATTTACATTTTTCATGTAAAATTTGTGGCCCATTAAGTAATTCTTGATGAAGTATGTTTTGCATCACTTTGCTACTGTAATGTTGACATTATTGTATTTTCCTTTTATTCATGCAGTTAGTAATTTCATACTTAATGCTCATGTACAAAAGCTGTCTGTATTTATTACTTGGTATGAACACAAAAAAAAATTGAAGTCATCTTATTTTCAGGATCAGTATGGAAATTACGTTATTCAACATGTACTGGAGCATGGTCGTCCTGAAGACAAAAGCAAAATTGTTTCAGAAATAAGAGGAAAAGTTCTAGCTCTGAGTCAGCACAAATTTGCCAGGTACTGGACAATTTTCATATGTTAAAGATTCATTAACCTTGTAAATATATTGGATTTATTTCATGTGTTACAAAAGGGATGCAATATTTTTTTTTTTCTATTGTGTATCTTTCATCCTGAAATTTCGTATTTTTATAGAGATGAATGGTAGTGATATTTTTATACTAGGTTTGGGGAAGGGAAGAGGCAAATGTTCTGTAACAAAACAAAGGAGGTTCTGTGGCTTTATGGGATATGGCTTTTGTTCACTTCGTGCAAGCGCAGGGAACAGGTTCCAAGCTTTCATGTGAGGATGCCCAGAGCCAGGTGAAAAGCTCTGCTGGAACTTGGGTGATGTGCTGATGATGATAAGTTGGGACTTGCTGACTCTCAATCCAGTCTAGCAGTTTGCAAGTATAACAAGGCTCGCTTTAAAAAGTGATGGTTCAGTCTAACAAGGATTTTCTGCCTTAGTCTGAAAGTCTGCTGTAGGAGGCCTGAACTATGCTGAATTTAGAACCCAAAACTTATTCTTCCGTGCTTTTTGCTGAAATATTTTTGCTGAGAGGATTATGTGCCTTTTGCTAAGGAAAAATAGACCTCAGAATTCATTCTGGGTGATTTAGTGAGACTAGCCTTGTCACCGAAATGAAGTAGAAATCCCTTGTGACATTATGGGGGCATTTGTTTTAAAAATTGCTAGCAAACTAGTTTATCTGGACTTTATTTTTCTTTTCCTGAATAGAACTCTTCATAATCCTCTAATTTGTTTAATTTCTAAAGCACAAATTTAGGACCAGGATCATTTTGCTGATGGCCTTTCCAGCTTCTGGAAGGTTAGGGACTTGCTCTACAAAAGAATATTTGATGGAATCTCTGATGTCGGCATGCTCCTGGAAAGTGCATTTATTCAAAAAGCAGGAATCTTCATATTTGGCTTTCTCTGTTGTGTTTTCAAAGGGCCCACAACCAAAATAGATGTGCTAGAACACATCTGCAGCCTTAAGTCCAGTATACCTATGTAGGTCCAGTGGAAAAGGTCTCTCCTACAAAATAATAAGTATCAGAAAATAACCTTTTCACATGGGTGAAATAATAGGGATATATAATGTTGTAACTTCCTCAGTCATCGGACTGGAGATTTGGAAATGAGGAATTGATGCATTTGCAATACAGTTTTTACTGGCGTTAAGAGCCCTGAAGAACTGATAAACTTCCAGATAGGTTTAAAATGGTTACCTGAAAGAATGTTACACCTCCAGTCCCATCATGGACTTGCCTTATTTTTCAGCAACGTGGTAGAAAAATGCGTGACCCACGCGTCCCGTGCCGAGCGCGCCCTGCTGATCGACGAGGTGTGCTGCCAGAACGACGGCCCTCACAGTGCCTTATACACCATGATGAAGGACCAGTACGCCAACTACGTCGTGCAGAAGATGATCGACATGGCCGAGCCCGCCCAGAGGAAGATCATAATGCACAAGGTATGTGTGTGCATGCTGTGGTGGTGCAAAAATACCATCTGTGCGAGCTTTTCTGCCAGAGCACCTTTCCCTGCAAGTGTAAGACTCACTGCTTCTGTAATCTAGAACTTGATGTATAACCGTGGCATTCAGTGGAGCTTGGCAAAGCAGAAAACGTTCAGATCTCTGAGCACTGAGCTAAAAAAGGAAAGTTTCAAAAGTTGGATTTCATCTCCTGTCTTTGTGCCAGCTTTTATGTGAAAACACTTTCAACAGAAAAATGTATCTGTCATCACTGTTAATATAACAGAAGAAACACAGGTTTCTCTTTTTATTTTCTGGTTGTGGGTATAAATCCATTCTGCAGTTCCCCCTAAAGAGGTTCCTACGCTTCCTAGCATAGAAGCACATTTCTACTTAAGAATATCCAGACATGGAGAAAAGTGTTGTTGCCATAATGGCCCAAGGCTATTTAACACAGGGCCCAGGATATTCCTGCAGGAGCTCTGCTTCCCCCAGTCACCAACAGGGCTCTCCCACAAAAGTACTACCTCCCTTTTCCTGCAGCAGGAACATCAGTTATTTGATGAGCCAAAATCACCAGTTTTGCATATTTCCAGAAACTTCCAAACTTCGAAATACTTGTGTCTTCTGGCATCTTTTTGCATAATTCTTTCAAAGTGTAGTTACTTCTACTTGAAAGTGTTGTGGATGTTTACAAAACCAAACGTTTCTTATTACAGATTCGACCCCACATCACGACTCTGCGTAAATACACCTATGGCAAACACATTCTGGCCAAGCTGGAAAAGTATTACCTGAAGAACAGTGCTGATCTGGGGCCAATTGGTGGACCACCAAATGGGATGCTGTAAAAGACAAAGAGAAATGGAAGAAAAATTAAATTGTGAATTATCAAAACCTACAACTTAACTCTAAATGTTCTGATTTTTTTAAATCTATTTATTGACTTTGTTCATCCATTTGTAAAATTTTTATTCTTGTGTATATTTTTGGGGAGTGAATTGTTAGAAAACAAAGAAAAAATATCTCCAGCCCTGATCCGGAGACCTATCAGATTGGATGGCTGGCAAAGCACAGAATGCCTGTATATGATGTAATTGTATCAAAATAGCTGTCACATATTTTGTAAATTTTTACCTTGTAAAGTCACTGAAATAGTTTTTAAAGGGAAAAAGTACAGTATTCTTTTAATACACTGGCTTGCAATCTGGTAGGTCTACCCAGCATCATAGCACAACAGGTTTATAGAGTTGTATATAGAATTAATCCTTATTTTTCCCCTTTGTGTGAAGTCTTTTATACCAGATTAAAATTGATCAGCTGCATAAACATTATTTAACATGTTGAAAAGTTAAGTTGTATTTTGGTGGTTCACAACATCCTATCCAAATAACAAAAAGGGCACAGCAAATTAACGTAGGGAAGAACAAAACAATGGAAACTTTAAAATACTAGGTTTTGGCACTTGCTGTGGATACAGGTTTTTTTAAATCATGCCCTAAGGTTTTCTCTAGCAATGTATTAAAAATAAAGTGCTGTATATACTTATATATGTAATTGTTGTACAAGGTAGAGGGATTAAAATGATGGTGGTACTTCCATTCAGCAAAGTACTCTGTTGGAAAAGGAGTAAAGCCTGTATTAACTTTACAGTCAGTTTTACAACGCAGGAAGAGTAGAGATTTGTATTTTTTTATTTTGCATATAGAATTGTAAGGATTTGAAAGTGTTGAGCATTTATTTTGCTTTCTCACTGTAGATGCGAAAAATAGGTAATGATAAAGAGAAGGGGCCACTGAAAAGTAAACTTGATAGCTCAACATTTAAGCATGGTTGATTAACTATTCAGATAGCTTTTTGCTTCCTATAAATATATGCATTGTATACGTGTAGTTAATAGGTGTAAGTTTACAGTTTGAAAACAAATCTCTCGTTTCGATGTTTATTACAAAGCCTTGCTAATTTAGTAGTGATGCTTACCTTGGTTGTACAGATGTACATTTGTAAACCTTCATGCTGTAAATGTAATTTGTTTTACTCCTTTTTGGGACAAAAATTTGCATTTTAGTGTATATTCATATCCCCATTCCCTTCTTTCCCCCTGGCATATAGTGTTGTATAATGTAAATTTATTTCAGCAAATCAAGAGTGATTTTTTTAAAATTCTATCTTTATATGGTTTCAAAAATATGAACCGGCTTTCTTTTTATCTATTGTGAGAAACATTATGTTTTGTTTATAACATAGCTGTTGATTCTGTTCATATGGACACTTTGGGAAATCAATCTGTTCAAATTTTAAATCAGGATAAATAAGCATAGTAAGAAGTGGACTGAAATATTTGGTTATCACAGAAACCAATGCTTCTTCCATCTTAATAAATGTGGCATGATTTTTTTGTACAGAAGAGTACTGTATTTTTGAATAGCCTTCTCCCAGCGTAAAGCAAATATGTATGATAACTGTCGATTTTTTTCTCTGGACATATGACATTGTAACAGTAACATAAAGATGATGTACATATACAAGCGGCCTTATGTACATTTCCCAATGATCTTTTTAAGGTAGAATTGTGACCATATGTGTATAATTAAAATCCTTTTTAATCCTTTGCCTATGGAAATATTTTGGAAAAAGCTTACTTTGTATATTCAGTTTCTGAAAGATAAAGAAAGTGCTTTGTATGTTGTTGAAGTAAGTATTTTGTGTAAAATGTTCATTTGGATGGCTTAACCTAAAGTTTTGATCAACATGATAGTTTGGAAACAACGTCTTGAGCATTGATCAAATAAAAGGCTGTTTTGGTAGGGGTGTGATCATGAGAAAGAAAATAGTAGTGGTATAAACTTGTGTGAGGAATTCTGTCATGTTACTGTTGATACCAGGGTTACATAACTGTTACTAAAGCAGACATCTGAGGTGCTGCGTTTCTAATGGTAGTGATAACTCATTAATAGGCAAATGGGAAAGTTTCTTCTGGCCTACTTCCAGTGCCTGCATGAAGTGAGGTAGTAGGCCTTGTTATTTTGAGTAAGCACAATTCTAATTGCCAAGTAGTTTTTGCATGGCAGTTCACAAAATTCCTCTGCAGAGGTACCAACCCTGTCATTGGAGCCAGAGCTTTCCCATAGTCGCCCAAAGGATGACTTCTGAGCCACTTCCTTGGACACATCAATTCTCCTCAGTGACTATCTTTACCCTGTGTACCTGTGCCGTGTGTTATAATCCACAGAGCCGACATTCCTTCAACACGTAAGACAGTACGTCAGGCTTTCGGGGATGTCCAGGCAGAATCTGATAATGTCCCAGTACTTTGTCCCTGCAGCACTCATGCCATGGTTGAATTTAAGCAGTCCTGTAACTGTCATCTTTGGTGCTTTCAATATCTTGAGTATAATCTTCCACTTGCTCTCCTGAGATCATTTGTGCACAAATTCTATCCAGGAACATGAAAATCACTGGATTTCCTTTCAACTATTTTAGGGTTTGGGTAGAACCACTAGACTTTTTGCTCAAGTATTGCTTTTTGATATAGATTGTTTACGGACCAGTTTGTTTAGGTTTGACTCCAGGTGGCTCGTATTGAATAATGTAATGTTCACATGTATATACTGTAAAAATCAAAATGAAAATGTGTGAATAACACTGTGTGAAATATATCTGGTCTTGCGTTTTTCCTGTAGGAAACCAGCCATATTCTCAGTTATCTGACTTACCTGTATCTGTGAAGCTCAGCTTTGGGAAGGTGCTCACTCATATGATCTGATGGGAATTGGGCAATTACTGAAGAACCCTGGATTAGATCATTAAATTTCCAGAGGGTGGCTCTGAGCAGCTAAACCTTCCTGTTTTATAAAAAGGTTTTACTGATGTCTAGTTAAGGCTACAGCCTTGTGACAGTTTCTTCATACATCCCTGGATCCAGGATGAGTTCTGGAGCATTTGAGAGGGTTAGCTTTCAAATGAGACAAGAAATTGTTAGCTCTGTGTCATCCCTGGATCCACACTCATTTCTGTTACTGCCCAGTTTTTTCAAAAGACCATTTTTAGCTGAAGGTGTGGAGTGGACTTCCGGCACAGGAAGCAAGCCTGGTGGGAAATACCTAAGGGGTCACCTGTGGACAGAACAGTCATAATGCCCATCCCTCCATCCCTGACTTTTCCATCAGAACATGGAGAAAATTGAGGTTCTGGGGTCATGATGCCTAGATGTTTGAAAGTGCTGATGGAAATTCAGAAACCGATTTAGCACTGTTCCCTCTGCTGTAAGGAACAGGCATTTGAAGAGATGCTCATGGCTCATGTGTAGTAACACAGCAGTGGGGCTGGCCTCCATGAGAATGATGCTCAGCATTCCAGTAACTCGGAAAACGGCTTAACATTGGGGTGACAACTTCCACTATGTCATTTGGGGAAGTAAAGCTGAGACAATGATTGCAAAAGCATTTTAAGATCTAGTGACTGGTCATTAAAAGTGCAGATTAAATGTAAGTCATGCGCCTGGGGGGAAACCCAGGGTAAACTACAGAGCAGCACTTTGCCCCTGCAGTCAGGGCAGCCGCAGCGCTCTGGTGCGAAATTCTGTGTGGAGCGGTGGCTGGGCACCGCGTGTCCTGAGAGCAGCAGATCCTGCCCTCGTGGTGACACAGTTCTCTGTTGAGTAAGGAAAGGGGAACACATGAGCTGGCTGATCTGAGCTGTCGCAGCCCACGGCAGGGCAGCAGTGGCTGTTGGTTTGCTAACGTGGTGGCTCACATTGTACCAAGCTGCTGGTACCACCTGAAGTCTCAATAGTCTGTGGGCAGCACTGATGTTGTGATGAGCTACAGGCAGTGCTTTACTCTGCCCAAAGAGTTTCAGATACACAAGCACTATCTGTGCCCAAAGGATGCTGATTCAAGCACCTTGTGGCTTGGGAATGAGGAAGCTTGGTTCCTGTTAGGGATGTATCCCTCTTGGGGCTGTGCTTGGTTCCTGGTGTTGGAGGTGTGGGAGAACTTGGCAAGTGTAGATCCTGCCACCCAGGAAGAGACAATCTGTGAGATGCTGCGGAGTGAGCCTGGGGTGTTGGCTCTCCTGTGCAGCAGAGCAGCCCAGGCCTCCCCAGCTCTGTCATCAGAAGGGGTTAAAAACCAGCACTTGCCACAGAAAGAGTCGCATGTTGAAAGGAGGGAAGGATGTCCGTCCAGTGTTGACAGCCCTCCAGAGCCGGTACAGGACATGGGCTTTCCCAAGCTGGTGCAGGAAAGGAGGTGACTGCTTTAGTCAGGAGAATGAACCAGATCCCAACATCACACATTAGGTGGCAGAACACAGAGGCTGTGGTGTGGGGGAGTGACCACCCTGCATCCAGGCGGGTAGTGGTAGGGAAGACCAAGCTTAGGGATTTAACAGAACTGTTGGTGCTCCTCAGTGAGGTGGTGCAGGAGCGTTTTCTCTGTAGACAGAGCCTGCTCCCTCTGCAGGCTCGCTATGTGGTTAGGGAGCTTGCCCAGCAAACGAGATGCTTGAATTAGTTTCCTTTACCAGCCTCAGGGTTTTGAACCTACCTCCCTCACTTCACAGGCATTTTCCTAACCACAAGGAGCTGGGCGGGTTCACTTTCTACTCCTGAATTTGGGCTGGGCTTTTAGCACAGCTTGAACCATTCATTGCGTCACAAAGAGCACAAGATGGAGCATGACTCCTAAAGCACGCAGGTGGGAGTGGGTAGGTTCTGTGCCTGAGATCCTTGTCTCCACTTCTATTCTCCCAGACTCAATGCAAAATGTATCTTGGGAGCAGCATTCCCCCATCATTATCAGACTGGAAACTTTCCAGAGGCTTTATAAAAATGCAGGAAGACCTATTCTAGAGACCCTCTTCCTTTTATTAGTAAGAACAAATGCTGGAATAAAACGTTCACCCTCTCACCAGCATCAGTACTCAGGGCACACTCTGTTTCTTCCTCCTCTGCTTGCTACCCAACCCTAAACTCCCTAGATCTGCAAACAAGAGCTGGGGCACATTGTAAGTGACCCAGGTGGTGTACGAGACCATCGGACGGGGAGAAACCCCTTACATAGCTGAGCCCTAACGAGCTTCGTTCGAGCTTCAGACCTGCCTGGAGGGTTCAGATTTCCTGGCAGCCGCACAGCACCACAGCCCTTCCTCAGCCTGGCTGCTGGATCTCTTCCCAGCCCAGCCTCGGGGAGGGAGGCAGCCCTTCCCTAGCACAGCAGTGCTCAGGCAGGGGAGGCGGCGGGGAAGGCAGCCTGCTTGTCTGCTGATCACAGGGCAGGTTCACACGCTTCGGTTTCACAAACACTCGCTCCAGGTACTGCCTGCAGATCGTGCCCACAGCAGCACAGAGCTGCCCCAGTGCCTGACTGCTGCAGAGGAATGTCACTGGTGGGGACTGGTGAGGAATTGGCCAAGCCTGCTGAGGTCCCTCTCCTTGCAGGTGACGTTGGCTGTGCCTTCTCAGGCTGCAAGGCCACTGTCTGCTCCTGTCAAAGAGCTTTCCTCAGTGTCAGGGAAGCAGAACAGTTGCAGGTGTCAGGTCCCAAAGTAAAGTAAGATCCCCAAAGACATACAACTGCTTACTGAGGGCTAATGGAAACTGTAAGAAGGGAAGTGTTATGGCAAGGAAACACACACAGGTAGTGGCAGAAAGCACTAGCCAGCCTGGCAAGCAAGGGAGAGGATGACAGCACATTTCGCAGCTATATTCATAGCTATATTCTCTTCTCCCAAATATAGGGACCCTATTCCTTGTCTAAACTGAAGGATCAAAAATTAGAGGTTCCCTGGTGGGAATGAAGATCTCTCTTTCCTCCCCAGTATAATCCTTATCTCCCTTTCTCTAAGACATCTGAAATGCAGCATCAGAAAGTATTTCCATTTCTCCCCCCTCAGCATCAGTTCAGGAGGAGAGATTTTGGGAGGCCATCTGTTCATACAGGCTGGGATCTTGGAGAAGGATTCAGCCCAGTTGCCTGGGCTCGGGTCTGGAGGGTCTGCCTAGATGCTTTCCTTGCTCCACATCTGTGTGTGAACTGGATCCAGAGGCTGGTACAACAATCAGAGCACTTGCTCAATAAGCAAGAATTACAGAGGGCTGAAGCTGGGCTGAGGAGCTGAGGATGGGAAAACTCAATGCAAATCACAGAGTCAATTCCAACCCCCTGCATGGAGGGATGGGATGAATGGAGCAGAGTTCACCCCTATCAGAGGTCCAAGCTATACACTGATCTCTTTCAACTGGGCCGTTTGGCTCTTGAAAAGCCTTTTTGTATAAAATCTCACCATTTTAAGTACTCCAAAATTCACATGATGTCTCCTGTTTCCTTGAAACATCATGTGTCTCATGAGAACTAAGAGTTTGATTATTCATCCCAGTTTGGGAGTCATACAAGTTCACATTCTGCTGGAAAAGGGTCTGTCGTGCAGCCCTACCCCATGTGCCACCCCTGCCACATGCAGGGAACCAAAAGTCCAGAGGTCTGATGAGGGTGTTCAAGGTGACCCACCCCACATTTCTGTGAAGTGTTGCATGGCCCCCACTGGCCCCTTGGAGAAGGGATACCCCCACAAGGGCCACACAGGTACACCCCACCAGCAAGGCTATGGGGGACACACCACCCCGGTTTAAAACCACCTCTGTTTAGGTGTGGACACTTCATGTAGACTCATATGCTGGGAACAAATCCTGTTGCATACTGAGGCATCTGGTGCCATTGGAGGGATCCTTGAGCATCCAAGACACCTGGGCAGGGCAGGGGAACAATTCCCTAGGAGCTTGCCTCAGCCAAACCTTCTATTCCAGCAGAACATCTTAGATGGCACTGGACACCCTAATATACACAGTGGGTCTCTTCACCTAGCATGTACCAGAAACCAATAACCAACATTTTATAAATCAGTGGTTAAAAGGGGAGGGAGGGAGGGAAGAGAAGGCAGGATTAGGCCCAAAGGGTTTGCTGGGGTGGGAGTGAGAACAACTTTATACTGAAGAATGTAATGGGATGAGAGGTGGACAAACAAAGCCTCTACATCCACACACACGCACAAAGCTACTGTAACCACAGTGTAGTAAACAACCATAAGGACCTTTTGGATTACAAATAATGGGAGAAGGGGAGGGGGAAGGCAGAAGGAGCACCTTGAAAACCAAATGGTGTCTTTAAAAAGTACATAACATAGTAATAATAGTAAAAAGACACTTTATGCTTTGCAAAACCTTCATTCCAGGCCTCCCTATGAAGTATAGCTAATTTCACAGTCACCTAAAAAGAAATCAAACTAAAAAAAAAGGAAACAAAAGAGCATAAAATATGAAGTAATTAAAATATCTGTGTTCACCCTGCCAAAGTCAGTGCTGTCAGAGTGGGGCAGGCACACGTGCCACGCTGAGCTTAAACCCGTGGTAAACCCACAGCTTTCTCTTCCCCACAGACATGTAGGTCAGCACTGCAGGAATCGCCCTACTGCCCAACCAGGGTTACAGCCCTTGCTCCCCTCCTTTCCTCCAGCTCCTCACCCATGTATGTGCCCCATTGTGCCCCTGCCCTCCTCCCTGGCCCTATGCCTGCCTCCCACCCGGGCAGATGCTCCCATGGAGGTGCTTCACCACCAGGAAGGTGCTGACAGGTAGACATTCGAGCACAGCTTGGTCTCTGCTTCAGCCTTGCACCAGCTCCATCCCTGCAGCACACAAGCACCAACCTACCCGGGGTAGGGGCTACCCCAACCCCACTCCCAGGACCCGGGGAAAGGCATTCTCCTCATGAATGCATGAGAAGGGCCAGGGTGAGGGGTGAGACAGGATGGGTGGGATCGGTGAGTGAATCAGCGCTCTGACAGGCAGGGCTGGGAGGCACTGGCACTGCCTGGAGGGTACGGCCAGGAGCGACTGCACTCAGCCCTCAGACAGTCAGTGCCTGCGGAAAGGGGTAAGTGGCCTTGAAATGCTAAATGAAGGATGATAATTGCAGCAAGATGCATCCATTTGGTTAATCAGGAAGAAAACCTGTATGTTACATCGTATCAATTTCACAGCGTAGTCACTATTGGTAGCAGGAGGAAATGGTAAAACCTGTGGCTGGCCCCAGAGCCATCATTCCTCAAAGACCCTCAGCGAGTCTGGGGTCCAGATCACATCAGCTTGACGAATACATAAAAAACCAACAGCATTTTTTACAATGTTCCAAATATCTTTTCTAAGCAGCTGTTACCGAAATGGAACTGAAATCTGTGATGCAGCCTAGCCCTGCTCTCACAACTGCTCTGCTGCAGCATCTGTTTCTCCCAAGACCACAGCTTTTTTGCATACGTAGGAGTATTAAACCTGCTTTGGCAGAATTCCTGGCGTTAGAAGTGCTTACTCAAATTCTCCATGTAGCAGAAACACCTAGCCCAAGACACTTGGCTGTTTAAAAGTGACAGTCTTGAAACTAGTAGTTAACAGGTTTCATGTGGAGTGAATATTTCTGTATTTTGCTTAAAACTCTTTCATTTTCTCCTTCATCTGGAATTTTTTTACCAGCAGTACAGCTCTAGTTTGTGCAAAAACTGATAACTAACTTCAGGAGTACGTTGTATATCGGGTATGGTCAGAGAGGAACAGGGACCACATTCCACAAGGAAAACCTTTATTAAAGTTTTGTGCAAGTTGTTCAAGTATAACCTATCATAAGACAGAACGTAAGCCCATATCACAAATCAGGACAATAATGGAATACAGAGAATATACAGGAGTCCTTTGACAAGAGAATATACCTAATTTGACCGGGAGTCTCCATCTCTCCCAGGCAAATAATGGGTCTCTGTGACACTGCCAGAGGCAGCTGTAGGATTAAAAATACACATTTTATTATCATAGCACTTACTGAGGTATATAAAGGCACTAAGTATCACAGTTCCTATTTTGCAGGGTAGCAGGCAGCTGCGCAGGGTCCAGCTTCTCTTGTGGTCAGAGAGTTTGCAACTCAGACATCCAATGTGCGAAACTTCTTCTCAGCATTTCCCCACTGAATGCACTGAAGAAAGCTCCTGTGCCTAGGGAGACCACAGGGACATCTCCCCTGGAGAAGCTGGGCAGCTGCCAGGGGGAAAGTCAGCAGCCACCAAGCCAGGGGTGATGTGGAAACAGGGTGGCTCTGTCCTCCCTGCACTGCTTGCTTTTTCTCCAAAGCTCCCAGCAGCCGCCTGCCCATATGTTCCTGGGAGTCGTGATACCCTTCTCTCCATGCTCATTTTCATGCCAGGGTAAACCCCATTCTGTGCTCAGATTGTTTAGGGTCATGGAGGTCGAGGGATCACGAACTGCAAGCCAGCATGAGTCACCGTGAGTGAGCTGCCCTGAGCTGACCACAGGGGTAAGTGCATCACAGAAAGGCAGCAGAGCGTCTCCCTGGGCAAGAGAAAGAACAACAAAAAAGTGGTTGTTCAGGTGAGTGCTTTCAGGAGTACCTGCCCAGCCCACAAGCTCTGAAAGTGGTGGGCCAAAATTGTTGAACAGTGAAAGCAGCAGCCAGTATTACAGGAAAAGGCCTCGTTAAGAGAGAGCAAGTCAGTCTTTTCTTGTGGGCAGCACCCGTGTAACTTCAGGCAAATGGGAAACCTCTCCGTAGATTTTCATGCACCAGCCCCTGAAATCCAGCTCTGAGGCTCTCTGTAATGAGCATGCAGGATTCTACCAGGCCCTCACACAGAGCATCAAAGCAATGCAGCTGCTTTTATTACAGCTGTTTATGAAAACTATCCCAAAAGTGGCATGCCACTGCCAGTTGGGCTTTTGCCAAAGGAAGCTCTGCTTAATTAGGTCAAGAATTATTTGGTTAGTGGCACAGACACATTTAGATATAGTTTTCAGTGTCCACACAGAAGTTCTCATTAGCAGGGAAAGGGGATAGAGGAGAAAGAAAAAGGTCACCAAACTCTTGGGGGAGGCAGCCAAGTGGATTCAGTTGGTAACTATAAAGCCAACACTGCAGCTACCCTGACACTTGGACCGTTACACTTTGCATTGTTTAAACTGAAAAAAATCCAACCTCAGACTTTTAGCAAGAAAGGCTCATTCCTGTCCAAATAAGCAAGGTCATCCTTTCCATCCGAGCATTACACTGGGGAGAAGAAAGGAGATGAGAGCAGACATCGCCTCGGGCTAACTTCACACTCCACACCTTAGGGTGGGCCACAGGGGAGTCTCCTTAGGTCTCCACTTCCTGGGAGTGAAAGCCAGGAGGCAGATGGAGTTGCTCAGAGATGTCTGACTCACTGCAAAGGCAGCTGGACAGAACAAGCAAAATCAGATATCACTGTGCAAGCAAACTGGGTGTGTTCAGGTGATCCTGCTGCAAGTCACAGCTGCATGTGAAAGGGTCAGAATCAATTATTTCTACATCAGTGGGAAAGGATATCCAAACCAAACTGCACAGGATTTGCCAAGGCATGCAAGGAGTTGGGAAGAGTTAAGTGTATTTGGTGCCACCAGCCGGAAAAAAGAGAAGTGGCCTTGTGAATAGGGGAGCCCTGTGCCTGGGGACCCAGAAGATGGGTAGCACAATGACTGGATGACAAATGTTGCTTGCTGGCAGACAAGCTCTTGGTAATCCGAGGCTGAAGGTCCAGCCTGCTTCCTCTGCAGACTTGTTCTTAATGCTCAAATTGGTTTAATGAGTGGGCAGATTGCTCCTTTGTTACTGCATGGAGTTAGAAAGAGAAGGATGTGGTGTGAGCCATGGATAATAGAGGCACTGGCCTGAGGAACTTGAAAGGGGAAGAAGAAGAAAAGATTCAGGCTAGGAGCAAATGAAACTTTGCAAATCTTCCTGGTCTACACAGTCTCCAAACAGGCCACCAGACACACTGTCCTAACCTCCTCCTGTCAGGACAATCCTTCCTCTTCCATCTCCAGGTTTTAGCCCACTGATCAAAGCTTCTTGTTGCCAGCTCATCATTCTGAGGCACCATCCATGGGAAAAACCCTGACGTCAAAGGGACTGTCAGTGACAGTACTTCAAGCCCCTCCCAGATACAATCCCTTGTTGTGGGTGCATCTCCTACCTCACTCCAAGAAGTTTCTAGGGCAGACTGAATCTGAATGCATTTAACTAGATATGTTTAACATCCTGTAACTGCTCCATGTGTCCAGAGGCACCCTCTTTCCTCTCTGTCCTGTTCAGCAATCACCACACAAATTCAGGGTTTCACCCAAAGCCTTGCCTACACATTGTACCTGAGAAGTGAAGCACATGAAAGCTATGGGTTTCCTGTTCTTACAAATTCCCTTTAGTCAACTGAGGTACCACACAGGGGGAAAACCAGACTTTTTTCTCCGTCACAAAAGCAACAATGGAGAAAATGGCAATCATTAGCAGGGAAGTCAACTACCTGAAGCAAAACACCAATAGCACATGTGAGCAGTGAGTGTCAACCCCACTAGGCAGGCAGCCTGGACACTTAGAGAAATCACAATATTTGCACATACTCTAACCTCCCACTGTGTGTTAGGAAATACACTTCTGTTCTCCATCCCAGGATGTCAGACTGTAACATACTTTAAAAAGTTTGTCAGCTGATTAAGACATTGAGATGTGATGTGTGAGTCTGTCCAGCTTGATGCCACAGGTACAATCCAGCCCTTGTTAAGGAACTCCAAGCAGAATCAGTTTTTTCTAACCCTACCCCACCTGGTCACAGTCCATTAATAAACCATTTAAGGACACATGGCACCAGGCTTCAGGAGTCATCGGTCATCTGCTCTGCAGGCTGCACTGCTGCTGGTGGGCAGCTGCAAGGGGAGGACACGCAGTGATGGTGGCACATCCTCACACGCTCCTGTGGGCAGGTCTGACACCTGGAAAGCCAGGCAGGCAGCTCCTGCTGCTGCGTGATGCTCACATTCATCAGGTGTAGAGGACAATGGCTTCTGGTCCAGAACCCGGTGCAGAAGACTGGTGGTTGCCCAAAAGCAACTGTTGCCATCCCTCTCCCCCACTCGCCTCTGGTGGTGGCGGAAGCAGTGGGCTGGATTCCTCCTGCAGCTCTGTTTCCCCTCTTCCCATGGCAGCACACAGTTCAAACCAGCTCCTTTTCCCCAGGGAGACTGAGTTCAATTGGGCTACACTGCTGGAAGCCCTTGATCCAATTCTGGGAAATCCCCACTGCTCCACAGTACTGGGCAGAGGCAACCAGCTCCTATGATCCCCTGAGCTCCAGGCTGCCAAGAAACTCCTCTCCATACAAGTCTCATCTGGCTTTTCAGCATGGAGCTCTTTTGACTGAAACCACAATACTTAACATGCTTCAATGATCAAGCGGAGGGCACGGGAATGTCACTGAAAATACTTGGCTTCCAAACGCAGCATTGTTCTTCCCTTACCCCATTCACAGATCCCAACCAGAACATCCCAATCCAGCTCTAAACGTTTTCTGGCCAATCCAACAAGAAGCACCACAGTGCTATTTGATCGAACATGCACACACGCCCGTGTTGGCATGAAACCCATGCGCCACTCAACCCCAGCAGCACCCCAGCACTGCTCCCAGGAGCAGCTTTGTGGAAGGATTCCCTCTCTCCTCTATGCTGCCAGGGTCCGCCAGATGTAGCCTTGGCCAAGCAGACTCCTGCTCCTCCAAATTCTGCTGAGAAGACTGACCGTGCCCAGCATACATTTCCTGATTCCCAGTGATGACCATGCAGCTGGATGTCGCCACCTGCCCACCAATTCTGGGTGATGTTTTCAGCCTCGTGCTCTGCAGGCCCAGCACCAAGCACCTCTGCAGGCCCAGCACCAAGTCTCATCTCCAATGTTCTGGTTGCATGAGGTTCAAGACATGGCAGGGAGAAGAACATGGTGGCCATGGCTCATCTGAGGGAAAGGCGGGGTGGTAGGAGCTGCATGAGTAATTTAAGAGAGAGGGAAAGAAAGCAAGCTAATTAAAGACGTGATAAAATCTCAACAGTTTTAGCCACATTGAATATCCAATTAGGTCTATAAAGCCTTTGGGCCACAGCTGTGGGAAGGGATCCTGGCTCTGGCAGATTGACCAACACCCACCAAGAGCCTCCAGAGCAGCCAAGAAACACCAGTTATGGCTCTTTTTTGGTTACCCCTCCCCCAAGCAGCCCCAGGGCAGCAGGGCCCAATGGCTGCAGCCTAAACCACATCCCTCATCCATCCAGCTGCCCCATGGCCATGCTGCACAGCTACAGTTCCCAGCAGCTGTAAAAATTCCTAAAAACTCCCTCCTTTTGTTTTTTAAATAATATTTGCACGCACATTCAGCTGCATTGTTTATAGCAAACATTTCAACATGGGCTGGCACAGACAGAGAAAATAAACCAAGGCGAATGAATGGACTGGAACAGGAACTCCAGCCCTGACCCTGTGGCAGTGATACAATTCGTCCCGCGGTGTGTTTTTGCGGGATGGTTGTTGCCTCATTTTTGCCATCCTCGGTGGGACGTGCGAAGACCAAGCCGCAGCAGTACTGAAGTCGCTTTTAACTCCAGAAAAAAGGGGCGAGTTGCAGGAGGGCGCTTCTTTCAAAACAGCATTTTTTGCCGCAAACCTCTCGCAGCGTTTTACACGGCCAGAAATCCTGTTCCGCGCGGCAGAAAAAACGTGTGCGCTGAGGCACGGGCAGAGGCTGTGGGGCCGGCCCCGGGGACCCGCGGGCAGGAGGAAGACCCCTCACTTCCCTAAACACGTATTTTCTGGGGGAGAAGCCTCCGCTGGAGGTGACCGGGAGCTGGGAGGGCTGCCCCGGGTGCGGGGCCACCGGAGAGCGCTCCCGCTCCTCTCTCCGGAGCAGCGCCGGGGGGAGACGGCCGAATGCCCCCGGGCTTTTCCCACAGTGGAACGGGAAGGGAGGGCTTTTAACAGCATCATTATTATTAGTAGTATTATTATTATGAATTATTATTTTTAGCGAGAGGGAAGGAAGCCCGGCGGAGCAATGCCTCTGCCAGAGAGGAAATCTGGGAATGCAGTGGAAGGGAAGCGGCGGGTGCCGGAGGAACCGGCCGGGGAGGGGGAGAGCGGCCGGGAGGGGGCACCAGCGCAGGTACCGCGGCGGCAGGAAGCGGGGGCGGGCGGCGGGACAGGGCGTGCCGGTCGGGCCGGGCTGGGGCCGGGAGCCGGGCTGAGGAGAGCCGAGCCGAGCCGAGGGGAGGGGAGCGGAGCGGAGGCGGGGCCGGCCGGGGGGTGGCCGTAAGGTGAAGGTTGTTGCAGTGGGTTCATTAAAAGACAGAGTTCAACTCCTCGCCATCGCAGATCGCTGCTGGGAGGCTGGTTCGGCTGCGTGCGAAGGGAAAAAAAAAAAGAAAAAAAAAAAGAAAAAAGAAACCAGAAAAGGGGACAAACCCGCAGCTACTTAAAACAATTCTAAGAGGAGAGGAGCAAGAGCGGCGGCGGGAAGCAGGGGCAAGCTGCGCGCTCCCGAGGCCCGGCGAGGAGTAAGGATGATAAACGTGGTGGCCGTGTGGCTGGTGGCCCTTTGCTTCCAGGCTGCTGTCCCGGTGAGCCGAGCGGAGCGGGGGCGGGCGCGGCGCACGTGGGGTGGCGGGGCCCGGGCGCGGTGCGGGGCCGGGGCCGGGGCCGGCGGGGCAGGGTGGGCCGGGCCGGGCTGGGGAGACCGCCCGGCTCTCCGCTTCGACGGGTTCCCGCAGGGGAGCGCAGCGGTGCCCAGCCCTGCCCCGGGTGGAGGGCTGCGGTGGCCTTTGTGCTGGCGGCGGGCTCCAGCCCGGCTGCCCCGGCAGCCTTAATTCAAACCAGACCCGCCGCGGCGGCTCCCGACCTGCCGGCGGCTCCGCCCCGGGGCGCCGCGGGCGGCTCTCCCCGCACCCCCCGCCGGCCGCGGGACCCCTCGGTGCGCCCGGGGAGGGCCGGGGGGTAGGATGCTCCCGCCGTCCCTCCGGCGTGTCGCGCCCCGGAGGCGGTGAGCGGCGGGTCCGGGTGAGCGCAGGCATGTGGGTGGCCCTTTGTGGTTCGGCTGTGGCCGAAGTCACGGGTGACTCCTGAAGCGGGGGCGCTCCTGCCGTGGGCCGGAACAGCCCCGGGGAGGGCGGACCGGCGGCTCCCCGCCGCCTTTGTGCCTGAGAGCCCAAGGCCAGTGCAGGCTACGCTCGGACTCTGCTTTCTGCCCACTGAAACAAAGGTCCCGGTGCCCGGCTGGGCTCACGGCCGCCCCGGTGCCGGTGCTCGGATCTGGCTACGCTCCTCGGAGCGTGGTGACCCCGCGGAAGCGAGGCCTGCCGCGTCCCGGGAGCAGCTCTCGGGGCAGCCGAGCTCTGGGGAGCGCTGGTCCCCCAGCAGCAGCCGCCAGGTGTCATCCCTGGACAGGGGATGACTCTGCTCCTGCTCCCGCCCCGCCTGCGAGCGCCTTTCCGCGGAAACCTGGCTGTGCAGCCCCGTGAAGTGCTGTGCTTGCTGCTCCAGGTCTGTGCTGGCAGCCTGGGCGCCGTCGAGCCCCGTCTGCGGTCGGAGGGTGCGGGGCAGGAAGGCACAAAGCCCCTCGGGGGGCTTAAAGCCGCAATCCCATCCCTTTCTTCTGACATAAGGGACACGCACCCCCCTGCTTCCCATGTGCCCTCCACCAGACCTGAGCGTGCACCAGTTATGGAGTCTTCCCCTTGAGATGAGTTAGGAGGAAAAAGTGAAGCATGCTGTAGTGTGTGAGCAGGCAGGCCCATCAAAGTAAAAACTGGAGGGTTTTTTTTCTTTTTGAAATGGAGCAATTGATTTAAAACTTGCCTAGGGATGAACTGCAGCACAAGTCAGATAAGGAGTGGCAGAACAAAGTGCATAGTGGGATCTGAGCTGCTCAAAATACCTCTGGTTTTGCTGTACCTTTCTGGCTGTGAACTTTGCCTGTAGCTCTGGACACGGACCCTCCTAGCCCACATGGCAGTGAGTCGTTATGAAATGGCTAAAAATTACAAACATGTGAGTGTGGGCAGTGCTGTTCCATGGGAGGAGGGCTCTGCTCTCAACTTCTGAGTAAGCTTCTGCTTAATGAAGTGGGAAAACTGCAGTTAATTTGCAGCCTTTGTACTGTATTTGGATAAAATTCCCCTGTGATAAATATTCCTTCCTAGAAATGATAAGAACATAAAGTAAATGCTTTTGTGAAGTTCTCCTGTGCCTAAGAGACACTCAGGCCTGGGTGACACTGCAGATGGAGGGGTTTCCAGGGTGAGCACATGGAGGAGCAGAAGTCCTCGGGGCTCTCCAGGGTGCTTCAGCACTGAGGCTGTTTCCCTTCTGGTGGTCACGTAGCTTTTTTCCGCCGTGTCAAAACGTCAGTGACAGGGACTACTCTGCCTTTCCCACCCATCTGGAATAATTATGATTTTGCATCAAGTGGCTGAAAACCTCTTGTTGGGCACAGAAGCACAGTGACCTTGCACAGTACTTTGAATGTGCCAGACTACAGTACTGTGGGCATTGCCACGGTTGTGTTGAGTTCTTGGTGGTCTGATTGTTGGGATGGCTGCCACTGCTGCTGGCACGTGGCTTGGCCCTTGGCTCTTGCTGTGTAATGTGACTCATCTATGCATATTGTCATTGGAATAATAAACAGGAGCAAGAAAGTGGCCAAACAATAGTTGTTTTCTTCCCGAGTACTCTTACCTTCAGGAATGACTGGGGAGGTTCTTGGTCTCCTTCAAGGTGACACTTCATTGCTTAAAACACACTTTATCAGATTAATTGCCCTCTGTTGTTATGAGGGGGGCATGGACTTCCTTGAAATAAGAAGGCTGATACATCTTAACATTTTAACAGTTTAACCTTGTTATTCTCTCAAATGGCAACTTTTACACAGTGTAACACTGCCATTAAGCCAACTGAGCCAAGGAGCACATCCTGCTGCAGCAGGGCAGTGGGCAATCCAGCCCCTATGGTGAGGGGAAGGAGGGTTCTGATTGTTTTGTCTCGTGTAGGTGCATGCTGGTGGCTGACACAAGCTTAGCAGAGCAGGCCAAACCTTTTTCCAAGGGTGATGTCATTCCTATCTGAACGTAAACTAATTAGAAGAAATTAGGTAGTCCATCTTGCTCGTTAAACATGCAGGCAGTGGATAAGGAGGAAACACTTTCTTCTATGGTATGTACAGAGCAGTGTCACAATATTCATCAAGCACTATAAACAGAGCTTCTCCATCTGAACACTCACTTGCTGGGGCCACCTCCCGGTGAAGTGGTGACTGCTCTGAGTAGAGCAGTGACAGATGAGCTGGAGTTTGTATGGTGTAGGGGGGCTCTGGTGCAGTTTTGTAGTCTTTGTTCCAGGTTTCTCTCAGTTTCAAGTGATGAGAAGAACTAACATTTTTAATGGCAGCACTCTGAAACTTCTGGAAACCAAACAATCCTCTCTAACAACCCAAGACAAGTTACAGCAAGTGCAAGAAACCTGTAAGCCTTCTAAAATTAAGTTAGTGCACGAACCTGAAATGTAGGCTGCTGTTTTAGCAGCAAAATCAGTCCATTTTAAGTAATGTGTTTTGCATTGCCTGTACTCAGATGTCTCCAGGTGGCCTGTATACTAGCACTTTGTCCTAACCTTGTTTGAAATGATTCCTATGTCCAAGAACCTTACTAATACCCCTGAGAGGGACATTCCACACTTGTTTCTGGCATCTGAGGAACTGGGATTTTAGGGCCTCCTTACAGGGAGGAGGAAGCTTCTTGGGAGAGAGAAGATCGGGCATTTTCCTGAGTGGGTGCTGCCAATTATAAAATTGCAGTGCTTCAGCATTGCAGCGTTAGTGTTTTCATCCTAATAGCTTTGAGATAATAAAGAGTAGAAGACATCTAAGACAGCACTCCATGACAGCTGAAGATTGATGGGCTTGCTGTGTTCAAATGGCACTAGTCCCTCAGGACAGCATTCAGCTGATGCTAAGGCACCTAAATGTAGGTGTCTGTGTGTGCTGAGTGCTTAAGCCCTCATTAGAGTCAAGGCGATGTAATCAGTGGAGCCAAGGAGAGTGATTATCTGACCAGCCCCTGCACGACTTCTCCAAGGTGAGTTGCTTTGTCAGGGCTGTGTTGGCTAGATCTCAAGTTGCCTATAAGAGGAGCACAGACACCTTTACTTTGGTGCCTTTATCTGAGAGCTATTTAGCTCGAAGTGATGGACTTTTTATCATGGAACTTTTATGGTAACTCCATAAACAAACAGACTGGACAGGTGGTGTTTGTGCTAAGAGAACTAGCAAAGTAGTGGGAAACATCAGCTGTTGGCTAGAACAGCAGCTCTTCCTGTTCTAGTGCAACTGTAGTCTTGCTCTGCTAAAGGTTGTGGAAGAAATTGGGGATTATAGTTGGGTCCTGTCTCAGCGTTGTGAGCAGAATATATATGAGCAGAAACATAAGTGCATGTATTTGGGGGGGATGGCTGTGAGCTGTTGAGTAGGCATCAGAGCATTGTAATGTTTAAAGACACTGTTTATTTGTGGATTGGATGTGAGGAGCTTTTGTTAATCCCTAGACTTTGATATAGGCACTGAATTTACAGTGAGGAGGTTGTTTTAGCTGACAGTACAAGGATTTCTGGTGTTTCTTATAGGGTCACTTCTGAGCTGAGAAGATACTCTTAAATGCAGAAAGCATGTGGTGCCTCCTTTGGAGTGCTGAGTGTCAGCTTTGTTAACAGGTCTCTAAGTTAGGGCTGACAAGTGTACTTCTCTTGAACTGCTGCTCTGCTGGCTACTGGTATACCGCAGCAACGAGCCTTATCTGGCCTGGCTAGAAACCCAGGACAGTGCACTTTCTGCTGTGGTGATGCTAATGGAAAAGTTACAGTTCTGTGAAGCCTCACCTCAAGGTGAGATAACATTTGGACCTCCTACAAGCAACTCTTGTGGGGCAACATCTGCTAATGTGGTGGTTTCCCAAGCTGTTTCTCAGGCAGTGCTTGGCTGCAGTCGGCGTTCTGGGTCTTGTGGAACCGGCACAGGTCCAATGGAGTCTGTTAGCTTGGGCTCCTTGCCATGCTCAGCTGTAATGCTTGTATCTTGCTGCTGAGACCAGTCTCACCAGTGAGGCTTGCTTTGCTGGATGGGAACCAGTGTGTTAGTGGGATTTGGATGGAGTTAGCAATAGAACTTCCCGTTGAGTCACTGGAGCTGCAGTTACCACTGAGTCATGGAGGTGTTCTAAGTCATGGCTTACTCTGCTGGACTTCTAGGTAGAAGCTCCTTGGGGTATTGAAGAACTCTTGCTGCTTTACCTCCGTGTCTTGCTGCTGTGCTCTCTAGCAGAACTATCTTCTCCATAGCCTGTGTTTTTGCAGCATGGTTTCTCTTTAATGCCCACTCATTTTGTGTCTTAGTGTTCAGATTTTTCTAATAACTGAAGGGTCATCTGGATTGCTCTTGCAGAATGCATCCTAATGAACTCAAGGATGCTGATATAACAGATAGGAAACTGCCTGCCAACCAGCTTAAAATACTCATGGGTATCCTGCCTCGGATGAGAGCATGGAGGCTCTGTGTTGTACTCCACTGTATAACTTTACATTACTGCCTGTGCAATTATGTCAATGTCTTGCTTGTCATGGAAACAAATGCTGACAGTCTTGATTTTTGGCTGTGGGCAGTCCCAGGCACACACTCCTGTCAGCCAACCTTCTGCAAAGTGCAGCCAGTTCACACAATAACTCCTCCGAGTGCTCTGGCTCCATCACCTGAGCACACACAAGCCATAGCTGGAGACTGGGGGTTGCTCTTTGTCTGCCTCTGCCACGTGATAAGGAGCTTATTGCCTCTTTTAAATGTGAGGAAACTTGAACTCCATTCCACTTGGAAGGACACGTGCTGAATGCTTTCTGGGCAGCACTGCAGACCATGACTGTCCTGCGCTGTACACAGGAAAGCTCTTGCTAATTAGTTTCTAATGCTGGTGGCTGTACACATCCTGGTCAGAGCCAGGCAGCAGCTCCGGTCCAGCCCCTTGCATATAGGGATTACTGGAGGAGCAGACTGTAGATTGAAGCCAGAGGTGGGCAGGGGTGAGTGGAGCCAGTCTGCCTTCTAGAGAGCAAGCAGTGATTAATGTAACGAGTTCCAGATGAGAGCTCTTGTGAAGCTCCATGTCATAGCAGTGGTACTGCTGTGGCTGTGCTGGTAGGAAGCCTTTGTATGTTCTCTGGGGATCAGAGCTGGCAGCTACAGTGCTATAGGAAGAGACTACCTGGCTCTTTCCTGTCCCAGAACAGGATCCCATGCAGCCTTTTTCTATGCTTTGAGACCAATAGAGTGGAGAAATACAAATATAGATATGTATATATTTATAGAGAGAGACATCTAGACATCTATGCCTGTCATGTGCTACTTGTTATCCAGCTGACAGCAGAGTTTGGAGGCTGTGTGCCCTGGCCCCAGGATTGTGATCTGGGAGATTTGATGCCTGTGCTCTGCACAACCACAGGAGCTCAGAGCAGCCTCTTGATCTGCCAAAACATCAGTCTCTGGTAAAAGCGTCTGCAGAGGAGAGAACCTGTTATCCCATTGACCAGCTAATGGGGATCTGATTCTTTAGGGACAGAGTCCAGGCTCGTTTCAGTCAAGAAGCTGATGGATAAAAGCCCAAACTGGAGGAACTACAAAGCTTGCTTGAATTTGTATCTAGCACAGATGCTAATATGCCAATGTATGTGATATTCTTCACTTGCTTGCTGTGCTCTGTTGCTTATGAAACTGTGATAGAGACTCTCACACCAGCAGATTTGATGGACAAATGAGATTTGTCCACCTCACTGGCTCTAGTAGCATGCAGTGGAAAAGTGGCGGTGAGGCTTGCATCGAAACTTGCTGAACAGCCTGCAGCTAGACAGCTTTGACTTCTAAATCTCTTTCTGTCCTAACAGAGGAATCATCTAGATCGTGACTACTTTCCCATCAGTGAACAAAGCATGGAACAAAAGAGGCTGACTCTGGCATGTCTGGGCAGTGGCAAGGAGTGCTCTGCTATCATGCGCTCACATCGACTGACTCATGGCCTGCAGAGGAGAGCTGCTGGCTTAATCCTCCAGCAGCACCGGCTCCCTCTGAAGTGTGTTTAACCTGCAGAAAGTTCCCCAGTCTGCATCTGTAGTTGCACTGAGCTGTGAAACACTGGTGAGCTTCTTTTTACACAAGCTGGAAGATACGATTATGAATAATTAGAAGTTATTACTCTAGTAGCTCAAAAGTGCTAAATGCTCAGTGTGCCCTCCCCCCACCCAGCATGCAGCCTTGTAGCATGCAAGGGGTTAAAAAGATTCACCAAACCTTCCTACACTGGTGCCTGTAAGTAAATGTGGTGAGTTGACCCTGGGAGGGCACCAGGTGCCCACCGAAGTTGCTCTGTCACTGCCCTCCTCAGCTGCGCAGGGATAGAAAACGCAAAAAAAGGCTCGTGGGTCGAGATGAGGACGGGGACAGATACCTCACCAGTGACTGTCACGGGCAAAACAGACTCAGCTTGGGAAAATGAATTGAATTTATTACCCATCAACTCAGAGTAGGATAATGAGAAGTGAACCCAAATCTTATAAATACCTTGTCCCCATTTTCCCCTCAATTTTTCACTTTAATCCAAATTTTCCAACTTTTCCCCCCAGGAGTTCAAGGGTATGGGGAACAGGGGCTGTGGTCGGTTCATCACATGTCATCTCTGCTGCTCCTTCTCCTCAGGGGGACGACTCCTCACAGTCTTCCCCTGCTTCAGCATGGGGTCCTTGCCACAGGAGACAGTCTCCACAAACTTCCCCAGCTTAGTCTTTCCCATTGGCTGCAGATCTAAACAAACTACTCCAGTCTGAATCCCTCCATGGGATGCAGTCCTCTAGGGACAGGCTGCTCCAGCATGGGTCCCCCACAGTCACGGGTCCTGTCAGCAAACTTGGTCTGGTGTGGGCTCCTCTCTCCACGGGGGCACAGGTCCTGCCAGGGGCCTGCTCCAGCACGGGCTTCCCATGGGATCAGACCCTCCTTTGGGCATCCTCCTGCTGTATTGTGGGATCCTCCACAGGCTGAAGGTGGATCTCTGCTCCACTGTGGGCCTCCATGGGCTGCAGGGGCACAGCTGCCCCACCAGGGGCTGCAGGGGGATCTCTGCTCTGGGGCCTGGAGCCCTTCCTTCCCCTCCTTCTTCACTGACCTGGGTGTCTGTAGGGTTGCTGCTCTCACGTGTTCTCCCTTCCTCTTCCCTTCCTCTTCCCTTCCTCTTCCCTTCCTCTTCCCTTCCTCTTCCCTTCCTCTTCCCTTCCTCTTCCCTTCCTCTTCCCTTCCTCTTCCCTTCCTCTTCCCTTCCTCTTCCCTTCCTCTTCCCTTCCTCTTCCCTTCCTCTTCCCTTCCTCTTCCCTTCCTCTTCCCTTCCTCTTCCCTTCCTCTTCCCTTCCTCTTCCCTTCCTCTTCCCTTCCTCTTCCCTTCCTCTTCCTTCCTCTTCCCTTCCTCTTCCCTTCCTCTTCCCTTCCTCTTCCCTTCCTCTTCCCTTCCTCTTCCCTTCCTCTTCCCTTCCTCTTCCCTTCCTCTTCCCTTCCTCTTCCCTTCCTCTTCCCTTCCTGCAATAACTTCTTTCCCCTTCTTAACTGCATTATCCCAGAGGCACTGTCACTGATGGGCTCAGCCTTGGCCAGCAATGGGTCTGTCCTGGCCAGCTGGCACTGGGTCTGTCGGGCATGGGGGGAGTTGTGTTTTGTTAGAGAAGCCACCCTTGTAAGTCCCCCTGCTATCAAAATCTTGCCACACAAGCCCAGTACAGCAAAGCACATTAGACACAAGGTATCCTGTGGCCAACTTAAATGCTAGAGTCACAATTGTGTGGGAAATCTCATTTTCTGACCTATTCTGTAATGCACCCTCCTCACCAGACTGCCTGCTGAGAACCTTTCTGTGCTTATTTGGGGGCATACTGGTTGGCAAGGCTCAAAACTATGCCATAAATCATTCCAATAATATTATGGTATTGGTTGTGTTCTAGTGCCTGGGGATGTTCTCTGATATTATTTAATTTACTAGTATGATGTAGCTGGTGGGTCTCTGGCTGCAGGCCCAGAATACTATGAAATTGAGAAAACTGCAGTATCCAGTAAAAGAAAGTGAAAGTTCACAATAGAAGATCACAACTCTTCTGTTGCAAACTGAACCTGTTTTGGATACTTCAGAGAGATGAGCAAGTATAGTTGTGTGAGAAATCCTGTGCAATCAATCATGAGGTGAATGTGAGGTGAATACGACACACCTGGGACAGCATTCAGTGTTGTTGTGATGGTGCTGGTACATGCCAGTGGTTCTGCCTGTGCTTTTAGACTTGGCCCATAAAGTGGGCCTTCAGCATTTTGTGCTCTGCTGTATTTAGTGGGATAATGTGCTGGCTAGAGTCGGTAGTCAGTGAGTAGACCCAGAAGTTTATTCATATATATGAAATATCTTCAACTTAGTGATGTTTGAACAGGTGTCTTACAGGTTTGATCTGTTGATCTATGTAGCATCTTGGCTATCCTGCTGGTAATTCTTGACAGAAACTGCTCTGACCTAAGTGACATGCTGTGCTAGGAGTAACTTGGCAGTAAAGCACTCACCTTGCCTTGCAATTTTAGCACTGTTTTATTGACTTGACTTTGTGCCTGTCAATCTATCAGTGGTGGCATTAGTGGTGTCTCTTGTCTCTTCACAGTATAGATGTGTAAAACACAAGGGTGTCCAAATCACAACTTAAAATATTACAGTTGCCCATATGTGGCAGGAGAGCATCTAGAGTGCACAAACATCATAGCATCTCCCACTAAACTCAGCCCCCCTGCACCTGACTGGTGACTGCTCTGAAAGAAGGCCATGGGGAAGACAGATGAGCAAGTTGTATGCCCAAAAATGAAGGCATGAAGTGAGACTTGGATAACAGCTGAGATCAAAGGGAAGCTCTGATTTATCTTTCCTTTGTAACAGTCCCTTATTCAGGGCTCTGCTGTACAGATGTGGTACGAAACAGTGTAACTGGGTGACTAGGTCAGAGTTAGTTTAAGCCAGTAGATGTTTGGCCAAGAAATGCCTAATGTCCATTAATTAAATGAGTGGAACAATAGGTGACTGGAGCACAATTGCAGCAGCAGGTTTTTTTAAGACTGTTTCTGATGGGAGGATTTCACTTGGTGCTTCATCACTTAAGTGATACTTCAACACCCTCGTGACTCAGCATGGAAGTACACCGGTCAGCTCCCATAATCTCACTGAGGTGTTGCATAATTTAACTGTGAATGGGGCAACTGCTGTTAGAACTTTGTAGTATGTGCAGGATTAGCAGTGCTTTTGCAAACCTGAACACAGAGACCAGTAGTGTCCTAGGAGGAAGCACTGAGCTTGATCTGTGCCATTTTATATGGGTAGATCACTGGCTGTGTGCTCCAGTGGTTGTGAGCACACAGATTTCTCAAAGGGAATTCATGCAGTCTGAACTGTTCTACCTTAGAATAACTCAGTGAAATGTGGTCCAGCCTGTGCCCACAGACCATCTGAGCTACTGCTGCTTATTCCAAGGAGACCAGTAGCACCCAAAACACTTGTCTGCTGCTTTCCTTCAGCAGCTGCTAGGACTGTTGTAGAAGGAGGGGGTGATGCTGAAAGATGCCTCTTTGAGAAGGCTCTTGGAATAGGAGAACAGGGTATTCCTGATCTGAGACGTGCCTCCTGCATGTGGTGATGTTTCAGCCCTTTTGTGAATGGCTTAGTTGTGGTGGTCTGTTAGCAGGGATGACTTCTGCACTATAAACAACCTCGGTTTAGTCAACACTGAGATCCTGTGGGTAAAACAGATGTGATAGCATACCTCATAATGTAGGGAGAGACTTGATTTCATCACATGCAAGTTGGCTATGGTGATCCGTAGAAACAAACATAAAAAGAATACCAAGAATCGTAGAATATAGAGTTGAACCTCCACAAGGATCACTGAGTCCAATGTGTGCTGGTGTAAGACCTGCCAAGATGCAGGAACTGCCTTGCATTGGGTCAAACCCCAAGTGTAAAGCTGCCTGCATGGTCTGTGTGAGTCCAGTCACTAGCTGTTGATTAAGACTCCTGAGTTCCTTCTTAACAGACTGGTGCTGACTGCTGTGAGCCCTGCTGTGCAAGAACAGAGTCCCTGAGAACTGGTTGGAGCTTAGCTATAACTGAATCAGACGGGTGCTGTGGAATGCCAACTCTTGGTTCATTTTGCTGCCTGAGTTTCACTTCTGTAGCTCCCTTGCAAGTAGTCAAGGTCTTCTGTAGCAGACTGACAAGTAACAGCACCAAGGGATCAGGTTGTGGGATATCCCTGGTCCTGCCATCTGATGTGCACATGTGAGAGAGACATTGGGCTGATGCCTGTTCAAGACAGGCAGCTCCTTCTGAGTGCTTGCAGTTCCCTGATCCATCAGCTCTTCATTGAGGACTGTGGTTGAGAGGGCTGGTGGCAATGCTGCGACTGAGAAGTTGAGTGTGAGATTTGTAGTGAAATACAGTATTCCAAGGGAACACGTCTGGGATGTGTGTATGGAAAATACAGATTGTTAGCAAAAAATAATTTCACAAGCATTGGAGACTTCATTGTGCATCCCTCTGACGAAAATGTGGAATTTACAAAAGCAATCAAGAAAGCCTTGTCTTGGGTTTTTGAGGCTTGGGCTGTTGTCATGATATGAAGGAGCTGATGTAAGTTCTGTAAGGTAGACTGTGAGCAGATCAGCTGGGAAGATAGAGCAGAGTTTGATAGCAACAGGCCTTGCAGCTGGCAGGTGTTTCTGTCACTGAACTGTAAGCAAATAGAAGGTAACTTCTGTAGTCTTGTGCATATCCGGTTGCCATAGGATATATCCTCTTATAAAACATTGTCTGGGCACTTCCCCTGTAACTCTGTGTAACTAACTGAACACCTGGTCAGCTTTTTTGTTGTTGTAAGGCCAAGTATTTGTAAGTTTAAGTAGTCTCACTTCAGCTTACCAATGGCTTTCGCTGAGGCCTTTGGTGCTCCAGGGTTGCAAGTTCATCTTTCTGCTGAGGTTTAAACAACATCCTAGCTGCTAGGAACCACAAGTCCTGCCCTAAGTACAAGCTCTTAGTTTGGTACAGTAGGGATTTTCATCTGAAACTTGGATTTCACTAATTCAGTAGAGCGCTGCAAGCAATTTGCTAAAATTAGAAACATCTATGTATCAATAATAGACTGAAAATATTTCTATGATCCATCAAGAAATCTTAGAGCTTTGTATCCTGGCTCCTTGGCATATCTCATGTTAGGTAATTGCCAGAGTTCAGGGTGGAGAAGAGAGAAACTCTTGAGATAAGAACCTGAGTCTTTTCCTGTCCATGTGTCTGGACACTGAAGGCTGTTGCATTTACTCATCTGACAATTGTTCTTGGCTGCATGTTGGCTTCCCTTCCTCAGGTGAAGCAGGACAGCTTCTTTCTTCCTCACAATACTGTGCAGCATCGTGATGAGGTAGTTTTTGACTTCTGGGACCATGTGTGCTCAGGTCAGAGCACTTGTGCTGCTGCAGCATTGCTTGTGGTAGTTCGCTGATCACATAAAAGCTGGCATAGAGCTCATTTGAAATGGGTAGTAGTTCCACTAGCCAAATTGCACAGCATTTTCTCCAGGAAACAGGCTTCCCTAGGCCAGGGGCACATGTGTTCTCCTGGTGCTGCTGAGAGGCATCAGCAATGCACAGGGTCACCAGCCTAATTTGAAGACTTGAGATGCCACAGACCACATCTTGTTTTCCTATAGCCCCACCTCTGCTTGCTGAGCTGGGACTTCCCGAGCTGAGTGGCTGAAGATGACGAGAGCAAGTTGTGCTCCTGTGGGACCCAAGTCCCTGAGCTGCCTCTGCTGTGTCCTGACACTGATGTGCTGCAGGCTCATGCTCTGTCCTGCAGCCATGGCCTCGGCAGGAGGAGTGTGCAGGGCCAAGCCCCACGCTGACTGTTCTGAGCTCACAGGGCTGCTGGGAGAAGCCAGTCCCAAAGGCAACAAATGGGGCACTCGCTGCTTGCGGCTCTTCCCTCAAACCCAGCCTTGGACTCCATTCAGCAGCCTCAGGGCTGTAATGCCATCTGGTCTGCTTCACTGGGAGTTGGGTGGTTTCTCAGGTGTATGGAGAGAGGAGACTGGCTTCTCCAGCCCACACATGCTGTTAAGGAGCAATCAGACAATCTCAAGCCCACTGTTGTACTTGTCAGAAACTCTGTTTCTGTAGCAAGTTTAACTCCAATGGCAGTCCTCAGTGCTGATCCCTGAACAGGGTGAGTGGGTGTCAAGAGATGGGGCAAGGAAAGGAATTTGCCTCCACCACAGGTCAGCTGGTTGGCAATAGTTGGCAAAGGATGCTGAAGACATAAGCTCAGTGTGTCTATATGTGCTGGAGGCAACACTGCAAAGTCCGGTCTCTTATTTAAAGTGGCTGTGGCTGCTGAGGCAAGTTGCTCTTCCTCACCTGCCTGAACTTCACAGCAGGGGCTATGTGTGCAGGAGGAAGAGGCAGCGGGGATTTAGGTACCGTCACTTCTAATTTTTTCTGTCGGCAAAAGGGTCACATTTATCTGTGCTGTAGTTACCAGTGTGTGTGGATAATGGGGTTTGGGCTGCTGGAGTCCTCTGCTGGATAGGTTTCCATTTCATGAAGATTTTCTGCCTGCCAGTGTGCTCCTCTCTTTAGCCTTACTTCGTCAGGTTCCAGGGATGGGTGGCCCACCTCTAGCCTTCGATGAAACCAAGCAATTCTTGGTCTGTTCCTTTCTAAACAAGTGCATGAAGTGGCCGTTGCTGTAAGAATGAATCTTCTCTGCTGGTTTTGCTACACTAGGAAGTAAGAAGTGCTGGGGTCTTTAAGTCAGAGGGTTTTAAAACAAGCTAGGTTTGCCTGGTCTTGATTTAGGCAGCTCACTGCTCATCTCTCAAGCCAGCTGAAGTAGATTGAAATTAATTTCCCAGGATGAATGGCCTCAGTGAGCTGCACCTACTTTGCACAACCCTTTGAGCTTATACATTGGCTGTGGCTTTCTTGTGCTAGCTCAAGAAACAAATGCCTGAACTATCAAGTATGTTAAAGAGCTGCAGGGAAGGATCTTTAAAGAAAAGTGGTTTATAGCATAAAACTGAACTGGCTGCTTCTCATGAGATTAGCTGCAGGGAAATGAGCTTTCTCATTAGACTGCATCTTCAAAGCACAGGCTGCCTTGAACGTGGGAGACAAAAGGGACCCCACTTTTGGCCATATTGTGACAGCCTGTTGCTGATACAGAGTTAAGTTGTGTGCTTGCTTTGTGCCCTCTCTGGATGCATTGACCTGCGGTGAGATTCAGTCTCTGGCCTGGGCTGCATTGCTTGACTGGAAGGAGCAAATTGGTGTGAGTAAAAGCAGCATGTAGTAACTTACTTGCCTGATATATTGTCCAGGTGTAAAAGCAGGAGCACAGGCTGTGACTTGCTCCTCTGTATTGCTGAAGGACTGACCAGGCTTCTAGTGGAGCTGGCTGAGAGGGAGTTGAGAGGCAGCTGAGCTCTTCTGCATCAGAGCTGGCACAGTGCTCTGTGCCCTCCTGGCACAGAGGACTCCCATGCACAGCTGGTATGCTGTCCCTGCTGCTGTGTGTGTGGCCATGAGCTTCCCCTGCTGTGGAATTCATAGCCCTCTGGACCTCCAGCTACTCCAGCTTTGCTCAGCCCTCTCTGCTGAAGGATGTTAAATGTACTTTTTGTCCAGGACTAAACAGCAATTGCACTGGGCATCCTGTAAAGTTCAGGTGGCCCAGGATGGAAGTAGAACTGCTCCCGTTTGAACAAGACATCTGTCTAGCCTTTGCTACTGTGTACTCCTGCCCCCAGGAGGACTGGGAGGACTCAAAAGCACTGCTGTCAGACCTTGGAACAAACATCATCCATCGTGAACAGATAGTGCAGAAAAGAACTCTCCTTACAGCCCCTGTCCTTGCTCATTTTTGTATGAACCTGTGTGGACCTCTGAGTCAGCCTCTGATTTGCATGTTGCCTGCAGTCTGGTGATGTGCATTTCCATAATGCATGGCGGGTTGGGGAATGAGTGTCAGCATCCCAGAACGCAGGCTGTGAGTCTCTGTGAATGCTTAAGCAGCCCTGGCTACCACACTCTGCCCTGTGCCAACACAAACACTTGTGCATTCATGCACTGAGTAGGATTGGGAAACTGGTCCTGCTGGAAAATTCTTTGCATGGTATTTTATCCTCTTTTTTTTTTTTGGTTTTTTTTTCTTTTGTTTTGTTTAACAAGACCAGTTCCGTGATCTGGTTCACTGTGAGAATGCACAAGCAGACATGCAGGGGATGGTCCAGGAAGCATGAAGTGACATGCTCTTGTGGGAGGTGGGAGTTTAAAGGGACACTCTGTACAATGTGAAACTCAACCTGATGGTGACAGGCTGGTTCATTTTTGCTCTTGGCATGTTGATTGCTGTGCTTCTGCCCTACTTAATTAAAAAAGTTGCCCTGTCACACTAAGGAGAAAATGTAAAATTGATTGGGCAATAGTGGGGAGCCTCTAGAAGCATTGGGACACCGGCTGCTCTGCCTGTGGAGTAGCTGGATGCTCTTCCTTGGCCACTGCATCTTGTGCAAAAGATCAGGGTATGCTCCTACAGCTTGAAGAAAAGGAGGATCAACGCCTAGTGAACAGTGAGCAGTCTACAGTCTGTTTTGTTCTGCCCATGGTGGAATAGATCCTAAGAGCTCTCATCCTATTTTGAGCAGCTGTTGGAAGGTATTTTTCTGCATTTAAGAGCTGAGTGCCCGGAGGAAGATACTGTGTGATGATCAGGGAGTTCAAACACAACCAGGACTTCTCTCTCAAAGACAGTTCTTCTCTCAAGTCACCAGGCTTGGAGGAGGCCAGTAAAATACAATTAACCAAGATTTTCCATATTTCTTTATACTAATAATGATCTGATAGACAAGCAGCCAGATTAACTGGCTTGCTTACCCCCTTTCTGCTAAAATGGTTCTTGCCTTGCTGAGTGAAAGAGCATCCTTTGCTTTCCACTTGCTTCCCTTTGGAAGGAGCACCCTGAGAGCCACTAACCAGCCTTGCTCCAGGTGACACAGATTGATGGATGGAAGGGTGGGGATGCTTGTTGATACACATAAAAAGTTCAGGGCACAGGGGAACACCACCATCTGAAACAGGGAGGGCATAAGGAAGTAAGAAGTGCTGGTGACTTTGTTTGTAGACTCATAAAAGGGTTTAGGTTGGAAGGAACCATAAAGGTCACCTTGTTCCAACCACCCTGACATCAAGGCAGTCCTTGATTAGAACACTAGCCAGGGTTAAAATGTAAAATGCTTAAATCTAGTCTCTCCAGCCCCTGGACTGTTTGTGGGGTGGTCTGTCTTTGCACTCTTTGGCCTGTGCTGTTTGCATCTTTGGCTCCCCTAGGAAGAGAAATACTTCATTAACCTGCATGGTCACCAAGCAGCACCAGGGCTTATTTGGAGCAGTGGAGTAGCAGGAGGAACAACTGCCAGAGAATTTAGGTGAGGTGGTGCCACACTGCTGCTGAGTTCTGATGTAACAGGCTTGCATGCAAACTTCACTCTTGACCTGCCATATAAAAGCTATTCCAGAATTTATGGCTGCCTGTTAAAAGTGAAGGTGTGCATGGCCAACTTAATTCCAGCAGTCTGTATGCCTGTAAAAGAAGGGGGATAGGTGAGGATAGGAGGTGGTTTTTGTATGGGGATAGTTTTGTCGTTGCATGGTTTTTTTCTTAATTTTTTTCCCTCCTTAACCATTTAAGCTGTCTCCAGACCATGGACATCTGGGATTGGGGTTAATGGTGCATGGGCTATTAACTGCAGAATATCAAGGTTTAACAAAGCTAAAGTTTCCTTCAGCAGGTGGTTTTGTCTTCCCCCCACACTAGTAACAATATTACTTTGAGGTTAGAAGCTCTTCAGGCCAGTCTGCCTCAGATAGCATTTCTGCTCTTCAGTGGGTAGGAAAAGGTGAAAGACAAACCTTTCTGTTTGAATTTATTTAAGAATTAATTGTTCAAATCCTTGTGAAAGTATTCTTTTAGATGCTCTATTGTAGCCAAATTACAGGGCAAATCCTTGTCTCTCTCTTATGTATCTCTTAAACAAGAGCAAACCATTGGTTTTCCTTCCCATGCAGTTGGAATACTCTTGCAGGATAGTTAGGGAGGCGTTTGAGGTGGGAGAGCTCATTACAGTTCATTCCTTTTCAGCTGAGTAAGAAGGATTTATTAGGAGAAATAAATGTGCAAATTTAACAGCTTTATTCAGATAATGGAGGATTTCAAGTGTTTTTGACACTGCAGATCACTAACTAGGATTAATAAGAGTGGGATACAAATCATCCTTAATCTAGTTAAGGGCTTGTAGCAGCTTGTGGCAGAGCCAGCGGTTTTGCTTACCTCAAAGAGCAATTTGAGAAAAGCTCTTTCTTTTTGCGTGTATCAAATTAAATAAATGTGGTTCCCAGTTTGGGCAGGGTTAGATCAACTAAACAACTACAAATCTTCCCTTCATCATGAGAGAGTCCTTCAGATCTCTTCTGTAGCAGGAGTGAGCTCTGTGGCAGGTCATGGGATAAGCACAGAAGGACTCATGTTTTGATACTCTGACCAAGATGAAGGCTGAAGAATAGTTAAAAATGATACTTTAAAAAAGAAAAAAGTCTGGACTATGTCAGACTTCTGGATCCAATAATATTACTAATGAGTTGTGAAAGTCTGGCCCATTGTTGATTAAATTGAAGATGCCACTAAGCAGATTTCTGGTTGTCCCAGCAGAACTGAATAACTATTGTTCTGCAACAATGCAGTGCTCAGCAAGAGCAGAAGCTAAGTCACCCCAGGGTTTCCCCTAAACAGGCTGCTTTGATCCTTGGGGAAGAGGGTCTTCCACTGGTTAATGAGAACTGGTTAAGGCGTATCAAAAATACTGTTAAAAATTTTATGCCTCACATGCAACTGAATTCAGTGGCAGCAAATCAAAAGGACTGGACAAGTATTTTCAACCAGTTGTCTGAACTGCTAAAAAAACCCCAACAAAACCATACAAGCTTGTTAAGTGGTAAAAAAGCAACATGTTGTAGGTGCATGATAAGAATTTAAAGATTTTTTGACTAGAGTATATGAGACACCATCAGAGATCCTTCAAAGGATCCACTGTCTGAAAGGTAGAGTAAGCTTGTTTTAAGCTGGAATTTATTTTCAGCTCTTTTGTATGATGGCACAACCCAGTGTTCTGTGCTGCTAATCCTCTTGGCTAATCAAAACCTTTCCCATTGGTGTAACTCAGCTTCAATAAAAGGTCATGGAAAAACCTTGACCAGCACGGTCTGTCTTCCTGATGCAAACCCAAATTAGTTCAGTCCCTTTCGATGCTGTCCTAAGTCAGTGTTTTCTAACCTTGCTGTGTCTGAAATCCTTCAGTAGCAGATCATTATAGAAGCATGGCCTTTCTGAAGTACTTGTATTTTGTGAAGGAGGGCACTGTCTTTTATGCCCATTGAAGCTGTAATTTATGGAGTGAGACATGTAGTCTTTATATAACCATACAGTTACATAAATTGGGCAAATATTCTTTAATGCTCATGTGTCATGAAATTAGATGATGTCATGAAGTTACAGCATTTTGTGGGTATTCTGACTGCTATCCACATGTACAAAATCCTATACTGTCCATTGAGTATTTGGGCCAAAGAAAGTCCCTCCCAGATCCCAAGCCTCAGACTGCCTGGTCAAAGGGAGGTGCCACGATGCCCAGAGGAGCAGCTGGGGACAAGACACTTTGGGACATGTAACATCACTAAGTTCTCATATAAAACTGTGGAAAGCAGACTTTACTGATCCTGATTCATGTTTTCTATTATTCTCTTAAGTGCAGCAGCCAACCTCAGGGGACCCAGACTGGTCCGAGTCTGCCTTCGTGTTTGGAGGGTGGGTGCTGAGCAGCTGCTGGACAGCTGTGCACTGGAACAGCATGGGTCTCCATGGGTTTAGACTGGGCTGCATGGGGCTTCCCTCCTCTGAGGAGGACCTCACTATCCCTGCTCAGATACAGAAATCAAACTAGGAATCAAACAGGTACATAACAAAGGCTATGGAGAGGCAGAGCTTGCAGGGGCCCGGGAAGGGGCTCGGAGCTCAGGTGTGAGGGGAGGTGTAAGGGTAGGGTAGCTGGACACACCTGGTAAGAACAAAGGAAGTGGGGCATGACTGAACAGGCCTCATCTATTTAACCCCACAAGGGGAAGGGGTACAGGCTCAACAGTTGAGATCAAGAGTTGCCATTTTATTTCTTGATGGTCTGTGATCCGTTCAGGAGGGTTGTTGAGGTCTGCAGACGATCAGTCTGTTCAGGTGTTGTTAGAAATCTGTATGAGCTACCTTGAATATTCAGATTTGGGGGGAAGGCAGCCTTGATCCTAGCTGAAGGTGTATGGTGATAGAATCTTAAGTTGTATTGGCAGTCCCTTACTTCAGTAAAAAGCCAGAGAGTTTTTCTAGCTGCTTCAAGGAAATCTTCCCACTGGGAGGAGAATGCAACCCCCACCTTTAGCAACACGTTCCCCTTTTGCACTCAGCCAGGCTGAGTGGAAGAACAAAGCACTGCGCTTGCCGCTGCTGGTGTGAGAAGTGAGGGAGAAATATGGTCCCCAACCCCCATCAACAAAAATGGTGCAATTTCTAAAGCCTCACTTACCGTCTGAACATACTGGAAAGGGCACACGAGGGAGCCAAGTTTGGTCAGCCTGGCAGTTCCTTCTTTATTCTTTATGCACTGACAGTTCATACTCTTTAATATTTGAAGTGTGGTGAGATCAGCCTGTGTGAGTCACTGCCCTTCCACACAAGAAGGAAAACACACGGGAAGTACTTATCTGACCTACTTTCCGTGAAAGGGTGCAAAAGCACAGTGCAAACAAGCAGGGACATATCTAAAAATCCAAATTACCTCATGACTTGCGATTAAGTAAGAGATCGAAGGGCAATTCACTCTAGAAATATGCTTGCAGAAGCTTAAGGAATAGTGCTTTGGGGGTTTATTTTCAGTAGGGAAGAAAGTAGCTAAAAAATTTATGTCCATATGAGGGGTTTCTGTTCCTACTTTCTTGTTATTAAAAAAAAAAAATCATGTAACTACAATAATTGCCTAGAAGGGGTAAGATCTTGGGGCTGAAAAGGTTGGAGGCAGTTTGGATACTTGTCTTCAGAGAGGTGGACTCTAATGGGCTAGTTAACCACCTTGGAAACTAATTGTTCTGTGGAAATGTGGGGAATGGATAAGGTTTTAAGGATGGAAGAGAAAACTGGATAAACCTGGTATCTTTAAAAGAGTGAAAAGGAGATAGGACCAATAAACACATCCATTGTAGGCAAAAGAGCGACAACTATGGAGTTGGATTGCTTTGGCAGCCCGTACTAGTTCTGGCTAACTCTGGGATGAAGATGAGTGTTATATTAATTTTTAAGTGACACTGTGTTAATGCAAGCTAGAGAAATACAGTGGGCCTTGCTGCACAGCTGGAAAGATTGTATGTCCTCTTTTTACATAATAAGATGAGACTTCTCACTTCTTGGGATCATAGGGATCCCACAGCTTGGATGATTCAATGCAGCATCTAAACTTGTGGATGGCAGTGCTGGAAAGGGGTGACAAAGGTGACTTGAGGATGGGATAGAAGTCAAAATTTGTGAAAACAGGGAATGTAGTTGGATGTCAAAAAGATGAAATTTGGAAGAAGTGACTTACAGGGCTTTGGTTTGAAATGTGAGAAGGGAAAATGACTGGTTAGGTAATGGTAGCCCTGCAGAAATAAACCTGGGGCTAGTCATGAGCTGACAGTCAGGCACGTTGTTCTGATAGGAGCAGTAAGTGCATACAGCACAGGCCAACAAGATACATGAAGTTATCACTCTATAATTAGTAAATTAGTAAACACTAAAAGAGTGTTGTTGTCTTTGGAGATCCTGAACAGCTTTGAATGTTGTATGCTCTGACAAATAAGTGCCATACAACAAGGGTTTGGCCTCTTGTTTCAGCAGCTCAATTTCTGTGCTGGTTAGCGTACTCCTTGGAGTGCAAATGGACAAAGCTCTGGGTTATTCTCTGACAGGGAAGGCTGGCTTCTACCTCTGAGCTTATTTTGAGTGCCCACACTTAATAAAAAGGGACTTTGATTCTCCTTCCAGCTAGGTGCTGTAGTTTCAGATATGTGAACAGTATTTGAGTCAGAAAGGGAGAAAAGACAAGCTACCCTTCCCTTCTGCTCAGTAGAATTAATGCAATGATTTGCAGATGGAGTGATTGGTAGATAGGGAAGACACGAGCAGTCAGCACCTGAAACAGGCTGGTGGTAAGGACTGAGCATTGCCTGCTACCAATGGATTCCTTGCTTTCTTCTTTCCCAAAGCAGCTGCAGCCTGGAAGCAGGGCAGAGAAGGGAAGACAGCAAGACTGACCTTTCCAACACCAAACAGACTAACCAGAACTACTCTTTTGGGGAGGGGAGCTGGAATGAGGGAAGATGAAAAAGCAATCTGAACAAAGAAAGTTTGTGTGACCTCTAGGAGCCCCTAGAGGACTCTGTGCAAGCAACATGATAACTTTAATCTCACCACTGACTCATCTGTTTGCTCTTGTTTTTAAAGCAAACTACAAATCTGAACCTTCCCCCTGAAGACCTTGATTCATCTGGTGATGAAGACGACGTGTTCTCAGGTTCAGGTGCAGGTGAGTTATTAGCGCTTGCACTGTCAGTGCTTGATCCTTCTAGGATGTGGCAATCGAGATCTCAGTGAGCACCCAGGTGAAGGGAGGTGGAGGGAGGAATCCAAACACACACCCCCGCCCCAGAATATGAGAGCTGGGAGCAGAGAAAGGGCCTAATCTATTAATCTTTTATTCCTTGAGATGCTAACAATTAGTAGAAAATGAGCTGTAGGAGACTTGAAAGGGAGCAGAAGCAGAGGTAGACGCCATGTGACTGCTAATGGGAGATGTTGTATGAAGAATGTTATGAAACAAGTGATTCTTTACTCGTGGGGAAGAGAGATCTTAACAAGACCTTTATGAGCAGGTAGGAGATAACATTTGAGGGTGTGTAAACCCCAGTCTACCAACATGTATGAAGTGCAAACTTTATGTGTTATCAGGTGTGCACGTTCCCATGGGCCATAATTTTTTATAAGTGATAAAGGGGATTTAGGGTAGGGGAAAAAGTGTATAAAAATGATTGCTAAACTGCATGAGAGAAACCTTTGGTGTTCAGTGCTGCAGTCGAGGGGATGCTAGTAAGAAAAGAGCAATCTATTGAAAGCTGAAGCATGGTATCCTTCTGCTTCTTTCTAGCCACAGGCTTGTATTTTAGATTAAACTCTGCAGAAATTAAGACCCTGAAATCAGTGCCAAATGTGGTAGAGACTGAAGGTGTCACTGCTCTGAATCAAATAAAATGGTTTATGGAAAAAGACTCAGATAACCACCCTGAGGAACCAGTGTGCTGAAAGCAGATTTTCCTTGTCAACCTCACCACAAACAGATGGGTACTTTTGCCTTAGGGAGAACCAGATGACTGACAAAGTATTGCTGAATAGCAGATTGGTCTGTCCCTTCCTTATTCCACTGAAAAGGATGAGGAATTACAAACTGAACTGCTGTTACTATGAAAATTGGCTATGCAGGTTAGGCATCCTCCTTATAGACCAGTGTCCTGAAGATACTATTAATAGGTCTCTAAACTGGCCAAGGATAATATTTGTTTGTTTGTTTGTTTTGCAGGTCCCCTGACTGACCAGTCTCGTGCCTGGAGAATCCCAGGAGAACCAACTAATTCCTCAGTACTGGCAGCACCGGTGGATTTCAGTGAACAGCCATTTCCTGGGATTGAGAGCCGAACTGAAAAGGAAGTAATATCTCCTTCTGCAACCAGTAATCTAGTGACAGAGGAACCAGTTGTAGCTGTGAAGGACGAAGTGTCCATCCTGGGCTCACCTGATGGGAAACCAACAAGCCATGTGGTCACAACAACTGTGAGAAGCCCCACTGCTCACTTTCCTTCTGTGGTTCATGTAACTCCTTCAGAAGCCTCAGCTGTGGTCCATGAGCTCGAACCTAAAATGCCCAGCTCTGATGTGCCAGTCACCAAGGACGTGCTCGAGCCCCACTCTACTGTCCCTCGTGAGGGAGACATTGCTGCCACTCCCGCGGCGACAGCTCCAAAGGACGTCGTTCCTACACATGAAGAGGTTTCTGAAGATGGCTCTGGAGATCCGGTGAGGACTAATAGTTCTGACACCCTTTCCAGGGAGATGGCTTTAGTAGGATGTAATAAGTTGGTTTGGTGGGAAAGGGTGTTAATTTGTCAAAAACAGTGATGGGTTTAATAGGTTATGTTGGTGGAGGGTTTTAGATGAGGCAAAACAAAGCTGTGGAAAGTCTCCAGAAACAGACATGGTGAGAAACATGAATAACCTGCCTTGTATGTCCCAACAGGGAGACTTCATCTTGACTAAAGAAGAGGATTTGGTCCCCACCCAGAGCTCAGAAGTACTGGCTGACTCTGAGAGGAATGCCAAAGCAGCAGGAGCCTCGGGAATTATGGACAGAAAAGAAGTTCTTGGAGGTACCAGATATTCTGGATTTCTAGTTGGTAAAAGTAGATTCCTGTAGGAGTCTCCAGGCAGCCGAAGCTGCAGTTCTGCAAATACATCTCTGAGCATGGAAGCCAACCTTTTATGTTAGATCTCTCAAATGAGGGTGATGATTCTGTGTTGTCAGAGCTCTAACAGGGCAGATATTAGTCTGCTAATAGCAGCTAGCAGTGACTGCTTTACCTGCAACTTTGTTTAAACCCATTCCCTCACTCCTCTGAAAAATTACAGTAACATTTCTCTGTTGCTGCCTCAGTCAAATTACCAGGTTTGAACACCATGGCCTTGTGTGCTTTGCAGCATGGCCCAGTGGGAGATCCATGTCCCTAGGACTGGCTGGTGTATTTGAGCAGGTGCTTGGTAATGGCAGGGGGACTGGCTTGGAAGGGGGCAGAAGGACAAATTAAGTCATTAAGTCAGGGACAGGTAGGAAACAGTCTGGAACTTAAAATCATAGCAGCACTATCCAGTATGGCATGTAGAGTAATCTGTGTCTTTTTTCTTCCCTTCCAGGTGTTATTGCTGGAGGACTTGTAGGCTTGGTGTTTGCAGTGTTTCTAGTTGTATTTATGCTGTACAGAATGAAGAAGAAAGATGAAGGCAGCTATTCACTGGATGAACCAAAACAGTCTAATGGAGGATACCAAAAACCACACAAACAAGAGGAATTCTATGCATAAACGCTGATCTTCAGGACACTTCTTATTCCATCTTTCTTGGACTCTTCTCTCCCTGCACGTGGACCTCTTAGTGTGCTTTGCATTAAACTTAAGCCATATGATCATTGGGTTATTTGCCCTTACCACTTTACCATTGGAAATTTTATAACTACAAAGTAGATCTGGATTCATTGAACATTCCCTGCTTCCTTGCACAACTTTTTTTCTTTTTTTTTTTTCTTTTTTTTTTTTAACTGAATTGGGACTGCAAGTTCCTAAACTCACTTTGGTTTATCTAAAGACTGCTGGGACAGGCGGTGGGGAGAAGATAAGGGAGCACTGTATGTATAAAACTCTTGATATTTAGGGAAAGGGCTAGCAAGAATAACCAATTAGCAGTGCTCAGATTCTGTATAGCAGGGATCCTTCCTATTTAACTCATAGATGTGTTTTGAGTGTAACAAGTGGCTGTGCTGGGCAGACATTTGGCACACTGCAATCCTCTAGCTCTTTCTGACAGCTGTATTTGGAGCACTTAATGCCTATGAAACATCAAGCTGAACTTGATCTCTACCGAAAGGAGGTGTGAGGGGCAGGGTAAACAAATGACTGTCACGTGGTTTAAAATAACTTGTATTTTGGAAGCATTATCCCATACTCAGAACCAGCTCCTAAGCAGCTGGTGCACACACTAGCAAAAACCAAACCCCAAGAACCCCAAAACTGAGCGGAGAGTTAATTTTACCCATAGTGTTGGACTGTCCCACTACCGTCTCTCTCTCTTTCAAGACTTAGGTAAGAAGTAGATTTTTCCAAGCAGCCTCATCTCAGACATTCCCTTTCCTAGGTGCCAAGTCGAGGCTGGGCTGTCCTGCTGTAGATGATCTCACCCCGTGCTGCCGTGCAGTCCCAGGTGACCGGGGGCGTGTTGTAGCACCTCTGCTCACCGTGGTTGTCTCAGAACATGGTCTGCCCTCTGTGCCACAGGATGCCGTGGTACACAGGGGTGGGAAGTGGGAAGCAGCATGTCATGACTGCAGCTAAGGAGTAGAGAAGCATCTGAAATGAGCCTGGGGAAGGCTGAGTGTAGGTGGCCTTAAACAGATACAACAGTTGGTGTGCTTGACTCTCACTACTCCGGAGCGGCTCCTCGGATGCTGTTCCTGCACTTTGGAGAGAAGCCACTCCAGGGATGTCAGACTAGTAAGGGCTGAAAAGCACCTCCTGAGCAAAGTCTGGATGCCTGAAGCTGTGTGTGGTCAGTGTGCTGTCACATGTCAGGCACTGGGGCCTCACTGGGGCTCCAGAGTATCTCAAACTGAGCAAACACAAGTGTGGTGTTCTGTGCAAGCCTTACTTCTGCTCTGCCTTCGGGTAGCTTCTTGCCACTTCAGTTCCTTGTCAGTCAGTGCAGAAGGTATGGGGTGGGTGGAGGAGTGTTTACAACTGATGTAAATATTTGTACTGTTGAGCCAGAGGGAATGATCAGAGTATGTTGGAGAATATTGCAACAGTTGGTACAAATGTTGCACGTTAACACTCAAAAACCTGTGTAATTTAAATGAAGTATAAAACACTCCTGAGCTGCCATGCAGCTAAAATTGGTGCCTTCTCTTCAAACAAAAGAAAAAAAACCCCAAAAATGTCTTGATTCCAAACTCTTCTTTATGCACATGGAGAACCTGTGCATATGTGTAGCTGGCTGGTTTTTTTTAAGTAAAGCTGCAACGACCATTATGTTTTTTGTTAGGGTTGTTTTGTTTTCAGTTGGTTTTTTGTTTGTTTTTTTTTTTTTTACTGAATGAATTTTTATAGGTTAATGCAATGACCAGATGGTGTTAATTTCAGCTGTAATTCTTTGCTTTGTATAGGAATGTAGAAATGTTTGATAGGTCTATCTATGAAAAGGTTCTTGTAAAGCACAGGAAGATAAAGTAGTAAAATTCAGTTGTACCTCACAACCTTGTTAGGGGGAAAGGAAAAAACTGTATATTTTGGTAGTCTTAACTGACAGTTTGTGAAACAAACATGACATTCTGTGTTATTTAAGTGGTACAAATGAAATATGAGTTCTGACTGGAGATGCAACATTGGGTTATCTGTATGCCATGTAAAGGTATACTGCAATAAATGGCATTTTGGCAAGAATGTGTCTGATCTGTGAACACTGATAGGTATAATACTTAAAAAAACAGATGTTCTTTTTAAGACTGCCTAGGTCTTTAAGGAATTTGGTTACAGAACTGGAACTGGGTTACAGAACTGTGAATTTTGGGGCTAAAGACAGAGATTCAGTTCAACATTTAAAGGGTAAGAGTGTGGCCTGCTTCCCTCCCACCCTACCTTGGGTGACCTGGTTGCAGTGAGCTGCTCATGCTGGAGGCACTGGTGTGGGATACAAATGGGCTCTGGTGGAGACTTGAATGAAATGGCTTTGTTAGAGCCCTGCAACATTTCATGTTGGTTCTGATTTTGGGACCTGTCCTTGTACAGCGTGTCACCATCCCTAAAATGGTGATAAAAGCTACCAATCTTCCGCAGGGCTTCCTGTTGCTCCCTGTCTTCTGCCCTCAGGAGTTTGACAGCAGAGAGAGCTGTAGGAGGGCAGCTCCAAGCCTTTCTGTTAAAACCTGCTTTCCAAGACAAATTGGGGAGTGTACCCCCAAGGAGGGAGAACAGAGCAGGCCTGTCCTTGGTATTCTGCTGTGCAACATCAATTACTCTGGGGCACTATGGCTTGTGTAGGAGGAGATGGGGCACACAGAAGTAGAGGAAAATGTCCTTCACAAAATGGGGAAGTCAGGAGCTGCTGTCTGTCTGGGTGGGTCTTACTGCAGCTTTACAATTATTTTCTTTTGTAAGGTTTTGAACAGCAAGAAACTTATTTTTTGTTCTGTAAATCAGCCACTGTATTTTGAGTTTATGAACTCCTCTTGCTTACATTGGAACCATGGGGGCTATGCTTACCAAAAAAAAAAAACGTTTGGAGGAATCTTGGTAATCAGAAAGTTTTGAGATCAGGCAAAAGGATTGAAGGACTGAGTTTAGAAGACTTGTTTCCATAGCTAAACACAGCTGAAAAGTGCTTTTTAACTTCATGCCCACTTTGGCAGCCCCTTTAACTGGTAAAAGACTTGTGTAAGATCAGAGTTGGCTGGTTTGCATTGCCTCACCAGCTATGAATTCCCTTCCTTAGGGGCTACCAAGACTTTTGCTTCCCCTTTTCTAGTCAGTGATAATGTGTGAAGTTAAGGTGGCAGGGAGGGAATAAAATGAAGTGCTAAGGGAAGTGGGAAATTCCTGTGTGAAAATCCTTGCAAGTGCAACACCTGTCTGATCCTCAGTGTGCTCTTGAGAGAAATTTTGTTGTAGCAAGAGAGAATTATCTACAGGAGGGCTGGTCTGCCTCTGTACTCTGACACAGGTTGGCCTGGGTTTTCCTGAGTCACATTTCTGTTCACTGTGCTTCCTGACTTCCTTCTTCATCCATGCTGGAGCAATTATCACATTTGCTCTTGTTCACAAGTGAGATGCAAAGAATGTGGCTGGCAGAAAAATTTGACCCCTTCTTTGTTCTGGAAAAACGAGCTGGAGGGTGTAAATGCACTGAATGTCAAAGAAGGCAAACTATGAGAGAAGGAGGACTTTTCACAATTCTCACTTTGTCAGGTTGTATTAGAGCCTATAAAGGAAGCTAAAGCAAACCTAAAAGGCTGTATAATCTTGTAATTGAAATAGAGAACAGGAAATAAAGAGAACCACTCTACAGGGGTGCTGAGAAGAAAAACTATGTCAGGCATTTCATAAATGCCTTATCTGAGTCTTCATCAGGACTAGTGTGTATATTGATGAAAATGAGTAGGAATGGAATAAAGATGCAGGGTGAAATTCGCTCCATTTGAGATAGCTGCAAAACTAAAAAAAACCAAAACCCAACCTTTTAAATATGCGAGAGCTGAGGTAGAGGCTCAAAACCAAATAGTTACTTAGCATTCCGGGGTGGTGTTTAACTCATAAAACTGGAAGCCTGATGGACAGAATTTTTAATAAGTTTGTCAAGTTAGAGGACAGTAATTTTACTGCAGAAAATGAAGTGCAGTGCCTTCACTAAGGGAGAGAGGAGAGGAAAAGGAGCAGCCTCAGCAGTATGCAGGGTCTTACAAAAGGATTTGATGGATAGAGAAATTAAAAGGTAGGATGATGATATACAGGACAAAATACAAAATAGATTCACCAAAAGTAGATTGTGCCTGACTAATCAGATATCTTGCTTTTTGATAGCAGGGTTTTTTTTCAGACAAAGGCAGTCTTTTGTAATTGAACTTCACTAAAGCAAGTTATCAGTGCCACACAGAAAATGAATAATCAAAAGGAGGAAACTAGGGATTAGTGGAAGAATTGTAAAGTGGTGAAGAGTGAGCTAAGGAGCAAGGCAGAGAGTTAGGAGGGAGAAGAGACCTCATTTTGGGGACATCTTTCTAAATACTGTCTGACATGGAAGGAAGTACACAGAATTACATTTGCTGTTTGGAATTTGGGCCCCCTTGACAGTTTAGAGTATGAAGGATATGTTAATATTCTGACAAGTAACATTTAGGGTGAACTTCAACAGGTCAAGGTCAAGCTTGAAGGGGATAACAAAAGGAATTTCTGTTCTAACCTGGGAATAAGAGGGGAAGAAAGGGGTAGGTGAATTAGTCAATTTTAGAATAATTATGTGTGCTGTAGCTGTAAGAAAGGAAAAAATAAGTCAATACAGGATGTAGTAGCCAGCAAATATTTCCAGCAAGTAGAGCGAATTGTTGGCATCATGGGTGTCATTAGACAAAGAACTAGTGAGCCCTTTGCTTACCATCACCTACACAGTCCAGGGTTAACTCATGCTGGGAAGGAACAGAGGAAAAACATTTAAATTATGTGGGAGAACAGAGTCTCTTCCCATAGTAAACTAATGGTGTTAGGTTTGTCCAGCTCAGGAAAACACAGAGTGACAGGTCACACAGTTTCTTTCTGCATGCTTGTCATGGTACAGGACAGTACCAAGGATGGGGAAGAGCAATTTAGGCAAAAGAATAATATGGCAACAAGAAAAAAAAGAATTAGCCAGTATAAACATTTAAAAAATTAAAAACTTTGAGAATCGTTCCAGTAATGGTAGGGAGAAAAGATCAAAATGTACTGAAAACAAAGCTGGATGCTCAGGAAGATTACAGTATAAAATGTTCCTGAGCTAGTGGGATGTCCTTCAGCTGAGAGTCTATGCAAAGAACAGAGAGATCAGTTAAAAACCCTTCCTTTTTCTTACCCTGGCTGTTTTGTTTGGTTTTTTTTTTTTTAATTTACTCTAGTTTATTACTCTCCTCCTTTAGCATAGAAAGGCAGATGGGCAGCCTTCTGGAGCAGTCTTTGAGATGATAACAAAAGGTGATTTATACTCTGCTTTGTGCACGTGCACATGTGTATATGTACATGTAATTATGTGTATGCATTTGCATGGATACACAACTATGTGCCAATGAGAAATTAAAACAGGAACTAGGGAAGTGCAATCACTAAATCACTAAATTTTAAAAAGTCAGAAAATATTAAGTGCTTTTAAAAGTAGAAAATCCTACCTCAAAATGGCATAGAGCAAAGGATAAATAGGTGTGATTTAAAAATAAAGATTAGGATTTGGATAGATCCTAGACCCCAGAGTGCAGCTGTTCCAGTTTAACCAAAGCCATGTGACTCTGTTGTATAAAAATGTCCTCAGCATGAACCCCTACTTGTCTGAGCCAACCATCAAAGCATTCCTGGCCCCTGAAAACCTGTGTGGGAGAGAGTGGTATGCTTAATATGTGCCACCAGGCCAGGGGTCCCCAAACTGTGGTACCCCTCTGATGTGCAATGCATTCAAAAATAGCATGCAGAGAAAAACAATCACAAACCCCCCAAGCCTCAAAAAATCCACCACCAAAACCTATCTCACCTGCCTTACCTCTGGAAGTCATAGGCAGGAGCCAGCTGGATTCCTCTTGTATACAGGGCTGGGGCTGCTGCAGGTGGTCGAGGTGAGGGCAGGGACACTGAGGAAAAGAGTGGGGCCTGGAAGAAACTTAGGCTGATGCCACCAGTGCATTTCTCCCTCTAAACAAAGCCTGGGAACCCGTGCCTTAGGAGAATGGTCCTTCATGTGGCAAACCAGGTTGCATCTCTTTCTGAAAGGAGAGGGTTTGAGTGCCTGGGGAAACTCAGCAGGAGCTGAGAAATGCAGGTTCTGAATGAGATACCTCTCTTTTCTGGCACCTGACTCCCATCAGATTTGGAAGTAGCATATGCTGAGAGAAAGGGGCTGCTCCTCTGGAGATGCTCCCTAAGCCTGAGCACTCTTGCTCTTGAACCTCTTGCTGTGCTCAGGTGATGAGCTGGGTGCCAGTGTGTGACCAGAAGGAATCACATGGTTTGTTACTCTAACAGACAGACACAGACTGCCTTATACAAAACCTTGGCTGAGGAAAGCTTAAAAGTGTTGAAACTTAGGATGTCTGTGCAGAACAAAATCAAACCAATTGGAATTAAGACTGAAACAACTTCAACAGGCCATAAAGGATCATTGTTGTATTTTAACAACCCCCTCAGACTAGGATCCCTCAAAATAAAGCAGATATTGCATAAAAAGAAAGAGTTGGCATGCATCTAAGCAAGGGAGCAGATGGCCCATCTAATTGTTTATCTGTCCATACCTGGAGAAGATCTGAAAAGCTGACTTTGCTGGCAATCAAAAATCATCCCTGTCATGATCAGTGGCTTTCAAAGCCCACCTCTGAATGGACACCAGGGCCTGGCCAGCTCTTCAGGGACTATCACACAGACTGAGTAGGACTGTACGTGCAGCTACATGCAGCACACAGCCCTGATGATGTCATTTCTCATTCAGTACATCCAGGCCTGAAGTTGCCTTTATGAATAACTTGAAACAACAGTTGAGTATTCAGTCTTCATAACAGAGAGCAATGGTTCAAGAACTTCCAGGAGTTTTATTCTTCTCAGGGTGGCACAGAGGAAAATATGGCTGCTTCGGAGCAACATTACCTGCCTTTTATTCAGACTGAAAATGTGGCTTTATTATTATTATTGCTGTTAGTGTACTACTAAAGGAAAAGACAAATTGCATATGCTCTTGAAAGTGCTGGTTGAGTCTGCTCTTCCTGCTCAAATAGTGCTGTTAATGTTTGATAGCAGCCGCCTGGGAACACAAGCCTTTGAACTGTTTATTGTTCTCGGGAGGTGGTTTGTCTTTTTTATTATACATATATATACACTGGACCTGGCTGCAAGTTTCTCAGGCATGACATAAATGATTAGAATCCTGCTCAGAAGTGTTGTCAGTTTTAAGTATTCTTTTCAGATGTTACCATCTCTACTTCCAACCCAAACCCACCGTGGGCTCGCATCGCTCTAAGGAGTGGTTGTGTGGTTATTGCACAGTGAGGATTAGTCACACATTAACCACAGCTGTAAAAACACGTCTATGGGAAAATCACAGCCAAACACTGAGGCTTTTGAGGCTGCTGCTCATTTCCAAAGAGGTGGATTTCTGTTCCATTTTGCTCCAGCATTGTGCAACAGACTCTTCACTGGCATGTTCCCTTTGCTGTTGAGGTGCATTGCAGCTTTTCCTCTGGTACTCCAGTACCTTCTCCACTTCCATGGACCATGGTGGATAGAAGTCTTACAGGTAGAGCTGAGTCAGCCAGTGTCTCTAAACCAGCAGGTCCTGGCAGGGAAAGGGGTACTCACACTGATCCAGTGTTTAGCCACATGATTCCAGTGCTACCTGAGGCAAAGCAGGTGATGTCAAAAGATGACTTAGAGTTAACAACTTTAGGCCTGTGAAGAGCTAGAACACCCTTGCTCATTGCCAAGATGGCAGCTAAATGCAGAGGCAAGTTCCGTTGCTTTTTGCTCAACAGGAAATCCCATTCATCACTGTTGTCCTTCTCCCAACATGTCCCATACTGCAGAGTTCTCAGCAAAGTATAGATCCTGCACTCAGTTTCCAAGTCCTCCTTCCAGATCTTCTCAGAGGTAGTAAAGCTGGAGAGCTTAGAGAAGAAGGAGAAAGAGGACAGCAGCCTACCCCCTCGGAACCTGTGACTTGTTAGGGACACTCTACATTGAGCTTTGGCCTCTGAATACTGCTGACATCACAGTACACTAGTCAAGGCTTACAGGAGAGCATCCCAGATCATCATCCACCAACCATGGATTCTGTTATCTCCCCACTGCTGCCAGATTCCATGGAAAGAATGACAAACCTTCTTAATGGGAATATTTGTTGAGGGGAACAAAGAAGGCAATGCAAATGAGAAATACACAATTTGGAATGCTTTCTCCAAAGCTGCTTTGGGCAAACGAAGAAAAGCATCACTCATGGAGAACATGTAATTACCATTACCTCTGCCCCGCCCTTGTCTTCTCAAGAGAAAATTTCTGTATTTACTGATTTGCTTTGGGCCAGTGTCACATGTCCCATTGCAAGTCAGCAACCAAGAAAGTCTCTTTCACATAAATAATTGAGGTTCCTTTAGACTCCTATTGAGTACTTCAAGGAGAACTGGGCACTGGGAACAAGGCAGTCCAGCTTGCTGGTGTTGCTGAAAGTGATGTCTCTGTGTTTGGGAACTGAAGCTGGGAATCCTCAGCCAGCTTCTGTAGTTCCCTTAGGCTTTCTGAAGCCGTGTCCTCACCCTAACTCCTGTCTGGAAAGGGAATTTAGGCTGGGGTAGGAACTTACATAATACCATAACATGAGAAGTTGTATTGCTCTGAGACAATGCGTGTAGTCTACGCACTGAGCCCATTTCCCTCCTTACCAAGGACCACTGACTCTAATACCTGCTCCAGCTTGTTATCCTGTTACCCCAGCAGCGTGTTTCAGACCATCCCTCCCCTTACCTACCTGCAGTAATAGAAGGTTACCTGGAGCTCTTCACGTTTTCTCTGCATGAGGCAGCATAAACTCCAGTGTTGCCTTGAGCAAGGAGGCATTACTATTGACCTAGGAAACACCTTACAGAAAAAAGAGATCTGAAATTATTCCATGCAGAGGGCTCCTACACTGATTCCCAGTTTCATAAATGGGAAGATAAATGGGAAACTGCACAACACAGCTCCTTTGGCCAGTTAGAGCACTTTGCGTGTTATTTCCACACTGCCTCTTGAGAAGTTTGCTTGTCTTCCCATCAATCCTCCATCTCCTTTCTGTTACACACATCCATGTTAAATGAGGTATGAGCAATGAGAAACAGCATGGTACAACCTTCACACGGCACTGCTGGCATTTCCCCTCCAAAGGCAGTCACACAGCCTTCTGTGCTGTGGTTCTTCTTCAAGCACAAGGACTGAAGGGGGCTGAAAAGTATGCTGAAGTTTCAGGAATGAGTGTTTAAATTTTTCCTGTCCCCTCACCTTCCCTCATCCACTGTAGTATTAATGACGATATTGGAGCCAAATATTCTCCTGTTTATTGCAGAGAACAAATAAATGTTTTCAGAATTTCTTGCTCGACATAGTAGAGAAAGGCATCTGAAGGCTCATCCCTGCAGTCTGAAGATGGTGGCAGAGCTGAGGGTCTCTAAATCACAGACCCCTCTTGCCTCTGCAAGAGGAAGAGTATGGTCACGTTCCAAGGGCTGGGCTGCTCTTTGCACTCCCGACTAGCAGCATGGGGACAGGCTCCCCATGGGCAAGAGAAGCTGTAGTCAAAACCTACAAGAAAAGGTTCTCCAGGTAAGTAAACAACAAGTGAAAACAGAAAGAAAATATTGGCCTGCTGTCTAACGGGAGAGGTGAATTAGTCACCAACAACATTGGAAAGGCAGAGATTCTCAACACTTTCTTCACTCCTGTCTTTACCAGCATTGCTGGACCTCAGGCCTTGGGAACAAAAGTCCAGGCTGAAGCAAACACAGACCCACAGTTGGTGAAGGAAGAACTATTCCAGGAGTTTGGCCTCTGTACATCAATGGGCCCTGACAACATCCACCCAAGGGTGTCAAGAGGACTGGCTGTCATCATTGTGAGGCTGGTCTCTGTAATCTTTGAGAAGTCATGAAGGTTGAAGGACATCCCAGAAGACTGGAAGAAGGTTAATGTCACCCCCATCTTCAAAAAGGTCTTAAAGAAGGACCCAGGAAATTATAGGCCTTTCAGTCTTACTTCAATCCCTGGGAAAGTTATGGAGTGAATCCTCCTGGGGGCTATCACAAGTCAGATGAAACATGTTATTGGGAAAAGCCAGCAGATTCACCACAGGCAAACTGTGCTTGACAAACCTGATTGCCTTCTACAACAAAGTAATCTGCTTGGTTGATGTAGGGCAAGCAGTGGACATTGTTTACCTGGATTTCTTGGAGGCTTTTGATACAGTTTCCCACAGCCTCCTTGTAGAGAAGCAGATGTGTTACAGTCTAGGCCAGCCATTGGAATAATTGCCCCAGGGAAGTGGTGGATTCCTCAGCACTGGACACTTCTGAGATTCAGTTCAACAGGGCACAGCGCCGTCTTGCCTACACCATGCTTTTGCCAAGAAAGGTTGGACCAGATGAACCTTGAAGCCCTTCCCAACCTGATATTCCGTGGTTCTCTGATACACAACAAACATATTTTGGATCTTGTATGTGGTAATGCTGTTCTCCACCAAGGTCATAATCTGTGCTTTAAGATCTCTCTCTATCAAGGGAAAAAAATGCTGCCTTACAGTAATGATTGAAAAGTTAGTAGAGAGGGTTGAAAAGTTTTTACCATCTTACAGCAAAAGTCTGTATATATGCATATAATTGATAAAAGAAATTTGTTTGAAAGAATCTGTGCTCAATCCTAAATACAGTCTCAGCAACTGGCACCACTGCTGAAGCAAAAATGGGAGTGAGTCCCTGCTCCTACAAGGATTATTCTTCAGTTACCAGCCCCACATCTGTGGTCAGTGTGAAACCAACAGCTGGGTTTTGGTGGAGTTATCTTCCTGCCCTGCCTCCTGCCTACAGCACTGACGAGGTACTTGGTCATCTCTAGGGATGGGTGGCTTTGACCAGAATGAGGCATCTCTCGGGTGCCCCATCCTGTGTGACCTCAGAGTGTGAAAGTTTGTAAAGGGGCTTGAAAATCATATTTATGTTGAAAAAGAAGTTCAGCTAAACCCTGATTGGTGCTTACATGAGGCACATAGATAACAAGAAAGATCTTATAAATAAACAGATTAAGGTATAGACACCAGGACAAAAGTTTCATGTAACTTACTAAACCTGAACCAAATGCCATTTTCTTTTCTTGAGAAATTGTGATGGGCCATAACAAAGAGAAAGGAATGCAACACCTGAGACCATTCACACTCTGCTTGCAGTGCTTTTCCTTTGCCCTGTTTGGTTGAAGCCTTGTGCTGTTTCATGTACCCACTGAGCATCACCTGTGGTGTGAGGTCTGACCCCATTCAGGTGTAGCTAACGCTCACTCGTTGGGAAACATCACATACCACCAGGATCTGCCAGTACTTGTTGACGTTGTTGTTAAGAAATGAAGTAGTTTTACAATAATCTCTGTAAAACAAAGTGATTAAGAGAAAAAGACCCCAAAAGTGAAGTTCAAGATGGAATTCCTCCTCTGGAATAGCTTACCAGGGCCACCACGCAGGACAGTGCATGAAAATGTGAGCAGCTGGTGGTGATGAATCAGAAACAGGCAGGAAGGAATCTGCTGAGGGGGCAGGAGTGCAGGCTCATGCCAGCAGACACTGTGGTTGGTAGAGTTTCCTGTCTGTCTGTCCGTCCTGTGGTCAATGGCACCGTGTGGTTTTAAAGTCTGGAGAGCTCAGATTGAAGGACTTTGTCCTATGCAGGTTCTCATGTTCCTGTTGTTCTTGCATGGCTCTGCTTATGCAAGGGAGGAAGGCCAAAGGGTTGCCCAAATTCCTTCAGGAGCAAGAAGCATGGTGCAATACAACACCAGCTCTGAATGTCTTAATTGCTGAAACCTGGGCCTTTGTATGCTTCCCTGGGAACAGAATTTGGGAGGCAAAATCTGGCTGATGGAGTTTCATGTGTGCCTGACTTCCTGATGGAAAGCAAGTCCAGGGGGAAAGTCAGCTTGACTGTAAGTATGTCAAAATAACCAGTGAAGAGAAGGCTCTGGGGAGATTTTATAGCACCTTCCAGTACCAAAAAGGGCTTCAAAAGAGCTGAAGACAGACCTTTAACAAGGGTGTGGAGTGATTGGACATGGGGGAATGGCTTTGAGCTGGCAGAGGGTAGGTTTAGGTTTGATATTAAGAAAAAATTCTTTCCTGTGAGGGTGGTGAAGCCCTGGCACAGGTTGCCCAGAGAGGTTGCAGATGTCCCATCACTGGAAGTGTTCAAGGCCAGGCTAGGAGGGGCTTTGAGCAACCTGGTCTTGTGGAAGGTGCCCCTGGCCATGACAGTGGAGCTGTAACTAGATGTCTTTAAGGTCCCTTCCAACCCAAACCATTCTTTGATTCTATGTGCAAAACAGGTGGACACGCAGCCAAATTTCAGCAGCAATAATTTCCAGGACATCTGTAACCATTTCAGGATTCTAGTACAGCTCTTCTATGCAGTCCTGGCTGCTGGATGAAAACAGCGTGTGCTTGTTACGTACAGGAGCACTTTGAGAGGTCCTCCTACACTGACCAAGATTAGAAGTACGGTAAAATGGATTAAATTAACATGATTAAGCAGTACTCCTGTCCTAGGGAAGAGACCCTGACATTTATGATAACCCAGTGTCGACAAGCTGAGTCAAGTAGAACACCTACACAAAACCCTGCATTCATAGGACAGTTAGGATAGTAGAAAGCAGTTGCAAAGGTTTTTATTTTCCACGGGTTTCGAAGAAATAGGAAAAGAAAGCAGACTCCATTAGTGCCTGAGTGAGGGAGAGGCTGCAGAGTTCAGCCCATATTAGATAACTGAATGAAGAGAGAAAGAGCTTTGTAATGAATGCTTCAAGCACAGGAAACGACCAATTAGTCCCGCTGCTCACAGGGTGACTTGTTTTTCCTGTCAGTGCTCTGAAGACTCCTAACACGGAGTGGCAGGAGCGATTTGTAAAGGTCAGATAAAACCTGCGGGCATGTTTGGCTCCAGCAACAGACCCAGCTCTGCTGCAGACCTGGAGAGGGGCAATCCCAATGCCCACGTCCCAGGTGATTCCTGCCTTGTGTTTCACAGCCTGGAGGTTACATGGCCTCTGACACCAGTGAGCCGGGTAAGTGATGTGTTTGTGGCAGAATATGGCAGCACACGGAGCTCCTGAAGTCTCCAGATATTTCTTGACCATCTGCCTGGAAAGCAGGAGTTTGACAGGTGATGCGATTCCTGGGGAACCCACATGGGAAACAGAGGGGCAGCTCACCTCTCACCTCCTCTGGCAGATGTGGTAGGTCCCATTTTACCTAATATATGTAAAGTTTAAAGTTGAATTCTGGGGCTCAGTCTCGACATCCTGCAGTTCAAACTACTATGACCAGGCTAGAGATGCTAATTTTTTTCATTGGCACAGGGCTGACAGGCTCAGAATTCAATGGCATACATTGTGAATTACATGAACTGTAATCTGACTCTTCATTGTTTTTGCTAGAAAATTAAATAAACGACATTAATACCTGCTTTGCCATTAGTGTACAATGCATTTGCTATGTGGGATGCTATCCATAATATAACTGTGTAAGTTCAGTAAGGCCATCTTTTTTGTGAAAAAGAATTATGCAGGTAATGACAGATAATACAGCTCCAAGCTTTCAGCCCTAGTAATTCCTGAGTCCTAAAAATGTTTACAACTAAGAACTAATAGAGACACACTCAAGGCTTCAAGTGCCTATCACTTGCCTCAGGAGCAATGCAGCTGGTTAATTGCTGGCCAGGCCACAGGTGAATAAATCCTGTGGAAAAGGTTTTAAGCAGAGCAGTGTTTCATTCTTTAGAAAGTGCTTCCCAAGAGTCAGGCAAAAAGCTTTACAGTGCTCAGTCACCATAAGAACCTACCCTTGGGCTTTGGCTACGCAGGGGTTGCCTGGAAAACCACCTGCCCACACCCCCATTCACCCCATGGCTGAAGCTATCCGAGACATGAAGGTGTCTAGTGAAGAATAAGTAGCAAAGTAATGGTCTTTGTGGACCTTATTTCTTCCTGAAAATATATCATGTTTGTCTAGCCCCGTTAAAGAAACCCTTGTGGTCCTTGACCATTGGATGATGCAGATTAGCTTTCTTGTTCTCCAGGATGTTGACAGGATCACTTAGGAAAATTAAAAAACAATTGTCTATGATGCTGTATGGTGACAGCATGAGTGGCTGTGTGGGTGTTACATGTCAGGATGATTTTTGTTTGGTCAGGTTTTCCTAGACCTTGTAGTCTGAGTGTGCTCTGTTCCCTGAGCCATCTGCCTGTGTTTTTCTTCTGTCTTTATCAACTTTGCAGATGCAGTTCTTAAAGTTTTACAGGCCAAGTTTGCACAGTTTGATACTCTGCTTGGCTATAGCCATGAAGTTCCTGAGTTGAAAATTGATGAGATAAAATGTGACATAAATTAAATAAAATTGTCCACTTTTTCCCATCCATGCTATTTAGGAGCATATGCTACAAGTATCTAGAATGCATGAGGATTTAGAGAACTAAACTGGGATGAATTAATTCTCCCCAGGTACATCTATACTGGTACATAAAATGAGGCTGGAGGAGGGGTACAGGCACACAAGACCAGCATGTCCGGTTGTTAACATGGACCCCATCACTGCTGGCTTGCACTGCCTAGCACTGTTCCAACAGCACCCTGACCCAGCCAGGGAGCACCACAGGATGATGATTCTTCCCTGCAGATGGTTTTCCCTCAGCCACAGTGCATAGGGGCAGGAACAGAGTTCAGCCATGTGGATGGGAGCTGTGATGTGCTGCTTTGCCCCAGAGCAAGCAAATGGTCCCTGGCCTATTTTATTTATTAATAAAGATTGAAGAGAGAAGCAAAACCTGGATACATGCTGTTAAGTGATTTTAAAATTGAAGTAACTCATAAATGTGTGCCATGGTTTAAGCTGGAAATTGACCCACACGGAGCTGCTCCCTTCCCCCCATCCCCTCTCTCTGTATGAGAGAGACAAAAGGCAGAAATCCTGAGTAGAGATGAGGACAATTTACTGGAAACAGCAATGGGATAAGAAAACAGTAACAGCACCAGCAACAAAATTAATAACAAAAGTATACAAAAAGAGGGTGACTTACACACAAGAAAAATTCTCACTGACCTGAGCCCATGCTGCACATCTCCTGAGAGAAGAACTAAAATTATCCCCCAGACCCTCTGCGTGCACCTTTTCCTTCCTGACTGCAAGCCATCTCCCTTCCTCCTCAAAGTGAGAATTCCATAGGTCCACCCCTTTCAGAGATGTGAGTGGTGTAGAATAACAGTCCAGACATGCTCACACAGCTCCAGGCTCTACCTGCCCCCCCCCCTCCGCCCCATGGCCTTGGTCAAAATTAGGATAATGTGAAATTGGGAATTTAAAAAATACGAAGGGTAAATTATTTCTGACCTATAGACATCATGAAGAGACTGGGGTGAGCACACTTGTGCCATGTTTTTGGCAGAGGACAAGCATAGCCGGGATAAATGTTGAGAACACAAAATTCCAGAGCCATCCTTTCATTTAATGCCTGGATTGATGAAAGGTGAGACCCTGGCAGAGCAGATTGTGGAGCACTTCAGTGTCCTGTCCCTTGCTGTGATGATAGGGCAGCAGCTGGATGGTGGCACAGTTTCCCACTGGAGTCCCCACTGCCCCTCTTTCCACTGGGAGCCAGGATATTTCCAGGACACATCCATCTTGGCCCAGGAGTTCAGGAGCATTGCCAGCTACCCGTGGCCAGAGTGATCAAGGGAACATTGAGTGAATTTTTAAAGCAAGGCAGATTTTCCTTTTTAAAAATGGCAGTGCAGTGGCTTCTGTGGTGGCTGTTGAGGAACTTTTTAGTTGTACCTTCCTACAGCAGCCAGACTGCAAAACACATGCTGGGCTTGCTTATCTGCCCTTGTATCTTCCATAAGAAATGCAAGCCTCATCTTTCCAGCAGCTTTGTTTGGAAGAGGTTTTTCTTTCACAAAACTCAGTTAAACATCTTTCAACTAAGCATCTTTCAACAAACTGAGTTTTTCCCCCCAATATGAGCAAGTAGAAAAAGATGTGCCTTCAGTCTGTCATGTGCCAGCAGATAGATGGGTGTCTAGCAGGTGGGAAGGCTCAGAACTTCAGAAAAGAGTGACAGCAAGCCTGTGGGGTGAAATGAAAAGTGCCCAGGCACTTTTAGTAAGGCAGTGAAGAGGAAAGAAAATAATTTATTCATTTTTTCATGCACTTCCATCCCTCCACAATTCAGAGGGATTTAAACTGCCAGAGTTCAGGAAGTGTTCTGGACAACTCTCTCAGGCACATGGTGTGACTCGTGTTGACCCTGTGCAGGGCCAGGAGTTGGGCTAGATAATCCTTGTGGATCCTTTTCAACTCAGATCATTCTATGATTTTAATTCCATCTCTGCAGCACCAGTTTGAGGCATGCCCCAAATTTCTGGGATCACTGCTCCACCCCTCCTCATGCTGGGATCTCAGCCATGAAGATGGGGGTGCCCCAGGGCAGGAGCTGTTTCCCCAGCAGACTTTCTATAGTCCAAAGAGTGAGCAACAGGAAGGCTTGGGCAGGCAGTGGGCCCTGTGGGTTGCTGCATGTGAAGCTGTGGGATTTGGGACAGAAGGATGCAAATACACAGGAACATCTGTCCAGCCGGGCATTCCAAACCACCATGCAGAAGAAAGGAGGGAGATGGCAGACCTGAGATCACATTTTGTGCTATTTCCTGTGCCAAATCATGAATCTTTGTCTAATCCCAGTGGGGTTCAGACCCCTGGGGTGCTTGTGCTGCAGCCAGGCCAGTTTGCAAAAGCACAGCCCAAAGGGCTCCCAGAGTGGATGTCAGTAACCATCCATCCTTGGCGGAACTTTGTTCCCAGGAAGTTGCAAAACCTGCTTGGGAAGACAGGCAAGTAAGCAGGCTCCAGGCAGCCCAAGTGCTTCCTTAAAAGGCTTCTGGAACTGATCCATGAGTGGTGTCACACATGGGATTTTATGAAGTGCTCATCTCCATCCCTGAGCCTGCTGCTTCTGCAGTCACTGGTGAGATTTCACTGAGGGTATGACAATACCCAGAAGTGAATCACACACCCCCTATGTGTAAAATTTCATGGCCTATGAGCTGATATATAGCCCAGACATTCCTGCAGCCTGAAGAAGCCTCACAGTTCCCTGGAGGGCTCCTTGCCTTAGCACTGGAAGCAGAGCAGGGAGCTTCTCTGTCATGCATCTCCTCCTCCTCCTTTCATCTAACACATGAGCATGGCAAGGGGTGAACTCCTCTCAGAAATTACATCTGCTGTCAAAGAGCAAATAACAGCCTATTATTTATTATTTATTATTTATTGCTAACCTGATGTTTGTCTGGGTTAGTGGGATAATCAGCTGCTGATGGACTTGATCAGTGATATTCAGTTAGCACAGGTTTGCACAGTGGTGTTTTTTAAGACCTCAGAGAGTAAAGGTGCAAGGTGTATCATTAATAGTGTTCTGACAGTGTATGGACTACATTATTTTATATATGGTGTAACAGAATGTGAAGGATACTGCATTTTATGGTATGTTTGGAGGCAAGATTGAGGCAGGACTTCCAAGCTCGTCACATTTTCACATCAAGAAATCTCTACCCCACTACTGCATTGTTTCTAGCTGTGTATAGAGACAACACCAGAAATCATTTTGACCATTCACAAACAGCACCTCTTTTGGAAATGCAGCCAAACCCTGAACTGAGAAAGCAAACATCAGCAGTGTATAATCAGGCTCCCAGCAGTTCAGGAGAGGAAGTAATAAATAAATTGCCTACCTGGAACTGCAGGAGGAACCCAGCAGGTTGCATGCAAGGACCCACCTGGGTACCAGGAAGGAAGCTCAAGTGAATTCTCCTGGTGCAAAAAATAGGCTTGGGTGCTCCTATGGCCACAGCAGCCAGGCACAATTTTCATGGTCTTATCCTAAACCTTTCCCTTTGGCAAAGCAATGCAATTTCATGATTTGTCACTTTTTTACTGACACAGACAATTACCAGCCAAATTACCCTCATTTTCATCTATCCCTAAGCATTCTGTGAAACCAGGGTTACTTGGGTAAGTTTTCCTGAAATCAAGCAGGTATTTTCCCAAGAATCATGCACCAAGAAGAGCTGTACTGAGTCCAGGTGTGGAAGGAGCCCTGTGATGCCTGTGCCTGCTTGCCCTTTAGAGTCCAGGGAAAGGCTGGGATCTATTGCAGGAGCACAGGTAACACCACGTCTCAGACCTAGAGATCAGACTCTGAATTCAGACCAAATCTACTCTTGGATAGTTTTGTTTATCTCCAGAAGTCTCACACCCCGGGACTGTGGATCTGAACTACATCTTTTAAAAAGACTTTCCTGCCTGCCTACTGGGGTAGGAACTCAATGATGGGAGCTTGCCACTCCCAAATGCACACTTCAGCCTTATAGTATATAAATGTGCTTCAGTTTAATTCTCAGTTTAATGTGTTATGCTTCCTTGTTGCCTCAACTTTAATAAAGTATTTATTGTTTATAATAATACTAAATCTGTAACATGAATGAGCATTATATGACTGCTTTATTTCTAACTTTAAATAATGGTGAAACATTTTTAATAAAGTATATATTACATTCTCACATACTATACGCACTATGCTTGCCTTTAAAATGTGTTTTATTATGTTAGTGTACACATTTTTTGTTGGAAGCTTTATCATGGTATATTATTAAGGGTGCTGCAAATCCATAGTTGCCACTAATTGGTAGAATCACTTGTGTTCAGTATCTGTTAGGACTTGGTCTTCACAGATTATGCAGTACATTTGTGAAATGATTATCAAATATCGGCTTGCTCTTATTCCTTTTAACTTAAATGGAAGTACGACTGACAACAGTATAGTCATGTGTCAATATGTTTCATTGATAAAAAACATTATGTTCTAAATTCCTTCCTTATTTGTAGCTAGGAGCTCAGTTTTTGTATTGTTTCAGAGCTAAAAAGCAGTGTAGTGTCAGAGTGACTCATGAATGGAAGTTAAATAGATTACAGTGGGTGATAATGCAGCCTGAAAAGGCTGGGTAAATATAACCCAGAAGGGAAATTTACTATATTTTTTCCATGAAAGATCAGCTGAACTTTGTGTTTATCACTCAGGAACATAACAAGTTCTGGCTAGTTCCTGTGTTTTAGAAACTTCTCACCTTGCAATTTTGATGCTTTATTTCCAAGCTTCCTGGAAGAATTTAATTTAAATTTTAACTCTTGATTATAGTTTCTTCAGGAGGAACAAAATCAGAACTTTTATTTCAGTATTCTGAAGTTTCACTTTGGGTTTTTTTTCATGAAGAAATCACACAACGAAAGTGTAACTCTAAAGTGTTACTTCTCAGAGCTGCACAGTGCTTCACATCTGCCCTGACTTGCATAACCTGCTCTCTGCGTTGAAGAACCATCTTTAACAAGAGAGCTGTTAAAATATGCTGTGCTCTGTACTGAGAGGTGTGGGCAAGGAAAGGAAAGATTTTCAATTGCCGTTAAGAGAACTCTGGCTTCCTCTTACTGTCTTTTTTTATCTTTTAAATATCATATAAGAAATTACTTTGGCTGCTTTTAGGAATACAGCTCACATACTCATTCCCTGTCATTTTATTTCCAGACATCCCTATGACTGCCTGTATACAAACATCCTCTGTTGGGAGGGAACAAAAGAAACAAGTAGATTCCTGCACCATGGGTCACTTTTGGTCAGAGGTTTCTCCCATCCAGAATATATCCACCACATTTATTTTCGTGCATGTGCTGTGGTACTCTGTGTGTTTATTCAGGTAGTGGCATCCACAGAAACACTCTTCCCAGGGAAAAGAAGGTTTCACTCTTCATGGAAAAAGGACACTTGGATTATCTGTGTGTACCTGTCAAAGCTGTTGCATTTATTCTCCCTTTCTGTTGCAGTCAATCTAGAGTAGCACCTCTTGAATCCTCTGTGAATGGAGGGGTGAAGAACCTTGGAAGTACGGACGGGGTTGAAAAATTGGCGCTACTTACAACTTGCCAGACGTTATGTGCAAGAAAACATAAAAAACAAAAGAAACCTCATAATGGATGAATAATTATATTTGTCCTTCCTGTACAGTTAGCTGCAAATAATAAAGTTGTCTGTGTAGTTATACCTGGTAAATAAAATGCTACTGTTCATCCTTCCTCATGTGTTACATTGAGCTTTACAAGAATAAAGATGCAAAGGCCACAGTTCACATTCCAAGAGGCTTTTCCCCCTTTTGGGGAAATAAACCAATCAAAGTTATTCCAGGGTTTTTGTGGTATAACAGAGCACACTGTATATTGAGGCATGACTGTTGTCTTCAGATGTCAATTTTGGAATCAGAGTTTCGGAGAATTATTGAAAAAATGACTTGGTAACAAGCACTAGAGATACTTATCCTGAGCCCTGCAAAGAGCAGGGCCAGCTTCAGAGCTAGATGAGATTGCCTGTAAGATTTTTCCAGACAGGTTTTCAGAAGTCTCTAAGGATACAGGCTCCACAGAACCTTCACATTAGCCAGGTTTTAAGTTCTGGAGACAAAAATCCTGAGATTACCCCAGAGAAATATTTGGAAAAATATGTAATTTATTAACTCTCATGTGTACTGCATATTATTTCTGGCATAATGCCTATTTTTTTACAGAAATGTGTTGAATTATGCTCTCTTGATGCTGCATAAAGGTAAATGCATGAAAAAACATGAAGAGGTGTGATGTGTGGTTGAGATAAGCTCTGAGAACAGGGGGCACCTGTGAACTTCACCCCCACCCAACAGATGGGTGATGTTTTGCAGGAGAGATCTCTGTTTCTCCTTCCTTTCCTCTCTGCTGAGCAAGGTAGGATTTAGATCATACCTAAATGCAGGCTCTGTATGGCTTTAATGACACTGGGTTCTCAGCACAATTATAAAAAGGGTTTATTTCTTTGTGCATTAAAAATCAGCAGGAAAGGGACTAACCTCTGCTGCTACATGATAATTTAATACTGGGGATAATACTGGTATATTGATGAAATACAATCCAAATGTAAATGGCATTATGGCAGCATTATGAAAAGAAATGCTGGATGAGAATGTAGATTTATAATTATTTATTGTAGCAATGCAAGCAGATATCTACACTTAATTATGCCATGGTCAAGAGAATAGTTTCAGCTAGAAAGGTTAAGGGAAGGTTATTCCAGCCATGCAGGCTGATGGTGCACTTACCTGAGGGGAAGAGAGCAGGGGTTCGGCTGAACAAAGACATTTACCTGTGAAATAAGTTTCCCTGTTCCTTGAAGAGGAAAATTTCCCTCATTACTGCACAAGAGGCAAGCACAGCACTGTTTGGACATCTTGGGAAAAGCAGTGAAGTGCTGCCACCCCAGCATTCCCATGAAGAGTGCACCTCTAATCCATATATCCATATATATAAATATAAGTATATATTTACATATATATTTGTATGCTCTGTAACCAGCCTTCACAGCCTCCCTTTCACAGGAGTCCACTAAGGGTTACTTTGGAAATGATCTTGATATCTTCCATGATAACAAAAAATTCCATTTGTTCCCAGATTCCAATCAGCTGCAACACTTCTCACAATCTCTGAACACTCAAAACCTTTTCAGCACTTGAAGTACATTCCAGCCACTGTAACTTATCCTTAAATATCACATGCAAATGTTTAAATTTGTGGAAACCTAAGTTTCTGCTTTTTCTTTCTTCCTATCTTGGTCTCAGATCAACCAGATTTTTGTGCAGTTTTTGATAGCGCTCATTAACATCAGCAGTTTTATTGTGAGCCCATGTTTAGAAAACCCGTGATAAATCCTACACTGATCCCTACCTGCCTTCTGTGCTTTGGCATGGGCAAGAAGTGTCAGGTTAAACTCAGCGCACCTGCCTGAGCTGGGCAGGACAGCGGTGGTTTCGTGTGGTTATTCATAGCATGGGGTGCAGCTTCAGTGGGCAGCTTTTTAATAATGTAAGCCAAAAGTGAAAGGGTAATGTTTACCAAACCTGTTTCAAAATGGCTGATTAATCAAATAAATGGGTGTTTATTGAGGCTGTTGCTAGGTACTTACTGTTATTGAGATAATTGTGTGACTCAGCTAAGCCAGACAAAGAGCTCTACTGTTGCTCTAAAGCAGCAACTGGCCAAGTTTGCATCTTACACCAGAGTGAGGGGAGAGACTTTGCTCTTTCTTCTTAGCTTTTTAACAAAGCTAATCACTTAGTTCATTTATCTGACACATCGTCCCCTTTTACAGCCAGCTTAAAATGCCTTCTTCCAATAAACCCCAGAAACACTGACCCTTCTGCAGAACCCCTTTGTCTGCAGTACAGCAGTGGTGGGTTTTCATTACTGACACCAAGGTGTGGACAGACCTTTCTTTTGTGTCTATATTATATTAAATTATGTTATATTATATTATGCATATTACGTTATGTTAATATTTATCCTCTTCATGCTTTTTTTTCTGCTAAACAGCTGCATAAACCATAAAGTCATCACCACTTAAAGCATTTTTTTACTAAATAACTGAGTACTTGATTAGACAGGCTATTAATGGAGATTTTATGATAGAAATTGCATAATACAACTCATGGCTTAGGTTTTTCATCTTAAAAAATGAAAACATTTTTTAAGACAGATACTAATGAGTATAATGATAGAAAACTCTCCTTGCTTCTCAGAGGAAAGCTTGGAGTACATGAAGTCTGAGGTACAGGAAGAGATTTATATCTGCTAATTGGGGGAAACACTAAGAACATATACCTGCTCTCCAATTAAATTCCTTCTCACTTATATATTGGTTTTATTGTTTTCATGTAATAGGCTTTTTCTCATTCCAAAGAAGCATGTCTGTGTTCTGCTGATGGTAGTTTGCATACCTCAGGGAGTGGTAAAGGATATTTGAAATCACAGGGGGGACAGGTTTACTTCAAGACATCAGTCTCAAATTTGGAGTGACGTTACCAGCAGTAGTGCTATAATCAGATTTGCACTGATATATCTGAGAGGAGAATTTAACCCTTGCTGGTCATATTCTGTAGCAGATTTGTTGGGTCTTTTCAATCGTCACCAAGATAAATTATACATTATAATGAAGCAGTATTTTGCTTGCTCAAGAGTGTATTTTGATTAGAAAATCTTCTGGTGTATGTTAGAGAGATCACTGCATTTTAGCAACAAACACTTTCACTTCCTGGAAATGCTCAATATTTATTTAAAAATATTCTACTAACATTTCCTTTACTGTAACGTCCAGGCATAACTGAGAAAAGTAGGTCTTCCCTTGTAACAAATTCTGGGCCTTTATAGATCAAGGTCTGAACCAGGAAGCGGGCTCTGTTTGAACCCTTGCTTTTGATTTCTCAAATTAATGTTTTACTAGAAGAGTTTTAACTGAGGGAAGAGAGCAATCCTGCGGCTGATCTAACACTTACTACACTCCCAAATATGTTATTGAAAAAAATCGTGATGCCTATGATGGCTTTTTTACTGGTCACAAGCATAAATCACATTGAGCCTATACTGGAGTCTGGAGCCAGCCTCCCAGATATGACCATTTGTTAATGGTCTTTGTGGGTATCCAGAGTGGGAAAATCACCATAGCAAGCCACTGTACAGAGGCAGGTTAATGAGAGATTTGTGAGTGTTAAAGGAAAGTAAGTGAAGGGTGGAGCAGAAATCCCCTCCAAGTTCTGCACATGGCCCAGGGGCAATTAGTAATAACATGACCCCAGCTATCTCTGTCAACTCCCTCCAACCTCTAGGACATCACCTCTAACTCTCATGCCGGTACAATCAAAAAATGGTGCTTTTTCTCACATCATCACTTCGTGAAGTTGGAGTGGTACTGCCACCACAGCAGGTGGGACAGGATCGTCTCTGCTGGGATTGTTGGTGGCAGCAAGGCAAGAAGCACAGTGGGAAAACTATAAGAGGGTCTAGATGCAATCTTTTCTGATTTTCAATCTTTTTCTGATTTTTTCCAGAGGGCAGAAGCCATTAGCAGAAGCCAGCTTTTTCTCCAGAAACATGTGTCAAGTGGCCACCAGTAGAAGGTGATAATAGTGTTAAATCAAAAAGGTATTTTTACTACAAGAATAGGTTAAGAAGCAACAGCTCTTCCTTGGCTGTCCCCTAACATGTCTCAGAATTGGAAAGTTCATCTGCCTGCTGAGAGGGCAGCAAGAGTCTTTCCAGGGTCCCTTATTCCATGTTGCTGCTGTGGGGAGCAGCAACCATGAGCTTCTTTCTCCCTGCAGCTTTGGGCAGGAGAGAAAAATATCAGCCTTTTTGATATAAAATTATTTTACAGGCCAAATGCTAAGGATATGTAACTCACTTACCCAGTGGCTGCTAACAACCTTTTTTGACAATGTAATTTACTAGCAAGTTCATTAGCAACAAATACCCTTCAAAACACTTCCCCTCAGGTAGAAATTTTGATTTTTAACTCAATTATTCTTGGGTTGTTTTTTTAAACCCAGAATTTGATTGCATTTCATTTTCCCTGAAAACATTGGGAGATGTATTTGGTGAATGGGGTCTACATACTGAAAATACTTCTCAGTCCCTTAAGGCTTGGAAAAAAAATGGCATACTTCAATTGATATCTGTTTCCTTTTCTAAATTCCCAAGGTAACCTTTGATTATGGGGTTTTTTTTTCTTCTTTTTATTTTTCCTCCTGTTTGTAAGCAAACAGAATGAAAGAAACTTTTTTTTTTTAACAAAATATTTCAGTTCTCCCAGATAAATACTTGCTTTTGCTTTCTATACAGCCCAGCCAGACCTTGCTTACAGACTGCAAATCCTCAAGGGATTAATTTCACCAGAAGACACGATTCCTTTCATTCCTTTTACATTACCAGTTCCTTGGACAATGCTAAACAGAGCCGGGAATGCTGTTCCACACTCTTGGTCCTCCTAATCTAACATTTTCCCAAGGGAGAAGCAGCCTGTTGGAAGTGGTAACAGCACTGCCACCTTCAACCTGAGCAAGCACGACTGGCTGGACTGGTGAAATGGTTTTGGATTCGGGTTTCCTTGCAGCAGCCTCATTATGCCACACCTAGGTCATGTGCAATATGAACTGTCTTGATGAAGGACAAATTGTTTATTTTTGTTTTAACCTTGTAATCGGTTTATGTATTTGCACAATTTCAAGCAGTGGGTGGGAGGGAGGGAGGGAGGCGTATGAAGGGAAAGCTGCGTCTGAACTTTACCGCTGCTGACTGAGTTGTTTGTTGAATGTATTTACCAGAAATTACAGGAGTCATAGGAAAACAAAAGCCAAAATATCTGACATTTGGTGCCATCTGATGCATAAGATGAAGCTGGAAAGGTGCTCCCCTAGTTTTCTTTCAAGGTGGTGTATGTATTTGAGTTGTTTGGATAATATTTGGACCATTAAGCATCTCATCTGGGAGCACAGAACAGCTCTCCACTGACACCAACCTGTTCAGACACCTCTGTACTGCAGGGAACACCTGCATGTGCAGTGCATGGACTGCAGGATCAGTGCCTGGGAACAGCCTCGAGAAGGTCGAGGTTTGTGTGTTCAGTGTCTGCCCTGCTCTCACTCCTGTAGCACCGAACCAGACCTGTGAGTGGAGACCCCCTGACCTTGCCTGAACAGCCTGTCCAGATCTTCCCCCAGACAGAGCAAATAAGCCAGGCAGGTGATCCTGATGGCACTGGAGGGTTTCCTTACCTGCAACAGGACTTCTGCATGTATTCCTCACACTACAGTGCAAAGGGATGCCCTGAGCTAACATATTTTGCAATATGCATGTCCTTCACTGGGACAGTGTCTTTGTTTATGGCTCTAAACTGCTCTGTCTGGCTGTATCCTATGTTTCCCTGCAGTTGCATCAGTTTGGCTTTGTTAACCCTCACCTATGATTAACAGTCTGAGCTGCTGTGCAGAGTACATAGCACAGTGAACTGTGGGGTGAAGTTTGCAATACGTCCTCATTTCAACTTTAAAATACTAACCTCTTAAATAAAACCAGCTGCACAGAGCAATTAGCAGGCATGAAAATTAAAAAAAGCTTAACAATTTGATTTGGGAAGCCTCTGAAGAGTCTGTGCTCCTCTCCCTGGGAAATGCAGCTTTACAAGTTCAGTAAATAAATTACTTTCATTTTTCCCCCTTATCCAGACACGAAATAATTTTTTTTCATATACGAAAACTTAAAAATTAATATTAGAGAGTCATGTATACATGCACAGAAGCACACATGTGCTTACATGTCCCAGTTAAACTGCTACTGCTTTCGCTGTAGATAGATGCATTTGGAAATTGGAGAGTCTGTTTTGCTTAAGAGATATAGGAAACACTTTGGGGAAGTGTTAAAGAGCATCTAAGTTGCATGCTGGAGCAATGTAGTGCCAAGGCACTTTCCTGTAGCAGAACTAGTGCCACTTTATTTATAATGGCAGTGCTTGCAGCTTGCATTAAAGAGACTCTGGGCTTTCTAGGTAACTTGCAGAAGTAATGGAAAGAGTCCTTGGGAATTTCAGTAGATTTCTTTTTCCCATCCCGAGGCAAATCCAATTCCCCCTCCAATTAGCAATGAAGGAGCATGCTGAGACATCCTTATCACCTCTCAATAGATCACAGGGGTTTTCTAGGTCCATCTAGGACTTGACACCACTGCCAGGAGTGCTGTGGCTTTTGCACTTCCTTTGCTGTCACTGTGGAGGTGTCACCCCGTCCCTACCACCGCAGCCTGTCCAAGGACATTGAGGCCAAGGCTGTCTGCTGGTTTTCCATCACACATCACTGTGTGTCTCATGATGGAGAACGTCGGGGTGGATATGGGGGGCAGACTGGTGGGGCCCCTCTCCTTCCTCCCTCCTCCCTCTTCTGTCTCTAAAATAAAAATTTGAGTTGTCGTCTTAAGCAGACACCCAGGGAAGAGCAAAAACTCATTGAGAGTATGTGGTGTGTCTCCAAGTACTTTCCCAGCCTCCAGCTACTCCAAATTCAGGGATTTTCTGAGTCTCTTCAGCAAAGCTCTGTTTCAAGCCTCTCCATAAAGTCACATGGCACATCAGCACATCAAACTAATTGAGAATGATTAAGTCCTCCTGGAAGAGCTGTTCCTCAATCCAGCCAGGCCAGACTCAGCCACTGGAGGTTCCTCACACAGGTATTCAGACACCTGGGAAACCAACTGACATCTCCGTCTTGGTGGCAGCTGGCACTTACCATCATCCGTGATCCTGAAGGTTGAAAACAACCTGCAATTTGTTGGGGAATGTCCAGCCCACTGCCCAGCCCCAGCAGGGTACCAGGGCTTTACCTCTGCTACAGAAGCAGCAACCACAGAAAGCTCCCAGCTGCTGCTCCCACACCTCTGAGTCCTCTGAGCTCTCCAAAACTGACATTTATTCTCCTAAACTACCTCCACCACCTCAGTTTACTCTTGGTGGCTTATGGTGAACCTGCATCACCTTAACCCCTCCACCTCAGCTCTGGGCACAACCACAGGTCAGTCTGCACCAGCCCTGCTCTGCAGAGGGACGAGCCACGCTTCAGCAGAGGCCTTGCTGCACCAGACCCTCCTGAGCAGAGCCCTCCCATCCCTGCCTCTTCCCGTGCTTTATTTCTCCCCCGTGCTCCTTTGCCCCATAGCTGCAGGCTACAATTACTAATAGGAACTAATAAAGTGGCAGAGCAGCTCCAGATGAACCGGGAGAGGTCAACCTGAAAGCAACGGTTTAAGAGCGGCCAGAAAGCAATTGTCCAAGAGCAGCCTGAAAGCAATTATACTCCAGCTAGCATTACCCCTCCACATAAATAACTCCTCCTGACCTCTCCAGGCCTTTGATTTGCTCTGTTTGAGGAGCTCTGCTGCTGCTGTCCCCCCCGGCATGTCTCACCTCTCTGTCTGAGCAGCCGTTCAGGCTGGGGCTGCACCTCTGCCCACGCCAGTTCACCTGGAGCCAGTGACCTGAACAGTGTCTGCTCTTCCATGGGCTCCCAGCAGCTCCATGTGATGGCATCAAGTGGGCCTCTCACAGCGCTCTGCAGCACCCCTTCAATACTCCTTGGATTATTTTTACTTTTTCCTTTGAGCTTGTAAATGTACAAATCGTGTCTTGATGCTTTGAAAGTTCACATTTGGTATCTACAAAGGGGAGCTTTCCTGATTTTTCCCAAGAATGCTGTAGAAGTCAAAGGGACCACTCAGCAGCCTTTGAGCTAAAAAACCCCTCACCATTTCCATGTGACCTTATGAATGTTAAGCCTTCACATGATTTCAAACAAGTAGCTGAAGGAATTCATACCAGACAAATGCCCAGGTGGGTATGAAATGAAAAGTCCCTCCCTCTGGTGCAGAAGGCCCTGTGCTTTGAGTGAGAGAGGCTAGGACACTACTGTGGGTAGGCTGTTTGCCCCATTCCCATGGCCTGCCTGGACCAGATGGGACAGGGACAAGGATGGGACCCTGGGCTGGGTGGATGTCTGATCCCACCTGGTTGTGTGCAACCATGTCTGTGCTCTCTTGTAGTGAGCAGTAAGACTACAGGGGAAAAAAATTCAGCTGATTTTACATGATAATTAATACATTTGTAAGGGAAATTGCATAATGTGGTGAGTAGAGTGCAGCCTCCTCATCTTTTAGACTCCTTCCAGCCTTGTCCTTCTCACTTCAGTCACAGCCATTTCCAAGTGTCTGATTTGAAGGCCTGATCCATGTTATATCAAATAAAAGACCAAATCTCGTGTTTTTCCAGGAGCAGGGCCAAAAGTGAAACTCCTGTGTTTCGTCTGGATTCCACCCCATTTTCTTGCTGATATTAGAGATACCTGGAATTTGGCCCACATGGTTTAAAAATCTCAGGAGCTTTGAGGAAAAGCAGTGTCAGATTTTTGACAAAATTATATGCTGGGGAAAAACCTTCAGGTTTTAGCTGAAGTTCACACAGTTGCCCCTGTTCTGGATGAATCATAATAAATCCTTTATCCTAATTGTACTCAGGATTTCATCACAGAGCTCTCTGCAGAGATTATGACTTAAGAAGAGGAAAAGAAAATGGTTGCAAAATATGGGAAATGCGAAAGAGACTTGCATACACTTACACTCTGTAGCAATGAACAAGCATTGTCCAGGTCCCCAGTAAATATTCAGAGCATTTTATAAATACAAGAAGGCTTGTGAGCTAATGAGAACACAATACCTGGGTGCTGCAAAGCATTTGTACTAATTAGGTGAACATCCTTTACCCAAACACAAGGATGAAATGTCACATAAGAGAAGTAGCAATGAAAATGTTGCAAATGAATACCTAAACATAGGTTTTTCATCTATAGTAAGAATTAAAGTCTGTTGTTTGGTCTTCAGAAAAGGTGTCAATAAGTAGTGTTTCCCAGCATGTTTGAAATTCAGAACACTGTTTAAATACCTCACAGTGGACTTAAGAGCCTATTTAAGGTCTCGCTATTGATGTTTCACCTGGTAAATATTTGAGGAATTTGCAATAAATATTTTTTCCACATTTTTTCTCAGTTGCGTATGAATCAACAAGTCCTGTAATTTTTAAAAGGCAGATTTGTGTTGCTCCCTGCTGCACAGTATATAGGAACTCCAGGTATTTTATGGAAAAATACAGAAAATATCAAGACTTGCACGTGAGTTATTGCTATTTTATGCTAAAACATGTTAGTTAGGTGTTAATGTTCTGATCTTGCAAATATTTATGCCAATAAATAACTTGAGTCAAAGGGGAAACATTGCTTACATGTGTGACATTAGCTACTATCACAAAAATGTGCAGGACTGGGGTTTCATCTTGTAAACCTTCATTTGCTGAAATCAAAATCAGAAGAGGTTATTTTAAACAGCATACATTTTGACAATAACTTTTGGATATTTTATCTCAGAGGGCACCCTCCATAATTTAATGGTTTATTTTTGGAGTGCCTCTCTTGCAACCAGGTGACAGGGCTGTTTGTACCTTCTACATGAAGGAGTATGGGATCACCCTTCTGACTCAGTCTCCCTTGGCTTTCACTGCAGCTGCCCAGAACTGATCTGGGATTTCAGCAGCAAAAGTCTTTTCACCAGGAGATGTGAAAACACAAAATCCAGTATTTTTTCATAAATATATTGGATTTAGTCAAACCCATTTTGAGAGTTGCTTTTAAGAGTAAAAAAAAGTAAAATAAAAATTTCTGATTAAATTTAGAGAGGCCCATTGCAGACTAGCAGAGCAGAGAAGCATCTGCCAGTTTTCAGGAACCCTATTCCAATTAACTGGTTTGGCTCGGGCAGAGTAGAGACTTAAACCTTGTTCCCACACATAGGCATCCTGGTTGTTTGGTTTACCTTACTCTTCGCTTTCCACATTTCCTGGCCAGTCCCAAGGGTGATGTATACTCCTGACACATTAGTACATGCTGGGAATTACAGCAAAAGCATTGAGTACTGCAAGCTCTTTAGAAGGGCAGCAGCACCACACCACAAGTACATCCGTGCCCCAGGATTGCCTCTGAACAGTAAAGTAACTAAAGAACAAAATTATACAAAATGCAAGCCATCACACATTTTCATGCTGGGAACTCTGTGAAATGGTGACCTTTTGTTTTCTAAAGGGAATCTATCCAACTGCCTACCAGGTCATTACAGCATCAGGGTTGCATCACTCCCAAGTACACTACAGAGAGCACCAATATAAAGGCATCAGAACAATGAAAGATGAATGTGACAATTATTATGTGGGATGTAGCTCTTGCCTTATTAAGCAATCTGTTTCCCACTCCTTTAGGGCAACCTGAATATGCTTTCAGCAATCTTACTTCATTCCCTGGCAGGACAAAGATTATAAGGCTTTTAGAAAAGAGCCTGAGATGGGAGTACCCTTTTAAAACTATTTAGGGACTAGTTCAGTCCCTGGAGAAAATTTGTTTTAGGTAAAGACAACGTAAAACCAGATCAACAGGAAATTCTTGTCGAGGACCTAGAAACAAACAACTACTGCACGGAGCATCCTAACTTCAAACACCTTAATGCAATAATTTGTTTTTAATCATCCATGAGATGGAAAATATGAGGAAAATGTAATATAAATCTCCAAGAATAACAGCGGTTTGGTGTTTAGATTTAAAATCAAAGGCAGTTTCTGTTCTGTTGAAGGTTTCCATACCAATGGGCCTGGGGGAACTCAGGGTGCAGGAGGCTTCCATCTGCCAAGGACAGGAAAAAGTTGCACTTGTCCTCCTCATATCCTCCTGCAGCCCCACATGCTGGGATAGCACTGCAAGGAGCTGTGCTGATGGGGCAGTGTGGCTTTGCTGATGGTCCTTGGGGGCGAGTGAGCCTGGTTTGAATCATTCCTCTTGTGGAGATCCTTACCTAGTGCCAAAGTTTCGCTCCAGCCACACCCAGCAGCCGCCTCACCTGGACCCTTGGAGTGTCTGCAGGCGCTGCCAGTGCTGGGACCCTGCCGAGCACTCAGAGAGGTCTAGAGACAAAGTAGTTACTGGTTCGCCTTGGAAAGACCCTTCTTATTTCCATGGTGATAAAAATAAAATGTTTCTACCCTCTTTGCAAGGGCTCTCAAGCCTGGTTTGGGATAGAAAGGAAATAAATTTTTATCGTGGAGAAATGGAACACAGAAAATCTCTGACGCACCTGTCTACTTCTTTTGGTGCCTAAATACCTTTGAAAGTCCTGCCTTGAGTGCCAAAGTGATGATGGATCACACAGTATTTCCTTTTTATTATTGCACTGCATCCTTTGGGCCTCACATTAACATAATTAGGGCCATATGGCACCAGAATCTTTGTTGGTTCAAACCGATGCAGCTCCTTTGAAGTCAGAAAGCCTGTACCAGTTTATACCTGCTGAAGATTTGGTTTATGGTCTGGGAAATAAGAGTGGGGGGGGAAAGGGACCCAGGCACTTTTGTAGTTAATTAAGAACTACATAGATGTATTTGTGCCTCACTGCTGCTGTCCACCAGGAGCAGTGCCTAAAGTGCCTTCATGGCTGTAATATCCTTTGTGTGATTACCTCTCACTGTCAGCTGCTGTGCCTCTCCTTGTGACTCAGAGTGTTTCAGTGGCTGCAGGTAAAACTGCATGCAGTGAGTCAGAGCCAGCCAGCCACCTCTGGATAGCAACCAAAACCATCCCATTCCCATTCACTTGGTCGTAAGGAGGCAAAGAATTGCCTGAGCAACAGTAGCCTCTGTGCAAAGGAATTACTCTCACTTTTTTCCCCTTGAATTTATTGTGGAAACACTTGACACTTATAAGTAAATAAATTCTTATAAAAGTATCTGCTGGGTAACACCAAAAAGATAATGAAATGTAGAGAAAGTAAGTAACGTATACCCAAAGCACAAGGCCATGGAATTAGAGCCATGGAGCAGAGAAATATTGTGACTGGATGAAGCTTCAAAGCCTAGGACCACAATTCACACTCCTGAACCCTTATACAAGGCACCCAGATAAAAGTAACTTATACTGCCAGAAATGTTGCAGCTGGAGTCACTGAAAGCCCTGACCTGTCAGTACCTGGAAAACTCTGGTACTTGGCCACCTGGAAAGTAGAGTCATATTTTTTGAGAAATTGAAATGTGGGTTTGGGCATCCACATTCTGCCCAGTTCCTGTAGTGATCCTAAAATGATGTTTCAATTCCGAACACTTCCCAGTTTGGAGGCACTTCAAATTCACATCTAACCAAGGCTGGTCTTCAGTGGATCAGACACCCACATCCTGCAGGAGCCATGGTCTGAGCCAGAGGGCTGGCTGTCCTCCACCCCCTACCCCAACTCACATCCAGGGTACAGACCCATCCTGGGGTGCAGCAGCCCAGGTCACCACTGCACACATGAAATGCATTCCTGAAAGTCCCCCAGCAGCCCCAGCTGGCACTGAAATGGGCCCAATACAGAGTTTTCTGCTTCACAATGCTGTAGGTCACATGGAGAGAAGAATAACCTGAGTGCTCAGCTGTGGGCAGCAAATACCCAGCCTAAGTCTAGAGCCCAAACATGCCTTGGCCACTTTGCAAATGCCACACTCTACCTGTCAGCTGATCCACTGTGTGGTCACTGCCTTTTAAATAACCCCTTTTAATCATAAAATCACAGAATATGCTGAGTTGGAAGGGTCATTGAGTCCAACTCCTATGAAGGAAGGCAAATTTTGGTCTCAGAAGTCCTTGAGATGTGTAGCAAAGGGGGTCTGAGACTGTACTGTCTGCCCACTTTTTCCAGCTCTCTCAGTTTACCTAGGAATGTGTATTACCACTCCATGCAACACGAGCTCTTCCTGTGTCCTTGGGTGAGCATTGCGACCTCTCCGTGTTCTCAGGCACCGGGATTTGATTGGTGGTATTTATATCACAGGCATATCCATGACAGTGGTAGCTGTCACTGCCCATGGTGAGGGGGTTGGAACTGGATGATCTCTGAGGTTCCTTCCAACACAAACCATTCTATGGTTACATGATTCAATCAGATATAAAGGCAGCTCCTGAGAAAAGGGAAAGAATCAGCTCTTCCCAGGTGCCAGTAGGGAGAGAGCAGCAGCAAGACAAAGTGCAGAGGTGCCAGGCAGACCCCTTGCCAGCCAGGCACAGTGTGCCAGATGTTGCTGGAGCCAGGGATGCTGGGCAGAGGTTTGTGTTTGCTCTAGGTGTAGCTGATTTTCTAGATCACATCTGTTCTTAATCTTCTTCTACTATGCAAGTTAAATATTTCACAATGGTTTTATCAGCCAGCTCTCAGCTGGGACTAGGAGCTGGTTATTCTGAGGAATTTCCTGCTTCTAAGTTAGACTATCACAGGGCAGAGAGGGTTCATCTCTGACCACAGCTTCAGCACATGAGAACTCCTTCCGTATCTCATTGGATGGCAAAGTGATTTTATGCGGCCATTACCTCTTGGTAGCAATAATGAAGATCAGCAGCTTTTTGTTAGAAGATGTTCAGGTAACCAAAACAGTGTTAAGCTTTGAACAGACTAAAGAATGTGGATTTAGACAATGAGACCAAAACTTGGTCTGTGTGAGAAAGTTGCTCCCCCAAAAGAAATTTTAAAACCCTCCACCATCTCATATCTCATCAGTGCAAATCAATCTAGTCCAAATACAGAAAAGTTTTACTACTAACAGATTGCAAAAAGACTTGGCTAGTTGTGAGAATTTCTAGGAAGGGAAGAAGTGTAGGTCAGTGGGGATGGCTGTTTAGAGTCAGTCAATACAATATGGGGTCATTCAGTCCCTCATTCGTGGGAAGAGGGGAAGCTCTGGCTCCAGCAGCTTGGTGGAGTGAGGGACAGTACCTTCCTCGATCTTCTTCCTCTCTGTGATGCAGAAAAAGTGGAGAATTGTATTCTAAATGGCAACACACAGAGTAATTATCAAACTGTAGTGACTATTCTACCATAAAAATCAGCAATTGATTCCTTGTCTGCATATGCAGTAATGTGAATGAGGAAGTTGAATTCTTAGCACTTTTTGACTATCTCAACTTGAAAAATCCTAGCTTATCGTCAATGTTTTTGTGTTGATGCCACTGTTTTAATGTGGTTACATAACTCACAGCAATTAAAAGCATTTAATTAAACTTGTTTTGCAGGTTACATATCACTTTAACTTCACAAGTGCCCTACATGAAATCATCTTTGTACTTTGGGTAAGCATTCATTATATCCTATGCCACTCCAGCAAGGTTTGGCAGAAGTGTCACAGTCAAATTGATTTGGCAGAGCAGAGTCAAACACCTGCAGGTGCTGGAATACATGAAGAAAATTGTTGGGGGCGGGGGGCTCAAAACTGCATAATTCAGACTTCTTTAGCCCTATCTCAAACCAGCATAGAGTCGGGACAGTGGAAGATATTGAGCTTTGACCTTCAAAAGCCTTTATGCATTCAGGTTTCAGAGCAGGGCACTTCCCTGGACATGGATAAGTAGCAGAACAGGGATAATGCTGCTTAAAATGTAGATGTTGGAGAAACTGGAGTGAGAGCTGTTTTGCTTGGCTGTGACAAGCCAAAAGACTGGGGCTCAACCTTCCCCTCTCCTGGTTTAACTTTATGTTTTGCCTAATGCTGGAACGACACAAAATGCTCCTGGCAAGGGGAAGACATGAGTTTCCATCTGCCCATGGTGAGGACAAGGTCAGACCTAGACTGATTACTCCTTTCTGGGAGTTCTCCGCAAGCTGTGGTGTTTCTGCACTCATTCAGGTGTTGAGGAAGCCACTGTGTCTTCTCTGGACTTCTCTGGCCTTTGTGCCTTGTGCTAGGGGCCGGAAAATGACCATCCCCTTAAGCAGAGAGTGGCTTGAGAGGAGGCTAATGGGCAAGAGGAGGGAACCCAGGAGAAATGTGAGAAATGGTTGATGATAAGGAACAACCCATGTAGGGAACCACATTCATAGTCCCATGTAAAGCTTTTCCTGGCTGGCAAGGGAAGAGGTATGTCCTGGAGCATATCACCAAGCTGGTGCCTATGCCAGGCTGGCAGCATTGGCAGCCACCTGCCCGTTCATCACACCCTGGTTCTGTCTGAGTCCATCACGGAGACCATCACCAGCAATCCTGGCATTGCCCTGTGCTGTTTGCTCTTCCTCCCACTCCCCTTTTCTCTCTTACACCAGCTAAAAGTACCCAGATGTTTCTGAAATGCATCGAGTCCCAGCAGTGTCCACCTCCAGGTGACTGGAACCCCAAATATAAGCTGCTCCAACCTATTTCCCACTTGACTCCAAGCACTCCCAGCTTGTTACCATTGACTCTTTTGGCATAATTTGGTCACCTTCCTCTAGGGCCCAGGTCCCTGTCATCTAGCTTCAGCACCAGGCAGAGGAACATAAGGTTGGAGCAAACCTTTGCCTCCTCAGGGAAGCATGACAGGAGGGGAAACAGTCAAACCCCTTTGGACTTCATATCCCTGGTATAATACTATTAACTGACTTGGCAGGAGTAACATAAGGCTTAATTATTAGCTGTTTGTAAAGAGCATAAAGATAATTTGAAGTGCAAGATGATGTATTAACCTGAAGAATTAGTCTAATTAAATGCTTGAAATTGCTATTAGATACCTAACATTATTAGAGTGGAGGCTTTATATCAATATTGTAATGCAAGCACAGTTTTGATTTTCTGTTTTGAAAAATGCTGCCATAAATTTAATTACTGGTTAATTATTTTATCCCCAACAGTCATATTTTAATATGTCTTTCATGCAGACGTGACTAACAACGGTTTTTGTTTCCAAGAAATTAATGCCTGAGACGAAAACACGGGAAAATATCAATTTTTTTAAGAAAAACCATCTTTCAGAGGACTATAGTATGCAAATTTGTCTCCACAGTGAATTGATATGGACAGAAGTGTAAACTTTCCATCCAGGCAGATTCAGAGTTCTCTGGGATAAAGGGTTCATGATGCAGAATCTAAGAGTTGTTCATGAAAAGCGTATTCCTGTTCCCCTTTCCTATCCCCTCCCAGTGTTCCCTTGGGCCAGTAACAGTACCCTGACCTCATTGTGAACCATGCTGCGGTGCTAACCCTTGGGAACCATAACCCCACAATATAAGAAACAATTTCTAGGAGACTGAATCCCTGAATCAGCTTACTGTAGAGTAAGACGAGTGGCAAAGCAGAGGAGAGGTGGGAAGAGACTGTGCAGCCAAGGGTGGAGGAGAAAGCAAAGCAGGAGCACTATTTTAAACACCAACTCCTCCCAAAATGACTTTATTTGTAACATAAAGCCGTGCTGTCATAGATGAGGGGCAGCCACCATGGCACACAACTGTCAAGCAGGAGAAAACGATTAATAGCAATGCAAACCCATTGTGATCAGAGATGCAGTTGATCTCAGGCCTGCTGCAATATAGATTTGCCAAGGACAGAAGCCAGGAACAAGAACAGTTCCACTGAAACCTCTCTCCTGCTTCCCGATCCTTGCAGTACCATAAGGAAGTAGGTCAAGAGCCTGTGTTTGACGGTGCAGTGCTGGTGAAACTGAGCAGACATGCACCTACTCTGCACAAAGATAGAAAACATTCGTGTCAGCTCCAACCAAAGGCTCAGCCAGCCAAAAATCATGTTGCCAACAGGGATCAAAAATGGACACCTAGGGAAAAATATAAGGAAAATGCAAATGTAGCATGACACTTGCCCCATGTACTCTATCAGCCTACACATGCCTATAGCTTTCGGGCTCAGGCACTGTGCAAAGAAGCATTTCATTCTGTGAGTTTTGAATTTGCATCTCTTATCTTTGTTTTCATCTTGTAGTGACAGTAAAAGCAGGCAGTTCTTCTCAGCTGGCCCTCTTCATGATTTTACAGACATGTATCTCCAAGTCCTCAGTTGCCTCTAGTGGTAGATGAATTGAGGCACACATGGATCTTCCTCATGTAGCGACCATTCTCTGCCTCCTCTCCTCCCTGCTGGCCTTTTTGGGTATTCCCTTTCTGTGTGTGGGAAGCTGGATCCTTCATGGATGGCAGAAAGGACAATATTCTGTAACCTGTAAAGTAATAAGCAGGACATAAAAAGAGCACAGCCAATACCATAAAAATATTGGTCACTCAATTCCCAGAGGAGATACAAGTGAGAAGACCGGGGATCCTACACATGTTCTTTTTCTGTATCAAGGTCTGTCAGTGAATTATCTTTCAATCTTCTAGGAAAAACTGCTGTTAGTTTTTCCTGGTATAAGACTATTTAAGGAAAATTCTACTGTTCCTTTTTTAACCAAATACTTTGGAGACTTTCCATACAGCCATGATTAGTCACTACTGACACATCCCATCTACACTGCTCTCAGAGCTGCACACCATGCCCACTGTATGACCTCTGAGCGAATTGCTTAAAATGTATTTAAGTGATTTTAAGTGAATCCTTTTTAAGAGGTACTCCATGTGCTTAAGGTCAGGTGTTTTAAGGACCTAAATGTGCAGGTAGGCGTTTGTCAGAATTTGGATGTAAGGGTCACAGGTACATCACCCACCTAAGCACTACAGGAAACTGCACTAGAGCTGAGAAACCCATGAAAGTCACATTACAACCCTAAAATACTGTGGAGAATTTGGAAATCACAGTCTGTGTTTTATTTTATAGGTACTTTTATTTTTACTTTTCTTGCCATTTCCTCGGTATCTCCATCCCATAAGAAGAAGCAAGAATGCGTGAAATAAGGCATTCAAGAGGAGGGGCGTATCAAGTGAAGTATCTCCAGCAAAAAAAAAAAAGGAAATATCAGTATTGTTGTGCAAAGCCTCAATAAGACCTCATTTGGTCATCCTAAAGTAAGGAAAGATGGATTCAAACTGGAGCAAGCTCAGAGAAGAGTAGCTTGAATGGCTGGAAGAACTGGGAGTCTATTAGACATGGAGAAACAAAAATACCTTGGCTCCTTAAACAATCACATGCAAGATTGTGTTGTATAATATGGCTGTTATACAACATGAGAATACATGTGAAACATAGAAAAGATGCTTAAGGAAAAGGAAAATGTTGGTGCAGCAAATTATTTATAAGCTAGCCATGAATAAGGTTAGGCTGGAAATTGGAAAGAAGTTTCTTCCAGAGGAATGTCACTCTCTGAGCCTTTCCCAGAGAAACAAACAGTCCAGTCAGTTCTAAGCTTAAACAGTTTGTGAAAGGGATTATATCATAAGGCCACAAGATTATATCACAGCAAGTCTCTGCCAGTCCTGTTTGCCAACATCCTTATACCCAGATAGAGCTGAGCCAGACAAAAACAGCCTACATGAACGGGGAGCTTGGCACAGGGACCAGACTGTGAAACTTCCTTGTAAAATTGCAATCAGAAACCTCCTTTTGGGAGATCCACTGAAGAAAGCAGAACCATTCAGTAAGTATTTCTGTACTGGCAAGAGAGAGAACAGAGGGTTTCTATGGCTTCCTGGTCCATTAACAGCACAATGGTGAACTTGTCAGAGAATCAGTGGGTCCAGGTAACTTGAACTCTAGAGCCACAGAGGAGTTAGGGGAGGGAGACTTAGTGCACTGATGATACATTGGAAAACCTGGATAGTTCAAGAGGGAAGAAATGGTCCCATGTTAAGGCAGTCACACATGGAAATCAAGATTATTTGCATTACTACAGGCCAGGTATCCCACCACTCTCAGCCAAGGTAATGGGAATAATTCCATTAGCAAGATTTATTTCACAAAGAAGGCACCAATAAGAACATAATTCATGGTTCACTGTCTTATTCAGACTAGTTTCATTTAATTATTGGCGAGACTGAACAGCTGCGTGGTGGTGGTAAACAGGCCTTTTCAGAGCTTGGTGCTCCTGTAGCATTGCTATTATAAAGACCAGCACACACTGCCAGTAAAGCACACATTAATTGGACTGTGAACACTGTCTCAAACAGTGACTGTCAGTGGGGAATCATCTAATGATGAACTGCAGGGATCAGTGTATACTCAATGCTACTCAAAATTTTCTACACTGTTCTGGGAGCAAGTACAAGAAAAGCTGCCGAGATATTGCTGTAGGTGACACAAAGTTTGACAGAATGATAAATAATGATGACGATAAGGCTGTCATCCAGAATCATCTGGAGAGAGAGCTAAATTGAGCCGATTTGAACAACCTGTGTTTTAAATTAGAGAGATGGAAAATGACAGATTTCATAGCAAAGGACGCTGACCATCTGCAGAGTGAGGCTGCCTCTGAAAAGCCGTTACACCAGAAGGATTGAGGGATCCTATCTGTCAAGCAACACAGTATGAACTCCCACGGTGACAGAAAATGATAAAGCAATTTCTGTCTGTACAAGCAAGGAAGTTGTTTAGTAGCAGCAGAGAAGATATTTTGCCTCTCTAATTGTCTAAAGCTGATCCTGAAAAAAATTCTTGCAGATCTGGTGCCCTTTTTAAAGTACTCTGGCAAACTGGAGAAGTTAAGAAAAGTGTCACGGGAATTAGCCGAGCAAAACACTTCTAATGAGAAATACAGACTCAGCCTCCTCAAATTATCAAAAACAAGAGTGATGGGAGTTTGACTACAGTATATGCATTTGTTTTGCAAAACTGAAACCTGAAAAAAAGAAAGGGATAATAAAAGCTATGGCTGCACACTGTAACCAGGTGAATTTTGAGGAAACAAAAGGCACTCTTCTAACAGCACGTGTGCTGCAGTATCAGAAATCATAACCTGTGGTGTGTTCATCCAGTGAGCACTGCACACCTGAGCAGCCACACGTGAGCTGCAGGGCTCTGAGGAGGGGAAGTGTGTGGTTCCATTAAGTTCTAATTCCTTACTGCAGTTTGGAGAGTACTGTTGCTGTGTATAATGGGACAGCAGCTCTCACTGGACTGCTGATGGACAGCACGGGATATCCGTGAGCCATGGCATGCATGAAGCCACTGCGCATATGCCTTTCATACACTCATGAATTGGGCTTATTTCTGTCTGCAAACCGTTGTGGGATGGAAAGAAACAATTTGTGAGTTGGGTCACATAGCAGGACAATGCATAACGATATTAATTGAGCCTGACAGCACAACACTCCAAGTGTTGATGAGTTCAAGCTTTTTTAAGTGCAGGCCAACATCCTCATTACAGCCAGAGCTCGGTGCTGATTGAAATCTGACCTTTTGTGCTCCTGGAGTGCCCGGGGCTGTGGGCATCCCTCCCAGCCACCACACTGGCAGCAGAAACTGTTTAGTCCCATGCTGGTCCAGCCCTTTTATGGGAGGCTTGTGTCAGATCTGCCACTTGTGTGAGTAGCCTCAAAGTAGTCAGGCTGAGAGCAGAGAAGCAGGTATAGGAGAGCCTGGTCTGGCAGCTCTGGAAGGGTTGGCACTGACCCCAGGCTGACAGGATATTGGAGGACACTTGGCTGAAGCCTCTCCAGTGGGTCACCAGCACAGGGAAGGGGATGTCAGCCTGGCTGTGAAACCAGAAAGCTGTGATGGAGGCTGAGCAAAAGCTCCTGGGCAGCATATCTTCCTGTCCTGGGTTGCAGTGTATTCTATTACCATCCACAGGAGCTGCTGAAACCAGGTGGGGCAGTGTTTCCTTGCCTCCTCCCCCCAGACTATCTTTCTGTTAATGGCCCATCATTGTCCTGCCACATGACTCAGAGATAACTCCCTCCAGACCATCTTCTGTTAATGAGCCTAATCAACACCTGGCCTCATGACTCATTACCCCACTGTGAGATGCTCCACCCAGAGGGAGGAACCAAGCATCCCATCGTGGATATAATCTGAGATTCTGAACACCAGAGACAACCTTTCCACTGGATCTCCAGAGGACAGGAGCTACACAGCCACCACTGGACCTTCTGAGGAAGAGCAGACCCTTTTTCTACAGGATCACTGCTTCAGAGGACTGCAGCCACAGCCCTGATTAACAGGGTGTCTGGTTGTAGCCTGACTCTATCAGTTTAACCCAGTGTTTTCTGCCTTTATTTTTGGTTTTTGTTTTTCCTTATTTTATTTCCCTATTAAATTGTTATTCTGACTTGGTGTTTCCCACTAGTTTGTTTTCAAACTAGTACATTTCCCTAGCCTTTGTTTAATTTAACTGTGAGAGGTCTTTTAGGAAACCAGGAGCCTCAAAAGCCCAAAGTAAGCACAGAGAAAGGCACTGATAACATAGGAATTTGATAGATCCCAGTGAGGACATTTTTCCATGGATCATGTGGAGTCTGGATGTGCAAACAGAGCAGTGGGTGAGCCTATGGCTGAGGAGCAGACACCCAGCTCTGAAGCTGCAGGAAAGGCAGGCAGACAGCCTGCAAAATCAAAGACGTGTTGCTGGGCAGTGTGCAGGAGAGAAAACCTGGGAAAAGCTCACATAGTTTGGGAACTGTGATTCAAAGAAAGCCAGTTCTGCATGAAGTTGCTGCTCCTGTCTTCAGGAAAGTAGGACTTTGTACTTTCTTGTGACAAAGCAGCTGTCTAAAAATGTTTGAACTCATCTCCAGCTTTCTCTCTGTAACTGGATTTCTTTTACAAAATCCTGAATTTTAGTGAGCTACTTGGGTTAAAAAGTTCAATTGATGTTTGAGAGTTTGAACTCTGTGTGTGTAAGTTTAGGCACCCCAAATTATGTTTCAGCTTCCAATCGAAGGCAGCAGCTTTCTCTGCAATGTCAGCAGCCTGACTGGAAGAGCACTTTTCTAATGAGGGAAATGCAAAGTATAGCCAGAGAGAATTTAGGAGACAGACCAGAAAAAGACAACTTCAAAATATTGTTGGAAATGAGCTCATTAAATGTGCATGTTTTGATCTCTGCATCCCACACAATTCAAAGCGTCCACTGGCTGCATATCAAGGGCGATGGAAGGATCAATTCCTATCAAGGACCTCAGCAGAAGTACGCAAGGATTTAGGTGCCTTGTTTCACTTGTGGTTTTTTAATCTTCTGCTTATGTGACTGCATTTCATTTTACACTTTGAACCCAAGAGCAAAGGTGCAGTGAGGGACAGATGTTGGGAGACTAAAACACGGACAAGCAGCAGGGCCTAGGATGTCACAGTACGTAAATAGGGGCCATGGAATGTAAACATGGGAGAATGGCAGGGTCACAGGCAGTAAATAGGGGCTGTGCAAGGAGATCCTGTATAAACATGGTATGTCTGGCAGGACATGCTCTGAACACAGGGGTTTGGCAGGAAGACTGAAGGAGTTAGGTCCCTTCTCCTTGGAGAAGAGAAGGCTTAGGGGAAAGCTCATCACAGTGTTCCAGTACTTATGGAGTGGCTGTAAAGAGGATGGAGAGTGTCTCCTCATAGGAGAAACACAGGAGTGTGGCAGGGCCATGAGCTACCCCCACTGAGAGGGTGGGAGAAGGAGGATGTTCATGTATGTGGAAACAGAGCAGGTCAGGACATGAGAAAATAGCAGATCTCTGGAATGGAGAAATTTGGAAAAGCAGGCCCCCTGCTTAGCAGCACAGCAGTACTGCATGGCAAATGTGACAGCACAGGGAGGAGGCTTTGGTCCTCAGATGCTATAAGGGTAAAAAAGGTGGGGAAAGCATCCATTCCTTCTTAAGGATGTGTGTATTACTTGCCATAAAAAGCAGCATGAGACAGTTTGCCTTTCCACAGGGAGAAAGACATTTTGGAGACAAAGTCAATATGGACATAAAGGAGATCCTCTTCTGGAAGAAAGTGTTCTGTGGAGAAAAATGAACTGTTAACTGGTAACTGATACTTTACTGGTTAAACTGGAATCAATCTTATGTGCTTCTGCTTCTGGTCTCATTGTTTCCACTGGATTTCATTGGGCTGAGCGTGGGAATCTCACTTCTGTTACCACACCCATAAAGATGATCCATGCTGAGAAGATGATGTCTTTGCTCCACTCACCGCATTTATGGTGAAGCTGTTCTTGTACCAGCGTTTGTAGAGAGCAATGTGGGAAAAACAAATATGTCACTCTGACAGAGACAAGGGGATTGGATTAAACCAAGTGGGTCAAGACTGGGTAATTAGGAGTTCAGCTAGAGCATCTCAGTTAGTTGGCATGAACCCCCTCCATCCTCTCCTGTCTCATCACATGTGACACAGATCCAAGAGCTCCTTGTATGTGGCTTGTCTGCACTTCATCCATGGAAAACATTGAGTAAGAGGTGATGTGAGCCAGCCTATGCTAAACCAGGTCAAAGCTCTAACGGGGCGCAGAAACCATTATGGTAATTTCCCTGCTCCACCCATGAAGGACTACAGTATATATTTCTATAATAAGAGAAAAAAGTCATTAAATGGGATTCCAGCTGCAGATGTACTTGTTTGTCATAACAGAGGTCATTGACATGTATCTGAATCAAGGAAGATGACTAAGAATTTAAGAAATCTGGGCATGTATTATTTATGGAAAGAGAGGCTCAGCAAGGAGCTGTGTGGCAATTGCTGGGGGCGGAAGGACTCATGGTGTCTGGGTAATACTTTGTGTAACCTGTCTAGGAAGGGAGAAGTCATCTGATTCAAGGAGAAAAGTATACAGATAACTAAAACAACTGCAGGAGGTTGTTGCACGAAGGCTCCCAGGAAGGAATAGAATGGACATTAGGATGCATTTTGGGAAACATGAAAGTTCTGTAAAGCACTGAGCACACACATGGGTCTGAAGTTTCTTTTAAAGGCTGTGTTCACCACAGCTGAGGGCAAAGTCCAGTAAACATATGAGGTATCATCCAAAATCCAGTAAAATGGCATAACCCCCCTCCCCTGCCATGATACACAGAGGCAGCAGAAGTAAGTGCAGACATCCAGGGCATCCAAGTCTGCTCCACCCTCAGCAGCAGGGAGGGGATCCAGGGGTCAGCCCTGAAAAAGAAGAGAAGCTCTGAAACACAAGGACCAGCAAAGGCTTGGAGAGCAAAATATCTCCTGTGTGCCTTGGACAGCAATCCCTGCAAGGGGTAGGTTAACAGCTCTTTTTCCTTCTACACCTTCCGGGCTTTAGGGTAGGACCCCTGTTTTTCAGACCTCTGTTTTCTCTCTTGCTCTTCCAGAGTGACCCCATCTCCCCTGGGTCCTCAGCTCTTCCCTCAGCCTTCAGCCTGCCATTGCCTCAGCCCCTGGCAGGAGTTCAGTGATAATATAAATCCAAATAGAATTTGGTGGATTTAAGCCCAGCCTGCCTATCACTGTGCTTCCCTACAAGCAGACATATCAATGTCATGGGAAAATTGAAAAGAAACTTAAAATACAAACCCATTTGAGGAGAGCTAGTCCAGAACAAGTTTGAATCTGATCATACTTTATGGTTTAAATATAAATACCTTCAAGGGAAAAAAGAAAAGCCAATATACAAAAGAGATAATGTAATGGAAATAATGTTTCCCTGCCCAGGATAGAGCTGCCAGCCTGAGCCCTGGCTGGTGTTCACACAGAGCTACCTCACACCTACTGGGTGAGGATGAGGCCCCACAGCCACATTTTATTGACACATTGATGCAGTGCAAATAAAGTAGGTCTGGAGCTGTGGCTGCTACAGGCAAGAGGGAAGGAAATGAGCCAGCTATGATGTCTTTGTATACTTGCAGACTACAGGAATGTGTTTTGTTGGCCTAATGGTAATCTGGACTTTGAAATCCCGCTCATTCCCATTTCTCTCTCCCATGACACAAAATAATTCTTCAGGACTGTCTCTAACCCCCAAACTCCTTGGAGCTTGTTCTGTGCAATGTTACACCACTGGGGCTCCTCACAGTATTGTGTAATGCGGTGAGATCACAGACGAGCTCAGTCCTTGTGGCTTGCGCTATCTTGCCTGCCTGATGGTTAGCTGCACTTTAAAAACTAAAGAACCATTCCTGTAGGATTACAGCTGTAATTCTTAATAGCAACAGGAAACACAGACATGCAAGTGATCCAGACAAGCAAGAAATCCATTGATGTGGAGAAGTTTTCTGCTTATGTCTATAAGTTCATATGCTGTGGCCACAGTTTGGGAAATTCAGCCTTTATTTGTCTTACTGTGCTTTACAAACACATATGGATGGGTTAATTGTGGAGTCTGGTAGAGGGGCAAGGACAAGAGCAGTGTTTTCAGATGTGATATTTAGCCTCTAAATGTTAAATAGAAACCTGAGCAGTATTCATGGGTTTAACCTCTCAGCAGATGCACCATGATGCTTAGTTTAAAGAGTCTTTGAGAATCAGGAACTACCATCCCATGGTGGGATTTTCCTCTGAAGTGAGTCATTGGCCTTTGTCAAACTCTCATGTTAAAAGGTTATTGACATGTGAGTCACAGAGACCAAGCACTCCAGCTTCCACGAGTTTGCCCTCCTTGAACAGTCAGGGTTTTTTTGCAGCCTTTTTAATTACACAGAGACTCTGAAAAATACAGTCTGAAAATAAGCATGGCATGTTTTGCTGAACTGTATCCTGACCAGGAAGTCTGAGCAACAGAGATGGGACTCAAAGCTGTAGCCTTCGTGACTTATTTAGCTTTCTAACCACAATTAAAATCTCAGTGCATCATCACGTAACAAGTGAGTACACTTGATCAAAAATAAGGTTGTTTGGAAGCTTCAGACAGTGGTCTGATGGTTATCACAGAATCATAGAATTCTAGAATGGTTTGGGTTGACAGGGGCTTTAGAGATCATCCAGTTCCAACACTCCCACCATGGGCAGGAACAACTTCCACTATCCCAGGGTGCTCAAAAACCCATCCAAACTGGCCTTGAGCACTTCCAGGAATGTGGCATCCACAACTTCTCTTGGCAGTCTGTACATATTTTATAGGTATTTGTGTATGTTTTATTCACTAAAATTAAAAGAACTACAGTTTTAAAAGCTTATCATATGGATGTGTGAATACGCTGATGCAGGATGGGAAAAAAGAATACACAGCGTCATCACTAAGTATTATTTAGGTCCCCTGGGGAGTGTAAAATCTGTTCTGACTGAAGGGACAGGAGCACCAGGTTCCCAGCAGCATGCTGGCAGCTTATGGGGTCTTTTGGTCTCCTCCAGGATCAGCATTCACCCATCCTGTTGCTGTTTTCCTGATATCTATTACCTGTTCTTCACTGTTGACTACAAGCAGTTAATGGATAATGAAAATATGTTTTGGGAGAGATTTATACAACCACATTTTATCACTGGGTCATTTTCTGTTGGCTTGTGTGGCTATAAACTGGAGGGAATGGATGCCTTTAAAACAAGCCCTTTGGTCAGAGAGGATGAGCTGTGGTTACAAAATGTTATTCACTGTCTAGAACAGACTGAGAGGAGAAGATTGCAAATACCCAAGATCTTAAACATCTACACTTGGAAGTAAAACAATGACATTCAGTCACTCTAGGCCTGGTGTTGGCATTGGTAACTTGCCCTCAGATCATTCTCTGGGCTGTTTTTCTGCAGCAATGCCATCCCAGGCTGATTATAGACCAACCCCAAGACAGACAGAGGACAGGACTGTGCCTGTGGGTCTAGCCTGAGGGCCACAAAATGAAGATTGACAAGAAAGTAGTTTCCTGTTTGTTTGATTAAATACAACTACAAAATTAAGATAAAACATATCCATAGCCCACTGGAGGTGTGTTGTGACGCACCACTGAATGTTTGTAAAATGATTTGGAAGTGAAAAACGCTGCAACAATGCAAAGCCGTGTTCTTATGAAAGACAGTTGATTGCTTCTTTTATAAGGCCACAAAGTCCAGAAAAGCAGAGTAGAAATCAGCATGTCTCCAGATGTCTGGCAGCAGTCCTATCCCTGGCAGCAGCTGCAGCTCTGACACAACCTGATGCTGCAATCTTCTGGAGAGAAGAAGAAAGCTCTCTAGCACTCAGTGACTTCAGGATGCCCACTGAGTGTTGTTATTTATTCAGAGGGGTACTGCTACACCCCCCAAATCAGGAGTTCAGGTCTGAACTCAGCTGCCATCACAGTGACTGGTGTGGCTTGAGAAAAAACTCACCATCCCTTAATCACCAAATCTGCAGCATTTCTGACTAAAGGCCTGTGAGTGAATGCTTCTTCAAAGAAGCTGGCAATTGGTGTCCAGTGCATTTTGAAAACTGGCAAAACTATACAATGGCAAAACAAGCACTGCTCTTGAATTTTCAGCAGCATTTGTGCTATGAGGATCAATGTTTGTATACATTTGTGAGTCTATTAGGACACAAGAGCATGAAAATCTTACAGGGGCAGGAATACACACAGCACCTGTCAGTAGTTCTCTTGAAGAAGGTTAAATCCTTAATTTTATTGAAAAACCTCTGTAGGATATACTGCCGTGGAGACTGATCACTCCAGAGCACAGTGTGAGCAGTTTATAGCTCTGTACTGAGAAATCTTGCTATGCAATGAGGTGCAAAATATTTTTCAATTCCCTCATTGCCAGTATCGAGTTGCCCACCATATTATTTGAAATATATTTCTTGACTGAAAGGTTATTGCAGGGATCTACTGGAAAAGCAGTGAGCCCCTGTGCACTGCTTGTTTGGCTTCTGAAGGGCTCTTGGTGGGCATCCTACCCAGTTTGCTATCACCTTCTGCTGCACCCCTTCAGCTGTGCTGGGGCAGAAGAGGATGTTTTTATTTTCAGTGGGGATGCTTTCAGTAATGCTGTGGATAAAGGGGTTTTAGTCAGTGGTGTGCTCACCCTCCCCTCCTGGGCAGGGCTGTGCCCTCTGCTCCAGGTGACATGGCTGTTCATGAGACAAAGGACTACACAGCCTGGTGTGAAGTCCTCAGTTTAACCCACAGTAGTGGAGTTATTATGGACAGGCATGGTTCAGCCACTGGGAACAGGAGTCAAGCAGCCTCTGTGCCAGGCCCAGCTCTGTTACCCTGTGGGACCAGCAGACCACAGGAAAAGGTACAGGGCAAAGAGTATAAAAGTCATCACCTACCCAAAGCCCTTCCCTTTACCGTAAATGCTGATTTAAATGCAGTTGCTGATTTAAACTTGCATTTCAGGATCATCACCAACTTGTGCAGAACAAAATGCCTTCCCTTCCCATCCTGTAAGCAAGAAGCAAAATGACTTTTTAGGAAAGCTGTGTAATTCCTGCCTGAAATTAAAGTGCAGATTCTTTTTGGTTCCTCCAAGCTATTTTTTTACAGTTTCTTAAGCCACAGATGAGAAAAAAGCACAACAAAAATCCAATTAAGGAAAAGCCTTGGGAAAGAGAAAGTGCTTGTTGTTTAAACGTGAGCTGCAAAGGTAGCTAGGAAAGGTGGGTTAAATGCAGAGCCTAAATATCCAGCAGCCATAATTGTTATCTGAGCCTCTGCACCATTAGTGATGCAGCAATACTGGTTTGGGTTTTCCCCTCCACTCTCCAGGTTCACATGTGAGCAGGTCTCCACAAGCTCCTCACTTACTGGTCTGATGAAAAATTGGTTTGAAAAATAAAACTCTGTTAGAAAAAGAAAGTGTGTGAACAGGCAAAGTAACGATCTTGGAGCTCTAGAAAAAAAATCCTGGCTCCAAATTATTCTACATGGGGAAAATTCATCAGGTGCCAAGAGGAAAAAAAAACAAAACTGAGAGCCTTGTTTTGATTTCCATCCATTCCAGCTGATCACTTGTCTCCAGGCTGAGTGTATCTTTTTAAAGAGAGCTTCTTATTCAGTGAGCCACAAGCAGTGACTGCAGGGAGAAGGCACAGCCTTGTTTTATGTAGGATGTTTCAGCTGCCAATGAAAAGATCTTCCTTCCCTGAATGTTGTAAAACCTACACCACCAAACTGTGCCATAAGTGATGTGCTTTGCAACAGGATTTCCTTGTACTCCACTAAACACAGACAACCTGAGACCCACTTACCTCACTCACCCATGGAAAAGGAAATGGGATGAAGAATTAGAAGAAGGAACAAGACAACAAATGCAAACACATTTGTCATTCGTTCCTCACCTGACTTTTGTACAGGCCCTTTCTCCTCTGTCTTTCTCTCCCTTTGACCTGTATGTTTAAAATCACTCTGGAGGGCTTCTGCCTTTTTCAGTTTGCTGGCCTTGGTGGAAGGAAAAATTCAGCTTTATTAATTTAAGCTATCTGGCAAAAGGCTTATTTTCTCAGATGGCTGCACAGATGCAAAAGGCCACAGACTGAACAGTGCTAATCCACTAGGTAAAATGAAGACAGAGTTTTATGGGCAAGAAGGAGTTTTTTGCAGAGTGACAGAATCTGCAGCTAGAAAAGACCAGAAGAAAATAAATCAACTCCCTCTACGGATTAAATTCTCCCAGTGGCACAAAAAGGGAGCACAGCTGTACTAAGGTCCTGGGCGTATATTTGGTTAATTAGATATTTTTCCTCCTTCCCAACCAGGATAGCTTTGTTTTATGTCTGCACCTCTCTCCGGTTTAGCCAGTCCCAACATGATGGAAATGCTTGTTCCATGCTGCTCAAAGGCACAGGGATTCCTGTCTTTGGCAGGGAAAACAGGGAAAGCTGTGTGTGTAAACATACATATACACATATATATCACCTCTTCTGGAAGCTATGAGCACTGACAGCTCCTAGTTCAAACTGAAGTAGCTCAGGTATATGCAGGGATCTGTTTGTATGTATTATTCAAGTAAGTATGTGTGTAGATAAATACAAAAAAATGCACAAATGGCTGCATACTCCAAACAATATATTTCCATATGAACTCATTTATCTTGAGAGGCAGGCAAGGAGCAGTTTCTGGAGCAGCTTTCTGCTGGAAAGACTGAGAGTGATCTCCCTTTGGTCATTTAATGAGTGGTGGGGTCAGATTGAGATCTCTGAGGCTTTCAACACTTAGTCTTCTTTCTCCAACTTATTTGTCTTTCTTTCTCATATTATGCAAGAGATGAGACGCTCTGATAAAATCTCTTCTTGTGGGAGAACATGACTCAGTTTTCACAAGTGGGTACCCCATGAAACAGAGCCATCATCCCCTTGCAAGTCTTCATATAACCAAAATAATATCAGAAGTGGAGGCAGGAGAGAAGCAGGGTCAGAGGAGTGAAGTGGAGGAGGAAGTCATAAACTTCCTTCTGTATTATTTGCACCCAGCTCCTACAGCTTCTGAATCACAACTATGTGAACAAATAACTCACAGTCATCTGCAGGAGATCACCACAATTGTAATAATCACCCTTTTTACTCCAGAATTTTCAAGGTTCAAGTATTAGTGGCACAATATATTTGTACACATCCAACTTACACCTCTATTACGGTGGGGGGGTGTCTCATTCCTCTAATCTCATTCAGCTGTAGAACTTCTATTGAATGTGTCTGGGAAGAAAATCTAATGGAATAAACCAGATCTATATCCACCAAGGGAGACAAAAACTCAAAAATTCATTGTTTCCTCAGACCCAAGAGTAGATATACCTAATTCAACCACAAATTGCTGGGCTGAGCAGGGTTCATGGCACAGCCAGGAAGAATAATTCCTTCCCGTGCAGGAATTACCATGTTAAACTCCCTGACCTGGGTTACACAGGAGGTCAGATTAGATTATCACTGTCCAAAATTCTGCTCCCAGAAACCAACTTCCAGTGCCCATCTGGCTGCAATCCCAGGTAAACATGAGGAAAGGAAAAAAGCAAGCATGTGGTCAGGGTATCTCATTTCTGTGTGCTGTGGTGGAGGGCTCTCACTGCTGTCGGTAAGAAGGCAGCAGACCTTCCTGAAAACAAGAAAAACTTTAACAGATGCCAGGGGGGAAATTTTAGGGTCATCAGTGGCCAACATAGAGCCCTCCCAGCATGGCCTTGTGTGCATGCAGGCAGTCCCTGCTGCTGATTCAGGGCTCCCAGATGCCCTGAAATTGGTAAAATACAGAGAAACTCCCCTGTGGCACAGTGAGTCGCAGAGGTACAAACCATTGCAAAGGGCAATGCTGCCAGTTTGTTCCATCCATTCCAGGACTCTCCTCTGGGCCATTGCATCCCTGCTGGAGAAAGGGATGCCACCTTGCCCTATGCAGCCACTCAATAACCACTTCTGCCCATACGAGCCCCAGTGAGAGACCAAACAAATTCTGCTGCCTGTCTTCTCTCCACTGCAGCAGCCAGCCCGCAGAACACAGACCTGGAATGGTGTATTCTCATGCCATGGATAGCCACAGTCATGCCAGCCCCATACATCTGAAGGCCACAATATCACTGGGGAGGAAGCAGCTCTCTCCAGTCAGCCTAAGCAGCAGACCTTTATTTCTCAGAGTTGCATGAACATTTCTCAGTAGCTGCTCACCTGCCAACAGAGGCAGCAGAGCCTGTTTCCCTGGTTTGTTGGTGCTCACTTCCAGCTCACACTTATCCCTAAAGCTCCGGGATCCCTTTTTAGCACCTCCTGTGTGAAATGCTTAGGCAGATGGTACCAGCAAGGCTTAAGCTTTCTTTTGAGGTGCCATGAAATCACCTGCCCATCCCTGATTACCAAACACTGGCCTCCATCCACTTGTCCTTTCCCCACCCCTGGGCGGCTGGTGAGCCCAGAGCTGGTCTGTGACTAACGGCAGCATGAGCAAGCGAGGAGGCCATCGGCCATCTAAATCAGCTGAATCAGAAGGACCAGCGGAAAGGAAAAAGAAAAGCTGTGTGAACAAGCACTAACCGCTTACAAGCTGCAGCATGAACATCAGGCACATTAGTGACTCACGGGTGAAATGCGTGACAGCGACTTCGGTGAGTGCTGGGAAGGGCTTCGCGCTTGGGCGGTGGGAGCGGAGGGTGTGCGGTGGAGACACAGCCCGGCCAGCCAAGTGTTTCCCACGCACATTCCTCTACTCCATGCACTATGAAATTCGGTCAGAAGATAAAGCATGGAAGCAGAAAGAAATTCCTAGGAGGAAAGCGAAACAGAAAAACAAAACAGCATGGTAATTTCTTGCTTGTGAAGAGCGGTATTTCCATGTGCGGGCTTGCTCCACCCGCAATTTTACATGTGTACAGTGATTTCTGATACATGCCTCTGGTAAGAAGCTTGATCTGTCTCAGGAAAATCCCTTTCTTGTTAATTTATTATTTGATATATATGTAAAAGAGCATACAATATAGCCTCAATCTACAGAGACTCATGCCTTCAGGGCTGTGGGTAAAGGAAAGAGTACACAAGAGATAAAGCACAGAGCAAACTAAGCTAACAGCTGAGCACCCTGGGTTCAGAGCAGCCCCTGGTGTTATTTTTGTCATGATTACCAGCACTGTGGTAGCATCCACAGCAGTGCATGGTGCTGTAGTTACACACAGCAGGTACCTGCCAGTGAGCATCCCCTCAGCAGTGCGACCCTGATGCTGGACAAACAGAAAAAAATCCACCCTGAGGATTTTCAGGGTAACGGGAGACAGACCCTTCAGTGGTGCTGAACTGGGTAAATTTTGAACTGGAAATATTCAAGGTTAGGTTGAATTGGGCTTTCAGCAAGCTGCTGTAGTGAAAGGTGTCCCTGCCCATGGCAAGACACCTGGAATTGAATGATCTTTAAGGTTCCTCCCAACCCAAACAGTTCTGTGATTCTATGGTTCTAGAAGTCCCTCTATGAGTCCCTGCATCTGAACCCTTTGCAGCAGAAGAGCATTTCTGAAGGAGTGCTGCCTGTCTAAGGGCCCATACGCTCCAGACCTCACCTCAGAAGGCATCCATGCATGATGGGTAAATAGGTGAAAAAAACCCTACTCTGTAATGAGGAAGCTATTGTTTCAAGCAGTGACCTCACAGCCTGCTGTGTGCTCCCCGTGGAATTTCAGTCAGCTGCACTGACATGCAGGAACCTGCCAGGACACCGACCCCACACCCAGCCCCGGGGTGCTCCATGCCCTGTAACAGCGGAGCAGAGCTCGAGGACGAGCCAAACTGAGATTACAAAAGAGACCTGAGGTGCAAAGAAACCCCAAAATACTACAGCAGCATGGCAAATAGTGGCCCAGAGTGCCCCAGCCAAATCACTCACTAGGTGTTGATGCAGCCAAAAAGCACTGGAGGCAGCAGCCTGGAAGAGCCCCCCAGCCCAGCTCCTGCAGGGGAGGCTCAGTCCCTGTCTCAGCATTCCGGAGCAGGCCCTGCTGCCAGTGCCGGCACACGGGGTGAGCTCTCCATGCAGCCAGCTGTGATTGCAACACAATGACTTGCAGTGTATTAAATTAAGCAAGCAGTTAAATCATTTTCCAGATCAGGTCCTAACATGAGACAAGATGCAAAGACAGTTTAATAGAGGAAGTGAAGGGGGCGGAGGAGAAAGGGAGGAGCACTCCAGACGTGCTGTAAAATAAACCTACAGCGCACCCATTTTGATGGCTACCGATCTGGGTGTTTTTTCAGACATACCTGATAATGGGAGGTAAATGCCAGAAGCCCAGGGATAGTGAGAGCCCCACCACAAGCCCACAGGATGACCCATCTCCTGTGTGGTTCACACACATGTGCAGCCTCTGTTCCCCTCAGTGCATGGTGTGCAGCAGTGCCTCGCGGTTGCAGGGCTCCACGGGTTTTGTGTTGTGTGGGCACAACCCAACCCGAAAGCCCAAGTGTGCAGGGCTATGTTGATGGCAGAGACTGCCAAGGCAAGTCCATGGTGCCGGCGGCTCCCTGTTCTCCTTGCTGCCTGCCTGCAAAATTTTCCAGCAGTTCAGCACATCTTTCGTTGTTTACTCTGCTGACCTTTGTACAAAAAGCAACCTCTGTCTTTTGCAGTGAAGAGGATATTTGCAAAGAGCTGACAGGTATTCACTGGCTCCTGGAGCAACTTTGCGTGCTAACAGAGTGTTAAACAGCCTTGGGCATCCCTTGTGCCTGTGAGTGACTGGCTCCAAGTAATCTTGTTGTGGATGTGTGAGTTTTAGTTCTCACTATCTCATGTGAGAGATGCCCTGGAGGGGCTGTAGGACGTGCAACACCCTTTCACAGACCCTTTTGTTAGGTATTAATGAGTTACCATGACCGTGGCTTCCAGGTCTCCATTCAATTCACACCGGTTCCTCTCAGGCAGTCTAATTTGTACACCTCCACCACTATTAGAGCAGCTGGCCACTTCTCTATCACAAATATACACTTCTTTTTATAGCAAAGAGATCGAGCCTACTTCCATCCTAGTATGAAATGAAAAGTACCCACTGTTCTCCTTTTCTCAGTCTTGCCTCTGGCCTCTCCACCATCATTATATGGCAACAAGGACCTAGCTTCAGTCCTCTGAAATGTCTTTTGCATCCCAAGAATGTGCTTTTCTAATTATGCCCTTCCCTCCCACCCCCAAAAGATTATCTTTTTTTTTAGTTATGAGTTAGAGTGAGGCCCTGGGACAGATGGGCAGAAGCACACTGGGATGGGGCAAGGCTCCTCCTTTCTTTAATTTTCATGGGGCAGAGGACATCTACAGTCCTAGCCTGGCCCCAGACTTAACTGCACAAACAAGATGGGTGGAGAGCGTGGCTAACACCTGCTGCAACCCTACCATGTTGGGCAGGTGTTGGAGAGGCTTGGGAGGCCAGACACCCTCTCCACGATGGAATGGGGTTACAAGATCCCATGTCAAATGAAGCTGTGGCTAATGCAAGCTGTATCTGGGGCTGCTGTAATGAAACTGCACTGAGCACTGAGCTCCTGGTGCCACTGAAGCACTCTGCCTTCCCCAAACTTCCTGGGAAGTGTTTTGAACTTTATTTTTAAAAGTGCAATTAATCACGGACCAGAGCTTGAAATGAGTCCAAGTGCAATAAAAGCAGCCGAGCAGAGCCTGCTCAGCCCAGTGAGCATTGTTCACCATGGCCTGACTTCAGGCATCAGGAAACTTCCAGATGTGTTAACTTTGCTGCTCCTGGCTCCTGCAGGAATCTTAACTGCTTCCATCTGTATGGGGGAAAGGCTTCGGAAAAGCAGCTCTCCCTCTCCTTTTACTTACATTCCTCCAAGCAGCAAGAGTTATTATCCCACAGCCTCTGCAATTTCTGCTGGCTTCACCCTCATTGATTGAATACTGCACCCTGCAAAGGTGCCATTCCTTGCTGCTCCCATCCCTTGGCAGGGAACTTCCTGAAGGAGCCCCTCCATTGGGCGAGGACAGGCCCCTCCATCTGCTCCTGTTCTGCATGTGGTTTACAATAAGCTACAGGAAGGCATTTTCTCACGCTATTAAGTTTTCACTAGATGCGGAGGGGGATCAGGAATGCCTTGGATGGCGTAAAAATTCCCTTCTTGGTTTGGTTATTAGGATCTAGCGGCAGCAGCAGGCAAAATTATAGCCTGCATGAAATCTGAGTCTGCTGCTCTGCCATGGGTGAGGGGTGCACCCCATCCCTGTTCCAGGTACACTCAGAATCTCCTGGGCAGCCCCAGAGCCTCTTCAGTTCCTCCTCAGGCCTCCAGACACAGGACTAATTTGTACCTGTGCAAGCTCCCTGTTTATGCCCACAGTCTGGGGGTAAGGCAGCTTTTTGGCTAAAAGTCCCCAAACCAGCACTTCCAGCTTAGTTGCTGCCCTGGGAAAGTTGTCCTTCACTCAGTGTGTTGTTTTCTTTCCAAGAAGAGGTTGCTTTTTGCTGCTTGTTTATCACCTTTTCCTCTTTCCCAAAGACTTTCAAGTAACAGCCCCGTGCACAAGCTCTGTAGATGCTCCTAAGCATCCCAGCCACATTTAGCACTTACGAAGCACTCCGTGCTCTGTGAAGCATCGAAAGTGTATCCCAAATGTAAATTAATTGATTTTTTCACTCTCAGAGGATGGAGGTGAGCAGGGCTGCACTCCTTTTGCAGATAAGGAGGCTGACGAAGGAGAGGTCTGCGGCTTTGCACAGGGCCACACAAGGGGTGAGTGGCGCAGTTAGATCAGAAGTCTCTGGCTCTTAAACTGTGCTCAAACCACCAAATGTCAGGGCAGAGGAAAATGGGAAGGACTAGGTCCAAACCAGAAGTGAACAGTGCCCAGGACTATAAATAATTTCATCTGACACAGCTTTTGTGAAGCTTGTGTAAAATGCAGAAAAGGCTGGGGTTGTCCTGGGGTTTATGACTGTGTTTCTTTCCAAAACCCTGCAGATCACTCAGCCCCCCAGTACCCAGATGAGTCCTGGAAATGAAAACCCAGTGAAGCAGTTTGTGACCACAGAGACCTTGTCTGTGGCCAGGGCTTTGGGTGCTATCACAACAAAACCAGTAACAAAGTACAGCTGCTCAAAAGCAAACCTACACACGAGGCCTTGGAGCAGTGGGTGAGAAACAAGGAGGAGCAGGGGAGAGAGGAAGGGAGATGCTTGACAAGAGGAGCTCCGGTGATCCAGGATCTCTGGGGAAAGCTAAAATGCAGTCCTGTTTACCTGCCTGGTAGCAGTATAGCTGGATGTGTTTGCATCCAAATACAGAGTGGAAGTTACGTGTTCAGAGATGTAACTCTTCCTGCCCTGTGCTCCCGGCCGGGAATAACCCAAATGCCCTGCTGTTTGGAGAAGGGGGAACATGACTCAGCATGGAGGAGCTGCAGTCATCCTGCCAGCATGCCAGATCTGCTGTCCTCAGGCTGTGCATGCCCCAGGGCCACATCTTCTGAGAGGAGAGATGTTTTCATAGACACTGTGCCAGAGCAGAGGCAGGATGCAGAGACATACAAGTTACTCATCCTGGCTTAAACCCCACAGGATGTCTCAAGTGACTGAAGTGTAGGCTGAAATAAAGTCTTAAACTATCAGCGTGTGGATTTTGGCAATAAGTCAGTGTCCGCAGGGAGGGCCAACATGAGATGACCAAGCAGATAACCCCAAGTGACAGCAGAAAAAGCTGCCAGATGGAGCTGTCCGCTCCCGAGGGATTTTGGCATCACTAGTGGCAGTCAATGCCCAGGCTCTATTATGGCAATATCAGAGCAGAGAAATTGTGGTCACAGGGGGAACAATGCCTATTTTTTGTTCATCTGTGCTGGATAGTTTTTTTAGCTGTTTATAAAATTTCGAAATCAAGAAGTTTCTGTCTTCTACATTTTTCTGCCAGTGCAGCTTCTGTTTCTGAGAACAGTCCCCAGATGGAGAGCACTGGAAATGAGATGTGAAATGAGAATTCAGATTTCACACTAGAATCAGAAATTAGGAAGGACAGTTAGCTCACTCTCTCCACTTTCCATGCAGGAGAAATTCATTCCCTCAAATTTTCAATGCTTTCAGTGTTATTTGCTTAATCTGATGGAACAGATCTTTTATTAGGAAATTAAAATGTTGTAGCATGATTCATCAGGAAGCAGATAAAATATATTTAAGGAACCACATTGTATTATGATATGTCTAAACATGTATAATAAATTAAGGATTTCCATATCCAATTTATACAGAAGATTGGAAGAGATTTATTGGATCAGATGTTCCAATGCATGTTAATTTTGGGTTTAATAACAGAAATGCAAAGCAAACTGGAAGACAACACCTATGACAGTTGTGACATAGTGGAAATAATTCAACACCAACCCATTAAAGCTGAACGAAGGGAAAGGAAACTGAGAAGTCAGGAAGATGATACTGCAGAAAAAGAGAATGAGCTGTTGGTCCTTCAGAATCAGACACGGTTTCTGTCTTTGCCATTTCTTAGCTCATTACCCCTAAAACAGGCTCCAGCTGTAGTGCATTGACTTAGCAGAGTCAGCCATCCTATTTCACAACTACCTTTTCATCAAGTCTCACTAGAAACAAAATCAAAACCACTTGTGATAGCTCTGTTAACTGCCAGCAATCTGCTGACTGGATTTGGAAGCCATCACCCCCAAACACCTTCCCAGTTGTAAGGTTTTCCTCACTCATTTGCCCTTTTTCTTGGATTCTTGCTCTGTTTTCACCTCTATATCCAACAGTATCACAGACAGCAGCTCCTCCATAGTTGCACAGACTGCGGTCCCAAAGGAGCTCACTAACATCTGTGTAGAGTAGGCAGGATTATGATGTTTTGAATGCTTTCTAGTGCTGGTTTTATTTACAGTGCTCCTCGTCTCAAGGATTGCTTGTGATTTTTTGTGACTGATAGTGGTACAGATGTTGCACTGGAGCTGCGATGGCAGCTGGAGCGCACAACGTGAGAACTGAAATTCTGTTTAAAGCTTCTGCAGTAATCTAGGAAAATAATATTCATTTGCCTCCCATTCCATTCAAATACACATGTATGGACACAGTGGGCAGGTGGCAGCCTGTACAACATTTATTTCTGCAGCGCTCTGAGATACTTTACAGAGATTTTCTTTAGGATCCACATCGAATGGTGTTTGCTATACTAAACTTGCTCAGCTGGCCTGATTCACTCTGGTCAGATGTGTAAGGGTATGTTTGAAACTTTTTTCATGGAAAAAAAAGCAAATAATAAAAGAAAAGCACATCCTATCGTATTGCTGCATCCTGCAAATGTCTGTGCTCTTCACCAGAGTGTGCAGATCTGTGGATCTGCCTGTGGATGTCATTTCCAAGCATGTTTGCTGTTGAAATGATCAGCATCTGATCCCTTCCTATACAGATACAGAAGTCTGGTTCCCATGATCTTTTTAGAAGTGGGAGGGAAATAAAAATGTGCCCCAAACATCACAGTGTGTTGTATAAAGGCACCTATGGCCAAGCTTCAGGGGCCCTCTCTGCCTGCATGGGTTCAAACCAAATGACATGCATAAAAATTCTGGACCTCATTCTCTCTAGGTACTAAAACCACAAAACCTGGGTCCAAGCTTAGAAAGTCTTTTGTTACCTCTGTTCCACAGGATGGTTGCTATGGATTATTGAGCAATCCAGTTGCTTAGGAAGCCTAACAAAGTGCTAGAGCCCCACAGCCCTGAGGTACCTGAGCAGAGGGTCCTCCATCTGCTTGGCCACTCCCTGCTGTGAGATGACAGGCACTGTGCTATTGCCTAAGCTTGTTTTCATTAAGGTCTGTCATCGGTGTGTATTTGTTTGCCCAAACCAGCAGGGTTCTCAGGCTACACCTAATTCACTCAGGCTGCGCCAAGGTTTCATGGCATCATTCTCCAGTAAATGTGAGGGGATGCTGGTGGAGTAGGAGCTCCTTTTGCTTAGAGACCTTGAGAAACCCAAAGGTAATATAGGGTGATGAGTGCTGAGGATCCAGACAGGAGTTAAAAAGAGCTTACCTCCATAACATAGGGCTCTACTGTTATAACAAAAATAAATACTAACAGCAGCCAGAATAAAAGCTGCAACTAGGACAAAACTGTTGATTCATGGCAACATGCTCAGAATACGTAAATGTTTATATACACACACATAAGCACACTCTTGAGCCTGCAGGTACCAAAGTTGCATAGATAAATATCCAGATAGTTGTCACATGCATTTTACTTCTGTAGCTCTTCCCTCTCAAGGATCTCAGGGACCTTTGTAGACATCCATGAACAGCTGAAGCAAATAAGTATTGAAGATGCAGCTCCAGGGAGGAAATCCTGACCCTGCTCTGAGTGGTGATGTTGAACCAGCTGGTCTCCAGACATCACTTCCATCTCCAGTGGTTCTGTGGAACAGCCTGCAACAACATGGGAAATCTGGGTTAGGATCAGATCCCTTGAGTCAACTTTGAGCCAGTGTTGCATTGTAATTGTAAAGGGAAAGAATTGCAGCCAGGCTTCATCACAACAGAGCATTTCTGCTCACAGCAGAGCATTTCCACCTGGAAATGGCCAGGTACAACAGCAACCTGTGGCCTTCCTTAGCTCAGTATTGGGGAAGATCTGGGATGAGAGTTACATGGCTGAACCTGTCTCAGGAACAAATGATGCTGAGCACATCATTCATCAGACCACTTCTTAGCACGTGGATGGATGGAAGAAATGCTTTCCTTTTAAGAGTGCTAATGTCAGCGATTTCATGCTGATCCCATCTACTACCTTCTAAGGAAGCTGGACTTTGATGATCCTTGAGGGGTCCTTTTAATTCACAATATTGTATGATTCTAAGTAAAACTTCATCTTTTTTCAAAGTCTTAGAAAAATTATTCTCAACAAGGCAACGTCCCTTCTTTGGATGGGTGTTTCCAGGATCCCAGGCCTTGACTTGATTCTAGTTGAATCCATGGGAAAAAACTAACACATTAATTCAAAAGGACTCGAGTTAGGTTGGTACATGGAAAATTCCACCATGTAGCTTTTAGTGAATAATGACTCTAGTTAATAATAAATTTTCTCTTGGTGCCATGGTGTACTTGGGTTAAATGATTGCTACTGGTTACAGTAACAGTCATAACAGAGGGATGTTCAGTGCTAGGCCAAGTGGCACTGGATCTATTTTTCTTCTGTTCCCCAAATGGCAGTGCACAAATCCCTTGCACACAGGGACAGACAGACATTCATATGCATGTAGCCCAAAATTACTTGAGCCCATCACCCTCCAAGCAGCACTGGTGCATGTTATTGCATGAAATTATTTATGTTCTCCATTTTGTCTCCTGTGTTGTTGTCTCGGTTTTGAAAGACAGGTGTCTGCTAAGGAAGGCAGAGGCCCCCCTTGAAGTGGCAGATATAACCCCTTTTCCCTCCAAGTTATTATATTTTGAAATCAAGGGCCTTTAGGCAAAGATGTGGGAAATAGGAATAACAGTTCTTTACTATATATATATATATATGTATATAACCAGTCAAACAAAACAACAACAACTCTGGCAGTAACAGCAATCACAAACCCAGTGCCAGCCTTCTCGGCTGTCAGGCCCTTTCCCCTCGGGTGCAGTTCCGCTCACAGCCAGCAGGGGCGCTGGCGGCTCCCGGTGAGCAGGGCAGGTGCGATGGTTCCCCCGCGGCTGCAGGGGGCGCTCCGGAGCGAGCTCGGGAAACCCGCGGCTCTGGTGCCCTGGGATCCCGGGAAGGGATGGAACAAAGGCTTCACAAACCGCTGGGCAGCCGATCCCGGGCTCTCAGGAACAGCAGGCTGAAACGGCAGGCTGGAGCGGCAGGCTAGAACGGCAGGCTGGAGCGGCAGGGACGAACGCAAATCCCGGGTGGCAGACGAGATGTATCCAGATGGGAAAAAACCCACGGAGGCCCAGGCAGGCAGGGCGAGCAGGGCTACAGCGTAGCGAAAGCTCGAAGCAGCAGCGGGTCAGGGCAGCCACAGCTCGGTCTCCAGCAGGGCAGGGAAAGCGGCTTTTGGGGTCCCGGCATTGCTTCCAGCAGGAAGAAAGAACGGCCAAAAAGAAAGAAGCAGCAGCTCCTTTCTCTGCAGCTTCTCTCTCCGGACGCTCAGAGCGAACTGACCCCACACCCAGGTGTAGACAAAGGAGTAGCCAGGCCCGCCCCACTTCCCTTTTTGTCTTTCTTAAGTACAGCTATTTGTCCCCTAGCAACATGCATATGGGAGAAAATTCCTTTAACAGGAAAACCTAAGACTAAACTAAAACCCCAACAATAAGGAATGCCACAACTCTAGGCCATGGGGCAGAAAGCAGTCCTTGAACTACTTTTTTATTCACAGTAGAGCCATCTTAGGATTTATCTTGTCAGGGCATGAGAGAAAAGGAGCAAATGGAGTTCTCTGAAGCAATTCAGATATCAGGACTTAGCAGAAAAAAAGTCATTAAAATTATTACACTAAGTTTAGGTGTCTACATCTAAGTGTCAACACATGAGGCAAAGGAGAAGTTGTTTTTATCACCTGAGACCTTCTTGGCGCTCTCTCTGGCTTCTGGACAACAGTGCAAACATCTTTGGGACTGTGCTGTGCCAATTTCCACAGCTCCACATAAAAATCTTGTGCAGCCCAGGACACTTGTCTGGCTAGCTGAGCTGAGCCTACATCCACCTTAATACAGAGCTGAAGCCTACCCTAACCTTCTAAAGGATTAATTTTTAAATTCATAATAAATGTCATTAATTTAAAAAGACAGACAAATAAAATCATGTATTGGTCTTTTAATTAAGATAATTATACAGATTGCTACTCTTAGTTGTTTTATCCAAAGCGTAGGGAGGTATCACAGATATCAAGGGCGACAATTGTGGATTTCCATACTTTGTATTACTCTTCATTCTGCAGTTCTAGGTACTGAAATTTTGCCTTTGTGAGATGGCATTGTGTTCTCAGAGAAGGTCATGGGTGGATTGTGTCTCTGGAGGCATCACTTATCTGTAGTGCTTTTTAATATTTTTACAGAGCATAGAAAGCAAATGTGGGGACAAATTCCCAGGACATATCTACGCTGCTACTGCCCCCTGTACAACAGTGACAGCGAGTTTCTCAGCGTTAGGCTCTGCAGTGTGAGAACTTCCAACAGAACAAACAAAGCAACAATTGTAAGAAGAGAGTGGTTTGGCAAATAAATGAGTAAAAGACTTTATTGGGCATATTCAGAGTTGCCAAACTGAGCCTGAACCCATGACCTGGCATTCGTCAGGATACGTCTGTGTCTGTGTCCAGTCTCATGACAGACATTTTGTCAGGCAGGCCGAGCCTGACTCAGAGATCTCCACTCTGCTGTTGATGGTCTGCTGTATCATAGAATCACAGAGCATCCCAAGCTGGAAGGGACCCATAGCTGGGTCACAGAATGTCTTGAGATGATGAGAGATCCTGGGAGCATCCCTCACCTCATCATTGTCATCTTATTTTATGGGTCTTGTCTTCTTACCTCTGTAACACTCTCAGCATGTACTGCTAAGCTGGGTCCAGTTTTGAACCACGTATCCTTGGAAACTGGAGCAACCCTGTCTCAATTTCACAATCAGAACTTGGGACACGAAATGACTACGTGCACCTTGGATTAGGCAGTGTTTCATCAGTCACAGCAGCAAGCTTTAACAAAGTGTTTTAAATGAACTAAACTTTATTAGAGGGAAGGGAGGGAAGGAAACAAAAGGAAGCAATAGTCTGGGAAATCTGAATTAACACCCAGCCAGCCCCAGCCTTGCCCCTGAGCAGAGTTATAAAGGAATTAGCCTGGACTCATCTCTCTGCTTGCAGCTGTGAAAAAGTGCCAAAAGACAGCACTGCCCTCCTGCCTGGTCCCATTCACCTCAACACATGCCTGTGCTCAGGGTGTTTCAGTGGGGTGACAGCTCAGGCCATTTCCAGGGCTCTGAGGATCCCATGGAAAACATTCCTAGCCCTGCTGCTGGTGTCCCCATGGAGTCATCAGGCTCGGCAGGTGCTCCCAGGTGCCCCAGACTGGTCCTCAGTAGCCACCATGCCACAGGTTTTGCCAGGGGGTGCTATGGCTCATGCAGTACCAGCTCTTGCTTACAGCCAGGGACCTGCTCCCCTCTGTCGTCATCACTTGCTTAGGCCACCTCTGGGCCACCCACCCACAGCTCCCTTGAGAACTGGGAATGCCTCTTCTCCAGGCTCCCCAATGGGGCTGGTGAACTCCACACCTTTTAGGACACCCAGCATCATGTTTACAAGCCTTCTGGGTACAGCAGTTGTCTCCTAACATGTGCTTTCACTGTACCAAGGCCAAAAAATGGCAGGTTTCTAGCTATTACTATTGCAAGTGAAAATGGTGGTTTCAGTGATACAATAATACATGGTCTGTGAGGGGATTGTAACTAGCTAATGGTCAGAGGTGATGGCAGAGCGAAGAGGGTGGTGGGCTGAAGAAAGTAATGCAGGTAGTGAATTGGTGGAGCACTGGGCACTTGGAGCATGTGGACGATATCTCTGATGCCCAAGAGGAGGGATGTGTGCTCAGGTACAGGAGGAAGAATGACACAAAAGGAGGGTAAGGAAAGAAAACACAGAACAACAAGGGGGGGAAAGAGTGAGCAGAGCACATGATATGAAACAGGTCAAAAGAACAGGATGAGGCAGAGAAACAGCCCATCTGAGACAGGGTGCAGCCACTTCCTACTCAAAATATTTCATCTTCCTTGAGGATACCCCAGTGCTTTTTCTTCTTTCCCTACAAGTCTTCACTACTGGCACACTCTGTGACCCTGGGGCTGCAGGCCAGGACACCTGCTGCCCGGACAGCCACAATGGCACCAGTGCTAGTGACATCCAAAGGAGCCTGGAAATACTTGTTTCCACCCTCAGCATGTTTAGCACTGATATTAGCCTTGAAGGTCCTTATATCAAGAAAGACATTCATTTGGTTCAGGTTTTCCAAGTGCTATTATAACCCATACTTGTATTTCTCCAAAGCCTTCCTACCGGGTCCCAGGATATATTCCCCCTCTTATTACATGTTACAGAAACTCCCTTCGAGTTGTCTCCCCTCCCTGCACACACAGAGAAGTGCGGGGTAAACCGAGTTCTTCAGAGCACTCAGGTTTTTGAAAAAAGGGCCGTGGGCATTGTTCCTCTCAGCGCGTTCCCTCGTGTGCGGAGGCGCGGGTGGCAGATGTGAGCGACATGGGACAAAGTTCAGGCTGCTCTGACTCCCCGGGAGCTGCAGCTGCATCCTGGGCAGTGCTGCGGGCTCAGCCCGAGCGGAGACACGGTGCTGTTGGGTTTGATAAGGGAGTGACAGAGATGCTGGGACCCAGCCGGCAGCGGGACCCTGTGAACACCCCTCTCCCAGTGCCCCCGGGCCGGGCTGCGTCGCTCCCGAGGAGCCGACTCAGGGCGATACACTAATCAAGGGAAACGTGAAATATTTGACATTCCTCGCACCTCTCACAGGAAAAAAAAAAAAAACAACAAAAAAAACAAAAAAACCAACCAAAAAAACCCAAACAGTGTAATCAAGGGAGAAGTGAAATATTTGACATTCCCCGCGCCGTGTCACAGCAAGAAATGTACCGGGTTTCACGCCCTGCAGGCACCTCGCTCCCCAATGTCCGCGTTCCTCCAGCACGGAAACGACCCGTGGTGCTTCACCGGAGAAGGGAAGTACCTGAGCCGTGCCAAGGACGCTGTGGGATGAGGAGGAGAAAAGCAAACAGCCCTCAGCACCCGGGGCTGGGCGAGGCCATCCTTGCACCGGGGACGTGCTGGCAGCCCCAGGGGCATCAGGATGGAGCGACAGTGCCAAGTTTCTCGTAGCCAACAGTGAAGAGCTGTGAGATTGAAATGGAGATTTTCCATGTGGAAGAGTCCTAATTCATGAAAAAAAAAAATCAGTCTGCTGCCACACGTCTAGCTTGGCCCTGTTACAAGTTGTGTGCGATTTTTGAGCAGCCCCCCCCGTGGCTGGGCAGTCACCAGCCATTTTGTGCTTAGGTACAAATTAAAGGATGTCTAGTCTTTGTTTTCCCATCATCTGTCCTCTCTGTACCACATACAGCTGACCTTAATACATCCTTACTTTACAGGGAAGGGCAAAACACCCCAGAATTCACTTGTATTGCATCGAAGAGAATGTTTCAAAAAATCCCAAACAATAAAACCACAAAACCCCCACCCTGCCTCTGTTCCTCCCTCCCTCCCTCCCTCCCTCAGGTGGAGAAGAGATTTTGGGACTTTGCAATATCGGTCTGGCAGTTTGGGCTCCTGTTTCAATGAAGTGACTTCATTAAATAAGTATTACTGAAATCTGCTTCTCCATCACCAGAAGAAGCACCCTGGGCAGATCCCACCTCTCTCCCTTCTGTAAATGGCTGTGATGATCTCACCCACCTGCACTGGATCTTCACGGCTTAAAGTTAGCAACAATGTAGAGAAATAAAATCAGTGTTTTCATCATTTCTTCTCAGATTCTCATTTCCTGATTTCTCTTTCTTACCTACATAGGAGGAAAGAAAGTGAAAGCCTTTCTGCCTGTGAGACAATTAATTAATCATCTCTTTTTAATTATGAGGGTGTTTTGCCATAAATGGTTTTACTTCTACCCAGGTTGTCTTCTACTTCTCCCACTACTTCTCAAAACCTTTAAAATGTATAGTGTGTTATTGCTTCATGGGCTCCCTAACTCCCACGTGGGAATACCTATTAAGTCAACCTTTTAAAAAATTTTAGGGGCTTTAAGCAATCCTTCTCCCTGCCAGTCCTGATCACATTGCCGAGGACAGACAGGGCTGAGGCTGCCATGGGGATTCAAGCCACCTTCCCATGGGGTCTAGGTGGCTTGAATCCCTGCCTCCCTCAGCAAGGCTGCTTTTTTTGGACCAATTTCTTCTTTTATCACCCCTGAAACAGCTTTTTCCATTGTTGAAATGTGAAAGGAAATCACCCCACAAGTAACCAGCAGCACGGGGGTGTTAAAAGTTTCCTACAGAAACCTTCTCGATCTGAATATTTTGGTTAATATGAATCAAAATTATATTTTAGACTATGTGTTCTGCTTTGGAGGGGGGAAAAAGGGAGTGAATTTTTGCTTAACACAGGAGAAAATTATTGCACAAAGGTAACAGATCAGTGTCAGGGACCTTTGCCTAGACCAGAATTCTAATGTCCCCTCTACAAATAGCTGGACATGAGAACAGCGACTCAACTTTTCCTCTACAATCAGTATCTGAGTACAAAAACAACATTTCCTGTTTAGGCAGAGATTGAATGAACAGTTAGAGAGGAAATTTTGCCTTAAGTTGAACCAAGAAATAGAAGTTTGGGGTTTCTGGAGATGAGAAATACTTTTGCTAACATCTAAGATATTTTTGATCTAAACTAACATGTGTCTTGGGGGAGATAGAACTTCAACCTTCAAAGGCTTTTTTTGGTAAATTTAGGATAATTTTAAAATTCAAGTTGGCTTTCTGCAGTGAAAAGTAAAAGGTTTTGTTTAGCAAAAGCCAGGAAGGGATACCAAAGTAATGTTTTCAAAAAATATGCCTTGATTTTGAGGGTCAATTTTTTTGGCCAAATTTAACCCAGATTTATAAGTAGACTTATTCTTTCTAAAGGTGTTTTGATTTTGGTGGGATTTTTTGTTTGTTTTGGTTTTTTTGGTGGGTTTTCTTTCTTTTTTTTTTTTTTCCAGGAAAAAACATACTGTTTGTAAAACTAAATTTAGAAAGCTTCTGTGTCATCTCACCACATCTGGAATAAGGATTGTGACCATTTGGTTATGCTGAAGTAGGTGAGAGGCTTCTCCCTCACTCCTATTATTTTTCATCTCTAAAAATAGTGGTTTCCTCCTATGGTGAAACAAGTAATCAGTTTTCTAGTCGGATTTCTTGCCAGGTTGTGACCTGTCTCCCAGGGGGATGAACTCCACTGCAAACCTACTTTCTCATTTAATGCCTGGCCAAGGCATAGGAGCAGTTTTTGAACAGGAAGCGTGTCAGCAACCCCCTGTGCCCTTCCCAATCCTCTGGCATCTCACCAGGCTGCAGACAGAGAAGGAGGTGGCAGAGGAATTATATCAGGCAGTGGTGCAGTCTCTTGGCAACTAATTCCTGAGGGAAGCAAGAAAAAATTGTCCTCCAGGTCTGAGACTCTTACTGTCCAAGGAAGAGAACAAAACATTAATGTACTACTTTTGGTGAGCTACCTGTAGGTAAAAACATGTTTAATTTCTTGAGCTGGATATCAGTTACACTATTGTGAGTAACATCAGCAGGATTATGGTGATTTTGCCACTCCTGCAGAGTCAGAGGACAGCAAAATGAAATCGCCGGCCTGATCTGCTCTGCCTGCTTGCTCTTGTGAAAAGGCTAGGGACTGGTTTTCAAGTGGGACAGGTTTTTGAGGGCTCACTGTCAACAGCTGTAAGTGCTTTCAGCACAGCTCACACCCAAAGGCAGGTCAGTGAGCATTATTTTTTCTTCCGTTGGAAATGTACTGAGCGGGGCCAGAGATGCAGTTTTATGTAACGTAGTGATGTGGCACAGCACTCTGCAGGCAATTTAGGGCCTTACCATCCAGACAAGCATGAAGAGGCAAGGTTACTTTATTAAATGCTTGCTCCTGCCTCTATGGTATCATCAAAACAAAAAGTTTTACATGACCTCAGCTTCAGGCATGCTGGTTTTCAATGGCAGCGTGGTGCACTTGATGCACATGGGAACTTCAGTTTCACAGCCAAAGCACGTGCCACAAATTAATAACAAAATTTAGGCTTCCCCTATATTTATAGAGCTAAGATGCTGCCATGCATGTGATTGTACCTTTAGGTTTTACAACAGTTTCCTTCTGTGGGCAGAAACGTTACAGCCCCCCAGACAAATATAATTAAACCAAAGTAAATGCCAAGGGAATAAGGGCTGCAATTTAAACTGCCTAAACTCCGACACCTTGCTTTTATAAAAGCCACTGAGTCAGAGTAGGACCTTGAGTGCCCAGCCATTGCCTCCAGGCTTTCATGGGAAAAGCAAGGGCTCATCTCGCCACCTGCTCATTCTCAAAAGTGTGTACTGAAATGCAACATCTGGAAGGGCAGGACTGAGCTTTACATCACTTTTTAATTCAATGGCTCGTTCATTCAAACAAGATTTACAAAGACATTATGCAATTTTGCTGCACACAGTCATCAGGGTTGTGTAATGAATACCTAACCTGCAGCCTTCGAGCCTTAATTGGATGTAGATCATCTCATGACCGTGGTCGGGAAGCAAACAGGGGCCGTGCACCAACTGAGCTCGTAAAGATGTGTTGAAGTCTCTGACTCAGTCGTTGTCTTACATAAAAGAGAAATGGTAAAGAATTGTGTAACCTTGTGAGTTATGCAAGGAGGGAGTTTAATTACAATTATTGAATTTATACATTTTTTGCACAGCTAGTAGCTTTTAATTACTCATTACATTTTGAGCACTTGACAGTTAGAAATAAGAACTGCAGGTAAATTTGTCCTTGATACTGCTTTTAGAGTAATGGAAAATTAAACCTATCTGTACAGCTTATTTTACAGAGCTATTTTAATTCACACATGGTATAATGAAAAAGAAAAGCTAACAAAAATCTTATTCACTCATTTCTCCCTGAGAACTTGTCAAAGAGATTAAACATTTCTCATTAACAGTGTTTTAATTTCTACTAGAAAGGTTTTCCTGCTTTGAAAGACTCCAAAAGCATTTATTTATGTTACCAAAAAGCATTTCTGGAAGTTATAACACACACACATCTATTCTCTGGCCTGCAGTTTACTGAGAATATTGACATAGTTTCTTGCAAATAAAAGGTGTAAAAAAGGTAAAAATACAATATTTATTGCTAAATGTATGAAAATATAGTAATAAAAACTTGATACAATTAATTGGAAGAAAAAACTATTTATTTCTCATTTAAAAATTGTAAACGTATCATCAGAAAGGAAAAACAGAAACTTAAGTATGCCTCATTATCTTCCGAAGTTTTTGAGTGCTAATGGAATGAAAGACAGAATGCTTTGAATTTTTTTTACATGGACATCTGCAACCCTTCTTATAGAAAATACCAGAAGAAAAACAAACAAAAATGCGTTTGATAATGATTCATACTTGCACTGGTAAACATGGCATAAGCCCTCGACACAAGGAAATAGACATCAGTTCTGTGGAGTCACAGAAAGAAACATAATGTACTCTAGCCCAGAAAAATTATTATTGTTTCAAGTAATGCTGACCTCAGTCTCACTTGTCCTTAACATAGCCCCATGCCCATGGCAGTGACAGTCACTGGAGTAACTGAATCCTCAGTTACATTTCTGTTGCCACCACTGGGTTTAATTTACTTATTTGGTTTATTAGGTAGTTAACGACTTGTGTGAATTCAAGTGTCTGTGATTATCAATATTAGTATTGCTCAATACTCGGGATTGAGTCTCCATTGATTTTATTACCCAGCAAGGAGTACAGAGCCTAAATTGTGGCAACAGGGGGAAGAAAAGTGTCACATTTTTATAGTTATCACTTTCCACTTAGTCTGCCCTCTGCACATCCTCAGGGTTGCAGCAATTCATTCTGGTGGCTGATCTCAGTTTAGTAATTTAATTTCTTCATTTCTTATGTAGCAGAGTGATGGCACATATAAACAAAGCATGTCAATTTGATTTGCGTATTTTGATTTCTCCTCTGACATCTTTACAGCATGAGCACAACAATAATAAATCTCTGCCATTATTTATTTTCTGCACCCAAATGCCCTGGCCAACATCAGGAGAGGAATGTAACATATTTCTGCACAAAAGTGATGATTAGGTTTTTGCCCTAAAGGTGCAAGGTGGGTATAAAAATAATTGAGTCACTACCCATAGAGGTATTTAAAAGAAGGAGATGCAGATGTGGTACTCAGGGACATGGCTTAGTGGGTGACTTAGCAGTGCCGCTTAATGGTTGGACTCTATGATCTTAGAGGTCTTTTCCACCCTAAATGATTCTATGAAGTAGCATAACTTCAAGGTTTATTTCCACAGCCAGGTTTTCCTGGTAGCCAGAAGGAGGTGGCAGGATGTGGATGATATTTCGGGGCTGGATGTGCCCAGGTGCTTCACAGGACAGCAGGGTGACCCAGGCCAACATCCCAACACGGGTACTGGTGCCTGTGCTTGGGTTTGTGCCCTGCAAGCCTGGGGTTTGCTGGTGCCAGCACACCCCACAAGCTCAGACTTTTAGCTCCAGCCACCTACCCAGGGTAGTTAAAAAACAAGCCCCAAATCACACGAAGCTCACTCATCCCACCACCGGATATTTATTTAGCCTTGCCACTCTCAAGCAAAGTTTTCAGCCTGGTGGTGAAGAATTTGATGCTAAACACTGAAGGCAAAAACCCCAAAGGCTATGAAGCAGTGAGAGACAGTGGCGCAGAGCTGCAGATCCTGGCAGCCTGCGGAGCCCCTGGCTCGCCTGCCCCTGTTTTGGGTTACACAGTGTGGGTGACTCAGCCAGGGAGAGTGAGCCCTGGGAGGGGCTGGAAATAAATGTGTTTGGAGGAGGAAATTGAAGGAAGAAGAGTGTTTTCTGTAGGGGAGAAGAGTGGTATGTAGGACTGCATGGGGGAAATCCAGCATAAGCCTTGCACAAGCCTGACTGCTATGATCCCCACGACTGTCTTCTCATTCCTTAAGTAATTGAGGCTTCAGCTCAGCAAAGCATTAAAGCTCAGGCTTCATTTTATGTTGTCAGTGAGTGCTTTGCTGAACAGGGGCTTAAAGTATCAAGCTTCTTGCATGAGATTTATCCCACCTAATTTTAGACATTTGCAGTGCAGATATCTACACCAGAGCTAGTGACCCCAGGCTCTCCTCATTGTGAATGGGGACAAATAAGCATCTCTGGTGTGCTTTTCATTAGGCCTACTCTACCCTAGAACAAGAAATACCACTCAGTAGAAGTATTTGCAATCAGAGCTCAAAATAGCTAAATCAGATGTAAACATCTCCAATCCATGTACCTACATTCATGCACCTGAACCACAACAGCCTCTGATGACATGAGTAGGGAAAAAACATACCAATTGGGAGAAATCAGGAACATGCAAACTGAATTTTCACAGAGAACGGAAACTGAAAATTATTTTCTCCCTGAGAAAGCTACAGTTGGAATTGTTTTTAAGACAAATAGAGGAAGAACAGAATAGGCCATTGTTATTCCCTTGTTTAAGGCATTAATTTTTTCATACTTGCATTGTCTGAGATCGCTCCCCTGCCTCCATCGGTTACTGAGGGCTCCTGCTCACCCGCCTAACTTTTAGAAAGCTGTAGTTAGGTGAGGTTAATCTCCTCTTGTGTCAGATAGTTTTGATGGAGGAATCTCAAATATTTGAGACATTTCTGCAAAGTTATTTTACTTAAAACTCATGTTTCTCTGAACATTGAAAACCACTGCTCTCCCTGCATAGGCAACCGGGATGTAAACTTCTGGGAATCACTGCAAACATGGGAACGCCTGGAATCCCTCTGGGAAATAACTGCAAAACCTTTAATCCTTGTTATCTCTGAGAGCACATATTTTTGTTTGCTTGATTAGCAGTGGGAGAGGATGAGTGATTGGTGTGTTGGGCAGTAAAGTCTTGTGCTGTTTCTCTGCTGCTGCCTCAGGCTGCCTCAGGGAAGATGCTGGTTCCTGGGCAAACACCCCTGAGCAGAAGAGCAGCAGCAGTGCTTGGTGTGAAGCAGTGGTAGGCAGGGAATGTGTGGTGAATACAAAAACAGCAGCAGCAGCAACTGCAGATGCTGAAAGTACAACAGAGGAACAAATACTGTCAGACTTAGTGAGTTAGTGCTTAATGACAGAATCACAGAATCAATCACAGAGTCACAGAATGGCTTGGGTTGGAGTTCCAATCCCCCTGGTGTGGTCAGGGCCACCTTCCACTAGACCAGGTTGCTCAAAGCTCCATCCAACATGGCCTTGAACACTTCCAGGGATGGGGCACCCACAGCTTTTTGGGGCAACCTGTGCCAGTGCCTCACCACCCCTGTAGTAAATAATTTCTATCTAACATCTAATTAGGAAAAATATCTACTTAATGTGGTCTGACTCCTGTGGCAGGAGTTTGGGACACCCATTTAAGTACTGAATTGAGGCAGTAAGTTAGGAGTAAAATTGCTTGACATTTCCTTATATGAACAGTGGAGACAGGCAGCTCCAAAATATAATTTATCCTATCCCAAGGAAAAAATTTTAAATTTGTGGATTGAATTTCTCTCTGAATACAACAGCCTCTTTCTAACTGCAGGAAAGTCATGAGACACTTAACAGTGGTGGATAGTTCACTCCTTAAACATTGCTAATACAAACTACGTGCTTCTTAGCACTGGAAAATTCTTTTTTTCTGCACTTTGACATCTACTGAAAAGAGGGCCATGCTGAGATTGCTGCTTCCATGTGCTCTTGCTGGGCAGCTGATAACAGAGCTCTGGGCTCTGCGAAGCCCACAAAAGGAAAATTCACATACAGGACCACAGAACATCTTTTTGACTTTGTCTATTTTGACATCTAGAACTTTCTGACTCTAATGTGAAGGCTTCTACCACAAGCCTGGGAGCTACATGGGGACCAGATCTGGTAAAGAATATATTTTACTTGGGGACAGATTCTGTCTGGGTGTTTTGTGGGACCTGAAGAAGAGGAAATGATTCACTGACAAAGGGGGGAACAGACGCCTTGACTCATAGTTTCCTGCTCTAACCACTAGACAATTCCTCTAGCAATTCCTTAGTGCATCAAAAGGATGGATTAGTTTCTTAATTCCTTAAACATCATGAAATGGTTTTCCTGCGTTATACATCCAGGCTTATCATATTGCCTGCTGGAGGAAGATCTCTAGGTTTTATTCTGTAAGTTTGTAGAAAAAGTGCCAAACTAAGTGTGTTTGCCTGTCCAAATGCTAATTGCTAATGGAACCAAAGTGCCAAGTCTACTGTACTGCTTTCCTCATATGTGGAGGGCTGGGGACTATGGGGTTGATTTACCCATATCTCGCTTAGTTCATAAAATTCCAAACATAACAGAACACATTTTTTGTGCCTAATTTGGTACAATTCTGGACGATGGTTAAGAAACACAGAAGGATTATGTCCACATAAAAGCAAATTTAAGACATTACTGTTCAATTAAAACATTCTGGGGTTTCACTGTCTTTCCAGTAAATAGAATTTCTTTGTATCTATGGCCACTGTAAATTGTTTCTAGATCATACCAGGATGATCAAAAGAGTGATTTACGAGGCATGGATGCAAAAAACTTACAATTGCACTTAAGCTGCCAGCTGTACTTGAGAGTCTTAAAATAAACTCCACTGCTATCAGATTGTCTCATATATGCAGTTTCTTTTATAAATCTTTCCTAAAGAGAAAATACACTGTTCTCAAAACCAGTATGCTTAGGCTGACAAATCCACAGGATCCCCTTGAAGGAACGCTCAGATTCACAGCCCAGGCAGTATTTCCCCTTGCAAGCTGATTTTAGTTTTAGGACTGTGCCATCTGCTGTTGGAATTGCAGATTTCCCTGGGTCTGCACGGCCTGCGGTAGTCAGCTCTGACAGCCTGGCCACACATGACTGTGCTTTGTCCGAGGTGAGGGACACGTTGTGGCATGATTGCCATCCCTGTCGGAGGCTTCAACCTTCCCAGGATCATTTATTTCACTGTTTTGAAGGGCTCTGCTTTGGCATGGACATGTAAGGGCTTCCATTTTTCCCTCTTGCTCAGAAGTATCAAAGGTGGTATGACACACATGGGATACAGAGTCATATTCTACAATATTAAATTTTAGCAGAAAATTGAACCTCCTTTCTGCTCTTCAGTTCCATGAACAAAGAAGGTGCACAGACAACCAAGGAATGGGCAATTTCACCTTCCCAGCTTTATACTTTAGTTCCCATTGTTTATATGCTTGTGGGATCACAGAGCTATTAAAAACAAGACTGAACAATAGAGATATTATTCTGCTACTGAAACTGGATTACACTCCTAACCACAAGCATCTCCTATCTGCCAACATGAAAGCGATACCGCTTTGGGAAAACTGAAAAAGACTGTGCATTGGGTACTCAGATTCCTCACAAGGGTAACCCACATCCTCTGCAGAAGCATTTCTGAGCTCAAAGGTCTGCCAGGAAAGACTGGCAGGGAAATATTCCCAAATATATTTTCAGTTTTAACATTTCAACAAGGGGCATCTTCCTGGCAGTCACTGCAGAACAGGCATGATGTGCTCCATGCCTGTCTAAGGCAGCTCAGAAAATGAGGCAGTTGATATATGGATCAGCTCTCCAGGGGAACAATGCCATATTTTGAGAGGCACAACAGACCTGGAACTTCTTCATCCCACTCCTGGTTCCTGTTATGACTACATCTGACTGCCTCACATCACCAACATGCTTGTCTACTGACACTATTAGGAAAGGAAATGTCTTACGTTTTAGACACAGAATTATGTGAGCAGTTAGTTAATAGGATTTTGTTACTGAGAGCTAGAGGACCTGGCACCTATTAATGCAGGGGATGTACCTGCCTAGGGATCAAACCAAGAATGACCAGCACACCACGCAAGCAGCTGTTTAAACCATCTGGTTAGAAACACTGAGACATACACCTTAAACCCTCTTCTGCTTCAGGTTTTAGGCAGTTTTGAAGGTTTGTTTTTCTCTCAACAGCATGAAGAACTCCCAGATCAACAACATCATTAATACTCAGAGATGGCATGACACCAGCACTCCTCCAAGTACCTGTCCCCAAGGCTTTAGGTGTCCATCCTACCATCAACAACTCCTGCACCAACACATCACCCCACTGGCCATGTTAGCACACCCCACTGGCCACACTAGCTGACCCTGCTGGCCACACTAGCCCATGGCTTGTGGAACTTGCCCCAGTGCTACTCACAGGCACAGGACATTTAGAAGTTAAAACAGAGGCTCACAAGGAGAGCAAGGGTTGGTGCCTTTTGTAGACCATGGGCTGGTGGACTTTGGGGAATGCTGATCTGAGAATACAAGAAGATAAAGGATGTGAAAGCAAAGCCATTTGTTCCTGAGCTGAAATGGCTTGGCTAGCATTACCCAGCAGAGTTGGGAAGTGAACATGGCCCCCAAAGGTCATGTAAACCATGGTTTGTTTTCTAGTTGAGAAATAAAATGGAAAATACCAGGAACACAAATAAAAAATCCCTTTTGCAGACCGAGAATGTGGCTAATATTGGTGTTCCTCCTCTGCTTCATTTAATCATCTTAGAATTTGTTTATAACAGCAAATGATTCATTTTCAGATAGAAACACGATGAAGTGTCAGCAGAGACCTTTGACATAATGATCGCCAGCATTTCCTTCCAGGATCTGAGTTTTTCCCACAGGACATGCCATCCACACCAAGCCCTTTTTCCATGGGAGCTGCCTTCCCCCAGTACTGCCTGATGCTAATTAGAGGAGAGCTGTAGAGAAGTCAAGTGATGCTGAAGATCTTTCCCAATTTTCCTGGCTTCAGGAGGTCTAAGAGCGGGCCTTGGACCAGAGGCAGGACTACAAATGAAACAGGAGGGCTGAAAGCAGGAGGCAAAAGTAGCTGTGAGTTTTTGACCAAGAGGGTTTCAATGAGAGCAAGATATGAAGGGAAGCAAGCTCCTCCTGGAGGGAGGCCTTGGGATCCAGCCATTGCTGGACAAACCTGCCAGATGGACCTGGGCATGGAGCCACCTGCTCCTGCCCCAGCTGCCCTGTCCTGCCTGTCCCGAGGCCAGCACAACTCTGCCCAGCAGCAGCACAACTCAGATGAAAAACCTGAGCCTTGGTATGACTGCCTACCTCTTCCAGCCTGGATTTCCTCCTGAGACAGTTTGCTTCCCACATTCCCGAGGTAGATTTAAAAATAGGACTGCCTCTGATCCATGCTGGGTAAACATCTTATTCTCCTGGCTTGCATGTTTGAATAGCACGTGTTGCATGGTATCTAAAGACCACAGTCAGCTGCAGGCAGCACAGTCTTTGGAGGCTGAGAAAAGACACATCTCATCTCTGGAGATGTCTCATACAGTAAATTTAAGCTCAATACCCTAAATTTAGAAATATGTTACATGAAAGGAACCTGAAGTGTAGGGAACCACTAAGGGACTTGAATTTGGCTTAAACACACACTACTACAAACACTCAGAGAATTGCAAGGTACTCCCTTCTGAAAAACAGCTACCAAATATGCAGCCTTCCCTTCTGAAATGCTGCATTACTTGGGAAGAAATGTGGAAGAACAAGTAACCCTGCACATGGGAGTCTCCAGTAGCACGGCTGCAACAATGTGTTGCTGTATGGTGTGGCTGGCAGGCTGGTGGGATGGTTCTGAATGCTAAATTATGCCATGTTTTAAGAGATATAGCCCCAGAAATAAAATGTTATCAGTCTAAGTTACAATATAGTTGCCATGGCAATTATAAAATGGGAAGCCATCGGTGTAATTTATTTCACTGTCACATGCCTTATGGTGAAATCTTGGCACCCTGGGTTGTGGAAGGAGATGATAAATGTGGGGTTTATCCCAAGTGGCTGAGGGCTTTTTGTGCAGGCTGAGCAGAAGAGCAACAGCCCCAACAAATCCTGACTGTCTGGATCCTTGGGGCACAACTCAAGGACACAGTCTTGGCATCTAGACAAAATGACAGTTTGAAAAACCTTAGGACTTAGTTGCTAATAGAGATTTCTGCTAAAAAGCCAGATCCAGAATCTTCTTTGTGGTTACTCCAGTTCTTTGGCCTGGCTGCTCACAGGACAGAGCCCTTGTTAGAGCAAACCTACGTGCCCTCAAACCATAGGCAGCAGCCAGCCATGGAGGAGACTCAGCCCTTTGCTGTGACACCTCCTTTGAAGGAACCAGGGTCACATTATATTTAATTGACATTAGTAAACTGTCTAGGAAGCAGAAAAAAAACACGAGCAGCCAGCTCCACTGGTGCCCCTCATATGTTGATGAGGAAAAGAAAGCTAAACTCTCTTTTGAGAGAGTTTTTCTCTACTATGTGTCTAGGAATAAGTGAATAGGTTACAAAGGCTGAATGTTACCTCTCCATAAGACAATGCAGAAAAAGGATGTCAAGGGAATGTGCAAAATAAGAGACTCCAAAACCAGCATGAGACCTGTTGGAAAAGCCTTTTGATCAGAACTAGAGTTTTAATATCTTTTATTTATCAAAACTGAGTTTAAGAGGTAACGTACTTGTGACACTGAAGCACTTTCTCAGGAGGAACACGAGAAGGATATTGCTGTCAGAGCAAGTCACAGAAACCAAAGCTAGATAACATTAAATTAGCAACAAGATGTAGGTTTTTTCACATGGAGGATGACTAAACATGGGAAGAAACCATGGAGGATGTGGTGGATGTGGTACATTTTTCAGACCTCCACATCTCCAGATCAAAGTGGAAGATCCTCTTCAGATGTGAAGCTTATCTGAGCACATCTAGGGACAGCCATGCCTTTGGTACCCAGATTGTGTGACAGTGTGATACTGCTGAACACTGCAGTGTAAGCCACACTTTTACCAGTGCATGTGTATTCAGACATTTTTGACACTAAAGCCTCCCTGAGGGTAGTGATTGCTTCCCTCCAGTGTTTCAGCTGCATCCCTCTGAATGCTGTGTTTGATAGCAATAAACTGTGTGGCATCACTCATTTACTCCATGTTCCCTGTGTCGTGTGCCAGCTCAGAATAAAGCAAGGAGAGACATCCCCTTTTCTGTAGACATCATGTTCCTGTAAAATTGCACACGTGCTGCTGGTTGCTGATGAAGGGACCATGGAAGTTTTTAAAGCATGAGCTTGAAGTGTTTGTCAAAAGAAACAGCAAATTACCAGCTGGTTTCCCAGACAGCTGGATGTGGGACACAGGCTGAAAAGCACTGAGAATAAATATGCATGGAAAGAAAATAATAAAGCCCTGTCTTTTGCTGCTAAACAAATCCATTTATTACTTGTATAAAATATTTATAATAGTATGTTGTAGGCGGCACTCAGCTTTTTTTTTTTTTTTTTTTGTAGAGGGGAAGGCAATAAATTTTCCTGCCAGACTCTCAAATCACCACTGCTGAGGAGATGTGCAGAAAACCTACCAATCCTGCTGTGTATTCATGCAGCTCTGCACAGGATTCCACCGAGGGGAAGAGTGGGTGCTAAGGGTGCGAGTGACCTGGGGCACTTAACAGCTTCTTTCTGAATTGTTTGACAGGGATGCAAACCTCTTCACCTCCAGGAAAGCCAGTCATGCATACTTTTATGTCTCCTTCTGCTTTGCTCTCAAGGCCTTTGATTTTATCTTTAAACCAGCAGTGTTTATGGTTCTCAAGATGATCGTGTTCTGCTAAACAAGTTCCTTTGTCCCACAGTGTGGCTGACAAATCTGCTAGTGAAACAATTTTACTATTCAGCAACTTCAGTTCTGCCTCCAACTTTTTCTCTGTTGCCTTTGAACTGCCACTACTGCATTGATGCCTGCTATGGCTCTGCCTGCCATGCATGTCATTGCTATAGCCCATTAAAAGCAGTTGCAGCCGTGCTTACCACTGGCTTCCTCTTCCTTTGAAGCCGTTTTCTTTGACTGGTCTTAATTAATGCATAAGCTGGGAAAGTGCCTTCTTTCCTCCTTTCAAGATGTTTTTGTTTCTTTGTTTTAGTTTCATGTCTTTGACTGAATAGATGTTTCCAGTATGTTCTTTATGAAAATGAAAGGGAAATTGAAGCTTACACAACTTTTTTATTGGTGAAAGAAACCCAGGCCATGGTTTTCTTTGACTGTGTTACCACTGCGTGCTTTTTTGACTTCATTTCTTCTCTCTATTCAGGAAAGCCAAGTAACATGATTAAAGTCCTCTTCCAACTCAAAGACTTTGACAGCAAACAAAGATGGATCACTTACCAACCGAATGAATCATGTACAGGAAACCGAGGCAAGTGTTAAACATATTTACTAGGGGAATCAGTTAAGAATGGTATGCCGAAGATCTGCAATTAATTAACAGCAGTTCCCTGTACTGAAACAAGAGATTGAAAAGCTATTAGATAATTAGTAAAATTCTATAAAGCTGCATTCCTCAAAGCAGCCACAGATGCTGAAAGGAAATGCCGGACTGCCAGGCCAGATACCAACTTGTCAAGGAATTAATCATCTTATTTAATGGCAAATACCTGGCCACGTGGGCAGCCGTGCAAAAGAGCTGAACAGTCTGAACAGACGGAGCACTCCTCTCTCATTACTGGTTATTGTCACGCTGCTGCCAGGCGTGCAGCTACCACCTTCCTCAGTTTCCTCATCGACAGGCTAAGCAGGCTCAGTACTTCATCAGCTTTAGGCATGTCCGTGGAAAGTCACTGCTGCATCAGGGCTTCAGACAGGAGGCAAAATGGGAGATGCTTGTGAATTACACAAATATGTGCTGAATACCTGTTCTGCACATCAGCAGATGAATGTCAGGATTTGGTGAAAATGTCCCTTCAAGCCTGTAAGCAAGAAGGTTGTGAGATCATCTCAGCCTGCAAATGAGCTTCATTACAGCAGAGCAGGAGGGTCCCAGCCCACAGCAGGGCCCTGCAGCAGGAGCCTTTCTGGGGGACATGTTCTTGCTCAGGGTTTCATTACCCACGAATGCCAGAAACAGAGACCTGTGCTTTGATCTCAGCCATGTCCAAACATCCTCCTGCCCACATCTGCACAGTGCTCCCCCGAAACCTTTCCCAGCTGTGGGCTCAGAAACACAGAGGCTGCTCCATGTCACTTGAACTGGTGCAAAGCCCCACTGTTTTCCATGCAGTTACCCCAAATCCCCAAGTCTCAGAGAGGGGAAAGCAAACCCTTGTGAACCTATGAAAAGAGTCTGTTCTGAACAACCTGGTCAGCACCAATGGCTCCTCCAAGGGAAGGCACAGCTCATGCTCTGCCCCTCACTCAGGGATTTCTGAGCAGCTGCTTAAGAACAAAATTCTCCTGCTTTCTTTCAGATACAGCTTTCTGAACTCCTGGTTAAGGGAGTCTGATTAAAGAGGTCTCCTCACTACCCCTCCAAAAGTGGTTTTGCTGGGGCAGTTTAAAAGCTTCCTCTCTGTATCTCTGATGTGTTTGAAAATCCTTAAGTCTACTGTTAATACATCAGGTCAGAACCTTATAATTTTGTTTCATTTTTAGAAAATTTCATTTTTTAACAATTCAAGAGAAAATTGAAGTGAAAATTCTGCTTTAATTTCAGCTAGAAAACTCTGGTTTGCCTTTACCATGAAAACTCCCCAAACCAAGATTTTTGCCTTTTTTTTTTCTTTTCAGTGCCATATGATTTCATCAAGATCAAACAGCTTTCATGAAACATTTAAAAATTAATTACTGGATTTTTCTCCAGAAAACTTCCCAAAGCCTACCTTCATAATTTCAGCATCCTGAAAGACAAACTCTGCACAGAAGCAGACAGGTTTGAGCAGGACCCATCAGGCATTAGTGTCTGCACTATTTTGTCAGTGAAAATCCACCACATTTTGATCTACAACAAATAGGTGGTTCCAGCTCCTAATTATTGGACTTTCTGTCCAGGTACGAATGGAGAACCACTCCCCATCTGACATTTGCAATTAGTTCATGTCACAAATAAATGGAAAAATACCTCCTCACTTTTGCAATAAAATTTCAGTCTTTCCATATAACATGACATGATAATAATTTGTGCTATTTTCATGGAGCAATGCTATAAGAGATATGCTGCCAAATGAGCCTGTAATAGTACTAAAAAAAAAGGTCTAATATGATGATGCTTATCTTTGAAAATAAATGCCATGAGAGGCCAGCCACAGTAATTGCCTCTATTGAAGAAAAAAAGAAATAGAAAGGAATGGTGCAAAGCAGTAATCTCATACTCAATTAAGCAATGCTGACTCCTGGAATGTCTTTCAGCTTATGTTTCCCCAGGAAAAGAAAAACAAACTAATTTAGATGAGATGAAAGTAGTGAATTTATGTATGAGCTGAAGTATAGATTGTATGCATTTTAACAGCTCAGACCTGAAGAGATGTACCTTCATTTTACAAACAGGGAAATCAAGAAGGGTAAAAAATAAAAATCAAGATAAGGAAAAAAAAAAAAGAGAGAAATATCTAAACTAACCACATAACTGCCATTTTTAACTATGGAGGAAGTCCCCCTGTCTCTGACACTTGAACATGATTACTCAGTTATCAGCTCAGGGCTCCAGATGGGTGCAGGATAGACATATTCTCACAAGACGTCAGTATCAGGCCTAGGAACAAAACCACTCAAATTCCTGAGGTTTTAGACCACAAGATTATTCAGCGCTGAATTTTAGAAGATAGGCAACATGAGATACAGACAGAAAACGATAACTTGTGGGATCCATGTTTAAGCAGAAGCCTCCTATCCCTACAACAGTATTTGAAGTAGCACCATACCCCCACAGCTCTCTCCCATGTATAAAGCATTTCTCCCTCCCTCCCAAAACCTTTCTCTCCCCATAAGATCATTCAGCACATCATTTTATCCACACTCCTCTTGTATTTCATCTGAAAATTTCTAGAGTGCTATAAACACCTCATTGTGCTTTTAAAACCTAGACTTGTTTAGGAATAATTGCAATTAGGCCCAGGATATGAGAATAATAAATCTTTCATCCCTGAAGAGTTGGTAATCCAATGGAAGGATGGATAATGAACCTTTCCCAAAAGAAACCCATCTTTTCAATGGGTTCGAGTTTGAGCTCCAGCACTTGGATCCACACTCAAGAGAGAGCAATCCCTGCTGGGTGTGAAATAAAGCCATGACAGATAAAAGCCATTCTCTTAACAGCCTTTTCTCTGTGCTGGCTTTACTACAAATATGACTTTTTATACTGTTTTAGTTAAATAAGCTTTATCTACCATCTTTTTATTGTTTGGTTTTTTTTGTAGCAATGGCTCCTGGTAAGTCCCACTGTGTGTGCCAGGTGCGAGACACAACAATGCTGAGAGAACAAGGAGCACACTCCTTTCCTTCACTGCTATTCAATGTTTATTTTATTGCTCAGAGGTTGTCCCTCTAGTTTGACCAAGGCAAAACTCAGCATTCCACTTTAAAGAAACTCGGTGACTTCGAAAACAGACTTTCTGAGAGCATCATCTGCACTTATTCATCAGGTGGCTGGAGAAATTTTCCATCCTGCACGGCAAAGAGGTCTGTGGTTCGAGGCGCTCTGCTCTGCGTTCTGCTGGCGGCGGTAAAACGCTGTTTCTCCGAGGATCAGCCCGAGATGAGAGCGCATCTCGCGCTGCGTTACATGGCAGCGCTTGTCATCATCACAGCGATGGTGCTCGATAACGACATGTTTGTAACGCTGCCTGACAACAGAAGTACATCGCTAAAAACTATTCTGTCTAACTGTGGAATTTTGCAGAAGAGCATCACTTGTGAGCATCCCTGCACACCCCAATCCTCGGCCAAACATCTGCTCTCAAACCAACGCTGCTGCCCGCAGCTCCGCTGCTTCGAATCGCATCGCCTTCACCTTTCATCGTGTACCACTCTCATCCTGCCATAGGAGGACCCATTCCGTGTATTAACCCCTTCCTTCCCTCCCACCAGCGATCGGCCGCGCCCGGGGTCCCACTCCCGCCCCCCCCCGCACGGCGCACCCGCCCTTCGCCACGAGGCTCCCGTAAGCACCGACGTGTCCGCGCCCCCCGGGCCCCCCCGCATCCCCCGCCCCGGCCGGCCGGTCCCCCGCCCGCGCCGCTCCGCAGCCGCGCTGGTGCCGCTCCGGGCGGCGGCGGCGAGCGCGGCTCCGGCACCAACTTCGGGAGCGGAGCGAGCGGAGCATCCCCGCCGGGGGCAGCGGCGGGGCCGGCGCGGCCATGCTGGGGCCGGCGGCGCGGCTGGCGCTGGGCGCGGGGGAGCTGCCGGGGCGGCTGCTGGCGCTGCTCTGGCCGGCGCTGGTGCTGGCGGCCGCCGCGGCCGCGCTGCTCGTCCTGCGGGGGCTGCGGGACCGAGGGGCCGCGCCGGGACCCCCCCGCCGCCGCGCCGCCGGGGAGGCGCAGGAGGAGGAGGAGGAGGAGGAAGAGGCGGAGGAGGAGGAGGGTGGCCCCGCGGGGGCCGGCGGCCGGGCGGCCGGGGCGCTGCCGGCGCGGCAGCCGGAGGAACAAAGGCGCACGGCGCAGGTAAGGTTAGTGCGGGGTTCGCGCCTGGCCCGCTCCCCGGGACGGGACGAGCATCCTTCCCTCTCTCCTCCCCGGCACCTTTTCGTCCTGCCCGTCGCGCGGAGAACAGCCCTGCAGACAGCCCGGTCTGCACCCTCCGAGTCCGGCCCCACCGGGCTGCTGCCATCCCAGCTCACCCTGTCTCATCCCATCTCACCCCGTCCCGCCTAGAGACGCACCGTCCCGAACCTCTCGGTGTGATTTAGGGGTGAGTGGGCTCAGCATTCCCCGCCGAACCCGGTGGTGCCATCAAGATGACAGTGCAAGGCAGCAGGTTGCCCGAGCACCTGGCTGGGGGTTGCTGGCACTGGCTTTGTCTGACAGCATTAACTCCATATGAGATTGATCCTCTTTGCAGGGAATTAAGAAAACTGCAGTTAATGTCCATCATATTAAGAAGGAATATACAAGAATTGTATCCATACTACGGTGTTAACACAATATGCTAATGATGTATATTTACTCCAAATCAAAGCTCTGCTGTTATTGCATTAATACGTGGCTGTGAGCTTATGACCATGGCCACCCTGTTGAATATATGCTGTGAGTTTAATTTCATGCACAGTATTGAAGTTTCTGCATGACATTGTCATGACTCTGTTGCTTTGACATGCTGTAAGCTGTCTGTAGCAGAAAACCTCAGCGTAAATTACAGAAAACAGTTACACTGAGGCACTGCAATATGGAAAGTAAAGCTCTCAGAATAACTTACCAAACATAAGTATGTACTTAAAATTAATACATCGAGCTTTTTTTTAACATGTTGATCTGTTACTATTATCTCCTAGGTCTCATTTCTGAGAAAGACAAACAAAATTAATTTGAAGGATTTTTTTAAAGTGTGCTATAAAATAAGTGGTTTTGTTCCTCAGGAAGAAAAATGTGTCAGGCTTTCCATTGTAACACTAGTTTTTAAGGGTTTATTATTTTGTCATGAAGTTTTAGCTTTTAGTTGTATTATAGTTATCTTTTAATAAACTGTCCCATTTTAGGGCATTTTTTCTTTCCTCGGTCAGAGCAGAACCTTGACCTGACAGCACAAGTACCCCAAATTAGTAAAGAACAATTAAATCCAAAAGCAATCTGAACAGAGCTGCCTGTGTCAAGGGGTGAAGAGAGATTTCAGTAACAATTTTATTATAGCTTTATAATTGTCTATACTAGATAACTTGAGTTGGCTGCAGAATGAATGAAAATTTTCCAGAGCCACCAGTACTGGTGCGGGACAGAAAGGGGAGGCACCCACCTTATTGTTTAATCTGTTACTATTATCTCCTAGGTCTCATTTCTGAGAAAAACAAACAAAATGAATTTGCAAGGATTTTTTTAATGTGTGCTATAAAATAAGTGATTTTATCCTTCAGGAACAGAAATGTGTCAGAGGCAATCCAGGTGCTGTGATGGTGGCAGGGTTATTAGTTCAAGCTGAAGGCATTGATTTGAATAGATATCTTCTAGTCAGAGATGTACATCTCACAGGCCTGAGTAACAGAAACCAAACAAGAGGAGGGATAAACAGAAGGGATAAATTTTTTTACAGTCATGTGCAGTTTCTGTCATTAATCTCTTTTCCAGTGCTGAGCTATTCCTACTCTTTAGGTACTGGGCTCTAGCAGTTGCATTTACACAGTAGCATCATCCTCTATATGAGACCCACTGATTATTGTGCAGAGTATGGAAAACATGGTCCTGAGGAGGTGGAAGGATGAGAAGACGATGATCAAGAAAAATAACTTTAAAGATCCTAAAGATAGACAACCCAGAGAAAGCATCTTACATACCAAAATGAAAAACGGAGGCTTGTCCTCCCATGACGGTACCATGCCCTTTCCCTTCTCCATTTGTCTCTTTTTTTTCTTTTCCCCACCCTGTCTTCTCCACTGCTCCTTGTCGTTTCCCATCATGCTCTCTCTGTCTTTGGAACATCACATCCTTGAGGTAAAAACTTTATCTCCTTAAGTAAGTGTAAAACGCTGCACGCTGCTTTGGCACTTAGCTGATGTGAGGACGCCAGAACAGTGAAACATCTTTGATATGCTGAAATTTGCATATGAAAATCCCCACCAAAGCAGCAGAGGTGTTATTAATCCATTCATAGACATGGCCAATGCCGTAAGAGGGGGTGTGCGGGCATTACAGGACGGGAGCCCCTCTCTGCTGCCTGCTGTGGTATGAAACCAAGACAGAAATTGCCCCCAGTGCTCAGGTGTGTTGATACATCCTAGCAGCCAAACATCTGCATATCCTGGAGTGGTGGATAAGTCAAGATCTTAATTAAAAGAACCTAGGTGGTTAATTATTTTTTCAGTTTGGGAATGCGTGTTTGCCAGTGGTTCCCAGTTGCTGCCTCATGGGTGGGCTGTAAGGTTGCCTTCCCATGAAATCTGCTCTTACTTGCAGTTGTCTGATGTAGGACTGATCTTCTTCCCTTTGTGCGTTCCTAATCCCCATTGCAATAGGCAGCCAGAAACTGTCCAGGAGCTACTGTGCACTCTTAGACCCAGACTGAGTGGCTTCCACAGCCCATGTGAGATAAGTCTGTTGAACAAACCTTCACAGAATCATAGAATGGTTTGGGTTGGAAGGGGACCTTGAAGATCATCCAGTTCCAACTCCCTTGCCATGGGCAGGGACACCTTCCACTAGAGCAGGTTGCTCAGAGCTCCATCCAGTCTGTCCTTGAATACGTCCAGGGATGGGCCACCCACCGTTTCCCTGGGAAACCTGTTTCAGTGAGTCGCCACCCTCACGGTAAGCAATTTCTTCCTGATATCTAATCTAAACCTCCTCTCTTTCAATTTGAACTCATTCCTCCTTGTCCTCTTACTACATGCTCTTGAAAATAGTCTTGCCCTCTCTTTCCTGGAAGTTCCCTTCAGATACTGGAAGGCCTCAGTTGGATCACTGTCATGGTTTAGGAATTGGAGTCCCCAGATTAGTGCCCCCACCAAGACTCTCCAAAACCACATGCTGCCCTCTCCTGCTCCCCAGCTTTTCCCCTCCCACCTGCAGCAGGATGGAGTTGAGAATTGGAGGCACAAAAGGTAAAGATCACTAAATGAGATAAGATCAATTTACTGGAAACAGCAAGGAGATAAGAGATAAGAGAACGAACAGGAACAGCAACAATACTAATAACAGAAGGTGCAATAAAAGAAATGGTTCACACAGAAACCCGTTGACAATAGACAATACCAGACTAGAAGGAACCCCTTCTCCCCAGAAGAGAATCCCCTTCCCCTGGCACCCCTGGCAATGACTGTAAGGTGGGATAGAATGACCTCCAGGTCCTGGCCATGCTCCCTTTCAATTTCTGAAAAAATTAACCCTGCCCTGTCCAGAACCAGGACAGTCACCCTGAAGTCTTCTCTTTTCCAGGCTGAACAATCCCAATTCTCTCAGCCTTTCTTCATAGCAGAGGTGCTCCATCCCTCTGATCACCTTGGTGACCCTCCTCTGGCCTTGCTCAAACATGTCCATGTCCATGCTGTGCTGGGACCCCAGGGCTGGATGCAGCACTGCAGGTAGGGTCTCACCAGGGCAGGGCAGAGGGGCAGAATCCCCCCTCACCTGGTGCTTTGGATGCAGCCTAGGACACAACTGGATTTCTGGGCTGTGCGAGCACATGGCCAGGTCATGTCCAGCCTCTCACCCACCGCTCTGTTCAAATGGGTACATGGCCTCCACACAATCACACAAGCACATTTTGAATGTGATCTCATTATGCAACACACGAAACAAGTTACATTCTGGCTGTTGTCACACAGCCACACACACCAAAAAAACCCTCTAGAAATTATGCTGAGTGTGTTTAGTCTTTTTCAGGATTGCCTTTTCCCTAATTTCTTTTGGGAAAATGCTAATGGAACTTGCTGGAAGCCAACTGATCTGAATAGGACAGCTGCTGAGTTTGGGGATTTGTGTTTATTCAAAGTTTTTGGGTTGTTCTGCAAATTGGTCAGTTGCAAAGAAGAGCATTTTTTACAAATGCAGTGACATCATCTTCCTTAGGCATCTTCTAAAAATATGTACTATCTGATACATTCCAAAAGAAAGCTTTCTGCCTTTCAGAAGTGTCTTTATAAACTGGTGATACTTTTTGCCTCTTGCAGGATTGCTTAACAGTACCAGAACTACAGATCCATCCCTTTGGCTCCAGAGCTTTGCAAATAGACTTTTTCTTTTACCCTTTCAGGTTACACAGTATTCTTCATGCCAATGCAACAGAGTTGCACAATTATTTTAATACAGCTCTCTTGGATGAGAAATGATTTTGAAAGTATCTTGAAAGGTGTTGGTGTTTGGTAATTGACTCCTTAAAATTGAGCCTTTATCCCTTGTTGAGATGGTGCTCTAATTAATCAGAATAGAAGATCCCAGGAAACTGATTTCTTCATCCCTCCTCACAACAGTAGTTTTAATCTACTCACGCTGCAGAAACTCTTTCCCCAGATATGTTTTTATCCCCAGATGATGAGAGCAGCTGAACTGAGGCAGGTTCCTGTCAGCTTCTCATGTTTATGGCTGCTGTGTGGCTTCTCATGTGTCCAGGGAAGGCTGGCCAGCAGGAGGATATATAATGTAGGCAGCATCATCTTAAGGCTGTTTCCCTACATTTTCTCTTGCAATTGCTTTTGGATATGAGTGGCTACATATGCAGTCCTGGCTCCCACTTCTTGTCATCCACCTGTGTTTGTGGTCAAGGGGTCCCTACAAGCAACTTCATCCCTGGGAATGTGTGCAGAGGAACGGGCTTTCTGTGCTAATGGCCCAAGTCCTTTTCCACAAGGTTCTTGGAGCATCCATTTGACGGGAGAACCACCCCTTTCTTTGCTATGGTAGGTGCCTTAAGGGAAGGGAAAATTTCACATATTCGTAGTGTGTAGTTCTCATATAATTCTGTCTATTCATTGCATGTGTTTCCCACATCATTTTCCTTTCCAACAGACTCTTCTTTCCTACTGGGAACACATTTGTCTGAAGTGATTTTGCCAGGGAAAACTTTGCATTACTACATACCAATAATAGCTATTAATAATAAGATTATTAGTACTTACGGTATTGATCACAAACCAAGATTCTGCTCTCTTTTCCACCCCCTTTGCAGATATGTCTGTGTAGTGTTGGGAGCAGCCATGTCCCAAAGAAGTTCTTTTATGTTCTTCTGCCATGCATGGAGAGCCACTCAGTTTCCTATGCTAACAAACCCAATATGTATTTTTTTGGCTTTTCATTGTCACCTCAGCAGAAATTGCCATTGTGTTGTCCTTTCTCTAGCCGTTAGGACTGAATGAGTAATTTTCTTTGAAGCTGGTACTTTCCTGTTTCTCTGGTGGCCTCTGCCTCTGCCTAAACCCCTTCCTTTCTCCTCTGACAAATGCAGGCTTGTCTTTTCCCATTCACCTGGTTCCCATTGGTTTAGGGAATAAGTCTCCCAGAGCGAAGTCCATCATCAGGCCAGACCATGTGGCAAAGCCAGACTGGCCAGGATGTCTGCTTCCATTTATGGAACTCTGAATCAGAATTAATGAAACCCAGCAGTGCTTTATTTCCCAACACGTTTGTCTCCCCGATTGCTCGTTGACTGAGGATGGGGAAATGCGAGCTCCTGTCTGGCTGCAGCAGCAGCACTTGGGTTTGCTCACCCTGTGGCCCAGCCCCTGCTTCTGTGCACAGGAGACAAGAACCCATCTGCAGAGAGCCAAGAGTGAACTGCGAGTGGTGCTGCAAATATCTGACTCATAGCATGGAGTGTAGGGAGCAAGGACTGGGTCTTCCAGAGGATGCTGAGAGGGATGAAGACTCCCTGCTCACTTTTTAGCTTGTTGAAGATTTACTGAGAAAGCTGGAGTGCAGTGATACCTTGTTCAGTTATAACAGAGCATGTTTAAGGGAGGTTATTTATTGCCTGCTTAGAAAGTCCTTTTCTTTTTGTTCTTTTCTCTCACCCCCTCCCTTATTTTTTTAATTTAGTGCATGTTGGTGTTACTTTTGTCATACCAGTATTGCCTTTTGGCTTAAATCCACCATATTTATCTTGTGTTATAACATAAAGGGAAAAAAAACCCATTTTTTTTCCACTGGAAATGAGCACTAAGAAACAATTTAATTGAAGTATTTCTTAAATCTGGAAATGGTTTTGGGTTCACAGACCCCCTGCCAGAATGGGGTAGTTTTGCTTCCTTTCATTTCCAGTGTCCAACCCACTTAATTTGAGTTTTCTGAAAGTGGTGGCTGAAAACAATTTTCTGAATCTTTTTTCATGTTCTTAAATGAATTCCCTTATTTCCAGTGTGTGAAGCATATAATAGCTCCCTTTGGGTTTCATGGGCTGAGTTTATTTTGTCTTAGTATCCCTCTACTGGGCAAACCTTTCCATGCCTTCCTAAGGAAGGCAACTTTAAGCACCTTCCCCAAGAGGGAAAAAGGGCAGTTAGTGAACTTGAAGCTGATATATTCACATAATTTTTAATTAATCCTCTAACCGGTTGGTGGCACTGAGATGTGAAAGCAGGCTGCCTGATCTGATAGACACAAAGGTGGTGGGTTTTATAAAAATGACTAGCCTGACAAAACTATTGAAATGCATAAAGGTAAGTCTCTAGGGGTACAGCTTTATGGCTTTGAATACAAGGTTTATATACTAATAATTAAACCCAGTCTTTTTAGCCCTTGGAGATGTATCACTTTGCCTCCTTTCTTTGTGACTTTACATAGAACTATATTAACAGCATAAAATAAATTAAGCACTAGCTCAAGAGAACCAGAAATTGCTAGTTTCAGAGCAATCATCAGAAATATAACCTTAAGTTACATAAAAAAGGGGGAAAAAGGCAGGGGGTGGGGGGAAATCCTGTTCCACTGGGTCATGAACCAAATGTCCATGAACTAAAAATATCTTTCTATTGTTCCACAGAATGTGAGTAGAAATTAATATGCTAAGTCTGATTCCACTAAAAGTCCTGATTCTGTTTCTCTGCATATATTTGACGTATTTGGAATTGCACTTAAGACTTAATATAGTCACTTAATGTGGTGGGTTTAGATGTGTTTTCCCTGTACAAAACTACATTTTTTATTAAGAAAAAAATTTCCCTGACAGTATTAATTTCTCTTTAATGATTCCATTAGGTTAAACGAAATAAAATAATGAAAATTCCTTTTTCCTTTTCATAGTGGCCAAATGGCACGATAAAGAGGCATGACTAATCCCCTACCCTAAGGGCTTCAAAAGGGAAGAATAGGACAGGGTGGGGTTCCTCAGCCACACAGCCAGTTTACTGCCTGAAAAAGGGTTGGATAAGGGTAGGATTTAATACAAAAGGTCAGGCTAACATAATACATTTCCACTGAAAGGAAGTAGAACTCAGTAAAAATTCTTGGTGATGAAAGGAAGGGAGTTGATGGTATTACTGAAGAATGGCAAAGAAGCAAGAAATATTTCAGGTTGGAAAGAAGAGCATCACCACAGTGGTGGGCTGTTCGCTGAGCATCAGTCAGTGGTCAGGTTTGGTATTTTTTTGCACTCAGCCGATCGTAAGGAAGGATGCAACAAGGTTAAGGAGTTCCAGGTGGGCACTTAGGGCTGAATAGCCACTCAGTCATCATGAAGACCCCTGGAACATAGTAAATGACTGTCAACAGTATCTAGTCAGTGATGGAGAGAGAGGGGGATGTTTGTCTAGCAGATTAAAATCATTTAAGTAGCAAATGTTGTGCTTGTTTGGTAAAAAGCATGCAGCAGTCAGGTTGGCAAAGTGTTAAAACAAACTGCTGCAATTTCCCCAGTTCCTTGCTTGCTTGTCATTTATATGGAGAGAAGGTCCAGGAATGTGATTCTGCCCCACCTGAGACAAGTCTGTCAGAGCCAATACAGTTTGCATCTTCCCTAATCCTCTATTGCACTCAACATTTTCCCTCTGGAGCTCTCCTTGCCTGTGTGAGGGCTCTGTACAGCCTCGGGCTGTGCTTGCTTATGCCAGCCTGGGGGAGGAAGGCAGTTTCATGTCCTTAATCCTGACGTCTCTTTGTCTCTGCCTGTAGTCCCTCATGCTTGCAGAAGCATCTTGATATAAAGAGAGGCTAACAGGAGGTGGGATGTCTCTTACCCTCTTATGTGTGTGTCTGAAAGAAGGCGAAAAAGCATCCTCCTCTTTGCCTCCTAAGCTGGTGTTGCTATTTCTGTGCCCATGGTGGCAGTCTTGCTCAAAGTGCCTTCACTTGGGAGGTCCATTTGCAAAGCCTTCAGGAAACTGTGAAGATTTCATTATGAAAACTGGGAAATCACCAGGGTTTGATGACATTAGGAAGGAATATTCCACTCACATATTGTGTGGCTTCCTCCAGTCATCTCTTCTTGCATTCTTCCGATAAAATTCAGTTTTCCTGAAGTTCTCTGTCACAGAATGGAAAGTCACTCCCCCAACATTCTGCATTGCATAGGAATTGTTGTTGACTGAGACAAGATTTGTTTGTATTTTCACATATTTAAATGGAGAGAAGCATATGCTGAGAAAGAAAGAAGTATGAGCTCAAGATTTTCCATATCTATGTGGTTCAAATTTTCACCAAAATGCCCCTGGTTTTGTATTTTATATCCCACATCATATGTGAGAGGGTGCTTCCCTCTCTGCTGCAGGGGGAGTGGGATTTTTCCCTTGGGCAGAGCAGGAGATGGAAAATGGTTTGGTTTGTGGTAGGGTTTATGGAGTGCCTTTAGTAAATGAACTTGAGAGTCTTAGACGAGAGAGCCCATGGGAAGAAACAAGACAGCCTTGCTAGCTATTAACAAATGTTGCTGGGTTTTAACAGGGAAGTAATTATTTTACTAATGTTCAGAATTACATAATTGTAAACAATTATATTGTTTGCATTTGACAGCCAAGGGAGACAGAGGAGATGTGGACCAGTTTGGCTTAAGCTTCTAATGTGAAGCTGGTGGAATTACTGCTATGACAGGCAGGGGTTTTGCCTCCTGTTACTGGAAGACCCAGAATCAGTATTGTCTGTGTGCAAAGCCCACGATTTTGGGGCTTCCTCTCCTAATAATTGTGGAACATGGGATGAACACCAGCCTGCTGGGTGCACGTCCACTGTGGGCTTGTAACTGGTCTGGGATTCCAAGCAAGCACCTCCAGGGATGAAGCATTTGCTAGCATACAGGTGCCTGTCATGCACTTCAAAACAGATCTTCCTGAGACTTGTGAAGAATAGCTCTAAAATCCCCAAAATATCAAAGAGATGAGCATTAAGAGTCTGAAGGACTGCAGCCCCACTGGGTCAGACATGGACAGTCACCCACAGGATTACATTTGCTGGTAGCTAATCACAGCCACAGTGCCTCAGGGACAGAGATGATTTGTGAGAGTGGAGAGGAGGAGGAGGCAGGAGGAAGCATCAGCAGGCTTCCCTTCCCTGAGAGGACTGTGGGCACCAGAATTCAAGAGGGATCAGATGAGTTTTGCTCTGGGCAGGGCTGCCTTCACCTGCCAGGGATCCCTTAGCCCCAGGTGGAGGAGGAGGAGGATGGATCAGGGATTTGGGTGACAGCCTGGGTCAGGCTCCCTGCTGGGAGCTGTGGGATCAGCTGGCCAGCCCAACAGGTCTGATGGGCTGAAGGAAGCCTGGGCAGTGCTGAGCAGTGGCTGCACTGCACAAGGACAGCAACCTGGGTAAGGCAGAGAAGTGCCATACATCCAGCAATGAGGTCCTGTGTCTGTCAGGGGGAAACAGAGGCACCTGTGGAGAGAGCTTCTGCCTTGTCTTGGATGCTGCTGGCTCTGCACAGTGTGCAGTGGCCGTTACTGGCACAGCCCTTGCTGTCTCAGCTGCAGATTTACACCCTCCCATCTCTGTAGCTGGTGGCTGGCAATTGCTGGGGGATTCTGAGACAGCTGATACAATAATCAAACTATAATTTGAAAAGTCCTTAAACATTTAATGTTTACTTTACAGGATCTAGGTAGGATAAAATCTATTCTTTTAGTTGGTCAGATAGACTTGAGAGGGAACATAAGGTCCACCCCAACTGGTAAACAAGAATTAAAATAAGCCTTCTCCTGTCTATGCTGTTTTTTTAAGACAGGCTTACCCTATTTGAAAAACAACTTTGATCCTAGACAAATCTTATGATAAACCACAAATATGTCTGCTTTGGAATAAATCTTTGTGGAGTTTCTGGATTTACATTCATAATGGCTTAGCATACACTAATTAATTTGAAATAAATTACTCCAGTTGGAACAAGGCCACAAATTCTAGCCCAGATTCATACAGGGGGTTACTTAGCTGTATCTTTCAGACTATTAAATGTATTATAGGGAGGTATTGAAATAAATATATTTATATTTATATTTACACATACACACACATGCATGTATATGTACTATAATGCATTTTTTTATTGTCCATCTCCTAGGTTCCAGTGAATGGCCATCTTATCACATCAGTCAACATCAGAGAGAAAAAGCTCCTCAAGGTACCAGCAAGAGTTTTAGAGTTTATGTATTGTCTTTCAAGAGACAGTTGTTTTAAGAATGCTCTTTTTTTAAGGTAATTTGTTCTTCCTGGGTTTGCTGCACTTAAGAGATGACTTAGGAATATCAGACCACGTAATTTTCTGGCACAGTCACACTGTAGTGCTTGTCACTGCCACCACAAGGGAGATGGTCTCATCATCCAAGCCCAGAAGTGGGTGCTGGGATCTCCTGTATTTCTGTTCCAGCTCCAACAGGGACATTTCCTTGGGTGTCTTTAAGGGGGCATTGAGCACTTGTACAGATGTGGAGGAAGAGGTTGATGCTTTAAAGAGCTTCCAAGTCTTTGCAGCAAGTTTTACAAGTTGCCCAGAGAAGCTGTGGCTGCCCCTTGTGTTCAAGGCCAGGCTGGACGGGGCTTTGAGCAGCCTGGTCTAGTGGAAGGTGTCCCTACCCATGGTAGGGGGTTGGAACTGAATGATCTTTCAGGTGTCTGCCAAGCCATTCTGTGATTTTGTGATTCTGAGTGAGGAGCAGCCCCCGAGCCTGTGTTTCTGGCAGGGGTTTCCCACCTTGGAAAAGTCAAGAACCACTGTGTTTAAACTAGAGCATTCAAAATTGATGGTTTAAGGTTAGCGCTCCTGTTTCATCAAGCTGTATGAAAATGGCCTCAGCTACTCCTGTGCCCTTTCAGATTAGTGTAAACTACAGATGCCTTCATTAAAAACAGGCCGTTCCATGGTTTGGGGGGCAGTGTGTGTGTGTGTGTGAGGTGTTGGGGGTTTTTATAAAGCATTGACAGGATCCTAACTCTTGATTTCAGCATTCTGGATTTTAAAGTGGGTAAATACTTTAGACTTTCCTCCTTCACAGGAAGAACATTAGGACTTAAGAACGATGAATGCAAGTCTTACTATAGAGCAGGCACCTGAATTAAAATGTGAACTTTCTAATCTAGCAGATAAGATTTGTAGGTCCAAAGCAATGGCATTTATTTGTTTGGAATTTGCAATTAAATCTGCTCAGGAAGGCTTTTGCACACACTTAAAGAATCCAGCAGTCCCCTGCTCTTTCTGAGTATCATGGGTTGCCTCCATTTTGAAACTACTGCCCTGACTTTTTTTCTTCTGGATGAAATGTAACAAATACTTGTTTTATCTTTCTGCCGTGTATCTCATGAATACTGTAGCCTAAGAAGAAGAGGAAAACCCAGTGCTTGGACAAGGAAGTGCCAAAAGATCCGCTTTCTGTGGAAAAAGACAAACTGCAAGAGGAGGAAGGTAACAAAAGATCAGATTCTTCTGTTATCTAATGCATATGACCAAATAGTAACATGGGATAAAATAATGTCAAAAGGGAGGTCTTCTCTACTATTCTAGAGTTCTGTGTTAGTAGGAAAAGCTGCCAGTTTGAGAGTTATTTCTATCACCTGCTCCTTCCTACGTGTAACTACATGGACAGGGGCTGTTGCAATCTGGTCTAATTACAGAGGAGTAAAGAGAGCTAACACTCTGAATAAAATGGGTTGAATTTTGAAAGATTTGAATATACCCAAAAATATGATTAAAACCAAACGAGGTTAGATGTTGATACCAAAAAAATTATATGTTTTATTTAACAGTAAAAAAGGCAAAGAGAAGAAGGAGAAAAGATAGAAAGAAAGAGGCGTGGGGGGGGACAGGGAGAGTGACAAAGATTAAGTAGAAACACATCACCCCTCTATGGGTTCCAACAATGTCTTGTGGCTTCCCTCCATATGGTCTTCTTGGTGGTGAGGGTCCCTCACCTAAAAGTATAGAATCCTGTTTGGGCCAGGTGGGAACACCCAGGTACCTCCCCTGAGAGGAGCAGGTTTGACACTCTCCCTTGCAACACTGTGGATTTGTTGCATCATGTGCAGCGCTCTGGTGCAGGGTCTGGGGACCCCTTTGGGGGGGAACCTTTGATGGGCCATGACACCCCCTCTGCTGTCCCTCACATGGATGTCCCATAGATGCGGCTTTCCTGGGGTGAAGGGCCCCACAGCTCAGCTGGTCTGCGCAGCAGAGGGTGGGTGTTCACTGCCCCTGACCAGAGCCTGTGCCACACGCCCACAATCTCTCCTCCTCCCTCTTTGGTGCAGGGTCTGTGCAAGCCTGGCAGCAGACAAACCTGGGGCTGTGGCCTCCACGGAAGGTGGTGGTCTGGGCCCTGCCATGGATGCTCTTCCAGATGCTTTGAACAATAGTGTCACTTTCCTTATCTCAAGTTGCCTTAGGCGTTTAACTCGCAGTTCAGGGTTTCAGTCAGGAGGCCCATCCAGGGTGGCCTTCGGTGGTGCAGCTTCATTATACACTTTTTCTGTAATGGGCGAAAGTCCTTCATAAAGATGTTTAAACCATAAACTGTAACATTTCAGTCTCTGACATAGGCCATGCGCTTTCCTGCCACACTCCCCAGGTCCTGACTGCCTACACAGGGGGGGCAAATCTGCAGGTGAGGAAGGATCTCTGAAGTGGCCAGAGGCCCAGTGGTCAGCGGGGTCCTTCTTTGTGCTCTTACCCTAATCCTGTGGCCTCCACACAGATGGAGCAGCATGTTGTTTTGCCCATGACTGAGGCTGGTAAAGGTGCTGGGGCAATTCACAGCCAACTTCTAGCACACCTGTGAGCAGAGACAAGACTTTTGTTTGCAAACAGATCTGCAGAGAAATCTGGCAGAGGCCAGCAAGGCTCAGGCAGCTAGAATTTCACTGGAAAATACATTGCATCCTGTGAGCCCCTCTCTGCCTCTCCCCACCAAGGGTTATATTGAAAACAACAAATTCTAAGCTTTTCTGGGCTTAAAAGATTACAATGTGATTAGGGTGAGAGCAAGAGAAGCCCTCACTGCTGTTGGACCAGAGTCCTTCCCGGGGCCTGTCAGGCTGCTGGGGGAGAAGGCAACACAGCAGAGGCTTTCTTCAAATGGATCTGTAGTTTTTTGAATGGCTGAGCCAGCTGAACTCCTTCATGTGTTTCTTGGGGATGCTTCATGTGTTCTTCAGGGATGCTTCAGAGAAAGGAAGTGTCTTGGTCAGCTTCAGGGGCTGTGTTTTTTCCTTCATTAACCATTTTTGCCAGCACCTCCTCTGACTTCTTGGGTCATGGAGAGCCTGGATGGAGAAAGGATGTGGACCCATGGGTGTGAGTGAATGTGTGTGTAAACCAGCTGAGTGAGAGAGGGTGCCCACATTGCAGAACAAGTCTTAGGGTAGGTTCAGGGCTAGAGGAACCCTGTAAATTGAAGCCTTATTTAATGGTTAAGATTTTCATCAACTTCTCCCCACTGTCAGACATACAAGGTGGTTGATGCTCTGCTGTGACGTCCCTCAAGGGAACGGGTGTCACATCAGGCTGACACACAGGACAGAAGAATATGCACAGTTACATGAGTCAGGACATGACAGAGAGGTTTGTGATGGGGATTTCTTATGTAATGCTTTTCTGCAGAGGATGCAAAGGCTGCACACAGGGGAGGTGCTGCACAAGATCTAATGCCTCTTTTACAGCCAGAATCAGAAACTATCAGATGGCTACTTACCTTGGTGTTAAGCAGTAAAGACAATGAAGAAAGTTCTTTAATAGCTTAAAAATTAACTTTTCTCTGTGTTGTAGGAGTTTGGCAGACCAAGATCAGCAGCCGTGAAAAGAGACACTTAAGGAAGGAAAGGCTGAAACAAAAAGGTAAATGTACAGGCTCAGTTCACACACCTGATCTGGCTGGGTTTGTTATCCCTCCTTACACCCCAGCATCTTTCTGTTTGCTCTATCTGTCATTTGGCAGCAAAATCCGTGCACTTACTGAGGCTATTTACTTAAGAAAATACAGCTTTGGGAGCTTTTACTTGGGAGCTTGCCTTTTATTCCATGCTCTCACTAAAACACACAGCATTACCCACAGGACTTTGAAAGCAGATGTCTGTTAGAGCTGAGATCTGCTAAAGGCTTGGTGTCACGTGGGCTAGTTCCGTCTGCGTGACTTGACAGAAGAAGTTTTTTGATAATGGACGTATAAAAACACATGCAATTTGCTCAAACAGGTTCTTTAGTCCACTAGACTAAAGAACTATAGCAGGAATATACTCTTACCCTAATGAGATAAAATGAAACAACACTTTGTGCTCGCTGCACATTTTTCCTCCAGGGATTTCAAGGTGTCTGCCGTGCACTTATGCCTATATACATTTCTACTAATCATGTTTATGTAATAACCACTATCTGAAAGCAGGTCATGGAATTAAGTCACTTGGAAGCATTTTCATTATCTGTGATAAAATGATCAAAATAACCTTTATTATAGTAGAGTAATTTAGAAGCTAAGGTAGGAGTTTGGATGTTGGAGAGAGGTAGCTGGATTGGGAGATGTAACCGGATACATGTGTGAGTTAGTGCACTGTCTGCAATAAGGCTCTTAAAGTGCTCTCAGATGCTCTATTAAAATTGAAGGGTAAGGGAACAGGAAATTTTAATAGAAAAATATACAGGCACCTTGGGACCACTTTATAATTTGGATTATCTAGAGTTAAATATCAAGAGTTTAGATTTTTAACTCTTGGTTTATCAAGGGTCTTTAAAGGCTAGAGGTGCTGAGGTCTCCACTTTCTCTCCAGCAAAGTGAATAGGTCCACATTTCTTTCTTCATGTAAGTTGGCCTGTTGTCATCAGTGGTGCCAGCTGCACATGCAGAACCCCACAGGGTTTAACCCTAAGGTCATGCAGGTGTTGAGGGCTTTGCTGACCCAGGAAAGGGGGCTCAGTTCACCAAGTCTCATTTGAAGTACCAGAAGTCCTTGGTGCAATCCTGCAGCCTGGGCTGTGCAGGATGCTGAACCCAGTGATCATGTTAGCATGGGCATTCACAGAGTAGTGAGATCTGATCTTCTAGGAAGAAGCCCTAACCCTGCTGAGTGCTGGTTGATGTTCCCTGCCAGGGGAGAAACAGTAGCATCAGCATTAAGGTGTATGAAGGTGGAGTTGATGTCAGCAGTGGTCTCCTCTTCACCAGAGCTCCCAAAAATGCTTTGCTATTCTGAAGGCTGGAGTCATAAAACACTTTAGAAGTCCTTTGGAACAAAAATGTTGGACATAACTGTCACTTTTAAAAATATTCATTTGCCTGGCACTGATTTCTCTAGCAGCCTTGAACTACCAACATCCAAGAGGTTTGCTTTCTTTTTCCTTGGAGGTCCAGCTGTTCTCTTTCTCTCCCTTCAATGCCCTGGGCCCCCAGCAGGACTCTGGAGGCCTTGAGCCTCCCCTCCAGGGATGGATGCCCAAGGCTGCTGTGGCGCCTTCCTTCTCACATTGGCCTTCCTTCCTGTTTTCCACTTCAGTGTCCCATCCCAGGAACTCTGCTTCACTGTCATTGTATCTGTAAATAATTTCAGTTGGAAATAGTCATAACATCTGATGGGTTTAGATCAGGCATTGTTCTGTTGTCTCTCCTGTACAAACTCTTACTTGTAATTAAAAATAATGATGATCCTGTGGTAATGTTTATTCCTGAGAAGACCCCAGCAGAGCATGCCAGGGTAGCTCGGCGGTTGAGCCAGCCTTCAACTGGGATGAGAAGGGAGCGGTGTGGCCACTCACAGAGGACACCAGTGGTGGTGGAAAAGGTGCTTTCTTTGCCAAGGTGGAGTGTGGAACCATGCTGAAAGGCTCAGGAGCCCTACGGGAAGAATCAGCACCCTCCAGGTCAGAAGACGATGTTTTCTCCAACGTAGGTGAGTGTTGACATTCCAATATTGCCGAGGGGAAACTTCACAAATTGCTGTGTCCTCGTCAGAGTGTAGCCCCATTGACATCCATCCTGCACATAGTGTTGTTCACCCCCCTTGGACCCTGGTAGCTGTCATTTATTTCCCAGCAATGTGAAAAGAGGGGTACTTACGGCAGGAATTCCTTGTGTTGTAGACTACCTGCTGGGTGCAAGTTGTTTTCTTCCCACAGATATTTAGTGTTTGTGTCCTTTACAGCCAAGGCCTTGCCCTCTGAGGATGCTCACAGAGTATGGTCAGAGTTAGGCTGCAGGGTATATCCGTGTGTTTCAAAGCAGGATAAAGCAGGGTATTCCTAAATCAAAAGCATTTGATTTTGTCTACGTTCTCAGTGATTAATTGAGCGTGGTGGCTGAATTGAATGGTATATAAGGCCACATGATGACTCACCTTCAGTAGCAGTAATCCAGTACTCTGATGATTCAGAAAATGCTCTTAAGGTTGCCCTCACATGAGTCAACTTCTCTGCTAGAGTCCTTTTCTTGAAAAGTATAGGGTTGATGAGGGAGGACATTAGTACCATTTTTACTCTAATGCTTTCAAAAGGCCAAATTCCAATACTGATCACAACTTCTGCCAGCAGTGCATAAAGGGGACATCAGTTCAGATGAGTGAGGAATTTAGGTCCAGAGAAGTGCTCTGCTGGTGTGACATGCATGCTGAAAGGCTGAGAAGGTGTACGTGGTGATGGGGCTGGGCTCTCTCTGTCCATAAAGGTGATTTCTCCTTGCTTGATTCTTACCTAGCAACAGCAGTGGATGCAGGCTTGGAGTGGAGAGAACATGGAAGGGCTGTAATGAGCTTGGGAGCATGAGGTAGAAACTGTGAACGTGATATCAGATTTTGGGTTACTGTTTGTTTGCATTTTAAATGCAGGAACATGGGATATTGCAGATGTAAAATCCTGTCCTGTGACCTTTGGGACATTGTCAGATCTCTCCAGGGATTTAGGTGAGTGGCCTCTCATTGTACTTCCATCTGAATTCTTCTACCACTTTCTTAGCTGCTTGGCTGAAAGGGGCTCACACTGATCACACAGGAGTCTTCTCCCCCGAGCCACATCTCATTAGTCACTCTCCCTTGCAGAGCTTGCTTGCATCTGCAATCCAGCACACCAGTGTTTTAGGGAGTGACATCAGAACCTTTTATTGAGTGCTTTCCAAACTTGTGTTCTCATCCGGGAATAAATAAAAAAAAATATTGCCTCCCCTGCAGATTCTTTGTTAGGTTGACTCACACAGAAGGTTTCTGTTGTGTTCTGACAACCAACAAATTCAGAGAATTTCAGACTGAGGGAGGGAGTGAATGTGCAGCTTGGAAAGGCTGCCTAGCCAGCAGCTTCCCATCCAGCACAGCGAGGGATTTTCAGCTTGAGCCTCTCCATGCGTGGCCTTGAGGATGGAGCATCTCTGTGCTTTGCATTGAGTTAAGCCTCAATTCTGGCTTTCACTTTGCATCTTTGCAACTGTCAGTCCTCACTGATTGACTCCAAGCGCCCCTGGTTCATACATTCCCTGCCTACCAGCAACTCACATTTGACTGAAAGGTTAGCTGGATGATGCGTGCAAAATCTGATCCTGAATCTCTTAGAGATGCTAAAGACAAGCATAGATACATATAGATAGACATCTGTGCACAAAACAGTGTGTGTGGTGTTAGCCAGAATGCTGAAACTAGCTTCCAAGGCCAGATAAGGCAATTAATATAATATATGCCATATTTAACCATCTATTTTCTGACACTTTGTCAGCGGATTCAAGCAGTTCCTAATCTACAAGTACTCAACAGGGAGAGATACATGTTAACATCTGCATTTATGCAGCAAAAAATCGAACTGATACACAACTGCATAAACCATAGAGTTCACTAGGTAAAAGGAAGAAAAGAAAAATCAGAGATGTGAAAAAAACCTCCTGATTTATGAAAGATGTGAAGAAAACCCTGGTCTGTTATATACAGGCCTTAGAAAGTGGCTAAGGGGAGTCATTGTGGGAGGTATGTGAATCCTACTGGTTGCTTTAGTTACTGAAAGTAATCATCAAAACAACTTTTTCTTTTTCCTCCAGCAGCACACTTACCTGTTTTCTTTCATGGAGCTATTAATTTGGTAATTATGGATTTCTGTTAGCTTGAGCCGAAGCCTTCTCACTTAAGGTAGTGGAAGTTGGAGCTGGATATTCTGGATGCAGCTTTTGTTCTGCAGGAACTACAGCTCCTTCCTTAGGTCCCCAACAGGGACATGCCAGAAGTTTACATTTCTGAATATTGTTAGTGTAGCCACTCCTGAGTGAGTTGTTTCTAATAAGTTACACATGTAGTGTCCTCATCCAGCCTTTGTGAATAAATACACTGTGATGAGAAGCATAGATTAATGTGTGGCTTAAATTACACAACATCCTGGCATTGTGACATAGCAAGCAGACAGGGGCATGATTAATTGGTTTTAATAATGTGAATATACCTATGTGATTATATTTTAGGTTTGGGATTTGGGCTTTTTTTGATTTAATTTTTTAATGAAGATGCTCTCCTATGTGTAGATAACGTGAAGAGTAAATCATCTGAGGACAGTCCTTCCAGATGCTGTTGCCATGGCAGCTCAACTTTCCTCCCAGCAGATGATGCGTGGCAGGGACAGGGTACGTCTCTTTGCCCTTTTTCTGTAGACAGACAAGTGCACTAATGCAGGAACTCTCTTCAGTCCATTCCCTAAGCCTCAGACATCAGGGTCCACTTCCCATGTGGCTCACTTGCTGGTCAGGGAGAAATCCAGTATGGTTCTGGTTTTGGGCAGGTGCCCAGAACTGCTGTGAGCTTGGTCAGGGCAGCCATTGTCCAAATGGGACCCTTGAGAAAGGCAAGAAAGTGCATTTTATTTATGTTTTTCCTTGGAAGGCAAACAAATAATGCAGTAGGTACAGTCTGTTTTGGTGCATACATGCCGGTGCAAAGTGTAATTAGATTTCCTGAGCAGCAGCAGGGAGGCTGTCTGCAGGCTCCCGTGTCCTCTCTCCAGCAGTTGCACGGCTATCAGCTGCGAGCAGATAAGCACAGGAACAGGGCAAGCACAGGGCAATCCCTCCCCACACCCTGCAGAGAGTGGGTCAGGGACTTCCTGAGCCAGAAGCAGCAGGATGGGCTCTGTGTTTCAAAAAGCCCCACGTGTTAGCAGTCAGCTCAGATTACTGAATTTGTGAAACGAGTTCAAAGTTGTGTTTGGTTTTCATAACCGAAGCACCGTGTTTCCCTCCCTCCCGCTGTTGTGTGGAAAGGTGGAGCTGAGTGGGACTTTTCCAGGCAGCCACAGCCTGGGCTCGGTGAAGTGTCTGGGGGAGAGCCATGGGAGGACAGGGTGCTTCTCGAGCTCTGTGTACCTTTGCCAAAACTTTAAATTTCCTTGGAAATGCCCTGAACCCAGATGCAGAATTCAACTCCAGTGACCTGTGGCAATCAGGATTTCAGTCTTTCTATAACTGGTAATGGTTTTTTTTTTTTAGTTTTAAAAGAAAGACAAGCATGGGTCCTGAGTGGCTCGAATAATTTGACATGAACAGTGTGGGTATTAGATGACCTTTTCTCTCAACCTTTTGGTCAGGATTGAGTGAAGTATCTGTATATACACCCCTGTTGTTGGGAGGCCTTTCCCTGCTCTTGCAGGAATGATGGCTGATGAGCTGAGCAAACCTCTTCGTGCTCTAGCTGCTCTGATTGCCTAACTGCAGGAGAACCCAGAGGGGTGGAATGCATTAAGGAGAAAAGATTGTGGTTGTCTTGCTTCTCTGCCCAGCGGTAACTGAAGCTCTGCAGCAAATGCATCATTTTGGCCGTGATTTTATAAATAGCACAGTTTGCTTTAAAAAGAATAAAAACTAAACCCCCAACCCTCAGCATTCCCTTCCCTTGGTGCTGTGTTTCTTTACCCCTGCGTTGCTGCAAAGGGTTCCTGGCCCCTTCCAACTTTGGAGCCCGTCGTGCCCACGTGGGATGGAGGGAGGCAGTGTGGGCAGCTCTTCAGCAGCGTTCCCTTGCACTGCACTTAGCACATGTCAGACTTGGCACACTCTGGGCTTGATCTGCAGTTGCAGACAGGGCTCTGCTTTTGGAGTTCCATATCTGCCTGAGAGTAGAACTATGGGAGCAAGCTCAGCAGCTTCCTTCTGCAAATATCAGAGCAGAAGTTTTTGGAGGATTCTGTCTGTCTTACAGCTTGCTTTTTTGTCCTGGTTTTTTTTTTTTTGCCTTTGAATCATCAGCCTTGATATTGATGCAGGGGAGAGCCATGTCATGAACATGTATTCCCTGAATTTAGATGAGGTAATGGCTGGCATTAAGGTCAGCGCTGCAGGCAAAATGAGCTCTTAGACTGTTAAACATGGCCTATTAGCTCTTGCAGGCTTGGGAACTAAAAAAAAAAAATACCATTCATAGCCTAAATATGAGCTGGGGTCATTTTATCAAATCCAGAGCAGTACATGTAATGTACTCCCCTCTTTGTTCTGTGCCAGGCTGGTACAACCGAAGGAGCTGCATGCTGGCCTCCTGCCTCTGCCCCTGCTGCTGGAGCTGCCTTGGCTGGCTCCCTGCCTCACATGGGGTTATCTTTTGTGAAGTACCAACAATAATAACACCCGCACTTACAAAAGCCTTGAGGCGTGAGTGTTGGCACAACTGAAAGCATATATACATAGAGGGAGAGAGGGAGTTAGTGGTAAAGGGAACTGGGCAGTCACTTTTGGAATATTTAAAAGTCTATCAGTCTGGCTGGTTTCCAAATAACGCACTGCTGTGTTGACATTCACTAATGATACATGCTGCTCATGGTTAATTCTTAATTATTGTCATATCTGGAGTTCTGTGTCCATTTCTGGGCTCCCCAGTACAAGCCAGTCAGCGATATACTGGAGCAGGTCCAGCCATGCCTGTGTATGAGCATAGGGTTGTTGCATATGGTCAGCCCAGACAGTGGGGAAGAGGCAATGGATAAGAAGTGAATTTCCACTTATCCATAAGTGAAAGCTTTTTTTTTATGGTGAGAGTGGTCAGGCAACAGAACTGTTTGCCCACAAAGTCTGCAGACTTTCCACCCTTCAAAATATTCAAAACCCTGATTGCTACATTCCTGAGAAACCTGCTGTAGCTGAGCCGTCTGTAAGGTGTGGGGTGGGACTAGACAATCTCCAGAGGCCTCTTCCAACCTCATTGATTCTGAAATTCTCATTCTGTCATCAGTTATTGTCTCTGCATATTCAAACAATTAGTCCGTAGCAATCTAAGCCTTTGTCAGCTGGGGGCATTCAGTGTCCTGGAGTTGAAGCCACATGGTCAGCACTGATGGCTGCTGTCCCATTAGTCCCTGTCCTCACCAGCAGGCTGAGGTGGCCAGGACTCTTCCACGAGGGAAGGGGGCCCCAAAGTTTTTCATCATCATTTTTCCCTGCTCATCATTAGTGTTTACCCACCTTTCATTCCTGTCACAAAGAGAAAGAAAGGGGGGTGAACCTCTTCTGGTCCTGGCATAATTCACTTTATGTTTGAGCCCGGAAAATGCTCTGCTTTTGCCAGGCACCTTTCCTGCTTCTTCTGCAGGGTTGTTCTTGATCCTCCTGCCTCTGCCTTGGAAGCTTTACTTGCATGTGTTTCCCAGTACTCCCTTTATATACCTATGCCACATATCCGCCACTGCCCGTTTGGTGACATTTATATACTTCAGCTTTGCTGTCCCACAGAATGCATCTCAAGCTGTGGCTGGTTTTGCTGTTATAAAACATGTAACCCACACAGTGAGGCCGGCTGGGCTGTTTTAGGGCACTTGTACCTGGTTCTAAGGCAAGGGAATACTAATTTTATCCCATGCATCTGCTTCCAAGTGAAGTGGACCTGCGCTTTGGCAATAGCACAGTGTAATCTCAGAAATCCCACATGCTGCTTTGCAAATGCAACGTCTCATGACCATGAGAGTCACTTTTTACCTGTGTTTTGGCGTCTTCCCAATGAGTCCTTCTTGACTGCCAATGCAAATTTTCTCCAGAACCTTAAAAAAACTCCCATGTCTCCTGATCCTATGTCTCCTGACTCCCAACCTTCCTTCTGTTCCAGGGTTAAAATCAATTTTAATTCCTTTGTTTTATGGGAATCAGTAGCTTTTATCCATTAAAAGAAGTCTTCAGTCTGGGGTTTATTTGCTATTTTGCCTCTACTGAGTTATGCTGAAGGAAGGTGCAAAATAAGGGATTCCTTCACCCAGCTATTGGTGGCAATAATTTTGACCTGTAACACAGAAATGCAAGCTTTAGACTGGAAATTTTCGACCCATTTCAACTGGATGTATTACACTTGGTCTACAAGTGATGACTTGGCAAGGATTTGGGTGTATGTTCATTACTCAGTCAACTGCCCTTTGCAAAGGGATGGGTTTTCTACAGCAGCCACAGAAAAGCTCAATGCCATGGACAATATGCAACCTCCTGAGAGGTTTGCCCTGCCAGATGAACCTCCCTTAGGTTTCTGCTGCCCATATTGAGGGACAGCATGCCAAGAGAGATACTGGTAGATAGAAACCAAATGTACAACTCTGGATTAGAAAATTTTTAATCCCCTTCTCGGTGACACAGACTGAGTTTTTCTGCAGTACTTTCCAGTTTCGTTTTCCAGGCCAGATAATTAGGTTCAGCCTGTACTCCACCCTATCTATCAGCAGGCACAGGGAACTTGCTGACTGTCCCCTTTGACCAGATCCTGCTGCTGTGGGGCCCTGTTTGCCTGCTCCCCAACAGCCCCCAGGGTGCAGCCATCTGCTCCTCCTCATTACACAGGAGAGAGATTGGAGACCAGGGGCATTTAGGTAGTTGGTGCTGGGATGGACTTTCTGCCTGCAGAGCTGCTGGCAGCCTCCCCAGTTTCTGAAGACACCTTCAATGTTGGGCCTTTCAGGATCTAAAAGTGTTTTCATTTCATGGGGTACATGGAAACTACCTTGGCCTTGAAATGCACACTGCAAATGTTTGCTGCCAACAGAAAAGTACAGATGTGTCTGGGTGGAGTTTGCTGGAGGACTGAGGTGGCTTGCAAGCAAGAACTTAGTGGGAAAATGACATTTAACAGCATTGCTTTTGTCAAAATGAACAGAAGGAATTGCCAAGATGTTGGTCTGTACTGGTGCTGAGAGAGATATCACCTCTGTCAGGGATATCACCTCTGTCAGGGCTAAACACACATGGGGAATAGGGGGATGTGCTGCTGCATGGTACATTCCTTTTAGTGTTTATGTTCACAGAAACTTCTGATCAGTTTTAGCCTGTGAGAGGCTTGATGACCCAAGGAGAATCAGTTGCTGATTTAAAAATACTAGAGAGCATTCAAAGTTTAACGACACTGTGGGAGATGTCACTGTAGAAGAGAAATATGCTACACAAGAGAAGAGATTTTAAGACAGAGCTTTGGGAAAAGTACATTTAATCTGATTTCCCCATCAAATCCAGCAAATTATAAAGAATCTTATACCTCCCTTAACTTTAGTCTGAGTTGATTTTTAACACCCCTGGGACACAATGCTTTGCAAAGAGTAATTCTGAGATGAGGCAGAGTCACCTCTGTTTAGCTGTTTCATGCCCACATGTGATAAGGATGAAGCATTAATGTAAGCCCATTGCAAGCAGTTTGCCATCAAAACTATTTTCATGTTTAGAAGTGTACAGACAAATGCACTTTTTGAGATATCAGAAGTTAAAAAGGTGAAAACAACAGTTGTGGCTTTCCATTTGTTAAGCTATGGTCTGTTTTGCTTGCACACCCACAAGAGCATCCATCAGCAGAGCTGCTGCCTTGCATCTCAGGAGATTGAATTCTGTTTTGGACTGGAATTTTATCGGGGAATGCATTCAAAATTAGCTGTTCCTTTCCCTTTTGAAGAAGGAAAGACATTGTCTATATAGAGGGCATGGATTTTAAACTGAGAAACTTAAACAATGTTTATAATCATGTTTATTACATTTGGCAGTAAACTGGTCAGAGCAACATTCTGGAAAGAGTTTTCTTTTATCATTCCCAGCATGCTTTTGGTTTTGGCCCTGCTTCAAGTAGAAGTTTTTCCATCCAGCTTGGAATTTTTTTTTTTTTAAGAGAAGTAATCAGCCAAGAGTTATTATTATATGTTATGTTTTTAAAGTCTTTCTTCCTGCTAGGATAAGACTTAAGATTGTTACATTCAAATTGTTAAAAAGTAATCAAGTAGTCCTTTCAACATCTTATGCCGATTTATCTGCTTTTTTGCGCCTCATTCAGTTTGGGTGAAGGAATTAAACTGGTCTGTTTTGCCTTCTTGCCTGAGCACAGTTTGCCAGTGCTGTGAGGAGAGGCAGCTGAGGGCTTGCAGCCAGATTTTCAAAGGTACCAGATGCTGAAAGATAGAGAAAACTAAAAGATTTTGAAAAGCTTTTTGCCCAGCTCCCATGAAATGATCAGAATTGATGCTGGGTAGGTGATACCTATTTCGTGCCTATTTAGAGTTGCATCTTAGGGAGGTTTGGAAAACAGTGCTGGGATGGTGCTATTCTGGCTTACATTCAAGAAAAGAAAATAGAAAAGCATGGTGAAAGTTGAGAATGTACTTGGTTCTATTTTTTGTAAGAAAGAAAACACCAATGAGAGCAATAACAAATGCACAAATCCTTTGCTAATATTACTCTTCCTTACAAATAATCGCCCAGAGGATGGTGTGTTGCAGTGAATGGAAGAGCCTGCTGTGTCTGCCAGTGTGTGGGAACCCAGAATGCAGAGAATATTTCTCTGCCTGTTTTGAAGACTTTTACCCCCCTGAACAACACTGGTTTTGGCCTTTGTCCATGGGAAAATTTGCCTAGCCTCTGGGAAGAATTTGAATCTACAATGGTGTGAATTAGGTGATAGAATAGTATGTGAGATTATCACAGGGTGAAAAATTTAGAGTTTTTAGGTCTATTTGCATAGTAAATAGGTAAAAGTAGAAAACCTCAAAATGGAGGATAAGTTGTAGTTAAAACCTTCTTTCTCCTTCTTCACTAACTCCATATTTTGCAGCAATAGTGGTCTGGGATGATTGGATACAAAATTCCACAGTTTCTGTCTACGTGATTTAGGAACTTGTTGAACATTGGTAAAAAAGTGAAAATATCTTGCGTTTTAAGTCTTCATTGGGTAATTTACCTTAAAAAGGCTGTGAAATCTTGGTAAGTTGTCTTCTTGCTGCATTCTCTGCTCTGTGCTATGTCTGGCCATGGCAGTGGCTTGTACGCCTTAGATAAGAATTAATAAACACCTATCTGGAGACTGAGAAGCATGAAGTCCCATTCGACTCCTTTTTTCTCCTGGCGTCTCCCCCATCAGGGAAGACAACAATTAATAACGTGGACATTGTTACCAGTGTTTTCTGGATATGCCTCAATCCTTCTCCATAAAATTAAAAGGAGATGTTTGACAAGATACACTATTAGTTCTGTAAAGCTTGCTTTCTTGAAGTGCAGGCTGGAAGGGCTTTTGTTTCTGTATGTGCTTTTCTGCCCTTCTTCAATTTTTCTCCTGTCCTGAAGAGTGCAGTCACTAATTGTGAATTGGCAGTCAATGTATACATCTTAATACATTTTTAAAATAAATTTGTAAATGTTTTAATGCATTTAAGATGTGCACACATGCACATCCAGACATCACACGGTCAAGCAGGAAGACGACGAGCAGGAAGGTATTTTTGCAGCATTTGTGCTACTCATGTGAGGCTGGAAAGTAGTATGGATTTGAACATAACTCATTTGTCTGCTTGCCCTAATAGGTGACCCTTCAGTGATTGATCTGGACTCTGACTGGAAGGCTCCCACGGAAGAGTGGGGAAACTGGACTGGAGATGAGGAGCATCAGAAGAGGGATGAGAAGAAGGTGAGGAGAGTGGCGTTGATGGCCAAGGGAGACCTGCTCCACTGGGGTCAGACTCATCCAGGCTGGGGTCTCCAGCCCTGGAGCCAGGTTCCTTTGGTTGTGGGGGCCTTCTCATGACAGGAGGAAGTGCCTGGCATGGTCACTGCCTGATCTGTGTGAGATAGCGGGAGCTGGGGGACACACTTGCAGGATGCATGAGATGGCTTGGGGAGAGTTGGCTGGTTCTGAGAGTTCATCATCCAGGTGGTATTGCTGTCCTAAGCAGCAAATCCTGGCTGTTTGCACCCTACTGCTGCTGACCTTCTCAAATAACCAGGCCTTAAAAGAGGTGTGGAGTCAAGAGCTGACAGAGCCTTCACAGCATCTTGGGCAGGCGGGACATATTTAAGTTTGCTGATAAGACGGTTTGGTGACAGTGATACAGTGGTATCTTGGGTGGAGATGTAGAAGCAGAAGTCTTGCTGTTTAAATGCTTTCTGGAAGCCCAGGGAAATATTCCCCTCAGGCAGGAGTGGGAAGAGCATGCTGAGCTTTTTGCAAAGAGCTGAGGTGTGCACCTTATCCAGAGAGACAGCCCTGTTTGTACACTGTTAGCACACACTCCTGGAGGTAATCAGTCTTCCTGAAAAAAACAAAATTAGCTGTCCCAGGACTCGTCTTACAAAATCTCTGATGCTTTCAGGATTTGCCAAAAGGCAAAGCAGGCATCCGTTTCTGCCTTTCTGGGCTCGAAAGCAAAACACAGCGGAAGAAGAAGAAAATGGAAGTGAAGGAAGCAAGGGGCGGAGCTGGACTGAGGCATGTGAGTATTTTGTATTTCAAGAGTAATGTTTGGTTTTCCACAAGCAGAGGGGTATTCTTCTCTGTTAGGATGACCTAAGGGAGACTTTTCTTCCTCTGTCTTCTGGCTTTCTCTTCTCTTTTCTCCCCATGAAAAGAAGTTATGAGTACAGTGAACAGTGGAGTTTTGCAACATGGTATTCTCTAACATATTTTCACAACACTTTGATGTTGCAGTACAGAATGTTGTGCACTAAACTTGGAATGCATCTGCCTAAACAATTTTTCGTCCATGATTAAAGCCAGATGCACTCTAAATTTAATGTACAATTGGCCTGTGTTTCATCTATAGCTGAAGGTCACCCAGAGATATTAACAGTAATGAGAAGGTGGTTCCCAAAAGTCAGTGAAGATAAAACGAGGCCACTGTTATACCAGTAAAAAGCCTATTGAGAGAAAAATGTCTCAGAGTGCAACAGAGGAAGGCTGTAGACAATGTCAGTTCAGTTGGGATGGGAAGTGCAAAGGAACAGAGTGTTTACTGGGTTTTGGACTAGTCCTCGCCTGTGATGTCCTTGGCGCTCAGTTAAATGAGAAATGGGGAGGGACCTCCCAAAATATCCAAATTGTATTTCATTCACTTGTCACAGAATATGTTTTTCTGGACATGTATAGCTACTTTTTTCTTTCCCCTTTTCCCTTCCCTCCCCTCCCCTTCCCCCCTCCCCTCCGCTTTCCTTCCTCTCCCCTTCCTCTCCCCTTCCCTTCCCCTCCCCTCCCCTTCCCCTCCCCTTCCCTTTTTTTTTTTTTAATAATTTGTCTTCCCCTCACACCCACTGTGGTCTCTTATGATCCTTGGGACAATTTTGCTCCCGGATCTCCTGATGCTCCCATTTTAAGGGAAATGTTTTAACTACCTCACTGACCACAATCCACATAATCATTAAGATATCCTATCAGTTCCCAGAGTGCTGTCACGCCACTCTCTTGCACAACCAATTAGTTGGTTTAGCTTTGTAGGTACCTTAATGAATAATCTTAACAGTGCTGTTCAGACTCCTCAGGACAGCATTGCTTCTTCTGACATGTTTATGATGGGCCAGAAGAAGCTCATGTTGCATGTCAGCCCCAAATGCTGGTGTCTGGTGCCCCAAATGCTGCTGTGCATGCTCGTCCTTCAGATGGACATAAAAAATGAAATTACTTGTGAAGCCAGATCCACAAAGTTGCTCATCACACTCCTTGTGCTACCTCCAGTCTTTCTGTGGACTCTAGTCACTTTTAGCAGTCACTGGGTGCATCTTACTCTTCAGTGTCACTATACAATGACAGTACTTTCATCTCAGTATTTCTTGCTGTTCCTCTGTTCACTGGGGGAAGCAAGGGGAAAAATGGTAATGAAAGATAATTTCAACACTTTAATCCCCTCTAAAACAAATAAATAAGAGGTAGGTAGATAACATGGCAAAATATTCTAATCATGTAAAAATTAATTTGTCCTGCAGTTCCTTTAAATGCCCCACAATAATGACATTTTCTCTCATATTTTGTAATTGCCTATGCTTTGTTTAATTCATATGCTTAGTGAAGCACATTGTTTCAATTAAGCCCCAGCAAGGTTTGCAAACAAGAATGGAAGAAGGCCCAAGGGACTTGATATCTACAAAACATAGCAGTGATGCAGTTGGTGCTTCCTTCAAAAAATCCTTGGACATTGCTAATAATTCACCCAATAATGGTAAGTGATTGCACATCGGATGAATTTTCAGAAGAATGTGTAATCTGAGAAGTGTTCACCAATGCATATTTAAGTGAATATGTGAAATGCTTCTCCTTTAGCTGCATGTGTTAATTCTTTGAGAGGCTCTGTATTACTTCAGAGGCTTTTCTGTGACAAATACCTATTCCTGCTCCTCTTGGAGTTACTGAACAAAAAAAAAAGCTACTATTGCATTAAGTGACAATAATTTTTGCACAGCACTTTTCAACATGAAACAGAAGCAAATATGAGTGATCCAGAGCCCACTGAAAACATTCAGAGTTCTCCCCGTGACTTTGAATTACCCTTGAAAGTAGGTGGCCCTTGTAAAACACATCTAAGAACCCTTAAATTTCCTTCATCTGGCAAAAAGCCAACAGTTCTCAGGGATGCAATTGCATGTGGAAGGTTTGTGCACTGGCCCCTGTTGTTTGTATGGCAGGTGTACCTGGAAAAAAGGAGAGGAGGAAGAGGAAGAAAATGAAGAAAGAGACTTGAGGGAGCTGTGTAGCTGCCAGAGTGCCAACCCGATGGGGCAGACATGCCGATGAGCTGCAAGGATTCTGCTTTCTGCGATGCTGCTGAGCCCCAGGCAAAGAGAGGCTCCGGGAGACCTCCCAGTGAGAGGAAGAGGAGAAGAGGAGCAGTGAGCCAGAAAGCGTGAGTGTGTGAGAGAGGAGAGAGGGAGCAGGCTGTGCACAGGAGGTGGTTTTGAAACAGAGTGGCTGTTCATTGCAAGCTGCTGCCCTTGATCAAAAGCTGCTGAATGGGGTTTGACTGGTTGCATAAAGTCCTTTCAGTTTTTTGCTGTCATGTTGTTCGTCAACTTGTAGTGTTCTATGCCATTGTAGAAATAGTTGGGCTATACCTGACTGTGATTGTACTTTGGTCCCATGGAGGATCCACCAGCTAGTCTGGTCTCCTCTAGCATTTTTGCAGAGGTGCTCATCGACAGGCTAGTAATGTACAAAAGGAAGCACTGTTCAGAGACAGAGGGAGAATAACATGGATCATTCTCCAACCTCCTTTTTTAAATCCTTGGTGGCTGCTACTGTCAGCTACATTGCCATATTTATCCTTTTTACCCCACATCAGACTAGTTCGCTCCTCAAGGAATATTTCTAAAGGAGGTTTTAAACTTATTTGGAAAGATGATCTAAACACTTTTTCTCCCTGAATTTCATGGTGGGCTAAAGTTTAAAGTCTGTATGTCCAAAGCATGTAGCATTTGTACTTATAGTAGACTGAGGTAAATTTTTAAAGTCATTTTTCTTAATCTGATGTTTGGAAGTTTTTATCATTTTGTCACTTGAATATTCTAATATAAACTAAATTTGTGAATGAAGTTTTTAAAAATGTCCGTTTAGTATTTATTGAAGAGTGTGTATTTCTCCTTGTCAGAGGGCTCATAGTATGGAGAAGAGAATGTGTTACAATTGAATACTATGGTTTATAAACAATGCTGAACTGACACCACGAAAAGCAGAAGCCCTTTATCCCCAGAGGAGCTGCAGCTTTGGTGGTAGCTGGGGGGTTTTCTTCAGATGGTCCTGAGACTATGCCTGACCCATCCCAGAAGTGCTGCCTTGAAGGATGAGATAGTGTTTCTCAAATCTCCATCTGCATTTGTGCCTTTGGAGATGGTGTGGGAAGGTTACCAATGCATGTTAAATGTGTGCACATTTGTAGGCTTTGGGCTGATGCTGTGAAACTCCTTTTGCTAGGACCGTGTATAACCAGGGATGTCCGTGGTTTTACACTGCCACAGCTGCACTCCTGTTTGTATCACGGAGCCAGAGGAGAGCTCTGTGCTTCTGCCATTGCATCCCCGATCCCTGATCCTGGCTTGTCTGAGCTTTACCTGCAGCTCAACACTTTTCCCTGATGGCTGTCATCTGTTGCATAGCTGTCAAAGCAGCTGTACCCTTCAGAGAAGCAATTAACTGCAGCAATCTATTTGTGTTTAGAGTTTAGCTACTATATGTTGAAGGGCAGTTCTCTTGTACTGTGATTTTTGGGGTAGTCAGCTGTACTGTGTGCCCTGAAATTTAGCACAGCAGGGTTATTTCAGACAGGCAGGCGAGGAGTAATCATAACTGATGCCACTTAGCAGGCCACTGCCTAGAATCTGCACATCTTGGTGTTTGTGTCTCAGTGTAGGCGAAATATTGGCAGTTTATGAATGGACTGAATAGACCAAAGAGCTTTTATCTGCAAAGTAACTGGTTTGGAGCAGATGCGTAACAAGAAAATACATGGCCTCACTGGAGGAACAGGTACAGCAAGTTCAAGGATTTAGAAGATGTGCTAATGAGTACGTGGGTAATGAGCAAAGTTCTGCTATCTCTGAAGCCAATGGAAAACATTCGTTGACCTCATTGGGGCCAGGATGTTGCCCACGGTCTTTGCTTAGCATTGAAGATAACCTCTGTCATCCAAACAAGAAAGAAAAAAAGAGAAGCTCACAAGATTGGTGGACTACAGATTTCTTCTGCTTTTTTCTCTATATCTGCTTGTTAACTTTTTGATGTCTTTGTAATTATGCTTTATTTCAACATTTTTCAGTATTTCAAATGTCACTGTTTTTATAATAAAAAATTAAAACTTGTCCAAAGCCCAACATTCATGAGCTGTTTTATTTAATTTGTATGTGTGTAAGAGCATGTGGTTTTGGCTAGAACTATTCCATTTTCAAGCTTTTTTGAGGTACTATAAATTTTTTTAAGAGATTCCCTTCATCTGAACTCTTCTATGTTCAGGAAATCCTCGAGACATTCTTTTGTTGTTGGGATGAAAGAACAATCCAGACTTACAACACTGACAAGCTGACTGAGGTGCTGATGACAAGCAGCAGCAAATGATATTACTGTTTTTCTGTCAAATTCTTCAGTACCCCTCTTGGTGACTTCAGTGCTGTCTGAGGCCTGCATTTTTCTTCTGGTTCCACTGGTTCACCTCTGGGAAGTCATCACAGTAATACAGATGGGCTCAGTAGTTGACAGCAGCACATTATTTAAAAAACCATGCTCTAATGTAGGCAAAAAACCTCCACACTACTACAACTAAATATTCTTGATCGTAGGCTTTCCTAAATAATTGAAAAGCACCTTTCAGGGCAAATTGGGTGGCAATGTACAGCATGCTTGTGTGATTCATCTGTTTTGTCAGCAGTTAGGAAACAGTATGTTGGGTGCTGCTTGTTTGATATGGCTATTGCACTGCCTGGATCCTTCCTTTACCACATCCCCCAGCAGTGCTGCTGCACAGGCTCCCAGGGATGCAAAAGTGTTCTTCAATCAGAAAACTGAGTTTACAAAAACTACCAAACCAAAACAAAGCTCTCAGCAACTGCTGTCAACTTCCATTCTTGCACTTCCCAGTTGTCAGAGGCTGAAAAGCCATCACACAGCTTAATGAACGGTCTCTGCAGATTCCCTGAAAATCAGACCTTTGAGTTCTTTAAGAAAATCCCCTTCATCACCACATGTTCAGGTTATTCCCTGGTTTCTGTGCTTCTAAGACAGAGGCTGTGCAGATCATCAGCCTGCTCTGGTGCTCCTGGCTCTGGCAGAGTTAAATTAATGTGCTAGATGTGCGCATTCTCCCAGTCTCTGATCTTTGCTAGCTGGAGAGTATTGTAAATCCTCAGACAGAAGATTCAACATCCCCCCCAACACACTGAAGCACTGCTTGAGCTATAGTTATCCCTTAGAAGAGTAAATTGAGAGTCATTCTCTCTGGTCATTCAATACCACAGTGTAGTCTAATTGCCAGTTCATGGGCCAGGTCCAGCTGGCACCCCCTGCCTTTTCCCTAAGCAGTTTATTAGCTGCTTGAGAGACACTTGCCTTAGGAACAGCCAAAAGCTCTCCCCGTGCCTGCAAATGGCCCACTGGCTGGAAATCAATCCTCTGGTGCAGCCACAGTGTGGGAGGTGGGATGAAGTGTGGCTGGCAAACATCTATGATCTGGTTAGGCGCAGGCAGTTAATTGTTACAGCAGCAGCTGTAAATGATGAAATACACGGCTTTAAGTTTCCACTTTCTCTTAAACTCAGTCTGTTCTATTTTTGTAATGATGCTCTTTCTTGTGGGCAGCCTCTTGAAGGTGGAAGATTGGCTATATCCCTTATAATAAAGCCATATCCATACGTGATGAGTCCATAGTATCACAGGCATTAAGATGTGGCTGATTATGTAACTGATGAACTCCTGACCTACAAAGTTGTGTTTACTTGCAGACAGACAGCAGGCTGCAGAGGCAGAAGCTTTGCTTCACACTCAAACCATGGTGTAACACCGCCAAGGTTAAGAGGGGAAACCACAGAGAGGAGTTTGGCCTGCTGTTCCATAATTATCCATAACTGATCATTGTAATTGTCTATAATTATCAAGGTCCCACCCAGTCTGCAGATCGGTGGCACAGCCAGCATGTGCACAAGCTGACTAGCAGGTAGCAATGCTAATTGCCTGGCAGGAAATAATTTCTTTACTATGTTTACAACATGGGCCTCCTCTGTAGCATTGAGTATTTTCTAAGGGTAGCTGAATGTTGTGAGGAGAGAGGGTTTTCAAGTCATGGGCCACAAAAATCAAATATAGGAAACCTTGTCCTTCTTTGATTGTACTGGACCAGACCCAGGGATCTTTTCAAGGCAAAATGAACTTTCCAGTATGTGCCATCCCTGACATTCAGCCCTGCAGATGTTCCTGCAAAGGAACGGTCCCCCCGTACTGACTGAACAGACACTGCAATGCACTGATCTCAGAAACAACTCCCTGTGTCTTCTGGGGAAAAGGCCACTGTAGGAGTAATTCACCCTTGTGTCATCCCATCATGAGAATATTACAAATTTGGTAAACTTTATTTTCTATCAAACTTTGATTTCTCTTTGCATGCACAATTTACCTTGGGTGGTGGTTCTGTGCAGTGCACGTTACAGGGACACATGATAAACGGTTTTATCGAGCTCTTCTGGCAGCAACAGCTGCCTGCCAGTGCTCCTCCTGGAAATCTGCTGGCATCCCGAACTGCAGACGCAGTCAAGTAGCCAATGTGTAAAGAAATAACAACCACCAGAACTCCCTGCTTCCCTGAGGAGGTAGTGTTCGTGTCCTCAGGCTCCTCCTCTTCACCCTGCCAAGATTCATGGAGGGGGCAAGTTCGGGCTGAGGGCTGGAAGGGGGAGCCTGCCACTGACTACAGGACATTTTCCATTTCCAGTGCTCACTGTTGTTCATGTGAAAGCACTGAGATATCTGGAATTGCAAGTTCTATTTTAGATCATGTTATTTTTAGACATTTTCATAGCTCCTCAGCTGTGTGGAGGCTGCTATAAACGAACCACAGCTCTTTTAGTTTAGCAGATTTTGACTCTCTAAATGAAGACAAGATTTATTCAGTGTTGAGATTTAGAAAATCTGAGTGTACAGCGAGTAACCCAGAAACACAGTCCTGGGCTTAGAGAAATTTTAAACCATGCTGTCATATTTTAGCTTATTTTCTAACCCTGACTTTCTGATCCATCTGTTAGGAGTTTAAAAGGTTTGGAACTGAGTTAAACTGAGTCATACTGGTAAAAGATAATTCATATTGTTAACAGCAACCAACTAGAACAAATAGTACAGAAGCTTGGAACATTACATTAGGAATCCCAAAGTGAAGTCGATTAATTCAGTAAACGAGTAAAATTCAATAACCACAAAACTCATTGTGATACATTCTTATTACTTTCTTACCCCTTTTACAAGAAACCATTGATCCTCCAAATTAGATTGTTTTCCTGCAAAATTCATCTTGGAAAAAAAGGATGGTAAAATTTGTTAATGCTGACTTCAGTATATTTATGATTTTGCTGTATGAGTCACCAACAGGAAAGTTTCCCCCTGACTAATTTACATGAGGTTTTTTTTCCCTTCATTGATATGTTAATGCTTTGCTTTTACTCCAGCACATTCTTATCTTTTTTAAGGAAGCAAAAAGTCAATCCATGCTTTCAGCCTGGGTATTTTTCACACGTTCTGCACCAGTTCCATGGATTTTTCTAAATTCTGTTAAGGGGACACAGTGTTATATATTGCAGTTTCTATGTAAAGATGTTGAAAAACTGCCGTGTTTTTTAACGTAAAAATGGTTGTTCAGCATGGAAAATAACTGAGTCTGAGAAGCTAACTAACCTTTTCTCTTTTTTTATTTTTTTAAATTTTAGAATGCAGAGTAGCAAGCACATGCATTAAGTTATAGGGAAAAAAATAGTAGTAGCTTGTTCCTGCCCTCATAGTCAAGTGCCTTCTATTTGGGATGGAGGAGCTCCCACATGTCCTGCACTGCAGCTTTTATTGCCTGGCAAAGAAGCCAATGGACAAGAGACTTCCTTGATGTTCCTAGGACTTTGATTGACCTTTAGTGGTGTTGGTCAGATCAGTTCATCTCGCTGTGCCTTAAGTTTCTCAACCCCAATCAGGACAATACTTTCCTTTTAAAGTGATATGAACTCTGCCCAAGGTTACATATGATTATCAGTTCAGGGTCTGTAGGCTTCCCTTCAAATAACAGAGCAAATGCTGAAGCAGAACACCTTATTCTTCAAAATACTGCCATCCTGGCAATAGCTCAGTGTGTGGTTACAGCATTAAACCACCATCTTCTAGTCAAGGACAGACTGAAGAATGGCACAAAAGGAAAAAACTATGGTATTACAAAAATTAGCAGAAAACAGGGCTGCATTGTTTTGACATCTGGCAAGTGTTGGACTTCAAATTTCTGAAGAAGTTGAAGCCTGGTCTCTCATTTACCTGATCCTAGCTGTTTTGCTGTCACCTTATTAAAATATGATTATCCAAAACTAATTTGTGTTTGGTAAAACATTGCCAGGCCCTCTCAAGACAGAACTGCAAATCTCCTGTCTAGACATGGGTTTTGAAAGCCCTGACTAGCTTGGCTAATGAGGAACATCATGATACCAAACCCTCCCTACCTGCTGAGATGGAAGGAGTTAAAATGTCATGCTGGTAAAGGAAGCCCAATCATTCTTTTGCAGCTGCTTCTGACTTGCAAATCCTGTGTAGGGCTTCCTGCTCTTACTGTTGTGGATGCTTTGGTCCTGCATGCCACGGTCTTTTTGCTATTTGTGAGGAAGTTTTTTCACTAGTACTTGCTGTCTCTCTGAGATTTTGCTCTGCCTGTTATGACTGTAAGCTGAGCCCCTCAGAGTTTTTAATACATTTAGCCTCACAAATCCTCTTTGAACTAGCAAAAAGGAGAGAATTAAGGCTCAGCGAGAAGGAAGTGTCTTGCCTGAGGTCATCTGGGCTGCTTATGGCATGGAAGAACTGGAATTTTTCACAGAGAGTAGGACTAAAATCATTAACCTATTATCTCTTCCCTCGAGTACAAGAAACAATCCAGTCATTCTTAAAATACTCTTTAAATCTTTCCTTTTTTTTTTTTTTAAGGGAGGAGAAATCGGAGAGTTTTTTTTATGCAAATTCAATAGTTCCACATCAGCCTATACTGCTGTGGAAAGCTTCTTTGTAATGTTAAATGAGATTCACATTATTCTTCTCCATTATCTTTGTTGTTTGCAGAGTATAACAAGCAGTGAAGCTCAAGGGAATCGCATCAATTTTTATTCTGAGTCTGGCTGACAAAGATATGAACACTTAATTAAGATTTCTTTCATCTCATGAAAATAACCCTGAATATCCGAGCCTGACATGAGAGCTTGATCTTAGTGAAGGCAAAGTGTCCAACTGCAAGATCTTAGTTGGAACACTTGCCCTCACAAATCATTTGAGCTTTGAGCGAGATCTAAGTGTTTCCAAGTAGATGTCCAAACTTTGAGGGAGGGGCTCCTACTTTCATTTCTGACTCATTCTAGTCCTGTAAATTCCTGTTTCACACAGGGACAGACCAACAGGAAGGAGAATCTCTCAGCTCCGCAGAACAATGTAATAAATTCAGGCATGCATGCAGCAGGAATAGTTGGCTTAGACTTCCCAAAGTGCCATCTGTGAAAAAACCGATTTTTTAAATGACTGATTACAACAAAATGCACATTCTTTTTTCTATTTTTTACATAGATGCATGTATATTGATTAAAATTAGTCCTTTCTTGCTACATTGAATCAGTGTTGATAATTAGACAAATGTGCACAGGGCTGAAAACATTAGGAGCACTAAAGAAACAAACAATAGTTTATAATAGGATCATTACAGCCATCTTAGCAGCACTTACAACATGTTTATCCAAAAATGAAATATGCCCTAAGGAAGAAAAACACCAACTATGGAACTCTGGGGATTTAAAATAAAAAGGTCACTTTTAAAGTCCTTAAGTAAATAATTTCAAACAACTCAGCAACAGCTCACATAAAAAATAGACTAAGCAGTTAAAACAATAAAATGTGTTAATTGGGCAATCTGGAACGTATCATACGGACAAGCACAGTCACCCTCATTACCTTCTCATTGTTCAAAGTGAAAAAACTCAGTATTAATACTGACGTACATCTTGGTGTATATATGCACAGCAAATATTTATGGTTCTGTGAGTGTCTCAGATTGTACACTGCTGAGAAGGAAATACTTGCAGCTGCAAGTAGAAGGTTAAAATAAACTGTGTGCATTTCTGCATCAACAGCTCAGGTCTCCAGAAACCATTGGGTCAGGGGAAGTTTACAGGTCCTGCTCCATGTGGGAACAGGAGACTGTGTGTCTAAGTGGTGGTGAAACTTATCACATACACATATGAAGACAGGATTCGGATTTACACATTATTTCTAATTAACGTATTAACCAGTGCAGCACCCGCAGGTTTTGGTGGAACTAACGAAGCATTTGCACTACCCACTCAGCAACAGGTGCTTGAGTGGGGCTTGGAGTCACCAACAAAAGCAATTCTGTGGACTGAATTTCACCTCTTCTGTTTTCCCTCTGATGGCATATCCTCTTAGCATGTAACAAAATCTTAATATTATTCTTTAATCCAAGGAATTAACTCAAAAGAACAGCAAAACAGTTCATGTGAACTAAACCTTCTGCAGCACTGGGTGAATTTCACTGAAAGCTGGGCGATGTTGGCAGCACCTCAAAGCAGGCCTCTTCAGGCTGTATCCCACCTGTCGTGGTCTAGGAATGGTACTCCCCAGTTCAGGAGCCCCACTGAGACTTTCCAAAACCACATGCTGCTGCTCTCTCTCACTCCCCCTTCTCCTCCTCTTTCCCACTTGGAGGCACAACAATATACTGGAAAAATCAATGAGATAGGAAACCTGCTCCCCCTTCCAATACACAATACTAGTTGGCTCCCTCCTCCATGTTTTCTCCATAGGAAGAAACCCCTTTTCCCCCTGCTCCTGGCAATGACCAATGATGTGAGGTGCGATAGAATAACCTCCACATCCTAGCCACGCTCTCTCCTGGTTCCTGCAAAAATTAACCCTGCCCCAGCTGGAATCAGGACATCAGGAGACATTACTTATTCATTACTACTTTAGAATTAAGGGTTGTCCATAATCACAAAATCAATTAAGTCGGAAAAGACCTCTGGGATCATCGAATCCAAACCATAACCTAACACCATGTCAACCAGACCATGGCAGTGAGTGCCATGTCCAGTCTTTCATTAAATACCTCCAGGGATAGTGACTCCTGTTCCCCTGTCTAATCACCCTTTCCAGGAAGAAATTCCTCCTTATGTCCAGACTAAACCTCCCCTAATGCAGCTTGAGGCCACGTCCTCTCATGTTGTCACCAGCTGCCTGGGAGAAGAGGCCGACCCCCACCTGGCTACAACCTCCTTTCAGGGAGTTGTAAAGGGCGGTAAGATTCTCTCTGAGCCTTCTTTTCTCCAGGCAAAACACCTTCAGCCGCTCCTCATCAGACTTCTACTCCACACGCCTCACCAGCTCCGCTGCCCTTCTCTGGACAGTCTCCAGGACCTCAATGTCCCTCCTGAACTGAGAGGCCTAGAACTGGCCGCAGGACTCGAGCCGCCCCTCACCCGCGCCAAGTACAGCGGAACGTCTCTAGACAACGCAGCTTTCCCCATAGGGTTTCGCTGCCTCCCCGGCTGCTAAGTCCCAGCTTTTGAAATCCCCGGCGTGCTGCTCCCCGTACGCCAGGCGAAGAGGGCAGGACGTGTCCCCGCCAGACCCGCCGAACAGCACCGCCTGAGGGCCGGCGGTGGGGGCGGGCGAAGTCCAACATGGCGGCAGGTACACCTCCCCCGCCTCAGCCTCAGGTGCGGCCCTCGCCGCCGCAGGTGAACGCGGGGCGTCAGTCCCAGGGCTGTTGTGATTGGTCTGAAGTGCTGTCAATCATCTGTCACCGCGGCAACACAGGCCCGCCCCGCGACACTCTCTCGGCGGTTGATTGGTCAGCGCGGCGGTGACGCGCGCGCCGGGGGTTTTACGGGCCTCGGTATCGGGAGCTGCTTGGAGAGGGCGGGTGGTGGGTCTGGAGATTGGAGTTGTGTGCTGCCGCCATGACGTTCAAGCGGAGTCGTGACCGCTTCTACAGCACCCGCTGCTGCGGCTGCTGCCATGTGCGCACCGGCACGATCATCCTGGGCACCTGGTACATGGTGAGAGGCGGGGGTGGCCGCGGGCAGCGGCTGGAGGGGCGGCGGTGGGGGCCGTGTTCAGCGCGCGTGCGCGGGGGGCTCGGTGGGGCGGCGGAGCAGCGCCCGCGCGGCCGCTCTGAGGGACCGCAGGCGTCCCGCTCCCCTCGCCCGGGGAGTTGCTCACTTTCCTGGGGGGCCGCGGGGTCCCGCCCCCCTCGCTCGGGAAGTTGTTTCCTTTCCTGAGGCGATCGGGGGAAGCTGCACGAGGGGATTGCCTGGGGTCACCTGGCGGGACTGGGGTCCCTCTTCTTTTCTGGTGTCTCCTTCCGGCTAACCAAGCCCTGTTGTCCCTCGGCTGCCTTCCTTGTGGTTGGAAAAAAAGTGAAGAGAAAGTTTAGAGCGTTTTAATCTGCGTCTCAGAGGGGTTGTGTTACTCTTCCTTTTCTTGGTTTGCAGGGGTTAAGACTTTTATACAGTACTGAGCCTGTCCTTGGTAAGGGAGGAGAGTTGGGGGAGACTGGAATTTGGGGTATTTTATAGGAGAATAAGGTGTGGTACCCGTGAGTGGTATGTAACCTCTGAGAGGAAAATGAGTGTCTCCAAGTGGGCAAGAGCTTTGTGGCAGGGGAAGTTCCTGGTTCTTCCATACTCAGCACAGTGGTTGAAGAGCAATGGAAACAAATTTGGCTCCCAAAACACCTTTTTTTTCCTGACTGGTGAGTGCTTTCTGTCCGAGAAAGAGCTGTGGTAGTGAAGGTAAAATATTAAAGTTCTGAACTAGGGTGAAATGGAAATGTGAGAACAGTACCAACAAGTTAAAGGCCTGGAGCCCTAATTCCCTTGGTTCCCTTAAAGGGGGCTTGAGCTCCCCTTTATCGAAGTCATTTCCTCTTTCCTTCCCCTCACCCTTGTGGGCAGTAAAAATGAGTGGATAGTTTACAAAAGTAGCATCATAGCTGTTTTGTTCTCCTGAAGCTGTAATCAAAGCCTTTATTCTCCTTTACCCTTCTCCAGATTGTAACAAACAAAGAATGCTGAATTTTTGTGTTGATATGAAACAGCCATGCACAGAAACTGCCTTTGGAGGCATGGGGATTTGACTTTGAAGACTTCATGGTTTATTTTCAACAAGTATGGGGAGGTCCTTTATTTTTATGCATCGTGGTCCCTCAATTGGCAAAAAAAAAAAAAAATGTACAGGCAAACAAAGTGGCTGGAGACAGAGGACCTGAGGAAAAGGCAAGCTAGGCAGTTGGAAATGTAACAGAACTTTAGGGAAAGGTTATTTTTTTCAAAAAGAAATTGGGCAAAAGTCTTGGTACTGATAAAGTTTTATTATTAGTTCATTTAAAACGGAAAAGGTCCACTGTAGTATTGAGAATCAAACTTCTTTTGGAAACCTGCAGACCACGCTGTGCTGCTCATGAATGGAGTTCAAGAATATGCTCCTGGTACCTCAAGTAAAAGCACGAATCGTTAACAGTGAACAAGGGAACAAAAGCACCTCGCTGCCTTCTGCACTGTGATTCCTGTTCGCGGGAGTGTCTGTAAACCCAGGAACTTGCTGGGGGCGGAGGACTGGGAGAGATTTCCGTGGCCACAGACCTGGTAGCACTTCCAGCTTCTACCTCCTTTGCTGTGCTTATGTTTCCTCTTGTTGCCTGGATGCAGCACCTCTTTCTTCTTTCTGGATGGGTGCTGGGGACGGTGAAAGCTGCGCCGGGGACCCGTGAGGCTGCTGCTCCAGGGGCAGAGTGCGGCTTTGATCTCGTGTGACCGCAGCGACTCGGTCTGCTAGACGGAAAAGTAGAGTTGAGTTCAAGGTAGCAGGGGGCATGCAAAGGGCTTCATAGGTGCGGTTTTTTATTAAAAACTCCCTGTATATCAAGTGTATCGAAAACTTTGTTAAACTGTGCATTGAATATTTTTATCCAGTTCTCAGCTGTCACCTGGGAAAGGGTGAGAACTTTTAAGTCTGGTAACTGTTGGCTGTTTGAGCTGAAATAAGGTTATAACACAAAGCTTTAGGTGGTCTTGCCTAGTGCTTTAAATCAGAACTCAACTATAAATTGTACTTTTTTGAAGGTAAAATGCAGTTTGGACAGTGAAAGTTAAATTTATTTGTCTGCTGCCAAACTTTAAAAAAAAATGGCCCAGAATATGTCAGGTTGTTTAGATGTGTTAATTAATGCACAATTTAAGTATAGCTCTAACTTAGTCTTTCAGGTTCTTATGAGAAGTATTGCTAAATCAATTAAATAATCTCTCTTGTAAGTTATGATGGGACAAATAGTAATAACTTTCTGTGTAGGATGGTGTTTTCTGCTTTATGGGTTTGGTGGGGTTTTTTTGTTTGTATTTTGTGTGTTTTGGTTTTTTTTTTTTTAAGGATGTAGGGGGGAGAATGTTTAGTTCAAGAATAGCTTTGTGTTACTGAAAATCTTGCTATTTACTGCATAGACGGTGTTCTCGTACAGTGCAGTCCTGAAGGAATTTGATAGCAAACTTAAAATGGAGTCCCATAGCAATCTACTCCAGATGTTTTAGTAAGATAAGACTTCTGTCTACTTAGTACTTGTGTTAATGTAACCATTTCTTTAGGCATTTTCCTATTCCTTGCTTATTTGTATGTTCTTAAATTGTGCATGTAATTAACTTTTCTCCTCACTAAAACAGTTTTATCACTGTCCTTGTTGCATGCTTTTGTGAGTCCAGAGAGAATGAGGACTGTCTTCTAAAATGTCTGCTGCTGATGCTGTGTGATCAAAGTGTGTCTTAAGCATGGTTATGTGTGTGTGCTGCTGATGTTTGTGATCAATGAATAAAAGTGTATTTCCCAAAAGATGAGTTAAGAACACTAATGGCAGAATTGTACTTGTGTTCCAGGACTGACAAAGCTTGGTTAGCTCTGCAACACCCACTGCTGTTCTGTGTAGGAAGGAAAAAGAAACCTCCTGTTCCTCTCTCCATAATTGCAGTCGTGTTGCTTTGAAGTTTGTTTCTTCCTGTAAACTTTCATACTGGGCACTGCGCTTTCCAGAAACCGGAAGCATGAACACTGCACTGGCAAAAATGGGATCAGAGTTCAACAAACAGTCTAAAAGCCAATAGCATTGTTTTGGAGGGAGGGGCTGGTGCGTTCTGGCAGCAAACTCCAGCACTGGAGTCAGTGATGCAATTGCTGCTGGTTAGCAGGAGCATGAGGGAGATCTCTGGACTCATTTGTTCACTGAACAAGATTGACAGAAATGAGCCAGTATAACTGGTCTCAGTCTAATACTGGTAGTGCTAGAGGCTCTGAAGTCCCCTATTTAAAATTACTCTTTTTCAGTTTTTATTAAATCAATATAATGATAAACCAAACCAGAATCTCTGTCTTGTTTGGTTGTTGTTGTTTTGGGGTTTGGTGTTTTTTTTGTTTGGTTGGTTTTTTTTGTTTTTTTCCTTTGGGGAACATGTCTAGGGGAAAAATACTGGAAAAGTGATAGGAAAATGAGTTTAGTAGTGCAAGGCAATTTCCCTCCTTCCCCTCATAAAAGGATATAAGCAAATTATAAGTAGGCATTCTTGAGTTTGCCCAAGCCACTGAGAGTGCTTGGGGAAAACTAGACTTCATGTTCAGGCCTCCAGAGAGATGAAGCACTTACATGATAAGGCGTTAAGTATATGCCGCGCACATAAAACTCACTAATTAAAAAACTAATGCTTGTTCATAGTTCCACAGTCTTTTGCATTCTAATCATGTGGGGAGCTAATATTTCTGTTACCTGTGTGTAATAAATGCTGACTTTCTGCTTGAGAATTTGGAATTTCAGCTATTTGAATTTTGATACAAGCTACACCAAACTGTTAAACTTAGTTATCCCAAATATAAAAATGTAAAATACACTCCTTAAACTACTACAAAACTAAATTAAGGTTCTTTTCATCTTAATGGAATAATTTTTTGAATAAGAATTTGAACATGCATTTTGCAAATTTTTTTTGTTACTAATTTTGATTTCCTAGCAAAAAAGACCAGGATGAGGCCTCTGGGATTTCTGAGGTGTTACCTTAGAGTGCTGCAGTATCCACTGATGGCTGTCTTGTCAGGTTTGGGGGTTTTTTGGGTTTGTTTTTTTTTTAAGGAGGAGGTGGTGATGGGATTACTCCTCATATTACACTGAGGCATACATGAGTTACGGTTTTTCTGACTTGTCCACGTAGATGTTTGTGAACATGCGTTTGATCTGCAGTGAGTATGTACTTAAAAGCTCTAACGATGTTTTGTGATCAGAACTATATTCTTGCTTCCTGTTATGTTGATTATTTTGAAGTGAACCTTGTGATATTGCTGTTATCAAGCTTCTGGGAAAGAATGGAAGTAGTTAAAATAGAGGCTCTGGCTGTGTACCTCTTTATTGAACTCCATATGTTAAATGGGATAAATTGCTCAGTGTTGTGATGGATTTGTAAACAGCAGTAATGGAGTACTGGAAACCCTGAGGTGTTAATTGGCAGGAGTTTGGGTTTATTTGTTATGTTTACATTTGTTTTGGTTTGTCGCTATTTTTATTTGGTCTCATTGATTCTAATAGATTGGATTTTGAATGACTCTTTATTTTCTGTTTTCCTTGCATACCATTTCAGGTTGAGAAAATAAACCTTTAATACTTGGAACTGCAGTCAGTAACTAGTGAAATTACTAAGGACTTTGGTATGCTGAATTAGGACTACAGGATGAAAATTTAAAAAAAGTAACTAATGGGGAATTACAGTCTCAAAATTTGGAGGCATTCAAGTTCATTCATTCAAGTTCATTCTATAGTATTTCAGGTGCTGCTTGTTCTTTATCTTGAGGCAGATAGCCTATCATGGCAGTCAAACTCATGACTGTGTATAAACAATAAATGATTTAGCTGTAATTGAAGTTTGTGCTTTATGAAGTAGAGATCACTGTTTCAACTGCCAGAGACCTGAACCTTGACATGGGCTTTTTGAAACAAGTACAGTGCAGAAAGGTGTTTTCCAGTACTCCCAGTTCACTCACAGAGGGGATGAAATAGAAGGGTTGAAAATGCATTGCGAGCAGAAGGCCAGAGTACAGAAGGATGAATTGGGTGGGAGATGATCATTTTCTATATGAGACCAATGGTGAAGGAAAATAAGATTTAAAGACAAGAGGCAGGTGAGCAACTTGACAGTTTGCCCTGTAGGAAATGTGTCCTGTGAGAGTGAAAATATGTGCATTTTGGGGCTAAAGATATTGGTGGTTGAACAGAGTTCTTTACTGCCAGCTGTTTTGGCTACTATGTTTTATATTCCAAGGCATAAAATGCCTTATAAAAATACAAGTGGCTGAAAGCAGCTGGAAATTTTATCAAGTTTGTGTAATACATGATGAGATTATTGCATTTATACAAAGTGACCACCTTTGATTCCACTAAAGGGCTCTTTTTAGCGGAATGTGCAAACAAATTTATCACCATGTGTCTCTAAACCCCTGGGAAAAAAAGAAAAAGAAGAAAAAACCAATATAAACAGCAGGGGGGGAAAAGTTACGGGAACTGTGCATCTCAAAGTTTTCAAAAGGTTAAAAATGTGGGGGTTTTTTTTTTCACTACTGAAATCTTAAGTAATTGTACATCATTGACTCCTGGAACCAGGCCAGTAGAAGAAGAAATACCTGGCAAATATTCTTAAGTTGTGAGAAACTGCAAACCAGTTATTTTTTTCTTTTGAGGCTAATTGGAAGGGATCCTGCTGGTGGTGGTGGCAGTACTGAATACTGATTGGAAAATGTCTGCAGCTTGAAAATACCATCATGACTTTTTTTTTGTGTTATGCAACCTTTGGCATATGTGTCCGTGTCCAGATATTAGTAACAGAAACTATGTCCCTGTAAATCTTGAATACAATATAAATGCTGTCAAGGCAATTTTACAGAAGCTTAAGCTACTTATGATTCTTTGAGCTCTTACTGAAGACATTTCTGGTGTGTACCAAAATGTGGCCACAGAAGGAGTCTTAAGTAGCAGCGTGAGGGAGGAGAAGGACTGGTGAGCGCACAGCCTTTGCTGAATGCGTACACATTATGGGGGTTGATCTTCGTGTGAAACTTTTTAACTTGCCCTGTGCTTGTGTAGACCTTTCTGATAAGGACTGATGGGGTTTTAATAAATTATCTGGGAAGTAGAGGGAGATGTTCTATCTTCTCAAAGCTGTAACATGGCAGAAACACAGTACTTCATTTGTGTGTTAAATTAACTCAACTTGTTGTAGAAAGCAGAAATTCTTTCCAAATGTTCCTCATTCTATACCTTTACCTTCCTGACCTTTTTAAACTGTTTTCAGTTTTCCAGTTCACAAACCTGTACATTCTACAAGCAGCATCAGCTTAATTATGTAATTTGAATCCCTAGGAACCTTACCATCCCCTCAATTTGCAAAGTTACTTAGTTGTGATTCACTGAACCTAGTAAGTGCTCCATGCTCTTTGGGTTGTTTTGGTAGTGGTTTAACTAAATCAGCTTGAAATTTAACTGTAAGTTGGGCTCTTTTTTTTTTTCCTTCCACATGCAGGCAAAGGGAAGAGTTTATTTTTAACTGAAATAAAGGATTATTAGTGGTCATTAAAAAGATCTTAGCTGTTGCAGTGTAATTAACCTTGAGGTAACTGTGATCTCTCTCAGGTGGTGAACCTGCTGATGGGCATCTTGTTGACAGTAGAAGTGACTCATCCAAATATGGTGCCAACTGTCGATATTCAGTATGAAGTCATTGGAAATTACTATGCTTCCGAGAGAATGGCTGGTAGGTCTAGAACTTCTCTGGCGGATTGGAATATCAAGCATGCAATGTCATGGATTTGCCTTACAATAGGGTGTAATATATGCATACACCTTTTAAAAATGCTTATCTTGTTTTCTGAATTTCCCTTTAATTATACTAGGACCGAATTCCTTTACAATAATAAAAAAAGACTTTATGGACTATTATTTTGACTTCATATTACACTGAAGCATCTTAAGCAATGAGATTTCTTGGCCTTCTAATGCTTCAAGTGTTGAAGTATGTGTGGGACATCTGGTTCACTTTCTCCAAAAAATTAACCATCTTTGCTGTCTCAGTAAAACAAGCAGCAGAAAACAAGTTTAAAGACTTTTTCAGAATTTTTAGTGATCTTCATAGATCAGGAAAGAGCTTAGCACTATTGTGTATGAATTTACTAAGAAGAACACCATGATATCTTTCTAAGAAAAGTGGAAGAATTGGGATGCCAAGTACTTGAGTGAAACCAAAGTGTTTCTCTAAGTTTCACCTGCAGAATAAATGAAATAGAAAGCACCATGAGCAGAATTAAGCCTACTTTTCACTCTGTTATTGAGTGTATGATGTGTGCAAGTGTAATAGGTGTCAAGCTTTTTAGCTATTGTATCTATAAACTTGTGCATATGCTTTGCTTCTCTTGGTTTCAAATGTGCAGAAATGCGTTGTGTGGCAGTTCTAATCTGCCTCAGTCTGTTGTATTACATGAAAATTTGGGGAGGGTCAGATTCAGCAAAGATAAATAGTACAGCCCAAACCTGGGTTTTGAACATTTTGTGTTAATTTTTAATGAATTGAGAATCTGTCAGTTCTGACCTGTGACTGTAACTCAGTTATTAGTAATGAAATAAGAGTGGGAGCAAGGACCAAATTCTTCATAAGGCTAAGATATTAAGTAAAATCACAGCAGATGTCTGTAAAATATCGTATGATCTGTAACAACTGTTGGTGTACTTGGTAGCCTTAAGTTTATATGAGTGAAACATGCTGCTGAAGGTGCTTTCTTCACTCTTTAGTGTGAAACCTCTGTTACATGCTTTTGACTTAAAAATTTATTCCTTGTGTCGGGATCTGGGCTAGAGGGTTTTGTGTGCATGAAAGAATATTACAGATATTATTGTGCTTGTGGATATTGTGATTAATAAATCCTCAGAAGATAACCACAATTATGGGTGATTGCTGAGACTTAGGTCTGATCAACACAGTGCATTTCAGACGCAGGGGGGGCTCTTTCTTGATGCCATCTGTGTATGTAGATATTATTACCTTGTACTGAATGGGATATGTAAGTGCTTCCACAGTGTCTTTTCAAATTAATTGCAGAGTAGAAAGGAGTCTCAGATCATCTCTTTTTCAAGCAGGGGAACCACAAAATTTTGGCTTCAATATTGCTCAAAAACATTAATTTACCACATCTATAGACTCTCAAGCTGGTTTCTTTGTGTTTAAAAAAGAACAAGTGTAATCTTACTTGTGGAAAGCAGCTGTGCTTCTGTCATCAGTAACTGTGATGTACAAGGAGAATGTTTATCATGCAGTTTCCATGAGTGTCCTGGATTTTGCTACAAATTGGTTTCTGTTCAGCTGCCTTTTCTTGTAAATAATGGGATACCTTCCACACAGTGATTTCCTGTTTCCCTTAGTGTTAACTGAAGGAGCAGTACTGCTCCCACTGCCAATGACCAAATTACATAACCAAACCATTTTCAAGTGTAAAGGTTGATACTGTGTTAGCTTCACTTAATATTCTGTCCAGTTGTAGAGTTAATCACTCACATACTTTTAGCACTGACACATATTGCAAATCAGCATCATTATGGTGCATTACTGTCAAACTATGTCAAGCTTCTAATTGGTGTTTCTGGGCTTTAGTCCGGCTTTTGATTAAGGTAGAGGGATTTTTCCAGATAGTTGCAGGTTTTCTTGAACCAGATCTTTTTTTGTTAGGAAGGATCTGAGGTACTCTATTCTGCTGCTGGTAGTTGGCACAGATGAACCAGTTGAGAACAGATCATAGTAATGGACAAAGCTTGGGTACCTGTCAGCTGCAGTGTGACAACTCCAGGAAATGACTGATTCTTACTGTTTTCCTTTTAATGCAGAAAATGCCTGTGTTCTGTTTGCTATCTCCCTCCTCATGTTCACAATCAGTGCAATGATGGTGTATGGTGCCATTGCTGTAAGTATATTTATAATCCATGGCTTTAAAAGTTGCTACTTGATTTTTTTTTTTTAACTAAATAATTTACAAGTGACTCCTTTTTTCTGTTTCTTCTTAGCATCGTGTAGGCTGGCTGATCCCATTTTTCTGTTACCAACTCTTTGACTTTGTGCTCAGTTGTCTGGTTGCCATCAGCTCTCTAACCTACTTGCCCAGAATCAAGGATTACCTGGATCAGTTGGTAAGTATTCAGCTCAAGTTGATATTTTACATTTGAAATTAAAGTTTGTTTTAATTGGATCAGTGACTGAGCTACAGTTCCCTTCCTGTACATAAGAAAAAGGAATTCAGCCTGCAGCAGCCATAGGTGGTTATGGGAATGGTAGCTTGTCAGAGGTGGAAGAGTCAAAAGTGTCATTACTCCCTAAAAAGAAAGCCAGGGAGAATAAGGAAAGAATTGTGATGGGAACTACTGGTTTAGATTGTGTTGGCTACAATTGAACTTGAAACTGTTTGTAACCCTTTAAGCAATGGGGCTCAGTGGCAAATTTGCTGCTGCAGATTAAAGATGTGTTGACCCTTATTTGGTAGGGAAGGGGAAGAGAAGTGTAGGTAAGGATTCCAACAGCATTACACATGGAATCTGAGATTCCAAGGTTTCCCTTTTACATTCTGTGTGTCTCTTCTCAAGTTGCAACAACACTTTCTAACAAAACTGCAGTGGAGTTCTCACTAACACTGCCTATGTTTTAACTGCAAGAAGAGTCAATGGATAGAATACACTGTCAGCAGGGACCACAAGCTCTGTCTGGCTGGTGTTTTGATCTGTTCAAGTAGATGTTTAAAAAAAAGTCCTTTTTTAAAACAGATTAAATGTTAGATTGGTGTTGGAGAGAGGCTTTGTTACTGTTGTCAGGGAAAGAAAAGAGACTGAGCTTTGCAGAAGCTCTATTTTCGCTCTTCCAAGTTTGACGATGACTTCTTATGCTATACATCTGTATGTTATGGGTTGGACTGACAGGATGTAATTAACAGTAAGTCATTAAAGAGTTGTGGAGGACCATAAACACAAATACTGTGCTGCAGCTGTGAAAAGGAATCTTGTGGCCATCTGTATTGGCATGAGACTGATGAAATGACTAGGGACACAGACTGTACTGTAGTGATCTGCTCTTGCAGGACAGAGGCAGGATAAATGCTGTGCTTTGTGGGAAGATAAAGAGGAAACTTGCTAGAAATGGAACTTTTTGTTTCAGGGGAGTAGTTTGTGCAAGGTTTTTTTTATTTGGTGTGGAGTTTGGATGTTTTTCTATCATATTTGACTGTGCAGTGTTCATTCTTATCTCCTCCCTTTCTCTCCCTTCCCCCATTTTTTTTTCACTAGCCGGATTTCCCTTACAAAGAAGATCTCCTTTCTTTGGACTCCAGCTGTCTCTTGTTTATTGTTCTGGTGTTCTTTGTTTTATTTATCATTTTAAAGGTAAGTTAAAACTTAATCATGTATCTGTTGGAAGAACTAATAAATATTAAGATGCTGTCAATCTGAGTTAATTCTCAAGGCTGAGTTGAGAACCCAGCTGCCTTCTTAATGCTGAGGTAAGAAGTTCTTTGAGCACAATTGTTAGGATGTTCAGTTCCAGTATGACTCAAGTCTAATATGTTGTGTACTGGTGACTTCAGCTAATCTGTGTGTTTGCAGTGAGGTGTGCTTATGCAGTTCTGCCCTTCCTGAGTAGGAACGAGGAATGCAAAAAGGCTTCATACCATCTTTTTGTCTATGTGGAGATAATTTTAATATTTGTAATTAAGCTTGTAGTGAAAGAATATTGAGTTAATGCATACAAGTTCCTAAACAAAATGTTTAAAAACTCTCACTGTGCCTAACAAACCAGGATGCAAGCTTTGGAAGGAAGATGATAGAATGAGGAAATGCATAGGTTAATTCAGAGCTGCATCTTCCTCCCTACTGAAGGGTATTACCAGTTATTTTCTTTCTGAAGATCAAAATACAGAAGCATTCATTTGAATTATAAAAACTCTTGTGTAGACAAAGATTATTAGAGAAATGAATTGATAATATACATTGGTTATTATACTATTCCTTTATTGCTAAGAAAAAATGCAATGATGAAAAATAATTTTACTGATCTTCTATACTTTATCACAAGAGGAATGTTTAACTGAGGGGAGTGGAAGCCTAATACAGTAGATAACACTTGTGTGTTGATTGGGAAACTTGGTACCTTTTGTACAACAAAGTGCTAACTTGCCAGTGAGAGATTAATGCTACACTAATTAATAATAAAAAACCCCCTGATCCTCATCATACCATGATAGTGTTTCTTTCTGCAGCAGTCAGTGTTGACTCGAAGTTCAAGGTTCTTGGCTCTACCATCTCCCTGCTGCCTCAGTTGTGTGTTTGAGCCCTCTCCTTCACACTGGCAGTTAGCTGGAGAAATAGTGCTAACTGGGGGATGAGTGGGATTGTACTGCTGGCCTTTCCTCCTCCTCCTGGCAGCTTTGGACTGAGATCCACAGAAGCATAAGCCAGTTGGGGATTAATTTGATTAGCACTGCTGAGGCAGACAGAGATTAATTGAATGGATCTGTGAATTCTTTTGCTAAAACCTGTGCAGTGCATCCTCTCTGAGTCACTGTGACAGCAAAGCTAAATGGAGAGCAACATAGGTATGTGGCCAGGTCTGTGAAATAGCAACTATTCCTCAGATATGTATTGCCTAAGTTGATTTATGCTCCTTTTTATCATAGGAATGTAATCCAGCATCTAATTTCTGAATCTGCCAATGCATATGAGGTGTTTAAAAGAAATATCTCTTCTTTCAGGCATACTTAATTAACTGTGTATGGAACTGCTATAAATACATCAGCAACAGAAATTTGCCAGAGATTGCTGTGTATCCTGCTTTTGAAGCTCCTCCACAGGTAAAACCTCCTTTTGAGATAAAAGGAACCAGTATCATTAATTTTGAAGTAGAAAATCACCACAACCATGTATGTTTCCAAGCCTAGTCCAGCTTTCTAAACAAAGACTGGAAGGATAAAAAAATTTTAAAGCAGCTAATTTTGTGGTGGGTTATTTCTTAGCTAAATTCTGTCAGTACCTAAAAGGAGGGTCTTTAGAGAGAAGTCTTTGACTGTTTTCTTGTAGTAGAGGGAAGCTTTGATTGTACCAGTCCAAACCTTCCCTGCTGTGCAAAGTCAAGAAGCAGTGGGGTATGGAATGAATGACCCAGGGTTAGGCTCAGCAGAGCAGTAAACTGCTCCTGCACCTTCTTTCACTTCCTCATTTGCTTACTAGGAAAGCAGTAAGTTCTTAAAATAACTGCCTGCAACAGAGGATTAAGTTGCTGATGGGGCATGTGTGCTTTTGTTCTGCTTTTTTTTTCTTCTTCATTTGAAGTCTACTGCATTAATCACTTCAAAATGTCTTCTCCTTAGTATGTTCTGCCAACGTATGAAATGGCAGTGAAGATGCCTGAGAAGGAACCTCCACCTCCCTACATACCTGCCTGAAGCAATTTTTATGTTCATTAACATCTGTACCAGCTTCCTGGGGGTTTTGTCTTTTAATCTTGCAAAACTGCTTAAGTAATAGAAATATCCAGGGCTTTAGGAGCAAACTGTTCTGTTTAAAATATATTTGATATAAACTTACTAAGCAAAACACATCTGAGAGTGATTTTGTTTGCTTTAATTTTTGTTCTCCCTAATGCTCTTGAACATTTTATTGCCTTAGGGCCTTACACCTGCAAGAACTTAAGCATGTGACTAACTTGTGGCTTTTAAGAAAACCAATTGAGCCACTCTGATTGAAGTTAGCTACAATTGTGTCTGCAGGATTGTGCCCTTAATTTATATTAATTTTTGTAAGTAGTTCATAAAGACAATCTGATTGTGCAGCAAAATGACAGTTTGCCTTTATCCATTTTTTGGAAGGGGAAGGGTTTGAATGTGGTATATACGTGACTTTTTTACTTTGCACTTTTCTCATATGTTATCTTACCTTTTATTGTGGTTTTTTTGGTTATCCTATGTCTTGAAACATAGTATTTTTGAGGAACAGGTGAGGGTAGCACAGGAGTTCTATTACAACAAGCTGGGAATGCAAGAAAAATAAATAGAAATGTGGAAGATGGTTGCATGCTTCTAATCTTCTATGTATTTTCCTCTTTGTGATAAATGATACTTAAATAAATCTTTTACAAAATGTTTATCAGTAGTGTTGGTTGGTCTGTGTGGTGGTTTAGCAGCACCAAACCGCCACAGTCTGTTTGGTGGCTTTTTTGTTGAAGTGCTTCATTGTGCTGCAGATAGTCCAACATTCTTAGTTTACACATTTAGTGGCTGATCCATTCTTCAGCAGAAGACCTTGAGTGGGTGGAGAACATGGATTCTCTCTAACACACAAGCCTGTGTTTAAAGCCTTCACAGTTCAAGTACTTGATTGTCTTCCACTTGTCTGGTTGGTACTTACACATGAGCTGGGAAAAGGGAATTGTACTGGAGGCTTTGAGCCCTCGGGGAAATCTGATGTCTGGTCAGCTCAGGCATTAAGAGCAGGACAGACACCCAGTAGGACTACAACATTATTTACATTGGAAAGTGTCCACAGTCATTGGAGATATGCCATAACTTCAGTGATGTTCTTCTAAAATCAACAAAAAATCCCAAACCAAAAAACTACCCCCAACTTTCTATTCTTCCTCTTTTGTAGCAAGAGGTGTAAAGAGGTAAAAGATAATTTAGCAATTAGTATGTCTGAAGAAATAAAACATCTTTCTGCTTTGGAAGAGAAAAGGTACCCGGTGTTAAATTCTGGAAAAAGGGATTCAAATTGTTGCAGCTTACAGTTTGTGGGGTTATTACTATATTTTTGGTATGTACCTCTGTACACATTTAGAAATGCTCTGGTAGGGGCCTGCTATCAGCAGTAGTTTCCCTGTTAACTCAGGTGCCACCTGTGAGAGCACTTTGAACTGCAGTGGTCTCAGAGCCTCTCTGCCCCTGTTGTGACAGTGCCCTCCCTCCCTGAGGGGGTACCCAGGCTGTGCCCAGTGCTGGTGGCAGCTGCGCTGTTTCCACATTCTGAGGAACTGCACTGGATCTGGACTCCCAGAGACACTCCAAACCCAGGGCATCTTTAGATGCTGCCACAGCCCGCTTAAGCGTGACTGGAGGAGGGGGGGATATGAAACATCACTCTGGTTTTGTGTGGTCTAAGAACCACAGCTGAAGTTGTTGGGCAGTTGGGTGCTGCTCAAATATGGATTCCAGCCCACTCTGCTCTGGATCCCTCTCCATTGAGGGAGTGTGTGTGTGTCTGACCACGAGTGGGCGAAGAGCTCCTGCCAAGGGCTGGCTATTGAGACTATCTAAGTGGGTGGCGGGCCATGTGGGTGAGCAGTTTTTGGCAGCAACAGGCCCTGCCTGAAATTTGTCTGGGGTGTGTGTGCATGTGCTCCTGCTCAAAAAGCTGTAGTCTCTTCTGGGCGAGAAAAGCCATTGTACTACCCTGGAGCCCTGTCCTGTGGCTTTGTCCTGCTTGGAGGGTGGTGGTCCCTCTTCCCTGCTGTTGTTTGCAGCCTTTGTGAATGTGATGGTGGCCTCTTCTACTCTGCCTTTGCGGTAGAACTTGCTGAAGTGAGTCAGTGCCTGCCTGATACTGTACAGCTGGTGGGTTGGTGGTTCCTCTTCTAAATCAGGGCTTCCTGTTCCCCTGATGGAGGTGATGGGAGAGAAGATGATTCTGCAGTACAACGGGGTACAGATTTGGCAAAGGTGTCTTCTGAAGCCCTGTGCTGGAGATCAGGGTGCCTTTGTGCCCTAAGCTGTGCTTTCCGTTGAAGCTCACTGCAGCTTCCTGCAGGAACTGGCAGGAGTTCCAGTGCCAGGAACCAGACAAAATGCTCTTGGTCAGATTTGGCAACAGAGCAGGCAGTCCCTTGTGCCTCGGTGATCACACTGGGAGCTTTTTCTCCCGTTCTTTTCAAATACTGCCCTGGAGACTGAAATGCAAAATTAGCCTGGACCAAACACTTCTGGTGAAAGAAAAACGGAGTCTCAGTTCCCCCCTGCGCCCAGGTTTGAACCTTGCCCAGGCCCTGCCGCACGTTCCCAACGAGGAGCTCTAATCCTCGCCCCATTCCCTCTCCCGGCGGCTGAGCGCCCGTCGGGGCGGGGGAGCGAGGGCCACCGGCCCGCCCTGGGGAGGAGGCGGCGGGGGCGGCCGATGCCCCGTCGGTGTCCCGTCCCCCTTCCCCGGCCCGGCAGCTTTAAAGGCGGCGCGGCGGGTGCGGGGCCGGCGGTGGCACCATGGGGCGGGCGCTCGGCATCCTCGGCTGCTGCGTGGCGCTGGCGCTGCTGCCGCTGCCCGCGGCCCCGCGGGGCCCCGCGCTCCGCCCGCGCCGGCAGCCGCGCCCGGGCGGCCCCTCCGCAGGTACCGCACCCCGGGGACACCGCGGCCCGCCCGCTCCGCGCTCCGCTCGCTGCTGCCCCGAACCCCGCGTAGCTCTTCCCTGCCTGTGCTCATTGCTCGAAACATTTTTATTTCAGACTCATGGAAGGACCAGGTTGCTGAAAAGCTTTTTGTTCTTCTTACTCTAAAAAAGAGAATTCTTCTACCTACAAACTCTGCATTGGGTCTTTTTACTTTCTCTTCTTTCCTTTTTTTTAGGACAAACATTTTTTTTTTCCCTATGTCTTAAGCTACGGATGCATGCACTAACATTTCTTCATATTTTCTCAGCTTCCCAAAGGCAAAATTGAGTTCCAGGATGCATATAGAATGATATAGAATATACCTGGATGGGATCCTAGATTCATCTGGTCTATTACTCCATCCAAAGGCAAAATCAACTCTGCTGCTGTGCTTCCTGAGGGAATTTGTGCCAGTTCATTTTTTCCCTCTGTTTTCACTTGAATCAGAAAAAAAAGTTTCTAACACCTTGGAAAAAAAAAAAAAACCAAGGTGCTGTTTTCACCTCTACTTTTAAAATACATCTGGAGATTTTTTTTAATTTTCAGCTGGAATGGAATAATAAAAGTGAACTTGATAGTAGCCAGGAGAGGTGTGTCAGGTTCCCAAAACAGCCTTCAAGGTGTGAACTCAAACTGAACACCTCATATTTTGCTATTTAATGCACTGGTGAGCCAGAATGTCTCTTTTATAGAAATACTCTTGTTTTGGGTTGTCCATTTTTCAGCTGCAAATCCAACCTTGATGATAGAAACTAAGTACATGGTACCATCAGTGTCAGGACATGGTATCAGGACTGGGAGGGTGCATTTCGGCTGTCTGCTGTCATTGTCTTAATTGTTTTTTCTCTTCCTAGAAGTGATGCTTGTCTCTGATCTGAGCTATGGCTTTTCTGCTTCTGTCTAGATTTATATGGCAGTGAGGAATTTTGGAAATGTGTGTGTAAATGTTCATTTTTACATGTAAAATTACTTCATAACTAATTTCACTTTTTTCTCTGTTCTACAAGCCTTAAAACAGTAAAAATTTCCAAAGAAGCTTTTTTACAGCATCATTTGTGTCTTTTTCCTGTTGACCTTTATTTTTCTGTTGTGTATTTTGGATTGTTACTTGCAAACAAGAAATAATTCCTAATTAGCAGTTTATATTTTTACTATGCTAAAAAATATTAAGATTTGTTCCCTGTGTGATCTACTCAGATGTTTTGCCATTTTATTTCTTTATCTTATAAAAACTGGAATTCAGGCTTTATGGAAATAAACAGTAAGTACATTTATATATAATTGCTCCATGTCTGTGTTGGCTGTTACATGAAAACTGCAACCCTTTGTTTCAAGGATAATTAGACATTTTGAGGGCTCAAATGTGCACCTATCTATTAATGCTTAGAAAAGTTCAGTTATTTATTAATTATTAAAATTAATATTTAAGAATATCTAATGTGTTGCTCACTATCATTTGAAGCCTCTTCATAAAGAATCAACCAACATTATCTGGTAGGAGCAGTTTGCCATGACAGCACTCACTGCCCTTGGGTGAGAGCTCCTGTCCTGTGTAGGACACGACTGAAGCATTTTCCTTCCTTCTTGGCAGACACTGCCTGTAAGAACCGGCCCCTAGACCTTGTCTTCATCGTAGACAGCTCCCGTAGCGTCCGACCTGAAGAGTTTGAGAAAGTGAAAATCTTCTTGTCAGAAATGATCGATACCCTGGATGTTGGTGAAAGAACAACGCGTGTGGCGGTCATGAACTACGCGAGCACTGTCAAGGTGGAGTTTCCCCTCCGGACCTACTTTGACAAAGCCTCTCTGAAGGAGGCTGTGTCTCGCATTAAGCCCTTGTCTGCTGGCACAATGACTGGCCTTGCCATCCAAACTGCCATGGATGAAGTCTTCACCGAGGAAATGGGCACCCGGCCAGCAACCTTCAACATCCCCAAGGTGGTCATTGTTGTGACAGATGGTCGGCCACAAGACCAGGTTCAAGATGTGGCGGCAAGCGCCCGGACAGCTGGCATCGAGATCTACGCGGTTGGGGTAGACCGGGCGGACATGCAGTCCCTGAGGATAATGGCCAGTGAGCCCTTGGATGAACACGTCTTCTATGTGGAGACCTATGGTGTGATCGAAAAGCTGACATCCAAATTCAGGGAGACTTTCTGTGGTAAGGGGATTGGTCCAAAAGAGTAGTGTAACTTGGCTCCTTTTGACTTCTGCTGTGGTTCCACTCCCTAAGAAAGAAGTTTTTAATGAGTGTTATGTATCGCATCTAAATATTTCCTTTACCATCCATTGGGCAAACAAGCCAACCCTTTTTTTCAGTTGAGGCCACGTAATGGCCTTTCATTTCAAATAGTGACCTTATTGCAGGTAACAGACCTGACTTGAGTGGACCTCCTTGTGCAGTTGGTCAGATTTACTGCAAAAGAAATCACAGCAATTGGATGAGGTTTGACTGCATATATTTACTAAATGACTGAAGAGCTGTGCAGGCTGCTCATTTCTTTTTCCATCTCGCTGGGAAGCAAGGAGGGTGGGAGTGTGGAGCTGAAGGGATTCCTTATGGATCAGAGTAGGAAAATCAGTGTGGCAGGTAAACCACTACACTGGCTTGAGCAATGTGGTGCAGGATTAAGTGCCCAAACACAGTTTTAGGCCATCTCAGGACGGGCTTTCACTCATAGGCTCTGCTGGGTTTTTCCAGTGTGCCAGGCTCACATATCCCTCTGTTTCTCTTCAACTTGATTTAGACAAGGAACTCTGGGACGAGATGAATTAACTTTACTTTTTCAGGGCTGGTCTTGTAAAAATGCTGTATGTATTTGGTTTAGGCTAGAACTTCACTAACAACTCTAGGCCAGAGTGAGCTGATATTGTCATTTACAGGGAAAAAAGGTCATCTGGAGTATTTAGAACTGCCTATAGATAGCTGTGACACAGCCCTAGTCACAAAAATCAAATGACAACTTTTCAACAGTTAAAAAACTTGTGCAAAGCAGTTTTTTCTAGTAAATTTCTAAGAAATTTACTTTAAAATAAGTCTCCAGCAAGTAATAGGTAAAATCAGGCGTAAATAACATTGTAAGAAAATTAAAATAACAGCCACTGTCTTGGGAACTTGGTTGGCAGTGTATTACTTTTTTATTTCAGAGCCTTACTAAAAATTACCACCACACCTTTTGAGTAGGTTTAGAGTGAATAGACCTCTTTCTCTAGGTATGAAATACATGTGTAAGACCATCTGCAGACAGGACACTTTGCCCAATAATTAGCATAGGAAATGCCTTGAGGTTTGGCTTGACACCATGTTGTGCTGCTGATGTGACCAGATCCTCACAAGTGCCCACCTGGCTGGACAGGTATGTGTGCTGTGAACATGGCACTCATTTCCACCTATGTTCTTGCCAAAGCAAGTCCTTTCATAGCAGCAAAGAAAAAAACTCTTCTTCTTAAGAATAAACTTAAGAATTTTTAAAGTAATAATTTATTTTTGTACTTAAGAATAAACTTAAGAGTTTATTGTGCTGAAGCACAGAAATTATGCACCTGCAAGACTGGAGGATAAATCAGAGAGCTCACACATGTACACTTCCAGTGTAACTCTGAGTTGCCTGCATGCCGTTTGCCAGAATCTGTGGGATTAATGAAAAAACCAGGGTGAAGGAAATAGTCTTTAAAAAGACTACTATAAGCCAAATGAATCTAAGAGGGTCTTGTAAGACAGTGTGGTAAACTGGGTCCCTTTCCAGCTCTAGAGTGCTTTTTGGTAAGAAATCTGGACTCACCAGTGACAATTAGGATTTTCTTTGGTTTGACCAAGGCAAATAAATTTGTTTGTAGGGTGAACAGGAAAACTAATGTTCAGGAGAAAAATAGCTGGCCAAGATCTTGATGCATTGAAAGCATTATTCAGCATGAGACCATCTCAGAGATGGAAAATCTTAGCCTTGAATTGCTGTCCAACTCAGGGACATTTGACTTTCCTACCACAAAAATCTGACCACTTGAGTCTGAGCTTCTCACTTATGCTTGAAAATATCACCTAGAGATTTTGTTCATAAATCATGGTGATTAATTCTCTTATTCCCAAGGGTGTAGCACAATGAAAAGGTGCTGTCTTTGTTTCAAATTTGTTTTTACCAAGACAAGACAACTCTATCAGCCTTTTTAGCGGACTTCTAAATCTTACTTGTTTTAGAAAATGGGAAATGTTGCCATTTTGTTGCCACAAAATTGCCTTCTTTTCAGAAATACATGAGAAGGTTCAAGCACTCTTGCTTCTGATTTCTTATCTCACCAGTATTGCTTTGGAGATTGATTTTACCAGTAGTCCATATCCACACTGTAACTACTAATAATCTAAGTAAAATCTCAGGTAAAACCAGATTTGTCTTCCCCTTTCTCTCTCTAATCTTTCTTTCCGTTTTTATTTTTTTGTTTTATTTTATTTTATTTTTAAATTTAATTTAATTTAATTTTGCTTTCTGTTGCATTTCAGTTTATCTGGGAGTTTTTTACAGAGCAGCAGGAATTCATAGATTGGGTTCTGTGCAGGTGAGCTGAAGTTCTTAAGCCAACAGACAGTGATGTATTTTAGCATTATTTTAACTGGCTGTCTGTAATAGAAAGGGACTGGATACAAAGAGCCAGACGGTCCTTTTCATTGCTGAGCTCTCACTTCCAGTGTAATGCTACTAAATGCTTAGAACTCTCCTTGTTGAACCCTTTTCAGGGCATCTCTTCTCCTGCCACCTCAGGTGGTGAGTTATTTCCGTGCGGTTTATGACCTCTCTCTCCTGGCTACAGAGGTGCAAAGGAGGCCTGTAACTTCTTGTGACAGCAACACAGCACTGACATTTACTACCACTAATCCAGCAAACAGTGCAAGATATACTTCTGTAAGCATGAATGATTAATGCCTTTTCCTTTCCTCTGGGATGACTGAAGCACCTCTCTGTCAATGCCCTTTGTAGCTGTGAACGTGTGTGCCCTGGGGACCCACGGCTGCCAGCACGTCTGTGTGAGTAACGGGGCATCCTACCTCTGTGATTGCTATGAAGGATACACCCTGAATCCAGATAAGAGAACCTGCTCAGGTATTATTCCTTTGGAAGATGAGTTCAAATAGAAAAAAAAATAAAAATTTTACACTATAATTGAATTTGAGATGCTACTTGTGTGCTTCTGTTGAAACAGCAAACATCTGTATCTTTTTCAATAATAAAAAATCTAGTAATGAATAATAAATAAAACTCAACTGCAAGTAATGGTGAGATGTCGTTTGATTCTATCACCATCCTTTTTATTGTGCTTACAGATCCATTCATGGGCCAGATGCAAAAACAAAGTCTTCAGATGTAGATACTGTATAGATATTTTCTCCTACCACTTGTTCTAGTTCCTTCAACTACTATTGCCATTTCTGAGCTGATTCCAAACTGAAATATATTAAAAAAAGTGAATGTTCACTCCATTCCAAACTACTTGCTATTAACAATGAATTGTTTCTCTAACATGCCTTACAAGCTGTGGACATGTGTGCACCTGGGAGGCACGAGTGTGACCAGATCTGTGTGAGTAAAAATGGATCCTATGTCTGTGACTGCTATGAAGGCTACACCTTGAATCCAGACAAGAAGACTTGCTCAGGTAAGAAAGGCTACTTGAATATATGAAACCCATGGAGATATGGACATGTTTTCTGTGAGTTACCCTAAAATGAGAACTCAGCTGTAGTCTTTCCCCTTGGTTTCAATAACAATAACATTGCATTTTTCTTTAAATTTGTTGATTAAAAAATGCAGTTTGGCACTTACCTACCATTTTATGGTCTTCACAGAATTCCATAAACATCGCTTAGCTGCTCAGTCTGACATGGGGCAAATTACTGCTTATCTCGTGGGTTTTTAGGTTCATCCTTACTGGGGATGTACAGGACTGCTGGAATTGCTGATGAAAGACAGAACTGCATGAGATGTGATGTAGTCATGTCTTGCAGTATCTACCTCCTCCATTAAATAATTAATAACTGAATTCAGCTGTCTGCAGCATAATATAATAATGTAGTAGGACATTGGTTAAATTGTAATTAAAGTGTAATTACAAATGTTGAGCATTTAAAACAGTGAAGTGTCTGGGAGGGATTAATAGGTTTCTTTTCTAAACCATGGCTCACCACAGCCATGGACATGTGTGCACCTGGAAGGCATGACTGTGCCCATGTCTGCCTGAGTAATGATGGATCCTACAGCTGTGGCTGCTATGAAGGATACACTCTGAATCCAGACAAGAAGACTTGCTCAAGTAAGATCTGATTAAGGAAAAATTGTGTTCCACTGAAAGGAAGTAGCTTTTAAAAAGCCAGCTAATTTATGTTATTTTTCTGATAAATTATCTCAGAGTTTCTGTACAACCCCTGAAAACTCAGGGCAACTTTGTTTTTTCATATGAACAGTAGTAATTTGAGACCCTTGGCTAGGCTACAGTTCTGTGAGGCTTGTATTTGGTAAGATTAATATGCCATTTGGCATTTCCTTGAGGACTTCACAGTATTTTCACACCTATGGAGCATGAACTGCCATATCCAATACATGATGTGTACCATCTCTGTCAGAAAACTCTTCAGTAAAGCAGCATAATGAATGAGGGAGAGCATGGACTGTGCTGGAAGAGAGATTGGAGTCTGTATCATCACGACTGTTACTGCTCTTTCTGGTGGATGTGTTTGGACCTTAAAAAATATTGCAGCCTTAGAGCTCTAGAGGATGGAGGGTAATGTTCCTTCTCAGTGCTGGTCTCTTGTGAAGAGAACAAGAGCATAGATGTAGCTGGTACTCAGGGATGTACACATAAGTATATATTATCTACAGATTAATATCTATTCTATACTGTCTTCACTTGATTATGGTTTGATCTTCACTCTGAATTTCTTTGGATGTCTCACTGGTTATTTATATAGGGAAAATCCTTTTTTTTCTACTTCCACTACAATCCTTTTCCTTACTATATTTTGTGTGACCAAGTGTTGAACTTAGGCTTCCAGTTCCAGGAGGTTCCTAGGCAAATCTCTTCAGTTAAGTCACAGTTCTCACATTGCAAAAAGGTGAAGTCACAGGGCCTGAGTATTCTTCCTGCCTAGGTTAGGAGCTGATTTTGTAAATATGGTGCCTAGGATTAGCTCTTAGCTGGCATTATAGAGAGGCAATAAATATGTGAGGGAATGTAAATTCAATTAGGTCTTCCCTTTGGGACTCCAATCCCAAACCTCATTTCATTGCACCGATTCTCCTCCTGCATACTCAAACTTTAAATTATTTTCTTCACATGCTTGCTTTTTTTTTTTCTTTTGAATCTCATTTTGCAGTATCCTGCTAATGATTTCCCAACCATTCATGTGTTTGTGACAATTACATCACAAAGATGTGCAAAAATGATGCAAAAATAGTCTAGGTCTGGGAGAGGGTATTTTTTCCTTTTCCTTTTTCCTTTTACTTTTCCTTTTTTTTCTTCTCTTCCTTTGCTTCCCTTTCCTTCTTCTTTCTTTCTCTCTTTCTCACTTTCTTTTCTCTCTCTCTTCCTTTCTTTCTCCATCCTTTATTTTTTCTTGTGCCTTACTGGGCCTCCTTACTGCAAAGATATCCAAATACAGGAATTCCTTCTCAGCTTGTCCTTCCAGAATTGACATGTTAAATTTGGCAGAAAACAGCAGCCTCACACATAAAGTGCCCACTTTGTAACTGGCAGTGGGTGTCACATCTTTTTAGCAGCCACATACACCTTTTTGTTTATGGTCTTCTCACTCCATAGAACAGTGTCTTCTCCAACTCAATAAAAGCTGAAGTAGTGCCAAATAGTCTCTTAGAATCAAGGTATTTGATTTCTGAAGTTGTTGGATAATTGTTTTGTAAATGCATCACTTCTAGTTCCATTCCTTTTGCCATCTGTTTGTTACAGCTGCAAAAAAGTGTTGCCAGTATTTCAAAACTTGTACTAATTTTGTGATGTTGATAGCCGGATAAAAACACACTCTCTGCACCCTGCTCTGGTTAATAGCATGCTGACATGCAGTAAAAGCATCCTGGTTTGCATCCAAATGAAGATACATTCACAAATGGGAATCACTACGAGCAGCTCTCAAGGCTGAAGTTTGGACATTGATTAATATTCTTCTCCTCTGAAATGCCTCCCTCAGCTGCTGACATGTGTGCGCCTGGCAGGCACGACTGCGAGCAGGTCTGCGTGAGGGATGACCTGTTCTACACCTGTGACTGCCACCAAGGCTACACCCTCAACCCAGACAGGAAGACATGCTCAAGTAAGAGCAGATTGCTGATCCCTTTCCCCCCATGCCCTCCTCAGCTAAGTGCATGTATTGAAATAACTCTCATTAGCACAGTAATATATTTGTATCTGTTGGAGGAACTTTCATGTGCATCCAGGTGTTAAAAGACAGCTCTGTGTCACTCTGCCTTGCCCATTTTGAGCAAAATTCAGAGACACAAAGGATTTTATATGTAACAATGTTAGTAAGTACTCACCATGCAGTCTTTCTCAACTTATAACTTAAGGCCTTCCCTAATTTATGCAATATTGAGAAAACCCAGAACTGAGGAATTGTTGAAGAGAGAAGGGGTTAGTCACATGCCTTGCAGTATTGTGGAATGTGTGTACCACCATGCAAGACAGTTTGAGGTGATGTCCTCCCCTCCAGGCTGAATTTCATCTTGCTGTTCCTTTCTTTAGCTTCTCAGTGGCTTTGTGCTACAGTAAAAATGTAATAATTTCAGAAGTGTTTCTTTCCTTCCCGGTCTCCTTACTGTAAAGTTTTTGTGTACTGGAAACCTTTCCTAGTGTGCCTTTGGAGCTCATGTGGCATTTCACATCTGGTGGGGTAAGGCACCAGCTGGGTCAGAGTGAGCAAGGTCTCAGGTATCCCTTGTATTAATTAATGTATTAACCCCCAGTAAGACAATTGCTGCTCCAAGGCAAAATCAGTTACACAGCTCAGTAGTTCCTGGTAAGATTCACAGAAGAAGAAGGCTCCCAGCATGGAAAAGCATTGCCACTGGGAAGCATTTAAAAATGTTATCTTGTTTTTGGATAACTGCCTCTCCAAAGCACATCCTGTGTGAACTGATGTATGTGCACCAGAAACCCATGACTGGAAGCAGGTCTGTGTGAGTGGATCATACACCTGTGACTGCTATGAAGGCTTTATCTTAAATTCAGATGACAAAACATGCTCAAGTAATAATTTCATGTTGTGTTTTTTTCTGAATATGCTTATTTATTGAAGCACCTCTTTTTAATGTGTTAAACATTTTTAATGTCTTTGAGAAATGGTCTATCAACTCACAAGCTCCCAGGAAGCACAATCCCTTTTCATTCTTTTATGCCTCTTTCCATGAATATTTTGAGCTAGTTTGGTCCTTCTTGTTTAGTTATAACAATTACTGTATTTAAAATTAGTTTAAGTTTAATGTTGCCTCTTACCTATTGTTACACATTTAAGGACTCACTGTATTTAGAAATATAATCTGTCATAATCTGCATTCCTTATGAAACGGGAATAATTGGCGGTGTTGGCAAGGCAGGATTCTGGGGCACCTGTCTCTGGGAAGTGAGTCTCCATTGCATACCACCATTTGGAGAGTGGCTGTGGGGGTCCAGAGGGGAACAATACTCAGGTTAGAACTACTGCAATGCTAAACCTTTTATTCTTGCCCACTCCTCCAAGATGAGTGGGGCAAGCATGAACTCACCAACTGTTTTCTCTTCAGATGGGCAATACTGGGATCAAATGTTGGCAGAACCGCTCCACAGTTTGATGTAGAATCCTAAGTTAGGCTGGGTTGGAAGGGCCATCAAGAGCTACCTAGCCCAGCCTTTGGTTCAGAGCAGGAATAACCTGGCATCATATCAAGTGGCTGAAGACCCTGTGTAAGAGCACAGTTATAGGTGGATATAGACAAACACCATCTGCAAAAATAGTTTCTGGTTGGTCCGGACTTGAACACAAAGGCAGTGTAAAAACACAGCTTTAGCATGTTTTTTGTGACTTGTTGGGCACCCCAGTGGCAACAGGAATGCCCCAGATTTTGAATATCAAATACTGGAAGACTCTCAAATTCACAGGACTGTGGAAGAATTCAGAGTACTCTTGGACAATTGCCAGAGTTGGTTGGAAAAGTAATTTTGTTACATCAGACAAAATCCAAGGAGGATCTGTATCTGTCACTGGAGAATTTAAATGCAGACATAAAAAGTTAACTGGCAGTTGGTTGGAAACCAACCGTGCTGGTGTGATGTTTTGAACTGGCCTTCCTCCAGCTGACTCTTGAACAGCTCTTCTTTGTACATTGACCATAAAGCCGGTGGAATGTTCCAAAGAGGGGAACTGGACAAATACAACTTCAGTGGAATCAAGGAGACACCAGTTTCAACACTGGCTTTAAGACAAATGAATTTCTTCACTGCCAGAACTGCAGACTCATAGATTTTAGGTTTTGCAGTTTCCCTGCAAGAAAAAAAAGAAGCCAAAACAATCCAGGAAAAAAGGGAAATGTACTTGAATATAATATTTTTATTGTTTTACTGTGACAATGCTCACACACTTTGTTTGGCATTGGTGAGCTACGCATTTATATATCTAGAGAAAAAAAAGATTAATATGCTGTTGCTACCTTTGCAAGCAATGAAAAAACACTTAGGAGGGGGTGGGTATTATATACAGGTAAGAAGGGGTGGGTATTATATACAGGTAATACCTCTTGATAACTTGTTGAAAAAGTATTCATAGGGTGGGTCTCTTTTAGGAAGGCTTTGCCTTTGGAAACTTATTATTCCTGTCTCAGATGTATATGGTAATCTCACTAGCTACCTGTGCTGCAGTAGCTGTTGATACATTTGTTCTCAACCTTCAGCAAGTGGTGCAGCCTTAACTTACTTATTTTATGGAGTAGGTGAGGTTAAATTGCCTTTCATGCAGCTAAGAACTCACAGTCTTCTGCTGATGCTTGACATTAGTATACTACAGTGAAATTGTTGTCTCTCTGAACTCGTTGTCATCATTGCTGGTTTTTTTGTGAATTATGGAGAAAAAGGAATTCTTGAGGACAGCTGAGGCTGGTCCCCTGTAAGTTTGGAAGACTGAGGTCAAGACCTAGGAACAGATTCAATGGAAGCACTGTGGAGTATAGCAGTGCTTGCTTTCTCTTTCTGAAGAGACTGGTGACTTCTCTGTCATACTAACTGGCTCTTCCAGTGATACTGCTGTGACTTTCTGCTAGATTTTAAATTCACTTGGGCCTATTTGAATGATGTCATTCCCCCCATCTATATTCATGTGACATTGGAATGGATTTGTGTCCACCCTCTTGAATCAAGATAGATATTCCCTATGCATGCATATTGCCAATGTTAGAAACCAAGAATACTTGTGGGGTGACACAATTAAAGTTGATGGGGAGGCTGGTTGGTCTCTGCAGCCAGCCCCTTTTTTTTTTTTGCTCAGTAATGGTCTAATTTAAAGAGTGTAGAACATCCAGGTAGGCAGACGATGAAATCACTGCTCTGCCTTCTTCTTGGTTAGTTGAGCTCTCTCTTGCCTGTCCTGGACTATGACACTCAGGTCTCTGGCTACACACAAGCCCCTGTTCATTGCTGTCCCTCCTTCCCAACTGCCCTGGCTTGCAGTGCTTGCTGTAGTCTCACAGCATGGATTCGACTCCTTCCACAGAGTCAAGCATTTTCTTGGGATTTAAATGTTCAATAATTGTAATAAAAATACTAAATGCTGTTTTCTCTCTTAGGAGCCATAACGAGCAGTCTTGTAACAACTGAAGAGTCCTGTAAGTGTGAAGCCATAGTTGCCCTCCAGGACTCAGTGACCTCACGCCTTGAAGCTCTGTCCTCAAAATATATCCTTTTTTTTACATGATCACCTGCATTTAGCACTTTACTGGTATTTTAGAGGTAACTGTTTTGACATAAACCAGGGAAGAAATATCCCTCAAAAGAGAAAGTATTTTCAGGGTGATTTTAGAAATATTATGGAAAAAAATCTTGTTTGCAAACATGACTATATTTTCACACTTCACTGAAGAGCAACATGATACAGATAAAATAAATGCATATACCCACATTCCCTAGATTACTTATACCATGTTGAACATCAAGCACAGGTCTACTCATAATTCTTCTGGATGACTTTTACTGTTACATCAAACACTGAGTTCTGACCCCTCTTATTATGCCCCAAAATTTTAGAGACAACTTCATGTGTGACAACAGTCCCATTAGCTGTGGTATTCCTCTGCATCCCACCTCCACAGGCACTGTCCCAAGTGATTTTCAAGCACCTTCTTTTCTCTGGAAATGTGTGAGCATATTAGTATCCTGGGATACAGGAAAATGGGAGAGCTGCAAGGCAGGGTGCTGAGGCTGGAGCCTCTGGGCAAGTGTTGGGTCCAGAGGAGGTCTGAGGTGCTGGTGGGTGGAATTTGCCAGCTTTGTTTGCTGCAGTGCCGTGTCTGCAGCCGTGAAATGTGGCCAGCCCCCGCATTAGACATTTCACAAACATGTGGGAGAGAAAAAAAACCATCCAACCACCAAGGAGAAAGTGGTGAACTCTGTGTTACCACAGCAAGCCTGCATGCTGGAATAAATGCCCTCAGATGACATGGCAGGAACTAATAACTGGAAATTAAAGCGAGACAAACCGTGGTACATTATAAGGTACAATTTTTAGGAGTGGTTGGTCACTGTTACAATTTACCAAGGACTGTGGCAGATTTTCTTTGCTGAAATTTTTGAGACTTAATGTTTTTTTCTGTTAAAGGTGCTTTAGTTCAAATAGGAATTGATTGAAAGGAGCATTATGTCTGTGGTTATCATCCTGATCCCTGGGGATTCACAATCAAGGAAGAGTGGGATATTTAAGATTAAAAAAAAGGAGAGTAAACTAGTGAGTTTTATACATGAACTCATCATTTACATAGATAAAATAACTTTCCAGTTTGCCAAAGTTTCTGAAAGCCAAATGAAAACTTCTGCCAAGGACACAAGACTTTCCCAGTTTTTCAATAAATTCAAAGTTATTTTTATGAGATCTAACTGCACATCCCTCTTCTTGCAGTGTGCTTGGAGTTCAGTTTATCTGCCTGGGAAAAGTGAGGGGAAGAACTCTGATTTTCCTGGATTATAATATATAATTACAGGGACTCTAAGTAGTTAGAACTGAACACCAAGATATTTAAACCTGTAATGTCATCTCAGTACTAGCACATCCTTCAGAGATCAATCTTTCTGCCCCAAGAGTTCATGTTAAGGAAGAAAATGTTGTGGGTTTAAGTTAGGAATAGACTTTATTATAAAGAACTGAGTCTTTCTTTCAAAGTTATTCTTTGATGGGCCATTTCTATCCCTAGCATCCTTTCAAGACAACCTGGAAAACACAGCAGAGACCATCACCTGCTGATCTTCATCCCTGAATATCACCTGATCCAACTCCTTTTTAAGAAATTAGGGTGGTTGAGATTATTTGGGAAGATGCCAGATCTTGATGGAGCTCTAAAGCATTTGGAAATCTCTATTTCAAGCATGTATTGACCTCATCTAGAAAACAGACTGCTTTTTGAAAATGCAGCAATGAAAAAGACTGTAAATAAAACAAACATTATAGACATCTATTTTATTGCCCTTAACAACTGACCACTAGAGGAAGTGTCTGAGAAGCTGCAGGCATATCAAGACAGACAGCAGATTGTCTAAGCTATCATTCTGGTTGATTTTAAAATAATCTTTCAGAATCAAACCTTTTTATTGTTTTCAGCAAGCTTTATTTCACTGCACAGCTTACAAAACAGAAGTTGGTTTATTATTATTGACAAATGTCAAGAAGACTTCAGGAAGACAATAGTCTTGAAAATACAGTGACCCTGAGATCTTCATATACAGTCACTTTATAGCCACGAAGCTACCCATACCTGCTGTGCTTCAGTCTGTACTGCAGATACTGCTGTTCTGTAGTAACTGCATTTTTTATTCTCTTACTTCAAAGTAAATACAAAAAAAAAAAAAAAAAGAATGGACACAGTATATCACATTATATAAAACTTTGAAATGGCAAGGCAGAACGAAAAAATGTGCCCATGTCTTCTTTCCATTAAACTGGAAAGTAAGTTGGGATCTTGTAACTTATTTTAATAAAATACAATATGATATGCAGATTGATGTTGTAAGTTATTTTGTATTCAACTTAAATGGTGTGTGTTATGAAATAAAGGGTTTAAAAAACACAAGGAAACAACACCTCAAAGATAAAGGAGGCATAAATGGAAGAATTAAACAGAAAACTGCCCCAAGTCACATGTTTGGAAAAAGAAGTATTTTATTTTAAAACCTAGAAGTAATTGAAAATATAAATAAAAGATTTAACAGTAATTTCAAGTATTAATAATGTTTAACATGTAGAAGAATGAAAGATGTCCTCCAATTTAATATTTTTACCCTGCAAGATTTACTTATGTTATTAGACAGTCATTCCTGTTGTCATTACACAAACTTTACTGACACTTCACTTGTTTCAATCAGGCTTTTAGGATAAAACATACAAGCTAACAATTAAAAAAAAAATTAGTCATTAAAGGAATCCATTGATTTTATACATTTGGCATTTATAATCATCCAAATACTTTAGAAATTATATTTAAATTAGGAGCCAAAATGATGGGGATTTTTTAATGGAAAAATCCCACACAGTTTGTAGACCCTTGCAATACAATTCCATAAAATATTATATCTGGTAGCTGGTTTGCCAAGGACATATTAAACAACATCTGTACTTGTTTTGCACCTGGCACATAACACATTCAAGCAAGTTCAGTTATGTTCACTTCACTGCACATGGCAGTGTGACTTCAGGTATGCCTACACAGTAATGTTAAGCTGGAATACAACACTACATAGCACAAGTGAACATGGGACACAGCTTCAGCTGCAAGGGCTAAATACGAGACTATAAACTCTCCAATAACGCTGGATTTGGCTGTGCTTGGTATTTTGTAATGTATCCCCACACTGATATTAATTTGCTGTAGTATAATTAAAGTGAGCGTGGGACATCCTGGCTATGCTACACTTGCTTCCTCAAATTGCTGTGCATGCATATTTTTTTTTTCTATAAGTCATGGAGTTTTATATCCAGCACGTTGCTTACTTTCATGTCCTCTGCATAGACATGGGTATTATACCGGCATTTATAGGGCCAGCAGTATGCCTTGGCCTCTGTTATTGGTGAGAATAAACAAGTCGTAAATCTAATGCAGGACTTTACAACTTCTTGGCAATTGGGAGGGGATGACCTCAGTCCTATTTACACTAAGGCCAGTTGTCAGATGAGATGTAAAACTTTATATGATAGTGGAAAATTGTTCTGGAGGCCAGATGTATCTTGCAAGCTGTCAGCTGGGCAGGCTTTGATTCATGCACTAGTATTCACAACTTCATTTTATACTGCAAATGATAATATTTACATTCAATTCCTCTGAGCAATTACCTGCCTCACTTTGTGAGTACCAGGTAAAATTCCAAGATTATATAAATGCCTTGTTTGAAATAGGACATACTGTTGTTCAGCAAAATTAGATTTATTATCCAGTGTGTTACAAGCCAATAATTACATACTCAAGAGAGACATAATTGTTTATTTCAGAGTTGTGCACCCAGGCCCGGGTGCTCAGTGGTGTTCCAAAAACCAAGCACATTGACTATAAAAACTTTTTAAACTTAGTAAAACACAAAAATATAGTAAAATTTCTCCCTGAATACAATCAAAATGCAGTACAGATTCTATTTCTGTCCACATACAGCTCATGAGTCCTGAGTCAGTTTCAGCTTCAGGCTCCTTCTGTTCAGATCACCACGAAGTTGGAGGAATACCTTTGGTCCGTGTGTAATGAATTCTTGAGTCCAGTGCTTTTAATTTCACGGCTCTGTGTGTGGTTAGCAGTACCTGATAAGGTCCTTTCCACTTCTCAGCTAGTGGAGTATCTTTCCACGTTTTCAGGTAGTCTTGATCTCGATGCTTGAAAGAATGTATTGGTGACTTGATTGGGACCGGTGTTCTAAACAGCAAGCACTTGTGTAATAATCCCAGGATTTTACTTAAAGACAAGAGATGATTGGTTAAAGCTTTCTCGGCTACTACATGAATTCCTGTCAGATTCACATTATGTGGTGTACCATACAGGATTTCAAATTTTTCTGGATTTTTCAGTACAACCTGGCAGACTCCTTCCAATGTATCAAATCAGTGGTTGAAAAAGGAACTTTTACATATACAGGGTTTTGGTGTGCCCAAATTCTACCTACAATTGGACTACATGTGTCACTCCCTCCAGTCTTACCACCAGTACTGTCCTGGTCCCAATTATCACTGTCATGATTCTTTCTCAGAGAAACCAACAACTGTACACCCTCTTCCTCACTATCCACCTTCAGACACCTTTTCCCTCTACTACAAGCAGAGCAGCAGCGATTTCTTTTTCTCTTCCATCATCAACACATTTGAATCAGACATCAATAACCTGCATTTTTTCTTGTTTCATGACCACTTCTCAATGAGAAAAATAAATCTACACATGGGATTTCATCCCATTTATCCAATCTTCTGCAAAACAACAGTTGCAGCATGTTATTATAATTTAATGTTTCCATTTCTGGCCACTTTTCCTCACCATCCAATCATTGAGTACAATATTCCTTTAACTTCCACTTTGTAAGAGGTTCTCCACCAATCTTATTCCAATGATTAAAAATACCTCCTAATGGAGAACAAGGAGAAGGTTTAACCAATTGCCCCATTCCATATCATTACCCAAAAAAGAATGTTTTTTAACCATGACTTCATACACTTGTCACTGTAAAGCATGTATGAGTTTTCTAAAATTCTACTACACAATACCAAGTCCACAATATTATATCAACCCCTCTTTTTACTTTATACAGTTGCTTTTCATATGTTGCATCTTTGAGTCTCTTACCCACTCCTGGATGGGGAGACACTCACAGAGCTCCTGACCATAAGGGCTGTGGGTGCTGGAGTTACATAGTGCTACAAGTTACATAGTTATCTTAATAATTAGCATTCTATCTTCTATTGGTTAATGATTCTGTGAAAAACGAGGTTCACTCTCCTGTGAGAATTTAAAGGGTTTAATATAAAGACAATAAGAGACACAAAATAAAGCAAAGGGATAACTGCCGGGTGCCTTGGCGTTCTGCCAAGAGCACACCTGATGCCCGAGGTGAGTCCTTTTTATACCATTTTTACTGTCTGTTCTCTATTCATATTCAAACTTTTCCTGGAGCTGTTCTGCACGGCCACTCCTTGGTTCTGCCTTTTTAGAGCATGTGTAGTCTTCTGCCTTGTGGTTTTATTTCTTTTGATTCTTGGGGTTGGGCCCGCTAGGTGAGAGTCGATGGTAGGGTGGATCTCTTAATTCTCCAGACAGTCAGGGCTGATTGCAGCTTTGGGCCTCTCTGCCCCTCCGGCAGAGCGGTGATAGCGGCTCTCGGACCCTCCTGGCCGCCCGTTCTCCGGGCAGAGTAGCCTTTGGGCCCTTTTGTTCCCTGGACAAAGTGTTGATTAGCAGCTTCTCGGGCCTCATCCTCTGCTCGCTTGGAGGTTATCTTACTTGCTCACACGTGCTAACATTCTTGCTAAAAAGAGAGAAAACTACATCCACACAGCAAAAAAGCATTTCTAACATTATATAATATCTACCTTTATATTTTGCAAGAAGCCAATATTATAATATATGTTGTAACAATTCTCTTGCTTTTCATGCTAATTAGTCCACATGCTCAGTCTTTCTTTTGGGTTGGTGGGTTTCTTGGGTCTGGTGGTCGCAATCTGCCCTGCTGGAGTTACCCTTTACCCTGTCAGAGCTGATTTCAGCACGGTTGCTGAGTTGACTTTATTAGTTTCTTTCTTATCTTGGGAGTCCTGCCAAACGTGGGCCTTGAGGCCCATAAATTCTGCATTCTTTGTGTCCATTATCAGTGTGACATCCTTCTTCCCAAGCTTTGTTAACCTCCCCCTAGGTCTGAAATCATCAAAACTTGTCCAGCTGTAAATTTTAACACAGCAATATTAGTGACAATTTATCGTTCTAATACCTGAACATCACTTAGAGCTTGTTAGTCGCTCTCTGTCTCATGGATTAAGTCTCCTTTCTTTTTGATTAGGAATGTTTTTAATCTGGAAGAGGGCAGCTGTAGATTATGTATTAGGAAGAAATTCGTTACTGTGAGGGTGGTGAGGCTCTGGCACAGGTTGCCCAGAGCAGCTGTGGGCGTCACATCCCTGGAAGTGTCCAAGGCCCGGTTGGATGGGGTTTTGTGCAGCCTGGCCTAGTGGAAGGTGTCCCTGCCCATGGCAGGGAGGTTGGATCTAGATGCTCTTTAAGGTTTCCAACCCAAACCATTCTATGATTCTATGTTGATATAAGTTACACTGCAAACACCGTGTGCGGACAACCTGGGGTTCACGAACTTTGGGATTTTCCTTCGTGTAAAAGCAAAGTGACCTTTATTAACAAATTCCCAATGCTTTCTAACCAAGCTGAGCACTCCCATTAACGGCTGTGCCGGGCTGGGACCCCCAGCCCGCCTGAGCCGGGGAGCCCCGGCCGGCCCTCACGGCCCATCCCCGGAGGCTCAGGGCCCGCGGCGGGGCGGGCTCAGCCGCTAATGGCGCCCGGCCGCTCCCCCGGAAGCGGCGCCATTTCCGCCGGCCGTTGCCAGGGGGACGCGGTTGCCGGCGCGGCCGCGCTGCCGTGAGAGCCGGCCCGGGTCGGCTCCCCGCGCTCCGCCGGGATGTTCATCTACCTGTGCAAGAAGGTGCCGCTGGGGACACGCGGGACGGCGGAGCGCAGGCTGCTCCCGGGCAGGGGGAGCTGCCCTGGGGAGTCCCGGGGGTCGGGAACCCGCGGGAGCTGAGGGGACCCTCGGGGTCCCCCCGCCGCCTGCGGCCGCTGCGAGGAGGCTGGGCACGGTGCGGCGCTCCCAGAGCGCTGCCCTGCCCTGCCCTGCCCTGCCCTGTCCCGTCCCGCCGGTTCCCTCGGCGTGGCTGGGGTTTCTTTGATCTCCCGCTGCACCAGCAGCTCCGCAGTTTTCCCCCCGGTAGGCTTTGGACGCGGCTTTTCCGCTGCAGACCGGAGCCCTGTGCACTGTGTGACCACGGTCACCTGTTTTGGTTGCTGAGCACACCTTCGAAGGTGTCCTGCTATTATTACTTACTTCATGTGTTCGATTGCTCGAGTGTGGCACAGTTTCATTAGTGATTGTAATTCTGTCTTCTCTCCTTTTTTTTGCATGTACAGATCTGTTAATAGAAATAAATTTATCTCTTGTCCTATTGTAGGTGTCTTTGAGGTGCTCAAATAGACTATGTAAAATAAAACGTGGTTGTTGCAACTGTGTAGAGATGCAAAATACTTCTTTTTCAGATTGCAATTCCAGGTAATGTTCGATTGAAATGTATTTCCTGGAATAAGAATCAAGGTTTTATAGCCTGTGGTGGAGAGGATGGATTACTGAAAGTCCTAAAATTAGAAACACAAACAGGTAAATGCGGGGGGGTGGGGGGGGGCGGGCGTTGTTTGGTTTTTTTTGTTTGTCTGTTTTAATTTTTATTTTAAGAACAACACACTTCAGAAAGCATAACTTTTCCCCTGAGTTCCTTGGCAATATTGCATATGTTTTAAATCTGTACATAGCTAGTTATGTTTTTCCGCTAACAATCACATTTTTTCATTACTGGCTTTTGAATACAGTGTTCCTCCAGCTGGTCTTACTTGGCACACAAGCAATTTGTCTACCTGTTATATTTGCTGAAGTTTTCTTCAGTGCTGCTTTTTTTTTTTTTTTTCAGGGCATATCATTCATTCTTTTTGTGTAGGCTTTTTCTTTATTTTGGAACTTACTTTGTTATTTCTTGATTTTGTTTGAACGTTCTCTACCATCTTAATTATTTTAGGGAGAAAGCTGTGTATTTTCTTTTAAATAAATATGTTCCAAGAAAGGTAAAATCCATTTTCAAAAATTTTTAAACTTTTTTTTTCTGAATGTAACAAAATGTGATAGCCATAGCTGCTGTTGTGGTTTTGTTTTGTTTTGTTTATTTTGTTGGCTTTTTTTCCTGAAAAACTGCTAGACCATAAGGCATATATCAATTTGGATGACAGATGTGAACAGCAAACACATGGAACAGAGGGGGGGAAATTCCATCTCGCAGTTACTATATACTTTCTTTTTAGTGGTTCAGTTTATCTCTGTAAATTGTGATTAGAGCTGCAGTATTCATAGAAACATGGTAATATGTTTGCTTTGTTAGGTTTATTTTCATAGTGAATTTTGTTATTTTTTAGATGAAGCAAAGATAAAGGGACTGGCAGCTCCTAACAACATTTCTGTGACTCAAACTCTTGAAGGCCATAGTGGTAAGTGTATTTGGGCATTTAGTCTACTTTTGGTTAGAGTAAAAAAAACCACAAGATTTTGTGAAGCTGATAGAGTAATTTTGGTGTAACTTTTTATTGTAAGTCTGAAATACAGGTTATGAGTATTTAGCATGGGTATGTAACAGCTTGGTTGTATATTTTTACCATGTTATCCTGGATAAAGCTGTTTGGGGTGTTCATGTCTGTGAGATTTGCTTATATGTTACAGTAGCTTTCCTTTTTTTTCTGAAGAAATGAAAATTATTTCAGTAAACATGATTTCTGTGTTAAACATATAGTAATTTTTCCCTTTATTGACAAATTACAGAATGTGTGTATGCATAGACTGCAGTGTAGTGTAGAGACAAAATTTAGAGAGGTTAGAAAGCAAGCTGGAGAAGGATAATGTGTGAAGGTAAAAACTGAATGCAGCAAAATTAGGGAGGACTTAAATTCTCACATGAGAAATGTTGAATGGTCATCACCCATGGACAATGGGATATGAAGAGGATGCTAAAATCCTTGCAATATTTGAAGAAGTGGACTTTTTTATGAGGATTTGCAGTTGAAATCTGGCAAGAGTCAGGTTATTTTAAGGGCTTAATTAAATAGGATTGGAACAAATGAATTGTGAGGAATTGATTTAGTGGATACTTTGGGTGAATGTGTTCAATTCTGAAACAGATTACTATTACCTTAAAAATCCCTGACATTCAGAATATCTTTGATTGCATCTATTGGTAAAGTTCATGACAGAAACACTGAAAATGGAATTGATACAGAGAGAAGGGGTACCCAGCAGTGAGGGAGGGAAAAAGTGTGATGCAAGTTGATGTACAGTATGGAACTGATAAAAGTTCAAAGATGTTTCAAGTAAAGTCAAATATTTATGAGTGGGATCCTATATGAAACTTGAGGGTCTGAAGCATTTGTATGTAGAATGCTCTTTTGGGTAATTATCAGGGAGATTGTTTTAAAAGTGCAGCAGTAGTGAGGATTGGACTACTGAGAGGAAGAAAAACCCAAAACTTCCTACAACAGTAAAGTTTTGTCAGTCTCCAAGAGTGTCAGAGGTGGTCAGAAACTGCGAAACTATGATTTGGGTTTCGGGTGTGGAATCAATACTCTGAGTAGGATTTGGAGAGGATGTTACTCCAGTGGGTGAATACAGAAGCAAAAGGAGCTCTTGAGCAGAATTTTGAAAGAGGAAATAAGTGGCACAGAAAGAAACCTACAACTAAATCAAAGTCAGCAATGCAAATTTCTGAAAAGCTCCATGCTCATTAGGTTGGATGTGGTATTTTTTATTAACTTACTTAAATAATGCCAATAAAAAGCTTTTTATCACTTTCTAGGCTTTGTGCAGGTTGTGACGTGGAATGAACAGTATCAAAAATTGACTACCAGTGATCAAAATGGCCTCATTATTGTGTGGATGCTGTACAGAGGTATTCTGCGAATAAACTTGAGATGGGATAATATTCTGTGTCGTGAGAAATACTTTTTTCCCCCCTCACCTGCAGTTTTTACAGTTCTTTTCTGGAGTTTTTATTTTGCAGATTGTATAGCTCAAAATAGCTTTAAAACAATTTTCAAGTTTTATTGTAATACTTGTTTATAGTGTAGTCATATGAGACAAGGCATTGGTCCTGCTGAGCCTACTGTAGAAGAAGATACCAGTACTTAGCCATGTGCTTGATAAACTGCTCTAAATTTTTTATCTCTGCTGCTTTATTCCCTTGGAATACTATATGAAAAATATATTGTGCATTGAGCACAAACATATTGGTAGACTAGAAGAACTTATCAACCCTGCTTAAAGCATCAATTAAATAGTCTCATAAAAACAATCTTTAGAAATGTTTAAGGTAGTGAACCAATATGACTAACCAGTGTATGACTGTAATTATCTTTTATTGCTCTTGACCCTTTCACGCACATATATATACTACTGTGGTTCACTGGCATTCATTTGAAAGCCAGCAAACCTCACAGTCAAGGTAACCACTTTCCAACACATATGGGAAAGAAAAAGAAAATAAAGGGCTTTCCTATTCTTTTGGGAATTTTAGTTTAATGAAAAATGGAAACAAATAAAAGCTCTGCTTCTCATTTCAGGAGTAAAGAATAAAACTCAGTCTTTCTGGCTGATTTGTGGTGGCTACTGTCATATAAATAATCTCTTAGTTTTAGAAAATAATCGGTAAATTTCTTACTACCTATTCATAGCAAAGCCAGTTGTTTGCTCTGTTTATGTTTCCTATTGTATTGTCAGTTCTGAAATTACTGAAGCACAGAACTCTTTCTGTAGGGCCCCTCTTGGACTTTGGCTCCCCTTTCCAAGCCCTCATTCATCACCGTTCACTTTGGAAATGAGCAGCTCCCATGTGAGCGCTGGGTTTCACAGTAACTGTGTCTGTGTCTTCTGGGGCACTGTACTGTAGTCTTGTTAGGCTTTTACTGAAAGGGCAATTCAGTGATTAGCATGTCCCTTGAGTCCTCCAGAGGTTTATCAAATCACAAGTGTAACTCAGTTTTTCTCTCATGACAAATAGGTTCTTGGTATGAAGAGATGATTAACAACAGAAATAAATCAGTGGTTCGAAGTATGAGCTGGAATGCTGATGGACAGAAGATTTGTATTGTATATGAAGATGGAGCTGTGATTGTTGGATCAGTGGATGGTAAAGTTTTAAGCCCTACTAATTGCTGTGCTATTACACAAATTTGTTCGTAGTGTTATATACACAGTGGCCCTGTTTCTCTAGGTAAATACAATTAATAGTTAGTTACTAATTGTTGCTTTGACTTTAGCTGCTTTAGTTTTTACACTGGTAACTTGCATCCTGTTTTAAATTTTATGGTGTATTTATTAAGTGCAGTCAATGTTTTGTTCCAGGCAATCGCATTTGGGGAAAAGACTTGAAAGGTACCCACCTGTCCCACGTGGCCTGGTCCTCTGATAGCAGAATTTTACTCTTTGGAATGGCAAATGGAGAGATTCACATTTATGACAATCAGGGAAATTTTATTGTAAGTTCATTGTAGTATAATGAAGGATTATAACTTCAACAGGCATAAAAGCTCACTTCCTCTTAATTTATTTCATGTTTGTTTAGTTGGTGGACTTCAGTACTGAGAACTGTGAGCTCCTGCACAGAGCTTTTATTCAAGAATTCTGCAGCTTTTTATAATAATTTCTTTTCTGGTAGCTAAATGAATATCACATCAACTAATGCCTTTTGGCCTTGCAATAATTACTGAAAATGTAAAAGTAGGAATGGTCATACTAGTGAAATTAAATGAAACTCTTTAGGACATCTGAAAATACTTACTTTCAAAGATGTTTGTGATGATAGGTCAGGTTTAATATTTTTAAGCTGTTGTTTCTTTCCTCTCTTCATTATTTGGAGGAACTAATGCTGGCTTAAAGGATATTGACTTCTTACAGCCTCTGCTTCTTAAAGTATTAGCATGCTTTTAGAAAAAAGCAATAGTTTATTTTCCTATTGCTCCTATTATTCTTTAGAGAAACCTGGTAGTGAGTGGAAAAATAACAGCTATAGTATATTGTTGAAGTCCTACAACCTAGACTTATTTATTTATTTTTATCTACTTACTTGGAGTATTGGAATATGACTATAACAAAATGCTAAGTAAAAACACTGGTTTTAAAGTCTGTGATTTGGGACCATGTTCTTAACTTTTAAGTGCTTAATATGGTGAATTTTCTTCTCCTTTCCATTACCTTCCTAAGAAAGTATCTGCTACCCTTCCCATTTTCTTTTCTTTATCCTCCCACTGTATCTTTCTTCCTTCCCACTGTGTGAGTCATGGTATTTCCAACTGCTGAATTACCGTTAGAGAATTACTGAAATTCTTTAAATAACTTGCTGTCATTTCCCCCACCATATCAACAACGTGTATGGTTGTGCTCTCTTTCCCTCTTCCCTTCTCTCCCATAACTTACCTGGCATTCATCTTTGAAATGATCCAGGAATACTCTTATCTTTCAGAAAAACCCTTACTTGTGTTACCAGGTATTCAGGGCTAATTATTGCAAAAGTGAACTCATCTTGATTGGTGTTCTAATTTGGACACTAGTTTTTTTCCATTGTTTTTATATGTTATTCAGACTTTAGTCAAGAAAAAGCAGACAGAAGGTTTCTTTTTTTTTTTTAAATATTGTGCCCAGGAACGGTTTGAAATAATTTTTATTTTTTTCCATTGCTCCAGGGGGTTTCTTGTGTCTATGCACATGTGTGTGTGCACACTGGGCTTTTTATGTTGTTGGTTTTCTTTGTTTTTAAGTTACTTTTCAAAGAATGAAAATGCCAATATTACGGCACTCCTTTGTAGTTAAAAATGTATGTTTTCCTGTGTCTGATCTGGCTTTGATTATATAAGGAAGTTTTTCAAACCCATAAAATTCTGAGAACTTGAAAATTTTTCTTGGAACAGGAAAACAATTTTGCTTAGACATCTTGTCTTTTGCAAGTGTCAGTAGAGATATAAATTATTCTTTAAATAACTTGTTATATATGACTTTAATTAACTGTTCTTGTGTAGGTGAAAATGAAGCTGAGTTGTTTGGTGAACTCAAGTGGAGCATTCAGTATTGCTGGGATACACTGGTACCACGGTACCCAAGGCTACATTGAACCCAACTGTCCTTGCCTTGCTGTCTGTTATGACAACGGGAGATGTCAGATAATGAGAGATGAGAATGACTACAGTAGGTACAAAATGTGGGGTGTGAGTTACTGACCTGCTCTTGACCCAAAATGTCTACGTGTGTTGATATTCTTAATGTTTATTCCTTAAAAACTAGATCCTATTTTGATTGACACTGGTATCAATGTAGTGTGTATTCAGTGGAACCCCAATGGAAGTGTCCTGGCAGTGGCAGGCTCCCTCAAAGCAGCTTCTCAAGATAAAGATGTCAATGTTGTGCAGTTCTATACTCCCTTTGGTGAGGTAAAAATATTTGATATATAATAGAAATGTTTATTTGTTTGTTTTTAAAATTTTATTATGTTTTGCTGCAGGGTCATTACTGATGGAATTAGAATGCCAAAATGTAGGTGTTTAGTGTGTTTAACATGCTCTCAGTTATCCATCTAGGATATCCACATGGACCTGGAAAGGTGACACAGGACCAAGTACCATTCTAGAACAGCAGGGTAGTGTCCAGCACGAAAATCCAAGTGCATCTCTAATAATCCAAGTGCAACACTAATAATAGGATAAGTGTGGTGTCTAGCTTTGAACACCAGATCCCATGAGACTATAGAGGATGAGCAGTTTTGAACATAGGCACCAGTCAAGATGTCAGCATCTGTGTATAAAATCGAGAAGTACTTTTCTTTCTACACTGGCTAAGAAACTTGGGCATCTCTAGATTAGAAGCTGAAAATAACAGCAGCAAATGCTCCCCTCTTTTTTTATGGAATCAGTGAAACTGGCAAAAAGGCATCCTGTGTCAGTAAAAGCAATGGCTGAGAAACCTCAGAAAAGCTAAATTGTTTCTAAACTTCTTCATTTGGCTGTTGGGGCTATAGTTTTGTAAATGTTTTTTGTCCATCCTGTCTTTTTTATAGTATGTTAAATGTTTAATAGTTGAGAGACAACTGGTCAATACATTTTTTGTTGTGCTATTTTTGCCTTGCCAGGTGATATCCCTTTCTCTCTTAGTAATATATCTGAAAGTTAGTGTAATGTATCAGAGTGTGATGAAGTTTGTCCCTTGTACAAAAGTACCAGCCAGCTCTGAGCTGAACTGTGAAAGGGGTTAAGATCTAACATCATCTGTAGGGGTTTCCCTAGTTGAAAGTATTTAATGGAACCAAAGGTTTTGGCAATAATGTTACACCTCTGGTTGCTAATGTCCTTCAGATTAACTGAAATGGGTGTTCCAGATTTTGTATTTAATGTTCAGAAGTAAATTCTTCAGGTTTTAGAATTGGTTTGTACTAGTTCTGATACTCAGATATGGACTTAACTTTTTGGAAGATGGTATTTTCTGTGAATAATGTGTGACCAGTATTTTGACTTGGTATTTGCTGTTTTTTCACAAAGGCACGAAATAGGTACTGAACTGTGTAAGTTCATTGGTAGCAGTTTCCTTAGGCACAAAGTTATGCCCTCGAAAGGAAAGTTAGATCTGAGCATAAGTATCAGTGTTGTACTCAATAAAATGTATTTTTTAAAGCCTTAGATTATTTAAAAACGTAAATAGTAGATACGTGTATCTTTTATTACATACATCTGTATTATTTGCAACTAAAAAGGTACCCACAAACAAGTGATCTGTGGGACTAAGGTTATAGCTTTTGAAAACATTATTTTTTTTCTAATTGTTTCCTTCATTCAATTTAAAATTCTTCAGCAAAATAAAGATACTTGAAAAAAGAGGGAAAGTGTACCAGCTCCCTTTCTTAGATTCTTTTGGAAAGGGGATAGAGAAGAGGAAAATGTCCATTACCTCACTGAAAATTGTGTACATATGCAGCTAATTCATTGCATGCTCTTGACATAGATTAGGGATATGTTTTTATTTAAGCTATCAGCTGTAGTTAAGGTTTTGTACATGAACTGACTAATACACTTCGAGCATCCGTGAAACTTCTGAGGTGTGTCAGGATCAGTACTATTGCTGTGTTTTAGTTGTGACTGAAATGATAAAGGTGATTCAAATTACGAGCCAAAGGAAATAATGTTTATAACTGTCATTCTCCATCTACTGTTTCTTTCTGTAAGATTGAACTATCACTGAGTCTTGTTTTTAATTTCTCTCTGGAGAAATAAAACACAAACGAAAAAACAACAAACCAAACCTGAGGTGAAAGAACACATTATGGTGTACACCTTAAATATCTCTCTCTTTGCAAATGCATTGCAATTTGAGAATTGTTATGGGGTACTGTAAAGAATATCTATGGGGTTTTTTTTCATCAACTATCAAAACTGTTTGTTGTTTATGTATTTTAGAGTGGCTTTCCTGTGATAAATTCAGAATCTTTTTCTTTCCTTGTTCTAACGAAGCACTTACGTACACTGAAAGTTCCTGGAAAACAGATATCCTCCTTGTCCTGGGAGGGAGGTGGACTGAAAATTGCACTGGCTGTTGATTATTACATATATTTTGCAAACATTCGTCCACATTACAAGGTATGTAGTAATGTGAAACTTAATTGTATTTATAAGTTTCCTATTTATATAGGAAACTCATAACTTCCTATAAGTTATTTATTCTCTTTCTGATTGGGTTGAAAAAGTAGCTTTTTCTAATACACATACGTACATATCTGTGGATGTGTGTATGTATATATATATGAGAAATTAGTATTAGCTTAATTTAGGATTACAGCTTCATCAACACTACCGACTTGACGTTTTAGTGGAATGTGAGGGTCTGTCTTGGTGATGCAGTGACTCAGCCGTTGCCTTTACAATGCATTTGGAGTTTCATTTTCACAATAAGGAAATGTATGCATTGTTAAATTGGGTAGGATTCTAAATTTTGTAGAAATTGAGGATGTCATTAGGTAAGACTGCTGTGTTTTCACTGCTGTTTGGTTAACTAGGTCGAGCTAAGTGATATGATGGGAATTGTTTGAGTCTTACTGGGTTTTTTTTTGGTGGTGAATTATTTATTTGAGCCAGGGAAGTTATGTAGAAACCTGAACAATAGAAATGAATGCAACCTGATAGATGTACTTCCTACTTAAATTTCAATTCCCAATATACTCCTTACAAGCAAGTATTCAGCTAATTCTAAATAATGTTTTATCTTACCCACCACCTGAGTTTTTTTCATTTGGTGGGGTGTGTTTTTAGGAGTTAGGAATATTTCTCTAAAATTTACAGTTTAACAAATAATAGCAATTACTGTCCAGTATACAGTATTGTATACTTTTTTTTCCCAGCACAGGATATGTTCTTTAATCATTAGTGTGTACCCACTGTAATTAAAAAGAGAGTGCAATGTGAGGAACACCCTGCAGCTAGATTGAAATGTATTCTTCCACTTGGTTGTGAAAAATCATTGGTTAGGGAGTTGTAAACACAAATCTGCTAGGAAGCAATTTGAAATAGTTTGTTGTAAATCTTCTGGAAAAGACTTTGGAAGTCTGAGCTGGAAATTAGTCTTTCAGGAAATGCTACCTAATGTTTATTCTGGGAAATGTGTTAACAGCTGGAACACAGGCCTGTTGCTTTTTCTTAAACTCATCAGTATCTAGGAGACCACGAGTATTTCAAGATCTGGCACGGTTTGCAAATTAATAATATTTTGAAACCTTAGTTTTAGAAACTGCATGTGTAAGCTCTTCTTCCCCCCCGACTCCATTTTGTATAGATGAAATGGAAAGCGATGTGTTCAAATTAACTTATTTCTGCAGCAGATAAACTCCTAATATGTTGATAGTGTACTCTATTTCAATGTTAAATATTTTTATGGTGAATGATACATGTTTTCCTTCAATAAATAATACGCATTACTTCTGCTGTGTTCTGATTATATCAGTAACTCCCTTTTAGGAACTAGATATGCTAAAAGTGGCAGTTATTAAATGGGAGTGATTTAAAGCAGTAATTATCTTAGGCTGGACTGGAATTAATGACCTGGAGATGAAGAGTTAATATCACATTACCAATGTACTAAATAATCTATTTTCCTCTATTTTTCAATAAAGTAAAATAAGAGAAAGAGATTTTTAAATTAACATGACAGTAAAAACTATCAGTTGAGCTCGTCTTTTTTTGACCTATTCATAGTTTGCATGGAGTTGTAATACTAATTAAGAGTCTGTAGATCTATTCTAGTTCTTCTGTTTATGCTGTAGTTTATCATCTTGGTTTCATTTCCTGAGGAGTGTGGGAACCTCTCTTGCCAGCACTAATAAGCTTTCTCTTCTCTCTCTCTAGTAGATGCTGATGCAGAGAATTCTATTAGTTTTTCTGCAATTCCATCATCATCTTTAAGTGGTTTGCTTTGTGTCTCGTTTATTTGACAGCTTCACCTCCTTTCTGAGACATTTTCTGATTCTGTTGTATTTTATTGATTTTCATTATTAAATTCTGTACTTTAAATCAGTCGAATGCAATAAAATGCATCCTCTTGTATATTCTGTTTCTTTTGCCTTTTTGCCCTTTCTCTTGTTAGAGGAATAATTATATTCTTCTGGGAGTAAGGGAGGGGTTTTCTCATGGTACTGATGTGGAAGAGGTGATGTGAGTTATTACAGTACTCCTGTATAATTGCTTAATTTGTCTGCTTCTGGAATTGCACTATTTAGGGTATTTATTATATTTCCTCTGGGAAATGAACTTTGGGTTTCCAAATCAGTAGTCACAAAGCAAGCATTTTCATGGCAAAAACCATCATCATGGTGGGTATTTCTGCATACCCACTGAACAAGGAAGAAACAAGGCACAGTGAGATCTTGTCACATTTTGAGGTTGATCTTCCAATTCTGAGGTTGCTTTGCATGATAGAAAGGCTTATTTTGCCTGTTTAATGTTATGCCAATATCTTATTGCCTGAGCTGTGTTCTCATACTTTTAACAGTTTACTTGACAGGTGAAAAATACTGAATACTGATTGTGTAGATGAAATAAACTCTTTCTTTCATGGCTGTGGACAATTCATTATTGAATGCTTATAATTTCTAATTGGTTTTGTCAACATTGTCTTTCTTGGCAGTGGGGTTACTGCTCCAATACTGTTGTTTATGCCTATACCCGACCGGATCGCCCGGAATGCTGTGTCGTCTTTTGGGACACAAAAAACAATGAGAAATATGTGAAATATGTCAAGAGCCTTATTTCCATAACAACTTATGGGGACTTCTGTGTTTTAGCAACCAAAGCAGATGAAAATCAGCCTCAGGTAAAATCTGTCTTTTAATTTTCGCATGAAATGCTCTGTTCCACATGTCAGTTCTTTACAGCCAGAATAAAATGAAATGTAAAAGTCTGAATCTGTCTTAGAGTTGTGTCAGTTGTCATTTGACAGAATAGCACTTGAATGGGCTCAGTGTTTAAAAACAAAGAATCCCAACAAATAACAAAGTAGCTGATAAATTGCATCTACAGATGAAATCCTTGTAGCCATTAGTAACCTAATAAAAACTTCAGCCTTACAGATTAGTGTTTCTTTAGAAATATTTGGAACAGTTCTCCAGAGACAAGCTAAAAGCATCAGAACAGTAATGAATATTTCATCAGTCAGAAATGGAAAAAAAGGGGCAATTTCTTAGGTGATGTAAATTACATGTTACTGCAAACTTCTTTGTTTATTAATTTATTTTATATGTAATCACAAATGATAAATGTATCCTTTGGTTAATGAATGTTTGGTTAGTGTGATACTGTTACACAATTTTTCTTGCTCAATCACTTCAGAATTATTTTTCTGTATCACTTGTATATTGCTTACAAAGGAGGAGCATGAGACAGAGTCATTTGGTGCCATGGTAAAAAACCCCAAACATGCTTTAGTGCCGCTTTGCTTCATTGTGCAATAAATGGTATACTGTCATATGGACTGAAAACATAGGATATGTAGCCATAACCATTTGGTGAAGTTGAGTGCAATAAAATTTTTTTTTTTTGGATTGTAATTTTAAAGGAGGAAACAAACAGTAGAGAGATTTAGTGTAACTTTATTGAGCATAAATGAGAGATTTAATTTTAGCACCTGAAAATTACAGATAGTAAGGACCTTTCATTTGTTTTGAAATGGCTCTAGTGTAGTTATTAACACTGAGTTGCCAGGTTTTAGGAAATGAAGTGCATAGGCTTATGGGTAGAAGTTCATTAGAGTTGTTTTCTGAAAAACTGATTTGGTTTACAAGAGATTTTGGTCATTAGAATTGTGATTTCAAATTGGCAGAATGTACAGCAATAGTTAAAAAAAAGACTTAATTTCAGCAGGACCTGTTTAAAGATACTGCAAGTAGATGTGTCAGTAAGTTAAGAAGGACTTCATGTTGATATCATTAACAAGGCTGGGTAAATCAGACAATGGAAACTGCCTGCCCTGGCACCACCCTGTGTGGGTCATACAGCCAGTCGTGGATACTGCTACTCCATCATCCCTTGACAGGCTCTGATCTACTGACTTGGAGTCACAGAAATTACTAGTAAGGGCATAAAAGAGAAATTTATTGTAGAGTGAATATAGGCATAATTTACCAGAGAAGAATTAATGTAAACATGATGGAAATAAAAAAATAAGAGAGTTAAGAAAACTATGTGTGTTTTCCTACAAAGGCAGAGGCACAACGTATTTTTTTGGATAATAGAAATTTGAGAATGCTGGTGGACAGTTTAACTCATGAACAAAGAAATAAAAATACAATTTTTGTGAGGTACTTATTGGAGGCCAAACCAGAAAAAAAAATTATTTAATGAAAAGAAATCCGTGTTCAGCTCTTTTTCTTTGAAAGAATGAAGTTCACACAGTAGATGAAAAGGTAAATTGAGCTGCTCTCATAGTGCGGCCGGGTTGGGGTCTGTGGCTCGGACCCAGGAAGCCGTGACCGACCCGGGGAGAGCGTCCCGCAAGGGACAGTCCCCCGAGGTCTGCGGCGGTCCCTCGGCCGCCGGGGGTGCCTCTGCAGAAAGGTGCCTGTCTCAGCAGGCTGCCAGCTCTCCAGTGATTCAGCCAGAGTGACTCCAGCTCTTGTTCTGCGGGGCAAACCCCAGGCTGGACCGGGAGGAGAGAGACGAGAGGCTCGTTTAGCAGTCCCGCATGCGGCAGCTTTTTTAGTCCGCACCCCGCGAAGGGGAGGCCAGGGACGAGCTCTCCCAACTCAAAGGGGGAGAAGGGTAGGTGTTACAGGGATACAAGGGTGGGTGTGAGAGGCTAGAAGCCAATGGATTCCAAGGAATCTACACAGGGTCTCCCAGAGGAGCATGGTTCTTGTTTTCTCTCACCCTCACCGAAAGTGCTGCCTTTTCCAAGGGGATTCTGCTGGGAGGTTATGCAATCTCTTTATCTCAGCAGGCCTCCCTCCAGGGCAGGGGCTGGGCATACCCCACACTCTCATGGGATGAATAAGATGTCAATCTATCAGTTTAAAAGGGTAGCTGTACAGTTGCTGTATTCTGCTACTACAATTACATGGATTGTTCAGGAGGTGAAAGAGCCATGAAAAAATAATTATCTTTCATTTCCTGGAGAGTCAGGGTAATGACTCTTGGGCAACTCACATTTTGGTACCAAATGTGAATTATATTATATTTATTTTACATGTATATTATATTTATTTTCTTTTAAGTTTAAAGACTTGGCAGTAAAAGTTGCTGCTTAATTTCCACACTTCTCATTCAAGGCATTTCCCTATGTAATAATCATTAAGCTATTTAATTCTTGATTTAGATCTGAAGAAATAAATACATAACCTACAACAATGAAGAATTGGTGTCTAGCGAATTGTTATATATTTGCATCTTCCTGAATATAACAGCCCAATCTCTGAGGTATCTGTGCTGTCAAAGCCTTCCCCAGTGGGATTACAATAAGGGCAAAACTAAAAAAACCTTTTTTTTGTAGTACCTGGGATACTGCAGGGCACAGGGAGAGACTTATTGACAATTCTCCCCACACTGTTACCCTCTTGGAGGTTCAAGGAGATGGAGATCTGCAAAGGATAGGACAAAGATCCTAACTGCTGAGATTTCATTAGATTGTCTTTTGCATGAGCAGCTGATGAGAGTTGAGCCACTGAGTCAGTGGTGTGTCATGCCTGTAAATACTCACAGTGCAGTGTGTGCCTCACACAGCAGCAGGGGAGACGCTGCCTGTCTTGCCCATGTGTTGTCTGTGGACATGCTGGTGGTACCTCCTACCTGTTGGATTTTTTTGGTAGATTTGCTCCTGTGCATAAAACAGCTGGTTACTTGCCTGTTTTGTGCTTGTTCTTCATTTATAGTGCTAATTGGCAAGTATCTCATTACTCTCATGCTTACGCTGCTTTATATTTGCTGTAGTCATGGTCTCTGTGTTTTCTGTTGCTGATGAGCGTTAGAATGTGTGATGTGAGTTATGAGATGCACCTTCACAGAAAACCTTGTACAGCTTACTAATTTACAAAAAGTGTGGTGGTAATTTATTTCTACCTTGGTTTTATTTCCATACAGTATGTGCTGGTTCTCTGCAATTCTATTGGCACACCCTTGGACCCGAAATATATTGATGTTGGTAAGCAACTTGGTATAGTCTTATTCTGTAACTTATGTTGGAATTGACCTGTTAGTTATCTGTTAATAAAGATAATGGCTTATAAAACCAGTCATATTCCTTGTCAAATTGGCTAAACTTAAACTGAGTTTTCCAGTTAATGCAAACTATGGATAATAGAATTTTTAAAAATTGCTACTTTTCTTTTTTTTCTTTTTAATGAATGGTTTTTGGCAATTCAGATTTTCCTTCACAACAGTCGTAATTCAACTTCTTTTTAAGGAAATGTACTTTGAAAAGTGTCCAGTTGTATCAGAGGAAGTGAAATAATTTGATTTGGACTTTCATTTAAAAATAACTTGTTGCTGCTTCCCAGATATCTTAAACATTAATTTCTTGTGTTTCAGTGTTGATAATGTCTTCCTTATCTTCCTCACAATTGTTTTATCTAAGTAGTTTCAGATTATAAGTTAAAATTCAATTAAAAAAAAATCAGTGGATTATAACAGAAGTATGAAAACACCCCCAAATCCTAAATAGTGCTTAATTCCAGGCTTTCCCTATTTCTTGTTTGCTGCAGGTGTGGTACAGAACATTGCCAAGTAATTGCAAACCACTGTTTTCTGTGAGTTTTGCTTGAGCATAAGGATCATTGATTATTTTCCCTTTAAACAGATGAGGGAATTGCAGACAAACCGACAAATTAATCATTTTTTTGATTAATGAATCCACTTTTATTTGTTCTGGTTTTTGCTTTATTTTTGGTTTGTTACCCAAATAGATATGAATTTGGATTCAGACTAGACACTGTGAATCCTGTTTGCAGTTTTCTTTTTGAAGCTTGATTCTTTGATTAACTCTCCTGTTTTGTTGAAAGGCTAAATAATTTATTTAAATTTATACAAATATTTATTTGCTTTTGAATGAGAGAGAAGACTCTATAATGACAAGAAACCTCATGAAGTTTTTTTGACGTAAATTGCCTTCTAGAGCCATTGTTTTATCCTCTCTGAAAAAAGAGACTACTCTGCCTAAATTAGTCTCAGTAGAGAAGTTAGTTCCAAGCCATAGTGCTAATACTTGGTGTTAATATTAAACAACAAACAGTCCTTTTGTCTGATAAAATTGGTGGGTAAAATGTCTAGCAAAGTTTTGGTAAGATCGAAACGATGAGAAAAGTAAGATGAAGAACTATTAAACAAGGAAGTAACAACAATTCACTGAAGAGTATAGGTAGGAAAAATCAATCAAAGACTAGAAATAATTGAGATCATAAAGATGATTATTTTCCTCAACCAATGCTTCTAAACAGTTTTATTCTTTGTTATATATTAACTAAGTTTGTAAGTATCAATTTCTAATGTTCAATTTTTCAGTGATAGCAGGAGGAAATCATCTGAGTCATACATATTTTGTGAAATTCACGCCCTATATTGTAGATCATAAATAAAATGAAGAGTATGCTCTGATGAATGAGTTTGATTACTTTGTCCTATGAAAAGTGTATTAAATACTATGGTAGTTTTAGTCTTGTGATTTCCATTTATGTCCCTTTGATGTCCTCTTGCCACCTTTTGCAATTGGGGGGGCCATATCAGAATCTATAGGAATAACGCGTCCAGGAAGTTCAATATCAAAAGTTTTACCAAGAATGGATGAAAAAACAGCAAAAAAACAACCAAACAATGCTCCCTCCCCCCCAAAAACCCTAAACCCAAACCAGAATCCCAACAACATAAGCACTGAAGTAAGATGATGTGGTGGGTGATGGTGGTGTAAGTTGGGTGGCTGTTTTGTCCCTCTGTCCTGTCTCTGCTCCTCCTGATCAGATGTCTACACTGTATGTGCCCAGTAGTTTCCTGTTCTTACTTGGCAGGTGGGATTGGGTGGGAGGCAGATTCAGGGATTTAGAGGGAGTAGTTCTTCTCATTTCTGCAGTTGACATCTAAAATAAGTTGAGTGAATCATTCATGAAGGGGGTCTTTTTGCTCTCCATTGGGTACAAAGAAGCCCAGGGCAGCCAGCTCATCTCTGTCAGAGATGTCTAAAATTAGGCGAGATGAATCCCACTCACTGTTAAAATTAGCTTTGCATATACACCTCTAACTCTGCATTTAAACTCTTTGCTTTGCATTTTTCTAGTGTTCTGTTTATGTGAACTTACTGAATGTATCTGTGAGAGTTTTATTTACATTCTAAACAAAGGTTTCTTTGTGATTCTGCCAGTATGACCCATCTCCTACAGCTGCCTGTACACAAGAAAAGAATCCTTTTCAGTAACTGGAAACAGTTAAAAAGAAAGGCTATTTAATTGAAAAAGGCTGTTGTTATTCCAACTGTATTTGAATTGTGCTGAAGAGATTAAACAATTTATTCCTTTAGCATAATGAAGCCTTCTGCAGTCTGCTGCTGTTCCCTCCAATATTGGAGAACCAGTTTAGTGCAGAGATTTGCAATGCTCTTTTCTAAAGTGAGTTCACTTGTGAAAATGCTGGGCATCATAGCCTTCAGCCGCATAGATGGGCAGATAACTGAGGTTAGGAATATTTACATTTCTGAATCCTGAAAAATTTCTGTAGCCTCAGTAGTTAAAACATTACAAGTGAGTCTTTCATTGCTGTATGGTAAACACAGCCAAAGAGTCAACCTTTTTTTAAAAAATATATGCATCCTGTAAGGCTCCTTTAAAGTTTGCTCTCCAAACTTGCAGAAGGGATTGGAGGTAAAAGTGTAAAGCAAATGCCTATAAATGCAACTCCTTTGGAACACATTGTGCTGGTTTCATCATAGTTATTTTCCTCTTTCTGTAACATTTGAAAATGCAACTTTATAGAACAACTTGAAATATTTACAACATAAGGTCACTTTGTGTGAGAGGTTAACAGCTGTACATAGTCAAGGTCCTATTGTACAGTATGTCATGCTGTTTATCACAGTTGGAGCTTCTTGGCAGTAGGAAGTGTAATTGTTCCAGTTTGACAGCATGCTGAACTTAAGCAGCTGTCTGGCCTTGCAGAAATCAATAGAGAGAGAAGACCTTGTAAAACTTTAAGAGCAGAAGACCTTTCTGAAAGTTCTTCTAAGATTCCAGTTGATACATGATTTCTAACAAAATCATTGACCTTTTGTTCTGCTTATAAATGAGGAAAATCAACATTAAATCATTTATCAGGTGAGAGTCATTATTAATAGTTTAAGGTATTAGCAGTTAAAAAGTAAAATTAACTTATCTCTTCCTCAAGATAACTGGAGGGGTGTTACTGACTTACGAAACATACTATTACCTGTTTGTGAAATTCTTTTTTTTCTCTTCTTTCTACCAATACAGTTTTTCAGGTTATTTTCTTTTAGTAAACTGATATATTGTTACATTAAGTTCTGTTCACAGAAAGTTAGATGAGTTTTGTTTTGAACTCTTGTTCTCATTTTGGAGTTCTAAGTGCTGTCTTTCAGAGTGGCTTAAATACACTTAGGTTGTTACTTTATTTGATTTTCATAAACGCTGAGAAAAAATTATTTCTTATGCTGTAGGATGTCCTCAACAGACCACTTGGTATCTGTGTGCTCCTACCTTTTCTTGAGTATGTGCTCTTCACTGCCATGAGTCTAAACTATACTTTTTGACTGGCTGTAACTACTGCAAGTTGAACACACACTATTTTTGGTTTCTAGCAGACTGCCCCTTGTTGAAACAAGAATCACCTGGAGTTCTAGCGAGCATAAAGGGTTTACTCCTCCTTGAGACTCTGGTGCCTTGCAGGCCTCTTGGGCAGAGCCTCTTGGACTTTGTCCAGGTAGAAGATTGATAGTGGAGAAAAAAGACTGCTCATCTAGATATGCTAAATAGCTGCCAGAGTACTTAAATAATGCATCTGCGAATGTGTGTTAAGGCACAATTTGTCTGAATTGTCAATTTATAGTATTTTATAATACTGTTTCAACAAAGCACTATTAATCTCCTAATGACAAAGTAATTGTGACATTATGCAATGTTTGACTCACCCTCAGGAGATGTAAATCTTATGCTGTTGGGCTCTAAGCCAGTAGCTCAAGTAAGGCTCAAGAAAAGAAGTGCTTATCTCCTTTATTCTGTTGAATTTTTAATTATGTCATTAGCTTTCTAATGCTTGTCTCTGTTAATGATGGCAAAAAAGGATTAATCAGTCATTATCTGATGAAGGGCCATCACTTCAGCTTTCTTTAGACATTGATGGGTGGTTACACTTTCAGCTGTTCCTCATACTGCTTTTTATTTTGTCTAAAGGCATTTTGCTTCCTGTGCTTCCTGTGCCTTGTGTTTGAGGTCCTTCACAATAGCTCATGTTTGCTAGCCCATAAATTACTCTTTTCTTCATTGTTTAACATTACTGCATTCCATCCTACTCTGGTACAAAAATTAACCAACACGGTGTCTTCTGTGCTTGTTTTACAGGCTCACAGGCTTTCTGTCAAAGTCCTTTGATGAATAACTAAATATACACTACAGAAGGTTAAATATCTTGTTATATCATATCTTTTTAATGGAAACACAACAGATGGTATCTGCTAAGAAAAGGTCACTCAGGCTGGATTATATCATCTTCTTACATGTGCTTAGGAGCACTGACATAGTGAAGTGTTGAGTTATCTTTCAAGTGTGTGTTAGCACCCAGTGAAATTAATACACCAGCCTGACCAACATACAGGTGGATTAAAGGCAGAGCTGGAGTCATGCCCAGGTGTCTTGCCTCCCTCCTGGATGCCTTAGCAGGGATGACTGAACTACATGTGAAACAGCACTTGAATTGCTGTTGCTTGATCCTTTTAATGTAAATCATAAGGGATTCTGAGCATGTTCTGTAAACTGTGGTTGTTCATGAGTTGTCCCACATGTCCCAACATGTTCAGTTGTCCCTGCTGTTGCCTGACACTTTCTTCCATTTGTGAGCCAACACTTGTAGAGATACTTGAATCAAGCTCTAAAATTAGGTAGATTTATTGATTAGACTAAGTTCATTCCAGTTTCTCAGGAACAGCCTGTAACAGACTTGTATGAAAACAACAGTTTAGTATTGTCTGTCAGTCAGATTGCTTCCTTTCCATCAGATTTAGGTGGGATTTCTTGTCTTTCTTGTTTGTGTATCCTATCTTATAGACTAAAAAGCATCCCAGCCTTTTCATGTGGTGAAGTAATGTAGTCATGCATTGAGTTTTTCTGTCTACTATTTTTACAAGATTAGACATTGAAGCAGGTGTTTTCTAACAGTTTTGAAGTGAGATGGAGTGTGTGTGGATGAAATGCAGACATTGTAGGTTATTTGAGATTCCTGGATATATAGGAAAGAAAGTTTCTTTCCTTCAGGGAGGAGGCTTTATGAAAGAATAGTGAAGAGAAATGAGGTGAAAAGAGAAAGGAGGGCCAGAGAGAATTTAAAGGGCAGTTGTTTCACATGTTGGAGTTGTTTTGATGGGGATGGTTTGTTTAGTCCTTTTCAGTATTTTGCCACTGAAAAGTAAAGCACCTGTTTAAGTGTTTTCCCCACATATTTTCAATGTCTGGAAATGAAGTATTAAGACATTAATACTGAAGTTGGGTATCTGCAAAATCAGCAGGAAGAACTAAACAGTTTCAGAAGTTTACATGTTGAGCATGGAAAGCTGCTGTGCAGGGGGAATGCTGAGCAGAGGAGTGTCCACATCTCTTGCCTCCTTCAGACCTTAGGTGCTTGCATTTCTGTCTGCTTAATAGTCAGAGCACAGGTTCTGTGAAGGGCACTGATGCTCAGGTAAGCAGCACCTGCTGGTAAATCAATGCTGCCATATAAGATGGTATTTCCCTACACTGAAGGAAACGTAGGTAATTAAACCAGCTGCCTGGAAAGGGATTCTAGATCTTCCTCAGCCTGAAGGGATTGAAATGAGCATATTGTCTTTCCTTGGAAATGACAAATCCCATTCCTTCCTTCTCTGCCCCAGCAACAGCTCAAACTTGGAGTGGCTGAGACATCCTTCCCTCATGTTGAATTTATGCTATTATGCAGTCAAGAAGGAAAACATTTTAGGAGCAGAGCATAGCCCCGTGTGGAAGGCTCTGAGGTGAGAAGGTGGGATGGAATACTTTCAGTTGGTGGAGACTGACAAGGATCAGCCAGTCCATGATCACTCTAGGGCTGACCAAAAGCATGTTGCTAAGGGCATTGTCCAAATGCCTCTTAAACACTGAGAGGCTTGGGGCACTGACCGCCTCTCTAGGAAGCTGTTCCAATGTGTGCCTACCCCCTCTGTAAAAAGTGTTTCCTATCTCCAGTCTAGACTTGGATTTCAGTTTCTTTTTCCACAGATTTTTCTGTTTGTGTTTTTTTGTTCAATGATTGACCAATATAAAATGCTAAAGCAATTCTAGAAAAAATGCCATGTGTCCTACTTTTATGCAATTGTTGAAGTTATATAGGCAATTTTGTAAAAGCATCAGTTCCCACATAGAGTTGCTGCTCTTCCAGATGTGGCTTTGAATGGATCTGATGCTGATGATTGTGTCTGTGTGCTGTGCCCTGTGATTTCATGTTTGGCTTAAATCCAGTCATTGCTGTGCCTTCTGTTGCAAAGAAGGGAAGGCCCTGCCCTCCATGCTGGCTGCTCATTCCTGCCTGCTCCAGCATTTGTGATTTTCTCTTTAATCCACCTTAATGTAATCTTTTATTTATTTATTTTTGAGGTCAGTTAGATGAGTGAACTGATCCAACTTACTCTGCTGTCCAGCTGCTGCTAGAGCTGATATGAAAGAAGTGGCAGGAAAATGTGTCAGGGGTTGGTGTGTGTGTGCTTTTTGGCAGTAACAGTCACTTTAGTCTTAGGCATGTTCATATAATGCCTAATTGATTGTTTTCCCCTGGATAAAGCATGGACATTTTGCCATCTTGTTTCTGGATCACAACAAAGCTTGTGTGAACAACCTTTTATCCCAGATTGGGCTATTTCAAGGTGTGCACAAATGAGCAAGTTTAGGCTCTGTGGAAGCTGTAAGTCAAAGGGGGCATCACCTGGTGAGTGTGAGGAATGCCCATGGCTTTCAAATGTGGGTATGGCAATGTGGTTTAACATTGTCTTGGCCCACAAGTACTCAAATGTTGACTAATTTGAGTCCAAATATGAGGCTTAGTACAAAAATATTGTGATTTTTGCAAACCTTATTCCCTCACAAGTCAGGAGATTCTCTTGTTTCATTTTTAAAGAATAAAAGCATTGATTGTTATGGCACATACAGCTGGAAGTTAATAAAAGAACAGAGTAAATACATAGAATGTATTAATGTTTTTGATGAAACAGGAGACTGTATCAGTTTGGATGTGACTAATTATTGAAATGAATGTGTTGTAAGTACATGAAATACACTGAGTTGTATATAATGTAAACAACTGTGCTGCTCACATGTTAAGCATCATCACTAAACCTTCTTACCCAGTATTGACATTTTTACTCAAAAGTGTTCTGCAGCCATCAGGTAGCTTATATAATCCTCTTGGTTTCAAAGAAATGAAATCTGTTCAACCAATCTTCCCCCATCTGTCTCTTGTAGCAGTGCTCTTCTATGTGGCAGGCTTATAGCTCCCTCCAGAGTTCTGTTCTGTGCTAAAATACAGAGCAGAAAAAAACCAAAAGAGATTCACTGTAAAAGAATTGTATTTTGTGCTCACATCATGTTATCTGCGTGACTCAGTGTTCCACTATGAGGCTGGTTTGCACAATTCTTCTGAATTTATCTGGGGGGTTTTTTGGTATCATGATGATTTACTTGTAGAACTTAAAGACACTGGGTGATTTACATACAAGGTTTCTTCATTTTTCTATGCCTTCACTGTTTTGGTTTTGTTGTGGTTTTTTGTTTGTTTTGGTTCTTTTGTATTGGTTTTTTTTTTCCTGAGCATGGACAGCAGAAACGAGATACTCAATTTATGCACATATTCTAACTGGGTTTAGGGCTGAAGTAAAGAAAATACTCTGCATTCCTACACTGTGATTTTTTGGTATAATAAAGTAAGACTTAAGTGTAGAGTCTGCTAAATATTTAATTTGTTGCCATTCAGATAAAGAATTGATATTTGGCCCAGCTGTTAACTAAGGTACAAACAGCATTTCTAGGTCTTGTCTAACTTAAAATTTATGAACTAATTTTAAGAAGAAGAACCTCTTCTAGATTGTCAACTTTTGAATAGCCTTAAATATGTCAGATATAGAAGTATTTAATAGATCTTGTTAATGAGATTCAAGATATTCCTGAACTAACTGGTCATTAAACTGAAAGTTTGTCTATATGTATTTGATGTTTTCTGCATCAGCACATGAAGATTTGCTGAAATAGCAGGGAGAAAAGTGTTAATGGTAAAATCAGAACTTTTAAAGAATTTCACTTTTCTTCTGGACAAGGCCACAAGGCCTCTCTGAAACTTGTTATCAGCTAATGAAAACTGCTGTTAGGTTTTGTGTGGGTGGATTTTTTGGTTGTTGTTTTTTTGCTTTTAATGTATGGGCATATGCTTTCATCCATCTTGGAAAAAATTTACGAATTAGCATCTACTTCAATGCTTGCTGCTCTAATTTTGCAACTCTTTGGGTTTTGTAACAGAGCCATTGTTTGTCACAATGACCAAAACACACGTGATTGCGGCTTCCAGACAAGCGTTTTACGTCTGGCAGTATCGGGTGGCCAAGAAGCTCACAGCCATGGAAATCAATCAGCTGACACGGACCAGGAAAGAGGGCAGGGAAAGGTTTGTCTTCAGGCTTTGGCATTTTTCTTCCTCTGCACTGTTGTTGTTGATAAGGTGGATTCTGCCATGTCTAAAATGCAAACCCTTGTCTTCTCATTTTTAAATCAGGTTTGTTGACTTGCAGGCCTGTAAGATGAAATACTAGTTTCTTATAACAACTGTGTGTTATCCAAATCCCTTAGACGTTTTTGAATGTTCCTGTTCAGTGTCTCCATTAGCTTGCTGCATGCTTTCCTTACGGAGCTGTGTCTTGTTGCCTTTTTGCCCCTCTCCTGTTTCTCCTCCATGCTCTTAGTTTCCAAGCAGCTCTGTTCCCTGTGATAACTTTAACTGCTTGTCGTCTGTCACTGCCTGTAAGAATACAGTCCGTCCAGCTGGCTCTTCTCTAATACACTCGTGTCTGATTGTGGCTTTGACGACTAATCCTGTATGGACTTTTATCCTCTCAAACTAAACAAGCCAAAGTCAACATTGTTTTGCTTCCAAAATATTTCCTTCCCAGGTGCTCATTTGTGGCATTAATTTTTCTGTCACCTCCACAAGCTTGCAACTTTGTCATGGTTTTCTCATGTGTTATCTTATGTGTTCTTCCATAGAGACACTGTATCATCTTTCTGTAAATCTACCATCTCTTGTCACCATATATCCCTAATAATGAGTAATTATTTGTACATGGTGTAATAACTTACATTGTTGTAGGACCTAGATGTTCTAGCCTTGGACAAAATTATAAATTGATAAAAATACTGAAAAATGTATATAGTCATAATTCAGCATTAATGATGATTTTAGCATTCTAAAATCTTTCCTAATGCTACTTTTTAAGGCAAAAGAGAAGTTATGAGTAAGTATTGAATAATGCAGTAATATATAACCTTTTGTGGATGTGAAGGTGAAACTCTTCATAGTTATGGAGAAGAGCCTGGGGAAATATGGAAGTGTATGTTTGAAAAGAGACAACTGGGTGGTTGATGGTTTGCAGGAACTTAGTGTTACGGGATGAAAGCTTACAGATCATAGGGAATAGACCATCAGGGCTGTGAAAGTGAAAGCAGTTGCCATATCTTTATATCAATACAAAGCAGGTTTATCAAAGGGGATGCTTTGGAACATAAGAACAAGCACAGCTTTTATTGTCTTCTCCAATTACAATGGTTTCTCCTCCAAGGACATACCTATATAATACCAAAGATGATCCTTTCTTTGGACTCACTTTTTCTTCTAACTTTCCTTCTCTACAGGATCTATCATATTGATGACACCTCTTCAGGGTCTGGAGATGGACACCTTGATTACAGCAGAGCTTTTGAAGTGCGTGATGTTCTGAACTAGTTCATTGTGGTGTCACTGGTAGCTTGAAAGAGCAGTAGTTCATGTTGATTTATTTATTTTCAGCGATTTTCATTAGTAGAAGTGGTTGTACTTAAAATTTCTTTTACTTCTACCTTTTGTACATAAGTGTTATGTTTCTTCCCTCTGGTTGGTGCTGTTACTATGTCATGTGTTGCTGGAAATTTACAGCAAACGATAGGGAACATGGAAAAAGTATATTCTGGGGTACAGTATGTAGACACCTGCTGTCTTCTTGGTCAGAGGCAGCTCCCCTTACTTCAACAAAATATAACCTTGTTAAAACTCAATATCCTTTGTGATATTTTCTAATATTTTCAGCTGTTTTCACTTCAGGTGTCCTTAGTAATATACCTGTCCTTAGTAATATACCTGAAATTATTAATTTAGAAGCCTCACAAGTCTGGGATTGTTACTTTCTTGTGTTTTCTGTTAAACACCTGTTACATTTTGGGTTTCTTATATTTCTGGAGGGATGGGCAGGACAAGAAAGGAAGGTGTTAATATTATTGTCATGGTTCCCATAGCAAAGGCTACTAATACCATAAACCATCCATATAGTGTATGCTGACAATGTTTGATAGCCCCTTTTCATGTGGATACTTAGCAACATTCTTGTTTATTTAAATAAACCTTCTTTCTTTAACAGGGCATTCTTAATTTGCAGTAAAACTGATACTGATATCACTTGTATACTTTCAGGGAACAATAGATCCAATTTGTGCAATAACAGCATCTGATAAGATACTACTTGTGGTAAGCTACACAATTAACACAACTTCTAATTGCCTCTTGTGCTTGTTAGGCGTAAGATTCTTCTGCTCTGTGTTCATAAGCAGTCATAATTTCAAAGCATTTCTGAAGTTAGAACTTACACAAAATCTCTTTCTAAACTTCTTTGAAGATAACTTTAACAGTTTCTTCTGTTAACCTGGATTCTTTCCTTAGGAGGGCTAATACACTAAGTACTTACAATTTAATTACAGACTAGTTGCCTGAGTTAATACTTACACATAGGATTTTATAAAGTCTAAGTCAAGACTTAATTCTGTAATCTGAGTCCTGGGAAGTCTCTTTGACTGTATGTTCTAGGCACAAAGATTTACAAAGTTTGTCTGTTTACATATTAATGGTATAATGTATGGTACTGTACTATATATGGATTCATACACTTATGGATCATACAGATGTGTGAGGTATTGAATCATGCCAAAGAGCCGGTGCATTTTTTTGTTCTGATCTGGAAAGTGATCTCATTAGATGAACAAACTTACATGTTGGCTTTAAAGCAAACTAACTGAACAGGACAAAGAGAGAGAAAGAACACTATTTCCTCCTGTTACCCACCTTCCAAGAAAGATTTTGTTGTTTTCTCATGTTCTTATTCCAGTGTGGATTTTTGTTTTTTGTTATATCCTTGGACTGGATTTTACAAAATCAGAGGGTCATGGGAGAAAGCATGAACAAGAAAAGTGCAGTGGTTAATAGGTGACTATAGGATTATTGCCACTTGAAGAATAAGAAAATGAACTTCAGACAATGATTAATCTGTGACTCTCGTTAAAAGGAAAGGAATGTGAGGAAATGCCTTTGAGACCAGATCTGGATAAATGTGCTGAAGCTGAATGCATATTACAGTGGTTCAATTTTCTAACACTTCTGAACTAATGTGCTTCTTAGTCTATAGAATATACACATGTGAAAAAGTCTAAGCTGGTGATTTATGCTGAGGATCTTAGGGAAGGCTTTGGGGGAGGAAAAAAAGAAAAAGAAGGAATAAAATTTGCACTCCTTTAATGTTGACTCATTTCCAGCATAAGAGTTGAACAGCAGGCAAACCAAGCTGGATATGTTGTTCACTTTACAGAAGCACCATGAGAAAATGGGGGCAGTCATCATTTCAGTCCAGGGATGTCAGACTACCTTTCAGCCTGTTGGCCTGATGGTGTCTTGACACAGGGAATGGGTGTTACATTCAGCAAAATAAAGAGAAACCACATTGGTACTTAGATTTGTTTCCTGTTACTCAAACCTGTGCATAACCAGTGTATTTTATAGCATTTCTTTTTAAATCTAGCTCTGGTGTTGCAGTAACTGGTGAGACTTGTTGGCATGCAGACAGCCCCACATGAGCAGAGCTGTCCTGCTTTCAGACCTGGGCTGGAGCTGTCATATGGTGCTCTCTGAGGGGATTTACCAGCGTGGGACAAGGGCACCTCTCCTTTCTTCTTTTGTGACCATGTCTGGAAATTCATGGCTCCTGAAATTCTGTGGGCTGTATGTGGACTGTAACTGTTTGTTTTTACAGCCCGATTTAAGCAGATCTGTCAATTGTAGCATCTTAAAGTATTTTGTTTAAATACCAGAATTCAGAACTTTTAGGCTGATGACATTCCCTCTTTCCACTCATGCTCTGTCACTTATCCCAAAGCTCTTTTGTCTAAAACAGCATATAAAGAAGACCATTTTAAAGGATTTACTGATGGACAAATTCTCTCACTAAGGCAGCATTGCTCTCCTCTAGGGCAGAGAATCTGGCACTATTCAGAGGTACAGCCTCCCTAGTGTGGCTGTGGTGCAGAGCTATACCCTGGGCTGTCGTGCCTATCAGCTGTGTTTGAACTGCAATTCCAGGTAAGTTACAGATCTGCTTCTAATACAGGTATCCAATTTCAAAATGCAGCGCTAAAATTTGTGAAAATACTAATTCTATGAAATCCACAATTCTATAATAATTATGTACTAGTTTTCATTTAATATAAACAATTTATTTATTTTAGTTGTTCTTAATAGTTGCTTAACCATTTATTTATTACTAATTAATTCCATCTGGACAGTCATTGCTCTGAGAGACTGTTAGTAAAGGTCTCCTATGTTTTCTACCCTATATACATGAAAATACCTTTGTTTTATTAGATGAACCAAACATAACCTTCCTTTGATTGCAACATGAATTGATAAAATTATGTCATAACCTGAAACTTTATATCTCTATGACTTCTTTCTGTTTCTGTATCCTTCTAATGCCTGGAAACTTTGTTCATGCCATTTAATTTTCCATTGTTACAGGCTGTAATTAGTGGTGATGGTTCTAGTAAGTCTGGTTCTCTTGAGCTTTAGCTGTGCCAATACTGAAGTTGCTTCCTCTTTAACAGCTATTTTTTTTGCAAGAGAGTGCATGAGAGTGTTGGCAAAAAAGGCAAAAATACACAAGAATTTGCAAGGCAATTTTAATCACTTCAAAATAACTTTATAATTTCAAACAAAATTCATAATGCATGTGTAGATCTCTTGCTTCTTCAGGTATAGCCCAAAAATAGATTGCTTCACTTAAAAGGCAATGTGATCTACTCAGAGCCATATTCAATTTGTTCTGAACCCAAGTTGTTTTCTTCCTAAATGACTTTGGTCTAGGGAAATAAGTTCAGATCCATAGGTATTTTGAGGTTAATTTTCTAAATTGCTTTTGATATTTTAATAGGGATTAAGGGTGTCTACCTATCAATATTTAGAAGTGCTTTTAAAATAGCCTCGTAGTAAATACAGGTTACTGTGAGTCACTGAAGACCTACACAACTGTAAATTTTCAAATGTAGCCTTTTTGAAATTGTATTTTCCCCGTATTTTAAATTACTTCAAAGATTAATTGGATTATACTTCATATTGCTTTGAAAAACAGTGAAGAATACCCTTTGTAGAAACACAAGAAATCCCGTTTTAGGGATTAACAATCTGCATCACCACACTGATTTTTTAATTTAATAATCTGCTTCATTGCCTCCTAGTAAATAAATAAGGAAAACCAGTTCTGTTCAGTTGTTCATTTTAGTCTTTGTCAAGAAAAGTTTGGCGAAGGACAGAACCTGTAATTTATTCAACTTGGTATACAATATAAAAATGGGCATGTTTCAGAATCTTTTCAGGGCCAGATCCTGTGTGAGCAGATGAAGAACATCTTTCCATGTGTCTGGTCTCTGCTATGCAGAAAAATGAAAATCACATGGATCTGTGCTGGTTCTGGCACACGAGAGCATCTCATGGAATCTATAGAATTATACTGTGCTGGGTTAGAGAACACTTTCAGATTTACAGCCTTGAGTAGTGTTATTTGGCTGCCTTATTTTTTCTCTGTTTGTTTTGCTGTAGTCGTCTTGCCATCATAGATCTTTCAGGGGTTCTGACTTTCCTTGACCTGGACATGCGGGCTGCAGACAGCACAGGGCAGCAAGAGGCAGGTGAGCAGCTGAAACTGGAACGCAGAGACGTCTGGGATATGAAATGGGCCAAGGACAACCCAGATTTGTTTGCAATGATGGAGAAAACAAGAATGTATGTTTTCAGAAACTTGGATCCGGAGGTAAATATCAACATACATAAACTACTCATTTTAAAAAATTCACTCATAAGTTAATGGCTCTTTCTTGAACAGTATTATTTTTGTGCTTACCGTTCAGTTCTGCAATGTTTGTTTATATAAACTTGCTTCAGAAAACCTCAAAATCTATCAACTCCTATGTGGGAACGTTGTTTTGGACCAAACAGGTAAAACGAGTGGTCAGTCCTAGAAACATAAAAAATGCTGTCATATTTTCTTAAATGTATGAGATTTTCAGGAGCATATGTTTTTGTACGCTTTGGAAAACATAAATGCAATTTTAGTTGAGATACCTGTAAAACAGTTCAGTTGAATCTAGATATTGGCAGGTGTTGCTTTATCTTTTTCTCATAATTTAATTACAGAAAACATGAGGAGTTTTAATGATGTCTGTGTTTACAGAATTGTCAATAATGTTAATGATTGTAGTATTTGTTTCCTGTTGGAAGTGCAATTCTGTCCTAGTTTGGAGAAGAATGAATCTATATGTACACTTAACAGGTTTGATTAGGATTTAGTCAGAGAGAATACAAGTTCATTCCGATGTAACTTATTTAACTTTAAGGAACCTATACAAACATCTGGATATATATGCAACTTTGAAGATTTAGAAATCAAGTCTGTTCTTCTGGATGAAATATTAAAGGTCAGTATAATTAATTTTATTTTGTAGGAAAAGTCGGTGTCTATCTAATGATAGATACCTGTTTTGTTGGGTGAAAATAAAGGTCACCAGGAATAAAAGTATGTTTCTTTATCCATTGTGTTAGAATCCTGAACATCCTAACAAAGATTACATCATCAATTTCGAGATTCGGTCATTACGAGACAGTCGAGCACTGATTGAAAAAGTTGGCATTGAGGAATCTTTCCAGTTCATAGAAGACAATCCACATCCCAGACTTTGGTAAAATCTCCTATAAGCCAACTTTTGTTTAAATTTGTGTTCTTTTCTATTCTTTTCCTGACAGACAGATCAAGTATGAAAGTACAAAACCTCAAATTAAAACCAGCTAAAGCAGTATACATCCTACACAGAATCATTTAAGATTTAATGAATGTTGGTGTACCTAGGTATGTGCTGTGCCATGGTAGTGGGTATAGGGTGCAGGCTCAGGACACCTTTTTGCTCTGTGCTGTATGGGCCCCAAAACACAGTGCTCCTTGTGTTTTGCAGGGAAGTTAAAGGAAATTAAAAACTGACAGAAAGCTAACCAAGTTGGTTAAATTAAAATTAAAATGTATATATTTGATATTGAACGTTAATGACCTTAAAACCCAGTAAAGGGAACACATCAGAATGGTAATAGGATAAGAGTAGTGTGAGTAACCTTGTAGCATTTGGACAGCTGTAAAGGACAGAAATGAGAAGAGCTGGGTGTGCTGTGTTCCCATGCAGCATCTCAGAAGTAATCTGAGAAATGGAGATATTGGCATGCTTAAACTAAACATGGCTCAGCTTTTAAACTAAAGTTGAAAAGCCTGCACAGCAAACATGTGAGAGTAAACCTGTGAAAACAGGAGTTCTGGAAATCTGTTTAATATCCCAACTTGTAAGGGCTGAAAGAGTAAAGGCTTTAGTAAGTAATTTAATGAAAAGTCAGTGCAGAACCTAAAACTTCATTGACAGGTTTCTTGATGAATGGCATCAATTCTCTTTAACTCCATGGGGATTGTTTACTTGTCTGTACCTTTCTTTAGTAATTTTGGCTCTGTCTTGAAGCTAAATGATCTCTTTCAGCATTGAATGTTTAGCTTGCATCAAGGGGGTTAAAGAGTTCACTGTTAATTATGATGGTTCAAGAGGAATTTAGAGTTGCTGAAAGACTGGCCAAGACACCTTGCTTTAAAAGTTTGTCCCAAAAACCATTCCTTTCTATCTAGTTGTGCCCTTTTCTCCACAATGTTCATTTTGAGAAACAGGATTTGCTAGTTACATATTGAAAGTTTCTGTAATAATCCTGTAATTTTATTAGCTTGAATGTGTAGGGTAAAATGTTAGAATTTTGAGTCTTCAGTTTTGCTAAGGTCTTGAACTAGCTGAAGATTTTTGAACTTTGAAATCTTTCATGCTTTTTTTGCTAGTACCATCTGTTCACTTAATATAAAATGACTTGGTTTTGCAAGTCTGTGTCTCAGTAAAAGTTTTATATTGTAAAATCACAAAATATATGTAAAATTCTGTTCACCTTGCTCCAGAATTGCCATGAATTTTATTTTTATTATGAGAGAAAACGTGTCACATATTTATGAAGAAGAGATGGATTAGAAGTACTGGATATAAAGCCAGTATATTCCAGATCAGAACAAAACAGTGGCCTTACTTCTAGAATGCAACAAACAGGGTGATGTGTAGCAGATCAATTGGTTTATTTGATGTCAGTGATGAGCACTTGAGTTTAAGTGATACCAATCTTCTCAAATTGATGCAAAAATACAGAGTTGATACTGCCTAAGCATGGCTTGGGTCACTGAATACAGCAATAATTAGTGGTTTTGTCAGTGCCTTACAATGTCAATCAGCCAGCCTAAATTTTAAATGGCCTTATTTTTGCAGAAATTTCTAGAGCTCATTCAAGCACCTGATGCACATAGGTTGGCCTGAATTCCCTCTTTGCAGAACTAACCAATGTGGCAGCACCTGTTACAAGGTTCTCCAAAGGTTTTCCCTGCTCTCCCAGACTGCTGTCCTAACAGGACAAGGAACATCCAGATGGATCAGAAGCATAATTTATTTGTCGTGGCCAGTGTAGTTGGAGGCATTTAGGCTGAGGCTGCCGTCAAGGCTTAAAGTTTCAACAAATGCATAGGGAGAAATAAATAAATGGAACTGCACTGAGATCAGCAACACACTTCACAGAAGTGTAACACTCAAATCTTGCCCATTCCTCCCAAGCCAGTGTCCATCTGAACAGCTGAACAAAAGAATATTAGCAATTATTTGAACATCTCTCCCATACCAAGTACCGGACAGATCACAGAATGTATTAGGAATAAACACATGACTGTATTAAGATCAGCTAATAAACAATAAATTGCAACAACTTGTATGTCTTCTTTAAATAATTACTAGTTAAATGTATAATTTACTCTAGCTGCTTTTCTATCTGCTACGTTTGTTTTTCACACAGGCGTCTCCTGGCTGAAGCTGCTCTTCAGAAGCTGGATCTGCAGATGGCTGAACAAGCTTTTGTGCGTTGCAAAGATTACCAAGGCATTAAGTTTGTGAAGCGCCTGGGCAATCTGCAGAGCGAGTCCATGAAACAAGCAGAAGTGGCAGCCTATTTTAGCAGATTTGAAGAGGCTGAAAGAATGTATCTGGATATGGACAGAAGGTAATTGCATGTAAACATCTCAGCAGCAAAGCAAAAAAAGTCCGGGAAAAGAAAAAGCATTCCTTAATCAGGAATGGCTGTTTTCTCTGGAGAGTCTTTACCAGTTTCTGCAAAGACATAAAAGGATCAGATGGAGAGAATTTTGGTTTATCCACAGATAACCAGTTCTATATGTAAACTAGTGCATTCCAAACTGTTTACAAAACCTTGGCTGCTCTAGGTAGTGCTGTGTTTCATAGATTTTTTTTCACAAGTATTTTGTCGGTATTTCAACTGGGATTCCAAAAATACAAACAATCTTAAATAATGTTTAATTTATGTGGTGTTGCTCTTCGTTAGTAGCCAAGTACACATTCTTCTCAATTACATATACAAACAACAGAGTTTGTAATGAACTGTAATCTTTGGAGAGACAAGAGGACTATGGATGAAACTGAAACATTGAAACCAATCAGCGTAATTTTTGCTCAGGAATGAAAACAAACAAAGCAAAATTTTAGTATTGCTGGGAATATAAATTAACACTAAGTAATTAGCTAGAGCACTGTCTCTATTGAAAAAGGATAATGAGAAATCATCAGCAGCAGTTGTGCAGTGTAGCCTGTAGATGGTAGTCAAACATGGAGAAACATGAATCCCTTACGCACACGTGAAATTTTTAAGCTTTGATTAATGGAGCCATGAAAAACAGTAGGGAATTATGGAGGAAAAAATTAGTGACTATTTCATTCTGTAAGAATGAAAGTAAGGGGGACAGGGTGGCAGGCCAGAGGGAGAAGGCAGGAGTTGGGGAGAGTTGCCCAATAGAGCCTGGTAACAAAAACTTCCTTGCATGTCGTTAATTAGTTGATGGCAGTTTGCTGGTCTGGGGATGTGGGCTGCCTCCTGAGCACTTCAGTCACACTGCAACACCCAGTTTTAGATATGGCATATTCCCTTTCACATGGCTGAAGAGAAATTTGGACATAGAATTGCAGAAGTCAAAAACCTGCTTTTTGTTTACTGGTTTCTTCAACAGTAAAGCATCTTATTCTCCAGCTACAAGAATATGGAAATTCTGTATGACCTTATGTGTCTCCTAGAAAACACAACTTGCACAACTAGAAAACTCCTGTAAGGATCTACCATAAATCACAATGAAATAATTATATTTTTCAAATACAATTTTAATGTTTTTAGATAGATGCTCTTATTTATTTGACTTCACTGACTTGCTAGTGCCTTCCTTAATTTACTTGTAAGTTGAGGGTATTTTTAAAAGAAGTGCATAGGTCTCTCCCATTTTTCCATATTTTCTATGCACCTGCAGAATTACTTTTATATGAGGTAATATAGAATTATTCTATTTGGTGGAAAAAACATGCCAGACAGACACACAGTGAGTCATATGTATGCATGAATAATAAAAAGGAAAAACTACTGCTGAGTCCTTTCTCCTTTATCCAAAATCACCCTGAATCTGGAAGAGAAGTCTCTGAAATCCATTTTATTACATCTCAGCTTTAGCCTCCATTATTCATATTCCTTGCTTCTTGGCCTTTCCCCTCATCTTTCTTCTGCTTTTAGCCTTTTGCAGCTGCTGCCATCTCTTGTAGTGGTCAGCAGTGAAAGATACAGAACTGAGTAAGAGGGAACCTGAAGTAATATCAGCCCAACTGTCTCACGCATTTAACCCCTCACACAGGAGTGTGGCTGATAAGAAAGTGCATATGTATGATATAACCTGTGAGTTCTCTTGAGTATTTGCTTAAATAGAACAGTGTGTTTGAATTGTAAACAAGTTATCTGGGATCCCTCTGATACCTGCAATGCAGGTTAAGAACACAAAAATACTTTTGGATACTTTTCTCGAGATTTTTGTTACCTATTTTGTGTGTTCGACATTTCCCTGCTGTTTTCTGTGAAGAGACCTTGCCATTGGGCTGCGGATCAAACTGGGTGATTGGTTCCGGGTGCTGCAGCTGTTGAAAACAGGCTCGGGGGACTCGGACGACGCCCTCCTGGAACAGGCACACAACGCTATTGGAGACTACTTTGCAGACCGGCAGAAATGGTACATTCTGTAGAGGAACCAGCAGTAAGGAATTGACAAAGGAAATTATTAAATTGATGACAAAACTTAATTTATGAGGAGGGACAGATGTCAGGAAAGTCAGGATGCAATACATTGGATAATTTAGGCGTGATGAGATTTAGTTCAGACCTTTATGGTTCCATGGTATGATAAACAGAGAGCTGTTGATCAGCTACTTAAAAGGTGAAGATAAAAAAAAATCTCTGCTTTGCAGAAGTCTGTCTGCTTCAAAAGAGGGGAAGAAAAGAGAAATACCTATACAGTTGTGATATAGAAAGTATTAACAAAAACAAAGTAGGGTTAAAAGTAGGACGGAATTACTTACCATCAGTGAATTTTCTAACAGCTTCAACCCACAAATATTTGAGAAGGTCCAGAATTCTCTATGACCTGGATCTGTCTCCAGCTGCTGCCTAAACTGGGCACCCAAGGAAGATTTTAAGGGCAATGCACACTTGTAATGATATTTCTCCAAAACACATTTTGCAGTCAGCTGCTTACTGAGCCAGAGGCAATGTCTTCATCGCTAATAACTTGAAGGGATTTTTTTAAATGAACTTGTTGCTTTCTAAGCCCATGCCACAGAGTTCCACAGCTGCACTATGTATTGCCATTATCCAAACTATTGTCACAATGCTGAAAACTTGTGATTAGATTTTAAAAGTTGAGTTTTAGGTGCCTTAGGTAATTTTGGAGAATTGCCTTGGAGGTCTTGGTGCTTGTTATAAAATATGGAAGCACAACAGTAAAGCCCTTTCCTGAAAGTTTAGTTGTAAGTTGTCCATTATCTGCTGTGATCTCTGCAGATGTAGGAATATAGCTTTAAGAATTCCTTGACCTCCTAATCTTATGCTAGTCAGAGAATCAATATTGCTACACTCTGAATATAATGATCTGTAAAAATTAAAATTTGTAGTGCATTTTGGAAAAACAGTGAAATTCTAGCTACATGAGCTTTTCCAAGAAAAGTTACCTATTTAAAATGTGATTTTAAATTCACAAATGCAAAAGGCTTACAGAGTTAAAAACATCTCTTGTGTTTATACATCAGAAGCCACCACATTTTTTTGTCTTATTAGGTTAAATGCTGTACAGTACTATGTCCAAGGACAAAACCAGGAACGTTTAGCTGAATGTTACTACATGCTAGAGGATTACCGAGGACTGGAGAACCTGGCTAACTCACTTCCAGAGAATCATAAATTGCTCCCTGTAAGCAAAAAACACCTTTATTTTTCATTGTCTTATACCCAACTATTTCTTTAAAATTTCCCATCTTGGGAGGGTTAAAAATGAGAGAAAGAATGCAGCGTATGACCTATTCACTTAAGTGCAATGGTGTTACTGTGGTATTGATCTCTGGTATTACTGCTGTTTTCATACTCCATCACTCTCCCTTTCCCTTATTGTCCCAGTTCCCCAGAAAGACCTGTCTGACAATACTCTAAAAGCAGGGGAAATAGGTGGGATAGGGTGTGTAGGGTATATAGGTGTACAGGGTATAGGTGTGTATATGTAGCAGGAAATTACCTTCTAAATAATAGCTAATTTAAAACTATGCCATGGTTGATGTAATCCAAAATGCTTGAAAAATGCAAGACATGCTCCTTTAATGCCTTTTTCAGTAAACTAAGACATAGCATTTTCTTTTAACCTCATTGTAATAGCCTTCTTGAATTTAGAAGCAGTAGAGTGTAGCACACTGTTCTAAAGATGCATGGTGCCTTCACAGGATCCATGAAGCAAACAACCCATTCCCCACCCTCTTCGACTAAATTAACCAAATAGGAGTATTGCTGTTGCTGCACAATGTACTAAAAATGTGAAAGTGAATTTAACACAGTGCTGATGCTTTTTGCAGGATATAGCTTACATGTTTGTGAGAGTGGGGATGTGTGAACAAGCTGTGTCAGCCTTTCTGAAATGTAATCAACCAAAGGATGCTGTGGATACCTGTGTGCATCTCAACCAGGTAAAATAAAAGGAGATAATCTGCTTTAGCAATACCAGTTTAACAGTGAGATTTCTATCCTGATGACCAGTTAAATACAAATCCTTGTTAAGTGTCAGATGTTTTGTCATAGTTTCTGGAAAATTCATACTTCGGTGCTTAAGCCAGTTCTCTGAGGTTGAGATTAGACCACTGGAGGGGCAGTGCAAAGCTACATGCAGGGTGTGTGGGCAGCATGCTCAGCATACAGACATCTGTAGCCTCTGGGAAGCTGGGCTGTGCTACCTCCTGATGGAATGGGAGAAGACAGGAGAAGAGATAGATGTTTGTTCTGGATATTTTCCACATCCTCCTCCTCCTTTGTATAGATGCAAATGGATTTGTGACTACATGAGGACGTAGCTGGAAAAAGCTGAGCTGGAAATTGATCTGCATGTTTGTAACTAGAGCTGTTTCCTGCTATGACTTAACCTGTGCAAATGTCTGTGTCAACACAAATAAGAGAAAAACTGAGCATGGCTATGAGGAACTTGATGGATGGGAGTGGCAGGACTAGCTAAGGCTGGCTTTATGTGAACAATTTCTTAGTTTATGGATCTGAAGAGCTATTAGGTGTGAGATTCAGTTAAGATTCTCAGTCTTGCCAAACTTTTCATCTGGAGCAAACACAGTAGCCAAACCACTGAAGATCAGGAAAATTCACAGACAAAATGAGGTATATAGAAGGATAAGTGAAGTGTTACTGTGTGCTTTAAGCTTCTGGGTTGAGGTCCTCTTTCAGACATGCTTTTGAGAGTCTGGGTTAAGTAATATCAGAAGTGTTGAAATCCACATGTCCAGCTATGAGCTGCAGTGAAATGATTTTGCAAAGCTTTTATGAAAGCAGAAGCAACTGTTTTATATATGGTTTTGGACAGAAGTCCAGCATTTTTTTCACAAGCCTGCTGCATCACATGATTGGCAATGATGTAAGAATTTGTATTCTCTTGCTTTCTATGTTAATTTTATAGAAGTCTGGTTCAAAATGGTGATGAAATATTGCACACAAATGTTGCAGTCTGTTCATGGATAACCGGTTTGTTCAGAGAGTGTATTTGAAAAAATGAGTTTAATAATTATCTCCTTTCATTTCTAGTGGAATAAAGCGGTGGAGCTTGCTAAAAATCACAATATGAAAGAGATTGGATCATTGCTAGCCAGATATGCAAGTCATTTACTGGAAAAGAATAAAATCCTTGATGCTATAGAACTCTACCGCAAAGCCAATTATTTCTTTGAAGCTGCTAAGCTCATGTTCAAGGTATCGCAGGTTTTATTTTTACGTCAAATAACTGGGTTTTTTGGACTAGCTCTTACTTTTCCATGCTTCTTTTATTCTCTTGGGGTTATTTTAGTTTTAACAATGTCTAGGCTTTAAGCAGATGCCATCATACAGGAGACTGCAAAGATGAACCCAACTCCCAGAGTTCAGGTATCTCTATGTGTAATAGTTACCCTGGGGGTGCTCTGTAGCTAGTGGAAAGGACACTTTGGGGACACAAGGCATCTATTTATTTGGAGACGTTCGCTTCAGTGTGCGATGAACTGCACCTCAGAAAAGGTCCTGATGCCCTGCATTGCCTAGTAAAGGAGTATGGTAGATGGGTCTGGAGTGCAATGTCCATATTAGTTTAGATGTCATGGGAGTTATTTTTATCTCCTTTATTAAAAAAATAGCAATGTCAATAAGTAGAAGTTAAATTTTGGTATTTCTTCAATTAGTTGCTTCAATTAGAAATGGCTGTGGTGTGCTTTTAACATAAAGATGTTGCTTAGATTTGGTTTGGCTGCAGAGATTTCTCTTTATAGCTTAAAGTCTGTAGGAGTGATATGTAATTTTTACAGCAAATATTTATAGCAGTATATATATGTTACTTTCAAAAGCCATTCTTCTTTTCTGGGAAAACCACCAGACCTTATTGAAAGCTATGTATGTGTTTAAAAATTGCTATTTTTTAGTTTATTTTTATACTAGGTCAATAGACTTATACATGGTTACACTGATATATCCTTCCTGAGAATCTGGCTTTATATACATGTTAGCTAAATAAATATAGAATAATGTGCATACTTCACTTTGACATTTTCATTTATAGTTCTGTTTGCAGTCTAAATTATTACATTTAAAGGCAGAATCATTTTTTGGCATGGTTTCCTAGGTTTGTACAAGCATGCAATTGTCCAAGAGAATTAAATCCCTTTGTTGTGTTTTTTAAGATTGCAGATGAAGAGTCAAAGAAAAGAACGAAGCCTTTGCGAGTTAAAAAGCTTTATGTGCTATCAGCCTTACTTATGGAACAGTGTCATGAACAAATGCAAAATGCACAAAGGGGAAAAGTTAAAGAGAAAAGTTCAGAGGTAGTGTCTTTTTTTTTTTCCCCTTTCTGAATTCTGGTATCTGATAGCTAATCAGAATAAAGCAAGCCATCTTCATGGGAGCCTATAATGTTTTTTTAATAACCCTTTTCCCTCCTAAGAACAAAGCTTTCCTTAAAGCAAGTCCCCCATGAAAACATATTGTTTTAAGTATTATTTTAAAACATTTAAATCATATGTATTAACAGATAGTTTTCTTCCTAAGTTTAATGTGTTTTTCTTAATGTTTTCACTATAACAATGAAAACCATACTAAGAAACTCTGGACTTTTTTCTTCCTGCAAGACTCTCATGTCATTTAGGAGTAAGTATTGATCCCACAGGGTGATCTGTGATTAGATTAAGCTATGTTGCCTGTAATTCAGCAGAGAGATGGCTCCAGATATGGGGGAAGCAAATGGAAGAATTTTTTTTCTCTGCTCACACGTTCATCTTCATATGCACAAATGAAATAGTTTAAACAAAGTTTTAAGAGCTCTGGTGTTGAAATGCAGTATTAATCCAAACTATGAACCAGTCTGCAGATGTGCACAAAATATATTTGTACACACACGTATATGATATTTATCTTTGAAAATCTGCACCATATGTTGTGCCTGTGCTCTGTACAGAATGCCTGACAATGTTCACTGTAGGTCCATTTGTAGTTCTCCTACTTAACACAGACAGTGGTGTAATCACCAAGTATAGAAAAGCTCTTTTTGTATATCCCCATTTCCTGCTGTATCTGTTTCATATAAAAAATTACTTGTGATACTGGTTTGTTTTCAGAGTGCTTCAGCTTTGGCTGGTTTGCTGGAAGAAGATGTTCTTTCTTCAACGAATCGCTTTGCAGACAATGCTTGGCGAGGAGCTGAGGCTTACCACTTTTTCATACTTGCACAAAAACAGCTCTACAAAGGTTCTGTAGATGCAGCACTTAAAACAGGTAAGAATTAATTTTCAACCCTGTAAAGACAGCACGTAACTTCATGTATAGCTGCCACACTTTTCAGTTCTTAATAAATCCATGTAGTTTAAACCAAAACCATATAATGAATTGAATATGGCTGCAGTCACAATACCTGGAAAGGACTTTGCTGAAGAAAATGAAAATCTTTCCAAATATTACCTGGTAAATTGGTCAGTCTCTGCAGATGTTCTGCTGACTGTTTTGTTTCTTTCCTTAAATTATAAGGCATACCTGAATTTACATCAGACCTCCTTCATAAAAAATCTGTGGGAATTAGAGAAACAAATAGTGCCTTGTACTTTGTCCAAATAGTGAAGATTTCAAATCTTTGTAATATTTTTAAAGCAAACCAACCAACCAACTAAAATAAAGTGTTTCAAGACGACACTTCAATTTCCCAGTCAAATCTCCTTAATGTTTTTTTAGAGCAATGTTTCATAGTAATGTCAATAAAAAACTGTGGTTCATTTTGTCCAATTTCTAGGATTAGTGCTGTCTACTAGTAGCAACTATTTCATACAGATGTTTGCACTTCTCAGATATGTAAAAATTTCCTTGGATTTATTTTTTTCATTATTTTAGCTCTTCATCTGCGAGATTATGAAGACATTATCCCTGCAGTTGAAATCTATTCCCTTTTGGCACTCTGTGCATGTGCAAACAGAGAATTTGATACTTGTTCAAAAGCCTTTGTTAAACTAGAATCCTTGGAAACTCTTAAGCCAGAGCAGAGGCAACAGTATGAAGACCTTGCTCTAGAGATATTCACAAGATATAGTCCAAAGTGTAACAAAAAACCTGATCTGGATGCTGTTCTTGAGAGGTGGGTTTATTTTACATGATACTAAAATAATACTCTCATTTTTTTCTGCTGTTCTCTGTATTTTAGGTTTTATCAGGTTTTGTGTATGACTAAATTAAGTAAGTGCTTTGCTGCTTAAACCAACTATCAGGCAAGAAGAAGGTGTTAGCCAGTTTGGAGGAAGGTAATACAGCACTATGTTGTTTGGGAAAATAGACACTGACTGCATTTGAGGAACTGGGCATAGAGATGTAACTTCATCCTAATTTGAAATGCAGGTAGACAAAGCACAGGAGTTTTAGGGCTTTGGTACTGTGTCATGTGACATAAAAGTAAGAATGTTAGTGTTTGCATCACCATGGTGGTGTGATGCAAGTATCAACAAGGGAATGTTTAACCATTATTAACTAACAGGTCTCCAGTGTTTTGTGAATTACCTAAATCTACTTGGTGTGAAAAGGTCAGTATGTGAAGTGGAAAAATTAGTACGAAGGGCACATTTAAGGGTAAGTCCTTGGAGTGGCTGTACCCACAATAGTGTCTTTGACATGTTTCCTACTACGAGCATGGAGCTTGTAAATATGGAAATCAATTGTGAATCAATTTTCTTTCAGCAAACAGGATTTTAACCTGTCTTGATTGATCCTACTGTGCAGCTGTACAGAATCTCACTAGCAGCTGTCAAGTTTACCCTTCAGACTTCAGAGGAAGGAGTATAATAGCAGGGCAGGTGTCTAATCACACTTCACCTTTATATGGCCTTCACTGCTTCTTTTCACCCCACCTCTTGGATCTGCTGCTCCTGATTTGTTGACTGTATGGTTCTGGGGGTGGGCATTCTCTGGTGCGAGGATTTACATGGTTAAGTGAACAGTGAAATGTTACATGAGCTAATAACTTCTAATCAACAATTGGTGCACCACATTTTTATTCTTTCAGCTTTATTTACTCTTTTTTTTTTCTGTTTTTAATAGTGGAGACGGTAAAATTCCTGTATGTGTTGCAACAGGAGCCCCTATCCTGGAGTATCAATTCTGGATGTGCAGTGTGTGTAAGCACTGCATGAAAACCAAAGAAGCAGAACATTATAAAGCCTGTCCTCTGTGCCACAGCACAGGAATCTGAGGAAAAAGACTGTGTAGCCGCATTTATGACTGCTAAAAACAGCCTGTAAAATGTTACTATGTTTTGAAATACAGCTCAGGTACTGTATTGTAGCAGTTAGTGCTGCTATTAGAGCAACATTAAAAAAAAAACCAAACCAAAACCAAGACAGAAAACCACAAGAGAAACCTTTAGTGGTTCCATTTGTCTGAAAATATTACCATGCAAATAGACTTCATTTTTTGCTACACTTTAAAAAAAAGATTTAAGGTAAAAGCATTCTTTTTGTAGATTGAGCCTAGTTTCAAAACTTTGTGAGCTGAATATGGGTTCATATCAATCAATATGTTTTACTCTGAGCAGGCTCCATTTTTTTGTCTCTCTAGTTCCATTGGAAATTACTGGGTTTTCTCAGAATTCAGTTTTTTGAAAGAAGTGATTCCTGAGTTGAAATAATGTCACAATAATTTTGATAATATTACCATGTATGTTTTTGTACTACTGTTTAAGGTTACTAGAGTGATGATACTAGTGTACTGGTTTCTTTTTCTCCAGCCAAGAGTATTGAAACCCACCATAGCAATAAAGGGCTTGAAAACACTCAGCAGTCAGTGTGTCAGTCTGGTTCCTGAGCTTGGGTGATACCATCTTCAACAGGTTAAGGAAACCTCCATGAACCTGCAAACTGGAACCTGGCATTTTTCATGTAGCTTGAGAGAGCAGCCTGCATCTGTTGAGCTTAAGTGTCACCCTTGTTACACACAAAGGTCCAAGGAACGATGTCTCACTGTCCTACCGTACTGCTGGTTAAGCCTCTGCTCTGGCAGTGCTGCAGGGCCTTGATGCACAGGATGAGCTCTCCCCAGGACCAGCCAGCACTCGGCTGCCTGGCAAGAGCCATGAGCTGTGACGCTCCCATTGTGCATTGGCACGTTTCCGAGAGGAGAGTCTGAGACCTCTTCTGTGCTCTCACCTTAACTTAAGCCAGGTGAAGATATAATCACAGAGTACTACAACGGCCTGGGTTGGAAGGGACCTTAAAGACCATCTTGTTTTGAGCCCTCTGCCCTGGCCTGGGACACCTTCCACTAGACCAGGTAGCTCAAAGCCCATCTGACCTGTTCTTGAACACTTCCAGGGATGGGGCAGCCACAGCTTTTGGGGGCAACCTGTTACCACCCTCACACAAAACAATTTCTTCCATATGTTTAATCTGAACCTTCCCTCCTTCAGCTTAAAGCCATTCTCCCTTGTCCTATCCCTTTATGCCCTTGTAAACAGTCCTTCTCCAGTTCTCTTAGAGCCCCTTTAGGTACTGGGAGGTGCTCTAAGGTCTCCACAGAGCCTTCTCCAGGCTGAGCAACCCCACCTCTCCCAGCCTTTCTCCCGAGGAGCGGTGCTCCAGCTCCCTGATCCTCTTGGCCTGCTCTGGCCTTGCTGCACCACGTCCTTGTCGTGCCTGTGCTGCGGCCCCAGAGCTGGACGCTGCATGGCAGGCGGGGCTCTCACGAGAGGAGAGGAGCAGGCACCTCCCTGGCCCCGCTGGTTATCACTGAGAGCACCAGCACGTTTCTGTGTTGGCCGTGCGCGCGTCCCCCCGTGCGCGCGTCCCGCCGTGCGCGCAGCTCCCTCCGCCCCAGCCCCGTCCCTCACGAGGCCGCGCGCCTCCCGCGCCGCCGTGCCCGTGACGTCAGGGCGCGCCCGCCCCGCGTGACGTCAGCGCGATGGCGGGCGAGGCGGCGGCGCTGCTGGCGGCGGCGCGGGCGGAGCTGCGGGCGCGGCGGCTCTCGGCGGCCGAGGAGCTCTTGAGCCGCTTCATCGCCCGCAGCCCCCCGGGGTAACGCCGGGGCCGGGGAGCGGGGCGGGCGCGCCGGGCGGGCCCCCGCTAACGCCGCTCTTCCGTCCCCGCAGCGCCCGCAGCGACCTCGCCACGGCGCTCAACGAGCGCGGGCAGGCGCGGTACTTGCGCGTGGAGTTCGCCGCCGCCGTGCAGGACTTCACGGCCGCCATCGAGTGCCAGCCCGGCTTCGAGGTGCCCTACTACAACCGCGGGCTGGTGCGCTACCGGCTGGGTACGAGCCGGGGCGGGGCGGGACGGCGCGAGCCGGGCGGCCCCGGGCCGCGGGCAGGGACACCCGCCTGGCACTGGCGGGACAGGGGCGGGCATCGCTCCGGGACACGCGGGACACGCGTTCCCAGCAGCGACAGCACCTCTAGCTGCTGCCTGCCCCGTGTGTGCAGTTACACCCCCCTGTTCCTAGGTGTGCTGCTGAGTCTCTCGAAACGATGCTATTCCGTGGAAAATGGGAGGAAAGGTGCAGTTTGACTTGTGGGAAAATTTGCACTGGGGTAAATAAAGCCAGTTCCAAACACCACCATTAAACCTGAGATAAATCATCTCCCAAGCAGCTGTAGCTGCAGTGAGTGTGGCCTTCTCAACTTCCAGTGGGCTGCCGGCGACTCTGGGGAATTCCCTGCCCTGTATTTGATGATGCTGTAAGAAAGTGACAGCCCTGTGCCTTTTGTTGGAGCTTGGCCGTTGTAGAGGTTGAGGGACTGGAGAACGGAGCCAGACCATGGGGCACCAGCTGGAAGCTCTCTGCCTGTGTGCCAGCTTTAAGGCAGCCTCATTATTGGTGTGGGCCTTTTGTCTCCTTCTCTTGGAATAAACTGGCTGAATTGAGCCTTAAGTCCGTTTGAGGTTCAAAAATACATATTCTGATTCTCAGTGTGAAACGCTTTGACTCCCACTTGGGCCTGTAGGGAATCCAAATGTAGTGGGTCCAGTAAGTAGCTGCTACTTTTTGTTGGTGAAACTATTTGGAGGTGTTCTTGAGTTGTGGTTTGTGAGTGTGAGCAGTTACAGAAAGATAATTTTACTTTTTTTTCTTTTTTTTTTTGGGACAGGAGACTTTGATGAGGCCATGAAAGATTTCAGAAAAGTATTAGAGTTAAACCCCCAGTTTGAAGATGCTGCATTGAGTCTAAAACAGGCTATTCTTGATAAAGAAGAAAAACAGAAGCGGGGTTATTGAAAATTCAGGTAGTGATGTGATGTGAAAGTGTTCCACTAAACGTGATGTTTGTCATTGATGGATGAAACACAAGATCATCTGTTATGACCTGTTGAAGAACTTCATTCTTGGGTAAATAAGTTAAAAATTGATTATGATTGCAAAATAAACTGGGTTTTGGATATTTTTAGTCTTGAGGGAAAGTATAATGTTGATCTCTGTGAGACGCATGTACAGATTTTGTACAGAAATAGTTCGTAGTTCTGTAAAAAATGTATTGGCCAGATTAATTGAAAATAAAAGATGAACATGTACTTTTTATCTCATGATTGTCTGCAAATAGTTTACTGTAGAGAATATTCACAGGAGGAATTGTCGTTTTCTCTTTCTTATTGAAGAGATCAATTCCCTGAAAAATACTGTGTGAAATCCATCTGATGGAACTGGCTGGGAATACCCAGGCAGCTTCATTTCTCACATGGTAGGAGGGACCATTACTGAAACCTGTGAATCTTCAGGCAGAAACTCCCTTGCATGTTCATACTCTCAGATTGCCTACATGAGCATTAGGATTTTGTTTTCTAAATAAAATTATACAAGTGACATTTCTGCTTCTTACGGTGAGTTCCTCCATGGATGATCCCAGAGCCTGCACAAGCACAGGGCTCACTGAAGATGGTGGGACCCTTTGGGTGAGTCATGAGAGCAGACTGGAGCCTTTGGGTATCCTTCCCAGCAGCCTCACCGAGATCACTTTCAGCTTTGGGATGAAACTGCAACAGCCACAATGAGCAAATTTGAAACAGGGCTGAGGAAATGCTGCATTTACCTCTCATGCTCCTGACACTTGACTGCAGCCATTTGAAGTTACAGAAATAAGATGCATGATACCAGGATGTGACCATTGACAGTTTGGGAAATAAGCAATGACCATTTTTTTTCCCCCTCAGAAGTCTTAATTTTGGACTTGATATATTAAGCACATGCTTTGCTACCATTTATCTTGCTCTTCTGTCTCCAAAACAACACAGATAATGCAATGACTTGACACACTTCATGCCACCTCAGTCTTAAAAATTGAGAAATCCTACCAGCTTCTGGTTGATGGTGAGAAGGTGAGCTAGAACTAAACATGTTCCTGACTGACCATGCCAAGGCAATTAAAAAACCAGTAATGAATAGTTGAATGTGACTTACGAACTTTTACTGTGAGAAGAGAGATCACAGATGTGGTTCTGCACAGAACACTTTAAATGACAGGCTATAGATCAAAATATTAACAGTCAGTAAGTATTTTAGAAAACAAAGATGCTAGAGATAATATTCCAGCTTGTGTTGTTTTGTGAATGTTGCTTAATTACTTCTCCTGCAGTTGTTGGCACAGAAATACTACACTGGGCTGGGAGTAATTGCCAGTTCTCCACAGTATTTCCTTGTCTCTCCTGTGAAAGGATGAACTGTCATCATGTATTTCAGCATAATCTGGAATTCTTTCAAGGTAATTTTGGCCAGTAGGGCTTTCACATTTTCCCCTTTCACATGCACACGAGTCACTCACTTAGTTCTCTGGCTTTCAGGTTTTCAGCTTGAAGTTATTAAATAGCTCTGCTGGTTTCAGCTGGGGTAGAGTTAGTTTTCTTCACAGTGGCTGGTATGGAGCTGTGTTTTGGGTTTGTGCCAAACATAGACCTGATAATATGGAGATGTTTTTGTTATTCCTGAGCCGGGCTTACACAGAGCCAAGACCTTTTCTGATTTTTGTACTGCCATCCTGGTGAGGAAGTTGGAGATGCCTGCGAGGCTGGGAGGAGACACAGCGGGGACAGGTGACCCAAACTGACCAAAGGGGTATTCCACACCATAGGGCATCATTCTCAGTATATAAAGTATACAAAAAAACCCCAAAACTCAGAGAGGAGGATGTATTTAGTAACTCCCCTTATCCTGCAAAGTCTCCTCTTTGTAAAAGTTTAAGAATTAAAAGCTTAATGGAGAATAATAAAATCCTTTTATGTAATGTTTTGTGAAATTCAGGCAACCTCTCAGCCTGTAAAAGGAGCAGGGTTGTGTGCTTTGGATGCTTTGCAGTGTGAGGTGCTGTAGCTTTATACAGGGCTTTAGGGGTTGTCTTTGCGCAAGAATTCCACACCTCTGTGGAGCTCCTGGGTCAGTCCCGCCCATTCTACTGCCCTTGTCAAAGTCATGGGGCTGTACCGAAAGTCCAACAGGTGGTTGCTGCTAATGCACTGTGACTCTCTTTACTCTGGCCAGAAATGTTTCAGATGTAATAATTCTCAGCTGCTTTGCCAAGGTTTCCTACCTATAAAGCTACTCTCCCAAACCCTTGACTTTCCTTCCACAGCTGTCACTGGCAGCCCCTCTGTTTGGCTTATTCCCCATAGCCAGGGTTAATTTGGCAGTGAGTAACTGTTCTCACCTGATGATTTACTTTTAAACTTACAAAAACCCCTGTGAGTTCCATAATACGTTACAAAGAATAACATCCCTACCTTACAGAGCAAGGCAAAGAGTAACATCATCACCCTGCGTTTTCCCTAGGACTCTATTTGTCCTACTGAAATATGGGAGGAGGAGTTGTCACACAACTCTCAGTGTTGCAAGGCCTTTCCCTTGCTTTTGCAGAAAGGTGGGAAAACCTGACAACGCCAAGGTGAGCAGGGCACCGAGCAATGTTGGAAGGCTTTTGTGCACGTTTGGTGTGAGTGCAGCATGGGGAACAAGGAGAGCCTTTCCCAATGGAAAAGCTGTGGCACACTGAAGGCAAAGGGTTTGGTTGTCAAGTACCCAGAATATGTCCGTCTTCCACATGTCTGCCTTCCGAGTGAGCTACAGAGGTTAAGTCAGCATGAAAAGCCTGAAACTCTTGGCCTGTTACAAGTGAGGGCTGCACTGTGCACTTCTCATCTAGGAGGTAACCTTGTTAAAAAGTGACTGAGGAGAGAAAGGTGCACTATCCCAGTTTTGTGGGGATTGAACACCTCTACCTCAGTCAAGCTCAGCTATGCAGGTCATGCTCTCTGTTGCCTGTCAGGAGGGGAAGGATTCAGAAAAGCAAAAGCAATGTTCAAAATTGAAGATTGCTAGTGGAAGGATAATATCCACTATTCTTTTATGTCAGCAGATTACTGTTCATTTGCCTCATCCTTTTAACAGAGGCAGGAGCCGGATCAGTGGAACAGATTTGACCCCAGCCAATGGCTTTCATGCAGAATGAAACGTCTGATTGCTTTTTATGAAAAACGTTTGCTGAGAGATCTGGTCAAGTTGGAGGCCCCACTTCCAGCATGTTGGGACTGTTTGAGCTGAACACTGGTCTGTTTCCGAAGATTATTTCCAAGACTCTCCTCGTAGGATCCCTTTAGTGCATGAGCAGGGATTGGATGCAGTCCAGAGCATCGCTTCCTACAGCTCGTGATGATCACGTTTTTCATCACTCATGTCTGTGTTGTACAATGAGCATGTGAAATGGGCTTGAAGGATATCCTTGTCTCCCAGCAAGGAACAGCTGCTCCAGCTGTGTCCCAGGCTTCACAACAGTAGTTTCAACCTGACTCCTGTTGCTACAGAAGGCTGATGAGTGCTTTCCAGGCTGGGGACTCCCCACCACGGGGACTCTGGTGTGCCTCTCTCTGTGCATTTAAAATAACTTTCCAGTTCCTTTTCTCCACATTGGCTGAATAATGAAGGCTTGTTCAACTACAGTGGTATGACCAGAGTGGTTCCTGAAAGCTAATTCAAGGAACCACTTAAGCCCATGGGCCTGAAAACAGCAATCTAGGACAGGAGTTAGGTGCTGGAAGTTCCACCTGCAACACCTGAGAAGTAGGAATAATCCCAGGAGAGTGTAGGTGCAGAGCAATACACCCGTGCAATAGCGTGGCTGAACCACACCTTGGGAAAGACCCTCAGATGTGAACAGGGAATGCTTAACTCTAACACACTGTGAGATTCAGTGTCAAAATCATCATCCACACCATGAACAGCAACCAAGGTAGGAGAAAGACACCAAGTATGTGGAATTGCTCTGGCTTGTCTATGGGAAGGTGGAAACCTGAAATGGCTGTTGAAATGGGGAAGCAAGTCTGTCTCCCCTTCTCCATCTCCCTTCCAACATATGTGGAAGAGAAAGGTCTCCTCATCTGTCAGGGTATGGAATGCTGCTGGACCCATTCCTGGTTTTCCAGGGAAAAAGGGGGGAATCTGGGATATCCCACTTGCTGCAGACAAGTTCATCTGAATATACTCTGCAAGGCTGGAAAACAAGTGAACCTTGTGACACCAGACCCGATGCTCACCTGTGTGGCTTGAGAGTGCATGAGAAAAGAAGAGCTAGCATTTAGTCATTATTATTTTCCCTTCATCCCCATTGCTAATTTCTAGAGGATCTCTTTTTAGATTAACAGAAAGTTAACCTAAACTTAGGAGTTTGTTGCTGTTGTTAAAAATAGGGAATATACTCTCCTGGCAAAGGTGTGGGAGCAGTAACTTCCTGGGCTCTGCAGTGTAGGCTGTGGACAGCAGAGTGCACTACTCGTGCAGCAGAGGAAGGCAGCACCCAGGCAGCTGCTGGGGGGTCCTGGGGTCCCAGCACCCTCCCATTCCTTTTTACAGATCTTACTCCTTCATCAGGTACAGCTTTAAGAGGGCATTTATTCAGCAATCATCTCAGGCATGACAGCAGCTTTTGGAAAGCAGGCCACGTGTGTGCACTGACCAGCAGGCCTGGGAAGGCAGGGCCTGCCGGAGCTGGGAAACCCTCTGGAGACTGCACACGAGTGTGCTGTCAACACAAGTGTGCCATCTGCCCCCTCTGCAGTGCTGTTGAACACCCTATATGTGCTGCAGCCACACCTGCAGTTACACTGTAGGCACATCCTGAGAGTGATTACAGGTGGCCGTGTGTCAGGTTTGTACTTGATCTCTAAAATAAAATAATAATAAACAAAAGCTTTCTGTGTGCACAGAAACTAAAAATACCAGGTGTAATTTTCACTCCTACTAGAGCATCCATCTACTCACATTTTGTAGAGTCAGTCTTTTCCATACAGGGGCAGGTGAGAGGAAAATGAGGAACTAACAAGTTTCCAAGAATGTCAGGTTGATGTAATGATACAGACAAAACTCTGCATTAGTGGGAAGAAGCATGTGCCCTTGTGTTGCATGTGGAAGGGATGCTGGCAGCGGTTGCTTGGCTCTTTGAAGCCAGTGTTGGTACACCAGATGGTTGCTGTTGCACATTAGCAAGATGTTCTGTGCTTACATTGCTCTGATGTATTTTTATTTGACTTTTCAGATTTGCACTTTACATTCAGATGGGACAATTGGCAGTCATTTTATGAAATATTACAAGAAGCAGCCATAATCAGGGCTGGAATAATTTTAGTGAGCTGCAAGTCCCATATTTCAGCAGCTGGAAGAAATAAGAAGTGTTATTTCACAGCCTTGGGTCATTTTCTGGTAAGTTTTCTTTTGTAGCCACTTCAGAGAGGCAACAGGTTGCAAGATTTACTGATCCTGTTAGCAGACTCTAGAACTTTCCAGTGCTGTCCCACCATCTGGTCTTTAAACTTCATGCAAATAGTTCTGGTGGTTCCTGGAAGAAGTAGCTCCTGTGTCCAGTGGCACTGTTTGGAAAGCAGCCAGCACAGCAGAGCCTTCAGGTGCTGTTGGAGACACACAGAGGCTGAAGTGAGGAGTGATGCTGGAGCAGACAGCTCAGCAGCTCTGGTTCTCCAAGGGCAGATGAAGCTATAGGATAAACCCTACTGTTTGGAGGATTTGAACCATTCAAAAGCACTTGGAATATGGCAGTGACTTGTGCCTTAGTGTTTGTTTCTAAAATTTTGGATCTGTTTTCTCTCAGACTGGGGGCAGTCCCGTTGAAAACCTGTTGAAATAATACCTGGCTCCAAAACTGCCTGCTATGGCCCAACGCCAACATGCCCTGCTCTGCTGCTGGCATCTGCTCCAGAGCCACGCCACCTGTGTTTGGCTTGGCAGGGAGCTCTCCTTCTTCCCCTCTCATGGGCTCAAGCTGAGACCATGGGACTGCAAACCATGTCCATTCCCTAGTTCTTGTCCCTCAACTTTTATTTTTCAGGTCCTCAAGAACAGGCTCTGCATTGCCTGTGTCACAAAGCATGGTGACCTCTCAGGCTGAGTACACAGGGCCTGGTGTTCTTACCAAATTCAGTTTATGTGTGTCATCTTAGATCTGGAGCAACAATTCGTACTGGTCCAGCAAGTACATAGCCCTGGAGACTGTCAGAACGGTGACCTGGAAAGGCTGAGAACGACACACAGCGTGTTTGTGCAGTTTTTAAAGAATACATGCATGCTGCACGTTAAGTGCTTGTGTATTAAGCATGAACTAAAGGTGACATCAGTGTTCACAGTCCATGCTTGAGGCATTTCAGATGCCAAAGTCAGAGCCCCTAAATCTCTGAGAAACATAAGGTCTGGGGTGCATTGCAATGGCTCTTTTTCTCCTCCACACCTACCCTTCCTCTCCCTGCTTGAGCGGCACTGTCCTCTGCAGGGGCTGCCAGGTTGTGTGTTGGTAGGAGAGCATGCTGCCACTGAACAGTGCACATACACCTGAAAAGAAGAAGAAAAAGTGCCACTTGGTCCACATCAAATCCCAATTTCCAGAGCATTGTTTTATCTTTTGTTGTCCTTTTGCAGAAACTACATCTGATTAGACTTAGGCTTCTCTGAACACTTCCACGTGGCACCTTCTAGCTGAACCTGCCTTGAATTTTAAAGTTGGTGTCAAGGAAGCCCTCAGGCAGTTTGGTAACTGAGAGGCTGAGATAGGAGAAATCACACCTCACGTGCTGCAGTGTATCAAACCTAGACAGAAACTCAATCTGGTGTCTGCTGCAGCTGCACACTTAAGGAAGCAGCACAAGCCACAATTGCATCATGTTCATTTCTAGCAAGTTCAAGAGCTGAGGTGCCTGTGAAAGGCAGAGTAAATAATAATGCAGTTACTTGAGCTGCCCAGGCAGGGTGAACACACCATGGCTGGTATCAGTACATGTCAGGACAGGCAGTTCGCTCAGCTGGTGCACAAGGAGAAAAGTATCCTCAGGTGACTGTCCTAGGTATTTTGCTCTACTTAGTCCTTAGAGGAGAACAGGATCTCAAACTTTAAGACCAAACCCACATCTCTGCTTCTCTGCCCATTGGGCTGACACTCAAGGAGATGGATGAGTGGCTAGGACAGATGGGAGACAACAGAGCTGAACTTCACATGGATATTGGGACATATAAGTTGATTTTTTGCTCTAGACATTTTGAGTTGAAGTGCTATGAATCTGATCCTACACAAAGCCAGAACCACCATATAAAAATTATATTTACATACCAAATTATTTTGTTTACTCCAACCAGTCCAGTCTCAAGTCAATTGGGTGGCAGAGGAGATTTAAGAAGAGAACTAAATTAAAGCTGTGCACCAGTCAGGGTAGTTGAGTTGAATGCTGGCTAGGGTTTAAGTCTGTGAGGTGCCTAAATCAACTATTTTTCAAAGCATAGAGTCATAGAATCTCTCAGGTTAGAAGGGACCCATATGGATCATCAAGTCCAGCATCCTGGTCCTCGCAGAACTGCCTGCAACTTAACCATATAACTAAGAGCATCATCCAGACTTCCAGGATAGGGTCCATGAGAGGGATGTGAGCCCTTCACTCGATCCTACCTGTTCCAGTTGCTGTGCCAGGGTCCTTACTGCCAGCCTTTTAAAGTGAGAAGGGTGTCTCACCCTGGAGCTAACAGGTACCGGGCAGAACTCTGCAGCAAACTCACTGCCACTGATCTCACACCTATTTGAGAGGAAAGACCAACAGATCTAAGCAGAAATTGGGGCTTTGCTGTTGAGTGCATTGGACATTTAATACTACTTGCCCATCTGCAGTGATGTTCCATCTTGGGGTGCTGTTGAAGTCTGGAGATCTGGCCACCCAGCAGTTTTCCAGGTATAACTCGACACTGGGGCTCTCGTCTTTCAGCTCCACCTCAAGAAACACAGGCTCTACAGGTTGTTTGAGTATTGCTATGCTGGGCTCATAGAATTCCGTGAAGGATTCATCTCGAGAAAATGTCAGGGCATTTTGTTGTTGTTTAATTTTATTTAAACTAAAACGTGTTTGGAAATTCTCTGATTTCCATAGAAGGAGATTTACCTTTGGACACTCTTGAAACTACATTCAGAGCTTGTCTTACCCTTCTGTAAGCTGCAGAAAAGGAAATGTTGGTGAGGTTCTTTAGCTGAAAGCAAGGCATGTGTTAACAAGGGAATTTAGGACTGAAAGAGAGGTTTGAAAATGAGGGAAGAGAATTGCACACCTGCAGTATTTGATTGTGGAACCATCGTCCCAGAGCCAAAGGGAGAGGATGTGGCTGGGTCACTGGAGAAGGCACCGAGCACTAGGGTCTCTTTTGCTTGGTAGTAGCACAAGACTGTTAGTCTAGAATAGAAGAAACAGCAATTTTTGTGTTCACATCTGCTTCCCAGCAGCTGGACGAAAGTGAGCAGTGTCAGCGAGCAGCAGCTCCTACCTGTAGTCTGGATCTCTTGTGATTGTTGGTATGCTCTGTCCTGGAAGAGTCTCCTTCTCATAAGAGATTTCATTCTCATAAATGATGTGATCACCTTCAAACTGTGCATATGGGAAGCTCATTATAAATTGGCTCTTCTCAGGAGCTGGGGCAGGGGAACAAACGAGAATGCAGGAGAGGCAGAGACTTCCAGCAGGTGTATCTGCTCTGGCCATGGGCTTACCCTTACTGAAGTGCCACAGGTAGTGACATGGAACTTGAAGAAAGCATGGGCTTCATTATACTCTCTAGGCTTGCAGGAGCTGTCCCTTAGCTTGGTTTTACTCATGTCAATGGCAGGAACGGTCTTCATCTGGGCAGATATCATTATGGTACCGTCTGGGTGGCAAACTGAGAAAGTCAGAGTTGATTATGAGTGAGTATTCAAGGAAGTAATCACACATCTTTTTATTGATTGATCAGTTGATAACTTACTTATAAATACTGATGAATTAAAACTGCAGCTAACAGAGAACATCTGTAAGGTCTCCATAGTTCTCACTTTCCTTAGGGCAACATCAAACCTTGCTTTGATTTTCTGAAAGGACACTTCCTGCAAAGGAGGAGATGGAAGAAATCTCCTGTTACCGTACATCATCCATATATACAAAGTTCTGCTCCTTAGCTTGTGCCACTTGAATGCTAACAAGTCACAAGAGTTAAGTCAGTGTGAAGACTCGAGCCTGATGCAACATGGAGGCAGAAGGTTTCTTGTATGAATTAATCAGTCACTGTCATGGAGATAAATTTTGGCTGATTATTGTAGAATAGTTCAAATGTTTATTACAGCATCAATTTTCCCCTGCCATGCCTTAACATTTCTACAAAAAAGTTCATTTAAAAGAGCTTCTTTCATAAAAGCTGTATTGAAATATTGTTTCTGGCTCAGAGCAGATGGGACATTTTGCCTCATCTTACTAAAACACTGAGGAGTTTGTTTTTGAAGACTTGGTGCATATCGTTTAGAAACAAGTGGGGACTGCAGGTTGCATAATACATGGCATTACCAGAAGGGTCCACGTCCGATGCCTCTTGTCCTACTTGCTCTGGCTTAGTCCTTCCCTCTGGAGGTTTTCCAATATGTGTAACACCACAGCACTACAGACTGTGACTGTAGGACTCTGTGAGAGCAAACAGTCCCATGTGCGTTAAAAAAGGCATTGCTAAACAGCTCCTGTACCTTATAGATGACTCCCCCAGCAAACAGAGGTATTTGCAAGGTCAGGTGTGTGGAGTTGGTAGCTGCAAGATACCCATTGGTGAGGGCAAGGTGCCTGTTCAGGAGCTTGTTACCAAGGTACAGGTCCCAGTACTGGTGCAAGCCAAAAGTGGGCAGGGTTAGATACAGGTTTTCTTCATCACAGCCACCAACTGCTTCTGGTATTTCTGCAGGAAGAAGGTGGGGTGAAGAGTTAGCAATGAAGGAAGGTTTGAGGGTGATATTTGGCCCAGGCAGGGATTTCTGTCACAGGTGAAAAACCCAGCAGCCTGTTATGTATGTGCATGCTGGCATTGTCTGCAGGGCTTGGCTGTGTAGTGGGTATAGCAGCTCACATCTGGTGGGATGGGGAGTCCTCCTGCTTTAGCAGTGGCCTGCCAGCTTGCATCCAGGACTGATCCCTATTTCAGTAGGGCAAGCTGAGCTATGTATGTAAATATATTTTTTGATCAGCCTTCTTTGACCTGAACCAAGAGCTACTTCAAAGATAAAACAGGACAGTGAGGAGACTGTCATGTTTGTGGCATGCAAAAAGCTAAAAAATTTGAGAAAATACCAAACAGACCTCCTGCCCATTTCAGTAACCTGCTAAGTACAGCTCTTTGTAGATGATTTCTCCTTACAGAAATGCTGTCTTTGGAGATCAGAGCAATTTATTTGAGTCAGTTAAATTCTGCCCTGGATGCAGAGGCAAAATTGTGTTTGAGGACAAACTGAAACTTGTAGCAATGTCTGAAAGTTTTGCCAGTAGATGTATGTTCATGTTCTGAGGCATCTTGTTCACTGAGTTTGCAAGCCAACTTCTTTTACACACTTGCTTTATTGCTCTCAGTGTCTCGAGGGCAGACTGTCTTGCCAGTATGCAGAGGAGCTGCCATCAGTAGAGCAGCAACTTGGCTGTTACCAACAATGAGCTGTGGAGGGGTGGGGTTTTCCCCAAAGCTCTCACCCTCACTCTAATGTTCTCACTGAATTCAGTGACAGCCTGATCCATGCTGTTGATGCAAACCAGTTTATGTCAGGGGAAAGCTTACCAATATCAGCAATCACACACTCCACCTCTGCTGAATGATAATAGAGTGTCATCTCTGGACCCACGCTAAGGGTGTAGTTAACCAGGAGGGTGTATTTTGTTTCATTTCTATTCACATACTGAAAGAGAGAGAAGTGTAAGGCTGTAGCAGCTTTCAGAATAGGCAGGCATGTATATGCTGAACAACACTAATTATTCCAACACCCTCCTCTCCCCTGCAAATAGCTCAGTCTCCAAAAGCATCGCTTCAGCTGGCCTAAAACTATTCAGAAATCTGGCCTGGATTCAACAGCTCTTTCAGCCAAGCATAAATGTGGAGAATGTTTTGCCTTTTCAGAAAATAAAGACAAGTGAACATAGTGGTGGTTCCTCTGTAGCCCAGTGGTGAAAGAGCTCGTAGAGGGAGATCCAGGTCTAAATCCTTACTCTTCTTTACTCAGTGTGGGCTGAACCCAGGACAGTAAGTAATCGGTTGAATGGAAGGTATGAGGAGATGCTGTGAGAGATCCCTCTCAATATCCTCTTTGACTTCACTGAAAGTGCTCCCAAAGCAAAACCTGGTGTTCAACCTGAAAGAAATACTTCTGAATTTTTTTTGCTTGCTTTGATCCTTAATGCCATTTGCCTGTGGTTTGACTGCAGCCTGAAAACTATTTGCACAAACCCTGTGCGTTCACAATGTTATTCCATGTAACAGCATCACAGCTCTGTGTGGTTTGGTTGAAAGAGTGGTAGAGGACTTGCAGTTATACATCCTCCCACTGAAATGAGAGGCTGAAACCCCTCTGTGAGTATATACTTTTTACAAATATTTAGATTACAAATGGTCTGAAGCTTAACAAAATTACATTTAGAGTACCCTGACCCTGCCTGTAACATGCTTGCACGGGGCATGGCCTGTGCCAGCAGTCAAATGGCTCTGCACAAACAGTGGGTTCAGGAGTTACTGGATTTTGGAAACTGGTGTTTGCCAGCATTGCAATAATTGATTTATTTTTCCTAGACACTCCTGTTTCAAGGGGCAGTGTCTAACACAGATTTGGCAAACCTCTTCCTGTTGGGTGTGCACTCGGACATTAGTCATGCTGACAGGCACTTAAGAAAGTAACATTTCATCCTATCTAATTACACTTGATACTGATCTCCTAGACATCTATGGAGAGCAAGGGGGGGGCAAAAGCTTCTAATCTTAACTCAGATGAGCTCAGACTCATTGACACCTTTATGATCAAGGAACTGTTGTTGGTTAATAAAAGCTGGACCATGTTCTGCAAAGGGACTGCCCACTTCCTCCACTCTGCTGCTGAAGTGACCTGCTGTATCCTACCTCTTTTAGAACATATGGATCATCAAAAGAGACTTCCAGGATAAATTCTTTTGTTCCATTAGAAAAGGGAGTTTCATAAATGCTGAAGCCGTGGTGTTGTGCTTCCCTCAGGGTAAATGGCACATTTCCTATTGCGATTGCCACCAGAGAGACATCAGGAAGAAAGTGTCCAAATGCAACATTAAATAGCCGTTCCTCTGGCACAGTATCTGCAGGGAGAGAACATCAAATTACTGCTGATGTGGATCGAATAACGAAGACAGTTAGGGTGGCCTCCCATTCAAATTCCAGGAAACTTAGCCAGCAGCCATCTCTTTAATGGCTCTGATTAATGAGTGTTTGTGTTCTAGTCAGATCTGAAATACTCTGAGCACATGAGAATTGCTTCAAGCTGCAGGGGATTAACAACAAATACATACAACTTTATAGGAAGTGGGTTCAGTGACTTTCTAGACGTGCACTATGATGTGAAATACCTTTGCTATAAAGAAATCTAGAATCTAGTTCAGCCACATAAAATATGAAAAAAAATCATAATGTATGATAAGAGGCTCCTTTTTCTTTCTATATCACTTATCCAGAAAGCTCCAAATATGTTTAGTGCCTTAATGCATTGGAAAATATAATTTAAAAACCATGACTGCAGCACTGGGTGGCACAATGATTTCAGTACGCTCCCAAGGTGTCAAATGCAGGCAGTTTGGGGGAGAAAATACCATCAAAGAATGCTGTCCTCAGATAGTTCTTCTTCCCAGTGTGATAACTGCACATCACAACATCTTTATTCTAGGGTCCCAGCGGCTACTGGAAAAATCCGGGTGTTAACATTAAAGGAATGTTTACATTTTTATCAGCAACTTGTAAGTTAAGGCTAAAGGGTTTTTATTGGTGGTTTGTTTTGTTTATATGTTTGTTCATTGTTTTCTTGTGTGTATTTTCTGTTTTGTTTTGTTTTGTAATATGATACTTGAATCTTGACTTTGCCTAGCAAATTGGAAGTGGGAGTTGAGGACATTCTGGTGAATGTAGATTTGTGGCACAGGTCAGGTGGAGCTATGTATAGCACAGCAAAAGGTTGGTAAAAGTCAGTGAGAGGAATGACTTACTGTTGATAACAGTTGGTATTTGTGGCATGAAAGGTGTGGTGATGGATTTGATGACCGTATACTTCGTGGTCTGCCAACCTGCATCTGTCCACGTGTGCTCCAGACACAGGTCAATACTGTAAAAGACTCCATATACACCACCAGATATGGAGCTCTAGGAGGTAAAAAGTGTGATTAAGTCTTAATTCTCAGTAGCTTAATAAAGAGATGACTGAAAATGGTTACAGTTCTTACACTAGAAAGAGAAAATGGTATTCTAGTATAGCTTGGAATGGATTTTGCTAAGGGAGCTTGTTTGGTAGTTTGGCCCATTTGTCTGGTCCATGTGTGGCTCAGATACTGCTGAGATCCTTAATAATGAAGTACCAGGTTTTCAAGGGTGTCCTCATTAAGTGTAGCATGTCACCACATTTGTGGGTTTTTTTACAATCCGTGGATTACCAGTCATGTCTTTTGTTCTGTCTGATACACAAAAAGGGAACTCCTGAAGGAGATAAGTCAAAATCACACCAATGTAATTTTGAAGAAATATTGCCAACTCCTTTCTAGATATTCAAGGTCAAGCTGGTTGGACTTTTGAGCAAAATGATCTATTGAAAGATGCCCATGGCAGGGGAGTCTGGAGTAGATGATCTTTAAAGGTGCCTTTCAGCCCAAACTATTCTATTCTGTTCTACTGAACATTTTTTTTTGACATTACCTCTCTATCTGTAAATTATATATTGATGAGGAACAAACTATATTCAAAGCAGGTGACTGCACACCAACCACATGCAGGGAACCTGTCCCATGCTAAATCATGCTGTCTTTCTATGTCTGGAAATTGGCAGGGAAATTACTCCTGGAGCCAGGCCAGAATTAACCAGGACTAGTTTCATTATTTAACAACATAGACAATTGAATTCCAGTTTCCAGGAATACTTTTGCCCTTGATTTATTAGTATGTCTTATAGATTACTAACAAAAGGCCGTCTCTTGCTTCTATCATGATTTGTCATCATAAATTCTTAGTTTCTGAGTAGGTACTTTGAAAACACAGGGAAGTGGCATCTAGTTCTTCAAATATTTATTGTATCTACAAATTTTAAGCAGTAATCAATCACTTTTTGAAATTATCATGATTTGGAAACATCTGTAGAATCAGCCCTCAAATGTATTTGTGTGTGATAGGTTCGTACTAACCTCTAGCTTGCCTCCTTCTGCTCCAATAGGGATGGTTATTCTGATATGTGTCTCGTTGTGCTCCAGTGAGTAGTTCGTCTCCTCTGGATTTACTATGACTTGATCATCCACTCCCATTACAATGCTTTTAGACAGAAAGGTGGATTCCTGAACCACTAGTGTGGGGATAACTCTTGGCACAGTCCACGTTAGCGTAGTATCGGTGAAGCTGATGCCATCTGTGGAGTTAGATAGACAGTCCCAGAGGAGGAGTTACCAGTCAGTCATGTCTCTGCCTTTCCCTGATTCCCCTCACCAGGCTATCTCTACAGCTTTCACTGATGCAACACCTTGTAGGACATCAGTCAAATGATGGCTATTTTGTCACAGAGACCCTGGCACTCAAAGCAGACCTGAATCACCAGTTTCAGGTGAATCATTAATTTATTCAGAAGAACTGGCAGCCATACTCCAGATACCTGCTCTGTTGTCCTTCTGGTCCCAGGGATTACTGGAAAGAAGAATAGGGCACAGAGCAACCTGTTTGGACCTTCTTGAAATACTGGCTTCAAGGTCACGACAACTTAAAACCTTGTGCTTCCTCATCACTTGTTCACATTAATACCCTTCTGTGAGAGCCAGGTGCAGCCACCACTTCTCTGCAAAAAGCCAGGCTAGTCCTGCCTCTCCAAAGAAAAGGACTAGGTGAGTCACAAGGATGCAGAGCTGCATGCCTTGCGTAGACTTGTATGAAAGAGGAAAGCCAAGGCTGTGGGATTTTAGTCCAGGGGAGGCTGCCTTGCTCTTCTGTAGCAGTTTTCCTTGTTTCCAGTTCCCTGCATCTAATGGGGGGGTTTTGAGAAACCAGAGAAGGCATGACACTGCACTGGGAACACAAGTAATGTAGTGTCACAGCAGGGACCGTGTTTATCCGGGACCAAAGCCACAGACTCTTAGCTCATGTTGCTCTGAGGGAAGCTTGTAAACCTCTTCTCTTAGAGAGAATAGGAGGACTGTGTTTTCTACTAACTCCTTAGGTGGTTATTTTTATCCTTAGGTGGTGTTGAAGAAGGAAGAGATCCTTACCAACAGGACAGGAGACAGTTGTGTCAATCAGCAAGAGCAGCCATCGCTGCCTGTACATGGAAGTGGAAGTGACCATGTTCATATTTACACCACTGACCTGTTTGAGCCCAGACAGAAAAAGAGAGCTGATGTTCTGGAGGGGCAGTGGGAACAGCAGAGCTTTGTTTCTGGCTGGGATCAACAACTCACCACGCTGACATCAGACTCGTTGCTGTGGTAAGGCGCTCGCAGGTACACTCGGGACAGGGTGTTATTGAAGCTGTAGCCCAGTTTTACTGCATCACTTACTGTTATTCTCTTTCTCCCTGATGGAGAAACAAACACCAGTTGCCATTGCTGGTATGCAACATTTTGAGTCTGCAAGAGAAAGGTGAGCTACATCAGTTCTAGGTCTACCAATGACTCTTAGAAAGCTATGATATTGTAGCACCTATTTTCCTGTTAGAAATGAGAGTAACTGGAATGATACTGGACACTACTAGTTCATCTCAGGCAAGAAATACCCTTGAGATATATATATATATATATATGTATATGTATGTATATGTATATATATATGTATGTGTAAAGATAAGGAATTCTAGAGCTCTTTAAGGCATCTTTAGAGATAGTCTTCTAGCAGCCCTGGAAGAAATGTAGACAGGTGGCCTTGAACAAATGCACTGTGGACAAAATACCTGTTCTGTTAAGAAACTGATTGTCTTCATGTCTGTTGATTGCTGGAGCAGCCCAGAGGCCAAATGACAGACTACCTTTTATAGTGTGTAGCCATACTGTGTCAAAAGATGAGAGCAATGACTGTACTGGCCTTGAACAGAGTCCCCTGAAACGATGGCCATATGGGAGCACAGTCAAAAGGAAAATAGGCATAAGGAGCAAGTAAGACATGAAAAAAATGGGACAAGCATATATATTTCACAGAATCACAGAATGGTTAAAGCTGGAAGGAACCACTGGAGGCCATCTAGTCCAACCTCCCTGATTGAGCAGGGTCCCCATGAGCATGTTACTCAGGATTGTGTCCAGGCAGCTTTTGAATATCTTCAGAGGAGACTCCACACCTTCTCTGGGCGATCTGTTCAATTCTTCCTCATGTTCAGGTGGAACTTCCAGTGGATCAGTTTCTGTCTGCTGTCTCTTGTCCTACTGCTGGGCACCACTGAGGAGAACCTGGCTTCATCCTCTTGACACCCCTCCTTCAGATGCTTGTGTACATTGGTAAGATCCTCTCCTAGTCTTCCCCAGACTAAACAGGCCCAACTCCCTCAGCTTTTCCTCATAAGAGAGATGCTCCAGTCACCATTTCCCACTCATTCTTTCCAGCCTCAAATATTTTTCATCTCAGTGACTCCTGAGCTGTCTGTAGCTTCTTTGTATTTTGTATGTCTTATTGGGCTTACTCTCTTCAGTCAACTTTTCCAGACTCTCCTTGGGATCAAGTAAGATTTTAGCAGCCATAACATCTTTTGGTGATGAGTTTGACAGTTTCACTACCCATTGTGTGAAGAACCACCTACCTTTGTTTGTCTTGAACTCAGTTTCTACTAATGGAACAAGCATATGACTCTGTTCTCCCACCTAAATGTCTTTTTGCAGTCTAGAGGTCTAAAAATACTTGAGAGGTTTTCAGTACTTGATGGCAAATTTGTCATCTCCGTTTTTTTTCAGAGCTGGAGCTATGCCCCAAGAATGACTCATAAGAGTAGAGAGAAGAGGCAGGCTAGGAACTGTTAGGAAAGACTCCCCTTCATACCTCTGGCAGTGCTGACATCCATGCTACGGTGTAGTCATTTGAAACAGCCGGGACATCAGTCTTCACTGACACCTGGGGACACAGGAGATTCTTTGGGAGCAATGGGAGCAAAGAGATCGTCAGTATTATTACAGGCATGGGGAGCAGTGTCTGTCAGGATTTAGCAGTTTGCATTCCCTGGAGGTAATTAATGTTTCCATGGAGGTTCTTGATGGCAGTAATTTATGTGGCCTTAAAATGAAAGTTAAAACCATGGCATTTATAGTGGTGGGAATACTTTGTGTATAACCAGGTAAACCTAAAGTCCTGCTTCATATCTGGTAAGCTGTAAACTAGATTCTGCTCCGGAGACTTTCAGGGACATCTGGGTCTCTCCAGTGGAGATACTGGAAAGCAGGTTATTGGCACTAACAGGACTGGTTCCCTCTTCCCATGCAGGCTGAACACCTGAAAATGCAGGATCCCTAAGTACCTAAGGTAGGTGCCGTGGTGTAAATCTTGCCCACATGTGCTGCAGAGTGAGGCAAGGACAGAGGACATAGTCAGAGGACACCGAGTTTGGAGTGAATGTTTGCCTCAGACATCTGTACCATGGTTTAAGTGTGTTACAACACCCAGACGTGACTGCACAGCCTCGAGTTCTAACAGGAGAAGTATGTTTTCTTTGTCCTGCTTCTTGTAGGCGTGCACAGCAAGCAATGAAGTTTGGTTTGTTCACTGCCTCATTTCTACACTGGTGTGTAGGTGATGGCAGCAGGCTGGACCTGTACCACTTGGCAGGAGGCAGGTCCTGTCTCACAGTCATGTCCTGTGAGTTGTGTGATGCAGCAAAGATGCAGCTCTTCAAACTCTAGGTTTTATTATGTCAGGTATGAAGATGACATTCTCACAGATGCTGCAGGACTTTATGACAAAAAGGTACTCTCATGAGCTTAAGAGCTTGGCCTTAAGCCTCTCTGTTGATTTGCTTGCAGAGTCTTGCCTTACTTCATCTGTACAGTTAACCAAGTTTCACTGCATCCAAAATATCTATGGCATGTAAATGTGTTACTAATCAGATCTGCAGTTACACACTCTGCTAAATATCAGCAAGTTGCTTTTATGCCTGGTACATGGGGTACAATCAACTTCTGAAAGGAATTTGGGGAGGTTGTTGTGCCTGGCAGGGAGCTTGGATGTAGCCTCAGCTTTAGTGGGAAAGTTTTTACCTCCATATAATTTTCTTCGCACACAATTTCTCTTGAAGCCCAGGAAGTGTAGGAGCAGTACATAGGGTAGGTGTAGGTGACAGCTGCCCTCATGCTTGAAAATGAGGAGACCTTGATGTTCACAGTCAGTGAAAACAGCTCATCTGCCTGGGAAGAAAAACAGGCAATTCAGCAGATGGTGTGGAAGGTTCCAGGAGTGGCTGCATGGGACCATCCAGCCCAGTGTCCTGTTTCTGACAGTTTTATAATGATGAGAACAGGTTGAGAGTTGTAGTGACAGGTCCTCCAACAAACCACTCTGTCTTAAATGGTTTATGTGCAGGGTCTTTTGGAGCCAAGGGCACTGCCTCAGCACTCACAGCCTTTGCCTCAGACCCCATCTCAGCACTATTTTTGCCACGCTATAAAGGAACAGCTGGTCAAGGGAAGATCTGACCTACCTTACTATGAGGATCATGTCTCTCCCATTTGTGACTCTGTGTGTCTCCACATGGAGAGAAAGTACTGGAACTTTTGTTTTGGTGTAAGTAGTTCAGATCCATCCTACAAATGCTGTTTAGTGTCTAACACTAGACTAACTCCGGTAAAAAATCCTTTTGGTTCTTCAGCTCCCCAGGAGCCACACACAAAGCCATGGACTGTCCTTCTATCTGACATATATGTGTATTTTTCTACAGAAGAAGGCAAAACCTTTACAGAGAAATTTCCAGCCTGGAAATCCAAGTCATTGCACAGGACACTGTACACCCCCATTCTTGTTAGCTAACCTCTGCCTATAAAGTTTTACCGTATTTTTTCTGTGGGGCTTCCAGGACCAAGCAGACTAAACATGGACAAGCAATGAAGTTTCTGCTCTGATTTTTTCTGGTTTTGAGTACATTTCATCTCAACTAACATTTAGAAATTGGAAATCCAGGCTACACTTTTACATGTATTTTTGGAAGGGGTGAATCACCTTCCGGAGATGCCTGCTTCTCTCCACTGACTATTGTGGAAGAGCAAACAACTAGTTTAGACTAGACATTATCTTTTAGATGGCTAAAGTTACGTGAGGCAAATCTGGGTCTAATAGACATGTGTGATCTACGTTCCTAGGCATGTGTTAACAGGCATATTACCATACAAATTAAGCCAGGAAATGATCTGCCAGAATCACACTGCAAACATTGCTTTTTCAAGCAGATGCCTACTTCTTTCCAGAGAGGCTTTCAAGAAACTCTCTGGCAAATCAGCAGCTACAAGGATATGCTTGAGAACTGGCAGCTACTCAGCAGCATTAGGATAAGTGTCATTCCATGGAGAGAGGAAATCCCATGTCAGTCACACTGAACAAACCTCAGAGCAGAGAGCCATTACCTATTCATTTCTACACTACGCTACCAACACTAGTTCCTTGAGTTGAGTATTCTCAAAACATGCCATTAGAATGCCATATACTATCTCAGTCTTGTATTTCTGGAGAAGATGTACTGCCTGAGCTGTTTCCAACCCCGTGTCTGGGCCTTACCTCGTTGGCCACGTGACAGCCGAGCACTGAAGCGCGGAAGACGGGATTGCCCCACACGTCTTCTGACAGGACATAGCCACAGCGAGATGCTAGGTCCTCATCCAGCAGAACAGGGCCAGAATAAGGATCTACAGAAAAAGGGAAAGATATGTGGGGGTGTAAAGCTCAAGGCAAGTCCTGGGGCAGAGTGGTGCTGAGGCCCTCTCACACAGCTCTTCTCCATGTGGGCTGGGTGCTCTCCAGCGACATGTGCTGTTAAGGAGCTGGTGACACTGTGCTGGCATGTGTAGGAGTGCATGAGACAATCTGGCATGACTCAAGCTCCCACACATAATGTGCACTTCAGTGCCTGTTTCCTTGCATCCAGAAACTTGTGCCATTGCCACTTTGAAGTGCTGTTATGGAGAGTTTCTCTGAAGTGTCACCTACATTTCTCCCTCCCTGATTTTTTTCTCTAGAAAAGAGTTATGGGCTATTAAGCCCATCAGTTTCTAAAAATCATCAAGTTGTGATAATCTGCTGCTCACTCTGCTCAAAGGATGTGGTCACAGACCTGTTTTGGGTGGGCACTTCCACATATTGATCAGGTTTGCTGCTCCTCTCTGCGGGCTGTGAAGCCTATGGAGGTGCCAAGTAAGAGGCATGATGGGCTGGCTGTGCTCAGCTCTTGATGATGGTAAGTTAATAACATCATATTTTGTTAATTATCTGCCCTCTGATTAAGGAACTATTTTAGTCTTGGGTAAGACACAAGAATCTGTACAAATAGATAGGGTTTAACTAGCTGCCACTGCAATTTCTAGATTTGTCTGTCATGTCTGTATGTCAGACAGTTCTAGAACTGCTGTTTCAGTATATGTATGGCTGCAGCCAGGATAGGCTCAGAAGATAAGTGGGAACGATTTTGGAAGAAGAAGGAAAAGCTTTTATGAGACCAACTGATAGAGCTGGAAGAAACAAACAGCATTTTGTGCCTGAAGGCTGGTCTGTTTTTTCCAGCAGTATCGGTTACTCTCATAAATGCTATCCCTTCTGCCCACACCCTTTCCGTACTTGATTTTTTCAGTTCTGCCTCCAAATAAAATGAAAAAAACCATAACCCAGAAAAAAAGTGCACTGATCTCAAGAGAAATTAATTAGATTTGGGGTGAAATCACATTCTTTTTACAATCTCATGTGAACATTTTCTGGTTTTCATTTTGGTTCCGAAGATTTTTGTTTTCCTCACAAAATGGAACCCCTTTGTCCAATCTGAATTACGGTATTTAAATGCCATTGTGGTGTTAAATAAAAAGGAAATTTAAAAAACCTCCAAAGTCCTTTGACTGCTGCAGCACTCACTCAGCACTCACTGAGAGTGTGTTTTCTGGGTATTACCCAGCCTACACTGCTGTTGTCATTATGCTGTTCAGGACACATCCAATCTGCAATGTCGCCTTTGTTTTCCTTGCTAGACACGTGTAAGGGCTCAGCAGAGGAAAGAATGAAAGGCAAACATCAACCCTCCCTCCTCAGACCATCCTTTCTCCTCTCCCAGCACTGTAGTTGCATGGGGCATGTGGCTATAGTCACCAGCTTTACTCCTCTGTAAGGTAGTGGCCAAACTGAGGTGGGAGAGGCTGGCTCATGGTGACAAGGATGTCCTGCAGGTTCCTTGGGGTAAGTTACCAATTATCAATAGATGGCAGCAGCATCCAGATCACAGACTCTGTGATCACTTAGGTGATTCCCCAGCCTTCATGTTATTCGAGGCTGCCACTTGTAACTCACCATAAATTTCCAGCTGGAAGAACTTTCCCTGGAGCAAGAGTTTATTCAGTTTCATCCAAAAAATTCTGGAGCGGCAGCTGCTCTCTACAAAACCTGGTAGGAGCACATACAGAGCTTTTGAGTCAGTGGGACTGGAGGGCAGAGAAGAGACACATTGTGTTATGAGCAAAATAACCGAGTTGTCATCCCTGCCTCTCTCCCCACTCTGCTTTTATCGTGTTTCACCAACCTGGGGGAGCCATCCGCCTCCCTTGTCCCAGCCAGAACAGCAAGAAAAACAGCCAGATCCTGCAGTATAAGCACATGAACTAATAATAGGGAGAACAGAGAGAAAAAATAAAAGATCAAAATGGAAAATTAAGGAGGTGGAAACCAAAGCATTGTTACCTGCACAGCAAGTGACCCACAGCCTCCATCCGTCCCCAGAGACCTGTGCATGGGCAGCAAAGTCCTCCTCCCTGTGAAGTAAAGCAGACCCAGGTGTGCAGATGGAACTTGCTCAGACCCAGGAGGAGGAGTACAGGTTACCTTTTACAGATTGTGCTGTCTTCTCCAAACCTTGTGTGTGGACCAGGAGAGGCCAGTGGCTTCTGTTGTGGAAGGACACCTGGGCGGAATCCTGCAGTGCCCTCCAAGGTTATCAGAGCTCGCTCGCAGCAGTGGGAGGCAGTTCCCTTTCTCTGGGAGGGCACAGCACCCTCCTGCCAGATATTTGCAAGGTCAGAGGCTGCTGCTGAGCCTAATTGTAATGAGTACAGCAGAGGGTGCTTGGTGCTTTCCATCAACCCCTGGGAAGTACCCTCATTCCTTACCCAGTTGGGTAGCTCTGGCTTCAGGTCCTTAGAACACATGAAACATTTCCCCAGAGGTATTTTAATTGGGTCTACACAGGAAATACATTTTTGTTTCTGTGAAATGTCCCAGTGACCCAGCCATGCCAGAGATAACAGCAGTACTTTGGCAGCTGCACGTTTTACTTTTGTGGATCCAGTTAGGTTGCCCTTTGATTTATTTGATTATCAGAGAGTGTTTTGCTGAAAACATCTTGTTTTCAGAAGTGCTGCGATATCTCTGTGTCAGTCAGACCATGTGCAGGTCTGTAAATGGCCAAGCATATTTCCTGGGAAAGTCTTTGCTCCTGACAGGAGTTGTTTCTCTGGGACTGCAAGTGACCCAGGAAAGAAAGGCTGAGAGGTTTGGTGAGGTAAAAATACAGCTTGTGTGGCATGGATGAGCCACGGCCCGGTAAGGAGTACAGGAGACTTAGGTTGACATTTTAGCCATTTCAACTCAGGGGTCAATTTCCTTTTTGTCCCCATTTTGGGCCATTGCCCAAACGTTCTTGCCTTACTTTCATTCACAGGCATGAGCAGAGCTGTGCTGTAGAACTGAGATTGCATTTGCAGCTCACTTCACACCATTGTAGGATAAACAAAAGCCAGCAGACACATGCCCTCCCAGGACACAGTGCAATCAGTGTGATTTCTTCCCCTCTCAGAGGACCTGTGTAGTAACAGCAGACCCCCTACCACTGCCCGGCCAGACATGCTCACTTTGCACAGCAGGGAACAGTGGCACACATTGTGTGAGTGCTCTGGAGCGAAGCCCCGGGGCTTTAGCAATCTCCTAATTAATGTCCTTTGGCCACAAGACCCTTTCTCATTCAGTGGGAACTGAAGTCCAGCTTCTGCAACAACTTCTCATGAGCCCACGCAGGACTCGCTGCATGATCCTGGCCGGTGTTAACTCTGCGTCCGAGTGACTCTTCATTGAATCCAGCTGGGGCTGGAATTCTGCTGGAAATGGCCATACTCAGATACCACAATGATGAGTGTGGTGTAACAATGAGATTTTGAATTTTGAGTGAGAACTTCAGTGTATTTGGACAGCAAACAGTTCCAATTTTGATAAGGCACTTCCAAGAGTCATGTAGCATCTCCCCAAGATACTGTGAGTCAAGGTCTGAGGGAGCCATGTTTGAGAGAACGTGATCGCAATTTATTAATTAGCAGTCAACTGTCAGGGCAGGTACACAGCTGCAATTAGCTGCCACGAGCACTGAGAAAATTTCTGCATCTTTGGACAACTCAGACCATTGTGATTACAGTGTTTCTGGCATTAATTGTGGTTCTAAATGTGACAGAAGTGACCTTGGATGTGACATAGAAATTGTGGTCACTGTGCGATAGCCAGTTCTTGGCCTCACTGTCAACAAAGCAAAGCAAAGCATGTCCAGGTCAAACGCTTTTGGCTTCCAAGGATGGCTTAAGTGCTGTGGAAAGCATTGTTAGCACTGGGCGTCTGGAAGCATCAGCTGCTTGTGGTCCCTAAAGTTCCTCTGGTACTCATTATAAAGGTAGGGAGAATAAGCCTGTGTGTTCCAGGTTATTATATTTGTCTACTCGGTTTTCCTCGCTGTTTTGGCTGCAAAAGAGCACCCATCTTAATGTTCTTGCAGGGTAATAAACAGCTGCTGCATTTCAGCGTTGAGGTGATGGCATTCTGCGGTGGATGATTCATGGCTTGGGTTCTTTTGAGCTGAAAGGTACTGTTTGAATGTAATGTTTTGGTTTCTCTTTTTTTCCTGCATGGGTCTGGACCTGGGCTTTGTATTATATAACGTGATTGAAGATTTAAAACCGGCCACTTGGAGCAGCACCTCTCCCAGTGAGGCTTGCTTTCAGTGGTGGAAAAAGGCTCCAGCCCTTTGAGTCATGGTGTTTGTGCTGTTGTTCTGTGGCACTGAAATCCCCAGGTTAGCTGAATACTACAGAAAAAGATTTTTGAATTTCTTTGTCCCAGGTCTTTTAATGATAACTTTATTTCTACAACTGGTTAAAGTCCAAAGATATTTTTGGTGGGTTTTTTTCCTCTGGGTCCTGCGTGTTGATCTGAAGTAAGCCTCATAGTTTGATACTTAGTCTGAGTGTGGGATAGAGTAATATGACACCGATTATTGGACAAAAAAATAACTAGTGAGCAATGGGAGAGGGAACGGGGCAAAGTCTTGTTTTAATGTATCAGAAGCAGATTCAGAGAATCATAAAATCACAGAATGGTTTGGGTTGGAAGTAACCTTAAAGATCATCTTGTTCCAACCCCCCTGCCATGGGCAGGGACACCTTTCCCTGGATAAAGTTGCTCAGGGCTCCATCCAACTTGGCCTTGAACAATTCCAGGGATGGGGCATCCACAGCTTCTCTGAGCAACAGTCTTTGCTTATATAGAATCTTTGCTTATACCTATGGGTTGGGAAAAGCCAATATAATAAGGTATCTCTGCCCTCCTTGTCCTCTTGCAACTGCAAGACTGGCAAACCTGAAATGGAGGTAGAAATATTGTTATGTCAGTGTTTCTAAATCTAGAAGTAGCTGCCCAAGAAGGTGAGTTAAGATGTGGCTTCAACTAGAGACAGCCTCTAGAAAGTCTTTGAGGAGATGCTAGAAGAGATGCTTCCCCATGGGAAGAGATATGTCTTGCAATAAGCTGAGAATTAGATAACCAGGTTGTGGGTTCAGAAGGTGAGAAACGGGAGTGGTGTTAAGCTTTATCTCTGAGAAGTGTTTTCTCAGGGCGTCTGTGAGACAGGTGCAAGTGGCCTCCACCTGCAGGGTAACATTGTTGTTCTGGAATGAGCTTGGTCACCTTGGCACAGTTGTAAGCTTGAGCTCTGCTCCCATCCACATGCACCAGGAGCCTGTAAATGCATTCAAAAGGCTCTTGAATTCCCAGGGTAAAATACCATCTAAAGATAGTTCTGGTTGAACTTCATACCATGGCACAAGATAACCTCACTGATGCCACTGGTCTGTCTGTCTTCATATGCACATGTCATGTTTCAGAGGGTTGAGGCCTTACTGTTCTGTGCAGATGGTGCAGGGGAAAATATACCTGTAAGGAACAACTACAGAAAAATCAGCTCAAAGAGGCAATTTCTTCCTATCCCCATGAGCAAGTAGTTGGCTTATGCTCTGGACTGTGAGAGTTTACATTCCTCATCTGTTATTATTAAAATATCATAATTATTATTATTATTATTGTCTGTATAATGTGTGTTTAGAAATTGTCTTTGTGTTTATGCCATTTTTATCTTTAAAACATGCCACACTCAAATGCATGTGAATTCCAAAAAGCAACAGTTGCTATCACTGCATGCCACTAAATCATTAAAGTGGTGGAAAAAGCACAAATAAGCAGACCTGTACCTTGATGGGCTTTTAATTTTTTTTTAAACATGCAATTGGTGTTAATTTCTCAGTGTCTGTAATGTTTGTGTTCACTATAACTGAACAATAGAACTTTGTTTTTGTTCTTTGTGTAAATTAAAAACATCTGTTCCCTTTATACGAAAAGTTGTTTTTTAAAAGAAACTGGTCTGATCTAACTAAATACCAATGCTGTGTCCACAATGAGTTACTATTAATATTTGGGAAAGGCAACCATCCAAAGCAAGTGTAATGTCAAATCACTGGCGGGAGTGCATATTTATTGCTCGAAGTGACAGATAAAAATGCAGAGGTTACAAAAACAAAATTCTTACAGATGACTAATGATGCATATATATGCCCCCAGTGCCCCATCACCACATTTACAATTGGCAGGGTGTTCTCCACTGCCTCCTGCTCCCCAGGATTAATCATCAAGAGACTGGTAGCTTGGCACCCTCCGTGGAGGAGCGACGCTGCTCCCACCTTCCCTCCAGCAGACCCTGCATGGAGTGACCTTTGGGGCATACTGGAATCTGATCCATCTATTTAATTTGTCTGACTTTTCCCCCACCTCTCTCTGGTATTTGACTGCATGGGTTTATTTTCTGCTGAAGGCACACGACTTTTTTCTGTGCAGGTGGAGGAGGTGGACCATGCACTGCATGTTTCTGTAGTGCCTGTGACACCAGCACCGTGGTGGTCTTCAGAGCTGTCTGTTAAGTCCTGGTATGAAGGAGTTGGAATCCCAAGACTGGACTGTCATCTTTCTCATGAGGAGCAGTCCTGCATTTAGCAGGACTGAAGTAGCTATTTAGGAGGTTATTTAAAAAACAAAACAAAACAAACCAAACCACTATTTGTCATGATCTGCAGTAGCAGAACTGGGATCTGAGAGGTTCAGCACTTGCCTGCCCAGGTGACTGTGGAGCCCTGTTACTAATGTATTTGAACATCTCAGAGATGATCAAGTTGTCCTCACAGGCAGGTATCTTCAGAAGGAAATACATCTAATTAACATTTCTTGACGAAGGGCCTGATTCAAGAAAACATCTCTATTGAGTGCAGTAGTTAAGCCCTTGCTTAAATCTCATTTATTTCAGTAAGATTTAAACACAAATAAATCTTTCCCAGACCCTGGGCATGCCAAGCTCAGACCTGTGTCTCCCCTTGCTGCTACCTCTGGTGTCCTGTGCTAAGGATGACATGCCTTTCACTGTCAGGAACCAAGAAAAAAGGTTGATTATATTAAAGAATTAGATATTTTGTTGATATGCTTATTGCAGTCAGTTCCACAACAGGTATTGACCTATTATCAGCATAATTTCCTGGCTACCCCTCAAGGGGACATATATATGTCCTTCCCCTCTCCTCTTCTCCTGTAGAGGAGCCCTGTGCTCCTTTCCTTCTCTTACCCTTTTCCCTGACTACCCCTAATACCTGTACTATTAATCTCCATCTCTTTCTACAGCATCTCTGCTCTCTCTGCCACGCACTGTGGCATCCCCCATCCTGCTCCCCACATGTACCTGCACCAGTGGGCAGCCCTCTCCCATGGAGCTGTCATCAGCCTGTTGGAGGTATTTCACCTCCCTAGACACCCACAGCTGCCTCCAGGATCCAGCTGAGCACAGAACTTGCTGAGTCACATTTTCACCACAAAGCCACTCATGTGCTTCCCCAGACTCACACAGTTATAGGCATAGCCTGGCCAGAGAGGAGCAGACAGATTTCACCCTGAAGCACATTCAGGAATGCTGGCAAGAAGTTGCTTTTATTTCCTATCTCGGGTTACCACAACGTGGGTTAGGACTACAGAAGCTTGAAATCACTGGCAAGCTAATGCTGTGCATCTGTCTAAGATGATGGCCAGCATGGACAACCATGGGCTTCAGCCCATGACCAGTGTGAAGCACTTTGTTCCTTGCTGAGCAGCTGTCATTAACAGTGATCTGTGAGGTTTCTTCCTGATTTCACTCAGTGGCTTGCATGGCTGCTCTCTTCTGTGTGAGTTCTCCACGCTTGCCTATGTGGCTGTGGAGGTAATCTACTGCCTGGCCTCACCGGATAATTCTTCTTGTCATGTTGCTGTCAGGGGGGGTGAATGCTGTTTCCATCAGTTTGATGAGCTGCAGCCCCCCTCATCCCCTTGGGGATGTAAAACCTGTAACATGGGAACAGTACTTGCTGCCAGGGACCCTTGTAAGGGATTAGTAGGGAATCCTACTAATTAGTTGCTGGGTAACTCGAGAGTATCTATAACTCACCGGCTCAGCCTCCCTGTGAGTAGAGGTCTATTTGGGAAGATGATCTATGAGGTCACTGCTTCATATCACTGGTACCTTATGGCTCTTTCTACTGTCAGAAACCGATGAATTAAATTAGTGCTGCACTACAGGAACTGAGTCTTTGTGTTCTGTGGGACCTGTCAGACTTCCCCACCTCTCAGTAGGTGCTCATGGCCCACAGTGAAGGGGAGAGCAAGGTGCAGTGTCCTTTTGTTCTCTTGAGGGAAACAATTTTGATGCCGATGTAGTGCACGATGCTGCTATCACCTGCAGACATAATATTTTTTTGGTGTGGGGGTGGAACAACAGCCTACCCGTCTGGATGTCTTTGCAGAAGCAGTGTTCAGAGCGGTAGTCGCCCAGCCGCTCCCAAAGCCCTACACGTCGCTGGCCCCGCGGCTTTTAGCGCCGGTTCCCATTAGGTGTCTCCCTTCCCCTCCGCACGGAGAGCGCGGTCCGTGCGGGCGGCAGCGGGGATCGTCCCCCCAGCGCCGCTCCGGGACGGCGCACCGGGATCGGGCACCGCAGCCCGCCGCGGTCAGCTTCTGGCTCAGAGCACATGGATGGATGTTGTGCCGGGATGTTTGCCCAGGAAATTTCCTTGGCAAGGGAAGGGAGCTGGATCCTGCCACCGGCACCGCTGTCAGAGCAGTGTGTCCCCCTTTTCCAGCCTCCCAGGGGCTGCACAATGATCCTTGGGGCTCCTATTCCCTGCCTGCTCGGGGCAGACAGCATCCCTGCTCGGGATAGGTGTGTCTGCAGGCAGGGACAAACAGCGCTGAGTGTCACAGAATCACAGAATGGTTTGGGTTGGAAGGGATCTTTAAGATCATCCTGTTCCAAGCCCCTGCCATGGGCCAGGACACCTTCCACTAGACCAGGTTGCCCAAAGCCCCATCTAATCTTGAACACCTCCAGGGTTGGGGCATCCACAGCTCCTCTGCACAACCTGTTCCAGTGCCTTACCACCCTCACAATAAAGAATTTCTTCCTAATATCTAATCTAAATCTCTCCTCTTTCAGTTTAAAACCATTCTGTCTTGCCCTATCACTATCTGCCAGTGGAAAAAGTTGCTTTCCCTCTTTTTATAAGTAGTTCAAGTTTCCCCTTTAGGTACTGGAAGGCTACTAGGAGGTCTCTTTCTGTTTGGAGACATTCCTGCTTAGAGGCCTCCCCCGAGCCTTCTCTGCTCCAGGTCTCTTAGCCTGTCTCCACAGGAGAGGTACTCTAGCTCTCTCATCACCTTTGTGGCCCCCTCTGGACCCTCTCTAACACATGCACATCCTTCTTGTGCTGGGGACCCCAGAGCTGGATGCAGCACTGCAGGTGAGGTCTCATGAGACCAGAATCATGGGGCAGAATCCCTTCCCTCAACCTGGAGCCCACAATGCTTTGGATGCAGCCCAGGACATGATTTGCTTTCTGGGCTGCAAGGGCACTCTTGTGTCATGTCCATCTTTTTGTCCAGCAGAAGCCCCACAGACACAGAGCTGTATCTATGTTGTATCCATACAACTTACTTTGTGGCTTCATTCAACACACCTACATGGAGTTTCAGGCTGAACCCAGAGTTCCTGGTGTCAGGAAAGCAGGCCAGTAAGGTGGAGGGAGGCTTAGAGAAGGGCTGTTGCCTAGTCACAGGTGCTATGTGCTGTCCCTGTTTGGGATGTTCCCCTGTGTTACCAATGTGTGAAGAAAACACATGCAAAGAAGGATGCATGATAGCAAGCCATGCACAAATGTGCCTGGCCCCCTCCCTGAATCCTAATGTGAAATGATGGCAATGATCCGGAGACTTTATGTGGTGAGAAAAAGTCCCTTTTTGGCAATGGGGTGGCTGGGAGGCTTTTGCCTCTCTTTCTGCAGATGATTCCTGATCCTACCTCTGCTTTAATCAGTTTGGCTCCTGTGTAGCCTGTGTGTCATCCCAGGGAGCTGTCTAAAATTATTCAAGTTTTGTGCATCTTGACACTGGACGTGAATTTCTGCTGATCCAATATTATTTGGTGCTCAAAATACAGCAGGTTGTGAATATACCTGCATGCTGCAGCCTTCACAGAGATCATCCAGTCACTACCATGGCTTGCTCCTCATCTGAAATCACCTTGCAAGGGGATTTTTGCGGCACTAAAAGTTTTATAGCTGATTGCATATTTTATTCTTAATTCACATGCAACACTGAAGTGGCACCACTGGCACACTTGCAGCATACGAGTTTAGGTTATCTTGTCACCATTTTGTAGAAAGAAGGACTTAAGCTTGAGCCTAAAACATTATGCCAAGATTTAGATGCCGGAGAGGAATGTCTTTACAGAAGTATTATTTAAAATTTTATTTTGATTTAAATTTATTTATTAATTCTGGGCATGAGCTCCTCTTGCTGGCAGTGATGTTAGTTCAGCTGTCTCACAAGCAGAGTTTTGCCCCAGATGCAGCTGCATCTACAATCTTTGGTATAGGCTGACTTATTTAAACAACATGTAGCATCTGGTCTCTGTGGCTTGGGCCACTTACTGAAGGTCACATAGCAGAGACTGGGAAACAGCCCAGCTCTCCTGCCTCTGATCTCTCTGCTCGAATTTTTGCAATGCCTCCTCAACCACAGAGCAACACTAATGTCCACAGGCAAGAGAGGTGATGTAGCCAAACTTGGGAGATGTGGAATAAAAAGGTGGCTGAAAATCTGTCTGGGTTGGAGGAGAGTGGTTAGTGAGCTGGGGTCTGGCTGGTGGTCAGTGCTGAGTGGTGTCTCTCAGCTGTGGTACTGGGATGGATGGTGTCAAACACCTTCACCACTGCCCCAGGTGATGCTGGCAGGCACCTCCATGGATAATGCCAACTGATCGGAGCACTGAGCATGCTGGAGGTTTCACTGCTATCCAGAGAGACATGACAAGCTGGGGAAAGTGGCCTCAGAAAACTCAACAAAAAAGAATGTGAGGTTCTGAACCTGGGATGGAGCAACCCCATGCACCACTGCTGGCTGGGGAGTGACTGAGTGCTGGGAAGAGCTTTGCAACAAAGGACGTAGGTAGGGATCCTGGTGGACACCAAATGGGACAGAACTCCCCAATGGGCTGCTGTGCCAGCGAGGCTAATGTGCCCTAGGCTGTATTAGCCAAAGCATAGCCAGCAGGCTGAGGGAACTGGTGATTCCTTGAGATAGGAGGAGAGGTCAAGACATCTGGGTCCTCTCAGCATGAGGAGCGTCTACTCACTGTTGTGTCCAGCTGCCTAAAGGAGGGCTGCAGAGAAGATAGAACTGAACTCTTCTCAGATGTTCATAGCAAAAGGACAGAAGGCAATAATCACAATCTGCAGGAAGGGAAATCCTGACTGAATATAAGGAAAAAGCATTCACAATCAGTGGTTAACCACTGGCATGATTGCCCAGAGAGGCTGTGCAGTCTCCATCCTTGAAGATTTTCAAAATATGACTGAACAAAGCCCAGAGCAATCTGAAGTAATTTTGAAGTTCTGAGTACAAGTTTTGACCAGATGACTTCCAGAGGTCTCTTCCAACCTAATTTATTCCATGACTTTGCAATAGCTGAATACCTTCAGCATAATTCCTGTTGTATTCCTGGGTGAACCGAATAGAACCTTTTGTCAGTATTGTTTTCACAGGCACACCTTTCATAACCACCACATATATCACAAAAGAGAAAAAATAAGTGCAACACTGAGAGGAAAATTGAAGCAAAGCAATGATCAAAAGCTACACAAAACATCCAGTGTTTCAAAGCTGCTGGTTGCTGCTAGTGTTGGCATGAGAGGAAATATAAAGTGGATTAAATGCAAGGACAAACAATCTGAGGCATTCTGCTAGCAGATTCTCCTGTCATCCTCCTACCTCCCAACATGACAGTGATCCAAGCTGTGCAGAGTCTTGGATGAGCCTCCAAGCGCTGAATCACTTTTACTCCCCTCCCTTCCCTGCAATGATCATGGACATAAAACAGACGTGGCTGAGAGAGACTAGGGCCCAGTTTATAAAAGGAAAGTCACTTTTCAGCACAGCCTACATGAAAAAGGATTGTTTGGTTTTACCACTTAACAAACCCCCCAGTGGCCTGATGAGGAACATACTTCTTAAGCTGAGCGTCCTTCCTCAGGCTAGAGGAAGGTGGGTTTAGCAAGCTCTACTTGCTGCCAAAAGGTAATGGTACCCTTGAGATGCGATCTGTCCCCGTGGCCCCAGTCATATTTTAGAATGAAGGAGATGCAAAGAAGTGACAAACATATCTTTTTACTGCCAGAAAAGTGCATCGATAGTATAATTTCTACATGGCACAAAACCTTTTGTATTTGAAGAATATTAAGGCTCAAAAATGAAACTCCCCTTGATGTAATAGCAATTCAGAGAAATTTTTTGAGGAGTTTGGGAATATCGTCTCTTCTGGTGTGAACCCACATGAAGCCGTAGTAGGTCAGTTCCCTTGGCAAGGGAGAAATCACTATAATGACTGGCCATGTTCCCCCCTGTTCCTTGAATTTGGGCAGCTTCAGGCAATGGCAGGCAGTTGGCAGCTTCCTGGGTAGCAAGAACAGTTTCAAGCAGCAATTACAATCATTTGTCTCTCCTCTCACTGAAAGCAACTGAACTGCTTCTGCCTCCTGCCTCTCTCTTTTGAAAGCCTTTGGCCTTTGCTTGGGCATCACCATTTTGAAGTCCTGCTCATTACACACATGCCAAGTAATCCCTCTTGAAAAAGCCAGGTCCATTGACTTCAGAAGGACTGCTCGTGTACTTCAACCTCTGTGTGTTTACAAACCAAGGTTTTACCTTGGGTTACCACCACAGAGATTGATGGGAGATCTGCTCAGAGGGTAAAAAAAATAATGGAGTGTATGTCTAGCAGGATTTCATTCCAAGCTTAAATTATATAAACACTCCTATAATAAGCATCTTTGGCAAAATCCATGACCCAGCTGTGCCACTTTTCTTGCAGTACTTCTATTCCTGGATCCATTCTGCCGAGCTGTAGGAAATTTCTGGAAGTGCCTAAGTAAGCATCTCCTCAGGTCGCACTCCCACAGCAGTCAACAGACAGAGGTCAGCTTCTCCAGACATCGTGTCCAGTCTTAGCTCTGCTCTGCAAGTGGAGACGAAGCCTGTCTTTCTTCCAGGACCATACTGGGAATTTACAATGACTGGGCTCCAAACTAGCCTCAGTTAGATCCCTAAAGCTGGGGGAAGGAGAGGATACCCTCAGCTCTTAATATCTAAGAACCACCTGTGAGGTTATTGCTGAAGTCCTTGCACCCAAAACTCCCCCTGACCTTGACCTTGTTGAAGGTGATGGAGCTGGTCCTGCTCCTGCGGCAGCTCCGTGAGTGGGTCCTGTGCCGGAGCCGCGGGTGGCTGCAGCCGTCTGTCCTCTGTGCCCAGAGCTGTGAGATCAGAGTCTGAGCATCCACATGTGCATGGTTCTCCACTACATGTATGAATTATTTGCAGTGGAGAATCATGCATCACACAACAAGTTCAAGAAGAAAAAATCTTGCCCTTCAGGAATTAGTTTCTGGCTGTGGAAAACAACAGATAACATATATGCATGAAAAAACCCATAGAAAATAACCTCAGGAGTTAAATCTGATGAATATAAAATACTACACAAACTATAGAACTATAACTCAGGATATTCACTATGTTCATTAAATCTCTCTCACATAGCATTTTAAAAGACCAACATTTTTTGAAGTAATCTTTCCCCAGCTATTCTGTATTAATGACTATTTACATAATAAGTTATTTTAAAAGATATATGCATAACGTACTTCTTTGAAGATATGCACTGGATAACTTGGAATAAATCCTACCTCATTTAATACAGATTTTCTGAGATGTATAGAAAAATGAGTCTTGAAAAACCTGGAAAGAATTCACATCTGATGAAAAAGAAAATATTATATGTGATTAAATTTTCCAACCAGCTTTAATAAATACACTGATATTTAAACCAGAGCAAAACAGAACAGTGAGGTATGTCAACATTTTTCAAGGCTTCTAATCATTTTTCAGAACATGAATACTGCAAATTTATATCCAATTATCATTACTCCTTTTTCTTCTATTAATGTCTGTAAAGTAATTGAGAAGGTAAAACAGTATTGGAACATGCTATTAAAAGTTACTAGAACACCTAAAGCCTCTGAACTACAAACAAAATAAAACGGGGATCACTCTAATGATCAAGTTATTTAAATTAAACTAAACACAGTAAAAAATGTATTTTTTTAATAGCAGGGAAGTGAAAAGCTAAAAATAACATTTTCTATATGAGATTGAGGTTCATTAATAAGACCTGCATTCTGCCTTTTAAGCCCATATCACATGTAAAGTACTCTAAAATTTCTAGTTCTTAAAATCCCTTTTTTTGTTTCTCTTTCAACATTTGAATGCATCTCCTACATGTAAAATTCAGTCCTTCATTTGGTGAATGCAAGTTTTTAAGATGTAGTACCTGATGTTCTGGAAATATTTCATTATCTAGCTCAGAATGCTCCTTCTAGCCTGCCACTCATACTTTTAAAATTTAAACAGAGATGAAATAAGGCAACTAAAGCAAAACAGAAAAGGAACTGGAACATGAGTCTGTTCAGCTGCAGCACAGCCTGTGAGAGGAGATCTGAACACTAATCTCATTGTTGATTTACATCAGATTCCTTTAATTTTTGTTACTTTTTGTCTGAGTCTTTACTGAGGCTGTTCAAATCAGTTTGTAAATGTAGATTGAAGGAGCAATTTATACCATTATCTTGACAGGCAGCTCAATCAGGATAATTCATTGAAAATATCTATTTAGAACTCATCATGGAGGCAGAGCATTTAATGCTTCCCTTTTTCAAAAAAAGTAAGGATGATTTGCTAAGGAAATGGGGAATGGAAACACTTTTTTTTTTTTTTAATTTTACTTTCTGGAAAACAGATGTACTTAAGCTCTTATTAGCTCCCTTTGCATTGATGTGATAATGCATGATACTTTCCAAGTCATGAAGGAGCCTTCTTAAGGAACCTATGAAAGTTACTTGTAAATTGCGTAATCCAAATTTTAATAAATAAATGTTTACCAAGTTATAGTAAGGGAAACAGTGTCCACAGTAACAGAAATTTCTTATGACTTTAAAACACAGGTCCCTATTCAGCAAATCAATTTAACATGTAGCTAGTAGATGAACAATTCCCTTAAATTAAATCTATAAGGAACTCTGTTGTTGACATGGAATTCAGACATCTAAACCAAGAATCTTTCCAGCAATTAATAAGTAAGGGGCTCAATTTCCCACGTGCTTCAAATTTAGGATAGGAAGGCAGGTTATCTGAACTGGCTCTTACCTATTGAGGGATAGATTTTTCCTGATGATTTTACTGCTCAGGAGGCCTCATTTTCAATTCTTAGGTGTATCTTCTCATCACTTTGTAACCTCAGGAAGGACCAGCGGGCTCACAGCCTCTGATAGCATGGCAGGATCCCTAAACTTTGTGCAAACTGGACCTTTGCAGGGATGCAGCTTCTGCCAGACTTTGAAGCTGCTCTCTGGTCAGAATCTGAGGGGCTGGCAGTGAGGTGCCAGAAGGATTCTTATGAAAGATGCTAATGAAGAGCAGAAAGCTGCTACAAGGGGCTTCTGTGTATTGGTATGGAAGGGAAACCCTGATTTCTTGGGAAACCTTGCCTGAAAGAACATAATGCTTCTTTATAGAAGTGCCCAAATGTTTTTCAGACAAAAGTCTTACAAAGGAATTAATATGTTGTAATTTCACCGACAAAACAAAGGCACAGATAACTTTTCTTCTAAGTATCACAGAGGCAGCCAGTAGTAGAAAGACTCCTCTCTGGTTCTATATTGCTACTACTGGGACATATTCTCATTGCTTTTTCTTTTCTTGAGGACTTATTAACATATTTCTATCTCATAATAAATAGATATCTTTGCAATTTCCAAATATGCTAGGGAAGAGAATGGGAGCAAAATGTATTGGTTTGAAACTGCTATTTCAGAAAAAATACCTTAATTTTTTTGGTTTGAATGTAAAAATAGTGGAAAAAACCTAACAAAAAAGTGAAGGTACATAAAAAAGAATAGATTTTTTATTAGTTATGAGAGCAGGCTTTTTTGTAAATTCATAGACAAATGGATAGATGGAAGAAGCAGAGGGTTTTGGGTGACAAGGGGCTCTTCTTGTGTCCAGTGGTACACCTGACTCCAGTAGGTTTGGCTGGGGTGCCCAAAACGCCTTTTAACTGTAGAAGCCTGACCTATTTTTTGAGGAAATTTTAAGCAGATAAGGGCTGTCTAAGCCTTTTCAATTTAAAGGGCTGCTATTCAGAACAGAATGAAAATGGTAGGTTTTCCAAATGGCCAGACACAGTGACAAAATTGCACAGCAGCACTGGAGAATAAATACATGAGTTTCAGGCTGATAAGCATCAGGGGACGAACTGAGTATGAAGATTATTTATATTTGTTTTTCTTTGGCTATTATGAACTTTGATGATTTTCATCCTAATTTAATAGCATGATAAATCAATTTTATGAACATCTTGCATTTTAATTGCTTCCTTGTTAAAATGCGAGCTAATTGTCCTTGGTCTTGGAATAAACCTTCAGGGAAAATAAAATACTGTTCTGAACAACCCGAGTCTCTTAAGTTCAACAAAGCTGCATGAAAGTGCAAATGTCAGAACAGCCTGCTGTCGTGTTCCTCACTGGAAAAGATAAAATCGGAGCGCACTGCTGTGTGTTTGTCGTTGCTGCTGGGTAAAGGTCTGTGGCTGAGGGAATTCCAGAGCTCAGTCTTGTCTCTGACCCCCTTGGCCTTTTCTCACTGTACCAATGGCTAACGATGAAATCCCACTGGCCTGGGCTGGCCTGGACACCTACACTGGATATGGCAGTGCTACCGTCACACAGACTTTCTGTAGGGAAACAGCTTTGCTGCTCAAAAACTCATATGCCTGCTCCTTGGGAAGGACACCAAAGAATACCTTATAAATGAAGTATGCTTCCCATTAGGGATTACAGCATCATTTGATCAAAGTCCACTGGAAATAGCTCTTGGCAGCACAGACATTCTCTGTAACTCTTCACTTGCTCGAGTCTGATTGGCAAAGTTGGGAAAAGCAATGCTGACTTGAAGGCTAGAGGAGACAAGGACATGACAGGGGTTCTATTGTTGTTTTTGTCGTCTTTCTCCTTGGTTAAGGAATGGCTGTGTGAAATTTGTTTTATGGATGCAAAGAAAACATTGGCAATGGGTTTATTCTTCTGTGGAGCTGATCATGCCCTACACACTGGCTCAACTTGTAAAAGTAATGCAATACAGGCATTGCTTAAAATTAAACAATTTTTTGGCAACTCTGGTGAAATATATTGTCATCGGCTGTAGAGCACCGGCACACTTGATAGAGTTAAAGAATGTTTGGAAGACTTCAAGCTCTCTCTGGTTTGAGTTTAATGAAATCTGGGCAATCAAAATGTCTACCTGGCAGCTCACAAGAGACACTTCATGTTCATTATTTTGTAGTTAAACTATCTATCTGCCCTGATGTGCAAGGATACAATTTGTATACATTTTTAAATCATCTATTTCCATTGTAAATCACCCATAAATTAGATACAGACATTTAGGCACCTTGGAGGGGTTTTTTGATCTCTATTTTAGTATTAAGGATACATGTTGCAGAGTTTTGTACATTGGTTCCTCTCTTGAGAAGATCAGTGCTTGCAGCTGGGAGAGAAATACACCCCTCCACTGCCTCTTCTTCCCATTCTATGGGCTATAAATCATAACCTTTAAAAAGATGAAATACTGGTGCAGTGCTGTTTTTTATGGCTTTTGTTTGAAGACTGCAGAGCATCTGACAAATGTAAATTGATCCTGACAAAACTTCAGTGAGTTATTATAGAGCTAAACCTGTCCTTCATAGAGATGGCAAAACATAAGTGATATGATTTATAAAAACCTCCATACCCCAAATACACTGTGAGCATAGTCCTACTTAAATATGCTTCAGTCAGTTTTCCTATTGCACATAAATCTACAATCCCTTTAAGATAAAAGGCAGAGATGGATGAAGAGAGCAGGTCCCTTTCTTTTCTGCCATGTTGTGTCTCAGTGTTTGCACGTCAATGCAACAAAGTTAAGGACTAGTTCACTGTGTTCCTTGGACTTTGTCTCGATCCTGAGTGATGTTAGTCAGACCGTTTGGACACAGAGAAGAGCACACATTTGTTTTCCCCATCAATAGAGAAGATAAAGTCCTGCTCCCAGCTTACTCCCCGTACTTGAAAATTGTCCCATTGTTAGTGTACGTGCAATTCTATTAAAAAAAATCAAAAAACCCTGTAAAAATGGGGTTTGTACAGAGCAAGAGAGACTGGAGGATAGAAGGGCATTTCTGCTAAAGTCGGTCCTAGATTCCTCTGAGCAGTCTTTAGTCCTCTCTCACCCCTTTTCTCTCCAGACACACATGTTCCAGTTCATTTTACTTTTATTTCCTTTTTGTGAGTGTAATGTGCAGATTACGCAGCTGTCTTTTTGGTTATTAAATGGGTTTTTATAGTTTAAATATATCTCATGTCTGTGTATATAATGGCCCCAACATGTTTATGACAGGTTATGTCATTGGTTCCCTTGTTAGTGAAACTAACAAAGCTTCTCCATTAGCTTAAGAGGCCTGGGAATTTTGTGCATCCTGTTCTTGTTGCTCCATGTCAGTGCTGGGCGGATTGCCATTATACCTCGGTGCACGGTTTACTGGTTAAGAACATGTGAGTGTGTCTCCCTCTAATGTGTGGCTCCAACAACAACCTGCTCATTCCCCAAAGCCAGCAAAGGCAATCTTGCCAATTCTTGAGGTTTTATTGTGAGTCCCTTGACATTTGGTGTGTGCCTTAAAAAACACAGCTCCTGGAGTTAAGATGACTGCATAGAACCTCAGCTTTCATTTGAAAAATAGCATAAAATAACACATTCTGAGCCTTCCTGTTGTGGAAGTGTTTGGAAGTAGGCCCCAGTGGTAAAAAAAAACCAACCCTAGACAGCAACTGCAATCAACCCCAAATGTGTTATTAAAATCATATCTTGTGGTGTGATTTTTAGCTAAAGACAAGTTCATGAGTATGGGAACCTGTCTGCAACTTTTGGATGGCTCAAGCTGGCAATGCTAGAGATGCTGTTCCTGTTCAAGTGCTGGGCTTTTGTACCTTTGATGCTAAAATTCCCATGCTTTTTCCCAATGACAAATATAGTGCCGATCTGTGTGCTGCTCAGGATTTGACTCATCTGAAGCCAGAAGCCGGGGGCCAGCCTTTGGAACTGAAAGTCAGGTATGTTGCACTTAGTCAAGGACAACTCTGCTTTAGTTCACCCTCCTGGAAGAAAGATCAGACCTGTGCAGGTGCTAAGCAAATTCCTCCCTGGTTACATCTGCGTGGTTCAGAGAGCCCTCAGCCCCTTTGGTCTCGGCTCCAGAAGCCACACAGTCATGCTAATACTGCAGTGCTCTCTGGATAATATATCCTGCTTTCCAGGATGGTGTTTCATTTGGGTACCCTGCTACACTAGCACAGAGATACAACTTCCAGACAGGAGCAGCTTGGAATTTGGGGTGAATGCATTGGTCACTGTAAAGAGAGTGTTCACACCACTGTAAAGAGAGTTAGGTTAACAGTGCTTGGGGAACCACTTAATGGTCAACTGCCAAAAGAGGTCCTGTACCACCAAAGCTGAAGGCTGTGCTTTCCAGCACCTGTGCCCACAAATGTTTGACAACTATTGTGTTCATGCATGTGTGAAAATGGAGCATCCCAAGCTGGATTGGCATTTTATATGTTGGCCTTTTAAATATCTGCCCATGCAGGTATCTAAAAGCACCCTCTTCCTTGGACTGGACATTCTAAACATCACAATCATTTCATCAGAAATTGGCTTGTAGCAACTTCAGCACTGGCTTGATGATGCGCACTGCTTGAGATATTGATACTCTTCATCTTGCTGCCTTTTCTCATCCATTTCCTCCTTGGGTTGAGCCAACACCTGTGGTCCCATATGGGCAAATCTGGCAGGTGCACAGGATGGATAACAAGCTCTGGAATATATTTTTCCAAGTGTGTCATCTGGCTTATAGGAGAACTCTGGCTTAGCTGTACTGCCAGTACTGGAATGACTCTGGAGCTGTCTCCCAGTCAAATGGTTGTAGAGCTGGCTGGCTTGCTTTGTTTTCCTGGACAGTGTATTGTCTTCCTTAAAAAAAAAAAAAAAATTATATATATATATATATGTATATATATATATATATTCCCTTTTCACTGTGAGAAATATGGTCCATATGAAACATCTGACATCAAACCCCTGTTTTAAATTCCTTCTTCAATCTGTGTGCTAGGTCCATTAAGATAAAGAGAAGTCTTTTTCCAGTGTCTACATATGTTTGTGTTGTAGCTGGGAGAGGAATTCTAGGAACTACCTGTGTCTCTGCTTCTGAAATCCAAATCTCAGCTCTAAGAATGAGTGCAGAATTCTTTGCTTGCAAAACCACAGCTGTGCTTAATGACCATAATGGAGATGAAGCAGCACATTTTCTTGCAAACATTAATAACTCCTGTGCACATTGTCAACATTTTGCAACCACGTTTTCAAACCACGGCATGTTTTTCTGAGGACAGCTGCTTGAGGAAAGCCTTTCTTGCTACCAAATGCTGGCACTTGGTTGCAAAGGTCTGCTCTCGATTTAAAGAGTAAAAATACAACAGGACTGGTGGCCCAGCACTAGAAAAATCAACAACCAAATAAATCTGCTAGCTATTATTGATCTTCATTTCCCCCAAAATGGTATCGGAATTCAGCATTCCTCAGGCTGAAGGGAATGAGGAGTTCATTTTTGAGTACTTGCCATAGTGCATATGTCAGTACTTGCCACTGACTTTCCCCCATCGCAACCATCTGCAGCCCTCCTGAACAAAATCATGTGCAGCATTGTGTTTAATGTTCCTGAAAGAAAAGGGAACATGTAATAATTATTTTAAAATAAACACCAAAGGGACAAGTACTGTGTTCTTTGGCTTAATTCATACATGGATGAAATCATTTCTCTGAGCAGTCCTGCCAATGTCTTGTTTCAAAGTCTGAGCCTTGGAGGAGGGCTGCAATCACTGAATGAAGTGTTGGCCATGCCTCCCTCCTCCCGCCCTGCTCCCGGCTCCACGGCAGCCCAGCGAGCTCAGCCACTGCTGCACCGTGTCCGAGGAGAGAAGCCATGGAATATCTGCTCAGGATAAGAATATAGCACCATGTCCAGGGTGAGGAGGCAGGGAACACCTGCTCAGGATAAGAATATAGCACAGGCACTGAATGTGAGCTGGAGCCCGGGTGCCCTGCGGCAGCCGGCTCAGCTGCCTTGGCACTGGCTCCCCACTTCGCCTCCACCTCAGCATGGAGCAAACACATGTCCCGATGGCACTGTCCATTGTTGGCTCAATGCCTCCAAGAACCTGGGATCAGCCTGCTCCCCGTGGTGGCCTGGGGCTGAGTGGGTGTCCCCGTGGGTGCCATGTGTGCTGCTCTCCCACCTGGCACTGAGGTGCTGTGGCTGTGGCACTGGGGCTGTGCTGCAGCCTCTGCTGTGTCCAGCTCCAGTTCATGGGCTCCAGCTGCTGGTGTGGGCAACATTAGACAACTGTGCAGTTTAAATTTGTTGTGTGTGTATTAGATACACGTGCTTGTTCTCTCTCTCTCTCTCTCTTTCTCCTCCCAGTCTCTCTCCCCTGATTTGTAATATTTGGTGACAGCGGCACAGAGAAGGGCTCCAAGTTCAATATGTGGCATAGCCCATCCTGAAAATCACACTGCTCTGCCTGGCTCAGCCCACAAGAGAAGGGGCCATTAGGCTGGATGTATGAAGATGCTGGGATACCTATGGGTTATTCATGGACACCTGAGGTCAGGCATGGTGAATTACAGAGTAATGTCTAGCTCACATGTATTTCAAATATATTTTTGCTTTTTTTTTTTTTATAGCTGATGGGCACAGGAAGAATTGTCACTTGTGTGATGGTGCAGAGGTGCAGAAGTCAGGGCATGATGACCTCTGCAGTGTCATGGCCAGGGCTGTGCATCTCTGCTACCAACATGCCAAGACAGAGGACCAGGGACTTGGCAAGGGCATTTACCACCTCTTGGCAACCACTGTCCAGTTTAATTTTTAATTACCTTCGAGGCCAATCTCAAGATATTACCAATGCCCTCAGAGCAAGTTGCGTCAGTCTGTGTTCAGAAATCACAGTGAAAACTCAAACTTTGCTTTGGCATTCATTCTGAGGAACATTTTAAAACGTTAGTATAATTGAGATGAGACCCTGTAACTGACCTGTGTTTTGTTTTTAATTTCCAAATCATTATCTGATTTCCCTGAGATGGTGCCTATCTTGTCAAACAGAACAGGTTATTGACACTGTTTAATTTTTGTTTATAGGAAAATTTGCAAAACATTCTTCCACCCAGGACTCCATAATTCCCACTTAGTGATAATTGAAAGAAGTGGGCTTCATCTTGTCTGCACAAGGCTGACTTTCCCCCATTAGGATCATTGCTTTAGCTCTGAACCAGAACCAGCATAATTCACACCAATGCATGCTGTGCCAACATGAGGGACATTTACAGACAAACCATCCCGCACTAGTAGACAGCACAGAGTCAGAACATAAATGCTTCAGAGGCTTGCAGCCATCTCAGTGCGAAGATGCTGATCCAGTGAGCAACATCCTAAACAGATGTCTGCTCTGTAACTGCTTGTGTGCATGTTAACACTAGCAGGTGATGATCTGACCACCGGGCTGGGTGTGCGCGGGTGTGTGTGGGTGTGCAGGGGGTTAGTGTGTGTTAAAGAGGACGATTTTCTGGATGCTGACATCTTGATGTATGGTAGCATTTGATGAAATGCATCGTTTACCCTAAAGAGGGGCCTGATCAGTCACAACAGGTTGAGCTCTGTCTACCTAGTCTTAGCCATGTGAGTCGGTGGCTAGGGAGGAAATTGTTACTCTCCAGCTCAAGTGAAATGAGTCATGAAGAAGCAAAGATCCTGTGTGAGTTTGATACAATGTTCACTATGTCTTGGAAGAGCTATTTTAAGAAGAATTTGGCCAGAATCCTCGACTTTTGATTATTCTTCTTTCCTTCTCCTTGCATTTTACTGTTTCCCTGTAGCATGTTCTAAACATTGTCTCTTGATTTATATCTGTAAATAAATCTCCTTATTTATGGGGATGTAATGTCCCTGGGGTCCAGGAGGCCCCAGCCATTCCATGTAGCTGAAAGAGACGTTACCTAAGTGGACCATGAATCAGAAGTGGGGCAGACAGGGAGAACTATTTTTACCAACCCGCTTGACTTGTGAGGAGGTCGGCCCAAAAGGCAAGTGGGGGCAGCTGTTGGGGGGGACTGGGAAGGTGTTAGGAATGATACCCTGGGGTATAATTTCTGAGTGTTACAAGGTGCTGTGCTGAATTATGGAACAGTGGAAGGAAGCAGGAGAGACAGTGGGAAAGCTGTTCGTGTGCTATCTAAGCAATAGCCAGGACATTCTTGACAGAGGAAGAAAGGTAGAAATTGGAGGTAGCTGCTAAAATGAGTAAGTTACTTTTGGTTGTTCGCTTGCCAGAAGGAACCTGATAGAAAATGTGTAGCAGCTGGAGTTGGGTTGGTCACAGTATCGTTAGGATGGAGCTTTTCTTGCAGCCTCGTAGGCTTTGCTTCCATTCCTGCATCTGTCGGATGTCATGAAGTAGTGCCTAGTGTTAGCAGTGCCATTTCTGGCCAGTGTCCACAGAGGGGCTACCTTTCCATTCTGTATGTTTGAGTGTGAAGCTTATAGGAGGTTTCTGCTTCTCTTCGGATAAAAAGTCCATATTTTTCTGGACAGGTTCTGATTGGAGAGATGTGGTGTTATCCACAGCAAATTAAGGTTATGAGGAGTGCCAGTATCTGTCACCTGACTTTTCTGTGTTTATGGCCTTTTTTGGTAGGGTAGAAACCTTGTCCTTAGACAAGTATAATTTCCATTGCCTTCACTGAGAGATTTCACAGACTAGGGATCAAAAGTCTTTCCTTTTTTTTTTTTTTTAAATTGGTCTTTATTTTTTAGGAATTTGTTTTACCCATTTATCTTGGTAATAATACTGTGCTTGCTCATCTCAGTGAACTGAAGATGAAGAATGGCTCTATGTAGTTTTACAGATAGTTTTATTGTTGCTGGTAGGGTCTTGAACTATTATTAGAAAAGTAACTGTCTTGGAAATGCTGTCTTCTCACTCAAAATATATGTTCTGGCTTGACTTTGAGTCTAGGCTTTTACTGTGAGTGATTACTAAAGATAATGTGTTTATTTTAATAAACTAACAAATGTTCTACTAGCACATTATGTTTAAAAACATTTTCATTGACTCTTTCCTTAAAAGGCTCTAATTTCATGGGAAGATTGAGTCTTCTGCATGAAAAATAGAAAGATTTGAGTAAAACCAAGAAATATTTCAGGTGAAAAATATTATTAGAAAGTTCTATGTCAGGCCATCTTCACGTCCACACTTTCTCATATGGGCCTGACCCCATCTCTGTCCTGCTGTAGTCACAGAATTGCCACCTTTCACTGCTTCCCTTTGCTGTGTGAGGATATCACAGTGCACTGGGAGGTGCAGTTCAACCAACTATTTTCATGAAACAAGAAGCACAGCATTTAAAAATTAAAATATTTGTTTATATTCCCTCTCCCCCCCCAAAAACCCCAAAACCTTAGCACTTCTGCAAAGAGAGGGAAAAGTGCTGGCATAGGCAGGCAACTGACTGAATTCCTTTGTATGTCACTTCAACACACTTATTAGCTTAGAAATGATGACAATGTCCTCTTGCTAGTAGTGAGGTAAGTGGCAGAAGGCAGCCAGTACTCTTATCAACTCCCTTGAGGAGTTTGGGGAGTGACAAAGAAGAAAAATCATCTTTTGTCTTGCACATAGACCAACTATGATATGTAATCACAGAAAAAAAGAGCACAGAACCAGCCAGTCTTTGTCAGCTGTCTAATTATAGCTACAGCCAACTAAATAGCCAGCAACATGCAGTCCTCAATTAAATCTGCTGTGAGCAGAAATTGCTGCTAGGGCCCAGAGAAGCGGGGATAGCGAGGAACTGCACAGAAGTCATGCAGGGAAAAATGGTTTGAGGAGAAGAACAGCTCTGTGGTCCCCCAACTTTGGGGACTGAGGAACTGAAATGCTAACATTAACAGGACACAACTTTTTTGTTTTGAAATTCAGTGTGTGAGTCACCCAGAGATGCTGAGGACGATTATTCAGCCACTCTCTGTGATACTTTTGAAGAACTTTCCTGCTGAAAACTTCCCTTCCCTTTGCTTTCCTTTTCCTTTCCTTTGGCGTCTTTTATGCTGTTTTGACACTGGTAGGAGATGAGGTTGCCACTCTTGTCAAAACACAGAAAGAAACCCCTACTAAATAGACAACTCTCCTCTGCTTTTAATACAAAAGAATGCTGCTTGTGTGTGGGCAGCTGTGATCAGAGTAACAGCACTGAAAATATAAGATAAACACATGATAAGCTGGCTAAAATGTCTGGGAGGTGTCTGGGTGGCAATACTAATAGGAGGACTCAAGAGACTCTGTGAAAAAATCCTGAAATCAGTTACAGAACACTTCGATAGCTATTTTTTAAACATGAACAGTACGTTTGCTTTTCCTTCTTTCCATGTCCATTCTCTCTTAGGATTCTCTTGTGGAGAAAATCCCTTTCTCAACTCTTGCTACAATCATCTGTTGTCTCCTGATCAGGTGCACCCCAGACCCTCAGGCTGTATTAATGGTTTGATTCAGTAGCAATAGCTGAATGATAGGGGAATAGATACGATCAGCTTTTTCCTCCTGAAGCAGTTCTCTAGGGAATCATGAGTTCAAAAATGAATGAGGTCTTCCTCATAAAAAACCCAAACACCCCATGGTCTGGGGGATGTTTAAATGCAAGCTGAAAAATGCCCTGAGTTTTTCTACCAGGAGCAGATGAGTGCAGCCCGTGCCCGCTGGGAGCTGTGCAGCCAGAGCCGGCAGCACCGGGAGGATGCTGCCAGGTGGAGAAGGGAAATGAGCTCCTCTCTGCCCCTCTCTCCCTCACCTCCACCTCCCTCCTGCCTCTGCCGGGTCAACAGCGAGGAGTGAAGGGAAGGGCTCCATCTGCTGCCATCTTTTCTTTTTCTTTAGGAGCCTGGCAGCCACTGCTTCTAGACCAAAATGCTTTCAGCTTTAGACTGTGGGATTTTAACGCCCTCAATGCACACCTCCGAGGAGAGGGGTGGTATATACAAGCCCATCACTCACAGCTAAAGGGCATCCACAGGAGCCTTTAGGTCTAGAAAGACATAGATGCACAAAACCAAAGACATGTTACTGATAATTTGCTTCTATTTATTCTCCAAGACCAGCGTAAAGGAGTTTAAAGTCTGAATTAATTCTTAGCTGTGCACTGAAGTTGACAGAGTTAGATCAGGACTGTGTTTGGCAGGATTTCCATATCCTGCAATTCAACATGGAATATGCAATCATCTGACAGAAGGTTCAGTATGTTTAGTTGTATAACTGTTAGAACAGATAAAGGATCAGCCAGGCAAACAGTGAAATATGAAAACGGTTCTCGTAAAAACATCCCAGCCTTGGGGCATGCATCTGCCAAAACTACTCCGTGGTGACATGAATGGACATAGCATTTAACTACTCTCCAAGAGGAGAGAGGATTACAAGGAGGTGGGGAAAGCAGAAGAAGCCAGAGCAACCCTGCCAACAATAGCAGGTTGCAATACTTAATCTCAGTGCTTGTGCCAATGCGCTTTGAATCTGCTGTTGTTTTTATGAGGAAAAATGCAGAAAAGACTAATCTGTGTATTTATGTCTGTCTGGAAATGTTATAAGTGCCGTGTGGTCATTTTGATTCCAGAACCAATGGGGTCGGTATTCCCAGGATGGGGAGACTTGGACAGGGTACCAGCACTCAGCCACTGCACGTGGGACTGAAAGAAGAGAGAGTTGACTAAATGGAGGGATTCAGCAAAGTGCGAGATAAACCACAAACTCTACCCACACTCCCAAATAACAGAATTTTCTGGGGCTGTTTCAGCTCAGGGCTACAGCTTGTATAGCCTTGAGAAGTTCTAGAACATTGTCTTCAGTCCTCTCAAATAACAAAGTCACCTAATTTACTCATTTGTTTTCTGCTATGAATATAACTGTTATTTTGTGGGAGTTTACACTGGCGACATGAGCTAGAGTGAGCATCCTGTGCTGCAAGCTTTAATGAACACAGACAAGTGCAACAGAGAGGCAGTGCTTGACTTTTTTTGGGCACATGTATGCAGGTGACAGGTACAGCACATAATTTATTGATCAGTATTGGTACAGGGCAGGCTTAACATGACAGAAGCTTGTTGGGGGCTTTGGGGTCAGGTTTTGTTACTGGTGACAGAGCAAGGAGGAAGCAGGTTTTCCATGGGTTTTTTGACAGATCTGCAGAAGTGGGTTTGGATTCACTGGGACATGTATTCCCTGAGGGAGGTGGGGGAATAACACAGATGATTTGCTGCTACTTCATACTACTCTTTGGTTATACAAAAGGATAATACACTGATCTGTCTTTCCTATCTGATCCTGCCATGGTAGTCTCCATGCTGTCTAAGGGTTTGTTTGATAATGTGTCTCTGGTGGTTTGTGCAGTTTTGCTTTAATCCAGCTAAATCTTAGCTCTGTTTGACTGGTAAAAGACAGTGACACGTAGGAGTAGGGCTTCTTTGGCTTTCTTTGTTGGGTAGGACAGATACTTGGCAGCTGAGTTTCCCAGGGACCTAGGGATTAAAAAGAACCTCGAGTTTCTTTCTTACTTGAAAGTCTCCATCACTCCAAATTTAACATTTTTCTTCTATATAGGCTGTAAACTACTGCAGGGAAGAAACATTTTCCAGATGAGAGTGCTACATAAATGGTGTGGTAGGATGTCAGTTAACTGTGATGGGAGTTGCACATCTCTACAGTACTCATGAGATCTCTTTTGACAATGAAGTGTCATTTTGGAGATAAATGAAACGTGTGGATAGGTAAGAAGGTGAAAATTAGCATGATCCTTGTCTAAAATTGATTTATGTGAGCTTCAAGAAAGATTACTTGGTGAACTGGGCTAAACCTAGGCTAGCCTGACCCTAAAAGGGTTTTCTGCTTCTGTAAAAACTTTTATCTTTCAATGTCTCTGTATCTGTTAGTGTTCCTACAGTTTTTTAAGGAATGGAAAGAGCATTACCACCATAATGGTGTTATATTTTGATGTTCACTCAAGTTTGTGACCTTCCAGATCCAAATCTGAATGTCTAACGTGATAGCCTTACACAGTGCAAATGAGATTTCTGAAGTTGCTGTGCAAATGGGAGTTTCAGCTGAGGTGGAAGGCAGAACCATTTCCTTTGGAAAAGGAGGAGATAACAAGGAAAATGAATGTTCAGCAATGGGGGTACTTCAAGTACAGATTCCCACAAGTTTTGCTGTAATTTGTCTTGATAATGCTGTGGAAACCCGCTTTTCCTTCTGTTGTCCTGGATCAAATCTCCCAAAGATACGAGATGGAGACAAGGAGAAACTGTCCTTCAGATAGAAAAAAACCCCAGATCAAGCAGCAAATAAATAAACTTTGTGTAGTCAGACACAGTTGCTGCATACCTAAAGCTGTAATATCATATGAAGTTTATCAGAGGGGTTGGAACACTTACACTGGTGTCCTTGCCAAATTTCTCCTGGGCAAATTGTTATCCATCTTCCCAAATCCTTTTGGCAGTTTCTACTGGAGAAAGAAAAAAAGTTTGCCATGTGCTGAGGCCCTGGACTGCACTTAGGTTGGGGCTCATGCCCTGTCCCTGTGCATGGTCCCTACCTGAAAAAGGGAACACTGACATGTGCTGCAGGTCAGTTGTCCACCAGGATGATAACTTGGGATGGGAGATCAGGGAAGGAATTAGAGAGAGGCTCAGAGCCTCTTTGGTGAGGTGGGCCTTAGCAGACGAGTGTGTTCCTCATCCCCTGCTCCAGACACCTGTGTGCTGCTCCTGTAACAGCTCCAAGCCTCGCTCCCTTTGATCCGTAGAGACAATCGCCTTTCCCGGGCACTGTGGGTGGGTGAAATGACTCTTGCAAGCACGTAGCACAAATGAGTTGTACGAATGCCACAGTACATGGAAGAAATGTGAGTCATAAATCATCGTTAACATCTGCTGGAAAACATATCTGTGCCCCAACACAGTACCCACGATTGGTGTCATTTGGTATGTTTGGGACACAAGTCCATAAAGATTGAGACTAATGGCTGCTTTAACAGGCGTGTCAGTTTGGGCTTAATGAATTTGTTAATATCAAGCAACTTTCTCCCCCCAAACAATGGTGTTGGTAATTCACAAGCTGTTATTCTTGGAGCCCCACTCTAACAAAAGCCAGCCTCTCTGTCTGAATGTTGCTGCTTTCATATTTTACTGCAGAAATTACACAAAAATATTTGGCTTGTCTAATGAGGGCTTGACGATATAGTATATATTGCTGAAAATGTGTCATCACATTATTCCTACAAAAACAAACTTTTGTGTTTTTTTTCTTGTCCATTGGCATTTTGCTAGTTCAAACTGGGGAATATGGGATGTCTGTGTAACTTGTCTAATAATACAAAACAAATGATATGGGTGTAATGCTGGAATTATCATGGCTACAGAGATTGTTCCTTTGCACTTACACTTCTTTCCTCCCTCTTTAGATCTATAGGCTTAGACTGCTCTTGGCATCTGGAGTTTCAAAGGCTTTAGAAACACGCGGTTTGTCCTCCCTGAATGTCCTTATTAATCCATGTTCTTATGTGCTAGATCATGCAATTTGTTTTGCAGGAGGCCTTTAGGGCCAGGAAAGCTTATTGTGGTTATCTAATCTGACCTATTTCATTATGGAGGTCACTGAATAGCCCCCTCAGGATTTCCTGCAGCTGGGAGAGAGAGTACTTGAAGAAAGTTTTCCATTGTAATCAGAGATGGCTGAAGGCTTTTTGGCACTGTAGGCTAAAATTTCTTTTCAGGGCAGCAGCAGAATGGGTTGTGAGAGAAGAAGGGCTGGAAGGGGCCAGGAGATTTCAGGAGATGGGGATGACAATGCTGGGATCAGTCAGGAGGACTCCAGTAGGCAAGCTTTTGGAGACCACGAGCGTCAAACAGGCTCAGGAAACATCACAGACAACTGCAGAGAAGATATGGAGGTGATTAAGGTTATTTTTTGGCAGGTGTGTTTCAGAAGGAGGTCACAGGGCCAGGCAGTTTAAAACTGAAGCTTTACAGGCTGGAGATGGAGAAGAAAAGTCATGGATTCCAGAGAGGGAATGGAAGTGATGAAACTTTTGAGAGGTCTGAGTGGAGGGCAGGAGGGATTTGAGAGACATGAGTTTGAGGGAACTGTCACTTGAGGTAGGGATCCTCACCTGATCCAACCCCTTCCCCTCTGGATTTACAGCTCCTATACTTCAGAGGAGGGTGAGCCCCACAGCCTAAGCCCCAGCTGACCCCCTGGGGCAAGAAACACCCCCCTATCTGTGCCATTCCTATTTGTCTTACCTTGCGTCAGGGGACTAACCCAAATGGATGGGAAGAGAGCTACAGGTAGGCAAGGGTCTTGAGGAGGGGACACCTGGGCAACAGTCCTTTCTGCTGCCAGGAGTATTAGGGTGCACCACAAGCTGCTTCCCACTCCAGCTGTGCCCCACCATTGTTCCCAATCCTTCCCTTGGGGCAGGATCAGGGCATTACCCTGGCATCCAGCTGTGCTGTGCTTTGGCTCAGAGGGGTCCTCCACCTCTTTCCTGGCACTGCATGAGAAGGAAGCTTGTGGATCCCCCTTCCCACTGCTCTGGGCTCAGTCCCTCTCACCTGCTGCTATGATTTGGCTCTGATCTTATATAAAAGCCACACAAGTGGTGGAGAGTCTACCAAGGCTCTTGGTAAGTAATTTCAATGAGTGATACAAAAACCATACACCTCTTTACTGGTTTGAATCTATTTACCATCAGAAGCATGGGAGAAAAAGAAACAGAGAAGAGAAGTGCAAATTTTGCAAGGCTGGTCAACAGTTTGAAAAAAGGATAGGAAACACAGCTTTTCTCTAGGTGCAAGGTTAGAAACACAGGGCAGAAGAAAAGAGAAGAGGCTGACATGAATTGGATTAGGCAGCTAATGAAGGATTGAAGCAATACATTATATTGCTACTGTGGAGGAAAACAAATACCTTCCTCCCAGAGATGAGAGATGAGGAAAGAAGTGGATATTTGTTCAGCACAGAGTGCAAAAACCTGGTGGTTGTCGTGTCAGAATACAGTACCACTGGCTCTGTGAGGAGGAAAGTGTGGAAGAGTTAAGACTTCCAAACCTGGACTGAAGATTTATAAACTGTTCTTGCAAAATGAAAGCAGAACTTTCCTTTGATAAACAGAATTTGTCAAATATCGTATCTTTTGCGTCCAGTTTGGTATTCCCTCTCCAACACTGCCCAGACCTGATTTCTCAGAGGAAGACAGTGTGTTTTGTGTAACACACACACACACACACGGAGTATCTCAGTCTTATGGAGGCGAATCAGGCCACACATGGACACCTAAGTCCCATTTTGTTTTCCTGACAATCTCTAATCCAGTTTTGGGCTGTGCACTCTCTCCTTTTTCAGTAGCCACACCACTTAACCTATGACTGGAAGCAAAGTTAGCGCACTGAGGACTTTCTGAAAGGCCATTCATTTTATGACACAGAGGAAACCCCATAGAATAAGGGGGCAAAAGAGACCATAAAACCAGACAATACTATTCCTTGCTGGATACTGGCCTGAGTGAGCCAGAGGAAAGGGATATAACCTGAGAAGGAGAGCAGAACAAAATAGGGTGCCCCTGCATCTGCTTACCTGGTTTATTATCATAAAATTATAGAATATCCTGAGTTGGAAAGAACCCACAAGAATCATTGAGTCCAAGTCCTGGCCCTCCACAGGACAACCCCAAGAACCACCACATACCTGAGAGAGTTGTCCAAATTTTTCTTGAACTCTGTCAGGCTTGGTGCTGTGACCACTTCATGGGGAGCCTGTTTCAGTGCCCAACCACCCTCTGGGTGAAGAATCTTATTCTAATATCCAGACTAAACCTCCCCTGACACAACTTCAGGCCATTCCCTGAGGTCCTCTCACTGTCACTACAGAGAAAAGATCAGAACCTGCCCCTCCACTTCTCCTCATGAGGAATCTGTAGACTGTGATGAGGTCTCGTCTTTTACTCCTCGCTATTACTAACACAGAAATACAGACATACCATTTTCCAAATGGAAATTAAAATCAAAATGGCTTTTTTGAGAATTGATCCAGGTCCTGGGAAAATATTTGTCGAGGTCCATCTCTCATAAAAATGTTTCTGGTGGCCATGTTTTTCCTTCAGTTACTGAAGGAAAGGTGTGTTATGGAGAAGTAAGGTCATCCCTGGTGAGGAGTGGGGGTCCAGGCAGCTGTTCCAGGTGTGCCTTGGGGCTAGTACACATCTGGATGCACTAGGTGGCAGGATCTGTCTGCAGCAGTGAAACATGCTGTGGGAATGGTGTTTGCACTGGACAGAAAGCAGGTGGAGAGCATATTTCCTCGGAGATGCCAAAAATGAGTCCAAAAGATCTCTATCTAAAGATGGTATGCAATTCATTACCAAATGCAAAACAGACTGCTCCAGCATAGCTCACTGATGAGCAAGAGACTCACATTTTGTTGATTGAAAAGGAAAAAGGGGATATTTTGCTATCAAAATATCTATAAGCCTTGTCTTCAGGTAGAGAGACATGGGAAACAGCTCAGTGTCCTCTTCCTCTGCCTGTTTGATATTCAATAAATTTAAAACCGAATTGCTCATTAAATCTTGAGCAGACAGGGATTCATGTCTGCTCTCATATCCTGCTCTTGGCCTGACAGAATCATAATTTGATTCTTGCTTGGAAACTGTGCTCGAGAGCAGCAAACAGCAGGTGCGTGAGAAGACCCGAGGTGTTCCCCAATGAAAGCCTGACCTTGTTTGAGAAGCCTTGGTCCAGGGGAGGGCTTTCTGTGAAGAGAGGGCTATTAGAGAGGTGCTGGTAGCAGCTGTGGTGGCAAAGATACGAGCAAAAGGAGAAATCATATCCTTGCTTCTGTGGAGGGGGATATTGAATTGATGTGATTTGGCTGAAACTACATGAAATGTTAATAACAGGGCCAAGATTGGTGCCAAATAAGCTCCCTGGAGCCCCAAGTTTGGATGTCCAGCCATGTCTGGTGTGAAAACAGGTGTTAGCTGCTTTCTGAGGTATGGGCCAAAGATGTTGATGCTGTCTGACAAAAAGAAGATAAAACTTGGGAACAGCAACAAACTTGACCACAATATTGGAATGTTCTCACCCTGAAAGTGTAGTCTGGTGAAGAGACAGGTCCTGGTTTTCCCCACTGTAAAGCATTTGGGTTTCAGCCTCTCTCTGCAGATTCCAACAGGTCACACATTAAGTATGTGTTTCCTAGATGAGATCCACAGGATCTCTGCTGGGAAAGATCTCTGAGTCACAAAAACTTAAAAACTGTTAGTGTGGTTGTAGACTTCTGCCTTTGTACTTCAGAGGCATAAACATAAAACACAGGCCCACACCAAAAGGGGAATCTTCATGCTCTGCTCCTGTGAGGGATTCTGAAAGGTCTTTTTTTTTCCAGACTAACAGCATGAATATAACCTGGCATTTTAAATTTTAAGCCATGACTAAATGAACTTTAGGTCATGCCGTCATATGGAATTCAGTTGTTTTGGCTCCTTTCTGACAAGCAAATAGTGAAAACCAGGTGGTGGACAAGACTCTGACACACTATACCTTTATGTGTCCTTCTGAAGAATCCACCAATGATAAGGCAATATAGCTTCTTTCCCCCCCAGATCTGCAGAGTATGCGTTCTATTTCGTGAAGGTTGCAGTGCATATTGGCTCATTTTTTCCTATAGCAGCCTCTGGTCAACTGGTCCTGTTGCACATAATTAATTTTGACAGTCATCATCTGATCCCTCTTCCCACATCACTTGCTGCTTATACCACTGTAATTACAGCCATTGCTTAACTTCTTCTGATCTACAAAATGTTGAAAGACAGTATCATTTTCTCTTTAAGATCCATCCAGACCAAAACCTATGTTTGATTTGATATACTTGGACTGACAAATAAAACCATAGGTAAGAAAAATAAACCTGTGGATTCTTTGCCAGGTAAGCAAAGGAGGAAAGTAAAGCTGCCCCGTTCCCTGCTTTCCTTTTCTTGTGACTGAAAAGTAAACTGGCAGAGGGAAGCATCCGATGGCATAAAGTCAAAGGGGAAATTTCATTGCCCTGTCTGTATTTGAGGACCATGGAAAGGGATATCAGCTTCCCGGGGTGATGTGGAGCCAGGTGTGGTGTTTGCTTTTGATGGGGAATGGAGCAGGGAATGCATTCCTGGTTGTCCTTGGATTGTGCAGCCAGGGCTTGGGGTTGCTGCTTCCTCCTCAAGTCTGATTCCCCACAGAGCATCTCCAGTGTAGGCCAAGGGCCTGACAGGCTGGCTGCACACAGGCACCATGCAGGACCCTCAGGTCCCACCCTGGGTGCTTCCAGGCCAGTGAGATTTTACTTGTTTGGAGGCCATAAAAACACCTTAACAAAAGCTGGCATAAAACTCGGACAACATTGCAGAGCAAGGGCAAAGAAAATCCTCCCAAGCTGAAGAGCTGCATTTCAATTGCGTGTGACCACTTGTGTGTTAACTCTACACCTCTGGCTTTTTCACTGCTTCACAAGGTCCTCCTACCATAGGCAATTATCCCCTCTCTCCTCTCTGCTTACCCCAGTTAGTCATGCCTCCTTTTCTTCTATTGGCCAATTTCAATTTCCCCACCTCTTCTCACCCATGTTTTCTCTTCCCGTCTTTCCTCTCCGGTGCTTTACCAAGATCCTTTGCCAGTCTGAGTGCTGTTTCACATTAGCTAAGCCCAACACTCATCCCACCTCCTTCTAGCAGACAAACCTGGAAGAGGTCAAGGCAAGATCAGGAGTGGCAATCCGACTCCACCAGCAAAACACACAGAGCTAGCACATATGGATCAGTGAATATTACTTTGGCCCCAGGAACAAGAGAGCACTGGTAATCACAGGAGACAGAGTGTTTTTGGCAGTGTAGGGGAATGAGATCTAGTCAGGACTTTCCAGGTGCAGCTTTATTTCCATTTCTGAAAAAAGGCAGTGAGGAGGGAACATGGATAGCCTAGGATGAAGCACGTCTGTCTGTGGGAGGACAAGCAGGATTTCTAGCCCATGTTTACAACAGCCTATCAAGTCTGAGGAGCTGTCTGCAGCCCCAGGAGTAGCCTGAGCTGGTACCCAAGTACAGCAGGTGGACTTTCCTCTTGTAAATGCTTATTTGTTTCCAACAATGGTTCCACCAGACACCAGTCAGCCTTGACCAGGCTGAGTTCACTCAGCTAGTACCTCAACTCAGTCACTTGTTTTTGGTTTGTCTGGGAAAGAAAAAAAAAGGAAATGAGAGAAAAAGAAATCCCAGGAAAAGTGAACGTTTCTGAGAATGATGGTTGTTTGCTGTTTCGCTTCAATTTTATATGAACTATTTGGATTGGCTAAAACAGAGCTGCCAGGTGGCTAAACATGCCGAGTGAGTGTGGTCAGTGCCTGGGACACGCACTGTGCTCAAAGCATCCAAAAAATTACTCCTGACCTTCATTTAGTCTGCCAATCACTGCAGGCTGCCCTTACATCACATTTTCTCACTAGCCAGTAACAGATTCATAGAAATTAGGGATGGAAAAGACCTGTTAGGTCACACAGTCCATTTCCCCCCCTTCCTTCTCTCTGCTCCCTGAAGGTCAGCCCAGGGCTGTTCCCTGCAGTGTATTTTCTAGTGCTTTGTCCAGTCTTATTTCAAATGACTCAAGTGGTGGGGCTGCCAGCATTTCCCTCTGGGAGTCTAATGGGCTTCACTGTTAATTTTTTCCTGATTTCCAGCCTGAAATATCCCTTTGCAGGTTTTGTCTCATTACCCACTTGCACCACCCTCCACAGTTCCTCTCCGTCCTCCTTGTTAGCAGCGCTAACACTCCACGCTGAGAAAGCACCAGTTAGCTGAGAATTCAAAAGTGTTTTGCAAAAATCAGGCACTAGTGCTTCCTTTAGAGCCATTGCAAAGGGAAATTAAGGAGCTGGGAGGGAAAGTGAGTGTTGACTAGAGTCAGACACAAAACTCAAATCTCCTAGCTCATTTCATGGCCTGGGTAGATAAAAGCCTGTTCTCACCTCTCCAGTCAAATTTACACACAGCAATTTGAAAATGAGCAGAGAAGAGAAGGTTTTGATATTGATCACAGCAATCCCTTGACACTTCAGTTTATTGAAGTGGTGACTGGGAAGAAGGTTCAGAGTCTTTTTCTATTCCATCATCTTCTCCCAAAAAGATGTCTTATTGATGTTTGGACTTAGCAATATCCAGAGCTTTTTTTTGAATAGGATGAGGCAGGTTGCCAGTGTTTTCTGACTAGATAAGGTCTTAGCCCAAATTTCTGGATGCAAACAGATACCATAGTAGACTGGCTTCAGCTCCAAGCTTCACAGCTGGGCCTTGTCTCTAACGATACATTGAACTAAAATCCCAGCTCCAAACACGCACAGTATCAGATAGGGATTTTGAGCCTTCAGCCTCCGTCTGGTCAAAGAAGAGATGCTTTCTCATATACCATTCATCAAGTGTTTTCAAAACCACTCTGACTTTTTAGGTCAGGTCTTATTTCCTGGGAGACCTTTGCAAAGGTGCTTATTAATCTGTGATAACGTCGTCCTAGCTTTATCTTAGTGCTTGTTGATGCTCTTTGAAGCAATCTGACATGGCGAGAGCCCAGCCTGCGAGGTCCCGTGAGGACTGGGCCCACAAAAAGAAGAGATGGAAGAGACCTACAGGATTAGCTCATCCTGTTCATTCCCCCGCCAATACAAGCCTGTTCCCCACGGTACATTTTCCAGCGCTGTGTCCAGACTGATCTTATTTTTAAGTGATTCATATGATAGGGTTTCCTCCAGTTCCATTGGTGACTGGATGGTTGCCAGAACATTTTTTTCCCCCCCTTTCTTTGACTTTGCCTCCTTGGATTCAACCAGAATTTTGAGGTCTGCAATTTGTACTGAGCATAAACTGGCACTGAGTAACTGCAGAGAAAATTTTGACTTTATCCTTGAGGATAACCTTGAGTTTTCTTGAGGCAAACAAATCTCTGACAGAGCCAAGAAAAGTGTTGTTTCAGAGAGACTGGGCTGTTGGTGAAAGCTGCTTGTGAAGGACAGATGTGGGTTGGTTTGAAAGCACCTCTCCAAGCCTTCAGGCTGACATCAGTGGTACCACTGAGGTTTCTGTCCTAGCTGCCAAACTGTCATGGCCAGCAACTGGGATTGCTTTCTTCCCTGAATTTACAATGACAGTCTGAATTTCAGGGCCATGCTGGGCCTATAGCCAGTGTGTAAGAAGTGGGGTTGACCAGGTGCATTGCTGCAAGTGTAGCTCCTTTTTTTTGCCATCCCATGACATAAACGCTTCAGTTACTCATTGCCACACAGTTTTCCCTCCTGTGTCTCGTCACTGTCCTGTGCACTGTTTGGAGTTCTTGGGTACTGATGTTTGTGTCCTCAGGATCTCATCCTTCATGAAGTTCATGAATTGCCATCTGGAAAATCATTTGGGATGGGCAATATGACCAGATTTTCTGTGGTCTTCAGCACTTGTCTGTGGGCAGTTGTGTCCTCAAAAGGACAAAGCCCAGCTCAGGAAAGAGCTGCAACTAGTAGCAAGGCTCCCATTATGAAAGGACCAAGGTTTCCCCCTTTGTACTTTTCCCTGTATTTTTTCTCTGCTGCCTCTCCAAAACTTTTTCTTTTCCCTTTCAGGGATGGATTTTTTTGTAGGTGGGATGTGGGTTCTGCCTTCAGGGCATGCTGCGTGTATCTCTGCAGCTGTGGGTAGCTAGTGCTTAAAGCCAGTGCTGCCAACAAGAACCCAGTCTGGAATGTCAGTCATCTGCAGGCTGATGGAGCCCTGCAATGGACAGCTAGGAGATAGGAGAGATGTGGAAACAGTGTAGGAAAGACTAGAGAAGGAGCGTAAGAAAGAAAAGGACAGAGCTCAGCGCCACTTCTTCAGAGAGCACGGTTGTCCCAGAGTCCCTTGGAGCTTGCCTGCCCTCATCCATCACAGGAGCCATGACCTTCATCTGCAGGATGTAATTACCTCTGGAGGTAAGTCCTCCACCTCTCCACACTGGACCCCAAAAATCCTCGGCCCAGACCTGTTTCCTCCTGGACAATTAGAGGTTTCCTTTAAATCCCCAGACATCACATGTCACTGAATGATAAACTGTCCTCTGGTATGATTAACCTTAAAAAAGAGATGGATTTCCACCAGCCTCTTTATTACTTTTACTTAAAGGAGTGGCAAAATTTCTTTTTCTTTCTGCCAGCCAACTGCAATAGGCTTATCTTAGAAGATCTTAAAGCACTTTATCTTTCTGCATGTGCTCCTAGAGATGTCTACATGTGGTTTTCAGTCTTTTATCTTGCCCTTTTTTCTTGAAGCCTGAAATAATGACTCTTAGACTGCACTGACGTTTGTCCTGTAGGAACAAAACCAGTGGTATCCAGACTGGTTTAGAGGGATGATGGTCAAGTGAGTTTTAACAGATGACAGCTGTGTGCACTGCATTGTGCTACATGTGATCTATGTGCTTTTCTTTTTTACTTGCATAGCTAATATATGTGAACTTAAGATAAGGAGATGCTGTCCTGTAAAATTCTTGCCACTCTTCAGTCAAAAAGCTTTTGTTACATAGAATAAAAGGTTCATGAGGCAATCTGTATTGTTTAGCGGGAGTAAAACTATTATTATAAACACTCTGATCTGGACATATACTGTGCTGTCACCAGATAATCTGCAGAATAAAAGTATTATTCCTTGGCAGTGACTGAAATGGAAGGCTGACCATAGAGTAAATAATATGAATTCTGACACAATTTAAATTAGTCAAAGCAAGATAATTAGAAACCAAAGTAGGAAACTGGCGTGGAGGAATTTAGTCCAGTTCTTTCCATACTGCAGAGGACTGTAGATACTTTCACCCTGCAGTATATTTCTTAACATCCTGACCCACAGAATGCATTTGATGCCAGTGCCCATGGCCGGCACCAAGTTGTGCGGTCATTCCCATGGTGGGATCAAATCTTCCTGCTCCCCAGGAAACTCACTGCGCCATCAATAGTGGTGAGAAATCACAGCTGAGATCTGCACACTTAGATTATTTAGCTTTTCCCCATGTAGGAAACAAATCCCATTTACTATTTTTATAGATTAAGCTAAAGTTCAAATGTTGATCACCCTGTGGACAGACAAGAGATAAAAAGGTGGGCCAGTTTCATAACTACAGAATACAAACCAGAGATACTCTTAATTTTTTTAAAACTATCCCACAAAGGTCAAATTTAATAAGTTTCAGGGTAAAGTGAAGGAATCATTTATTTTATCTGGCAAGTAACTGATAACAGTGAATGTTGTTTTGGTCTGTTTATTTACAGCATCACCAATATTGTAGATATGATGGGCTGAACATTTTCCATAAAAATTGCTTTTGGATAAAAGTTTTGCTTTTGACAGAGTAATTTATTTTGGTGAAGAAATGATCACTCTTGGGAAAAGGTTTCTTCTGAAAAATAGCATTTTGGCTGAAAATAGATTCTTTTTATTATTTTTCATTTTTCCAATGAAAAGTCGGAATTTTCCACGGTGAGAAAAGAAAATTCCAAGTAGCTTCAGCATGAGGTATTTTATAGATAGGCGAGGAATAATCCTGCCTCAAAGGGAATATAAAATAAACTGACAAAAATCTAAGAAATTTGGATCAGTAATTTTGAAGTTACAAAAGTTTAAATTCAGCAGCTTTTCATGTGCTTAATAGAACCTCTCCAGTGATGTGTTTTTAATGCCTCAATTTGGGATTGCCCATCTGAGAACATCTCATTCCAATCACAAAGTCCTTTTCCATAGTGTTTAAAGTCAGTAGAGACCATGAGATCATCTAGTTTGGCCTCTTTACATATAACTCAGTTAACCCCTTTCAGAGCCCAGAAGTCACATTTGGCTGAATCACAGATAGAACAGCAAAGCTCCTACACTTTCCTTTCAAGAGTGGTTTACCTTCTTCATGCATTGTCTCTTTTGTTGTTAGATCTATCTAAAATTACTCAAATACTTAACTGAAAATCTGTTTTTGTTTGGCTTTAGAAAATAATTTTCTGTGTTTGTTCAGATAGGTTTAGAATCCCCTGTGAAATCCATTATTTTATTTTCATAAGGTTATGGCATATGACCATCAAATTATCAAAATTTTAATCATCGTTAATAATGTGTTGGTGGAATGTGCAGTATAGTTCTTCAGTCTCTGCCTGTGCTTGCTGGGTGTGGGAGGAGTGGGGAAAAGAGTAAAACACTGTTCTTTAAAAATCTCAGAATCTTATTCAATGTGGTGGCTTTGGCCCTACCAAAGATACAGGAGGAATTTAATCTTAGATAACATCACTTTATCAGGTTTCTCAGGGCTGCAGCAGCACTTTTTGCTTGATGCCAGGACCTCAGCCTGGCCCATTCCAGTTTAAAAATCCATCTCAGAACTGCTGCTATCCAAAGACCATTCCTGTTTTGTAGGAACAGCCCATTCTTTTTCTCCTTGCACACATGCATTTATGAGAAGCCGTTTTTTTCAGTAGACCCCGGTTACTGGGCACTACAGTTCACTCTGCTTACACTCTCCTCACTTTTTTCTTCCATTCACTGTCTTTATATCATCCATAAAAAATATCAGCTGTAATTTTAAATTTCCTTTCAAATACTTGAGAACAGTAGGGTGTAGGTCTCAGGTTTACAGCCATCATTTTGTGAGCCTCCTAGAAACAGCCCTATTTGTTACATTATTTACAAATACTTTGGCTTATATCAGTTAGCTAATGTTCAATATATTTAGTATACAGTCTCTTAGTATTATATACTGCTGATTTTTATATCAGAATATTGTGTGGTACCAAGTCAAACACCCCATAAAATTTTATTACATCTACACAGTCAAATTTATCCAAAAAAAACTTCTTAGAGAATGAACTCAAGTTTGTTTAAGTAACACTATTTTCCATAACCCATTTCATGTTGTCTGGTATTCATTATATCGTTCTCCTTTATTTTGTTATCAGTTAAATTCCATATGTGCTTTTTTTATTCTTTTGTTTGAGGTTGATGTCAGTATATTCAGTAATGTAACTCTGGTAGGTAGTTTGCTCCTCTCAAATGTTTGCACAAGGTGATCATTCATCTTGTGCTTTCAGACTTGTTTGGTATTCTGGGATTTAGTAAAAATAAGCAACAAGTGAGCAGTGATTTCTTTAGGCAAGTCCTTTATGACTTCTGAGTTCAAGTTATCAAGCTGATGGCTTTAAAATGTACATTCTTACAAGACATTATCTAGTTCCCTATTTTGTACCTTTTTTCCCCTCTTTGAAATAATAAATTGACTAATCATACTTGGGTGACTAAGACACATCATGGTCAAATAAAAAACATATTTATTTAATTTTTATTTGTTTTTATTATTTCTGTTTAGAATTTTGCCCTTGTCACTGAGAAATCTGCATTCATTTTCTTTGATCTCATATTTAAATTTCTACTGTCAGCTAGTTTTGCCAACCATGATGTTTTCCTTTATGATCTTTTGCCCATTTTACGCACCTTTCACTGTTTACAACTGCTAATCTCTATGGTTTGGTTTGTGTTTGATGTCTTATTTCTTGAATGAAACTTCTGAAATTCCAAGCATTCAGTACATCACTGAACCGAGGCAAGCTTTGAGGCATTGCTGTCTTTTTCCATTGATCATGTGCGGCCTGGTCATCTAACAAGTTCTTGAAGAACTCTCCACCATCTTTCATAAATGTCTACATTTTTCCTGTTACCACATTTCTCTTGTGTTTTCCCAGTGTCAGAATATAACTGTTTGGAAATACCCAAATAATTTTTGCTATTTGGCCTGTACTGTGTTTGCCTACATGAAATAAACAGAAACTGGTCATGACCTGCAGTTCCTAATCCAGCACTCTTTGATTGTTCAGGATTCAATATTCACCTTTTTCCATATAAAGATTTACCAATACTTCATGGATTTGTTTCTCTTTAACAGGCAGCTGCTTCATCATGCCCTTTTTCACTTGGACATTTGTGGTGGCACACAACCTTCTGCCTTCTGTCCTCAAAAGCTTCCTTTGGACTTTGCTCATTCCATTGACCCATGGATGTTCAGGTTCCTACATTTCTGACATACCAAAACTCAGTCATGAGTTGTCAGAGATCTGAGTTAACTTATTAATCTGATTTATTTTATAATATTATCTGATTTACCTTATAATATTACCCAGCATCTCTTCCATTATAAATTACTTTCTTCCAGTGTGGTCAATAGGGACTGCAGCTCTCTATAGAAAATACCCATTTATAGCAATGCACTCAGTCAACCAGGGAAAGCTAAATTTAATCTGTAAAGCCTTTTGGGTCTCTCTGATTAACAAAGTACAGAAACCTTTATATTCTACTGCCTGAAGCATTGAGATTTATGAATTCACCAACAAATGATTCATAGGTTTAAAAAATAAAATAAGCAAAAACTTCCTGTAATTACTTACTCAAGTGCTGAGACTGAGTAGCCTGTGCTGAGAAGGTAAGACATTCCAGAGCTCAAATTGTTGTTGCAAATTAACTCTGTTGCTTGTACATATGCATTTTTTTTTTTAGTTTCTCTTTACCTGCAAAATTTGCTTACAGCATAACTGTAACATATTAAAGGTGCATGATACCTAACAGCCAAGTTAGGGGTTTGACAAACAAAACAACTTAAATGTTCACAGGTTAATGAGATTTGAGGCTGAAAGGGGCCACTGTCCCAGTGTATCTGACCTACTCTGTGACAAGTGCCACCTAATTACAGGCAAGGGTTTTGCAGTGCAAGGAACTGGAATTATTTTACACTTAGACAAATGAATGATGCTGTGGTTGTTGACTTGCTGTTGAACTACTAGAACATGTCACTTAAACATCCAATCTGAATTTGAAGGCTCCAAGTGATGATGAATTTACCACTTCCTTGGGTAGTATGTTCCAGTGATTAATTACTCTCTCACTGTAAGGAATTTGTGTCCTATTTTCAGTTTACATTTCTCTACTTTGCACTTTCAGCCAATCGATCTTCTAGGGCCTTTCTCTGATACAGTTAAGGGTGGCTCATATCATGACTCTCTACTTCAGAAGCTTTAAAAATTCTGTTTCTTTGAGGGCCTAAACTGACTGAACATTTCTTGATGTTTCTTTACATTTCTTGATGGAAGATGTGTTTTCTAGAACCTTTCAATTCTGGTCTGCTTTAAAATGCAAATTCCAGAGCTGGACACATTGCATAAGGTTCTTACCAAACCACGAGTGGAGGCAATACTGTTATGTTTTACCCAAAGCATTACTATTTTTAGCATGCAATTAAAGTGATTTTCCCCTACTTTCTGTTGCTGTATCAAGATCCCTGTAGCAGATTCCTGTGATCCACAATCCACCTCTGCAGTGTCAATCTTTGCTCCATGCATACCCCCACTGTTAACAAAGGTCGTTTTTGTGGCAGAATTCACTCCATTACAGCAAAAGTAAATAAAGCCTGTCACCACTCTAGCAATGAGTGTAGGTGCTTACCTTGGAGCTGAGCTGGGTGGGTAAATACACTGTGAATGGCCAACTGGATCCCATCCATGGAGTGCGTCAGAAAGGAATCCTGACAGTCTATTGTTTCACTTGAGCCTGGGTCTTTAATGTTTGCCCGGTGTGAAGAAGAAAAAGCAATTATCAAAGGCAGCTTTTAGGAGTAACTTTACATATGGGATGCAATTACAGCGTGAAAGAACACTGGCTTAATAGTGACAGACAGTGACTAAGAGATATTATTACCAGGGAGCTAGCTGCCAAAATCACATCCAGGAAAAAAGTGCAGGGAGAGAAAAGCTTTCAGACTGGCCTGCATATTTGTCAATCCACAATTAGTGATACTGGCAACCTGCTGAGCATGTTGGTTCATCCTCAGATGGACTAGTGCAGCCCGCTGTGTCCCTCAGACACTCGTGCATCCTCCACTGCACGGCCCCAGCAGGGGATGTGCACTGGGACAGCCCTGGTGACAGGCACAGCCCAGCACCTGACTGCCAATGTTGTGCCCAGCTTTGGAGCTGCTGAAATGTGATGTCACAAGCCTGCTCACCCTGCTCCCAGGGGCACTGCAAACCCAGGGCTCTGCACTGTGTCTGCTGCCCGGCAGGGAGGGATCAGGTGCTGGCAGTTTTCTCAGCAGCCCCTGTGCTGCCCTCCAGGGGAGTCTGCTCTAAGCTGGGGTCCTTCCTAGCTGAAATGCTGCAGGGCATCATGCCTAAGGCTGGAGACCTAAATACTTGATGCAGTTTAAAGCACTTGCAAAACTGTGTCCACTATCAGCTGGCCCTTGGTATTTAAACCACCAGCTATTTTTCTATGAAGACATAACTCAGACAAACAGTATAGTACATCCCCTTTTTCCATTTTTCACTTGTCAACTCAGATTGAAATGTTTAATACTTTTCCCCCTGTGTATTTCTTCAGTCTGGCTTTGCTGTGAGCCCAGAAGGGTCCAGGATGTCACAGAAAACCAGCTGAAGCCACCACCGTGCCCCTCCTGACTCCAGGCTTGCTCTTGAATCCTAAAATAATTTCAGAGTGACTCTGTTTTCAGCTCACCTTGTAGCCTGACCTCAAGCTACTCTTGGACTCCATGTTCCTTCTTTCTTGTCTCGTGTTTTGTTTTGGCCTCTCTGCTCTGCTCTTCTGATTTTGTTCAGTGTTTCCCAGACTTGCTGCCACCAGCTTTCCCTTCAGAGAGACTCTGTGCCCTGAAAGTCAGGGGCCTGGATTGCTGTCTATCGTTGCTTCTTTTGCCATCAGCCTCAGGTGGTGCCATTCCATTTGGTAGTAGCAGCAGTGGGATGGTGGCTTGGGAGGGAGGTGGGAGGTCTTTGGGGGGCTGAGATCACCCAGTTCCTCCTGTGAAACTGGCAGTGTGGTCCCTGGCATGTGCTTACCATCTCCCCTAGGCACAGTTTGGTGGGAGGAGCCAAAGCCTTCACTTATTTTGCTGGTATGGATAGAGCCTTGGTCTCAACACAGCCATGCATCTGCTCTAGGATCATGCCTTTCCAGTTGGGAACTGCTGGCTTTGCTGATGCTCTTGCTTGTGTCTGCCTTGGCTGACGAACCACTCATGCAGAGTTGTGGCATCTTTACGCCCTGTTTTAATACTGCTACTTGTCAGTGGATACATGAGTCAGTACATCGCCAGCTGCATCCCGCTGCGCTCATCTGGGGCCCAGTCTGCAGGCTGTGATCTGCAGGCTGTGATCTGCAGGCTGTGCTGAGAGAGACAGCACTCTGTACTGTTTCCTTTTCTGTGTGCCTGCCTCTGGACCGACAGAAGTTTCAGACGTTTCATTTTGTGATGTGCCTTTTTTGCTTTCTGGGGTGTTTCCCAGGTTGGCTCTGAGAGAATGAGGGGGTCAGGCTCAAGCTCATTTGGGAGGCTGGGAGAGGTGTCCACCAGGGCTGGCACTGCTGCACCTCCTCATCTGTCCTGAATGGCACGTGGGTCCCACCTGGAGCTGTGCTTTAACCTGAGCTTTACACTGATAGGGGTGAGCTCTAAAAGATGTGCCCTCACTCCCTGCATCCCCTGTCCCAGACCAATGACTGCATGACCCTGTGATCAGCCAGTGCAAGGGCTGCTCTGAGAGAAGAACAGCCCCACTGTTACCCCCAAAAAACACAAGTCTTGACAACTCACAACACTGGATGGGCCAGAAAAACATGCAGTATTTTTCTTTATGTATCCACACCTAAGACAACTTTTAAGGAAAAAGGGTTTGATTGGAGGATTTTTTTTTTTTAAATTTTATTTGGGCATGGAAAGTAAAGAACTAGAATGGAAAATCAGGTGCAAACATTTTGTGTCTGAGATTTTTTGTGTAATTTTAACAAGATAACCAACCACAGAAATGCCAGCAGAAGTGCCTATGTAGGGCAGGATTTTTAGAAATGTGACTCCTGACTTCTTATTTGTCACAAAATTTCTATGTTACAGCTTGCAATATAAATAAGCATTGACAAGTAATTTGGGTAATGTAGCCTTTACTACACACTTGTGCTGCTTCATGTTGCATCGCCCTTTTTCTTTAGATTATCTCACGCCACTTGGAAACATGGTAATATTGTAATTTCGTAATATCTGCTGTCTTTTGGATGGTGCTGCAGATTTTTGTTCCTGTCTTCTTTTACAACCACCAGATTATATCCGGAAAACACACTTTATGTTCTGATAATGGAGGAGGAGTGTAATCCTGGTCCAAATGAAGTCAGTGGCAAAACTCCCGTTGACTTCATTAGGGATAGAATTTCACCCCATCTTGTGTTGCCTTGCCTAAAAAAGGAGAAGAGACCTGATGTAAAGCCTATTGCAGTCAATGGAGAGATTCCCAGGGATTTTAATGGGCCTGTATTTGGTCCAGTATGAGGTTATTCAGTCACCTTCAAATTTTACAAGAATATAGCACTTGTGTTGCATTCTCCAAGGACTAATAAAGTTACCCTGAGTTAGATAAATTTCTATACATTTCTTCTCCTGAAGTATTTGGGTGTGCTAAGAAGTTCTTTTTTTTTTTTCTTTTTTTTCCTTCCCCTCCCTTTTCCCCAATTTCTCTGTTCAGACATTGTTTTGCCTTGTGGTGATTCTAAATCATCACAAAACAAATCAACACAGAACAATGAGCAGGATATATAAGTTTGGGTTTATAGATTCCAGTTCCATGAACTTTGATTTAATAAACTTACCCCTCTTTTTTAGCAGAAAGCACAAAACATGGGCGGTTTGGTGAATTTGAAACCTGGTTCTGATTCTGACCTACATTTAAAAGCTAAATTTGAGTCCGATAAAGTTTTGAAAACACTGGTAATATGAAAAAGATGCTTCGCTGTTCCCTTTGTATTTTTAACCTTTTTTCCTATTAAAACTGTAAACAGTTTTATATTATTGCAGTGAATTCTTCTCTAATTTACTCCAGTGTAAACCCAGAGGAATGCTTCCGAGGGCAGGGGAACTGTTCTGCATTTGCACTGGGGTGGGTGACGGGGGCTCTGCCAGGCTGTTTCCCCTTCCTCTTCCTCCTTTTGCTGTTTGTCTTGGATAACCCTAAGAAAAGTGTCACTAAATGCTGCACTGCTTCCAGTGATGGTTGGTCATCTCCGCCATTCCCCATCCCTGTGGCTGTGTGTATTTAAGTTCCTGCAATATCTAAGAACCAGAACAGTTCAGGCTAAAAAAAGCCTTTCTGGTGGATTCTGTTTACCTCCTAAAAAATATGACTATTTATTTTCATTTTTGCATTGGAAGAAAAACAAAACCTCAAGAATTTTATGAAAAGCTTTCTGTGGGCTGAAACATCTGGTTTTGCCTCACATGTCAGGGCCTGATTTGAATCTCTTGCATAATTTTTGATAAGGCAGATGGACTGTCTCTTTCTCCCTCTCTCTCTCACACACATGCAGACATTATCTGCTTCAGATTTCAGAAACTTTTGTGTCAAAATTTTTTGTTTGATTTGAAGAAATTTTGTAAAATTGTTTTCTTCCATTTAAGAAATTAGCTTTATGTTAATGCTTTAACACAAGAAGAATGTTTCCATTTTCTTGAATAAAGAATTTAATTTCAGCAGAGAATGGACTTTTACTGAGTTTCACTCCAAAAGTAAAGATGTTCTGTAGAAAATCTTGTCTTTTTTCAATTTTTCCCCTTTCCCTTCCACATTTTTTGTCTTTTTTTCACAATAGTGCATAAAAAGAATGAACACAGAAGCATGTATTTTTTAGGTTTTGAGCTAAATCACAGTTTCTCATTGACTCTGTGTGCAGATGAAAAGCCCAGATTTGTTGTCCTTTGGCTGATAAATATTTGTACCCTTTATTGATCTAAGCATCAGTGCTCATACAGTGGGACTCATCAAGTCCAGCTGCACAGACCTGAGGTTGTATCTGAAAAAGGAACTATTCCCCTGGAGCTCTCAGAGAGAATTAGGTATCTCCAGCACATAGCCCTGCCTGCTGTGCCTGCTGTAGGATAAGATAAATAGTTTCTCAGAGGTGGCTCCTTCTCTCTTTGACCCTAAAGGGAACATAGGGATTAGTTCAGGCTTAGACACCTAAATCTCTGACGTGTAAACTGTAGCAGATGAATCCTGCACAAAGTCCTTGGAAATGTTATTTGGCTTCCTGGAAGAATCAGCTTAAACCTTCCACATGATGGAATGATATTGTTTATTTAGTTACTATATGAAATTCTTGCAAACATGGAATTGCAAACCAAAGATCCTTTATGCCTCTTGTGGTTTTTTCTCAGAGATAAGCCCGTTCTCTTTATGCATGCTCTATAAGCTGATTTTATACATTGGGACTGCTTTCTTCCACCTCAAGAAAAGAAATCCTTCTGGGAAAAGTTGCAATGTGATCCAAAGTCCAAGTCTTTGCACAGACTTCAGTGACTTTTGAATTATGAACAAAAGTGTTTGGCATTTTTTTCAGTATAAAACTCCAAAGTGAATTTTTCCATTATTCAGAAGATACAAGCTGTTGTCAAGTCTTAAGGACACTGTGATTTTTAACTGAAAAGTAGTGCCATTAATTATATTGGGAGAGTTGGTTGGTTTTTCTTCTCTTCTACCTTTGTATGTCTAGTAGTCGATAATTGTTCATTAATAACAATAAATGCACATCTGTAGGCAGCAGGATTACATCAGAAATGAAAGCATTTTTTTTCTTCACAAATTAGATCTTGGTCAGAAACCAATAAAGAGAAAAAAAAATCCTCTAAGACATTGTTGGGCTAATCTTCTGTTTCTAATACTGCATAGAAAAAAGTTGACATGTTGTTTTCTAAACCAAAATAATTGTTTTCTTCTTTTAAAATCTCTTTAAGGCAAATGTTCCAAAACCTAAGGCTGTATTTACATATTTTTAGCAGCTTTCTGTAGTTAATTTTTGTCATGTTATCAGCACTACCTTCTGTAGTTAATTTGGTGTGCAGAAAGCTGTGATTAATGGGCCTTTGCTATAGCATTAATTTTCAGCCACAACCTCTCCTTGCCCTTTGGTGTTACGTTAATTACTGGAAAAGAACCATGAAATCGCATATGGCACAGAGCTGTGGTGTGGCGAAGAACAACAGTCAGGACCCAGGTTCTGAGATGTGTCTGAACAGCAGAATGTGTCTGATCCAAAAATATCTGATCTGGATAACAAAATCAAAAGTGTAAGGGGTTCTAGGAGTTAGGCAGTTCTGATTTATTCTGAACAAACGCTCCTTCTTACCACTTTCCTTTGTCATTGGTAGCATTTTGGCAGTTCTGAAGAAAATTACTGAGCACTTCTTTTCAGTCCTTGGGAGGATACTTAATTTGAAAGCACTTTCCTCAGCAGATTGTCTGCCTGGCCTGACTGCTGTAAGGGCTGGTAGTTCTTGATCCAAAACCAGCTGGAGTCATTGCAGTGAGTTAAGCTTTACATCTACCCTGTTCTTATAGAGAAGATAGTCCTAGAATGGTCACCCCTGGGGAAGTAATTTGCTGTGTTAAAAATACCTAGCAACATTACTTAATAATCCTGTGAGCAAACTGCTAGATTAGCAAACCAAATAATTTAGTGGTGAGGCCAGAATTATTATTTATTACTACCAAAATAAATGTGAATATGGTAAGCTTTAGTATAAAAAGATTTTCTTTAACGTTGGGACGTATCCTATGTCTCCATTCATTGAAAATGTCCTCCCCATCAGGCTGTTTGGAAAAAGGGGGAAAGAATGGAAGGTCCTGCTTCTCTCTGGTTTTGAAACTGCTCCTAGCCTAGAGGTAGAAAAAAGTGCTAGATTCAGCAGGAAAAGACTAAAGAGGAAGGAAGCAGGTGGGTGTAACCTGCTCTACTGTGGGCTGTTGCAGTGGTTTATGCTGAAGCTCACAAGCAGTGGCCAAGACACAGAACTCACCTTTTTTACACAAAAATGGGCCTGCTTGCTGGGCTGGAGAGTCACACTCATTAGTCCCCACGTTGTCCCCAAATAAGGTACTGCCCCTCTGAGGCGTCGGGGTGTGAATTGAGCTGCAAGGTTCAAGTGAGTTGTTGGGTTAGCCTGAGGGGTGATGGTCCCTGGGTGGAAGGAGTGGTGGGGGGAAATGCAGATAGGTCAGAAAGCTGGCAAGACTTATGACACCCCTTAGTGACATCAACAACATGTTCATCTGCCTCATTCTCATCAGGACTGGCCTTGTGAGCTGGTAAAAAGACAGGTACCACCTGCAGACAGGGGAGGACAGGAGAATAACGACAAGAAAGTAAATACTACATTATAAAATGCTGTGACTTTGTACCTTTTCCAGTTTAAGTGCTAGACTTCCCTCTCTGAAGCCAAGAAGTATCATTTCAATCTCTCCCACTGATGACATAAGGCTGCTGCATGACACATAGCCTTTATAAAGCATCAAACATCTAGAAATGTGATAGTTGTTTTTATCACAATGCTCCCAACAAACGACACATGCTGTTAATATGAATCTATCTTTCAGCAGCAGATATTTCAGGCATTGTTAGTAACATAATCTCATGATGTTTCCCTAATAGAGTATGCTGCAGATGTGAATCTTGCTAGAGTGTATTCTTTCTTTGGTTATCTTCCTGTAGTTCTTGGCTTCAGTGGGACACGCGCCTATGTACCATGAATATGCTCAGCCTTGTTAATCTTTGTCTTGAGTCAGGTCTTTTTTAGCTGAAGTCGTAGGCGCAGAGATGATGGAAGAGCACTGCAGGTAATGGCATGGGCTGGAGGACACTGTGGAGAAAAGGGGGAGCAGCAGGGCCAACCAAGAAATAAAATGTGACAGTAGAAAGGCAGTGGTGCTGTTATACCCTCCTTAAAAGAGTGTATAACATGTTTGAGGTGGGATTAAGGGCACAGCATGCCAAGGGCAGGAGAATCCCTGGGCACAGTACTCCCAAGGAGCCTACACTGCTCTTGAGGGGCTACTCATGTTAGTGTTGGCTGCAGGGTATGGCCAAGAGTCACCCATCTCTCTTGGGCAATTATCCATATCCCTTTGTGGTGGCTGTACTGGCACATCAGTGGTGCCAGAGGTCTTGTCTTGGCCCTGAATGCTGGTGTTTCTGTCATTAACATGTTAGAGCTGTCCTTGGCATGGGTTTGGCTTGGGCTTACTGAAAGTCTCTTGTACTGTTCCTGGTCCTGGCTCAGGAGCTAGCCTGGGCCAGGGACCATCAAAAAGGCAGTTTGGATATGATCTCCCTATTTTAGAGGCCAGGAGAGTTTAATAAATGCACATGGCCATGCTATGACAGCATGCTTCTGCTCCCAAGGCCAGAGAACACAGCCTGGAGCTGCCTGGTTTGTTGGTAGGGATGTAGTCATTGTGTCTGAGAGCCTCCTGCAACAGGGAGGCTCTTGTTTCTTTTACTGTGATGCAAAGAACACATGAAATAAGAAAAAACACAGGCACTGATTACATTTTTTAAAAGATATGTTCTTTAAAAGTTGCATTTTTGCTAAGTAGAGAGCAAGGCATAAAAATTTAGAAGAACTCAAAGAAAAGTGGACCTTGAGTATTAGACAATACAATTTTACATGTGTATAAATTAAGAAAGCTACAGAAAAGTAGAAACAACAGGAAGTCAATGTATAAAAGTCTACACACTTGATAAACTAGATCTGGAAGATCTTGTGGAATTTCTCATCACTTTTACAAATTAATATCTTTTCAATATTCCTATGAGCAGGTGTAATAGTGTTAAGACAATATTTATTAATTCCTAGCTTTACCACATGCGTGTTGTCTTCTGTTAATAATCCCACTATTTAAATGGAATTGATCTAATTGATCTAAGATTGGTGAGGCACGTTGTTGAATTGTACACAAAATGCTTACAGACTGCTCTTAGGTTTATTGTCAGAGTCCAGGTAATTGTTAACTCTTTGAATATAAAATGAATAATATTTTAGTATTATAAGTTCATTAAGTCCTCTGCATTTGTTAATCTCACACTCTGTGTCATCCTAAATAAGATGTGTTTCCAGTATATGTCTCTATTGTCCAAGTCCTAAATGTATACAACACATGGTTTTATACTCACTTATTTGAAAAAAAACTCCACCAAAATGACTTCACTATTGTGGCCTGAGGAAATAGTGTTCTTGCAGCTGCCTGTAACTATCAGTCAGGAATATTTATGTTGACTAAAATACTCTAATAACTACATCACTGCTGTATGGCTCCAGTTTTGTTGTAAAGCCTGACCATGGTGTTACTCTGACAACGTTGAAGGTACAGCCATGATATGGCCTGGCTGTTGAGTTACTCTTTTTTGCAAAGTGAACCACCAGCACTTGAAGGGAGGTAAAATTTATAATGGTTTCTCAGAGTCTGAAACTTTGGATAGTGCTTCTAACCTGTCTCTTGCCTTCTCACATTTCCTTGACCTGGAGAGACAAAGAGCCTGCTCCCTGAACAGGCTCCAGTCAGGGTTGCCAGACCTTGTCCTTCTTCCCACCAGTATTCCCTAACCATCTATCTGACACACATCTTTAATTTTTCTCTTCTTTCTGTGAATTTGAGAACTCATGTGATGGATCCTGCGTGTGTTTGTGGGTGACAACACTGTGGGTGTTGAGGCAGCAGTAGGGAGAGGGTTGACAGCATTAACTTGCGTCTATGGAGGAATCACGCTCCTGGGCTTGAGGGATAATACACCACTCTTGGGGTCCCGAGTGGCTTGATGATGCTGGTTGGTTTGAGAATTTATGCCAGCAAGCATCTCTGGCATGTGGAGCCACTGATGAGAAAGGGGACAGTCTGGGCTGCAAGGGCACATGGATGATACCCAACAAATGTGTTCTCCAGCAAAGCTCACCTCACTCATCTGCATTTTCAGCTCACACCAACTAACTTGAAGCAGAGCCCAAAGGAAGCAACAGTGATTTGCCAACCAGAGTTCAGAGCACATCTTTTCCATGACACCAATGAGGCCCCAGTCCCAAGCATTTCAGGGAATAACTGTTTTCCCTTCTACTTGTGCTCTTCAAATCTGGTAATTCAACATTACGGTCTGCCACACACCTGAATGAGAGCAAAAGTTTAATCACTTCCATACTGCCTCTGCTCCAGTCAAGAGTTTAGTCTGAGCCCATTTGCAAATAAAACAATAAAGACAAGACTGTTGTCTTAAATACATTTCAGTTGGAGCTGTGTATTACAAAGAAAAAAAGTGAGAAGCTGCAAAGCCCCTTCAAAGGCAAACTGGTAGAGTTAGGAGGTCTTTTCTTTTTGCATAAAGAAATAATGCTCAGTCAAACACCTACAGAGTGTAATTGTACGTGACAGTCCATGTCAGCATTCAGCAATGAAAATTGAAGTAAACATTTTTTGTTTTTCAAGCTGGAAATCATGCATCAGCCTAATGAGTAACAGGTTTTGTTTGTTTGTTTGTGTTGTGTTTCTGTTGGTAGAGAGGACATGTTCTTTTGTTCTCACCATTTTGTGTTGGCTTGGGTCTCTAATGCTACCATCACATTGACTTTGACAGATTCAGCTGGAAAAACAGACACATTTTAACTAGTGGTGCCCAAATACCAGCTGTGTGATATGATTCACTTTGCAGAGGAGGAAGAGAATTGTCTGTCACTGTCTGGTTTATACCTGAAGGATGCCTGCTACAGAGAAGGTTTCTCCTGTTAAACCTACACAACCTGTCTCTTTCTAAAAAAGTATTTTTGACAGTTGTCACACACACACACGTGCTGTATAAATGAACTGACATCTGCCTTACATACTTTGAATTATAACCACGCTGTGGTGCTATTAATTATTTTTGCTATCAGTTTGCTCAGTAGTCTGATCATCCAACACAGCCCCAAAAAACAGAGGCACATCTTTTGAAGCACAATTTAGAAAAATATGTATTTCTTTCAGAGAGGAAGTGTAAATACTTTGAACTTTAAAATACAATCTAATTAAGAAGTCAGGGAATGCTAGGTTGAACACTTCAATGTATTCAGGTCCTCTAACATGCAGTTTTCCTAATTTAGTGTGCTGGATGATTGAGGAGGGTGGAAGACATGCTAGAAATCAGATATGGCATGACTTTAGTGAATATGGAATGTTTATTCACTGTTTATCATAAAGCAAAACATGAAGGGACTTCCATGAAGATTATGGGATGGCAAGTTCAAAACAAACAAAATATATTTAAAGTGCAGCACTTACAATCTTGAAACTTTATGTGAATTTAAGCAAGCAATTAGATGAATTAATGGAAAAAGGTACTCAAAAGCTAAGAACACGAAGAAGCAATAATCTCTGTCTCAGTAAGTCCTTATGCCTATGATTACTGGCAGCAGGAAAGCAATGCCAAGAGAAGCATCAAGAATCCTTTCTGCTATTCTGCAGTTTCTTAGTTATTCTGTATCGCTCACAGACCCAGACTGGTGGGGTTAGCAGCCACTGGGAGCTGGCAGAGGGGGGTTTACCCCTCACGTACTGACACAAGCCTGGAGGTCAACGCTGAAACACCTCTGGAAGGCGGTACTCAGTGCCCAACACACAATGAAAAGGGGTAGAGCTCCTCACCAAAAGGGGCTGTATCTTTCTGTCGCTGTTTAGCAGGCACGCAGGCAAAGAAGTAAAGAGGGGGGGCTCTCCATATGTGTTCCACACAGATTTATTTTGGTAACATGGCAGGGACAAGGAGGCCAATTGGTGGGAGGGTGCAGGGATCTTATACTGGGTACAAATAGGCGGGGAGAAGGATCACAGCCAGTAGGATAGGGGCAAGTAGGTGGGATTGACAGGAAGGCAACCAATGGGAACAACACATAGGAGGGACTCAGGGAAGAATCCAATGGGGCATCGAGAAACAAAGAACTTTCTAGAACTAATACATATTAAAGAAGGGAAATGAATATACATAACGTCATATGTGAAACAGGGAGGAGAAAATATTAACCAATCAGGTGAAAACATGCAATAGGTGGAACAAGGGAATCATGGGTTCTCACCATGACTGTTACATGCTAAACTTGGGTTGCTGACTGTTGGTGTGACCCAGCCCACTGCGGGGCTGGGGCAGCGAGATGCCAATCAATCCCAGCCCATCCCCTGGATCGAGTTTCCGAAAGAGGCAGACTCAGGGTGGGTCCAGGGGCGGCTCAGAAGCCTAAGCCGCACCCCCTGGGCAGTGCCCGGGTCCAAGCCGCCTCCCCCGGTTCTGGAAAATTCCCGGTTACTCGGTTGTTCGTTGGTTCTGTTACAGCTCCCGCCTCTTGGTTTCCCCCAGTGGTTCTTGTTAAATTGTATCCTGCTCCTGCCTTGTAACTCATTGGTTGTTTTCCCCTTTCACCGGGGTTTTCAAAAACCCTATAAAACTGAGCACAAGGCTCCGAGGACCCATCCCATCACAATCCCATCATTCCCATCACACCGGATTCCAACCTTCCGAGCTTGTTTGGGTTGCGAAACTTCTATCAATAAACCTGTTAGAAGGCAGACCTGAACAGCCTCTCTCTTCCTTTGTCTCCGAGCTAGAGTGAGCCGATCCCATCGGCTCCTGCTGCGTTTCCTCTGCCGAGAAGCCAGCTAGCTAGCCCAGCAAGCAGCTCTTTTCCTGATCCCAAAGTCGCTTCTGCAACGGGCAGAAGTAACGCAGCTGGACGGTCTCTGACCTGGGGCATGCCAGAGATGGTGCCTCGAGCACCAAATGCTGCATTAGCTGACCACCGCAGCTGGTTGTCTGAGTTCTCCTCAGGAGACAGAGTGGCTGGAGCCACTTGCACTGACACAGCAGATCAATCTTTGTGCTCTTCTTGCAAAATGAGGACCATAAACACAGCAGTGAATATAACCTGCTGTTAAAGCTTCATCAAGTAGATCCTAAATTTGGGGTACTAACACTGCCAATTTCATGTTCTATATTGTGAGCAGTTAGTTCACACAAAATTTGTGATTTAATTTTTTTGCTTTTATGTTTCTCCATAATTTTATGTCAATAACAAAATACCCTGTATTGTTTCAAGTAAGCTGATTTCTAATATTTTCCTGTTGTTGAAACAGATACCTTGAGAGATTAATCACTTTGGAATTCAAGTAAAGGTGAAAGATTCTCTCTATATTTTATGGTATAATAGTAACTGATCACCTGACAAAAAGAAAATAATATGCAATTAGTTTGCTTCTTATATTCTTATTTCTTAATGTAATTTGCAGAAGAAATTGACTTTTTTGAGTTTAAAGAATAAGCGTTCTACAATAATGGATGTTGATTCAATATTATAAGCTTCATAATATCTTTAAGTTCAACTGTATTAACCAGTGTACAAAAGGTCTCTCAACTAGTCTTCAACTAGTGCCTATGAGTAATGGATCGTATATATCCCTTGCCTTACACACACATACACATATATACCTGTGTTCATGTGTGTAAGCTCACAGACATATTTTTTATACTTACACTATGTATTTATGAATGGTATAGAAATGACGCATAAATTACAAACCTGAAAAGAAAATGAAAAAATACTGAATATCAAAGAAGAACAATGGTGCTTTCCTCTCCTAATAGAACTGAGTTTTAAAATTTAAATTATTTATTGTTAGACCTGTCCTCAATGTAATATTAATCTGTTGATTTTTTTCATCATTACAAAAGGCTTATTGAAAAGAAGTTGTCTCAGTCTCTTAACTTTGTCACTACTTCTTTTGACAGATTTGTTATTAGAGTTTCTAGCAGAAAAGCCTCATTCTAAGGATCTTATAATGGGAAATATGTCTGTTAATATGGCAAGTTATATTTGGAGACAGCATGTGCAATACTAAATGCCAGAACACCAATACGACCCATCTGCCCAATATGTAAAGTGTAATAACACCATTATGAAGTGATGATATGTTTACATACCCTTGTAACAGGATTAACGTTTTCTTAATTGTCTCCTGCTTGAACCTAATGTAATGTTTTTGGTGTGTCCTATAGAATAATATTGAAAGAATGAACAAATCAGTGGCGGAACCTTCTGAGATTTGCCTAATTACAACTCAAATTGTTCCCATATTGGAAATTACATGCATATAATGCCTTTTGGGGCACAGAGTAGAAGAAGCATATGAAGGTCAGCCAACAGTATTCTGCCATGAGTTCTGTCTTCGTGAACTTTTAAAATGTCTTTTTCATGCAATGAGACACATTAATTTACTAGAAACAGATTTCAGAATTGTTTTATCCCATTTTGGAAGGCTTATTTCAGCAATCCCCATAAACTTGCTGAGGAAAACACAAATTGCAGTTGCCCTGAATTTAGTTAAATCATCACAAATAGAAATGACTCAGCTAGGTCATGTGTAGTATTAGAATGCTGCTGCTGTATTTCAGGTATGTGGTTCAAGGGCTCTCAAGAGTTTTAAAGACCTTCAACCAGATCTTGACCCATACATCATTCAAACATAGCCCTGTGACATGCAGGGGAATCTTGGGTAGGTCGAGAAGTACAAGCTGCATCCAGGTGTGTGTTCCCATGACACTGTTGCATGATTATCATAGATGAACATATGACAGTTTTTTCTTTTCATTCCACTTCAGCCTTTTTTACAGCACAGCTGCTTGTTAACCAGTGGGATGACTTCTTGCTGGCCTAGAAGTGCTGCCTCACTGAGCAGAACTGCATGTCTGGGAGCAGAGAGATACTTGCAGAATGACTAAATCTTTGGGGAATGCCTTAAAATCAGTGAGGTCTTCCTGAGCTATTGATAATGGCTGATGTTTCAGGACTTCATTGACTTGATTACTTCAAGTCAAAAAATCCCTTGGCAATCTGCTTCAAAAGTGCACTGTGCAGTTTTCATGCAATTATGCAATAATTCTGGGTATTGAAAATCATACAAGTCATTAAAATGTTAGCATCTATATATTATTTTAGTGCATATTCTAACACCAGTATTCTAGTAAAATCCCAGTTTCATTCAATGCTTACTGACACTGCCAAGTGTCTGAGGACTTAACATGTTAGGCTCCGTACCATCCTGCAACCATAAAACTAAACAACATGCACAAGTGTTTGTTGTTTGGGTTGTTTTAAAATAAAATATAGCTGCTTGAAAGGTTAGCTGCCTGCTCCAGAAGTAATGTAATGCAAAGAAAAGGAATAGATATATTCCATGATGGGTATGAGTCAGAAAAGGATTTGGGAACGTTGTCCTGTTAATAAAGGGAATCTGTCTGGGACATCCTCTTTGGTAATACAGTTCATGTATTGTAGCTTAGGATCTTTTACTTTCAAATCTGAGCTTCTGCATCAGTTTGGTACATTGGTAGCCTTTTTCCTTCCAAAATCAGTGCTGAAACCCATTCTAACTGGGAAAAAGGGAAAAAAAATGTCATTTGGCAGTGCTCCACGACCTTGATTTGCTCTGCTTGCAGGGTACAAATGAGAGCTGTGGGCTTTTTTTTCTGAAAATATCACATACTTTTTTTCCAGTTTGCTGGAAATTTAGGGATTTAGAGAGCCAAATTGGACTCCTTGCATGGGTTAGAAGGGAAATGGAAATGCAATTTTTCAGGGTGAACAGCATATTTGACATGTTGTGATAGACTTGTACTTGCATATCTTGTGACCTCAGGGTACTAGGGGTTTTCTTTCACACTTCATCATTACCACATAGGTGATGGGAGCAACATGAACTGGTACTAGAACAGAGTCTCAAACCTGAAGTCTACCACTACCAAAGATCTGTGCCTCATGTTGTTATAAACAGCAGTTTAAACTTAGTATACACCAGTGCTTTGCAGCTTTAAAGAGTTTTGGAGCCCTACAAATGTTTAGGTTTTGTCTTGACCTACTCTAGGAGGGATGAATGGGCAGGGAGTTCGTGCTCCTACCCGCAGCCCAAGTGTGGATAGCATTAGGGTTTGGACTCAGTCCCATGACAGAATAACTTCAGCCAGACTCCCTGGGGTGCTCTGGATGTTTTGTGCTAAACCTGTAGTGCAGTCTGACTCTCCAGCCAGCATATCTGGGCCCATCACATCAGCGTAGTCGGTGCTCTCAGACACGCAGTGCTGGCATGGAGTCTCCAGTGTCATTCTTTTCCCAGATCCTGGCTGCACAAGGCAGTCATGTGTTCATGACACGAACACCTTCACATTGCTCCAGTTCATGGTGGCTGGTTTGGCCCCATTGCTTGCCATCAGCAAGTCTCAAGGGTGGCACTAACTCGGGTTTAAAGGGTCTGGGCAGGGCAGACATAACCATTTCCAACATGGAAAATGTTCATTAGCAGTATTCTTTCTTTCTGGAGATTTCTTATGTATAATTTTGTCCTTAGTGACCCTTGTAGCTGCAACAAATGTTGGCAGTTTAGTGGGTATTATCTCAGATGATCAGCTTTATTAGCAAAATCAGGTCTCACAGCTCCCTTTGGCTTGGTTCAATGCAAAGGAGCATTAACAATTTAAGTTTAGTCTGAGCTAGTTGCCTAGATGGGGATTGCCAAGTTTATGTGCATGCTTCTGTGTAATTATAATTATGAAAATTGCTCTTCAGCTTGTGAAATGGTGGAGTTTTGCAGGCTTTTTAGATTAAGAGGCTGTCAACTATGTATGCTGTTCCAACGTGCAATTCCATGGCCTTTAAAAAAATAAATTCTTTTGAATGTAGGAATCCAACACTCTTGCTATACAATTATATTATGATTTAAATAATATTCATGTGAATTATGGTAATGCCAGTTAAGAAAAACTAAAAGGAATTTATGATAAATTATTGTCATAAGTTGCATTTAATTTGATAGCATTACTCATTTGCAAAGGAACTCTTTTGTTGTCCCTCGCCATATTGCTAGAGGATTAAATCCTCAGCATAGTGTAGAATTTATGGTTCATACTTAGAACTATGTACAGAAGAGAGATATCTTTAATCTAAGCTAGTTACTTTGGGTCTTTAGGGAGGGAAATCCATAGCAGAATATTCAGGTATGCTTTTGGCTGATGTAACTTTAAAGAAATAATGACAACATGATCTCTTGTCTGATCTTTAGTGTCAGAATGGAGATAAAGTTGGTGCAAAGTGTTCATTGCCAATACCAGGACCATCAGTCCCTTTAAAATATTTCAATCAGGAATAAACTTGATTCAGTACAAGCAGTGTGGTCTAACAGCCTGTGTTATTCCACAGGTTGCAGGGAGAATCTTAGTAGTCTTTTAAGGACTCAAAGTCTACGAGTAGAAGTATATTAAAAGTAACTCACTTGGAGATGTAAAATGTGTTACAGGCTAATTTCCATATATGTTTTTCATTAATGCAAGAGAAAGCCGTCTTCCTTTCTCTCTGAGTAAAGCTGTCTGTAGAATGACATGAAAAATACAGAAAAAATGTGTAAATAGTAGAAAGGTTGAATATGGTGAGTTGAAGTTCTGAACCCTGGGAGTCTACAGGGAAACCTGAACTGTGCAGTCTTCAATGGCCATGAATCTATGCTAATTAACAAAGGCCAGGACCATACACTCATGTAAGTTAGTTACAGCCCACTGAATCCAGCCACAGCAGCACCTGTCTTTAATATATAGGAAGAATAATTGTCATGAGGGACTTGAATCCAGGATACAATGATGGAAGCTCCACTTTGTGCAGAGGGTAGAAAAGCCTCTAAAAATGATGGATGATAGATGATGGTTTTCTAACACAAAACATACTGGGTCTGACAATGAGTAATTTTATGTTGGATCTTGTTCTGATGGATATAGATGAATTAACCACTGTGCAGCGGCCTTTAGTGGCTATGGGTCTGATGATCACAATCTGAATGTAAGTAATATGTAACTTATACTTAATATATTAAAAGAGAACAGTCCCAACAACTAGCACATTTGTGAAAGTTAGGGAGAAGTGATGAATAAATTTTGTGGAAGTTAGGGAGAAGTGATGAATAAATTTGCCTCCAAGGAAAATTGGAGATGTAAAAATCTGAATGAAAGCAGGGATTTCCTCAGCAAGAGTTTATTATTTGGCTAGTAAGTCTTGATTCCACATTCATAGGATATAATTGGCTAAAATAAAATCTGGTCCAGTAGAAAAAACAAGGCTATAATCATCCCCTAATATCTTACATGAAGGAAAAAAAAATAGAGATAGTTGTAAACAACTTGTAAAATTTAGAAATTGTGGTATTGTTAGGAGAAATCAAACTTATTACAAAATCCCTGGTTACAGAACAGGGATAAGAATATTAGCAGGAGAAGAAACCTTTGGGAGGAGGTAGGCTTGATGCTAGAAAAAGCAGAAAATACTGACAGTGATGAAGTAAAAAAGACAGAAGTAGTAAGGATTTCTCATCTCCATTTGGAAAAATATACTGTGACATACTTTATCACCTTCCTAGCTCATCAGTACTGAAAGAAAACAATAGAGATCTGCTAGGGATAAACATTTTTATATTGTCTGTCTTGGCTAACTTGCACTTAAGAATCCTGAAAGAGTTGGCTGAGGACATCTCTGTTTCACAGATGTTCATTTTTAATAAGTCCAGAAATCTTGGGGAAACTCCAAAACAGAGGAAGAATTGCAATATTGTTCCAGCAAACAAACAGCAGAAGTGAGATGATTCAGACAGCTGTAGGCTGTTCTACCTGGCATCACCTTCCCATCAAATAATGGACAACCTGGTACAGAATTCTCTTGATAAGAAATTAATTTTCACATGAATGTAACCAAAGTCTGAACAAATGGTTTAGGTAAATAAGATGGGGTTTACTTTTTGGAATGACAAATTAAGTTGATTTTGGTGACAGCACAGACAGAGCACATTATGCATGGTTTTGATTGTACCAAGTGTTATTCTGACTAAAGGATCAGCACTGCATGGTATCAACGAGGTGAACTTGGAGTCTATTGTGATTCACATGACAAAATCTTAAAAGACTTGTCAGTGGGTACCTTCATTAAATAGAAATGCTTTCAGTAGAGCTACAGAATGGTGGCATCTACCTCTAAAGCCGTCTAAAGTTTCCCTCAATGCTATGGAAGTAAGTGTGGATCTATCCCTGTGGACATTTCTGAAAGACACAAATACTGTCAAAGTGATTTCTTGGGATGATTACACACGGTAATCCAAATCATTTGTTTTACTGAGTCAGAGATAGAAAGCGATTTTTTTTCTCTTTGTTCTGTTCTTAGTTCCAGCCTATTGTTTCTGAAAGGAAAAGTGATGAGTTGGAGATTTGGGAAAAAAGATCAACAAAAAACCCCAAGCCGTAAGAATACTGGAGAAAAAGACTTTTGGTGACAGAATTAAAGTAAAAGAGCAGGGGGTTTGTCATGGTTTAGCATAGGTGAAGAAGGCTCCATCAGCCACGGAAGTGATTCTCTTGCAAAGAGGTGCTTACAGCTTCCTCTATGACCTGACAGAACCAATCAATTGGCTAGTTTGAATATTGGCAACTTTTTAAGCCACTTAAGAAGCTTGACATGCCTCTGTGATCCACATTTAAGAACGAACAAACCCTGGGAAAGCTCTCTCTTGCTTCTGGCCTTTGGACAGGTAACTGGGGGGCCCACATGGCCCAGCAGGGCCGGGCCAGGCCCTGCTTGGCCTGGGCCAGCCATGAGACAGCCGTCCTGGAGCCATGCGGCCCTGTTCCACCCGCAGCCCCTCAGTGCGAGCCAGCCCCGCAGCCCTGCTCCGTGCAGGCAGCACAGCCCGGCTCTTCCCCTCCAGTGTGGCCGAAGATTCATCTGAGGCCGCTGCCTGGCAAAGATCATGTGGCCAACAGCGATAAGCGAATTCCAGCTGCAGGGCCGGGTGAGATTAATCCTTTTAGTGCTGTAAGTTTCCTCCAGAACAGATGAAGCCTGCAGACATGAATCCTCTCCTGAGTCAGAGGAAGAGGAAAGGTGGAGGCAAGTGAAGAAAACACCAGAGACACAAAAGTCAGTAAAGAAGGAAGAGCTGAAACCCTGAGAGAGGAGAAAGAGGAGATGCTTCAAGCCTAGAAGCTGAAATTCCATTGTAAAGCTATGGTGGCGACGGACTATGATATATCAGAGTACCATTGTAATTTCATAAATGCATGGAGGGGTGGAGCATTCAAATTGCAATTGTGAGCAAAAGCACCTGTGCTGAAACAAGCAAATGTTGAAGTAGCTGTAATTTGATGAGAAGCATGAACAGAGAGAGATGAAAGTGAGGAGGACCCCTTGCTCTCAGGGAAGGAGAAGACCTATGTTCCTAGAGATGAAGATGCTCCCAGAGATACGTGAAGAGAACTTTTGCTTCTGAACAGCTCATCCTTAAAATGATACCCCATTAGCAAAGATTGGACCCTCAAAGGCAGTTGTGGGGAAAGCTGTAAGTCAAGGGAAGGGACTTTCACTTGCAAGCAGAGAACCAACCTGGGCAGCTGTCTTGCTGTGACATGGAAGCCATGAGAGAATTTCTTGTGGAGATGTCTCTATAGCATGAGCAAGAGAGACTCCTCTCCCTAAGTGAACTGAAAAAGATTATTATAGAAGTGGTAAACTGACTGAAAATCTCAAGGGTTGTCTTTTTACGTTGTCAGTGAAAGAAGGGAGAAAGGTGGGGGGAGGAGAAGTGTTCTGAAGGTTTAGTCTGACTTTTTTTTCCTTTCTTTTAGGTCTGTTAATAAACTTCTTTATATTCTTTTAAGTTTTGTCCCTGCTTTGCTTTTCTCCTAATTCTTATCTCACAGAAGGAAAATAAGTAAGTAATGGATATTTTGAACCAAACCACTACACTTAATTGGTGTTTCTGCCCAGTTTACGAACTGAACCCGCTACAGGGTTTTTATTAACAAAAGAATTAAATTTTAAGTGGGATGGGAACGTTTAACAATAGATTTTTTATGGAAAAAGCTGCTTTGTGGAATCAAAGTTCCATTAATTTTTGTTTTCACTTGACTGATTTTTTTTTTAATTTAGCTTTTGAAAATGTTGATATAATTCATACTAACATTTTTGAAACCATGAAGGCCATTTTTATACTTTAAAATGGCTCATTTTTTTCTGAAATGTAAGCTAATTCTGATAATAGGCAGAAACAGAAAATGGTATATTCTTCCCAGCTGAGAATCCAAAAGTCCAAAGATTTACGAAAATTTTGGTGTTCTCAGAACTTTACTGGTGAGCATTTTGAATGTATATAGCTGTTTTGGGAAAGAAAAAAAAAAGTAGATCAGAACAACATTGTTCTGTTATGTAAGAGAAAGATTACTTGCTTATAGAATATGAATAATTTCCAACAGGAGTAGAGCACTAGGAGACAAAGGTGAAAATAAATATTTACACAGCAAAAAGCTGAATTTTTGTACAATGCAGCCATAGTAATTTAACTTTTTATTTCTATATTGAGTCCAGTAGTTTATAAGACTAAAATTTATCTTCTGGAAAGATAGCCAGTTTTGAATCCATGTCTTCAAGAGAGGGTATTCCATCATTTTCCTTGGGAGATAATTTCAGTGATCAATGATTCATACTGTTAGCAAGATGCACTTCTGCTTTGAAAATACCTGTCTTGCATCCTACTGTTGACTGTAATGAAATTATCATGTTAAAGTAGTTCTTTAAAACCTGTTGGTTTTCTTTACCACATACGTTTTTTTTAATCATAGTCAAGTTTCCCCTTCAACTAGCCATGCCATACAAAGGGGCAATCAAAACTGAAAACAAGACTTTATGGCTAAACCAAAGACCTAAGTCCAGGTTTTGCCTAAAGAGAAATTTTATTTGAAACCTGGTACTTCCATTCCAGCTGTCAAAAATACAGATCCATAAAAAATAAAGGTATGAGAGACAGACCTCCAAGGGTCATTTTGTACTGTGGCTCAAGGCAGAATCAAATAAACTCGTGTCATTCCTGCCAGATGCTTACCTAGCCTGCTCTTAAAAACCTCCAGGGATCTTATAGGTTCCTTAGGAAATCGATTCCAGTTCTTCATTATCCATACCATTAGGTAATTTTCCATAATATCTGGTGAGAGTCTTCCTCAATGCAGTTAAAGTCCAATCCTTTTCACTCTTGAAGACAAAGAGAGCAGATTATTGCTTTAGACTTTCCACTGTCTTAAGCTGTTCATTTCTTGAAGCTCCCCTGTACAAAACAATGATAGACTTGGCTTTTCTCAGAGTGCTCCAAAGTAGTGCACTTGCTAAAGCCTTGCTAAGGCTGTATGGACTATTGCTTAAATTTTAAATGTGTTCCTGTTGCTAATAGCCTTTTAGAAGTTGTTCATTCAGTGACCACTGCTCTTAAACATAAAGAGTATGATCTCTTCAGAATGTTCATTTGACTCTGTTGGAGTACATTTAAATTCTTGTATTGCACATATTACCAGGGCTACATGCCATTAGAGATTTGAGATATCACAAAATGTAGTTCGGACCTTTCAGCCCAGCTTTCCTTCGTTGTTGAACCCTGATGTGATAGTAACCTTGTTTTTTTGGAAACATATTTTTTGCATTTGAAAATGTCTGTCACAGTTTGGAGCATCTTTTTAGATTACATCACAGTGGCATGCAACACACAGGAAATCTGAAAAATATGCTGCATTAAACTGCCCTTAAGGAAACTGTGGTATTCAAAATAGAATATGTTTTAAATCTTACTCATTTGTTTGTACAACTGGCCTCTGCTACGTAAGCCCCGTTAAAGCTTGGAGGTTGTGTGCAGTAACCAGGTATCCCCTGTTTTTGGGTAAGTTCACTCATATTACCATGTACTCTGTTTTGAGGTGAGGAGAGCTGGGAACATTGGTGTTTTAACCTGAAATGAATTATTTGCCAAACTGTCTCATTGATAATGGAACTGAGATACAAAGGAATGAGACATTTATCATCTGAACTCAACTCAATTTAGTGAGACTTTATTGACACCAGAACTTCTCTAAGATCTGCCAAGGAATGTTAATCACTGTGCTATCTGTCCAGAGGAAAGGGGTAATTCAGTATAGAAAGAGCCCTTTATTAGAGTGCAGATAAATAAAAGTGTAGATAAACCAAATATACTTTGTTATATTCATCAGGGACTGCTCCCTTTATGAAATTTTACTTATTGTTGCCAAATGATTGATGTACTTGTTTTAAGTCATAATTTCAACACATATCCTTCTTTACAAGATATAGGGAAGGCACTGTGATTCTTGATTTCAGACTTCAGCTGTATGTAGCTGTGTCCAGTTTGCTACCCTCCATCTATTTAACCTCGAGGGAAAAATAAAATAGGTACCTTTCCCTTGCATTGCCTTTCCTTACCCTCTCCTCCTCCTCCACTGCTCTCACCTGCACCCTGCTCCGTTTCCATAATGTGAATGTGATTACAAGATGCCTTTGGCTGGACTGGAGTACATCACGTTTCTTTAAGGGGACAGCAGCCTCTCTCCCACGGTGACTAGCTTGAAGCCATTCTGGTCTGTTCCAGGGCCCTAAATTATCATAATGTGAATAGCAAAAGTAAAAATAACATACAAACAAAAACAGCCAAAAATTAGAAAGGATAGTATTTTGTATTCTTTTCTTTTGAAACTAGCTCATTGAGCGGGTTGGGTTAGTTTCAACCGTTTTTTTTTTTTTTCTCATTCTTTAGGAGAGAAGTGGACTGTGGCCAGGTTTTCCTATCACAGCCCATCTGTGTTATGTGCTAGGGAGACAAAAGAAAAGATTAAAGATGTTACTGTGTAAAATGCTTTATATTTTGGGAGGGGGGAGTAGAGGAGCTAGGGAAGATAGAAAATTATTTCCAGTTGAAGACTGTACTCAAAAATTATCATCTTTTGTTGATTTCAGTTGTCTGGGGATTTTGAGATGAATGATGTTACAAATTGCTGATCAGATGTGTCAGAATTAATTTCTTCTTTCCACAATTTTTTTTTATAAAGCTTGCTCTGGTTGAACTTTGGGCTGCTTTCCTCTGGAAATAAATTTAAAAGTGGCTTGACATGAAGGTGTAAGTATGGAAAAATGTTAGCATAGTACTAAATATGTATGTACTAGAAAATAAAATTTCACTCATCAAAGGAAAACTTGACCAATGTGTCAATCCATAGTTTTTTCCAAATGCTCCAGAGTCTTTAAATGCAAATTAACGGCCCAAAGATATATTAAAAAGATATTATTCAGGTTGTAATGTCAAATACTCAAGTGCTTGGAAATTGCTCTCCCATGCAATGTGGATTAAAATCTCATGTGCATATGATGCTGTCACTAATTGCATGGTCCAATATGCTTTGCTTCAGTGGGACCTTTGCCACTTTTAAGGGAGGGAGTGAATATTACTGAATTAGGGAACAATTATTGCTTATCATATGGCTAAGTATCTAGTTGAACTATGAAGTCAGAATTATTAATTTTCCCACAGTATTTTCTGTCCTGTGTATGACTTCAAAATCTGGGGCTTTATATGTCCAAAATTCATGAGAGTTAATAAACTTCCCCATATCCCTTTCAGGTACAGGGCAGCACTATCACAAAAGCTTTGAGGCACTGAGATAAAACATTGTATGCCAAAATTTGTATTTCAACTTTGAAACACCGTGAGTCTGATTAATTGCAAAGTTCAGCCATGTATATGACAGTTTATGTTCAAAATACAGATCTTGTTGTCTTTATTGACAGTTGTGAGTCACCAGCAGATATGAAAATCATTTGGACACTCAGACAATGAAGACTAAACTAACAGCAAGTGCCTGGATAAAGCCTGGGATACATGGCTTGCCTCCTATCGCTGACATAGGCCAAAATGTGTTGCAGGATGTATATATAAAAAAAAAATAAAAATCCAAGAATGGTAATGCTGCTGAGAAAAAAGGTCATTCGGACCCTACTTCTTTATCCAGGAAGACTATCCTATGAGAAGACTAAAATGGTCATGGATGATGGAAATTTTCAAGATAGTTTGATTAAAAGCTGATTTTTGCTAATTAAACTGCAAATGCAGACTGTTTTCTGAATGTTATTTTTGACAATTTTTTTTTCTTTAAGAGGGCAAAATCACACACCTAATATGCAGAAATCTCTTTTTTGCTGGACTTCAAGTTTCTTAAATGAAAAAAAGAAGTCTTTGCTTCATTGAAACAGAGATTTCAGATACTTTTGCTCTTACTTTCATTTTTCAGAATTGCTACCATATTAGTTGAAAATTAAAGTAAATTTGTGATGGACACCAATTACATAGAAGAAGCAATCAAAACTATTAAGCTAGGGTTGAGCACCACTGAACAGAGAATTAAAATGTGGAAATCTGGGGCAAGTTTCCTCATAGGCTGTGTCACCAGACACTCAACTATTCAGAGCCTGATCCAGAGCTGATTGTGACAATGCATGCCCCTCCTTTGAGTTTGCTTAGTTTTTATTATTGTTTCAGTTTGGAGAAATTCTGTGACTTTCCTCTTGCTGTATAACACATTTGCCTAATCATCCATTCTATCACAACATTTTACTTAAATGGAAAAGTATCATCCATGCTTTGCCCTTGAGAACACTGAGCCACATATGGGCTAGAATGAAACATTGACTGAGTCAAGATGAGAATTTAGAACAGATTTCCCAGCAGTCACCCTTTTTCTTGTACATTTACCTCCTCCAACAGCATCAAGTGTGGCAAGGTTCTGTGTTTACATCTGTGTTCTGAAATGCCTCACGTGAATATACATGGCCAACCCTATGGCTTGTGGATTAATTTCTGGTTGCAAGTCAATGGTTGGTTTTGACATATAAAGCACTAAGTTATGTTGGTTTTTCTGACCCAAGACACCACATTTTATGGTGCTACACAACTGGAGATTAACAGGATGTTAAAGAGGGCACGGGATGTTTTCAATATGCCCTGATGTTGGAGGTCCTGAAATGGGTGATATGAGATCTATGATGTAAAGAATGCTGTGTTTGAGGTTTTGAGAATTTAAAGAGTCTTTGTTGACAGTTCCTGGCAGGTTATCTGAAAGGTAACAGGTAAATTATTTCTTGATATTGTAACTGGGCCTGCAAGAAAAGTTTGCAGGGCATGGAGAAATGAAAGGCTTAATTTGGCGTGAAAAGAGAGGAACTGCAGAGAAAACTGAGAAACTTTACCAGAACTCAGGTACTCATGATCAGCATGATTAGAGCTACAGATGTCACTGGAACTACTCACAACTTAAAACTAAACTATTGTTTAAATATTTGACCACATAGGGCATTCTACGCAAGACCAGAAGTTATGGTAAAACAGAAGAAATGAGATTGGACAAGTGACTTTAGGGTGTGAATGGCAGGTGTTTCAGAAAGAATGGATTTGTTTTTAAAGGTTTCATTTATCTTCTAAATTAAATTTATCTTAAAATTTTTGAGACTCTTTACTCAGAAAGGTACTCTTAATAGGTCTTCTCTTTTATTTTTCTTATTTTAGTGAGAAAAATCCCCTCATAATTATTTCAACTACATTTCAGTGTAAATAATAGGGACAATTACTATTACTGGCAATATTTCTAGTTAAAATGTCCCAGATTTAATATCAGTTTTCTCTGAAATTCTAGATATTTCAAAAGTAAATACCCTTATTTCCAAACTCCTCCATCTTCATTTTCAGAATGCTTTTAATGATGACTTTGGAACAGTTGAAAAATCAATTTTCTTACCCTTAGAAATACTGAGATGGAAAATCAGTCCTTCCCTTTGGATTTCACAGGAAGTTAACCATTGATCTCTAGTATCATTTAAATATGATGGATTCAGTTTTAGTGTTAAAAGCTTGCATACATCAATCTTCTATCAGTAACTGTGGAGCCCAGCAGAGCGTATCTCAGCTATCCAAGCATGTGAAACTCCTGAGAGGTCAGAATCTTGCAGTTAAGTAGACAATTTTCTATATAAGCCAGAAGAATATACCCTTCAGGTATTAATATTGCAATTTGCACTTTTGCTTGTCAGCCATTTCCAATGTCCTGCAACTTTAGCTCTTCCTTCAGTTGCCTCCTGCTCCTCCATAACAGGATTGGTGCTGTCCATATTTCTACTCCCAGAAGAGGTTGTTTTTCAATTTCTACCATGAGCTGGGATAGCAGGAAACCCAAAAGAGTTCTCTGCAGCTGTGGAGAGTCAGGGTTGGCTTGGGTCTGAGGAGGCGCAGCCTTTCTGGCTGTATCTACAGGAGCTGGAGAAATGAATCATGGTACATTCTCTGGCACTAAGTTCAGCTTGTGTGCATGCACTTCAGCTTGCTGACTTCCCCCAAAACAAAGTGGCTACATCCAAATTGCCTGTGAAGAATAGTGCTTGGCTATGCTGATCCCTATACCATGCTGGCCTGGTGTAAAGGGAAATTTTAGCTGACCCAGGCCAAAAGCCTGCCAGGAAGTGCTCCCAATGGTTAGTAGGATGAAGAGATGTTTGCCAGTCTGCTGGCCCTGTTGAGTTCTTTGGTGTAAATAGTGCCTCTGGAGCTCATATTGAGTGGGGAAATCTGGGCACTAAGCACCATCCTCACACGTCCTAGGGAGACAATGTTGCCTATCCCTGCCATGCTGCTGATGGAAAGGGTAGTGGGACCCAGCACCCCTCTTCCCACAGGCTCTAGGCATGCTCTCAGTCAGGCATGGTTAATGTTTTACATCAGGATAAAAAGATTGCTGTCTAAAGAGGATGAGCACATGCAGCTCCACAGCCTTTACCTGCACTGGTGGTAAGTCAAGCCCTGTGAAACCCTACGTTAGTTGCCTGAATTTTAAGCCCATTGGCCACCGTGCCCTACTATGTCTGACTTTCTAAAGATGGAGGTTCCTCTGAAGATCTCCTTTAAAGGCCTGTATTTCATACTGAGCTGATAATAATGCAACTTCATGGATCTCAGAATAGAACTTTGTTCATCTTCCTTATTGAGTGGGGGCTGCTCACTGGAGGGGAGCACTTTTTGGTGCTGGGTAACCATCCAGTGTAATGGCTTTTATGAATTTCGCTGGTATGTACTGTAATAACATTAATCATGATGAACTCATTTGGCACTAATAGGAATGTCATATGTACTTGTGTAAGAATATTCACTGTAGTTCATCATTAATTAACTGGGCTATTATTTTAAAGTGTTACCAGACATGGTATGTAGAAATGGTTTACTTTGCAATCTCCTGGTGTTGAAATCATGTAGGCTCTTTTGCTATGGTTTATGTCAGAGAAAATCACAACAGAAAGAGCAAAGAATCCAAGACTAAGATAATACATTTCAGCTGCATAACCTTTGGAAACAAGAATGTAGGACTTGCCATATAGGCAAAGTCCTATGAATGCTGTGGCCTACCTAGTCTGGTCTCCTGTTTGTCAACAGGTTCTGTGCCAGATCCTTCAGGTATAAAAGAGAAAGAACACAAATGGGAAATTATATTTTGAAAACCAGAATTTTAGTACATCCTACTATTAAGCATTGGCTATTAAGTACAAAGTTTACGTGTTAATCTTTTGCAGAGGTCACTCATCCAAATAAGTAATATCAGCTGTTTCTTCTTTACCCATTACTTTGCTGTCATGCTTAAAGAGTTCTAGAGAAACCTCTTCTGTTTTAGGTAGAGGAAAAATAAAGAAATAGGCTTGGAGGGAGCTGCTGGCTGATGATGCCTCATCCCTTAATAGTCTATCCAACCTTTCTTGAGTGCATCAAAGTTCAACCTGAAATTAGCTGGGTTTCTTGCTACTGTAAGACTGTTGCAGATCTGCCCAGTTACAAACCAGTTACTTGCCAAATGTCACATTATTTGCTGCTAATTATTTCTTGTGCTAGCCCTGACTTTCCAGTTTAATAGTGCTTATTCCTCTCTGTGTTTACTCTTTTGTTATATTTATGGAGCAGGCCATTCTAACTTTATTTGCTAGACTAAACAAATTATGTATTTTAATTACTCTCATAAGAAAGGTTCTTCTTTTCCTCTTACTGTCCTAATGACTCCTATTTCCTCTATTCTCCTCTGATAGGTTACCTGTCAAGACTTAAAACTGATTTTGGGTTGTGGGACTGTAAACAGTACAGCAAATGTTGTCTTGATGCTACTTTTGACAATGATGTTTATGTTTCTGCATCCTTGCACGAAACACCTCTCCCTCCTTTCCCTCTACATCCTAGGTCTTGAATATTGCAACAGAAAAATTCCTCCAACTCTTTTCCATCTTAATAATTTCCACCAATGGGCCTACAGCTTTGAGCTGATTTAGTTACACAACTGTAACAGTGATAATCATACAGATGGCTTTAAGTTGTTTCTAGGGAGTAGAAAACAATCTAGGTTCTATGAGGTTTTTGAAAAGTGAATGAAGAGAAGCTGCAGCCTCACAACCTGATTCTAAACAAGTTAGATGGTTAACCTGAGTTAACCAAGAATTTCACCCTTGTGAGTGTGAGACTAAAGCTTGTTCCTCCTAACTCTCATCCTTTTTCTGCTACTCCTCAGAATCACCTCGTAGGAAAGTCTGTATTGGTGAAATCCCTAGACCTGTCACCTGCAGCTCTAAAAGCTGCTTTCGTGTGATTAATGACTCTTGGAAATAAAACATGTCTCAAGACTTATCCTTGAGGATGCTCAGTGGAAGAATAAGACTGACAGCTCTGGTTTCTCCCCCTCACCCCTCCAAGTTATAATCAAGTGCCCACATAAAAATTACTGAAATCTCCAGTTTCTCTGTTATAACTAGCAATCCTAATCCTCATTGTGACTCTGTTCTCTGTTTCTTTTTTTTTTTGTGAGTGTGTGAAATCTAAATAGATCAGCTCACAAGTTTCCCTTAGCCATAAGTTATTTATTTGATAATCAAATAGATGAGTTTTGTCTCTAATAACCAGATTCAGAAACATCCACATGCATTTCAGTCTGTCCTTCAGCTTCTGTTCCATCCCTTCACATATCTTTTTATTCATGAGTGATCTTTGTTGTGATTAGTTTTAGAGAGGTACAAAAATTGACTGAGAAATATAACATAATCCATTAATCCATTCACTTAGGGGTTTGATTGTTCTACTTTTTTTCATAGCTTTAACCAGCTTCAAATCTGCTCTTCAAATCTCTCTCACTGATCTTTGCAATTTCCAGGAATACATTGGCACAACTGCCTTACATTAAGCACCAAAGCCTTGAAGAGTTATGTGATGTTATGAGATGAAAATTCTGCCATGCTGAACTGATGAATTATTCTAATAAAAGAAGCTCTTCTCATAGCACAGTTTTTCACTATTGTGGGTTCTTTAATTGGGAAGAGAACTTCAAGAACCTAGCCTGATCACATTTACAAAAAACCCTTCAGAAGAAAAGGATGTTCAAGGGTAGAGACTAAAGGTGTTTTTAATCTCAAATTCCCTGTTTAATTCATCACTTGTGTTGAAATTTATCATTGTTCTAATTTTATTTTTCACAGATCTAATTGCAATGCCAGAAGAGCAGAGTCTAAATTGCCCTTTTTTGAATTAATAAATTAAAATTATATATGTAGATGCATGGAAAATTCCTGTGGAACAGCTATTTGCTTTCTTCAATAGGTTTACTGGAATAAAAAGAGAAATACATGTCATTTTTTCTCATTCCACACTCACTACTGATTTTAAAGTATCAACAAACTTAAACTAAATGTAAAGTTCAAATTGCTTTGTTAGATTTATGCACTGAGTAAAAAGACTGTTTATCCCTGTGAACAAGGTGGTCTTGATATATACAAACTCCAACAAATGAATATACTGATAAGTGAAGTGAAGCAAGACAATTTAACAGCCAATGAGTAATAAGTCAGTATGAAGGTGCCTCGTGGTGTGTTCCAAAGTTTTTTACAGGTCAGGTGAAGAATAAGTTCCAAACTAGGGTTGCCGTAGCTTGTGGTCACTCCTCAGCTCCTTGCTGTATATATCACTAAAGCTTTCATGCAAGCACCTCTGCCAGCTTCAATTAGAGCTTAAACACTGATCAGTGTTTTCCAAGGGGATCACTGACTCATAGAATGGCTGGGCTGGAAGGGGCTTTACAGATGATCTACCTCTAACCCCTTTCCATGGGCAGAGATGCCACCCACTAGGCCGGGTTGCTCAAAACCCCATCCAAGCTGGCCTTGAACACTCTCAGGGATGTGGCATCCCAGCTCCTCTGGGCAACCTATGCCAGTGCCTCACCACCCTCACAGTAAAGAATTTCTTCCTAATCTAAACTTATGCTCTGTCAGTTTAAAGCCTTTCCCCCTTGTCCTATCCCTCCACGCCCTTGTAAAAAGGCACCTCTTTTGCAGCTCTCTCTCCACCTCTCTTGTAGCCTGTTTAGGTACTGGAAGGTGCCATAAGGTGTCCCCAGAGCCTTCTCCAGGCTGAACAGCCCAAACTCTCTCAGCCTGTCTTCAAAGGAGAGATGCTCCAGCCCTCTGATAATCTTTGTGACCTCCTCTGGACTTACTCCAACAAGTCCGCATCCTTCTTGGGTTGTGGGTCCCAGAGATGGATGCAGCACTCCAGATGGAATCTCATAAGAGTGGAGTAGAGGGGAAAAATCATTCCCTTGACCTGCTGGCCATGTTGCAGCCCAGGATATAGTTGGCTTTCTGTGTCCAGTACCTTTCATCTGGTCTGGCACAAATTCATGAAGTTCTCATGGTCCTCTCAAACCCGAGAAGATCCCTCTGGATGGCATCCCTTCCCTCCAGTGTGTTGACTGCACCACACAGTTTGATGTCAACAACCTTGTGGGTGAAGTCAATCCCATTGTCCACATCTCCAACAACGATGTTAAACAGAGGCAGTCCCAACACCGACCCCTGAGGAACAACTCATCACTGATCTCCACTTGAGCTCTGAGCTGTTACTGCAACTCTTTGACTGCAACCATCCAGCCAATTCCTTCTCAGCAGGGTCCACCTTGCAAATCCATGCCTCCCCGATGCAGAGACAAGGATATTGTGTGTAGTGGTGCCAAATACTTTGTGCAAAGTGAGGTAAGTGACCTTAGTTTCTCTTCCCTTATCCACCAACACTCCATCCCCATCATAGAAGACCACCCAATTTGTCAGGTGTGATTTGCCCTTAGTGAAGCCATGTTGCCTCTTACCTGGGATCTGAAGGAATCCTTCACTAAAGTGACAATTTGAAGGAAACTTCTCCCACAATACTTCTCAAGAAGAGGAAATCATACAGGCGTGGGTGTATTATGGGAAAGAAAGTGCATGTGTGGGCAAGAAAGATGAGATTACCTATGGCAATATCTGGTAATGAGAGTGGTTGTCTGAACCTAATGTCATACATACATAACTCACTTTTCTTGACTCATGCTTTGACCAGTATCTTCACAGGTGTCCCCTGTCCAATTTTTGTTTCCTGTGTGAGAGATGCTAACCTCCTACCTAACTCCCACTATGCTGCAGTGTAGTTTTAATTAGTTGAACCTAATTAAGCAGTTTACTGCTTAAGCAGTTTACTATAAATTGAGGCATTGTATGATGGCTCTGTCCTAAGGATCCAAACCTCACTGTTAATCAATTCACAGTGGTTTATAAAAGACATGGGTGGATTCAGTAATGCTTCATGAAAATTGATAAGAAAAGAAAATCCTTAGTGCTTAGTGCTTTCATTTATATCTCTCTGTGGCTTCATCTGCATTGCCTCAGTACTACTTCCATCTTTCTTTCCTCTTGATATCAGTGGGAGAAAAGCTTGGGATAGGGGAAAGTGGATTTTCACACATTTATAAGGAAAATTTAGTCTGACCAGAATCATTTGGGCTGTAAAATCCCCCAACGTGGTCCCATCACTAAGTGCAGAAATCTCCAGCTGACCTGGAGAATCTGTCTGAGGCAGATATCCAGCCCAGTTGTGCCATGGTGAGGGCATTGTTTTCTCTGTTAAGATCAGTCAAAGGTATCCCATTGTATAGTGGCACCTCCCTTAGTCTGCATATATCTAGTTACAACCAGAGGAGTTGTTTAAAGCCCAGAATCTCCATTTGTGTTGGTGACAATGCTAGAAATCTGTTACTGAAAGATTGTAAGTACTATATCTCATTGTAACTGAGTAGCACAGCTCACTGGTGAAGTTTTATCTTTTAATAGATATGGACTTTCCAAACTCCTAAATGTTCTTAGAGTTTTTTTCCCCACCTTATTTGTAAAAAAAAATAAATTTTTGCCTCTTTATCAATGCTCTTGTGATGGTGCCACCAGGATTTTATGAGCTTTTCTTCCATGTCCCCTTGTTTATATTGCAAAAGATCACATTTTTTTTCTTCCCATATTTTTTTCCTATTGTCAGGAAAAAAATACATCTCCTATGACTTAGATGCTTTAATCATATTAAAATAATACAATCTGCAAGATGAAGACCTTCAGCTTGGATTCATTCCATCTAACTTTAGGCACCAGACCAACTTGCCTAAGGGTTCTTACTCCTCAGCTCCCTATAGAGGCAATGAGCGTGTCTGTCTGCATCTGTTGGTTATAGATGAAAAATAGGCTCCAATTTAGATATCTCACTTTAATGATCAAATGATGTAAGGAGATGCACGAGAATAGTCTATAGTCCTAGTTTCCATGAAAAAAAACAGCCTCCCAGGCAGGACGTACTAATCTTTCCTAGAAACTCAGTAACATCTCATTTCTTTACCTTTCCTGTAAACTAATGTGACCCACTAGTATGTTCACACGTCCAAGTGCATTTGGCATGTGAGAAAAGAAGAGAAAATGGATTTTAAAATCAGCTTTTAACAAAAAGCACAAACTCTTTTATAAAGTTTGGACATTTCTTTTGAAGATCAGCTTGAAACAATAAGGGAGGGTAGGGAGGGGAAATCACTGAGAGGTATTGGAGCAGTACAGTACTGCAGGAGCACATCACAGGTTTTGGCTATTTGTATCAAACAAAGTCCAATATGTCACCTAGCAGAATGCTGTAATGAAACTGGTAAAATGAAATATAAAAGTAAAAGAAAGAATGCAATGTGCTTGTCATTAAATCTCTTTCTGAGCTATAATCCATCCTTGACTTTTCCTTTGTTATATATTTCCCTTTGTGGATAGAAGCCAGAAAAAACAGTTGTGCAGGCTGAAAAGGAGGATAACAAATATTACTTGTGTGTTCTTGGGTGAGATGGATGAGAGGTGGCAGAACAGGGCTTCATTTGGGAAAGATCCTGCATGTGGAGTCTGACTTTCACACTGGGTGTGCAGGACTTAGTTTCCACAGTGCCATTCTTTTCATGGGAGTTGACAGGAACTGAAAACAGTTCTGGGCCATTGCTGCAGTTGTACAAAACACTGGAAATATTGGTGTTTTAACATTGGCTTGCAAAACACTTGTGATACCTGCTTTCTTTTTAAGACTCTCTGGGAGAGTAAGATAACAGGAAGTTTGCCCTATGGTTAAGGCTCTGACTTGAGACCTGTCATTTCTGCTTCCAGGTTTAACATGCTCTAGGTACGTGACATGGATTACACTTTTGAAGGTAACAGGGTTATTTCGGAGACTCAGCTGGAACTGGGGATTGAGGCAAAGTCTCCAATTTCCTGCACACAAGGTTTTGTGTGTTCTTTAGTTTCTCCTCCCATAAAATGAATTTGGTGGCACTTCCTCCAGAGAGAACTGAAGAACTCAGCTGTACATTTATGCTGGAAATTAATGGCCAGTTTAAGAACTATGGTTTGGCTACACATGTTGCACTCTCACAGGTCAGTGATGTGCAGTGCTACGTGCATGAAGCATGGTGCTAAAAAAATTAATGTGCTTTGATCCTGCGGGCATTTGTCATTAAAGTGCAACCAGTTTTTGTTCTGAAGATCATAAAAGCCCCAGGGAAACTGCACAATTTTCAGTGTGAAATTCCAGATTCTTATGATATTCCATTTCTTAGAAACTGCTGTATCCAGTAAAGTTACGTAAGGTCTTGAATTTGGGCTTTCCTTGGATATGTCTATACTAGTAAAACAAACCATGCTAGGAACATTCCCTGAACCCAGGAACTTTATCATTTATTGTGCTCCTCAGAGCAGTCTGGGACAGGCTTTTAGCCCATGCCTACCAGCATTATCCTGAGCAATGCCCAGGAATGCTGGGATTTAAGACAGGATTATTCCCAGCAGACAGTTTGCTTGCAGCCATCCTGATGTGGAGGGCAGAAGATTTGGATAAAATGGATGTGGAACAGCCCATGCCAGTTGGCTCCTGAGCTAGAACACAATCCAGGGTACATTTAAAGTATAAAATTTTACAGGTGTAGCCTGAAGGTCTGGGACCTTGCATGTTGTGCAAGAATCATAAAACATCATTGAAACTGGCATGTTTTCTGATATACTATCCTATTCATTAACCCTTCAGTTTCCTAAACCCTGTTTAAATTATATCTGTACTTCTTTCTATTTATATATATATATGTGTATATATATATCTAAATATAAAAATCATAGAATTATATAATGGTTTGGGTTGGAAGGGACCTCAGAGATCATTTGTCCTTGAACACTTCCAGGAATGGGGCAGCCACAGCTTCTCTGGGCAACCTGTTCCAGTGCCTCACAATCTCACAGTAAAGAATTTCTTCCTAATATCTAATCCAAACCTGTTGTCTTTCAGTTTGAAACCATTCCCCCTTGCCCTATCACTAAGAGCCATTGTAAAAAGTCCCTCTCCAGCTCCTTTGCAGTCACTTTGAATACTGAAAGACTCTCTAAGGTCTCCACAGAGCTTTCTTGTCTCCAGGCTGAACAGCTCAAAATTTCCTGGCCTGTCTTCATAGGAGAGGTGCTCCAGCCATTATATATGTGTGTGTATATATATATATATATATATATATGCTGTATTTTCTCCTAACTGAAAGATAAATGCTTGAGCTAAGAGACTTTCCCATTTAGATAGAGTCACAGAATTATATGGACCAATAATTGACTAATTTTCTGTGGGGCTATACCAAGATCTAATTAGGAGCTATTTGGTTTGCAGTGTTGGTGGTCAATTTCCTGCATTTATATGTGACTCTTCTCTGAAGTGTTGTCAGCAGCAAAAGAAAGTCGGATAAAAGAATCAGATTCCCCATAAAATTTGAAAATATTACTGCGCAAGATCCCAATTTAGAAACCCAAGGAGAAAAAAAAAATCACTTTCTATCACTTTCCCAACCAATGTTCTCCATCACAAAGTACTGTCTGATACATAAGACAAAGAAATTGAAACCCTTTGTTCTTAGATAATCACAAAAATTTCTTTGACAATAGTCACGAGCTGCTTTTCCAACCTTTCACACAAATGGCTTTTGGGTTAGTGTTGTTTTCATGCCTCCATCCTTCCTGCTTTCCCCCAGAGCACTGCTTTTGCAGCACCCTGGGAGGACTTCTGGAGGACATTATTCTTGCTTCTTTCATTACCACTCTCCCCAAAACATGGGTCAGAATCAGTAACATAAATAGCCCCAAGGGGAACAGCGACAGGGGACAGAGGTAACAAACGGGTGGACATGGTTGTTTTATCCCCCAGCACATGACACAGGGCTGCAAACCTGCAACAGACTTACAGCTCACCTATGACAGATTATCCAGATGTTTCAGTTCAGTGGCAGAATGATGGCCTGAAATAAAAGCAGTGCAGGGATAAAATAGTTCAGTGTTTGAGTACCGTTGTTTTTTGGGGTGCTTATGTTACCTGTACTTACCTCCATCTGCTTTTCCTCTTCATCTCTGCTATCTTCACATTAATGCCTTTTTAGTTCATTATCTCTTCATTCAAGCCCTAGGAGCTTTTATTTGCACTGGATATTTTACAGTTTTCATCTTAGCTCAAGCAAGAAGCTTTCCTGCATGTTTTCCTACTGAGTTTTTGCTGAAGGCATGAGGGATTCAGCCTGCACACAGACAGGGCATGCATTGCCTGTCTCTGTTATGGTTCTGTTGTTACCAACACGAATTTGTCACATCCCCCAACTGACTTGCTTTCACTGCAGTGCTCCCAATTCCCTTGACATGACTTTGTTTCAAGGAAAGGTCCTTATATAGGGATATAGGAGCTCAAGTCATGGGTATTTAACAAAAGGACTTCCTTTTTATCTGCTGTCTCCCCATATTTGTTAAATCGTACAGTATTATTTCCCTTCATAAAGTAACGGCCTTTCCTCCCAGTTCCTTTTCAGTAATAGCCCCACAGTGGGAGTTAAGATTGAAAAGGCAGATTGACCATGCTGCTGTCATGCAGCTGAACCAAGCTTGATGCATGTGCCCCATAAGCCAGATGTTTATTCTTCTAAAATAGATTGATATTGGGGTCGTCTTTTTTATTTTTTCCCAGAGCCTTTATTAAAAAAATTGCTAATAAAACATTGGTATGACTGGAAGAATACAACAGAAAAAAAAATCCACCTCTCCAAACTTCAGATGTGCTGGTTTGCGCACATACCTACTTTGTTAGCAAATGGAAACATCCACAAGGAGCTTTTTTTTTTCTTTCTTTTTTACTTTCAGCTCTTTCCCTCTTACTAATCAGATGAAGTTGAAAAACCTGGATCAAGATTATTCATCCTGTAAACCCTAGCCTCATGCCAGTGTGACAGACTCTCCTGGCTCACATATGAGCTTTCAAGTGCTGTGTACGGGTAGAGAACCATGGTGTGGTTTGGGGAGGAGTGAACTACTCTGCACTCTGCTGTGAAGCAGCACACAGAGCTTCTACTTTTACCTATGAAACGTGTTAGACGATCAGTGTGAATAATCTGGGTGATTAAGCAGGAAACTTTAGTATTAATCGATAGAGGGAAAAAGTCCCAGTTAGTTTTGGGGGAGGCTCAATTTGTTGTAGCTCTGTGTTCTATCCCCTTTCTAGATTTCATAGGGTTATCATGTGCCTTTGCTAGCACATAACTACTGCTCCTCAATGTTTTATAATGGGCTAGACAAGTGTGGTATTTTTAGTATAAAACACTGTACAAACCAACTAAATTGCAAAGCTATCCTAACTCCTTTATTGTCCCATCACCACAGCATTTGACTTCGTTGTGAAACTGTCAGGATTTCATGGCTTGTTGCCATCTCTACAGCTTGGTGAAAAAGTTATTGGAGTGAGATTGGAACACAAACAGATCCTCCAATAGCCTAATTTTCCTTGAAAACTGGGACAAAAAAATCAGTGTGGATTCACTATTTTGATCTGGAAGTTAAGGAGAAGGAGTATTAGCTTTCTCTTGCAGTTCAGCACAGACTTCCAGACCTGCTGGGATTCCTTCCCTAAGCTCTTTTAGCAGGGATTTTGAGCTGTTGCTGTCTGAGATTTTTCTCACCTGTACCCAAAGCTGGTTGGTTTAGCTCCATTCACTTGGCTGGCATGAATGGGTCACGTGTTCGCAAATAAGCAGTCCCTCTCTCAGGCTGCTTGCTTTAAGCTTGTGTTAAGAGAAAAATAAACCAGAGTAAAACACAATCCTTACTTGCCTCTGTCCTCCTTTTATTCAAAATCAGGGACTATTTTCCCTTGAACTTACACATAGGCCCCCATTTAAGAGCTCAAATAGTTCTGCTGACTGCACTCAGCTACTCATATGGTTAAAGTTATGCATGTGCCCAGGAGCCTCGCTGATTTGTGGCCTAAGGTCACATCTATTAAAGCACATAACACAACACTAAAACCTCTCCTACTTATCCAAACCCTGTTAATCTAAACTACTTTCATGTCTCTGTTCCATTTGGCTAATCAAGGCTTCAGTAGAGTTGCTCTGTAAGAATAAATACCAAAATCGGTTGAAGTCTGCCCTCAACAAAGTACTTCTGGCTCCCAGAGCCTTTAATGAGAGCCCCAAGTGTGGATCTGAGGTTGGAATTTGGCTCTAATGATAGGTGGATTTTTCAAGTCTTCTGTGAAGTGCTTCACAAAATGAGGGGTTTCAGTTTTTATACCCACACATCATATTGTACTTACAGTTACCTTTGGCTGAACGATTCCTGGAATTTCTTGCTATCACATCCAAAAAAATGACACATTGAATTGCATATCAGCTGCATACATAAGAAAAGATTGTTCTGTAGGACAACACAGAGTTGTCAAGGTTTGCATTGAAAATGCTGCTTGGATTATCCCTTGTATCGCAATTGCAATTTAGCTTTTTTTTTTCTCAAACATTTTTTTTTGTGTGTTCATTTGTTTTTTAAGTAACTTTGGGGAGATGAGCATCTCTAACTTTCTAAATCTTCTCTTTGCTGTGGAAAAAAAGGAAAGACAACAAATTGTTTAAAAAATAGTTTTCTTGTCAAGTAATGATTTTTCATTGGTGGTAAAAGCTCGATAGATACTTATAGATAGAATAAAAATATATTTACCTCTTGAACTATGAGAAAAAAAAACAGTTAAAAAGTGTTCAATCTGCTGATTTACAAGCAAGGTGTGCTCAGATGTGGGACTACACTGAGAAGATGCTGATGGTGAGAAAAAAAATCTTGAGGTTCAAAAGCATCTTTGTGCATTCAGTAGCTGGATATATTTTCAGTAGTCATATTCAGAGATCTGCGGGAGCTGAAAGAGTACTAACAGACAGGGCCTCCCTCCTGCAAAGCCATTTCTTACAAAATAAATTAAGAGAATTGTCTAGGATGAATGGAGTGAATTCCTCCCTGGACAGATTTATCTCTTCACATGGACATCAGAAGGGAGATCAGGGGCTAGTTTAGACTCGGCACATAACTTTAAAGGGTTTAAAATTAATAGGGTAAATCACAGCCAGCATGTGTGGTTTCTGAGAGCTGAGGGTCTTCAACACCCAAACGAGAAATACCCAGGGAGTTATCACTGCTGAAATCAGAATTAGGTGCTTCTCTCAGAGGTCTCAAGTCACTTTAATCAGCCTTCAGACTTCCCAGCCTGGGGAAATAGGTGGACATAGATACCTAAATCTCAGGAATTGTTTCAGTCCTCATACAGCTGTTATGCCAGAGACTCTTCTCTGATGCTGTTCCCCAGCCCAGTTTGTCCCCTTTCACACCGGTACACCCTCTGACTGTAGGATGGACTTACAGGAGTGGTTCTATAGGATCAAAGCCTGACCAGCCCCTACTCCTCCAAGGGAGGCCTTGAACTCTTTGCTGTCTGTTGGCTCACCTTTGGGAGAAGGATGAGACCACTTACACTGCAGTTTCTCCTGCACCAGGTGCTTTTTGGAGAAGCAGGTAACTATCTGGAAGTTTTGAATGAAGGGCCACTGAACCATGCCCCTGCCTCCACCTCTTCCTCATGTATGACCAGGTGTATGGAAACCTACTGTAGCCTGAGATCCATGGATGAAGATCCAACAGTGCATGGATGACTAATTCTGAAGTTCCAGAGAAAACTCCTTGTTTCTGCTAAAGCTCATTTCCTAACTTAACTCTTTCTGAGTCAGGAGTCTGCCTTTTAGGTCCAGTGGGTGTTGCTGTTAAGAGCTCAGAGTGTGTAGTTTAGCTGTGAGATTAGAAAGCTTTTGTAAATTGTACCTAATATTTTCAAGGATTTAGACATGATACAATTACTACAGCACTTTGGCACTTGATGGCTGCTGAGGCTTTTAAAAATTGAAATAATTGAAGGAATGACATTTAGACTCAGTCTTTTTGTGTTTAAATTGCTCTGCTAATTTCTCAGTGAGATAGCATTTCTTTTCTCAATAGAGTATGCCTTAATCACATGATACAATCTGTTATCACAGTAAGAATTATTTTTCAGACTTTTTTTTTTATGAGTCCAGGGTCCCAGGAGGATTTAAGCTTCTAATTTTGAATGCAAGCTAAGTGTATAAGTACTTTTGGTAATCTGGGAAAGAGTCAATATTTAGTTGGTGTTGTGGCAAGTGCTCTTTGGATCACAAACATTCAGGGAGAATATTTTCTTGTTTTAATGAACATTTTATGGAAGAAGCATTTTATTGCTGGGAAAGGTTTTCTATCTGATACAGATTTTGGGTTAGAATCAAATGGAGCTTAACAATGTGTATTCAGAGTTGACACTTAAAGCACACATTCATCCTTTTTCAGTGAAAAGTTATAAATTCTTTTAATGCACAGATTCTTCTGTCTTTGGAAAGAGAGTAAGACAATAATTTTACAGATTTGTTTTTTTGTCTTCAATACTAGCACAACCTTCCTCCCCTTCCAAATTCTTCCTGTCATCATAGCAATTCAGTGCTGCTGATTTAGTGAATTGGACTGAGGGAGACAAGCAATCCAGCATGTCGACTCTGAACTCTGACCTTTCCTTTGCATTGTTGCACAACTCAGTTTTGCTAATCAAAAAGCTTTCTCACTCCCCCTTTTTTCTCAAATGAGCAAAAACTTGGAATATAGAGGGACAGGAAGGTTTTGGAAATGATCAGGAAAAGACACCTGTACATTTTTCTGGTTTGGCTCTGTGTTAAGCATTTCTTAGGGATCTGAAATCTGATATTATTTGCATTGTTCTTCAAATATCAAGATAGGACTAAATTCCTTACAATTCCTATTATGCTTAAACACTGGAACATGTCCAAGCACATGACTTCTCATATGCTGTCTTCATCAATACTTGAGCTCTTGACATATGAATCATGATTAATTGAGATGGACAAGACATCAAGTGCATTTTAGCTCTACAACAGCTAAATTCACAGGGACTTCCAGTACAGTTGTACAGATCACAAAAGACCACGATGCTCATGCTAGAGCTGTGGCGTGTTCAGTGCTTGCTGCTATTCCATTAGGTCATACAGTGGGAAAAAGTACAAAAATAACAAACTCGTTAGTCTGCTAATTGCAGGCTTGTTAAGTGATATTCCATTTCTGGTGTTTCTTTTTCCTCTCCATTGCTCTGATTAATGACTACTCAAAAAAAATACAAAAAAGTCTCCTGTTAAAAAAAAAAAAAAATTGTACAGCACCTGAAGAATCTTTTACTAGATTTTCTAATGCAAACTGTGCATTTGAATGTGTAGCTACAGGACTGAAAACACCACTGCTGTATCCCATTTGATTTATTCACTCAAATGGCATCCAGCTTTTGAGAAAATCATCAGCTGATTTGTAACTTAGGAGCGAATACTCTGAATTGGGGCTTTTCTAACAGAAAATCCTGTTTCTTATATTCTTCTAGAACAAGAATTGCCTTTGTAGTTAGGACCTTTCCCTTCTCTGTGCTTTGTGATAGGAACCTTTGAGGACTTCTGGATTGACCAAATACAGTAGGAACTCTCAAACCTCTTGCTTCAGTGGAAGAAAATAATTTCGTTTTAGTAGTTCATGAGGGAGGGCTTTTGTGAAACCACTTTTGTTCTCTCTTTGCTTCAGATGAATTTGTAAGAGGATCTTGATAGCAAGTACTTATTAAGCAACATTTATTACTATTTGATATGGACACCCTCATGTAGAATAAGACAATTTTGTGTTAATCGATTTCAGTCATTGTTTCAATTTTACTGTATTTCAAAAAACACCATCCAGGAACACTGCTGAGCCTTCAGGAAGCTTCTCAGCTAGACCAGCAGGAACTTGGCTAGAATTCTTACAAATAAGTCTTCACAAAAATTGCCCGTAGTTATGTTGGACAACATTCTGAGCATCTCTGTGGTACATTTTCTACAGTGCATGGGAAAACGCCTCCTCCCCACACTGAGCAGACAACTCTGCCACACCCCAACTGTGGGCATCCTGCTAAATGCCATTTCACTGAAAGCCAGGATTTCACAGGTCCACAGAGGGGTGCACTCCCATTTAAGGGTGATGAGGCTCAGGCACAGGTTCCCTAGAGAAGTTATGGATGCCCCATCCCTGGAAATGTTCAAGGCCAGGCTGGATGGAGCTTTGAACAACCTGTTCTAGTGGTGGGTGCCCCTCCCAATGGAGAAGGGTTGGAACGAGATGATCTTTAAAGTCCCTTCAAACCCAAACCATGCTATGACTATATGAAAAATCTCAAGTGTTGCTACCTTTAAAAAATTTTTTTTGCGTGCTGTAAACCAGAAGGCCTTTCCTGCAGAATGGAGTTTGTATTGGAGCACAAGTGAAACCCTATGCAATTTTCCTTTCAAAAAGCATTCAATTATGTCACTAAAATGAAATAGAGAAATTTAATTTAAAAAAAGGCCCTAGTTCTGTGTCGTGAAACTTTTTACTCCCTGATGTGGTTTCTGAGCAGATCAGTGCAAGGACCTCCTTGCAAATCAAGTAGGTTACACCTCATGTAATTCATTGATGTGCTTCTGAAATACAAGAAGAAAGAACTGCAGGTTGATATTTGCTGTGCAAAGATTAGTACTCTTTGAAATAAAAAAAATATTACTCTTTGAAATGCAGGCAAGTGGCATTGTGGGAAGGCATAACACTGAACAGCTGAAAATAAAAATAAGGGAGAGCTCCAGAACTAACCAGTGCAACTGCAAAGACACCAGCCAGCAGCCTCCCTCCAGCTATGCTGTTCAAATATGTCTGCAGTTTAACGAGCCTTTTACCCCTTGTAACATTACCATTCCATGAAAAATGACTCACAGATGAAATTCATCAGTTTGACATGGAAGGATGCCATTTATGGGCAGAAAATATATATTTTTTTAATCTGGGGACAAAATTTGCTATTACTTTAGCAATTGCAATTTGCTACTTTGAAGCTGTGGTGCCCATGGCTTCTGTAAACCAGTAAGGTTCATTAATTTCAAGTCATTAATTATTTCCTCAAAAGCTAGATAAAAACTGTGCCTGTGAAGATGCAGAGCCATGTCCTCACACCCAACTTTAGTCACCTGGACTTTCTCATAGCTCATGGTGGGAGACCTTAGCTTTAGTGTCCACCTCACTGACTGTTGGTGGTGCCTGAGTGAGTGGACAGCCTGTCCCTTTTCTACATGGATATGGTGTGATGAGATGAATCCCTCATACTATGAGCAGAAAACAAAAGGATCGGTGAGAGAAAATATTGAAAGCTCTACTCTGCTTTAAATCAGGAGCAACACCATTTCAACATGAAGAGTGGGTCTAATCCATCATCTTTTTCTCTATAAATTAAAATGGTCATTTTCTGTCTTCACTTTTCTTTGCCATGGGCATATGCAAAAAGCTTTGATGATTAACTAAAGTATTCTTAATGGTTTACTTTTCATTAGAACCCCTTCATCTCTTAATTATTCATTTTAACTAGCTTCTGTCTACTTTTATGTAGTTCCTCATGTTATTTATATTTTAAAACCCCATTATTAGGCTTTTTGCACACGATGTATAAGACTTTATATCCTTGCTTAACCAAACTGGCCTTTGTTGCCCTTTTCTGTGTTTAGATTATAACCAGGATGAATTTCACTAGTGGTCTCTCCAGCTGTTTTTTAAGTAGTTCCTACTTTTCTGCAGCAGATTTCCTTCACATTAGAAGATTCCAATCCAAATTCCATAGGGTATTTTGCCTTCCCTTTAAATCAGCTTCCCTTCATGTTTCTCTTCCACGGGTCCTAGCTCATATGAATCCTACGAATGCAGTGTTATAATTAGAACTATGTGAACACAGTACTTCCATTTCTCAGAGGTTCCTACAAACATTTTTTTTGGGTTTCATCCATGTGAGCTCCCATTCCTTGGTAATTTTGACTTTGAATTTCAGATGTGAACAAACCAAACATTACTGAGGTCAAATTCAGCTCCAGTGAATCAATGTTAGGAAGCCCTGAAAAAAAACCCCAACAAAACAACCCCCCAAAAAACCCACAAAATTTTGCATTCTTTGGGGTAGGATCCACAGAGCTCTTAAATGTTGACATCAGTAGTTACCTGCCCATAATGAAACTTTAAACCTAGAAAACCAGTGCTTGACTTCTTAGATAAAAACAGTGAAGGGGTTATATATATATATATATAATATTTATATCATGTATATAATAATATTTATATTATATATATAAATAGTGAACCCCTATCCTACAGGGGTTCATGGCCCGTTTTTTCAGCCTGGAGCACAGTACCTGGGAGCACCTTCCTGTCTCGACAGACTGGGTGAGAGCTCCCTCTCCTGTTTCCGTCTGGATCAGGCTGTGCCCTCGTGACCCCCACATATGGCCAGGTGGGTGTGCCATCTCAGTGTGCTTGTTTTCCAGGTTAGATCTGTGGCAGCCTCAATTTACCTTCTTTCACAACAAGAAACACTTCCACTCTCTTATTTTTGTATTGTTTTTATTTCTGTCTCCAATTAAACAGTAAACGCTGTTCAATGAGACAACCCGAATTGCCTAACACCAAACCGTGCTGTATTTCTTGAAAAGGTCTTTCAGCGTAGAATAGGAACATTGGAAGATCTTATTTTCCCATTTTACTTAAGTGCTTCTGCTTTTTTCGAAAACAATGACCCAAAAGAACAAAGGAAGAGAAATCGAAACTTTAAATTAATTAATTGATTAATTATTTTATACCTCTTTGTAGGATGAAAGAAGGAAAACAGACATATGAAGTGAAGGTAATAAGAAGGTTTGCACTGATATTGGTAAAGAAAAGGTGTAATGCTTTGTCTTAAGAGATAGAGGTGGTCATTTTGCTATGATCCTTCACTTTAATAGTTACATGTGCATTGAAATTTTAGCTTGTCAAAGTTGATTTAAAATATGTTAATGCCTTTTCCACTATCCCTTGAATCTATTCCTTGGACCTATTCCCAAATCTATTCTTTGAATCACTGAAACTGTGCTCTTTTTTTTTGTGAAGCATCACAGCCATAAAGGAAACAAAAATTGCTCCATTAATCTTACAATTATCAGTCTCTTATTCTTACTGTGTGGACAAGCCTACAGATGGAATGTCATCTCCTCGCTCCTGAGTTTGGCAATTGCTGTGAGTTACTGCCCAGGCACCCAACATAGTTTGTGGTCACTGTGTATTGGATCTGGAACTGCTTAAAAGGGTTGGAATCGGCTTAAAGCTTCATGTTGGTTGCTTTAGGAAGAGGGTAGCAAAAGGGCAGGAGAGCTTTAATTTGTCTAGTGAGGATTGTTGACATTTTTTGTGTTAACAACATTAGGAAGTTGCTGACAGTTTGTTTTCTTTATTTTTTCTTGTTTTGCTTAGAATTCTTCGATGGGAATGGAGATTTTCATGCAGAATGAAAGCAAATTGCAAGTCACAACAGAGTATAAGAGAAGGTGGAATTTTCCTTTCCAGACGTAGCATTTTCTGGAAACCATAAAAATGAAATAACAAATTACAGAATGGAGATAATAGCATTTTAGAAAGCCACATTAAATTAGAACAGTTGAAAGCAAATTCTTTGCAGCCGCTAACGCCAAATTATGGATAGAAAGCCAAGAGGATTCCTAAATATCTCTTTCTTAATTAATTTAACGTTTTCCTTGTTGGCCTGCAGATCTGCCAGTGTGAACAGTGTGTGTCTTTCCCATGGGCTACAGCTGTCTGGTTTGTTCAGCTTTGGAAGCCGTGGTTTTCCTGCCTGGGACAGGTTGGGATGGGGAGGGAGGCAGGGGCGGTGGGAGCCCACTGGAGGGCAACCGAGCTCCGTCTGTGTGACCCCCGCTTCTGCCTGACCCTTTGGAAAGAGTTTTGATCTGAACTTTAATAACAGTTTACATTTCCACGTCCGTTTTAGATCTGGGGTTTCATAAAGCCAGGCCAGCACTATATGTTTTTGCTCTCTCAAATATTACATCGTCTATTTATACTGTGTGTTTTTGTAGCCCATGATGTAATATGACAAAATTTCAGCCATGTGCATCACACATGCAAGTCCGAGCGCAGCTGGGTTGTGTAGCATGGCTGAGGTAATGTCAAGAAATTTCATATTATATTTAAAATGACACCTGTAAAAATAATCTTCAATTTGTAATTTAAATACTGTAATACTCAATTATGTGAACTGACAGGAAGTGTCCCAGCGGTTTTGGAAAATAACATTCTTTTATCCGTCGAACCTTTGATGCATTTTTGAACAGCCTTAATGGAAGTTCAGATCATGACCTTCTGCCTTGAGAGAACGCAGTCAGGGACGAATAAGATGTTCTCCTGCATCAAGGTGAAGTCTTCTCTCTGCATATATTTTTGCTTTCTTGGAATGAAATGTCAGCTGTGCTCATTTTATCATTATCCAAGCTCAAGGAGGGCTCAAAACTGTAAATCTGGCCTAATTTCTAGTTGTATGCCTTGCTTATGGCAGCACATGCATGTCATCTGCAAATATATATCCTTCTCTACTCCTAATGAGAGGCTTCGAAGGTTTTCCTGCAGTCCGCCTCAGTAGCAATCAGTCTGTTAATGTGGGAGTGAGGTTTGTGACTTGGCCATTGAAAAAGCTCAGGAGTCTTCCAGATGCAGGAATAAGTTTCGGAAATCTACTGAGCTGCTTCTTAAGTATGTCTCCTTTGCTTATTTGGGGGTGGGGGAGTAGTGGGAGAACGACAAGATGTAGGCTTTGTGCAAGTAGGTTATGAATGTGATAGCTCTGGGACTTCCCCCACTGTAAATTACACCTTCTTCCCTAATTCTGTGGCATTTCCCTTATCCAAGAGCTGTTTCTTAAGCCTCTTGTGAGCCTTAATAGCCACCCCCACAACTTGTACCTGTTATTGGCTTCTGCAAAATCGAAGAGATTTCTCTTATGTCCTTTTCCATCATGTACTTTTGAAATACTGAATGTGACTTCCAGAGAGTTGTGCTTTGTGCCACTTAAATAAACTCTGTTCTTTCCATTCAACTCTGGTAACCTGATACTGCACAATAAATGCTAATAAGTTTCCTGCAGAGTAGTGCTCTTAAGACAGCTTATTTTTCATCCCTCCTTTCATGTTGTTCCCTTATTGATGACTCAGTCCATACCACAAGTGTTCTTAAAGAAGATAAAATGTAAATAACAGTGGAAGATGCTGGTCTGATAAGGCACTCATAAGGACTCAGGAAATGCTTCATAAAGAACATTTTTTCTGCACCCGAAGTTGCCCCTTTTAAGTTGCAGTTACTGCCTATTACTCTTTGTAGGCTACTAAGGACAAAATATTGCATTAAATAATTAACACCAGCAAATTAATGCTTTGGTCTACTGCAAATCAAGGACATATGCCTTTACTGACCACCTTGTAGGCTGGAGAGGGGTTTGATTTCTGTTGCTAAAAAGCTTTCCTAATCATATTCATTGTGGGTGAAACTCACCCGCAGTATTGCATCAGGAGAAGGTCTGAGTGCCACCTGTGGATCTGCACATAGGGAATCAGGAGCAAAAAAGTATGGGAAGGCTTTGTCTGACAGGGAGAAACTCTGTCAAGTGTGAAACAAATGCGCAGTAACTGCCTGCCATGGCTGCACGTGTAGGATGCATCAAACCGTCGTGTGCCCTTGCCCTGTCCAGAGAAGGGTGGCCTGTTACTGAGGGCATCTGAGGCCACCCTTGCCCATATCACAAGCCTTCTCCTTTCCAATCCTGTAGCTCCCATGTGCTGAGTATCCTTCTTTGGACATTGCTCTGCTGGTAAGGGGAACCTCTGCATCCCTGTGTGCAGGTCCAAGGAAGACCATGTCCCTGCACATTGTGTGGAGCACCCTTCGGAGGGGAAGGGACAGCTGACAGGCCACCTGCATAGTGGGAGAGGTGGGTGCACAAGAGGGAGTGCTGCTCCCTGGGGCAGGCAGCAGTGGTAGCTGGGGTCTGCAGGAAACACTGAGGTGTTTGCTGTTGTTATTGCAGGAGGGTGAGTGTGGCGGTGCTGCCATGCCCAGGGAGGAGAGAGAGCTCACAGGCAGAACAGTAGATAGTGCCTGCCCTGAAGAGCTCCCCCCACTGATGCTTTAAGGCAAACGACAACATAGCTGAGCCCTTTTTAATGCTCGGTGAGGAAGGAGAGCACATCTTTCCCTGCTGCCTCACGCGACAGACATCAGGAAGGAAGTGCTCTGCTCTTAAAAGGTTGTTTCAGTCTCATGTTTTGAAAGAGCAGGTCACTTCAAAGTCCTACCATAAAATTACCACATGCCATCTGCTTGTTACAAATGTGCAAGGGAAATTATTGGTGCTTCTGCCTTGTTTCTGTGATCCAAATGTATGTATGTGCCGATTATTTATTTTATTTTTAAACAGACTTGTTCAGTTGTCTCCCACCCTTCCATGCTTCTTACACTGAACATCTCAGGATGTCTGCCCTTGGGGTAGGAGACCACATGTACCCGCACTGCTCTGCTCATCTGTTTGTTCAGATGTAAAAGGACCTCAGTGTCCAAGACAAAACCCAGGGAGGGCAACTGTCAGATTCCATGTGGTGCAAACGTGTTTTTTTGTTGAAGCAGGCTAAATCCAGTGGCTGATACTGTGCAGCTTTCCTAACAGTTGTAAGCCACAATAGGATAGGGGCCCCTGATGTGCTATTTCCAGAGCTGATGGCCTGGCAAGATTTTTGGTTTGTTGCTGCACATCTTGGACTAGAGACTTTTACCCATATGCTCTATTAGCAACCTCTTTTAGACAAAGTTTTTAAATTCTCAGTCATTTCAACCATTGGGCACTTCTCATTAGAGCTGAGAGGAGCAGGATTCAGTTCTTCTGTCTGCTGTTGACGCTTAAAGTGCTGCTCATCCTGCCCAAATTCAGATGCCTAGTCCCAGTCAGTTATTCAGATTTTGTCTACAGTCAATGCAGAGATATTTGCAGGTCCAAAGGGAGTTTTTCCCAGTTGTTGAGGCCTATAGTAGGATGGGTTGGACATGACCATTTATCTCGTTTTATTTTAGAGGGAGGTTGAACAAGAAGCTTAAACTAGATTGCTAACTTTTACAGCACTAGGGTTGGTATGACCTCTGCATTTAAACCCTTACTGTCAGAGTGCTTTCTGTGAGCACTGGATAATAATAAAACCTCTGAAGGGATCATCCTACTAGGTTAATGGAGCATGGTCTCAATCAGAGCCTTAAAAATGCTTCCTTATAGAAACAGTAACTGATCTCAGTGGGGTTATTCCTGATTTATGCCAGTGTAAGAGAAGGACTAGTTCTCAGGTTTCCTGTTGCATTCAAGCTAGCTAATTTTTCACATTCATACCAGTTTGGGGCTGAGTGCTTTACTTATTTGTATGACGTTTACATTTATTTTTAACCAGTACTTGTTAAAAATAAACTTTTCATCAGTGAACAGTCCAGGGTGGACAGATGACTCACATGTGCTAGTGGGAATGGGATGAATCAGCAACACCGTTTGATTCATAGCACAGTCCTTCGTAGAGCAGCTGCATCTGGAGAGACTGGACATGCTCCATGTTTTGGCTTGTTACAGTCTTGTCCTCAGCATGACTGGCTTGCTCTGTCAGATGTCAGAGCCATGGGGCTCACAGCATTGTTAGGTGCAGAAGAACCTATGCCAAGCCAGCACTGGATGTGTTTTCAGCTCTCCCTGGTATCAACACCTGCTTCCCACAGCAAATTGACTTGGTCTGGCAGGGCTGTCTCTGTACAAAGCCAACCCCAGCCCTGGGGCCGGTGGCTGAAGGTGTGAGGGCTCTGCTTCTGGTCTGCACTTCTGTCTTTGGTGGTGGCTGGGATATCAGCTGGGCATGACCTTTGCTATTGCCCCTGCATGTCACCTGAGGATGGCCATGCCCAAGCACAGTGGGAATTGACTTTCTACCTCCATGCATTTCCCAGGCACTTCCAGGAGATAAAACCCTCCAAAACACAATGTGGCTATGATCACAGAGTTATTACTGTACCCTTAAAGTTATATTGAGTCTACAGATATACATATTTATGCATTTCTGTTGACCCAACTATGTGTTTCCAGGCCTTAAAGCTGCAAGACATTTTTTATATTTGTTATTGAGAGCAGATGTGCCCAATTCCAATCATATTCTACTCAAGAATGTCAGAGTTGTGAGAGGTCGAATGGTGAATGCCTTTCAATCTCAATTATTATTTCCTCCACTCAATTGCCGCAGCAGGGAGACTACAGTTGTTAATAGAGACCTTAAAAATATTCAAATATATTACAGATCAAAACCTTCCTTGCACTCTTTCTTTTACCTCCTTCTAGTCTTGAAAACTACTCTGGCTATGCTGCTGCTTCAGCCTGGGACTGGAGCTGATCTTTTGTCCAAATACTCCAACTAGGGACACTGAGGAGATGCTAACCTGCTTTAGAGTGTCATCTAACTCAGAAACCAATCCCTTTTGGGGTGATGTGACCACACGCCCTGCCATCTGTCCTGCATGGACAGAGGCAGAATGGCCTCTCTGACAGGACCTTGCGTTGCCTGTTGGCCTGCATCCACCTCTGCCTTTTCCCAAAAGGAGACCTCCCAAGGGCCTTAAAAGGAAGGTGCCAAAGGCAGTTGCAAAATGCTTTAAAATGCTCTTTTCTTTCTGAACTATGCATGTGGCAGTGACCAAAGGGAAAGGGAAAAGTGCTGAAAGGGGAAGGGCACAGGAACCATGTCTGTGCATAAACTCAGCTCAGGAATACAGCCTCAGTTTCCTCTGCTATCCTCAGGAATGGTTAAGGGATGCATTCAGATTTCTTGCAGGCTCCATGGAAAGAACCATGCTGAAGACCAGAAAAGTCCAATTTTAGATCTATGACAGGTTCTTCCCTTTCCTTCTGGGGCCTTGGAAGGAGGATTATGGAAGAAGATGTGATTAATGCCCTCTCTCTGGGAGGAAGAAAACATGATTGTGCATTCTTTCCTAGTCCCGTCCATCATCCTCAGAGATGCTCATGGGGAAGCTTATTCCTCCACAGGCAACATTTGCAGAACTAATTTCCAAAAAAATAGGAGTGACTTTAAATAAAGCAAACATAATTTTGCAATTATCTGCAGTGATTTAAAGTTTATTGATTTTTCTCAGTCTGAAATTTTTTCCTCTCTCCACAGAGAAGCTATTTAATACAACTGTTCATTTTTTCCTGTGGGATTTTTTTGTGCTGAAAATGTGTGGTGGGCAAACTGTCACCATGTTGTGAAGGCAGGGATTTGAAGGGTAACTGGGAGATTTTAAAGAACATATCAGCTTTGTTACTGCTTCTTGTCCTTTCTCAGTCAGGCCCCCATCTCTGCTGTGTGTTGCAAATGCTGAATATTTCTTCCACTGATTTCCTGACTTTCTAACTGAAACACAAACCAGGCACAGAATAAAGCTCAGAAACATCTTCAGTTTGGAAAGGAGATGTAAATAAATGCAATATCCTGGGTCAGGAGTCTTGTCATGTTTAAGAGCAGTAATAGTCCTGAGGACAGGGCTGCCAACTGGTTAAGTGCCTTGGGTGTGAGGGCAGGCCTGCGAATGTTCTTTCCAAATCAGCTGGTTTTAGGGGACTGCTAGAAAGCGCCACTATCAATAAATGACACCAAATCCAAAGTCATCAAATTCAGCACTTGATGCTTCATCCCTTCCTCCAAATATTAAAGTCCCATACTGTGCTGTTCTTGGGATGCAAGGAGCCCTTACCTGAAAACACTGTGAGCTCACACAGTGCTGACAGGATGGTGAACATCTTGCTTGATTTGGAAAGGCAATAAATTGGGGATAGCTTGGGAAGGGACAGAAAAAGTGCATTGAGGTCTCTGCATCATCTCACTGCAGGCTAAGGCAGACATCATCACTTACAATGTTGGAAGCTGGTTTAATTTTCAGTAATTAAAATTAAGACATGCTCAGTGAGTTTAACAGTTGGTGCTGGAAAGCCTCGGGACAAGTAAGGTTGCTCTGTCTGCTTGAGACAGTGAGCAGGACTGCCAGCTCCTGCCAGGCACCTCCAGCGATGCTGAGGAAGCCCCCAAGGCTGCATTTGTAGCAGTGGTTGAGAGGGGTCACAGCTACTGAGAGGTGGACTCCTGCCTACGGTCAACATCCCTCCTTCTGCTGGTACAAGCATTTCCAGCCCTGTTTGCCACACACCTATAGGGAATTTGGTACATCTGTGACTGGATGTGAGCAGCCTCAGCAAAGCAAAGGCTTTGGAAGCAGTATTTGACTTAAATTGCTCATTGAGCAACACATATAATATATGTGTGCTTAGATCTCTTTTGTATCTAACAGCAGCAACAACCCAGATTCACCTCACAGACCTGTGGTGGCTGTGAGTACATCACAGAGCAGGAAGTCCTCTGATGGAGCAGGAATAGGGGCACTGAGCTACTTAGAAATGTGGGGTTTAAAAGCCTGTACCCGCCTCTCAGGGTGAGTTAATAGGAAAGCTCTCACCACACGGCTGCTTTCTTTGATAGATGAAGGACTATCCAGGGAGCAATCTGAGATATACATTAGGCTCTCACACAAACCTGGGGAGTCATTTCAGTTGGAGCAACACTGAAGATTAAATATTATAGTTCACTGAAGGCGCTCTGAGTGGCAGTGAAAAAAGCCAGAATACAGTTACCTAAAATCTCACAACGAAATACAGGGCACAGTGTTTAATTAACCTTTTCCTCTGATGCCTCAGGAAAAGCCAAAATAGATGTGTTTGCTCTGCCAGCCTTTGGGGAACCTGTAGGACAGTTGTTCCTTTCTTTAGTGTGAAGTGCACCGAGACATCAGGGATGTGTCTTTATACATTAATTTGTGGGGATGGCTGTAAAGTATTCAAGGGAATGGCAGCAAGCAGTTGGGACTTCTGTGGTCTCAGTAAGGCTTTCTCATCTCCATGAGATGCATGTTCAGTATGGGGTGATTTGTAACTGTGGTGTTTCTTCAGATTTTTAAATAAAACTTCAGAGAGCAAGAAGTGTTCATTGATGAAAATATACAGATTTTATTTCAAGGAAAATCTTCAAAATTTTTGTTTCAAAGCTGGGGGATTGTCCACTTGAACACATCATACAGGTGCTTCACATCTCTAGTTTCCCTCAGGGTGGGCTGTCTGCCCCAGACTTACGTGCCTCTGTATGGCATCTACAATGTCTGATGGAGCCTGGTGGCAACAGGGGCTCTTTGGGATGGTAGAGGCCCATTGAGTGGTTTGGCAGGCAGAGAGCAGCAGTGTTAGGGAGTCAGAATTCCGTATTTTTACTGAAGTTTTATCCCCAAAGGCTCCTCAGTGTTAAAGCAATGGCCACCCAGCACAGGTGCCATGGAGAACTATGGTAGTGTCAGGAGAGCCCTAAGTGGGAGCTCCATAATGCATGGCTTAACTTCAAGGCAACATCACTACCCCATTGACCAGAATTAGTTTCTTTTATGCATTCTGTGTCAGAAGTGAGTGTGTTGATGGATAGATTCCATATTTTTTCTCTCCAAAGTAAAAGACCACTTGCAAAGGTTGCTTACAGCTACTGCTGGCCTCAGCAGGCCCCAGCAAGGTGAAAGGTCCTTGTTTCCCCAGAGGACTGACACATTATGATGGCTTCATTGGATTAAAAGGGGATGTTGATCATTAGTTATGACCCAAATTTCTTTTTTTTTGGCAATCATTCAAAGTGTTCCCAGATGTCCATAAGGCTGTTGTTACCTGCAAATAAAACATATCTTTATAACAAGGACATTAATGTTAATGAACAATATCAAAATGTGCCATGTGCTTTTCCCAGGCCTTTTTTTGCATTTTGATGGATTGAATGATGGAGGGGAAACATATGCTTTCCAGATTGAACCCAAAGAGTTCGCTAATTCAGAGTCCATGCTCCTTCAAGCTGCAGCCAAGCAGAGAATAAATTGGATAGTATTTGTCATCCACTTGGGATTAATTATTGAATTTTAGAGGTAAGTAGCTGCACCAGTAAGGGTTACCAGTTTGTTCTTTAGCTTTTATCTAGAGCATTGAAGGAACTAGGAGGGGGAACTGGTTAAACGCAAATAACTTGGATATTTCTGTACAATGTAATCTGGGCAGCAATGAAGGAGGTTAAATGTTCAGCTCATGAAATAGCATGTATGTGTTCACTTTTGTTGAGGATTAGTTCAATTGTATCAGGAATGGGTACTCCCTCCAGGTTAACATTGAAGAGCATTGACAGAGCAACAGGAAAAGTCTTCGAGTTTTTTATAGTTAGTGCCATAGTTGACCTGGAGTTGGTACTGTCTTGGAAAAAATGAGCATTGTTCCCTGAAGGACTCATGTCAGCCTTGAGCTTTGGACTTTTAAGAATGGAATCTTCCATCTGTCAGACAGTACAGGGTTAGGACACTTGTCCCCAGGGTCTCCTTTGATTATGTGATGAGGTTTTAAGGAAACTAGCTGATGACTGTGATAGGGAAAGAACTGGATCTGAGCTTGAAACTCAGGCAGTTTTTGTTTCATTAAACACACAGCAGGAAGTTGAAAAGGTAAGGTCAAGAGAGGAGGCTTGTGCCAGGGGTGATGGTGAAAAGGTGATGGATTAAAAATATAGTCTGATTTAGCTATTTTTGAGATGAAATGAAAAATGAGTACTTGAAAAATGAGTTAATCAATCAGCACATCTTAGCTATTCAAAGACCATTTCCAGAGATCCACAAGGTAGCTTTTCATATTTTTTGTGGTCAGGAGCTGCAGAACATTATAACCTTTTACTTATTTGCTTTCTATTTTTTGGTCCTTCAGCAATATTACTAAAGGAACGTGTGAGGTCAACTGAGACACTGTAGAGGGTGGTAAGTTTCCAATCTTTTAGTAGTTGCATCTGTTTTACATTTTTGCTTGAAGCAACACTGTTTTTAGGAGTGATGGACTGAACTCTCTCATTTGCTGAATGCTCTTTCCATCCACAGAATGGGATTTGTGTCCACTAAGTTTGCTTTTAGGGTAGACTCAACTGGAACTTCTGTCCCAAGGTGGTACCAGAGGGTTTCCCTGAGGGAATGTAGGGCTCCAAACAAGTCACAGGTCTTTCACACAGCTTCAGACCATGTAGGGAACTTTGGTCTGTGGAGCCAGACACAGCCTAATCCCAAGGAGAGCCCTGAACTGGAGTGGTTTCACACTAACCAATTTATGCTTCATGCCACAAATTTAACCCTTCCCCTCCCCCTTTTTCAATCTCTGTGACTTGATATTCTTGGCAGTTATCTTGTGGCTGCATCTCCACATTAGCCAGCTCTGCTCTGCTAATGGCACTGAAACCAGAAAAACCCAGGCTTCAGCTTCTGCATAGTTTTGGTGGCTCCTCATGATAACACGAGAGCTTGTGACTTGTAAAGGCTGAAGGGGAGCAGGGACTTCTGTTCTGCTCCATGTGTAGGCAATGGTGTGATGTTTTCTGTCATGTCTTAGTGTGCAGTGATACAAGAAACCATTAAACACTGCCATTCTTTCCACCTTGTGTCTTACCTTAATACCTTACTCCTGACTGGCTTGTTTTGCCCACTGGTACTGCAAATGCCCCACCATACCCCTGCCCACCTTCCTCTCTCAAGCTCCAAATCAATGTCCATGGAAAAAATGGGCCATTGGGATGGAGGAGGAAAAGGCTTTCAGTGCAGCACCCTTCTGCTCAGTCAGCTCTGCCCTGTGTAGCACCACTTCTCTCAGCTTTGTGTCCTGGCTGCACAGCTGCTCCTTCTGTCTCCTTCCCCTCCTACCCCGGACTGAGGCACTGAGAAGAATGTCAGTCAAGGCATCGTTTGGGTTTTTCTTTCCAGATTTTATGTGTGATCAGTGAATGCTGTCTGAATCTTTTCTGTCTCATTTCAAGATGAACAACTCAGCAACTCCATCTGAGATCCTGAAGGCTCATTGTGAACATATAAATCCAGCAGTATTTGCTCTAGGGATCATGCATCTTTGGGAAATGTAAAATAAGCCCACAGTCATGCTACCCTGCAAAGTAAACTTCCAAAGCTGCAGCCAGAACTTTGATTTCAAGTACTGATATTTTTTAATTTTGGCCAAATGTCAGGTGAACCAAGTCTGCCATCTCCACAAAAAATGACACTTAGAGTAGATCCACTGAAGCCTGAAAGATGTTTATATTCTACAGATTTAATGTTTAAAATAAGAATTCCCTAGAGACAATTTCAGCCAGGAAGGAAACGAATACAGCAAACTCCCCTTCTGTCTTACTCTTGCGATGCTGACTCCAGGTTTAATTTTCTTTCCCTCTCTAGCTGTGCTCTAGAAAGCACGAAGCTTGTAATCACATCTTTTTTAACAGCTCAATGAAAATAATGAAACCATCTATTTTACTCTGCACTCGCCTTCTCCTACTAGCATTTCCTGATAAATGATATGAGGTGAATAAGACACTGAACAGTAAGCACTGGGCTCTCAGGATGATTTGTCAGAAATGGTCTCCTTTTCCTGCCCCACTTCCTACAGCACTTATTCAGAGAGAGAAGATGTGGTTGCACACCAGTGCAGGTGTGTTCACAGTCTGTAGGAGTCTGGCCAGATGCACTTGCAGTCTCAGAGAACCCCTTCCAATGGATCATTGCCTGTGCTGAGGAGTGGAGAAGAGCATAGTTGTAGGTATTGTTTGTCTCTCTCTTGTTCTGCAGACCAAAATGATCGTGTCAGCCACACACAAATGTATTTCCTCCTCTTTCCCCATCCCCTGGAGTTATTTATAATAACTTGCAACTAGAGCTACCATAAGGCAAATGATGTCTGTGAGTTGCTTGTTCTGCAAAGGGATCTGCAGTGTGGCTGACACAGAAGAGAGGTGAACACTTTCTTTGCCTGTTGTAATAACACACTGGGGAGGAAAAATGCCTACACTGGTTCCTAGAGTATAACTTCAGTCTTTATTGCCACCATGTTATGGAATAGAATATGAGACACAATTTGATATTTGTGGTATTAAACATAACAAGTAAGTTTTCCCTCTGAAAATCAGATTCAATATTTAGCCATTGTTCCACAATTATCCAGTGACCAGTCCCAAACCTGAATGACTAGTTCCTCATTCATAGGTATGGATCTTAAATTTCTATTGCAAGACATGTTTTTGTTTGTTCCAAAGAGTCAGACTGCTACAGTTGTGTGCCTACTGCACATCAATTTTAGAGAGTTTATAAGTTGTAAACAGTCAATACTGATGTTATCCTGAACTGTGTGGTTTAGCATTTATCATGTGTGTAAGTCGCTTCTCATGGTCATGTTTACAGGGCTGGTGTCTTTAGAGGTTTATGTAACTTCTATGTGTGACCCAGAGGTGTGATGTTAGTAAGGACTTCTTGCAGCAAAAAGTGTGATGAGGAGTCTTGATGAGCTTCTGAGTTCCTGAGTACTGATCATCAGTTCAAGGACCAACTTTTTTCTTATGATCACTACTCTACAGCCAAATAAGTTGCCCAAGTTAATCTCAGTGGAGAATAAAATTGAGATATTGAGCATGGCACTGAGTGTTTCTCATCACATTATGTGGATACAGAAAATAATAAATTTTTGTGTTGAATTATTTTGCCAAGCTGTGCCTGCCCTCTTGGTCCTTCAAGACTCACTGCAGGGAGGAATGTACTGGCTTAAATGTCAACTCCATCAACTTACTGTCCCTGACTGAACTGTGCTAGCAGCACCCATGAAATACATTGCACTTGCTCAGGAGAGGAGCTACATTTGTTAAGTTCCCCACACTTGTAACTCAGTTTTGTTCCCACACCAGAAAAATGGTTCTGAAGCAATAATCAGGACTTTGGTCTTTGATTTGTTAGATATAAAAGATCAATTTTGATAATAACCTGCTTCTTGAGGAATATTTAGCAGTTACATTGGACATGACTGAAAGGCTACAAGTTGGAAGCTATATTTCTAATTGTTACAGGTGAAGGTAAAAGGGTTCTCAGGGAGAACAAAGCTTGCTTCCAACAGCAGGCTTACAGGTTATATAAAATATTTAATAATTATTTTAGACCTCAACACCAAAGATAAATCTAGTTTTTTTTTTTAGGAGTAAATTTAGTATAACATATTTGCAATAAGATTTGCTCTCTCAAAGTGTTGTACCACATGGCAGACAGACTCTGTGGCTGTAGGTTAGGGAGCTGCCTGCCATTGTTCATCAGATGAAAGATGTTAAAGCTGCTTATCCAAGGAGATAAAATGTATTCCCTCTCAGACAGAAAAGAGGGAGACCTGGAAGACCGTGACTGAGTGACTGTGAAGGAGCACAAATCTGTTTCCGGTTAGTTAAAAAATATTTAATCTCCTTATTCATTTATAGATGTTCCTGTTATCCAATTATCCTAGCATTGGATTTTTCTGGACTTTTCATAATGAATGCCCTATTGAAATCTTTATTTATGTGATTATCCTTACTTTAAGGCACGTGCATTAATGGAGTACCTATTTCCTGACATTTTTTCACTCTCTAGATTGTTGTTTGCTTGTTTGAGTGTTTGCCCCATATGGAATACATGCCTTGAAGAAGTGTCAGCTACAGCCTTAAGAAAGGTCTTCCTGATCCTAGGACAGCTGGTGTGCCTTGCTGATATGCAAATAGGAATTTCCACAGGAAGGAGAAGAGGGTGCTGATATACATCTGTAGGGACTTAGGTATGTTTCAAGGGCAGAGTCATTCATCACACAGTGTAACCACAGGTAATACCTCAGGGTTGAAAAGCTGAACCACTATGTGAATAAAATATGTGACCATATATCAGGCATTTTTTCAGGGTGCAACAATCTCTGCTTGTACATCCTCAGAGGTGTCAGCAGAGGTGCACACCTGCACCTGACCAAGGAGCTGGATGGGTGGGAGCTCACATCCCCAGGCTGGTCATCCACAGTAAGCTTGTGTTCAGTGATGTGAGCATGAACAGATGACTGCTGTTCTTAGGTCACATTTTTGGGGGATGGGATTTCCATAGCTCTGGCTTCTAAATGGGAGCATAGTGCCTCTTCTGCTGGCTCAGCCCCTTGGTGACTGCAGGTCACCATGCTGAGTCTGAGCAGCACCAGGTGCTTCAGAAGGAGCTGCAAAACCCCCCACAGTTAGAAGAGGTAAGGTATTTGTCATATGGTACAGTTTCTTAGTGTCAAACATTTGGAGATTAAACACTGACAGATAAGGTTTTACCACCTTATCATGTACAACAGCTTTAGCTGTTGTTACTCTGGTTATTTCTGTTAACTTTCTGGGCATCCAAGCCATTTTCCTGTGACATTGGATGACACTAGTAAGATGTGTTGCAACGAATCTAATTTCCTTTTTTTTTCAAGGCAGAGATGATAATGTTCCCTATATCCCTTTTGCTGTTAGCACCAGAAAGCAAAGGCTTGCTCCCTCGGTCGTCTACACTGCAGTGGAAAATCTGAGCTTTTCTCCCTTAATTCCAAGTAGGAGGAAACTTTCTTTGATGAAGCACTGTGGATTTCCAATGCTTATTCTGTTGTCACTGCTGAGATCCACAGATAGTGCTAGCACAGAGCTCCATTCCAGAAAAAAGATTTCTCTTTCCTCTCATGGGGAACAATTTCCTGCTATATTGCTTATTTTTATTTACTACTCTTTAACTGCTAAGTAGAAATAATGTATCAACACAGTACTTTGGATTTTACTTTCCTCAAACATAAACATTCTCAGGCATAAAGATGAAGTGTGTTTAGTTTCATCTTACCCCACAAAGCTAATGAAGATGGTAAGGAACCTCTACCAGTTTACATCAGATGGAGTAATTTAACCCCTGTTATTACTTTTAAAGTATTTGTTTGATCATAGCTTGTTCTATTATATGGAATGAAGTGGAAAATGGTTCAATAAAGTAAGATCACTCTAATTTTAGGTAGTAAAGAACATATTTTTGGCATTGATTTAATAAGTTCTATCTCTCATCTTTCATATCCAGTAGGAGCATGACATGTATTTTTGATGAAAATACAGCTCTGACCACAGTCTGTATTTGTATCATGTCACCTAGGAGGTGTAATTGTGGACTGGCAGCCCAGAGTGCTTGAGGCAGTAGAAACACTCATCAGAAGAAATGCTCCGTGTCTCAGAGCGTTCGCAGTCTAGGTGTTGCGCAAGAGATGGTAGGTGGATACAAACAGCAAGGTGGGAGGTTGTGGAAAGTAGGACAGTGTTGCCAAGCATGATGGACAGCCTGGCACACTGCTCAGATCTACCACAGTCAGCCAGGAACTTTGCTGGTGCAGTAGTCACCAAAAAAGATGTGGGATTGGGAGATTTTGAGAATAAGGAGTCTTTGAAAGTGGTCTTGTGGGTATTTAAAAAAACTTCCTATAGAGGTTTGTAATTTGATCTTGCTGTATGGTCTGTATGTTGGAGAAGTCTACAGGTATGACATTTTCTTTCTCCAAATTCTGTCCTTTTTCCAAAAATGAGAACTTTGCATGGGGCAGAGTCAGTTGTTGCTGATTGAAATAAGAGTTTATATGTGACTTTAAAAGACAATTTTGAATTCTGGCACTTACGTATTAAGAACAGCAATGAAACTAGAAGTGCAACAAAATATTTGGCAGTGTCTTCACAAAAGCCTAGTTTATCCATTAAAATGTGAATCTGTAGTAAAGCTTGAATTCATTTTAAAAAATCACCATTTCTTCACTTTTATTGTTCTACTACTGAAAATTGGCAGTAGTAATTCACTTCTGTCATTTGTCAGTTTTTACCCTCCTGGGACTTGTCAATGGATTTTGGTCTGGGCAAAAGGAATCAAAGGAGATGTGTATTAACAGGCGTTTCAGCACAGTGCTGTCTGTTGAAAGGGTAAGTCTTACTGGCACTTCTTTCCTTTGCTCCTGCTTTTGTCATGGGATACTCACTACCCAAAAGCTCTCATTTGTTCTCAGTGCTACTATTTTGCACAGGACTGAGGATTTTCACCTTGAACCTCAGGGCTAGACTGTCTTCCCACCTACTCCACTCAGAGCTAATGCATAGGCAAATAAAGCCTGCCCAAGGGCCAGTGAGTGGAATTTTCAAGGGCTCAACAGTATCCCAGGTCTGTAAGTTCTGTTTTGGGAAGCCCCTCTGGTGCTTTGGAGCATATTAGTTGAGCTGTGATCATGGTGTGCTTGCACCATGGCACTCACACCCGCCCTCCCTGTATTTGAAGCCAGGCAGTGGCGCAAGGGCACCAGAGGCACAGGCAGAATGGAGCTCAGGCAGTCAGTAGGGTGAGCACCCAGGAGGGGAGGTTGTTTGAAGGGCTGCTGGGTGGTGCAGGCTATGCCAGAGGTGGATTGCAGCAGAGCCAGACTTCTCTAGTGCCTGTGTCACCATTGAGAACATCCCTTGAAGAGATCTGCCAGCTTATTGTCAAGACTGCAGTAGAAAATAAAATCCAATGGATTCCTTTTTAAAATGTGTTCCACAAACTTGCTCCAACCCTTCCTCTTTGACCCTACATGTTCAAATCACTTGAGTGGTACCAGTTTTTGGTCCTATAACAGTATTTCTATGGTGTTTTTTATTATTTTTCCCCCCCATGTAATTTCTGCTCATGAGACTCTTTATTTCTCTGATGAGCCATTTCCTCTCAAAAATGTAAGTGAATCTTCTCTATTTCTCATGAGCTAAGTGTGGATGCTGGGTCCTGGGCTCAGTGCTGCACAGGATGACCCCACACTGTTTGCTGTGCATTAGATGTATTTCCACCATAAAACCAACCCCAGGCTCAGGGATGATTAAGAAAAGAGAAGTCCTGTTTCTACATCAGAGCGCCAAATGCTGCTAATGTAAAATGAAAGTAGAAGTGAAAAGAAACAAGCCATGTAAGTATGGGAATATAGTTAATTTATTATGGCAGGTCTATAGCTTGGCTCTAATCCCTCGTTTGGAAATCAAAACCAGACTGCTGGAACTCACCTGCCAGACTCAATCTGTTTCACAATTACCTGTGGGTTGCTATTTTTGTTTACCTTAATAGCACAGTAAATACTGCTTCTGCCTTTGTTTATGATCTATTTAAGTGATGCAAATATCTTGAAGAAATTCTGGTTTTAATAGCACCCCAGTGACTACCTTCTTTCACCTCCCAAAATAGAAGCCAATGGATCAGGCCACCAGCATGAGCTATATTAGAGGGGAAAGAGATTTTAGTATGCTGCCAAGCCTGATGTTTATAATGATCTTCAATTTTTAGTTGCTGCAAGTGATTAGAAAACATGGGGGAATTTCTTTTAAGTACTGGATCCGTTTCTTTAGAGGAAAGGTCCAGCAGTCAGATGATTTACTAATAAAAGCTTGAAATCTGACTTTCATTGCCTCTTTCTAGATAGCTGAGGCTGGGACAATGGGACAAAGGGCTCTTTTCCCACTGGCAGTCCTGCAAAAATGAGATGCATGAAATAGGAACAAACCAATTTGTTCACTGGTTGCAGTGCCTGGGTTGGGTCCTCTGTATGCATGTGCTTAAAAGTTAGAATTGGTTCCATCTCCCCCTATTTTACACTGTGAATCTCAGGATGATTTTATCACTTGTTGGGGAGAAAAACTAACTTCTCTCTTGGGCTCAGGGCTGTGCATGACAGTACTTCAGCCTGTAGGTAGTAACATAGTAGAGAGAAATAGACTGGTTTGCTCAACACTTGGTTGCAGGTGATGCTCAAATCCTCCTGCTCTCTTTTTTCTTACTTGAGGAGTTTTGAGAGCCAACATGATTTTCATGTGTTAAAGAGGCTTCCTGTTGTGACCAAGGAGATCTACAAGGTCACACAATTGCCCGAACTGACCTTGATGCCCTCTAAAAGTGTTGTCGTGAAATGAGCCCATCTACAAGAAAGGGGAATTCTCAGAGTTTTGGGCTACTTGAGAAAAATACGGAGTATGACAACTAAAAAAAAAAAAAGACACAGTTATGCACAAGGAGTATTGTGAAACTTCTCATCATAGCTGCTTTTGTATCTGTGTTGGATGAGGTAATTACGAGCCTAGCCCAAAACACTTTGCGTGCTAAAATAGCTCTTTTCCCTTTGGAAAATCTTACTGAAATGCTACCTCTGTAAACAAAGTAAAATAACCCAAATTGTAGCTCTGAGAGGCTATTATCTTGGGAATTGGTCTCTTCAGGTCACACAAAGATCTGCTTGATTACATCTTGGTTAAGGTGATGTAACCATCACTATAGTATCAAAGGGCCTTCCAAGGAAAGCAATACTAATAAGCTAATAACAAGGTTTTATAGAGTCTTGAGTCTCTACTGCTTCTCCATTTTGGGGGTGGTGGTGTCAAAACAGATATTTTCCTGAGAGAATCAGGAAGCTGGAATGATTTCCTTTGTCCTGTTTAGCAGTTGTGTTTTCTGAAAGTGGACTTTTCATGAGTTTTACTTTGAAAAAGAATCAACAGTTGCTGTTTATGAAAATAAGAGGGAGCTGAAGTACCTGTAGTGTTTTGTAATAGCAGGACACTTCTCTAAGTGGCCAAATTAAGGCTGTGCTTCAGAGTCTGATTTTGAAATCATTACTTTTACAGTTTTGTATACCTTTAAATGAGTCATGCCTGGAAAGTAGCTAACGTCTCATGGTACTTTGATAATGTCCCAAACCTCCAGTTCCAGTTCAGTGCCTAATGAGTGTATTTTTCTCATAAAGAAAAAAAAATCTCAGTTGGAAATGTCAATGTCCATCTCTACATGCAGAAAGAAATAGGAATTTTGACCAGTTTTAACTGGAAGGAAGGTTTCTTTACAGCTGAAGGGAAATCTTTACAGTCTAACATTTAATGGGTTGTACCAATTCGTGTTTTATGAAATCTGATCATCTTGTTCTACATTTTTAACTTTATAACTAAACTCCTTTAATTTAGACTTTGGAATAAGCAAGGATATAATCAATTTTACTAGTTTTTCAATTTTAAAAAGCTTGTAAAGATTATATTTGAACCTGCAATTGGAAATGATCATCAACTTTTTTTCTTCCATCTAAAACAAATCTGAGAATGCCATCATTAATATATGAAATTTTACAGAGGAAGGATAGTTGAAAACATATGAAATGTAGCCCTTGTAGACAATTGGTATCCTTTCTTGCAGTTTTATCTGGCAAACTGTCAGAACTTAAGGTTATAAACTGCTATTTTATTTATGAATCTGTTAGGAATTTTGACTCCTATAACTGATCTAGTGAAGAAAAAGAACAATTGAAATACAAGATTGTTATTCACTCTCATGGGAAGGTTGATGTCAATAAAATGGAAAGGACCATACGGAAGCAAACATATATATGCATGATCAAAATTCATTAAAACTAAAATTCATTTACCTCAATTCTAATTATCTTCACTATATCTTTTACCTTTGGCAGATTTTCTTAGGGTTGGAAGCTGTAACGATAGAGTTTTCACTTCTAAAGAGAAGTGATAAATCTGAAATGAACAACTGTTAGTATGATTGGTAGGTTGCTGGAAGAAAATGCTTTTTATGCAGCGTCTTGTCCAAGATTCAATCAGGCTTCAAACCAAAGCATTCCAGTCAGACAGTTCTCATGGATTTTCAGTAATGAGCAAGATAGGGTGGGTGGGGGAAATATTTACCAGTGTCTCTAAGGCTTTTGAACTTCATATTCCTTTGCATAGTTAATTTACTAATCTCAAATTACTACAGCTGGGCCTTTCAGCAGATGGCTTCTTTCCCCACATATCTGTGTGACATGCGGTGGGGCACGGCCTGAAGTGGCAAGATCTCTGCTTTCCCCAGCTGATTGCTTGTGTCAAGTTACAGACAGATGAACGAAGAACAAGCTCTCCTTGAACTATTCATGACAAGGGGACAGTCTCTGGAAAGATTTAATCATTCCAGCTCCAGTGACTTCAGGCCTTAGGGACACAAATTAGTGACCAAGGACCAAGACAGATGCTTCAGCTCCCATGGTACAAGAAATGAACCTTGGCCACATTTCTGGAAGATATGGTTTGAGTTAACAATACTGAAGAAGGTAATGAGAGTCCATGAATCTTTCATGATTAATTGTGAATTTATTGTCACTCTCCACGACCTGAAATTCAAATAAACATAATCAAAGAAAATTTTCTTTTCAGCTGATATTCAGTAGTTCATCTTAATTTGGATATGCCCATGTTGATGCTTGATTTGCTTTAGGCTGATATTTTAAATGAGAAAATTAAAGAAAAGAACAACATAGAAAAAGGCCAACCAAGATGAGACAGGGTGGGTAATTTCAAGGTGTATTTTTGTGTGATGCTGAGCATTTCCACAGAGCCACACTTCCCTCCTTCTGGTAACAATCAGGACTCAGGGTCTGCCCTAGACCCTTGCCTCATTTTCTGGTCAGGTAATATACAATTTTATAGCCTCTTGTTGCATGGGTCATAGGCTTCTACAATGATGGCTGCATATTTCTGTGATGAAGCAGAAAAATTTACACAGAAATGTGCAAAACAACTGCAGCTCTTACATCCCAGGGAGAAAGACAGGTCGCTATAAAATGTCATGAAAAAGGAAGGACAAAAGCAGGTCAACCTTTATATTTGTTATCTTTATTATCATATCCATAGCCACAAATTTTTCATCAGTTCATCTTTTGCCATTTAATTTATCTACTTGCACTCTAGGAAATGTGATGCTACTGAGAGCTCTGCAAAAATCATTGCTGTTAACTATTAGCTAAAAAAAATACTGTTGAAAAAGCTTCCCATAAGACTGAAAATTTATGTTGTACAAGTCTGTGACAACAGAAAGTGAATATTAACTATTTTTTCTTTTCTTTTCTTTGGCTTCTACTGGGCGTTCTGTTTAAATGCCTGAAGTGTATAAAGCACAGTGTTAAAAGAACAGCTGTTATATAAAATACTGAACTTATGTTCTTACATCTTTGACAAGTATGACATTGAAAATATTTGTTTATAGAAGCCTGTACTATATGAATATTTAAATATATAACAGCTTATGTTCTAGTAGAAAGGTCAGCCCAGCTGAAAAGGCTTCAGGAAAGGGCAACTGATGTGTGGGAAACTGATCTACATCCACTAAGGAGTCGTTAACTTTGCATATTGATTGCATTAAAATCATGACCCATGGTGTAAAATGAGAATAATTCAGTTTAAGGGTGGAGACATGTTTTTAGATTTAGATGAGGATTAAACTCCACCATGTACCTAGCAGTCTGCTAATACTGTCATTGCAAGTTTCCTACTAATTCTTAGTTAAATGTCTGTTTCAAATGCAGAAGTTTGTCTTTAAAAATCTGAAGATACAGTAATTTCTTGCATTTTGAGTCTAGCATGTGACTGAATGCCTTGGTGAATCATTAGTTATTTTATCTTCTTTACACATATTTTTATTTTACTATGTTTGGGCCTTGGGGAGGTGTTCAGCTAGCAGGATTTTGGGAGAAAAAAAATGCATGGAAATTTTTGTGAAGACACTTGTTTACTTATTTCTCATTTCAACAGAGGAAAAAAGCTCTGTCTATTTTGAAGGCCTGTGCTTTGAAATATAAGGAGCTCATCTGAAACACAAAGTACCTCTTATGCCTGGGAGAGCAGAGGGAAGGGAGAAGGTGGAACTCCTGAAGCTCTGTGGCTTCTCTCAGTGTGAAGGAGACCTGTCAAAGCCCAGGATGGCCAGAGAACATGTGCAATCTCCAGCATCCCACATCAAGGAAGAAAGATTAGCCCCACAATATGATTCCAGACTTTCTCCATTATGTCCTAAATATTGGTGAGAAAAAGGGAACTAAAAGCCACAGCACACTTCATCTCTGGCTTTACATCCTGTACAAACATTTCATTTAGCCAGTACTTTGGCTCTATAAAATAAACAAATCTGTACTGCAGAAACATCAGTTAAATGACTTCTACTGCTTTTAGTGATCTTCGCATGGGAGACACTGGATTTGTACTGATTTACACCAGCTGATGAGCTGGCACAGTGTGTATTCTCTGCAGCTTTTACGAGATAATTAATGCAAATTATATATATAATGCAAAATTTCAATGCTTTGAATGGTGGTTGTGGCTCACAGAGGGAATGACTACCATTGCTGTTGAGAGAGATGTTTCAAAGGTTCTTTACTTTGCAAAATTTTGAAATGCTCCTTGGAAGAAATCCAAATAAGCGAAAAGTACAGCAACTTCTGGTCAGATTCCTACCCAATTGTAGTATTTCACATCTAAAAGCCTTCAACATTTTTTTATGTGTCAAGACAATTAATATTCCCTCATCAGCTCCTCAAGATGACATATGTAATGTCATCAGCTTTAGGCATCCTCCTTCTCTCAGTTGCTGTTTTTCTCTTTAACTTTTCCAGCACAGGCAACAATCCACATGCAGAACTCTATTCGGGATACTAAAAACCTTACCTTGTTTAGATGTCTTGTTCCCTCTTTTTTTCCTAGCAGGATGAATGGAGAATTTTGGACAGATCATATCCCTGGCCTTAGGCTGACCCCACCAAGGGACCAGCTGTAAGACTGCTCATTGTTGCTGTGAGCAGATTTGGATACACCACTGAGCATCCCTGCAATTGTGTTTTCACTCCCAGAATTCACACTCTGGAATAAATAATTTTGAACAGCAATTGCAATGTAAGTGTAATAATGGCAAGAGATGCCAGTTTGACAGATCTAGAGAGATTCAGCTCTGCCTCATTCTTTACTTTTATGAGGACACGAAACAGGAATTTGATCCCATCCCTATCTGCAACATCTGCATACACAGACTTCTCCCCAGGCTGGAGTGATCGGCTCTGGAGCCAGCCAGATAGTTTTCAAACAGGGTAAATATAGCCTTTGGAGGAAGTTTTCCTGTGTAGGGAAGCCAAGGTTGCCTCTTTACAACTGGTTTCCACAGTTCAAACACCAGTTTTCTCTGTTACATAAATTATTTTACTAGAACACTTTAATATCCAGTAATATTTTATTAAGTGAATCATGCAGCTGACAGAAGGTTTTTGTACTAAAGAAGTGTACAGCTGTAAGGTGAGGGGAATATCAATGGGTTATGTCTTCTGAAGCCCTCCCTTATGGATTCTTTTTACTATCCCTCCAAAATTGGGCATGGGATACAAGATGTGGCCTTGTCAATTCTGAGAAGGGCTGAATAAATAGTCAATGACTTTTATGGAACAATCATCTTAATATAGCCCAGAATGAATTTTTTTTCTTCTGCAAAACACCATATTTGACTCATCATGAGTTTGAGATCTGAAGTACCTCTGAGATCTTTCCTGCTGAACTGTTGCCCAACCACAAATATTCTCCACTCTGTATCTGCATTTCAGTTCTTCTGTACTGGAATTTATCTTACCTTACAAAAGACACTCAAAAAATAAGCATTCTGTCTGTGCAGTTCCCAGGGCTTCACTTAATTGCAAAGCAGAGACACAAGGATCTCTGGAGGGCAATTCCCCCCAACTGTCCCAGATGCCTGGATTTCACATGACCTATTGCAAGTTCTCTGTGAAGAATATCAACCTGTTTGACTATTTCATCTCCCAAGATCACACTGATTTCAGAGCTTGTAGTTCAAGTGCTTGTCAACCCTTTCACCCTGATGTTATACATGTAGAATATAAATATCCTATTTATACTGCCTGTCTTCAGATGTCAATAAATACCTTTATTGATAGGCATGCTTAGAGTAGGGATTCCAGTTAGGTGTAGAAAGTTATGGGTGTTTTGCCTAAATTCTACTTCCCTAGTTTATTTATAAAAAGTAGTGCCTGTGTCAGGACCACTTGCAAGGACTGTTTCTGCAATCCCTATATCCTACCCCGGCATTCATGTCTGATAAGAAAATTTGATGGCCTTGACATGAGTTCTTTCTGATAAAACTACAGAATTTTCCTTTTAATATTTTAATTATTTTTCTCTATTTTTAAAAATTATTTTAATTAATGGCTGAAAATTAGCCTCCATGGTCTTCTAATTCCTGCTTTTACAGTATGATGAGATTAATTTTTCTGAGATTCATACAGTCATCCATGAATTCTCAAAAATAATCACGACTGGTTCAGGCTGCTGTAGGTAAACTCTTAGAAGTGTACTTAATGGTATGCAACATCTTTCATTTTCTAAACATGTTTTTCCCTTTCTGATCCCTCAATTAAAAAAAAAATGTAATTATCTGATTCATTGTGGGATTAATGCTGATATTATTAGAAATTACTGCAAACAGTGAAAGAACTAACAGTCTTTTCTGTGTAATTTTTTCTTTGTAAGGAGCAAGTCTCTGCGTTCCTTTGATTTCTAACATGTAGGGCATTTTTTTCTCATTTTTCGTACATTCTTGTGGTAGCTTTTCTAGTTTCACCCATGCTTTTTCTTCTCATCCTTAGTTGCTTTTCCTGGATCTCAGTTTTCTTCTCAGCTTTCTCTGTTCCTTTTCAGCTCTCACATCCTTAAAGAGTTCCTAATGGAGCCATATCAACTTTTCACCCCGATCGTGAATTCTTCCCCTTTTCAAGTTCTCTTGTTTGGAAATTCCCCCTGTTTTGCCTATGTTTTCCTGTTCCTTTTCCTGAAAACATCTTTCAGTTCCTTGAGTTTTTGTGTAGCTCATGATCCGCTCTCGTGTGACCCCATCTGGACTATTCCATCCAGCTCTGGGGTCCCTGGCACACGCAGGACAAGGACATGGACTTTTTGGAGTGAGTCCAAAGGGGAGCCACCAATTTGATCAGAGGGATGGAGCACCTTTGCTATGAGGACAGGCTGAGAGAATTGGGATTCTTTAGACTGGAAAAGAGAAGGCTCCAGTGTGATCTAATTGTGTCCTTCCAGTACTTGAAGGGAGCTGACAAGAAAAATGGAGAGGGGCTCTTTACGAGGACCAGGAATGACAGGACAAGTGGGAATGGCTTCAAACTGAAAGAGAGTAGGCTTAGATTAGACATTAGGAAGAAATTCTTTACTGTGAGGGTAGTGAGGTACTGGCACAGGTTGCCCAGTAAAGCTGTGGGTGCCCAGTCCCTGGAAGTGTTCAAGACCAGGCTGGATAGGACTCTGAGCCACCTGGTCTAGTGGAAGGTGTCCCTGCTGTGGCAGGGGGGTTTGGAACTAGATGATTTTTAAGGTCCCTTTCAACCCAAACCATTCTGTGATTCTATGATCCCTACTGTGCTATTGTTCCTGGTAAAGAAAACTCCATTACTCCATAAACTCCACAAATTAAAACACCCTCTCCTTTTCTGCCCTCTAATTATTCTGCAAATATTCATCCCAATTCTACCTGACAGTCAAAAAAAGTCAGTGATCTCCTGGATATCCTGTTCTTTGAAAGCTTCAGAATTTTGCTATCAGAAAGCATCATTCATCTCTTCCTCCTTACTAGCTGTTTATAGTATGCTGTGGTGGTTGTGGTGTTGACATCCCCCCTTTCTGCTTCCCTTCTTTTCACCAAGAAATACAGGAGACACTCAGACCTTTTTCTGGCCTTCTCCTGGATTCCAGAGATTGTTTTTTGCTTGTTCTTTGCGTAAACATGAATTTCCCTAATTTAAAATTTTTTTCCTGAAGTTTCTGTACTAGTATTTAGATCCTGCACAGATTTAGCATGCTGTTCCTTGTGATGCATCTATGCAATGTCATTTTCTGTTAGAAAGCTTCAATTTTTTTGTTCTCAAGGAGCTTTCTGCAAACACAAAACACTTCTGGTAACCAGCTTATTTATTTGGGAACTACTCAGTTCATTATAAAAGAAGCACAGAACTGCCTCTTTTTCCAGAACAAGGCAATGTATGTCTCTTTTTATAAAGTATAGTGTCTGTTACCTTGGTTTTTGCTGATCCACATCTTTCCCCTCCTCTATCCAACTGCACAGAGCATATATTCAGTGCTAGTATTTTTTTTACATTACTGTAGAGCTAGTTTCTTGGTGCCTACAGCACAAGCAAGGGCAAATTTAAAATTGGATGTAGAATTTTATTGGCACTACAGAAACTCAAGGATATTTCATTCTAAAACTTATTTTTGTGGTTTTGTTTTGGTGATAGTATGGGATGTCCCACTGTTCATTTTCCTTCAGTAACATTAATTCTGGATTATATCCTCATGTCCACTGAATTACTGTTACAAGACATAAAATCTTCACATCATACACTACATTAAACAAACAGACAAACAACAAACCACATTACTGTGGAATACCATATGCTTTGTAAAACCATTTTTGCCTGTTGCTAAGGGTAGAGGATGCGCAATGATGAACAGTTGTAAAACAAGTTAGTTTTACATACGCATTTCTGCAGAAATAAATCGGTCACTAGAGAATCATTCTCTTGGAAACCAAACACTGCGGGTGAGTAAAGAGGTTTGGGAGTGCAGATAATCAGCCATGGCTACATCTGCACAGCAAGGACCAATAATAGTCTATCCCAGAGCATTGTGTAATACAACAAAAGTCTCCCCCTTAACCTTGAATCTGTCTTCATTTGAGCTAAGTCCATATTTAGTTCATTGCTCCCAAGCACACAAGTGTTAGTTTATGGAAAATAAAAAAGGTCAAGCTGAGTCCAGCTGACCCCTTTTTGTTTCTCCTTGCACTTGATTTTTTTTTTCTTTTTTTTTTTTTTTTTTAATAAAAAGTTCACCATGTTACAAGCAACTCATATGTGAAAGAAATCTGGACATGAGCAGATAGGGATGCAGCATGATCTTTGCTGCCATATAATCTTCCATCGTGCTTCCCATGAGATCAGACTACAGCTACAACACCATAAATAAATAAAGAATACTTTCAGCCTCTGCTGATCTGCTCCCTCTCTCCTGTAGGCTACTCCTGTAATATTGGTCGGAAAACACTCGATATCCATGATAATCCTTGCCAGCATTTTTGACACTGGAGCTCAGACTGTATTTTCTGCTGTGCTAAACAATTTGTTTGCAGACTGTTTATGACTCTCTTCTCCTGTTCTTTGCTCCACCTTTGTGCCTTTTTCCAGAGGTACAAAGAGAATAGAGATTGGGGAGCTTCTTGAAGCAATGCCCCCGTCTTTGCCAGCTGTCATGTTTGAGTTCACAGATTCCTGCCTTCATAGTGTGTCCACAGGGCTGAAGGACACTTAAGCTGTCTTGTCCTCTTGTTATGGCCAGTTGGGCAGACCATTGCATGGTTGCCTATTCCTCCTGATAAAGAGCAGGTGTTAGGGCTGCTTTATTTTTTTCCTGATTAATTTTTATTTTTTAGGACAAGGGGTGTAGCCTGGTCTAGTCATATCCTGTCATCTCACCTTTTGTGCTGGACCCAGAGGTCTTGTCCTACCCCTCAAAAGGGATTTCTGCATTCATTCCAGAGGGTAGCAACCCTGTGTTTTGCTGAGCATCTTTGACCTCTACTAAAACCAAGCAAAGCCAGGCTGTGAATGAGAAATATCTCAGAAGAAAATTAAAAAGTTGGTTTTGTTTTGTTTGGTTTTTATTACAGGTATTATCATCACAGTAAAAAAGAGGGTAACGTCCTTTGGGATTTTCCTCGTGTATAATGTGAATTAGCAAACAAGGTAAATATACTGACCTCTGTTTAATGTAGTGTAATGGCAAATTATCAAGGCCTGGACATTGAGTCTGGATCAATTCTTAGCACTAATATCCTGTATGTATATGTCCAGTAGGATATGGGGATACAGGATAACTGTTCATGTATAGGATATATCCTTTGGGTGGATCATACATATATGTTGATGTATTTAAGTCCTCTTTGCTGATCTTAGAAGATAGGATTGTTTTGTCTGGTATTCAGAATGCAGCAGTCCATGACATTAAAACACAAGAGAGAGAACAGACGTCTAAAAGCCACTGAATTATTGAATATTTCTACTATGCCTGGTACAGAAAATGACACTTGCTCAATTTTCCTGCTAGAAAAAACTTAACAATTTTCTTTGAAATAATTGAGAAAACTTCAAAAGTTTGAAATCAAAGCTGCTACATTTAGTACTATTTTTAATTGACTGAACTATATTTTTACTAGAAATGTAGCATTTCTAAAAATAAATAAGGGGACCTGGAAGCTTTTTTTTCCAAATGTACTGTATACTTACTTTGCCAAATCACATTTAACAGCTGCAGACTTTATAACATTATATAAATGTTCAGACTGGCTATAAAAGATTAAATGTAAAATTCCAGTGCATAGAACAACTGGTATAAAGAACAATGAAACTGAATTGACTAAAGGCTGTTCATTTAATCTATCTTTGTTAATTGAAAACTTCATCAGGGAACAGAAAGAATCTGTTTTCATTGCAAGGTGCTGTGGTGAGGGTGGTAGTAGTTCTGGAGGAATATTACACTGAGAGCACAATTCCCTCTGGAGATATCTGGCTTGAGAAGAAGACAAAACTATAATTTTACTTTAGCTCATGGCTCCCCCTTAAGTAGGCTGGGAGTTAGGGAATTCTGTAAGAAAAGAAAACCTGGAGAACATTTGCTGTTTTGTTCCAGCTCTGCAGTCCCCCTGGACTCAGCCCTGGGCCAGCACCGTAACAGATAAGACAGTGGGAAGAGAGAGCCAAGAGTGAATAAGCTCACAGCTTGGGGATACTGCGCTAAAGAAGATACATTTTGCAAGACACACTGCTCTGCCCTTTTTGCATCTATGCTACATTTAACAGCACATGATCTGTTTTCAAGACTGTTTCCTTCTGGAATTCGTTCTCACAGGCCGGTCCTGGGAGGTGTTAAGTGCCTTGAACTTCCACTGACGTCAGCAGGGGCTGTGGCACCTGGGATGGGCCCCACTGACCTCCCTGTCTGCCCCACAGCTGCTCCTGTGACATCTGGACACTTGCAGGAGCTGGCCTGTACCTTACACCCAGCATACCTGCCTCTAAGTGTCGGTGCTCTCTGCTTATGGTTGCAAACACTGCTGTATCCCAGCTGCTGAGTACTGCAAATGTTATTTATCTGTGGCTCCCATTAAAATCCAGAGAGTTTACCACCTGTGACATTTCAGTGCAGTTGCTGGGCTTGCTAAAGTCACCCACAGGCAAGCCACTCGACATGCCATCCATGTTGTCCACCTGGAGGAATGAAATGGGCTTTTGACACCACCTATACCAGTTGCTAAAGTAACTGAAAGATAATGACAGTAATTTTGAATGTGTCCTTCAAACTTTGCTGCCCAGTATAAAAGAGGGGAGAAGGCAAAAAGCAGCCCCTCCATGAGAATGTCGAAAAGGGCAGAGATACCGCCAAGGGAAGGAACAAATCTTCAGTATCTTCTAGTAAGGTGACAATTTACTAGATATCCAAGGCTTCATTTGTATTTCTTTCACATAACAGTTGGAAACTTTTTGGTTTTTTCTAGCATGATTTTAGTGATGGCAGAGCTGAATGTAAATTTTCAAAATGCCTGGGCAAGAGACCCTGCAGCACAGTGAGGGACTCTCAGAAAAGACACAGAGCAGAACGAGTAGGGGAGGGAAGAAGGCACGGGAGGATGCTCCCTTTATCAGAGAAGGGTGAGTGAGTGTTTCACTGTGTTACAGGCTCCAATTGCATTGCCCAGGTGCTGCCAAAGAGTCAGGGGGAAGAAGAAGTGATGTGAAGTGGAGCCCAGAGATTCCTGCTCAGGAGCTGAGGCATAAGACTCCCTAAACAACCAGTAAAGGGGACTTTCAGTCTCTGGTGAAACTCTTGCCATCTTTTCTTATGCCTGACTGGTGATGTTGAGCTACACCCCTGTCTGAAAAGCTGCTAAAGCCTCGGCAGCCCAGTAACGTCAGGAAATGGAGCTGCACTGTTTTCTTGGTCCTTGCTTGTGTCTCCTGTCTGATGATTTCAGCTAAGCTCAGGAGTAAAAATCATGGACATTGCATGTCCCTGAATGCCTCCAAGCTTGGACACTGAGCTGGAAGCGGTACAACAAGGAAGGTATAATCATGACTTCCTCAGAAGCCAGTCCTAACTACAAGAAAAGGAAAGGCTCAGAGCTGCTGCCACAGCATCCTGAAAGATGAGACTTTTTTCAACTGTTAATTATTCAGCTTTTCCAAGCTAGTGTTATGCTTCTCTTCTTTGGCCTGCTCCCCCAAGAAAGTCCTGTTTGTTTAAAAATATCACTTATGAGTGGGGAAGCACTGCTTTCTCAAGTATCCAGATGGTGCAGTTTAGGTCATGTCAACCAGATGCAGAGATTCCTGAACTAGCAAAGACCCAAACAGTGAATCTACATGCTCCAGCCCAGGGACTGAATAGGGACTTATAAGCTGGAGTCTGGGACAGTTTAATCGTGTTCACTTGGTGCTGCATTTGAGCTATTTAATGTCTCTGCTAGACTTGCATTTCTTGTGCACAGTACTGCACAAGTGGGAGTATGCTGCACTTGGAGTAAAAATGGTTTATGTCTGGTAGGGTTCTGTGTCTCTTTACTACACACCACCCCACTCATGGTTCTGGCATCAGCATGAATAGAACAAGTTGGGTTTACCTACTACTGCCCTTCTTCTCCTAGGCTCCTGGGGCTGCAGCTGGATCTGTGGATATTAGAGAGCATACCCTGGTTATAATTTACAGATTATTTTTCTTTGTCTGATAGCAGTCTTAGAGTAGTTTTAAGGTCTCTTCTACATCCCACTTCTCCCCTTTCTTCTCCTCTCAGTGTTAGCATCTTCCTTCATCTCATGTCCTAACTCTTTCCATCTTTCCCTTCAAATATTCATTCCTTCTCCCCTTCCTCCTGATTTAATGTTTTGATACTGACAATGTGGATGACTGCATCTGGGCTCCTTTTGCAGTTAATGGAAGAAAACTGGGACTTTCAGTGTGTGGTTCATCACACTTTCCTTCAGCTGTTTGCATTACAATGAGATTAGCTGTGCCTTAGAAGTCTGTATGTTTGCTGAGGTAAATCCCAACCCTATTGTCTAATTCTACCTCCTTGGCCTTCACTGGGACTCTGCATTTTCAGCTACTAGTTCCTCAGTCTCTCTCACTATTGCATAATCTCCTGAAGGTATCTTGTTCAAATTCTGCTTACTCCTCAGATCTTCTCTACAGGCTACCCATAGCCCACTGTTTATTCTCAAGTTTCCATTTTCCTCTGCACCAAAGCCTTCATGTAACTTCCCTGTTACGTCCTGCCCCACAGGCTCCTTTCTAAAGACACTTCTTACTACCTTGACTCAGGAGGTCTGATAATAGTCCATAGTGCTTCCCTATCCTCTTCTGCTCCTTAAAGATTCAGTTCTTCAAAACTCCTTCCTTGGGGAACTCTTGAGCACCTGAACTGTTTTTCAAACTTTCTTCAACATTTCGCTGTTGTTGATAGCCTCTCTTGATGTATGCTCCTCTTTGTTCTTTTCCTTTTCCTCTAGTTCATTCTCCTCTTGGTTCTTTTCCACCTTCAAAGCACTTGATCTTTAGACTCCTTATTTCTCTTGAAACTTCTGGGAAGACATTGTCAAATTCTTATCCTATGCTGCTCTTTGCCTTTCTCCTTTCATTGAAGACATTGGAGACCCCCGAGATGTAGCAAAACACACTTGTTAGGGCAGCTTTAGAAGTTGTCTCTATGTTGAGGGTCCATGTCCTGTGATTTGATCTGTGATCATTCACCTCTCCTCTTTTAGTCAGGGGTTGTCCATTGCCTCAAGCACAACTTGCTGTCTCAGACTTCACCTCATTACCGCTGACAGCAACTCACACCTTTTTCTGCCACTCAGGTCTCTCCTCCATGAACATTTCTGCTTCTTCCTCCACAGCATTTGCCAAATGTACTCCCCAGTCTGTGTATCAACAGGGCACTGTGTTAATGAGATATATGAGCTGTCATGAGGAAATGTGTCAGTTAACTCATGATGTAGAAAACATAATATATAGAAAGATGGTAGTAGTCAAAGGCAGAAACACAGATCCCCAAAATTTTCTGTGATACTCACTGACAGAGACAGCTTTCTCAGTGCTGAATACTCCACCCCCCCAAATTGTTAATTAACTTACCTCTCTAAGAAGTATTAATATTTTTACAGTGTTAGAGGCTACACTAAGTGCTTATATGATAGACCTCTGTGTTTACAGCAATATTTATATTGAATATGTCACTGAAAGAGATCCTGAATTTCAGCTAGAGTTTGGAGGTCTGTAATTTTTTAAGGATTTGTCATATGAATGTGTTGACAACCTTAGCTGCTATTCTTCTTCAGCATCCCTCAGAAAAATCCATGTGGAATTTCCTGGGCTGATATGCATCACACACTTCTCTTAGCTTAAGATTGAAGTCTGTGGCAGGCAGGACAGATGATAGTTTCTTGTGTATGGCAAAAGAACCCATATACATTTCACAGCCTGAAGCCTCAAAGTGTATAGATCTAAAACAGTGCTTCTTTACTGCAAAAAGAAACAGTTTCATGTTCCAAAGTTGTTCCAGTCCTGGATAAAACTAAATGCTTTTTCCAGTCATTTCACTTGTCCCTGTATTTAGCCATGCATGTTTTTTTCCTTCCTGTCCTCTTCTCTCTCCAGAACTGTGCTCAATGGTACGTTACTGATTTTAAAAAATTGAACAATCTCTTTTTCTGACATATGAAAACCAACTGGACACATTTCACTAGAAGTGAGATCTCAGGTCAGATTTTTATGTAACATGTTTGCATTATTAACAGCAAACTCAGAATCTCCAAAAGAGGGAGTGGAAAGAGGAAAAGGGTCTCATGACCTTCAAATGGATCCCAGCTTATCCACACTCCATAACCCTCTGTGGCCCCTACTTGCACAATAACGTGTCCTGCAGGTGGAAAATGAAATTTCCAAACCTCATAGAACATCAAATAAATTTATGTTCAAGTCCCTGATTTTAACAAAGATTCAAGGAGCTCTTATTTTATCTGAACTGTTTTTTGATTTTTATTCTGGCCTTGAAATAACACTGGTTCTTTTTTTGCTTGAGAAGGAAAAAATTCTTAGCATGCATGTGACTCAGGAGAAAACCTGTTTGTTTTCTGTAATAAGTAAACGATGAATCATTGGTGGTTTACCACATTTATTTCACTGCACATGAGATGTGTTGTGCAGTTAAATTTGGTAAATCTTAGTACCTCAAGGCCTGATTCTGTAGCCCTTGCTTGCTCTGCAGCATGCAGAGAAGCTGTCTGCAGGGAAGAACTCTAACTGGAGTTCTAGGGAGCCAAAGCCAGCAGGTTCATTCCCATGCCATAGGGCAGGGATCCGAATTGGTCTCTCTAGGGAGAACAACCTTGAATTAACAATGTAATCTGACAGCTTCAAGAAAGGCCTGGCTGGAAATAAGAGTATATTTCTGAAACTGGAATAAGCTAACATCCCTGTGCTTCTCCCGAAGGGAGTGGAGACTGAGAACAAATAGGCTGGAAAAGCCTATCCATCTCAGGATGCAGTAATCCAGTTGTAATTAGGTGGCTCTCTGGTCATTGGCTACCCTGGATCACTGTAAGGCACCGATTCCTCCTGCTGGGGTCACACCTGTGCCTGTTAACGTCAGATGCTTCCTCTTCATTTCAAGAATGACTGTTTAAAGTGCTTGTACCTTGATATACTGTAGGGAACAGGCCTATATAGGCAAAAGATGGACCAGATGACTGCACAGGCCCTTTTAATCACAGATTCCTGCAATTCTTTCTCTGTATCTTCCTGTTAACCCTGCCATCAGTGCCCAACTGAGAGATAAAAGTAGCAGTCCACAAAGCATTCAGTAATAAAGGATCAACACTTGCATAGAATATACCAGAAAACCTCAGAGCCTTTTCTTTTATAACTAATGAAAAATATCACAAGAGTAGTCTGTTTGGAAAAAACACAAACATTTGTGTTTTGATAAAATGTCAGATATTAAAAGCTTTCAGTAGGCAGGAACCCTGGCATGCAGGTTTGGTGAATGACTGATATTCTACTCAGGCAATGGACAAATGGAGTTGGATGAACAAAGAATCAAACCATGTTGTGATTCCTCCCTTGAAATGAAACTCAGGACATCCAGGAGAATGCATTCTAGCTATTTTTCACACTTTGTACTTTTTTGGTAACTAATGAGGTCCAAACCATCAAAAGAACAGATATATAACCAGAAGATAATATTAGAAGATAATTCTGATGCTATATTTACTTTGAAAGGAAACTCTTTCAGAAACATTGTTGTAGACAGGTCAGGATCAGAATCCACGCTCGGGAGTTTAACTAAATGAAATTGATGACTTTTGGATCAGCCATTACATCAGTAATGAGAACGATGAAGCTGATGAAGGATAAACTGAATAGAACAATTTTTCAAGCAAACTGGTAAATGGAAAATAGATTTTAGACTGTTAAAATAATGATAGTAAAGAGGATGAAATTCATTGCTATCTGGTTGCTAATCATTATGCCATATGCTAAACCTTCAGAGTTTATATATTTGCTTCAAAATGTTTTACCTGGATAAATGTATTTAAAGGTTTAATGTATAAGATTTAGTGCCCTACAAATCTTCATAGCAGTTGACAGCTTCCTTGCTGTTCGAAGAGATGAGCTTGGAAGATGGAAAATAAAGGTCTCCCTAGGGATAGCAGATGGGGTGAGAATGATGAGGGAAAGGGATTTATCATGATATGATTTGAGCTGAGATTTAGAGTGAAAATTACCAAACAAGATAGGGACTTAGGGATGTCACTTCTACAAACCAGGACTATCAATAAGGACTTAAACACCAGATTCCAGCAAAAAAGAAGGAAAACTGAAGTCTTGGCTATAGAAAAGGGCTCTGGAATTTGACTTTCTTTACCATACATATTTTGCTGAAGAAGGGCATGAGGAGCTGGATGGGAGAAGTTAAGAAAGTACAATATTCTGAGAAACCTGAAAAGGTGAGCGCAAGCACTGTTTTTCAGAAAAACTCCTCCAAAGAGTAACTGAAACATAAAACATCCCTCAGACCACTTTCTGATCTTTTCTTAGGCTGTATTTTGGGCTCAGAGAACATCTCCATATATGCTAGCAATCAAATAGTCACAGCTGCAGCGCTGGTCTCTCTCATGGTTAATCTCCTCCCTTGCCCCCAGCTCTAGCCCTGCAGTGAAGTCATTGTGCTAAACCCCTGACATCCCAATAACTTCCATAGCAACAGAGCATGGTGTCCTAAACACAAGATTAGGCACAGAGCCCGACCAGAGGAGGAAATCGGGATGTGGGGGTGGGGGCTGTGGCTGGACACACGCGACACACCTGCAGCCCCGCGATGGCCAGGGAGGGGCGAAGGCGCGGCAGTAAAAGCTGGAGAGCTGAGAGCTGAGCTGGTGATTCTGTTTGTGGCACTCCAGAGAGGCATTGCTGCAGCCCTGTTATCCTTCACTGCTGAAGGCAATTTTTGTCTGGCTTCCTTCTGCCAAAGTGCTGCATACTTGAGCTGTCTGTGCTATCCCTCAGTAGCCTACTGAGGCTTGAGCACGGACAAAAACAGCACCAGAGCTAAGCAGGACTATAATGCTTCCTGTGCTCAATGTGCTTCAGCCAAATTCATGGTTCCTTGTAATCTAAGATGGTCATACAGTAATTTAGACCCCCTTGAACTCATATTCCCTTATGAAGTTAGATTTCCTGAAGATAAAGCCCTGTTGACATGGGAAAGTTTTACTGGTTATATAGACAAAGTTAAGCTGGTGTTACCACACCCTGCACATGTGGAGACTCCTTCGGGTGTAAAAGTGACCTTTTCAGTATAGCCTGTACCTCTACTTGAGCTAAACCAGAAAATTCACATTGGTATTTCATTGGAGGAGTACCCTACTATTTGAGCATAGACACCTTCACTGACATGGTAAAGTTAGGAGTCCAGATGCCCCAGGGAGGTGATTCACAGTCTCAAATTTATGAGCATAACACTGCTGCCAAATGAGTGTGCTCTGAATTTCTTACCACTGTTTACTACAGATTACCTTTTTCAATAGCCACGTAATTAGTTTCCCTAGTGTAACTTAAACAGAAAATAGGTGGCAAAAGAAATAGGTGGTCCATCTTTTCAAACTGGAATTAGCTAAATGTTAGAATCAATTTAGCCTTAGCAGGAAGCTCTTTGTGAGGGTAGATTTTCTTAGGGGGATCTGAAAGCATATTCTTGACACAAGGGGTCCCTGTCCAGTATTATGTCTTTTCACAAGGAGGAGAGGTCAACTACTGAAAGAATAAAATCTGCCAGATTTTTTTAAATATGGACAAAAATATGTACTCTCTTTTGGCTGAACTCTTGGAAATCCTTGATGGTTTTTGGCTAAGAAGTTTTGAAAGAATATTTTGCTAAAGGCAGCTCAAAATTCAGTGTGAAGCAACTAAAGTGGTTAAATTTAATAATTTTCTGAGGTACTGAAAACACTTATGGTGGGGAAATTGCTGGAAAACTTAAATTATAGTTGGTTCTATTGATGGTTGAAAATGTAAATTCTTGAAGGTGGATATAAGTGATTTCTGTGGTTTATAGACATTGATACTCTTATTGTGCAGATAAAGCTCTAATCTGCCTGGAATCTCAGTTTCTGGCCTTGGTCATACCTTGTGATAGTCTCGATAAATAGTTCACTGATTACTGCTGCTTTTGTTGGGCTTATTTCATGAATTGTTTTTTTTTTTCTTGTACTACACAGGCAGCTCAGTGGGAGTCTGCAGCTTAATTAGTTTCCCTATCTTGATCAGAAATCAAGGGTAGATCCAGTTAGCCTAACTCAGACATCTAACTTATTCCTATATTTTATGAATCTGATGAAGTAGCTCTCCCAAAGTAAATGTGCCACTTGCTGTTGCAGTCAACAGAAGACTACAGGTGACTTTGAAGGTTTCCAGAAGAGAGTCTGTCTAAGTGGTCAGACCCCTTCTCTCTGCAGCCTTTCAAAGACACCTGTGTTTCTCCTTCTGACTATAAAGGGAATTTAAGCACTCAACTCACTAGGTGCCTAAAATTTAGGTGCCAAGTGAGTGCTTGAATGAAGCCAACACAATTCTGTTTCAGATTTATGGAGTTTCACACTAAGAATGCATAAATATGCGCATACATATATATTTTATATATATGTATGTCATGCTTTTATCCAAGTTGGCATGCTTATTTTGAGATATTTTTATTTATAAATATAAAAAGTTTTTATGGAAACCTGCCAGGTAACACTGGTTTTGTATTTCTGATTTCAATTTGACACAGTTTGCAAATGCCTTGCCTCCCAGAAACACAAGCTTTCTTACCTCTTATAAAGTTCGCTGATCTGGCCTCCCTGTGTGTCTGGTTTGCATTCTTTTTTTAGCCATCAGAAACTTACTGCCAAAAAGTAGCACATTTAAAACTGCACAATTTACAGAAGCAACAGTAGATGATTCATTGGTTGAGCTTTAACTTGAGCACTCAGCAAGAAAATACAGTGCATGGACCTTTGTGGTGAGGGCAGCAGAAGCAATGTTTTCCTTTTGTGAGCAATTACTTACTGTAAATTGTAGCTTTCAAGTCTTGGTGGCACCGTGAAGAGGTGTGTCCCCCCCATTGTCCATGTATGGTAAAGATGTACTGTAAAATCCACTTTTTATATTTAAACCACCCCTTTTGCCTTCCAGTGAACGTAAGCCAAAAAAAATAGTTTTGAATATTTCATAAAGCCAAGTGTTTTGCATGCAACTTTTTCTGAAATTAAGCTGCTACTTAAACTGGGTAGCAAATATTAGTTCTAGACAGCTATGGAAGAAAAACGAACTTGATTTCATCATTTAAGCTCACCACAACACTTTAAATGGTTCCTTCTGTCATGTGGAATGGAAAAAAAACATTTTAAGCTAGCATGTATTTATTCTGAAGCACTAAAAAATCAAAACTTATGAAATAAATAAAGAGAAGCTGTTCACAAAATATAAACACACAGTATATATTTCAAATGTTTTTCTGTTGAGACCCACAACCTGAATCCCTCTGGCTAATTTTGTTAATTAAATATCCCATTACATTCTTCATCTGATAGTGTCAGACTTGTGTACTCTGGCAGAAATCTAAATGTTGAACTCTTCTTAGTGTAAGAAGACACATCTCAAACTGAATTTTGGTTCCCACTTTATCCAAGCACTAGTTATGTGTTTGGTTTTAAAGAATATAAATGGCCCATTTAAACTGATGTGCTGTGAGAGTTCCACACCAGACAAATGACCAGATCTGACTTTGGCTGCGGCTGTGCAGCTTGACAGAAGTTAATGGTATTGCTGAGATATAACTGAGGGCAGAATTTGGCCCCGGTCCCATGCTTGTCATAACTTACCATACTAAGCTGAATGTTAAAAGTTTTGTACAAGGAACTCCATGCAGAGCTCTGATGATTAATGGGATCTGGATGCAGAAATTCCTGTGGGCTACAACTGAAAATTCATTCCTCTATTTTGATGGCTGTTCATTTTAATAGAGGACTTTGATACCACATTGTGCCGACAACTGTGGAATAGTCTGGCTACTTATATTTATCACTTTGAACTTCCAGAGGCTCTTGAAACCCTTATGGAAGCTAGGAATTGCATGAAATTCCAAAGTGCCCAGAAGTTTAAAGCTGCTGTTTACTCCTTCCCTTGAATTTTGACAAGTCCTGAGAGATATTATTTAAGCTTCTGTAGGGAGTATTAATACATTTGAAAGGAAGGTAACAAAGGATAATTTTGTTTATATATGTACCAGTACAGCCATAGGAGACAGTTAAAAAGATTTTCCTTACAAAAAGTAATGAAACTTCCACAAGAACATAACTGGGCTCCATTATATTGAGAAAGGTAACTGCAGATCTGTTACTCAAATGGGATGCTTTATTGAAGAGAGCATGGCATTATCCCAATGGGACATTTGAATCTATTTCAGATATTATGAGCTGCTAATTTGCTGTTATAACAGCCCCAAAGCTGTTCCTTCAGCCTGAGCTGGCAGCAACAAGGATATGAGCTGGAAATCTTAATGAAGGTAATGTTTAACTACTTTACCCCCTTCCCCTCCCCCCCTCTCTTTTTACCTGTAGAATATTTCTTTTAAAATTCTGAGATGTGTTTCTCCAGTAAAAGGCACTCTTAGTATAATGAGGATCTGCGTATTGCTTAGCCTGCCCTACAGAGTGGTTCTCTTGAGCTGGCAGAGGAGTGATAGCAAAAAACGTGGTCTTTGGCCCTTGGACTCTGTGATTACATTTAAAATTCCACAGGTGAACCAACTGTGGGTGGGTATTTAAGCACTCTGTGACTGAAGGGGCAGGAAGGATGGCAGATTTGGTATGTGTGATTTCAGCTGCTTGAAGATGATACTGTTTGTGTGGCACTGTCACCTGCATGTCCAGCTCCAGGAGATTTTTCTTCTAGACAGCCCTGGATGCGCTGAAAAGAGAATACCTTGTATCCTTGTGGAGCAGCAACAAAGTGTTGCGGATGGTTTCTTCTGTTCACCTCCATTTTCTGCTACTGTGGAGAAGATGGGGAAGGGGAAGGAGGAAGAAGGAGGTGTTTTCAGACACGAGCCCCATCTAGATGCCTAATTCAAAGGCCAGCAGTAGACACAACTAGGCAAAAGCAGACCATGGTTTGTACTGATGCAGCTTAGCAGAAGGAAGCTGCTTTGGTACATTTTACAAACTATTGGACTTTTTGCCTGTGTGTGCTGTGCTTTTTCATCAACACAACTACTGGGCCCTGCTCTCAGGTGCAGACCTCTCCAATCTCTGGCCCAGTAACTCCTCTTGAACAGAAGGGTCAGGGTAGTGAATACGGGTGAAATGGAGAAGGCAATCATCTTCACATAAAATTCAGAGCTTGTCAATACCAGAAGAGAGGCAAAGTTGTAAAACCTGTTGGCAAGAGTGCAACCCGAGTGAAAAATCAGTGCAGGATTACCAGCTGAATTGCACTCTTTAAGTCTGTGAGCCAGTTTCTGTTCTCATAGGGTGCAAATCTGGACCAGCTCTCCTAACTCGGGAAAAGTATTTCAGGATTTATATCTTCTGAGTGGAGCTGAATTTGGCCCTCTCTTGTGCAGACTGGAGTTATACTGTCACTCCACAAACTTCAGTATTTTTAGCAGCAGTTGTCATATCTAATCAAACACAAAATTTAGCAGGGTGAAGTGAGAAAAGTGCATGGTTCAGGAGATTTAAAGCCAAAATTCCAAACATTTTATCCAATCTCTAACTGACAGATAAGTAAAGAAGTTTGTATATGTATATTTGTATTTAAGAGTTATTTACTGGTACTTTTAAGCTCTTAGCAACATTCCACTTCTGAAATCTCTAGCAGACGCCTCCTATCCAGAGACTAGTTTTTAAAAAACCCCCAAAAGCCCAAGCACCAAACCCTCAACAATGATATGTTATCTTAAAAGTGAGCTATTTACAATGTTAATTCATAAACTAACCACATTCATTTAGGAAGAGAGCAGAGAAAATAATATATAATCTATTTTCTGATGCAGATTCCAAGTCACAAAGGCTCTCAAGTTTTTAAAAAGAATCTAGGATCCAAGAGCTGACCATATAAATTAGCTGATAAAAGAGTTAGAAAAAAGAGATAACAATACCAATTCATAAGCAGAACCATGTGTACACATAGGGAAACAAATTTGGTTCAGTAGGCTATTCCTTACTGTCTACTCATTACTGATTACTCCCTCATCTTTATCATTTAATTCCCCATATCAAATATTTTCAATTCATCATCAGCTATGGAGATCAGCTGACATATGTTTGCCTAGTTCAATCTGGCCTGAGGCAATATCACAGCTGGAGGTATTTCATGGAAAAAATGACCTATCCAGAGTGTATTGTCAGTTATTCGAATGGTATAAAGTCAGTAATCTTGAAGAACTGATTTTGAGGAGTTGGTGTATTCTTTTTCCATGGTTTTAAGGAAAAGGATTGGAATAAAGCAGGAGTTATCAAAAGGGTGAAATAGTTGAGAATCTTGAATGCTCAATGAGCATCCTGAATAAATGCATTAAGTGCAGCCTCCTCTACTCATTCTTTTACTGCATGCCTATCTGGAAATTTATCTGTAGAGTTTGGTTACTACTGTCAGAGTGATTTGTCAAGAAGAAATTCTTAAGTCTGTGTTGGGAAATGTCACAGGAGTGAGACTGTCATCTTGTCATCCAGTCATTGTTTGAGAATGAGCTCAAGATTTGCGATTCCAAAGCAAAGAAGAAATATCTGTGAAAAGAGACTGAGATTTTAAATTAATAGTTAATTATTTAGGAACTAATTGCAGTTGGAGACACTTAGGAAGACAAATTTCAAAGTTGCTCTTATTCTTTTCTTGGGTTATTTTGACATTCTCAAGGTTTTCAGTTTCTTTCTAAAATGGCTGTACATTAGCAGTTACAGCTTTTCTGTGTGTACCACCCCCACCCTTTCATGGTCCTGCTGGTATTTCTAACTGAGGTTGTGCAGCCTGACTCACTCTGCACATGTTAAAAGGAGTCATGCTGCTGACTTCAGTGGCTTTTTGAGAAGCCTTGAGGAGCCAAATGAATTCTGCCTTCTCTCCATTTCATTTTGTACTGGTGCTTGAGTGGCAGAAATGTGGAACAAGATAGTCCATTTGGCTGCACATTTTCTGAGTTTAAATGAGGTGGGTGAGCAAGCTTTAGCATGTGTTTGAGCAGCAAAAACTTGCAAACAGGCAGTTTCTGTGGGAGAAAAAACCCTAACAGCAGAAGGAAAAGCTTTTGCTGTAAAATTTTACATGATAGTTCATTTTTTTTATCCTTTAAACATCATGGAAAGAATAAAAGTTTACTGGTAGGAGTGGGGTTAGGGACTACCTCAGCAGTACCTTATTTCCACTGTAAATCTAATATGGGAGAAAAAAGCATGGAGAAGGTTGGGTGAAACATGGCACATATATTATTAGTGAAATGCAGGACCCGAGAAAAATAGCTTTCAAGAGGGTTTACTTGGCTATATGTCAGGCTGGGGAGTATTTCTCTGCTTGAAGTGAGCCAAATCACTGTGAGATCGGAGCTGACTTGACAGTCCTGGGGACAACTTGCTTCGTGACAGAGAGGAAGGAGCACTGCCACCCTTGTGTCATTTTTCCACACTTAGCATCAAGCCCCAGGCTCCAGGGGAGCCTCAAACCATCTCAGGGTGGATTCAAGAGGTTGATAATGTGTAGGCTGTGCTTTCCTGTTCCTTCACTTCATCCTTGCCTGAGTTTCCGCTGTGGAAGTGCACAGATGTTTACACAAAACACAGACACTTGTGCTGTCCCTTGCCATGCATCTCACACCTCCCTCTCCCCAGGACACACACTTTGTCCTCTCTCTTAAAAGTCACCGATCTGGCCCAAGTGCTCTTTCCCCTAAAACCCCAGTTTCTCACTGCAGCCCTGGCAGACAGCCCCTTCCACATCTGCTTCTCTCATCCCCCACCTGGACATCCTGGTTTTGGCCTGCTCCAGGGACCTGTAACCTGGGGCTTTGTTCCCTCTCTGCCCTCTCCCTTACCTCTGCTGCTTTTCCAGAGCACATTCATGTGATACCTTTGTCTGTTACTTGTAGTCCTAGAGCTGCCAGCACCAGCTGCCATTTTGCTAGCCTTAAGGATACCTTTGTGAACATACACCCATCCCACTGGATGCTCCTCTTGGAGCAGTAGCACTTTTAACTCTACTTTGCAGGAGGTGTCTTTTGAATCCCATCTCTGTAGAGCCCCTGCTCCTTTGCTGGCCCATCTCTCTAAAGCATTTCTAACAAGATTGTTGTTAATATATTGGGTAATTTATTTTCCTTACGTGTTTCAAGCTGTCTTACCCCCATATATAACTCCTAGACACGTCAGTTAGGTTTCTTTGGATGTCCTGTTATCTGAGATTGGTGTTGTACAGCATGGCCTGCAATGCATGAAATCAGAGCAAGCTGTATGCTTGCGCCGTGCAGCATGGCTAATCATTCTCAAATGCTATCATCAGTTATCTTGGAGGAGTTAAAAAAAAAGAAAAATACTCAAGCAGTCTGTGGCTGATTTAATCTTTAAAAGCAGGAGCGACTTTGCAGTGATTAAAGAGCCATTTCCTGACTACATATTGATATGAGTTGCTTCCAAGTCAAATATGAGGGAGACTGACAGGCATTCAGTCTTGGTCTGATTGGCAGGTCCCAGCCCCATGAACAGTGAGCTGTTTCCTGCTCTTGTTTAAAGGCGTTCTGGGGTGGTCTGTATTTAATACACATCCATCTCAAGTAATGGCCCTGGTATTTTCTATTGTAATTGACAAAATTGCACACTTTAATTTTCAGCATCCATAAGGACAGGTGGAAAGTTTTATTCAAAAACTGAAGGCTTCATGTTGTTTTCCAATAGCTTCCAGAAGCCAGTCACTTTGGGAGCAATTCTGTGTTCCGAGAAATGCCAGAAAAAAATGTGTGCTGAAGGATTTCTCTAATATTGCTGAGGAGCACTGAGTCCTTTTTAACATAAATCAGCAAGGCAAAGAATTGCAGGCATGAACACCAACAGTTTTGTGGGACACTGATCTTTAGAGATCAGTGGCACCTTTAGAAGCCCTTGATCAGCAGGAAAAGGAGGTTTGGTCCAAGTCTTTCTGCAGAGCTACTGAATGGTTATGGCTTTGTCATTTCACTTCTTCAAGGAAAAATTTGCTTCATCTGAAGAAAGGGAGGCTGAGATAGCCACCTTCTTCATAAAGGATTTTGGCATATTCTTCAAGTTTCTGAAAGATATCTTGCAATATGGTGCCCAAAGTAACAGGAAATTCAACTCAGTGATTCAGCCCTCTCTTCCAGTTCTGCATTCCTGAGGATGTAGAAAGGTCTATGTGAACTCAATGTTTTTATTAGGGATGGCCTGGATTATGAGTTTACAATAGATAATCATGTACAAATGGCCTTCCATTTTTAGCTTCCCCTCCCTTCTGAGGGTTCCTCCCTGCATGGACATAGTTTTCCCTGTAACTCCAGTGTGGCTTTAGGCAGAGACAGAGTACCTGCAGCTCTAGGAGAGTTAGTGCTGAAACCTCCTCAGTTGCAATTGTTCACACAGTCCCATGCTTTCCTCAAAAATCAAGTCACTCCTACTCCCTTTTGTGTATCCCATATCATCTCCCTTCGGAGATCCCAAGCCTATCCTAACAAATCATTACATTCACAAAAATATCCAGCAAACTCAGGCAAAACAGCATCAGAGATTTAGTCTTGCTTATTTTTTTCTCTCATCCAGATCTGATACCAGAGACAAAAAGGAATTTTGCTGTCCTGATCATTCTCTTGCAGTTATTTACGTTTTGTTTTATTGCTAACAGCTAATCAATTCAAACAAAAACAAATACTTCTCCAACCTCAAATGTGAACAGCTTGAGTGTGCTTTTTTTTATATGAAAGATAGCTGATAGTTATAATCCCAGGCAAAAAAACCCTTTTCTGCAAAGAACTAAAAATGTGCAAAAACACAAAAGAGAAAAGGGTTGAGGGATTCAGGAAGAAAAAAAAAGGGCTTCAGGGAATCATCGTGCTATTTGCAAAGCAAAGTTGCCGTTTCTGTAAACGATTATTTAATTGTTGATATGAATTTAGCATGGTGATAAAATTTTTTCCTGGCTCTGACAGACATTCTCTAGTGGAAAGAAATAAATCTGGGGAGTTTGAATTATGTGCAATTGGATCACTGATTTGCTCTAACTTCAGCATCAGTTGGAGCTCATTGTACTTTCTGATATATTTCAATATATGAAACCGCAACTTGAAAAGTATTAACACTGATTAAATGTGACATTGCTCAACATAACACTGATATAAAAGGCAATTCCAAACTGTGGGACACACCTCTTGAGTGCTTTGCTATTTTCACAGAGGCCAGAAAATGTACTTTTGTCTCAGGAAATGCCTTTTGCTGCCTACCAGCAATGAAACTATGTCACAAACTATAATTTGTCCAAGTGTAGGACAAAACCAGAAACAAACTCAGCAGGCAAAATTAACCTGAGTTATCACACAGGAAGAATTAGTGTTGAGCTTTTTGATATGTTTGTGAAAATATAAAATTCCAAGGTTAATAATAAGCCAAATGCAGATGTCCAGCCTTTGATTCAAGTAGGAATGTGTGAGCAGCAGTGCCCATATATCTAGGAAGCACCAGGGAAGTGCCTGGTATGCAAGTTGGAGTCAAAGAGGATAAAACTTTTATTAGAAAACTGAAGTATTTAAATAGGATGTATTGTTTACATTCAACTGGGAGATGTTAGTTTACCCAGGTTGAACATGGGCATGGAGGTAAGGAGCAAATTCCCAGTTTGCCTGGAGCATGAGGCAGAAATCCCTCTGGTTTCTGTGGCATAGGACTTCTCCTTGATCATCCCTTGTTTTCCTCTCCTCCATGCTAGCCATTAGGATTTCTTCCTCATTTGGTTCAGCAGATGTTGCTTGCCTTATGCAAGAAGATGTTGTCTCAAAAAAATTTCAGAGGAAAGTTCAGCCTGTGGCTTGTTACTGCCATTATTTATTTTGAACAAGATCCAAGATTATAAGGCACATGGACAATCAGGCTATGGATAAAATGATTAGGATAGGGCTGACTCAGACCTGTTAGTCTGGCAAGGACTCAGCAGTGTGTATTCCAGAAAGTGAACTCCCTAAGAGTAATTTTCCTTATCAGAAGCTTTTATAATTCTGTGTGAGATGATAGTGGATGGAAATAAGCCCGCTTGAATCAAGGATATAATTTTTTTCCCATTTTTTGTATTTCCAGAGATGAGAACTGTAGTCATATCTACACATAATGCTTTTAATTCTATCCTATCTTACATTTGTGTCCTACACGTCTCTTGCTAGAGGAGCTGAATCAACAACACACATTTTTCTAACTACATGAGCCTAGAAGAAAAGCTGTCACTGCTGTTCTGAATTCCTTCTTATGACGACGTGTGAAAAGATGTAACAATCTGACTTCCTCAGCTAGCTGTCCTTCAGTTCTTTTCAGTTCTCATCACTTCAACTTCCAGCTCAGGAAAAGAGAAAAGCTGAAGTTAAATTCTGTAAGAATAATCTGAATTTACTGAATTCAGCATGAACTGAGCACATAATATATGCAAAAGTGTTAACCTGCTAAAGAACAGATCCTTTTATTTTGGGATTCATTCCAAGTTAATGGAAGTTGCAGACAGTGTGCAACAAAATAATTGCATATATAAAAAACTTAATTTATGTTTATGCTGTTAAGTATTTCCTTTCACTATTGAAAGAGAATTTCTAAGTTATGAAAGCAGAAAGAGAAACTGAAAAAACAATTAAAGCTATGGAGGGCTACTTTATTATCTTTGACTACTTTTTCTGGGCTGTATCCAGGAATTAAATTATTATTTATCTGCCACAATATATCACAGTAAAAAAAAAACAAACCAAACAACCAAACCAAAACAAAAAAACACCTACAAACACCTACAGTGCTTTGTTTCCAGAAGGGTTACACTGAGATAGCTATCTTGAAGCAAAAGGAAAAGCAATAATAAAGCCTTGCATTGTTCAATTTACCACTGCATTCAATTTTGCCTTAAATTGCTCATAAAAAATGTGTGCAAGGAGTGTTTTGCCTTAAAAAAAACTTCTAAAGATGAAATAATAAAAAAAAATTACGTGATGGAAATAGCATTTATGCTACTTTAATGATGAGGTTGCTTCATCATATTTTTAATGGACACTTTTGCTGAAATTGCTTTGAAACGATTATCTATTCTCTTATTCTGAAAATAAAATTCTCTTCAAGCCCACAAATATAATTTTAAGTGTTGCAGCATATTATGAATGTGTCTAATAAGTACTGAGCGAATAAAAAATATTCACTATTTAGAAAAATAAATTAGAAAAAAAAATCTTAAACGCGCTTGGGAAAATGAGTTTGTTGTTAGCTTTCAAAAAATACCCAAGCATAAACTGTGGGATTTTAATGAAATCACTATCCTACTCATAAGTACCTACAATGCTGTTTTTTAAAGGAGAAAATTAACTTCGACAGTAGAAAAAAAAATCCTTTCTTGATTATTTAATGTGCACCAAATGAATAAAGTATAAAGAAGTACGTGGCTCTTCTGTTAATGGGAATTTAATATATCCTTATCAGAACATTGTGGTTAAAGAAGTAGAGCCATACTTTCTCTTTCTTTGTCCTGAGGACTTTTCTATTCAAAACCAGACAGACATTGGAAAGAAGCACTTGAACAAGAAGGGTATCTGAGTTTCGAGGAGTGCTCTGCAGAAGGAAAGCCCTGCTCACAGAGGAAAGTCATGTCCCTCTGCATCCTGAGCAGAGAAGGCAGTGGATGGCAGGGTGTCAGCTCTCTGGTCACCCCTTGGCACATCCCGTGGAGCACCTGCCCCCAAGCTGGCTAGGCTGCATCCATCCAGAACACTGGCACTGCCTGCAGTCTTGCAGCACAGCAAAGCAATGGGCTTTCTTCTATAAAAGACCTCTAATATGAAAAAAAGAAAGTGGCAGAGAACAGCTTCAACAAGTTGGAGCTGAAAGCAGAGGAGTTGAAAGGATTTTGGGGCTCTTTCAAGTTTTGACATAATATGGACATTTTAGTGCACTTGAGAACTCGTATTACTGCACAAAGGGCTAAAAAGCCTCTATCTTAAAGCAGACCCAGCAAAACTTCGAGCACATGCTTGGACGTGAAATACAAGGAATTATCAGGAGGAGGCTGAGAGGGCTGGGACTGTTGAGTTTGCAGAAGAGTAGGCTCAGAGGGGATCTTACCAGTATGAGTAAACACCTGGTGGGGGAATAACAACAGGAGAGCTGCAGCCAGTTCTTAGCAGTGCTCAGGGAGAGTATGACAGAGCGCACATGGAAATACAAAAAACTCTACTTAAACAGAAGAAAACACCTTTTTGTGTTAGGGTGGTCAAACACTGGAACCAGTTGCCCAGCATGACTGTGGAGTTTCCATCCTTGGAGAAATTCAAAAGATATCTCGACATGGCTCTGAGCAACCTGATCTAGTTGACCCTGCTTTGAGCAGGGGGGTTGGACTAGATGATGTCCATAGGTACCTTCCAAACACAGCCATACGGTGAGTCTGTGATTCTGTGAGGTAGTGGAAGACTGTGTTTCAGTGCAAAATTTCCCAAAACTTCCATTCAGAAAACAACAGGATCAGAGAGGCACCCTGAGATGTTAGGCTTCCTCACTTCTCAGAGATGCTCCTCAGACCACCTTGCAATGTGGGCCCATGCTCAGTTTCACAAGTCAGTTATTATCAAACTTTGCTTTTCCAAAAATCAGTAAATCAGTCTAAAATGAGGTTTCCCATGATCACTTTTCTCTTTTGTTTTTTTTGCCCCTTCCCAGTCAAAGCTCTACTTGGCAGCTAATAGTCTTTGGTACACACTATTTTATCTAAAATATAGTCCACAGACAGTGCCATGCAGAGATGTGAAATTCATCTTTACAACAGGTATCCAGCTGAACCAGGGACCTACAGTGAGCACTGTGTTAGGGACCTGCACACCTGCTTATATCTCTTTACTGACCTCAAGTTATTCCATTTGTCTGCAGGGATGAAGCCCCACTGCAATTCCTGCTCTTCCTCTCCTTTCAAATTCTTAGCTCACAGAGAGCTGCTTTCGAGGTCAGAATAAAAGCGGGAGTTCAGAGGATTTTCACATTGTTCAAGTGAGCTACCACTTAGCTGAAGTGAACTGCAATTTTTCTTCCACTGTGACAGTGACAAATGGTGTTTAAAACATTAAAAGTGCTTTGTAGTAGGTTACTCAGGATGCAAGTTTAGTGCTGATTGACTTAATTTTCCTTGGGTTGCACTGTACCTACAATAAGAGTGCTTCAGGAGAACATTTATCTCTGCCGCCATGTAGGAGCAATCAATCTAAATAAAGCCTATGAATGCAGATTGAACCTAAGAATGAGGATTTTTTGCAATGTCAGTTTGTCTGAGAATGCCAAGAAAACTTTCAATAAAAATGAAAGAGCAAATTACATTTGCTCAGTAATAGAATGTTTAATATCCTATTAACAGTATTCAGGTTTTCCTTTCCTTGAGTTAGGCACTTTTCTCTCAATAGATATCTCAACTATTTCTCTTCCTTTTTCTACTATTTACACTTAGGAAGCTTGCAGGGAAATGAAAGATTGCTTTTACCTGGTTTCACTACACTGTTAACAATCTGCAAGGAGTATGTAATCATATGCAGTGCTGCTGAAGGAAATATCCAGAGCTCTTCAAAGTCATCTAATTACCCATGTACCTACTACAGGACCTACTGCCTCATACTGATTTATCCATGAGACTCAAAGCTGGGCTGGAAAGACCACCTCTGAGGGGTGAAATGGAGGTTCAGCTTTTCTGACTGTTACTACTTAGCCCCACAGCCAGGACAGTTAATGAATGCCAAATGTGGTGTTGTGGAATTAGTCTACCAGGATCTAGCCAACGACTGCCAATTTGTCTCACATAGGCCAGCAAGTAGCCAGATAACAATCTGAGGTAGTAACTTCGGGGTAAAATACTGGCCACTTCAAAGGCAATAAGATTTGTGGCCGTTGACACTGTGACTGTGATTTCTGCCCTGGTTGCAGATGACTAGTTCAGATCTTAGCTGGCTGTTGATGGATTTAAACTATCTTCTGAGTCACCTAGACTTTGCCTCTGCTTAGCTTGCTCCCCTCACCTCACTCCTGTAGTTTGTGCTCAGATTTGGTCACCAGCCACAAGGTTTCTACATAAAAAGCACTAATCTCTTTCCTATCTTTCCCATTCCCAGTGAAAGCTGTTTTCACTCAAGCTGTTGTTGGTGCTCTGGATGACATTGTGCAGCGCACGAAGAGCTGGCGGGGGGAGCGCAGCAGGGAGGCCAGGCTGTCGCAGAGGTTAAGAAAACAGCTTCCAAGGAGCACCCAGCCTCTGCCTTCCCTTCGTCTTCTCTGTCCTTTTCTGTGCATGTGTGTGTGTAAGCATGGATGTACTTGGACATCATTATTTTTTTTCCAATTCCTGCTAAGTCTTTTACATGTGCTCGCAGGCAGATGTGTTACAGCCCTCTGAAGATGTTGTTTTTGTTTTTTTTTAAACATAAATTCTGTGTTTTCAGGTTCTTTCACACGTGAATTAACACTACCTGAAATGGCAGGCTCTATGAAGTTTAAATTACTCTATCACTCACGAGGAACTATGTCATTAGTGTTACTGTTCTCCATTTCATTTAAAAAGTGAGGAAAACACAATTCAAACGTCTGCAGACTCAGCCTAATAAAAATGATAGATTAGATGTCAAACTGCTCCACTCCCACCCAGCCCCTCCTTTCCCCAACCTTCCCTTCTGTTATTCGAAAAGGAGTCATGCAATAGCTTCCTTGCTGCTGTTGGCTTTTGGAAATAGCCAGCTGATTCTGGTAGCTCAGGGATTAGTCTATTTTGCTTGCACTCAGTGAGCAATGCTGTGTAAAAACTTGCCCTGCCTTAATAATTTGGCCCTTTATGCTTCACTGGAATTTACCAGCCCACGTTGGCTGCAGATCAGATTTGAGATTAACCTCTATGTTCTCCCAGCCATCTGAACAGCACAGCGGTTCACAAACCTCATGGATGTTTCTTTAGTTATGTGGAGGTGGTTTTGCAGAATGAGCTGATGAAAGGAAACCAAAGTGGAGATCTTGCAGGCTGGTATTTTGGACTAGTAATCAGATTAAGTCCAAGCTGCCTGCTGCTAGTATTTTACAGGCAACCTCAGAATACAGAAATAATTGCAAATATGATAGAAGGAAATGATCTGTACACTTGAAAGAAATATCGATTGAATTAATGTTTCTAACTGTATTGCATATTAAAATTAATAGGTCTGGTGCCTGCCTCAAGAGTTACTCAGAGCTAGTGGCTGGCACTGGGACTGCAAAGTCTGTACATTTGAAGTGTCACAAGGGACCCTGTGATGGTCTGGGTTGGGGCCAGGTGGCACCCTGCACACAGTGCACAATTCCTAGGAACAGCTTGGGATCTTGCACAAGTGTTTCGCAGCAAAGAGTTTGGATATGACCACCCTATTTAGGAGAGTATAAAAGCTTAGTAATACAGATGCAGGCTGTTCCCTGCCAGCTGGCTGCAGCACCAGAGAATGGCACTGGGCACATTTAATTTATTAATATCGACATAGCCAAAGAGACCAGAGGAATTTTGCCATGAGTTTGAAAGGAACCAGCGTTTGGCTGGTGTTGTGCAAGCATCACTTCCAATCTGTAGTTCTTAAAGCACTTTACTAAAGGGACTAAGAACTAGTCTCAGTTTACGTGGGGAGAGTAAGATTTGGAGAGGCTGAATGGCTTGAATAGGTCACAGATTTAATCTGTGGCAAAGAAAGTAAAAGATTCCTGTATCAGCATAACTTCAGGTCTTATTATCAGACTCATTCTTAGCTTTCACCTCGATGTGTAACCTTCAGTTTCATGGCTGAGCTTCAGTATGCCCTCAGCAATCAGGCTGTTCCTCCTTTTGGTGCCTTCAACCAAGTCTTTTTACTGTCTCATCACTTTAAGCTTAAAATCTGTCTGAACTTAAATGTGGGAGAAGTCCCTTTTTCTGTGTATTGGCCAGACTGTTACTTACCACGTTATACCATCTGTTTGTGTTTTCTTTATGTGCGAACGTGCTGTAAAAATTATCTTAGTGTAATTTGGAAGAATCCACTATTACTGTTCTTTAGAAAGCCAAAGAAACAGGAGAGACAGATCACCAAAATTGAAGCTGTCACCCTTGTAGTTTTTGATGTGGAAAACCTTTTATTTTAAATTCTGTGCTGAATTTTTTACTTTATTTAAAATGTAAAATAGGCATCTGCAGCCCAGATTTTCTGACTTATAGCTGCTTCTTTAGCTAAAAGTCATCTCCCCCTCACTACGTATCTTTCCCCTAGGGGCCCTTGTGATCCCAGCTGCCATGATGGTTTGAAAATGCTGAGTCAGTACCTCTGTACTTATTATTTGCACTGTATTTTATGGCTTTTCTTCTTATGTTTGGGTGGAACCTTAACAAAATCTCACAGCCCTCTTTGTAAGAAAAAAAGGGTAAATATAAGGAAAACAAAACATGCAAAAACTGTTACATCTCAGGGGACCATGGTTGAAATAAGGAGAAGAGGTGCAAGGGATTTTCCAACATTCAAAAACCCATCAAGCAAGGCAGTGCCCACTGTTCCCTGAGCATGTCCAGGGTGCTTGTGGGCACTGCTGATGCTCTGCCTGGAGAGAGGGTGGGACAGGGGAGCTAATGCCCATGGCTGCCAGAACCTCTGCTTCCTGAGTGAGTCTGGGAGAAATACATGTCTGTGGTGGTTATTTCATCCTCCCCATAACCAAACCAAATCAAACCAGAACAAACCAATCCAAATCAACAAACCAAAACCCCACAAACAAACAACCCCCTCAAAAAATAGTATAATGGCTTAACCTCAGCAGGCAGCTCAGCCTCAAACAGGCTCACTCATCCTCCCAATATGTTGAGGGAAAGAGTCAGAAAAAGTGAAAGAGGGAAAACTCATGGGTTGAGATAAAGCCAGTTTAACAGGTAAGGCAAAAGCCATTTGCACAAGCAAAGCAAAATAAGGAATTAATTCCCTGTTTACCATTGGCAGGGAGATGTTCAGCAATCCCCAGGAAGGTGGAGCCCCATGACACATTACATTTACTTCCCTTGGTTTTTATTGCTGAGCAGGAAGTCATGTGATTTGGGATATCCCTTGGGTCAGTTGGGATCAGCTGTCCCACCTGTATCACCTCCCATCACCTTGTGAACCCCCAGACATCCTGGATGGATGGAGCAAAAATGGCCTTGATGCTGTGTGAACACTGATCAGCAGTAACTAAAACATCTCTATGTTTTCAATCCTGTTTTCAGCCCAAATCCAAGACACAGCACCATGTAATCTACTGTGAAGAAAATGAACTCTATCCCAGCCCAGTACAATGAGGGTAATGAAGAAGGCAAAGAATGGAAAATAGAAAGGAAAGGAAAAGAAAAAGGGGCAGAAAATTTTATGGGCCTGTAAGATGTATGACTCTACTAACTGTGTGCACCATACTATTTTCCCTCAGATTGAAATTTAGTATGATCAGATATTAGCACAAGTTGTTCTCACATCCCTCTCTCCCACCCCTGAACACCACAAAAGGCATGTGGATGAAGAGGAATCAATGAAGTGATACAGGAATGGAAATATAAAATATATGGTAAAATTTTTGCTTTCTACCCGTAATCTGTGGAGTATCCATTGAAGTTCTGTGGCTAGTTTGGGCCAAATTCAAGAAAGATGAGGGTCTGTTAGAGAAAGTCCTGATAGTAGCAATAGAGTAGGTTTGGAAGCACATATGAGTGAAAGCCCTTGTTTTTCTTAACACAGAGAAGAGATGTCTCAGGGGACACATGAAAATAGGTTATAGATTATATAATCATGAAATTACTACAAGAACAACAGAATTCTTTTCCATGTCATTGAGGATAGCACAAGGAATAATGGGCTTAAATTAAAGCCAGTAAATTTTAATGCAAAGGTGGTACCTACAAAGAGATTAAACCCTGGGGTTGCTGGAAGGTTATTCTTTTAAGAACAACTAAAATGCAACTATTTAGAACAACAGAGGCTGAACTTTGTCAGCACGGAAAGGGGAGGAGGATTAGAGCATTGCTAGAGGTTTCTTCCAAATTTATTTGTTGATATTCATATACATATACATACATGATTTGTATTCATACACCTTTTTTTTCAGCTCAGAGGGAGGTCTCTGCTGTGGCTGAATATTTCTGCTTTAACACAAACACTGCATAGCGAGTCCTGATGAGCATCTGATTTTTTCTGTTGTGATTTTAACTGTTTCTCCAGCTTTACTTTCCATTTAATTGTTGCATCTGGATTGCTTGCTGATGTGATACCACCACTTATTGCCTTTGTTTTTCTCCCTCCTCCTCCTGTGTCCAGCAGCTTGAGCTTCCCTTCTTCCCACCGCTATTACTTAACCCTTGACTTTGAATAGTTACTTTCAGAGTGGAAATGTAGATACTTTCCATGTCCATCATTTTGTTGACCTTGGAACAGCTAAACTGTGGAAACTGAGTGTGCCACACAGATCTGGTTTTAAAGCACCTGACAAAATCAAGTGCAGAGCTACTGGAGGAAGAGACCTCTTCTTCCCCTGCAATTTACCAAAGTCACCGCTGTCAAAAATGAAGAAGATGGATTCTGCTCTCTGGCCAAAAGTTCTGCTCAAGCACTTAGCCTGCTGGGAAGCCAAGATCCACAACACTTTCTGGCTTCCAGATTACTGATCAAGGTGGCCCCTAGTAAGTGTTCAGAGCTAAACAAACTAAATGATGACTTCCTTTACCAATACAGGGCCTCTGCTCTGCAGACTTGTGAATTTGCCATAATGTAAACATCCTTCCATCATAACAGAAACAGATGTCTTTCTATTAGTTATGTTGCTATGTCTGCAGGTGCCAAAAGCATCACACATTCTATTTGCTCTCTGCCCGAAATAGCAATGGGCAAACTTTAGACAGTTTGGTGAAAATTCTGTGATGGCTGGATGGGAGTTGAACTTCTGTGACCTCCATAAATTGGGAAAAAGAGCTGTAGAAATCCATAGGCTTTTTTAAAATTATTATTTGAAACTGTGAAAATCTGAAGAAATCAGGTCAAATAATAATCAGCAATAAAATTATTTGTCCACTTTCAGTTACTTATCATCTCTAGAAAATATAGAACAGTAAATTACTGACCCTGTTCATAAAAGAGTGGTCCCATGGATTCAAATCCTGAGATTTGATTCTTATTCAATTCTAGAAATCAAGAATTAAGGTTTCTTTAAAAGAAGGGATTTCTTGCATGGACCAGGAGACAAATCATGTTTCTATTTAGGGAACAGAAAATATAACAAATAGGGAAATAACTATATATATATAATAGTTCTGCCTTATACCATGAGTCAAAGAGGAAAATTAAATAGACAACATAAAAAACATTCGCTTCAAAAAAGTGTTGTTGAGCTTCCTGACAAAATCTTAGGTTGTACCCAAGAGATGTTCAAAGTTTCAAAGGACCTGAGTGAAGAACTCCAGTCTCCTGAATACATTTGCAACTGGTTTATTCATTTATGAAACACAAATGCCAGGCCTGTATATAAGCTGACTCCCAAATGGATACTAAAGAGATCTAGGTCCAAATGTCCACATCTCAGTTTAAATATATTTTTGAAAAATGAAGATCCCAGTTTTATTAGAAAAACCCAAGCAGCCAGTAATTTATATTCCCGTGCTCTGCTTTCTAATAATATCTTTTTTAATGATTAGATAATATAGTGGTGGGATTGTTAGAAATACAGCTATATGCACCTCTGAAGCTTCTGGCTATTATTTGTCTCTTGCTACTGCTGGTTCTGCTGTTCTGAGCTGAAGGCCACACTAGAAAAAACTAAAATAAATGTGTACCTGAAATGAATTTGCCCTGCCTTGAAACAGCTTGCCAAAGGACAGTTGCAAAGGACTTAATTTTGTAATTGGTTTTTCTGACAATATTTGTGTGAATTTTTCTCCTGTGAGATGGCATCTAAAGAACTAGGGATTCTTATAAGATAAAACCAAATGCTATGAGTTAATTAGTACCAAAATGTGAATGAAAGACAGTCCCCTCAATCACTTTAGGCTCGGTGAATGAAGGAAAGAGATTTATCATTTTGAAAGTTGCTAATTGTGCCTGCTTCTCTGTTTGGAGAAGGGAGTCTGTAGGTCTGGGCCAGTTGCCCTTGGGGACCTATCTGTTAACTCACTGTCACCTTCTCTTGAGATACCATCATCTTGTAATGCTGAGCAATAAAATTTATAATTGTAGGTCTTTTGAAGCCCATCACTAAAGGACACTAACACGGTTTGTTTACTCTGAAGGAATTCACAAGAAAAACTTAAGTAATGAGATGAGGATAATGGGTAGGTACCAAGAATAAACCATGCCAAATATACACTTCTATTTCAACCAGACTTCTACTTAGACTTGTTTTACAGTAGAAAAAAAATGCAGAATTAAAATAACTCCAAAAAGGTTGTGGTGTTTTTTTGGTTTTTGTTTGTTTGTTTGTTTGTTAGGGAACTATTTACCCTAAAAGCATCAGCTCATCTTGTAATTACCTGTCATTTTACCTGTAGCTACACTAATTTATGAGTTGAGTTTCATTTCCAAGAACTGTTTACTTATTGCCCTCCTAGCAATAGGAAAAACACAGAGATGATGATTTATGGAATTGATGCCTAGCTGGCTAAATGTAGGCCTTGTTTTAGGGAATCTTCTGTCTTATTCATAATTTGTTCCCAAAAATACATACAGGCTCTGATTAAAGAAAGTTACTTTACTCAAAGTCTATATTTGCATGTGCCCTGCAGGGGGTCAGATCACATGCAGAATGATTGGAGTGCACTTTGTTAGTTTTCTGAGTGGATGTCATGACAGGCTTAGCTGCACCAGTTAATATATGAAGAAGTAGTCTTGAAAGGGTAAAGTGTTTTCATTCTGTGTACTGAGGTTTAATACCTGGACTGAATCCCTGTTCTGCTTCTTTGACCTGCTTTGGATCTGATTGGATCAAATCTCTGCACTGCATTACCTTGCATTCCTGGTTCCAGATTTAGACATGGCAGGTCCATCACTAGCTCTTTTATGACACTTAGAACAGGAAAACTGGTGCAATGCCATTAGATGTGTTTTGGCACAAAGAAAATAAATAACATTTTTAAAAAGAAATAATATTTATTATTTAAATAATAAATTGCCAGAACAGCAATGCTTGCCAGCATTGGGACAGCTCTTACACTGGTCCAGGCAATCCACATCCATGCCAGGTATAGTCCACTGGCCACATCTGCACTAGTAAGCAGTGCTGAGGCCTATTATATAGCTCTGAATCTGTGACCCAGTTTGGCCATGTTCTTGTTGTTAAACTCTCATCATTCTAAGCAGGGATCCTCTCTCCAAATTCCCCATGGAGAATGCTGTGTGTACAGCACTACTCAGTGATGCCTGGGAATTATTTGCAAGGACTCTTTAAGCAAAGTAATGATACAGACAACCAAGTTCCAGGCCTGGGATCTTTGCCATTTACTATCATGGAGTTGATCATTATTTTTGTACCAATGACAGAAGCTTCAGAGGAAGCACAGCACCTGGTTCTGAGGAGCTGCACATGGAAGCACTGCCAGGTTCTTCAGGGTGCTTTTAGACAATGATGGTGACAGTGTCTAACACAGGTGACAGTGGTTATGCCACCGGCCTCCCTTGCCTCTTGTGTTCTTCAGCTCTGAGAGCTAAAATGTGGATGTCCAGATGTGAGAGTTTCAAAAGAAGCGTTGAACTAGAGATTCCCCTCCCCTAAACAGGGTCTGGACAAATGCCAGGCTTACGGAAGAGCCCTGGAGACTGATGTAGGACCGAGGCCAGTAAAGCTGCTGTCTCACCTAGTCTCCTCTAGAAGGATGAACATTGATAGTGAGCATGATGGTTACTAGGATAAACCATCCAATTGTGTTTGTCTGGAGGAACAGTTTAGTTCTGTGTGACATTTTCAGAAAAAATTGGTTTTGTGGTTTTTTTAGCATATAGGAAGTTTTGATAACATCATGAATAAATATCTATAATTTAATCCCCTTACATTAACATTAATTTGGGTGGTTTTGAATGAGATGGCTAATGTGTCACTCACTATTTGTTTTCTTTATGTTACTGTTTTAACCTCTGAGACAGAGATGCTTCTTTCAAATATGTGCTCTTGCCTCACCAAGAAACTCTTTGCTTCCAAACAGTGCTATTGATGAAATGATTTCTGACATCTAACGGCTTTTCTGATAAAGAAAAAACACCTTTGAAATACTGAGTTTAATGGCAGATGACTATATGGTCTGACAGCAGTATTTATAGGCAGTAGTAGATGAAAGTTAAACTGGCATTTTTATGCCCATTCCCTTGGCCAGATGCTTGGCAGGACCAGATGTTGCTCTTGTTTTCTTCCAGCATCACCTAAAACAGAATGAAACATAAAACATAGCCACTGAAGCCACTGGAAATTGCTACCTCTGCCTCCTGAAGGCCTGGAGGATATTCACAAGTACTGGTCCACCAAGTCCTACTCTGCTGATTAGTGCTTGGCTTGGCAAGATATCGTTTGACTTCCAACACCTGTGGGATTATCCCCAGAGTATGGACAGCCACCGCCAAGGCTATTTGCTCTAAGCAGACATGTGATACATGCATGGACAAAAATAATTTTTTCAAAATCAGACACTTTAAACTGTTTGTGCTTAGAGGAAAACCTCTGGTGTTTTTTCCTTTCACAAGTTTGTGTGACCACTCCTGAAAATAAAAAGTTCTTAAAAAAAGTGGAAAACTATTTTGTCATTCATGTTTCTGTTTTAGTTTAACATATTTGATGTTCCTATTAGTTCCACTTGGAGAGAGAAAAAGGCTTTCATTCTGCATTAGCTGATTGTTTCCATCAGTCTCCTTTCCCCCTTCCCCCCCATTTTTCACACCTCCTACTGTGTATGAACGCCTGCTGCACCATTTATTTTTGCAATGTGTAAACTGTTACTTCCTCCAACAAATCAGATCTTCTTAGGGTGAAATTAAAGATCTGAAGTGGTGACTGTCCTGAGAGTCTGATGTTTTAAGATATCTGTGCTATTCAAGAAGCAGCTGCCCTGTTCTGCCTATAGATATTTATTAACTATGTAAAAGAATTATGGAATCAGAAATGAATTATTTTGGCATAAAAACAAAATGAGAAGAATCTATTCCAGGAAACACAAGCTACAGTTCTTCCAGTGAGAAGAAATCTGGAAAGTAACAGGGTGAAAAATAATTGACCTCTCTTTGGTGCCTGCAAGCAGTGGGCAGCAGTGCCTGGAACTCACATTTTAGTGCCAAGGTTCAAGGTCATGATATGGACTGATTTAAAATGGCCAGATTTGGCTAAGATAGAAGACAGAGTGTGGCCTCTTTGTGTAGATCTTCTGCTCATGTGAGTTCTTTACATATCTCAAAATAGCTTTCTTGGCTGTGATGGAAAGATTTTTCTTGTGTACAAGGATTTGTAGGATGAAGTCTGTACATTGTGTACTCCTTTATTTAAAATAAAAGACATGATGCTATGCTAGTCTGGTATCTCAGCAATGATTGTTGTAATTTCCAGCTGATATATATATCCAGGGGATGATACAACCTGTCTGACATGTCCCAGGATAGGGCAAGCTGTACTACTGGCCCTCTGGATGTGTCACTGGCTGTAAAGGGCATTGAAGGTGCCAGGTGGGAGAACAGGTCTGTGTTTTAGGTGGCTGATGATTGGTGAGATGAATTTCTTTTCCAGGAGAGGCTCTTGGCTTACGGTGAAAGACAGGATCTCTGCACAGGAGTAACTCTGTTAAAGCAGGCTTGTGGTTTTGCATCAAACTGCTCTTTTTTTCCTCTCAGGGCATGTTTCTGTTTTTAGAGGTATGGGCCATTAAAGGAAAGGAATCATCCCCTTGGCAGATAGATTTTGGAGTACATTTGCACCATAATCACTGAAAGGTTGTCCTCTTCCTCCTTCTCACTCCCTCATCACGCCATGGAAGGTTCCAGCTGCTGTTCTTAGTTTGCAGTCCATAAGGGGATTAAATCTAGGAAAGTAACCTGACCTCTGCTCAAGCGGGGAGGGAAGACCATAAGAATAAACAGAAAACACCTCCAGTTAAAGGTTTGAGTCCCACTCATATTTAGCATCTCACACCAATGCTCTAGCTGCTCAAAGGGTGTTCCTACCTTTTGTCTCCTATCCACTCTTTTTTCATTGCTATATATATATGTATCTCACATAACAGTTACTACTGCTTAGCCTCACTGGCTGAGGAAAATATTGTAAGATAACTGGTGTAATTTGTAGGGGTAAATTCAAAGTTCTATTGCATTTTAAAAAATTTCATTATACCAGTTCTTATCAATATAGGAAATGCACATATAATCATGTATTAATTGACGTGACTAACATCTGTTTCATGTGGTTTGTTCTGTTTTGCATCCTCTTCTCAAGTGATAGAATTAAACCTGTTGAGTTGGGTGTTCTGGTTTTGGTCTTTTCCTTTTAAATATAGATGAAATATAAGAGAGTGGAGAACTGCAGCTTGTGCTCAGGGAAAAGTGACGGTGGTGACAGTCCTTAATCCCTGCAGGAGTTTGTTTAGCCCTGAGAAAGTTTGTAGTCACTCTTTACTTTTGTTGTATAAAGCAGTTGCACCAGGGAGGACCATGAAAAAGAAATAAAAAAAGAAGTCTTAAACCTGCCCAGGTTCATGTACCTTTTTGGTGTGGTTGCAACAGTCGCTATATGATTGCTTTCAGTTTGAATCAGTTTAAGCAAAGCCAGCTAGGCAAGCCTGTCTCCAAATACTCAGGGATTCCTGGGCAAATATTTGGGCACCAACCCCAAATCAGCGCTAGCTGCTGGAGCTGCTGCTCAGGACAGAAGCTGGAGCTATTCGGGTACCTCTTTAGGAGACATCTTTGGATAGTAGGACTGTATGAACTGTGGAGAGGCTGGGGGCTGGATCACAGCATCTCTGGGGTGCAATTACTTGGAGAACAGGTCTGAAAACACCTGAGGTAGAAACTGATGCCTTTCTGGGATCAGCTCTGAGATCTGCACATTTCTGTGCTAGCAAGTCTCCTCATCCTTCTAAACAGAGTGGCTTCATGAAAACTGCCCGCTGGGGAGGGTTCCCTGTCTGATTTAATGGGTCACCTGTGACATGGGATGGTTTCTGTTTAATTTTCTATTGTGAAACAAACCCTAAAGAAACATGGTGCAGCAAAGGGAAATGTCTCCAAGTTCCCTTGATTTTTCTCCTCATTTGACAGCGACATCTCTGTATCTTTATATGTGGCTTGTTCTTGCTGACCTCAGGCATTGCTCTTACATGAATGACGTTAGCTCATTCTAGTGTTGCTAGAATAAAGGCCTTAAGTCACCATCAACTTTCTTAAACTGCTTAATGATTACCAGGGAAATAGCAAAGGTGAGGCAAAACACTGTAATGAAATCTGCTGGAAGGAGAGAAGAGTTCTTATTCAACTTGGAGCTGAATTTGCGTTTTTTCCTCAGGGATGCTTGAAGCTGAGCACATGCTTTCAAGCAGCTGCTGCTTTGGAAGCTGGTTTGTTCAGTTTAGGATGTAGGTAAAAGTGTTTTCCTGTAAAGAGAATAATTATATGCTCCCAAACACACAGAAGCATCAGAATTCACAGCATGCTCTTTACAAGGGTAATAAAGTTTTATGTGCATACACAGAAGGAACAGTTTGCAGCAAAATACTTAATGCACCCAATTATCCCCCAAAATAAATGGATGAGAAAGAAACCGGCAAAATTTGGCTCATGCTTAATTATTTAACATTTGAACCTTTCTGTTCTTAGCAATAAATTCCCATTTCTGCCACCCATTTCTTGGTACTTTGTCTGGACTCTTGTAACTTCACTTCAAGCAGTTAGGAGACTGCCCAATGTCAGCGTGAAGAATAAGGGAAAGGTTTGACATCAATTACAACATTACACACAACATAAAATTTAATGGCTTGAATCAGCCTTTCATTGCTATTTAAAGCAATCATGTATGGTTTTGCTAAGATCCTAAAAATTAACCAGCTTCTAAAGGTCTAAATTATTCAACATCATGGGATCTTTTGCTGAGGTTTTTAAAATGTTATTTCAGTTCTGTGGTATAACTGGGGGGAAAGTTTGACAGGTAAGTGGATCTTTTAAGCAGAGAAGAAATTAATCCCCTGGGCAAAGGAGAACTCTATGGGGTAAATTAAAAGAAATACAGTTCATCAGATTCTCCACTGGCTTCCACTCTTTGCAACTGCTTGGAGAGGAGACAGACTGAGGCAGTGAGCCTGCTGGTCTCAGACCTGGGGAAGAATTTGGCCTGTAGACTTTTATGCTTGCTCTTAAATAACCAGGAATCACACCAAGGACTTTCAGTGGTTTGGTGATAAAGTGCTGGTTTTCCACCTTTGTGGCCAGAGTCAGGATTTACGTGGTGGCCTCGGCTTTGTCTCTCACCACCATGCAGCCGTCTCATAAAACACTGGTTTCTGCCCAGGGAAAAGGACCTGGCTCCCCGCTCGCCTCCGGTAAGGGTGGTCCCGCAGGTCAGAGCTGAGGTCACCCCCAGGGCTGCTGCTTGTCCTGCAGCTGCAAATTCTGGACTGTGGATAAATAAAAGGCTCAGTTTCTAATTTTTTAACTAAATAATCAGATAAAACTTGGTAAAAAAAAAATCCTGAAACTATTCTAAAGAAAAAAGTCCTCAGGAGATCTGCAGATATGTTTTTACTCAGTGGTCTGGAGTACAATTAAGAAGCCACTTTGATGACGAGTGAGATGGTTGCATACGGACCTTGACCATCCCACCTTTAATAAGGAGAGAAAAATATAACCTTTACATTAGGAATGTTTCACTGATTTTATTTACAGTCCATAAAATTTTACTTCTCTGAGCTGCTGCTGTCTGCCAGGAGCAGCTTTAGTTTGGACTGGATGGACAAGGATGTTTAGCGAGTTTTATTTCACACTGTATGAACACTGGTGTTGTTTTTTTGGAAATATTTTTTTCCCAGCTGAAGTATAACTGTACCCATGACCTAGGTCACAAAAATTTCCTGAAGGGGTTGTGAAATTTTCCACAGATTCCAATGTTTTTGTTGTTGATATTTCTGCCATTTAAAATGTATCTGGTTTTAAATAAAGCATTTTGCTTTATCAACACTGGGAATCACAGGTAACTTTTATTGACTATGTGGAAAGAAATAGCCATGGGGTTTAGCTCACAAGTCTCAGAATATCTTGAAGAATCTTGGAGAGATCATGCAAAGCCCAATCATAACTGCAGGTATTCAAGAAGCAGATTTTCCCCAGCAAAAAGATGGGCATTTTCTGTCCTCCCACCCCAGTCCAGGGAGAGAAACCCATCCCCCTTTGCTCAAGGAGACGAAGAAGACTGATATCCCCAAAACAGTCAGCAAAGCCACTTGTTGCACCCAGAGACACTGGTGAGGGATAACTGAAATTCCATTAGATCTCAGGCCAACACACACAGATACATATTTTCTGCAAATAATTTGAAATATAGTCTAGTTCCTCATCCAAACACCACACCCACTCAAAGGGAAGGCTGGAGTCATCTTTAATGTACGTGTTGTGATTTGATGGGCAGTATGAATCAAATCCTGCCACAGAAAATAAACACCAAAACCCAGAAACTGATCCTGAACCTTGAGCAAGGAAAACAACCTAGATTAGAAATCTAACATTGGCCACGATGTCATCTGGAAATTACCAGAAGGTTTTTACCTGGTACATGTTTGGAATTTAATAAAAATGAACGTGAAACAAAATATTTTTATATTGTTAGTTATCTAAGAATTAATTTTCATAAAACAAAATCTATTTCCTTACCTCTGTGGTTTAAAGGTCCCCAAATCTCTAGTTTAGTGGACAAAAAAATATTTAAATAAACCATTATCTAGTGTGGGACCTCCAGGCTTTCGTACTACAGCTGATACACTTTGAACAGCCACCAACGATTCAGCCACATGCGACATAAAAAACCCTAATCAATGCCACTTTTACATATAAAGCAAAAGACTGTATTTCCCATCATAAAAGGTTATGGTGTTTACACAAAAGCTGCAGCTAACCTCATAAAACTCTATTGATTTCCCAGTGGGGTCCTCGGAGGACACTTGGCTGTGTTAAATGACACACTGACTTCTAGCACCAAAATAACCCTGGCTGCCTTTTGGAAACTGGATGCATAACTCTGTTCTTATCAAGTGGGCCTTTTGGGCAGCTCATGCTGAATTCCTTATTGTGAGATCTGCCTCTTAAGAACTTCACCTCCAGTGGTCTTTTTATGAAGACAGACAAAACCTCTGTGAGTAAATCACAAAATTGGGAATTTCTGTTATTTTGCTCTGGGTTTTCTTTGGTGATAGATTTTTTTTCTCCTTTTAAAGGAATGCCTGTGCTAGAATGTTATTAAATAGCTACAGTAAATAGTCTGATTCTTAGAACATCTAAAGATAAACAGAAAGAAAAGAAGAAAAGAGAAGAGAAGAGAAGAGAAGAGAAGAGAAGAGAAGAGAAGAGAAGAGAAGAGAGAAGAGAAGAGAAGAGAAGAGAAGAGATCAGGAGCAAAAAAGAATAGAAAAATGAGATTAATGTAAATCTATCCGTCTGATTTTAATTAATTTTAAATGAGGCATATACTGAGAATTTCTATTTATAAAATCTTTTTACACCAGGCAATTAAGCAGAATTTGCTCCAAAAACAACAGACTTGCCATATTTTCGGAGACATGTCAAAGGATTGTTATACAATAGTCGACATCAAATGTTTGATTTTTCCATAGGGTGAGTAAAACAGAATGATGTGAAAAAAATAATAAAAATATGACTAAATTCTCTGTCGTGGCTTAAAATGTTATATAATATTTAAAGTCTTATAAAACCTGAAGTCTTATGGTAAAAATTCATTGTTATAAAAGAAAAAGAACAATAAAAAAAAGAAACAATTGTTTTCTTTTGTTTCTTGAATCTTATGAAGTTAAACAAACTGAACAAATGAAATTTTTTCTAGACAGTTACACCAACTCCAATTAGATTTTGTTCCAAAAGAACTTGCTCTCCCCACCCCTATTTTTTATTTAAAAGCATTTAATATTAGTGTGTAAATTATAACAGGAAAAGTCCTTCTCTTTCCAGCTAACAGGAGCTGGGGAGTGCTTTCTAGGGAGTAAGATCTAGTCAGGCAAGATCAGAGATTGCAAGATCAAATGAATTGAAAATAAAGATGAATTGTGTCACATCACAGGTCTTAAAATTAAGACAACTCATTGCAAAGAGAACAGAGCACCTAGGTTTAAGTTACAGAGAATTTTTTTATTGAAAAGTGGAAAGATAGAATATGTTTGTTGGGAAATCCTCATCTTTAAATATTAAAGACTTTTAATATGTGCTTTTCTTTCCCCTCTTGCTCAATTAAAAATATGTTAATACAATGTTAAGTTCAAGATTTAAACCCACAAGAGTCAGGAAATTCAGAATTAAGGCTCCTTTGGTAACCCTAATTCTGTTCCCATTGTGCATATTAGATTTTATGATTGGGTCTTTCATTACGTGATCACATAACACTGGGGCAGTGTGACATGCTCAGAGTGGTATTGAGTAAGTGTGCTTTGTTATGGAGGTTAAAGAAATGTCAATGTCACTAAGCAGCCTTGCAAAAATGTAACAACTGCAGTTTTTATAAAATTATTGCTTCGTTATTAAAAAACCAATCACTTTGAGTATACTGTTAAACACAGACACCTTCTTTTAATAATGGTATGTGCAAATGCAAATGCAAATGCAGAAAAAAAAAGATTTGTTTTTCTTTATCCAGAGACTGTTCTCAAACATTATTGGAGAGAAAGAGCTGTGTAGCTGGATGTAAGGAACCTTCTCTTTTTATATTTGGAGATGGTGGGGGTTATATCAAGCCCTGTGAAGACACTGGGCTACTGGTCTGGAAGATGAACTGTTTTGTTACCCATAAAAATAGGTTTTGGAAATTATTTTCTATAAAAAAGGTGCTTAAATATATTTATTACCCAAAACTATTTGATAACCTGTAAGTAAGATGTGAGTCTTGACAACTTTTGAGTTTGGGGGATGTTTTCAGAAGTACTGTCTTCATATCTGGGAACAACTTTTGACTTGGTGACATAAAACTGCATTAGAGACAAAGATCTGACACTTCCCTCCCTCAAGCTCGTACTCATGGACAGTAGCATGCCAATTTCTGTTTGGACATTATCCCATAGCTGTGCAAGTTCTGTAGGTCTCAGGTTCACCTGCCATCTTCAAACACCCAAAAAGGTAAAGGTGCATCCATAGCTCCAAAGTCTCTCCAAGACCTCAAGTAGCAAATCTTAGTCATTTTTGTCTTTCATTTAAAGGCAAACACAGCGTATTAAGAACATCTCAATATGCTTTTGTTTTTTTTGGACAGAACTATTGGTGGAAAAACTTTTAAAGATGGGCTAGTAGATCCCAGGTGGGTGATAGGAAGAATTCCTGCTACGCCTGTGTCAATGTAATGGTGCATATGCTGGAATCAAAAGCACAGGAATACTTTCTTGTGAAAGAATTTGCTTTAGTAGTGTCCCCAGGATTCATATTCACAGCATAATAATCAGATCCTTCTGATGCTGTTCTCTTTCCTGTTAGTTTTAATACTGATTTGCCAAACCAGACACTCAGAGCTCTTTGGGATATTTGCACTCAGTGGTAAAAGGAAATAGGAAAGTGATAGAATCTTCTTTCTACTGATGCAGAAATGGAGGCAGGTTCTGGAGGGTAACTTTATCATGTCTCTGGGGCAGTAAGAAAGGTTCAGCCCTTCAGACTGCAAACAGCCTGTGAACACAATCCAGGCAGGTCAGGCAGAGCCTGGTTTGTGAGGCCATACTGTCCTTTCCTCCTGCAGAACAATAATGAAAAGCCTGAGGTAAAGCCATCTTAGGGGAAATGTCCTGTTAGCTTAAAAATAAAATGGGGGAAGAAAACAACAAAAGGATTTGTTGATTGTCTCTACTCTCCATCCTGTCTGGCAGCCCCCTTTATGGTCCTGTCAGTCAGGAAACAGGAGTTAAAAGTTCTGTCAATCACAGCAAATGAATGCTATCCCATCCCATGGGACGTTTCTTCTGCAATGTGCCTGCCTTGTCATCAAAGCCGTTTCCAGCTGTTTTTGTTTTCTCCTGCATGCTGAATGTAGCTGTTGAGTATTCAGTCCACTGCCAGAAAGAGGCTGGCTGCTAAATGCATGGTGTTTAGGGCTGCTGATGGAGGGAATGAGAGGAGAGAAGAGTACAACAGGATTACACATGGTCATCCTGCTTGTTAGTGCCCTCTCGGCTCCCATTCTGTGTCCTGGCCCCTCTGGGAGGGTCACCTGGAGGACTCCAGTCCCTGCTCTTGCTTTGAAGTTTCCCCTGGGAGGAAGTGGGTGGGCTGGGATTTGTGCATTAGCCAAGACTGAAGGATGCTAAACTCTTGTCTTCTTGGAAAGTGAAGCCATATCTCATGTCAGGGGGATGCTGGGGGTGATGGGAGAAGTGGGTGAAATATCCGACCAAAACCCAGGTGAAGGAGAGGAGATCTACTTATGCTTCTGTGTATTTCTAAGGCTGACCCTCTGGAAGCTGACACTTTTTGGGAAGTGTAAAGTAAATATATTCCCCTACATTTAGGGACTAAAAGGGATCACATTTTAGAAATGTGTCTCCTTCAAGATAATTTCCCTGCAGTCTAAGAGATCCTTTCCTCCCAAAAAAGACAATTGGCATCTCCTTGATGTTTGAGGTTTTCTCTTTTCTCTTTTTCTTTGTCTTTTCTTAATTTCTTCCCTTTTCCCCTCTCTTTTCTTTTTTTGTTTTGTTTTGTTTTGTTTGTTTATCACTTCATTCAGGTTTTCTGTGGGTTATGGGGACTAATTACTGAGAGGGCTCAGATCTAATTAAGTCAACTAAAGAACCTAGACTGTGGAGCAGATTTCTGATTTTGTCTTAAATCCAGAGAAGAAATGGGAGTTTCAGCTCTTGCAGAAACATGATTTCTGCTGGGAGTAAATTGTAGAACTTCATGCAGAGAGATCAGATTGTCTTCCTCTTTGTATTGCTTAGTAGGCATTTGTCTTTCCAAGACTCACGGAACAGGTAAAGCAGTGGAGAAGAGAATACTGCTGATACCTTTTGTCTTTGCAATGTTGTAGGTGAATCAATTCCTATTAACAGAAGGTGTCAATCTTCTTTCAGTGCGGGTTGTGGCTAGAGAACAATTTGGATTCTTTCATGATTTTTCAGTTTTGGGGTGTCTTTGGTGCAATATCATTGTGAAGACAACAGGATTTTATCCAAGATGACTGCAGACATTTTATCCTACAGTCTCCTTTTCTAAAGTAAATAGTTCCTGATTCTCCAGCAATCCTTAGTCCTTCTACAGCTCAAAGTTTCATGCTTACCTTTGAGATATCAGGAAAGACATACAAGCCATGTACTAAATGTGCTAAATCTGTCTTATTTCCCCAAAAGGCCATTTCAGTGCTTACTGCTGACCATCTGGCAGGTAAAGGGAAGGGATGTCTGTGTGTGAGAACAGCTATACTGGATCAGACTAAAGGTCCCTTGGCCCAATGTCGTGGTTCTGACAAATGCTAAGGGAGGTGTCCAAAGCCAGCAAAGGTCATGCAGAGATACTTCTGTCTTTTCTCTCCTCCCACCAATGTCCAGCAATCTGGGATTTCCTGAGCATGAGGTAACATCTTGGTGGACCCTAAATTTAATCTGAGTACAATGCCTTTCTAAAATTACTGGCTTTGTTTGTATTGGTGCAGCCTGTGAGCAGCCTAGGCTAGCACAGAAGGGGGCTTAGGTTTTACACCAATGTAGGGCAGAAGGGACCTCTCTGGCCCAGCAGGACCATGCTGATGGTAATTTTATAGTGTTGGTGTGTAAAACACATTAAACAATTTTAAGTAGAGAAGGGTGAGGCAGCTGTGATGTATTAGCCTTCAAGAGTATCAGCACATCAAGTACATACATATTTTCCATTTCCCTGTTAGATATCATGGCAAACTTCAACAGAAGAGCCTGAAGGATGCTTCTTGCCAAGGAAGGGCAATGCAAAGTTATTGCAGAATCTTTTGGATTGGAAATGTCCTCTAAGATCATTGCATCCACCACTAAACCATGTCCTTCAGCACCACATCTACATGGCTTTTAAATACCTCCAGGGATGGTGATTCAACCACTTCCCTGGGCAGTCTGTTCCATGGCTTGAAAACCCTATCCATGAAGAAGATTTTTGTAATATCCAATATAAACCTACTCTGGTGCAACTTGAGGCCATTTCTTCTTGTCCTTACACTTGTTACTTGGGACAAGAGACTGAACCCTACCTGGCTACAGCCTCCTTCCAGGGAGTTGTAGAGAGTGATAAGGTCTCCTCTCAGCCTCCTTTTCTCCAGTCTAAACATCCCCAGCTCCCCCAGCTGCTTCTTGCAAGACTTGCACTCCAGACCCTTCACCAGCTTTCACCTTTCACCTTCTTTTTATTTTTAAATACTGTTTTATTAATTTCCTTGTTTCAGTTGCTTGCAAAAAAATTATTCTTGACCATGAAGGAAAGGTATAAAGTGCTTCTTCACCAATGGACAATGTGGATGGTCAGGCTCAATGCCAAGGAGAATTGCTTTTTGTATTCATAAGAAATGGGAGGAGGAAGGTAGGCAAAAAATAGGGAAGGACATGAAGATAGAGCAAAGAAAGGAATTTAACGAAGGAGACAAACAAAAAAAAGACAGAAATTGGCGTGGTTAAAGTGATGTATTGGGAAAATGATTTTCCAAGGGACATTCTGAGCTGATATGAATGGAAATGATTCTGTTGCCCAGGAAAGAAATCACTGCAGTTTTTATACTGAAAAAATGCTCCAGCTCAAGTTTTCTCTGTTCATTTTCTTGTGAGAAATGGTGGTAAGAATTACCGGTCACTAAACACCAGTGACCTATTGTAAATCCCTGGGATCAGCAGACAGCCATGATGAGTGTCAGGCAGTAATTTCAGAGCTGCAGAACAGCATTTCCTAAAGTGCTGAGTGTGGAAGCTCTTGAGTAAATTTAAGTTCCTACCCACAACTTTCAGATTTTTTCTTGTACTGTCCTATAAAAGCACCTAGGTAGAGTACCCACATTTTCTGAATCTGCTAGAGTCTTCACATGCTGTTTTTTTTAATATAAAACAGTCTCACTTTGATTGCACGGTCATGCATTTTTATAAAAGATACCATGCTAGTTGTGTGAAAAAAAATTAAGAAGCCTTTATGAAAGATAATAGTGCATAATATATTAACACTAGAATTCATCTTGTCTTTGTCTTTTAGCATTAGCTCCAATACTAGATAATTATGCTTTTTAAATTTTTCAGTGATTTTTATGAACAGAGTACAAGCACTAGAGTACCAAACCACCAATTCCCTTCCATTCCCATCTCTCTCATAATTTTTTTCCTTCACTCTAGTTCCAAAAGCCACTCTCTCTGGTAGCAGAAATACTGTAACATTGATGTCTGCCGGCTTCTCTTTCTTTCTGCTCTCCCCTTCAAGCATATAGCTCACTGCTCTTCTCCAAATGGCAAAAACTCTGAGGAGCAGCCCCTTGCTTAACATGTCAAAATGTGAGTTCTGGCTGGCAACTGCTTTGGTTTTGTTCCCTTGAGATCTGACAGTGCCAGAAATCAAAGCATAATTTTGCAGATGTTGAGATCCCACAAGCCCCCTAGGTTGCAGATCTAAGCCAGGAAGCCAGCTGGCACTGTGAACCTATGCTAAGAGTGTAAAAGTATACATTTTTAGTTTTCAACCAACAATGATCAGCCATTGGTAACTTCAACAGAGTGAAGCATTACTAACTTTATTTTTGGAGAGTAAGTGGCTTTTGTGCATTCCCCTGAGCTCCTCTGTTCTAGTGCTGCTGTTTTAAAGATGCTGTTACAAAGTATAGGAGTTTTTTTGGTGCCTTTCCAGCATATCTGCTGCTTTTTAAAGGGATACCACACTTTGACAGTGCCTTCACAAAATTTAAGAGTTATTTCAAGCAAAACTTATTGATTCCAAAGTGTTTTACCTTTCTTCTAAAGGAAATGCTTGCAAGGGGGAGAAACACCACCACACCCCCATGCCTACATTAAGATTAGAAGAAGATGGTGGGACAGCTCATCTGCAGAGAGCTACTGGATAGTCGGATTGCGTCTGGGAGCTTCGACAGATATGTCACTAATTTGTGTTGTGCACTATGGGAAACACAGGATTTGATAAGCTGGCCTCAGACTGAGGTGACAGAATTCACCCCTGGATGAACAGCAGGCTAAGTCAGGATCTCCTTGATGCTGTACCAGCAACGCAGCAGGCACTCATGTTTGGTTCTCCAGTGTCCAGCCCTGTACTCTGACTGCAACCTTACTCTGAGCTATTATTTTTTCCCGGTTTTCATCAAAATTCCAAGACCTGGGGAACTTTTCCTAAAGCAAATTGCACCCAAACCTCTAGGTTCTCATGCAGAGTTTAAATTTCAATGAAGTGGTATTTTCCAATGAAAAAAAAAAAAGTTTAATTGAAAAATTCCTGACAAGCTCTAATCCTATTAACTTCACTGTGGTTGCACATATGCTAATGAGAGCCGTGTGTGTGAGACTGTTGCTAAATTTGCAAAACACAATACCCAGGACATGCGTATTATATGTAGTTTGACACAGGCACATATGGTTTATATTCTGTATTCTAAAACAATATTATGAACATTTTATAAGGTTGCAAAAGTGAGTATTGTAAATTCAAGAAATGCAAAAGTTATTGAGGCATGCACTTTGGACTCTCCCTCTCTCCAGTGTAATTGACCATATACACCTTCCACTTCCTCTTCTCTCCCTGCTTGTCCCTCTCACATTCCTCCTCTCTCTCCTCAGTGCCTTTCCTCTCTGGATAGCTTTCCTTTTAAGCAAGAAGTATCTCTTACACATGACTCTAACATGGCACTGGATGACACCATGAGCTAGATTTGTGTTGCCTTCTCTTATCCTCCTTCTGTCCCGTCGGGTCAGACTAAGTTCTGCAGGGAAAGGGATTCCTGCTCCCCAGAGTGCGGGCAGTGATTACTGTGTAGGTGCATTGTTCTTGATTGCCCTTTGGACACTTTGCAGAAAGTACAGTCCAACAATAAGTATTTCTCTAAATACATGTTATGGCATGTATTACTGCCTGTAATTTATAAGGATTTACCTTTTTTGACAAAAAATTCCTTGTGTCCTAAAATTATGTCAATTTTCCTACAACAGTCAACCTTACCTTACAGGTAAATAGTAATTACTCTTTTGCTAGGTATGTGAACTATTTGTTTCAATGCTCTCTTTCTCAGGCCAATGGACAAGTGTTTGCTGATGTGAAATTCCAGTGAAATCAGCAGGACACTGCTCATGCTCAAGGATTTGTCCCAACATTTTAACTTTGAGAGTGAAGGCAGACACAAATTTCCTCAAAAATCAGAACAGAGAGCTGACTGGGGAGGATGTCAGCCCAAAGGGTAGGAGCATCTCACTGCTTTCTGCAAGGTTAGTGTCTAGCCTAAGGCAGGCTTCTGTGATCCATCCTTAATCAATGGAGAAAGGTGGCAGAGATTAATTTCTCTTCAGTGTTACCTGCCTTAATTATCTATCTTTGGAGAGGACAAATTGTCTTCTGAAGGGATTTACTGTCTCTAATCAGAGATTTTAACCATGCTGCTTAGGCACCATGACTCATTTTGAGATGGCTAAGGTACCAGGAAGTGATTCCCATGTTTTGTTTGAGTTTCATGTGGCTCCTGAGCTGCTACTGACTCCTCTTGCTTTCATGGTGCGTGATCTTATGTTATCATTTGCATGATGGGGGAGAAATTGGCAAGAAAGAGACCACACTGTCTGTCCTGAAGCAGAGGAGCTGATTTCAGCTGCAAGTTCTGTGATGCACCACAGCAATTCTGCCATACATACATTAATATCATGCTGACCTGAAATGAAGTCCTTTTATTCAGCTTGACAAGCTGAAATATTTAGAATCCAGTTGACTTGATCCAAAGGAATGTATTTTACTTATATTTTCCCTGTGGAAAATCAAAGCATTTTTGGAAAAAGTAGCATTTTCCCACAGAAAACCATTTTTTTTACTTAAAAAAAATGTTTAGATGGAAAGTTTCCAACCAGCTGTAATTATAGTGCATACATTAAAGGGGCCAAATTGATGCTGTAAGGGCATTCCTGACTGTATTCTACCCATAACATCTGAGTGCTAGTCTTTGTAACAGCATAACTTTTGAAAGTTATGAAATTTTTGTGACATTCATAGCTTCTTAAAAATTCATGTAAATGTACTGCTTTGTATTCTGTGTACATTGACCTATGCTAAAATAAAGGGCAAAACCACAGTATGGGCAATCACCCATTAGGCACTGGGCAAAGACCACCAACTCATGTTCATCTCTGGAGGTGTTGCTGGGTCTGATTCCTGAAGTGTTCCGTTTTATGTCACTAGCAAGTCAAGAGGAGATGTAAATGATAATTCTTAAAGTGTGAAAAAGAATGTGGCCATTTTCAGATGAGCTGTGATCCAGTTTTCTTGGAAATAGGTACATTTTAGGGAGAATGGAGGACTGTTGCTCTCCTCCCACAACCCCCTCTGGAAGTAACAAGCTTATTGCGTTTTACACCCAGGTGTTTGCCATAGAATCTGACACATAACCATGCCCTGGAAAACTATAAAACAATATAATTTATAGAAATAAACTGAGTGAGAATCATTATTTTTTATTGGTACCACTTAATGTGCAGAAAAAGCATACTTTCCAAAAATATGGAATAAACGTTCTGTTAGCCTTATTGGGTCCAAATGTTAGGGTTTAAATTATTTTACTATGCAAACTTTCTTTCATATCTTGGCAGTAGTGATTTCCATTTTTATTCCTTTGGTATCCATAATCTTATTAGAATCAAAAACATATGCTTTGAGATCATTGGACAGATCCCTTCTCCCACCCTACCCCCTTTCTTTCCATGTTAAAAAATGCACTGAAATGACTGACACTCTACTATTGAGAACAACAGGAATGGTACAGAAGAAAATGATGCAGACTATCAAGTCTGAATGGGAAAATTGCTTGAGGAGCATGTTTTGGTCTTCATGCTTTTGATTTGGAAGTCATTAAAGGTGCAAAAGCCTCCAAGCCTCCCACTGGCTGCCATTTGGAGCCCCACACCTTCTCCTGCAATAGGAGGTACTCGCACCAGGAACACAGATTTACAACACGAGAAAGAGTACAGGCAGATTTAAACTTTATAACATTTTGGGGATGCAGTACCTGCTGCAACCCTTACATCTTGATGTCAGGCAATCATATCTGTGGGGCTGAAATGTCAGCTCATTGCTATAGATTTATGAACATACTTCTTTTTTTATATTAGTAGAGCAAAGACAAAGTTCTTAAAATGCAGCCCAGCAGTTTGGTAAAATGCATTGCACCTGGTTGCCTTTTAGCCATGGCTTACTCAGCAGATGAAAAAGAGTTGGTGGCCTTTGTTTAGATATTTTCATGATAGTAGACAGACTTAATTTCCAATTTGGCATTATGAAAGCACATATATAAATTTACATTAAATAAGTGTTGATGACAAGTTCTGACTATGACAAGTTAGAGATAGAAGCCTAATACTTCTAAATACTAAAATACTTTTCTCTTCTGAAGCATCTACTGCATCTTTTTATTGATCTATATGAATTCTATATGAAACGAGCTTTTATTTCTTCTGATGTCCAAAGCTGGAATAACAATTGAAATTTCTGTCAATAATGTGAGGGAAATATAAATCAAACTGGTTGCAAATACTCTGGAAGCTTTATGCGGCTCTAAGGCTGTACTTAAAAAATTCAAACATTCTATGGTATGTTGATTCACTGCAAATGCCCCCAAACCATCTTAATTCCTCACTGCCAGGGACATCGTATAATGGCTCTTTGAATAAAATTAGAAATATTTAGTGTTAAGTATAGTCCAAACAGAATATTTCAAGGGATCTGACATTTACGGAATTGCAGCCCATCAACTAATGATACTTAGAAACATCACTGGAGATATGAGAGCTGTTGCTATATTTTTCGGAGAGACAGTTTTTAATCACTGTTGTGGGAGCAGAACAGAACTCAGGCCACAACAAAATCTTGCAACTTGTGCTTTTCTTATGATGCTTTGAGACACTCTCCTTTTGAGATTTGCATTCTGCTTTCAGCTGGATGAAGACTCCGCACTAATGATATAGAGGTTGTTAAACACCTTCTGGATGTAGAGGATTTTGAGGACTTTAAGTAAATTGTACTGGCATGGCCACACTTAGAAATGGTCATTGAGAGTTCAAAGGCTCTTGGTTCTTTTTCTGTCTGATCCACAGTATGATTCTGATTTCTTTCAATTTGAATTGTATTATATCTTATGATTCTGATGCATTAGGGAGCTAGGCAAGATTTAAACTTATCACTTTAAAGATTGCATTGAATTTCACAGTTTTGTTTGATCCAAATGTACTCTGCTTGCTCTAGTACCAAAAGTTGTGAGGTAGTAGTATACCTTGAACTTTAGTACACAATCTATTTGAGTGCAACATAAAATGGGCAGTTTAATCCTCTTCTAAAATAGTTTCAGCCTTCCAAGAAAAAGGAACTTTTAATCGAGTAAAGACACATCCGTGGCCAGAAGGTGAGTTGTACCAGCTTCATGGGCACTTAATCCAACTGCAGAAGGAGATCAGAGTTGCCCCAGATGCCTTTTACAGCTAATGTGGAGACAGCCACCCCTCCGCCTGGGTTCACGTCACTTAGGGTCACACCTGCAGATAGGATCTGCTTTCTCCATGTCAAAAACCAGGCATCCCCAGAAAGCTGGAGGTTCCCCTCTCTCTCACCACTGTGTCAATAGCCAGGGATGACTGATTCCTGAACATTATACAATTTGTAGGCCATGCTGTTTGCGTTATCTGCTGATTAAACTGAGAAAGAACAATTGCAGTTTGTTTGAACTTGTCATTAACTAAACCAGTTTGTCAAAGTGACAGTTGTGGCTGAACTATAAACTCAAGGAAAACTTATCAAAATGTGTATGTAAGACCCCAATCTTTGTATTTGGGGACCAAAATAAAGGAATTCAATAGAAAAAAGGAAGAAGGACATTGATTTTAGGTAGGACTAACACTGCTCCTCCACAAGTAATTTTAAGACACCTGAACTGGAAGACAAGTATAATTTCTTTCTGGTACTTTTTTGAAACAGTAATTGAACATTCTGCATGATGGAGAAATTATTTCAGCTATAAATAGGAAACTTTTGAAGATAATTAACAATGATTTTTTTCTCTTCCAGAAAACATCCATAGAAATAACAAAATTAAAACAAAAATATTTTGCTGAAAAAGAGTAACTTTTCCCAGAAGACATGAGGAGTGTTTTTCATTAGTATGAACCATGGGAAATATTGCAGCTTCATCAGTGAAGGCCCGACATACGATTTCTATCAAAGACACATTTCATTTACCCTCGGCTTATTCAGCACTACTCTTATACAATGTTCCCTACCAGCTGTTGTTGCTGCTGTTTGCTGGTAATTGATTGCTTTGTTCCTGGCCTGAGAAATGGTGTCACTTAGCACTTAAGCTTCTAATGGGCTACCAATTTCTTCCTTTACCAAATACTAATAGTGCCAAAAAATATGAAAGGCCCCTAACAAAACTTGGGATGCAAGTAAAGTTTTGAGTTTTGTTGCTTAATTTCATCCTTCCCCACATAAATTATATTGCAGTGAGTATTCCTGACCCTCTAAAATAACACAAATTTGCTAAAGTATCTGCTTCCTTATGTATCAGCCACATGTTCTATTTTTATCTGTGGTGAATCCAAGAAGTCAAATTACCCATTACTAATGATCATGTGGCTGTAGCAGCTGAGATTCCAGAAAATGCCAAGAAAATGCTTGAAAATATCTTTGAGAGCATACAAGAAAAGCACAAGTCTGCAGGCTTTGCAGTTCACAATTAGATGAAGTAATCTAGATACATATTTTTTTTGAAAGCTCCTTACAGAGTAGCATTCATGGCCATTCTTGCTATGGATTTTCATCCTGGCACCACTTATTTGTCTAAATTGAGACCACATTACACAGTCATTTCAATGAGACTTCAACAGCACTGTGTGCAGGGGTAAATGTGCACCAGCACGTCAAAGCCATCTTATTGATGTACTTTTTCAGTCAAATGTACTTGATGAAATGGGCAGGGAGTTGGTCTTGAGGATTCATGCTTGAAACATACTATTAAAGTGATGAATTCAAGAACAGAGGGAGACTAATAGATTATTGCAGGGTTGGTTATTTTTTCTTAGAGGTTTTTTTTAGTAGCTGCTTTTAGTAAGGTGGAATGTGCATGTTTATGTTTATTTCAAATTAAACAATACTTAGATTTAATTCATGCTGTATTTAAATATAATTGATGCATCTGTTGTGTATGTGGCTGGCTGACAGTCAATGCTACTACCCTCATTCTCACAATGTCATCCAGAAAATTTGGGAGTTCTGGAAAAACTCCATGCCACATGATCTCCCTAAAGGGTCAGAAATTTTTATTTACTCAGCTATGTTAATGTCTGGAGTTAATGAGATCTTCCTTAGGAAAATAAAATCACTTTATATAGAAAAGAAGAAGCCACAAATTCGCTTGTAGCTGATGGCATTCAGATTGGGGAAATGCCACACACTGTAAAAAATGCTTTGGAATTTGCCTAATAACAGGTTCTATAATTAGATTATGCCTCAACGTTCCCGTTAATGATGTAAAGGAAGCTAGATAGGCATTAAAAATTTGATAGCTTTTATTGCAGACAGGAGGAAAAAAAACATTCATTAGTTCTAATAAGTGCAAGTACTGAGCAATTCACTGGTAAGAGTGCAAGCCAGTTTACAGTCACAGGCGCAAGATCTGGACCTTAATGCACAGAAAGAAAAGCCCCACATTTTTCTTCAGTGGTTCTAACCACAAGAATTTAATAAACATAATTTCCTCTTCATGTGTGTCCAAAGGCAAAGGTGAAGAGAATTTTTAAATCTCAGCAAGAAGAACTTGTACTGGATGTTGTCCAGTCTTGTAACACTACTTTTAAAACATAGACTGTTCTGCAAAGGAAAGAATCAATCCACTGCTTCGTGTTCAGATGCTGATCAGTGGAAGTTTTCTCTGATTAATGAGTAAAGATCAAAACTGGAATATTGTTCTGAAAGGCATAAGCTGTGGATATGATTTGACCATTATCAGTGTCCTGGGTCTGTTCATTGGGGCATCATAATGACTCTCTGATCCCACATGCAGAACTCATCAGAAAGGCTTGGCGTCATGTAATACTAACATAAACAGTTTATAGTAAAGGAAATTGGGATATAAAATATCTGAAGAGGAGAATGTAGACACAATGTGTGTTTCAAAAGTGCATTAGGGACTTTGCTGAAAACCAAAAGAGGAAAGAATATTGCAAAAAAATTTGCATAAATATCTTATCCATTTTTTCTGTTCTAGGCCAATCTGCTATTAAATAACACTGCAATTAGCATTTTTAAATCCAAAACATTTGTACCATGACAATATACCCACAAAATATTTAAATAAAGATTTTCAAAAGGCACAATGAAAATTCTGCCTGCCTCTATATCCTTCTCCTTGAATTAGATTCTTAAGAGGATCTTCGGCAGTTTTCCCTGAAGTACATTTTGTGTCTAGGTGAAAGTGTATCATTTTTTACCTTCGCCAAAGCTCCCTCTAGGCTCCCGTGGGATCCCTTTTTTCCTTCCCCCTGCCCAGAACAGGCTTTCCTTAAGATCTGTGTATTCTGAGCCCAATTATGGGTGTTTTTCATAATATTGTAATAATAAAGGGAAAAATACATACTAGTGATTAAAATACTGACTTTATTCTTTTGGGATACACTGTCACTGGGTGAAATCCCTGTTTTATAAGTTCACAGTCAAGTGAACACAAATTGCTGACTGCTGTATGCTGTATCAAAGCAGCCAGGGACATAAACCTAGGGACTTTCTTGAGAAATACTGTCTCTTAAGGAGATTTCTAAGGAAAGATTGCTGAAGCTGGAAATGAAAAAACAAACAAAAACCCCAAAATCATAAAAAACAGTCAATAGGTTATACAGAAAACACAAGAGAGTTTCTTGTAGCACTTTATAATTTCTGTGGCAATGGTCTTGGAATTTCTTCGTATATGTTGCCCAGCCTTACTTTTTTGTCTGTTCTGGCTCAGGTACTGAATCCATCTTCCTTGATATTTCTAACAAATTAATTACTACTAACATGGAATATTCAGCTTTGGCCTAAACCCACAAGGAAGTGTTTTGGGGATGTTTGGTCAAAACCTTTTTTCTTTAGTTGTAAGTATGAAACAATATGCTCCTCACAGCTGCTATGGAAATAAAATCTGTACTTCAAGCCTGACTTTTGTATCTCTCATTGAGCGTTCAAGTTCAAGTCAAGTTTCAAATAGATTGGTTCAGTAGCTTTAGCGTTCTGAATACTTAACATTCATAAACATTTCTTCAACTAAAACAGCCTAAACAAATTCCATTTGGACAATTTCAGGACATTCCAGACCTGCTTCTGGCCTCGGAGTTGGTGACACACTAGTGTGATCCATCTGTGTGATGGCAAAATGTGACAGCCTTGGCCAGGGATCAGGGCCTCTTTATGCAAAGGCAAATACAGGCCCAAGAGAGAAAGATGCACTGTTGCAAACTCCCAGCTAAACATGTATCACTATGAATATTTATGATTACTGTGTGATTCTTGTAATAATAAAGACACACGGAGATGTAAAGATAGATAAATAAATCTCTGAATAACATTTTTCTCTCTGTAAAATAAGCCTTCCCCAGCAATTTTCTATTTTATCTTTTTTCATCTTAGCCCTGACCCATGCTCTTTGCTTGCATAAACACAAAACAGGGAAGTTTAATGTGCACAGAAATCTAGTCTCAAGAACACCCTTAAACACCAGAAGAAAATTAAAAGCAAATGTCCAAAATGAATTTGAAATAGCCTTTGCCTATTTTACTTTGTACAGCACATTTTCAGAGTTTTAACAGATCTTTAAATACAGGAAAGAATGTTTGCTGTTCTAAGCTGCTGATGAATAGTGAGGTTCATTGCTTTGCCCTCAGATAGCCATGTATTGAGTGCAGAGGTAAGTTAAACCAATGCATTTCATCCCTCAAGAGAGGTGACACAGGAATTAAGGGCACTGAGAGGTAAAGATACATTACCTGTTCATGTGTAGATCCAGTGGAGCTGAACCCTCCTTATGGAAAGAGATAGGAAAACTGAAAGTTATTAGAGATTCTCTTATCAGTTCCTTAAGATTCAAAGACCTCAGACTGTGCAACTCCATCTATTTCTCTGTTAGGAGGATAGAAAGATCATCCTCCTAATTTATCCCTGCTTCTCTGGTCCCTTGCCATTCACACCCCTAGCACACAGAGCCCAGGGAAAAAAAAAAAACCCAAACAGGAAAGCCCCAAAAAAAGCAAAAATTTGTGGGTGTAGGTTTCCTGTGACGTTTTATTTTTATTTTTTAATAATGAGAAACCCTTTGTATCCTGTGTTAGATTTTTAGGACCCTGCCTTTCCAATGTCTTGAATTATATTGAGACCACAGCATCCTTCCTGTCATTCAAGTGAATCCTCAACAGAACTCCCAATGACCTTATTTATCCCTTAATAAGCTGGCTATGATGTCTATTCTTAACTATGGCTGTGCTCTCAAGACAGGAATTCCTGTGTGTAATGACAGCAGATTTGGAATAATATTGGAATACGGAGAACAGCTATGGTGGGATTCTTGGGATGTCCTCCTCAGAGCAAGGAGCTGGACCCAATGATCCTGATAAGTCCCTTCTGACTCAGTATATTCAATGATTCCATGAGTATTATCTAGGGTTTGGATTTCATATGTATCATTTTGGAAAGATGTGACCAAGATAACTAGATCCATGTCCTTATTCATAACAACAAGTCTTTATGTAAAATTCTTACCTCTTTTTGCCCTTCAGAAAACTTCTCTCAAATCTTTACAGACTCAAACAAAAATAATGTTTAGAAGTAAATCACTAGGTAGAACTATCATGTCTTATTGAGGATATCAGTGCTTTTGCAAAACTGGTGAAATGGTTTCTCCCAAGTATTATGGTGTAACTAAGCAAGCATTTTGATTAGTACATCCTTTATGCCACAGAATTAAGTGACACTGTTTTTAAAGTTTAAGTTTTCTTATCTTTCAAATCTGACTACATCTTCTCTTTATCAGATTTCATCATGATTTCATCAACAAGATGGAGAGTACCTCCGTTCTTAAACCTTTAACAAAATGATTGAGATGAGAGGGTTGTGGCTTGCATTTCAGTATGGCTAAAAAATTATGAGTTAGAAAACTTTCTGAAAGAGCTTGTGTAACCTGGCCTACCCAGCAGGTCTCCACCCTGTCTTCATGTAAGTCTTTTCCTAGGAGATATGTTGAGTTCAGTCCAACAAGTTTCTATCTTTTTATCACAGGATTACAGCCTGGTCCTCATACCTTTTTCAAAGCAGTCTCGTGGTGTTGACTTATTCAAGACCACCCCAGAAACTTGTCATACTACATAGCTGTCTGTAGTCATTCAACATCCACTTATTTAGCAACCTCTGACCTATCTCTGTAGTCACCTCCAAAGAGATCCTGTCTCTAGAAACCTCATCTCAAGAACTGAAAAGATGCTTAAAAACATCTTGTCTCCATACATTGGCAAGTAACTCAGTCTACCCTGAAGAAAGAGCAAGAATGTCATGGTCCTGAAAATTGTTATGACCATGATAATATAGAAGTTTCCTGGTTTTTTGCATCCTAGAAAGGTCTTGATTTGCAGCTGAGACAAAATCTCCGAGAGTTTGTAATACTTCACATTTCTTTGTTCCTTTTTTGTTTTAATAACCAGTAAAATTTTAATATTTTCTTCTGATGTTTTCTAGAACAAGGTGAACTGTATCTGTCAGGGCTATTTTGGGAATAACTGGTCTTGCTTTGCCTCCAGGGATTGGAATAGATGATCTCTTGAGATCCCTGCTATCCTGATTTCTGTGACTTAGTGATTTATCATCTTGAAGATCTTTTAGTAACACTAATTTCTTTTTATCCCCTGAAAAATTTATTAAAAAGTAATAGGGGCTAAGGAAAGAGGTGCAGTTAGGAAGAGTTTAGTAGATAGATTCCCAAATTCTTGCAGATGTTAGCCAGCTATGTTATAGGTGATCATCTTTCCTTTGTAACTCTCTTATGCCTCATTCATGTGACATGGAAACAATTACAAGAAAATGCAGATGTAGATTCCAGTAATCTCTTTGGAATAGATAAATAGACTTTGAAATAATTTACAAATGATGCACAAAATCTGTGAGCCATCTGCTCACTGTTGGGGAAAAAAACCACGTTTCTCCCAACAGGCTTTTTATATACAGAATTGCTCTTTTCACACAGCAAGGAAGAAAACAATAGATATCCAGCAGTCTGGAATGCAACTCACTCACACGCGCTCGGAGAGCTGCATTGTGATCAGCTCTCGTGAAAGCAATTAGGGCTAGAGCTGTGTGTATATTAAGAAACTGCTTTTTCCTCAGCCACATGTGCAGCCAGGGCAAGGACCACGTGGAGCAAGGACCACATGGAGCAAGAACTCCCTGTGCTGTCTGTTCTTCAGACGGTAAATGAATTGAGATGAACGTAAAATGGAAGAAGGCAAGGTGGCATTATAGACCACGCCAGGTGCTACCTATACTGCAATACCTGCTTCTGTCAAACCCTTGGCAAGCTTGAGAACAACTTCTGGTCTTATTCCAGTAACTTGTAGACCTCTGCCTGTGCAAATCTCTGACAAGGCTTTTTTTAAAAGACTTTTTAATTCAGTGTATAAAATAAAAAATCTACTTTAGTTCAGAAGTAGGAAGGAGCTTTATTATACATCGTCCTTTTATTAGCTGATTCAACAGTTAAAACCCCTTTGAATTTGTGGCATGTAAACTGCGCTCTAAGAGTAATGGTCTAGAAGTTTTTGTCTTAATCATGTGAGTCACATAAATATTGCTATTTATTTGTATATAATGTTTGCACAAGCCAAGTCACAGTGTTCTTGGTGGCAGAATTGTCAGCCTACGCTCCTCTGGTCTACAGAGGATACTTCTCTACAGTGAGTCATAGCCTGCACGTGGCCATATCAGCACTTCAGATTTTCTTGACAACCCCATCTGGTCTGCTGGCAACGCTCTCTAGGTTTGACCAGAGTGGAAACAATTCAGAACAATTCTGAAGCAATGAAATGCTGGTTGTCAAATAATCAGATTCCCAGTTAGACAGTGTCTCACCACAGATGACAGTCACATTCTTTCTCCCAGGGAGATCCTGCTGAAAAGTCCTGGTATAAAAAAGATGAAATATGGGGTTGGTGGGATTTGATGTGAGATATAAAGGGTTGAAAGGGATTGTGGTACAGTGGGAGATCAGCTGAACTCATAGCATGTGCCACCATTCTGACTGAAGTGTCTCCATAGTGATGGGTATATGGGATGTAGGTTCCCAGATGCCAAACACAGTTTTCTCTTGGTGTTGCACATCATCAACCAAATATGAAACAAGTGGGATCAGAGTGGAGTCCAGTATGTTGATAGTAGAGGTCAAGAGTAGAGTCCTGAAAAGAAAGGGTGCAAAATTCCCCCGTGGATCTGGAATATTTAGCTATTAAATCCCTTTAGATTGCTCTAGGTCTCAATTTTGGCAGCCAGTTTTATGAGGTACTAGGAATGACGTCAAAATACCCTGGATGCAACACATTTCCTCCATCACAACATGCATCTCCTGAGTTCCACAAGCTTTGTGAGTTTGAAAAATATAGACAAATTATTTTGAAGTATTCAGCCCCAAATATCAGTTTTGGTCAGTAATGAGACATGACTGACTGTATCAAAATTGGGAATGCCCTTATAGTGATAGTAAGTGATCTGAGACTGAGCACTGAAGTAAATCTCATCAGAGAAGATAGGCTTCTAGAAAGTCTGCTGAATTAAAGTTTAATGAATTGGCTGTAGTTCAGATCTGTGAGACAAGTTGCTCAGCTGGGACCTTGATGAGTCAGCCTTCCTCATATGCTTTCCCCAATTGCTTGGGCAAAGCTTTCCATTCACCCAAACTGAAATAGTTATATACACGTCCAAACTTGGAAGAAAATGCTCAAAATCTCAGACACTGGCCAATACAGGGACATCCTCCAATATCCCATATAACACATTACTAAGGAAAATCCCATTGAATTCAATGGGATAATTCATCTGAGTAAATGGTTGTGAGTGGGAACCCGAGTTATATCAGGAAAAGCAAAGATGATTAGATTCATACTTGTTTATGGTATGAAAAGATAAATTTTTCCACACTTCTGCCATAAAGTTTTACTTAACGCTATGAAATATAGCAACTGGTAGTAATGCTGCTGTGACAGGGTCCTGCCCCAAGGGAATTCTATCTTGGCTCACTGTCATTTCAAAGGCTCAGAAATAAGGGCTGCTTAGATAATTTGCAAATTTGGATGGGGAATCTGTAGTACAGCAGTGTTGCCACACAGCATTTGCACATACGGTTTTTGTTACCCATTGTCTGTTCAAAGTGCTAGACACTGGCCGTGTGAATCCTTTAAAACTTTCTTTTGTAATTTATTTATCTAGGAAACCACAGTTTACACTCAATGTCTGGTTTCCAGTGAAGTCTTGCTTTTATTTCCAGCTGAACTTGCTAAGGCACAAAGGAGTCAAACAACCAGTGAAAGGTCACTTGGTGATATTAGCCAATGGCTTAGGCTAGGTCACTACCCTGTGCGTTCCAAATAGTTGGTAAATCTCCCAGGACTTTTTTTTACTGTGCTGCTCTTCTACTCACCTGTTTAAACTGCTCCTTTATGGAAGTTGTAGTGTCAAAGCCCAATATATTGCCTTAGAGAAATATTTCATGACCCTATTTGTGGAAAAACTTAGACAAGATAATTCTGTGGACATGGACTGTGTACAAGATGAGAGTATATGCTGGTGTGTACTCGATAGTCTTGGTGCTCTAGTTCTCCAGATCCAGTGATCTCAGAGATCTCACTCCATTTCCCTCTATCCATCTGCACAGGGTGCTGTTGAATGGAAAACCCTGGAAACAAGGAGATGAAGCAAAATTCATTGCAAACCATTCATTCATTCTGCCTTGGAGCTGGCACAGTTGCCCAAGAGTGTCCATGGATTTGTGATCAACCCCAGTTGATAATGCCAAAGTCTTTATACCACATGTTTTAGCTAAGATTACTAAATATTGTTTCTCATGGAAATCTGATAGTCATGTTTGTTCAATCACTGGCCTTGCTTCACCTGTTCTGAAACAAAAAAAAAGGGTCCCCTAAGACAGTACCTGTAGTTGGTTGACTTACAGGGGTGGCAGTTACAGACACCAGGACAAAGGTAAAAGGGTCAGGACTAGAAAGGAGCAAGATCAAAAATAATCAATACAATATGTTCTACTACTTAGGTAGAATTTGAAAGACAGAAGAGCATTGTACCTGTAGTTACAATATTCTCCAATCATTTGCTTAATTATACTCCAGCAAAAGAACTAAATTTTCTGTTTGGACAGACTACAACAGTCACAAGAAAACTGACAGCATAAATAAAAGAACAAAAATGAAGATACTTTTTTCCTTTACATAAAGGTCCCCTTCAAGAATTGTCTGTTTTTATCCAAGCTCACAACCCAAACTCTATCCCTGTGAGTGCTGTAGACAAGGGAATGGCCAATGAATGTGTGGGAGAACCAAGAAGCATGAGAGGAGATTGGTGCATGATGCGAGTTAGGACGGAAAAACATGCGAGAGTATGTTGTCGTCCTATATCTTGGCAGTGAAATTGTACATCCCAGCCTAAGGGGACAAGAAAAAAGAGAAGAAAAAGAAATGGAACAAGTAAATTTTATTCAATTGGCAAGAAAAGAAAACCCCTTAATTCAACTACTCAGTCTTCTGGTGGACTTTCCCTGTAAAGGATTGTTGATGGACCACCCCTTTTCATGAACCTTGTTTCTGGGAGAGGAAGATAAAGTCATTTTGTGTCTTGTAAATGCTCTGGAAGACACTTTATTGCTCTCCCTTGCACCCATACAAAAAAGCTGTCTCACATCTGTGGTTATGCACTGCATACAGTGTTGACAGTTTTCAGAGGATCAAAAATCACAAGCCTGATTTGCAAAACCATGCGATTAATTCCCAGAGTATCGGTATATTTCATCTGATTTATTTTAAAACTACTACATTGAACTGTTTGGCCTGTCTTTAAGCTTTGGAATTATTCCTGTCCCGTTTCAGCCCCAGAGCACCTGGTTCCCTAAAGAGTCACCCTAGATTTCCTGCTCCCACAGATGGACAGGATAAGATGATTTGGTGCCTTATTCCTACAGCTCTCCTATCTTCCCTAATCTCATTGGTTCTGTCACCACCTATTTTTGTCTTCATCCCACACAGACCTTTTTCTCCTCCAAAGACATATATCCTTAGTTCTTCCCTTACTTCTTTTTACCTTACTGAAGATAATTAAGTTAGATATTTTCCTCTGCTGCACCTCAAAGTAAGCATGTCCATCTTATGATTCCTCCTTTATTTCCTCTGTTTAGCAGGAGAAGAAAAGGTGGAGGGTTAATCTAGAGCAAGAAGCCTAGGCATGAAGTATTAATTTATTGAGAAATTTGGCTTCTTCTGTCCTCTCATCCCTTCTGTAAGAACAGGCCTCAGAAGAAAAGAAGAGCAGCTGATTGCCCCCAATAGTTCCTCTTCCCATTGGCAAACAATGTTAGATTTTTTTTTCCAGGAAAACCAAAATTCAAGAGGAAACTGGAGCTGTTGTGGAATTCACAATGGCTCCAGCTACAAATTAAATAGTCTCTCTTCCATTCCTCTGCCAAATCATATAATAAAAATTGCTTCCTGCTGTATAACAAATTATGAACACAGCGTCTGCAGAGTGCACTGATAAATCTTATCACAAACCATATACAGTTGTGACGGAGAGTCTCGGCTCAAAATTAGATCCTATTTTTCTCCTCTTATCAAATGAACCATCCCACCTGTGAGAGGTCAGCAGTTTCACAGCAGGGCTCTGCCTCCCCTAATGGCTGTGCTACTGTTTCTAGGTAGAGTTCACCATGTAATAACCTGGAACCACAGAACACGCTTGGTCACAGAAGCTTCAGCACTGGGACCGAAGCCCCATTTGGATTCCTGCCCGGTCCTGCCAGCTGCCAATACCAGCTGTTTCCTGTTGTAGATCTACCACACCACTGAACATTTTAAAAATGTTTTTAGCAGGGATGGGAAGTGTCCAAAGGAAGCAGACAGGATGAAAGGAAGGAGAGTTCAGTCTGGCTGATGGCACTGTAAAAAGAACTGGGAGTAAGTTAGAAGTGAAATACCTAAGTAGTTAAAAACTTCAAATAAGTTTTTGCTGCTGCCAGCTCTGTTCCTGTCACCTCCTTAAACTATATTTCTTTATTCAGATACTTGGAACAAATTCTTTTCTTCTTCCTGGTAAAGTGAACTAATGAGCAGTTGAAGCTGCTCTTGGGACATTTCCAAGAGACAGCAGTATTTTCAACTAATATGTAAGTGCATATATGTGTGCATTTCAAGATAATTACTATTCCTCTTCCTGCATCTGTATCTATATATTTATATACATACACTTAATACATGCATATATAAATTTCAGAGCTGGTTACATTTTTCTGAAAGGTGATGTTTATTTAGAGATTTAGCTCTAGTTTGGGAGTTCAATACTTGCAAGTGACCCCTGTGACTCTGTAATAAGTTATAAAGACAAAACTACCTCCTCATCCTGTTATTTAGAACTTGCAACTGAGCTTCTAGGGAAGAAGCAGTTATTATAATCCATTTACAATGAAGAAAAATGAGTTAGAAAATAGATAAAATTTACCAAATAATACTCAGCATGCCTGAGGTTATAATCTCATCTTTTCAATTGTAAACTCTGGACAGTAGGATCTTTAATTTTTTTAATATTAGTTAGGGAATACAAAATGCCATGAGAGCCTGAACTAAAATGGTAATGCTGTACAAAGTAATAATAATAATAATAATAATAATAATAATAATAATAATGTTAGGTTCTGTTATCATTTTAGTAATTTAAGAAATATTGGGCTAATTGAGACTATGTACAAAATTGAATCAAATTCAAAAGAAAAATTCACTTCAGGCTTCCCATTTGATGTGTGAAGAAAAAGTTGTTTGTCAAGTTATAAATGTTTTTGTTTTTAAATATCTCGTAGAGGAAGGAAGGTTTTGTGATTGATATAATAACTGGACTGGGAGTCGGAGAACCTGGGTTCAATTTGCAGCTCTTCGCAGACTTCCTGTGTCACCTTGAATAAGCCATTTACATTTCCCAGTTCTTTTTCCTCCCATCCAAAAAGGAATAATTATATCTACTAACAACACAGGAGGTTTGTGAGACTAACTTAAGAAACGAGACTAATAACTGCATAGGAATGTTCTGACTCTTGGAAGTTTCTCTACAACCTCATGTTCTCAATATGCTCAGAGCACCAGACTTCAGAGCACACTGGAGGGTCTACTTTATCTCCTGTGCACATGAGGATCTATATTAAACTGAGCTACATAGGAGGGATTCTGTGAATATTGTGCATCTGGGAAGGAAGATTCCTGTAATCTTTATATTGCTGCTGATCCTACTTAGGATTCTTTGTAAGTTAAAAGGTTTTCCAGGATGTGCAGGGCATCTGCAGCAATTATAACATTTAAATAAATAATTTAAAAAAAAGGAATAATTGTATAAGGATATGAAACATTTCGAGGGGTCTTGCAGATTTTCACAAAGCTGAAGAAGTTCTTATATGTTATTAAAACTTTGAAACTAAAAAGATCTTTAAGTTTTCTTGTTTCCTTTTGGTTAGATAAATCTTAATTCTTTTTTATTTGTAGTCATTTGACACCAGGATACACTCACAAGCAATGTATATTTTGCATGTGTTGGTGCATATACATATTTACATGTGTGAGTGTGCTTCTGCACATGTAATGTGTATGAAAAAGCAAGTTGCCTCTGAGTGCATGAACTTGTGTATGAAAGTAGGAAGAATAATTTTTGTATTGCAGCTGTGGCTGTTTTCAACATCAAAGCGAAATAAAAACAGTAAAAGTAAAAGAGGGAAAAAAAAGAAACATAAACCAAACTATTATTAGAGAAGAACAAAGGAACTGATCCCACAGACAGTTTTTCAACAGCTGGCAAGGTTCATCAGCTATTTTTACTGGTCTAGTGCCTGTCCTCTAAACTCTGTCATTTTGTCTGTTTTGTTTTGTGTACTTTTTTGTTCATGAGTATCACTTGTGGTTGGATTGATTTCAATTATGCAGGTGTATGTGTTAACTAAAACCATACTGAAGTCAAGGAAGTGCAAAAATCAGCACCCTCAATAGTTCTGGGGGGACTCATTGCCTTGATCTGCCAGGCAGGTGGCGTTTAGATAATATACATTTAACAAGTGGTCCAGCATTTCAATTATCCTCCCTGGATTTGGTCATGCTGTAAAACAACCCTCTAAGTATGCACCTTCACTCCCTTTCTGTAGTAAGCTGAGAGAGCATCTAGACTGCCAGCCATTGACATTCAGAATTTGTATTGGTTGTCAAGTAGTCAAAAAGTTACTCAAAAAATCACTACTAAATAAAATTGGGAAACTCCAGGTTTCTTTTGATTCCTTCTTTCTAGCTTGCATTTGTGGTCTAGAAACTGGAATATATTTATTTTATAGGAGGAAAACTGAGAAACTTAATCATATAACCCCAGGAGATGAAGTTTGATGGAAAAGAAACAGCAAACTGCCATAAGATTCAGGATGCAAATTACGAGAGCTGGCAATGCTGAAGTCACATATTCCTCTTTTTCTGAACCTTGGATTGACTAAAAGAGATGGGCTTTCAGCATCTTACAGAAGCTGTGCATATATGTAGAAGTTTCATCCATAAATGATTCCTGCTGAAGCAGCTTCACATCCCATTATGGGGCTGATGAGAGTACTGTGACTGGTAGCAAAGACTTTTACTACCAACAATTCCCCAGAAACAGATTGTGAAGGAAACCTGAGAGAATATTTTAAAGAATGTACTGATTAAAGAAACTTAGCTGTCTAAAGGATGGGATTTGCCTATTGGGAGGTAATTATTTACAGTTAAGGCTTTAGAAGAAACTCATCATTGGGGTAAGGGAATGCAACTGCTGAGTGAAGCAGAGTAGCACCCATAAATAGGGTGCAGATAGGAACAATAAAAATTCTTTGGTTTTGTCACTCTTGGGAATATTTTCCAATTATGTTATCTAAAGAAGGCATTAATTCACTGAAAACCAAAACTGTCAATACAGCCAGAAATTAATCAAATCAGTAAAAGTTTTTTTGCCCCATTTGTGGTGTTCTGGTTAGTTTGTAATAGGCCCATCATTATTATTTCCCATTGGTTCAGGTTCAGAATTCCCTCTCTCAGCATCTGTTTCTGGCAGTGCGATGTCTATAAATGTCTATCTGGACACAGGCAGGGATTCCAGATACATAATTTTTTTACATTGCCCCTGTAGGAATGGAACGACCTCAAATGAGTAATTCCTTACTCCTGCAAGTTAAGCAGGAGCTGTCTAAAACTATCTGAAAGGATAGGCCTCATACAGGGACATGAAGTTAGCATTTTCCCTCAAACTGCAGCTCTGAAATCCTGGATACTGATTGGGTGTCATGACCTGCTTCAATATGGAGAAGAGAGAACCTTGCTCAGGAACTTTATGTATGAATTTGAGTAATTGCTCAGAAGTGAAGACTTGCGGTCTGTGTGGGAGGGATTTAGAAATAGAGTTGTCCTTCTCTGAGAAGCTTATCCCTATCAACAGCAATTAAGCAGGCTGGTTGCATGGATGAAGGAAGTTCACTGTGTTCCTCTTTTCTGGGAGCTGAGCCACTGCACAGTTCAGAGTGCAATTGCTATGGACACCACGAGTCCCTATGACTGAAGTGGAATTATGCCAACTTCAATTTTCCACCTGCTCAGTACATGATCCTACCATTCCTCATTTTGTAAGTAGCTAACACCTTCATTCTGGATGAAAGCCACTGTGATTGCTGTGCTCTCTTCACTGTAGACTTTGTCCATGGTCATGCAGCAAGTTCTGCCTGTGTGTTGTCAATCAGGCCTTCCTGAAGGGCAAAAGTGTAGATAGGTTGTTTCTTGACTAGCTTATGGATTTCTTGGAGCTCAGACTGGGCCAGCAGTGGACCTGGTGTACTGAACTAGCAAAACCAAGTGCTCTTCAGCTCTTTCCCTAGGAGCTGAATCCTATCTTTCTTTGGGCTACCTTTAATTTATGTATACTGAGCCCTTTCAAAAGGACTTTGTTAGATTTTGATCATGACGATTCTTGGGGTAAGTACATTTAGCTTTGGAAGTACTTGATAACATGTGGAATAATATTTACATTGGCCTACTATGAGAGGAAAACATGAATATTTCAAACTGTGTTCCATATGTTTACTTTTTAAATCCTCCTAAGCCAGCTAATTTTTACACTGAGTCTGTACATTCATTACCTGGTACCGCACACTCAAAAAAAATGTCTCTGGATTGATCATACTGATTTCCCTATACATACAAAATAATTCCTGACGAAATATTTGCTCTTAAGGGTATTTTTGTTAAGAGTATTGATTGTTCTTACTTTAACTAACTAATCAGAAGTTCTACCATAAATTCCCTTGGGAAAATGTTCCACTGACTAGCAGAACTCACTGTTACGAACATGACTCTGGCATTTAGACGGTTTTATTTCTTGGATCATTTTGTCCCTTATAATCTATTATTTTATGTCCTTCTCTGTGAAAATGAAAAAAAGTCCTTCTAAGACATCACCAAAGTGTTGAGGACTGTTAGAAATTGTGCTGTGAATCTTCACAGTTGGGGTTTGATCTTGTTGCCTATAGATACCTTGTGTTCTTTCAAGATCGGTATGGGATCCTGTCTGTCCTCCAGCTGCTGATCCTAAATGAGCACTAAAGTCACCTGGGCCTGATTCGCTGACTCTATTGGCTACACATCACAGTTGGGTATAGTAGCCTACGTAATGTCCTTTGCATGTGCAAGTGGAATCCCATGGACAAAATTCTGCCGCACTTGAATACGTGTGCTGCCATCTGAAATGCCCTGATGTTTACCAGCTGGCCACACATGATGGTTTGACTATCACATAGGACATGCAATGGACCCATGCATATATGGAGAGGCACGTGGAGACAGTGGAATATTTCAGGCCATCTAAAATTTTTCTATGTACCAATGATTAGACAACTGAATCTCTTCCTGAATTTCTAGAGGATAAGTATTGAGATCTCTCTTAAAACTATCAAGAAATAAATTTATTCAGCTAATTTAACCACACGGATTCTTTCTTTTGCTGCCATGTTTTAATGCCTTTCTCTGAGGGTTTATTTAATGTTTCTACTTTATAATAGGACAAGTAGAGATTAAAAGTTAAAATAAATTGATTCCTAATCCAAATATGCTTTAAAATGATAGCCTAAGCATGGAGAATGAAGTATATGATTACACTGGATATTCACCTTATCATCTGGCTTGGCATCAAGGTTGACTATTCTGATTAGAAGTGTCTTCCTCTCCCCCAAACATATAGTGAACCAAACATGAAGCTTGTGTGCTCTGAGAATCACCTGAACTGAAAGTCTAAAATTAACAGGGCATCCAGCACCTACTGAAAGCAATTGAAAAGTATTTATTCTAGAACTCTGTAGTTTGAATGCTTATTTAGGAAAATTAGATCTCAGCTGATGTCTCAGTGCAATACCATAGTGATAAGCCCCAAGAAATGGACCGAGACCAACACTTCACTGCCAATAACCGAGAAGCAAAATATTTGTATACTAAAACACAAACTAAGATGTCAGCACGGACAAGAAATGCTCTTATTTTCCACCATTTATCTGACTCTAATATAACCAAAATAAATCCATATCAGTTATTTATGTCATGTATCTTGCAAAAGATTTAATTCTAGAAAGTGCTACTTTTTTTGTTGGATCAATTAATTACTTGAACCTTTGTGAAAATTATAACACATTCAATTTCTTTGTGTCTCTGTGTCTGAAATTAAAAATGGCAAATTTTTTGAGGTTTTTTTCTGCCATCACTTGGGCAGGAATTTTTCTCTGCTGTAGTTGGATGTGAAAATTTCTTTGGTAAAGGCTTTTTGTCCTCTCTAATAAATGATAGCAAAATTCATATTGGTGCAATGTCACACTTGGGAATGTAAAGCTGATATGCATGATAAATTCAGGAAGAACATATAGGTACACTTTTTTACTGGTTTAACTGGGGAATTATTACAGAGTCATAGATTTGGTTCGGAAGAGATGTTAAAGATTATCCAGTTCCAACCCCCTTGTCATGAGCAGGGACAACTTCCACTAGACCTGGTTTCTCAGAGCTCCATCCAAATTGGCCCTGAGCGTGGTGTTGTGTTTCCCACTGATTCATTTATTAAATGCCTTTCACATTGTTCCTCCCCACATTCCCCTGTCCCTAGGCCTGGCCACTCCCTCGGGTTCTCCCTATGGGTGGGTTCCTGTACCCCAACTCCGCCCATGTATCGCCCCTGAGAAAACCCCCCTGTGCCCGGACCAGGAGGTCTCTCTGCCTTTGGGGATCACTGGGACAAGGTGTAACCTTTAAAGGTCCTCTGAACCCCTCAGGGAGGGACCCTTCTCGCCTCCTTCACCGTCACTGTGTTGTAGAGCTGATAGCTGGCCAGAGCAAGAGTGCGGGGCCGTCCGAAAAGGACTGCGGGAGGACAGAATGGCTGCCCTGCCCTAAGCAGCCCCACTGAGCTCTCAGGGAAAGCTGCAGCTTGCTAAACTAAACCTAGCACTACAACACCTGAGCACTTCCAGGGATGGGGCATCCACAGCTTATCTGAACAACCTGTGCCAGGGCCTCACCACTCTCATAGGAAGGAATTTCTTCCTAATATCTAGTTTAAACCTACCCTCTCTCTGTTTAAAGCCATTCCCCCTTGTCCTATGCACTACATGCCCTTGTGCAGTGTCCTTTTCTATCTTTCTTGCAGGCTCCTGTAAATACTGAAAGACAGCTACAAGGTCTCACTAATCCTTATAAAAAAGCAAAATCCACTAAACATATTTATTTGCATATGGGAAGATTGCCACTGATTTACCTGGATTAAGACAATGTTTTGGAAACACAATTATTAACAGAACTAATAATGTAATATACCAAGACATATACCTGCAAAATCAGCATTACAGATAGTCATGCAAAAACAGCTGTGTAATTAGACCCTGGAATTTTGCTGTCAGCCCTAAGAAGTCAGAAGCTACATCTAGTGTGGTATATGTCTTATAGTTTACTCAGAGATATGCAATGCAGAGTATGTCTGCATTTCTGCTGACTCTGTGCATTTCAAATAATGAGCTACTTCCTCTAAAAATCATAAGATTAAAAAAAAATCATAAATCTTGAATTCTTTTGATTTACCTTCTGTCATCAGGGGTGTTAGCTTTGAAGTCCTAAGGAGTTTCTTCAGGCTTGCTATGCCATTCTTAAAAAGAGAAAACTAAGGTTCATACATAGTCCTGAGCTGAAAAGTGAATAAAAAAACAAACACGGAAACAAACACAATCCTTTGTTTGAAGGAACGAAAATTGTGAGAGTCCCCAGTGCTAACTCTTCTCTCCTCTAGTGTGTTTAACTTGTTTAACTCCACATTTCTATTTGCTATATAGCTTTATTAACTCAGATGCGAAAATACCCCAGAATGAATTGCAGTGTGCTCTACGAAGTTCTGGACTAATTAATTGTGCCTCTTTTCATGTTTTTGCATTCCCTTCAAGCAGTACAGATGGACTTTCACCTCAGACATTGTTTCCTGGGGAAAGTGAAAATATAATTTGCCTTTACTTGCACATTCCTACTAGGAATAGGCTGTTGCCTGCAATTCAGATGATGCAGCAGCTCTGGGTTTCCCAAATGTCTTGGTCTTGCTTGTCTGTTTTAATCACCTTAAGCATCCTTTGTATTCATGGCTGATGTGTGCATATCAGCAAATGCAGAAATTTACTTTGGATCAATTAATGTGGCCATAAAATTGCCAGATGGGTGAATGCTGCTCTTCCCTCCCTACGCACACAGGCACTTATCCAAGCTGGGAAGGGATCTAACCACACCCTGCAGAGCCGTGGTTGTGCATACATGCAAAACTACTTTTGTGGATGCAACTGCAGAGAATTTACAGCTGAAACCCCGGGGAAACAGAGGCGGGGTGTGCCCACTGTGTCTCTCATGGCAATAACAGGCATAGCTTCCAACTTGGCAGCTCATCTCAGTCTGAGTTTCAAATATTCACAAGAGGAACTAGCGGAGATTAACTTTCAAAGTTAGGTCAGGAAAGTCATTCCCTGTCTTAGTACTCTTAAACACAACCCGTTCCTGTCCTGTACTTACACCACTGTGTACCTGAAGGTTTTGAGGAGGAAAGGTGGGATAAAATATGAATGTCTTCAGAAGGTGTTAATGCAAAAGTGTACATATGTAAATGTCTCCAGGTTTTGCCTTATGAGCTTTTACTGCTCCGGGTAAGAGTAATTTTCACAGAAGTTCTCTGCTGCTGGAATTGCAAAATTTGTCACTGTTCTCCTTATTTTCAAAAGCAGATATTAACAATATTTTATGTATTCACTGACTGTTGCTACCCAGAGGTAAAGGATTTACCTTTATCAACCTGTTTGTTGATATAGTGAGTACTGAAATAAAAATGAATACATTTTTGCACACCCCCCCAATTGTTCAAAATATACTGTTTTACCTCCAAAATAGACAAAATTACTGCACAGGTAAATATATTTTCTATGCATCCATAATTATACATAATAAAATTATATATATTATAAAAAATTTATATTAGTTTTGTACTTTATTTTTAAGGACAAACTAGTCAGCTGTACCTGAAAATTTGTCTGAACAACATAATAAAAAAGAGGAAGTGTTAAACACAAGAAAGGTTGATCAGAGAGCTCTCTCTGTCATGATATGTACCTTGAGCTGTAATTGCTCTGAATATTGATGACTAGTTCTTACTCTGCTTGTAATCAAACTCTAAATTAAGCTCATAAGAATACAATTACAATTTTGGTAGGGTATTTTACTTGAAAACATGGATTGTCATCATTTTCCTTTATCCGTTTTCTGCACCTTTTAATGGATGTGATAACTAATGTAGCTTTGTACCTTATATTCATTCTTTAAAGGGAGCTAAAATTGTCTCCCCTCCACTCATATTGGTAAAAGGGGGTTAACTTTTTGTACTGACATTGACTAAATTAAACTGGATTTAGAGCTACACTGGGTTAATGGTATAGAACTTGCATGGGATCAGATCCCACTGTTTTTGAATTAATGGGAATAAAACCAGGTTCACGATGTAGAAAGTTTGTATTAAATTTTGGTTCAGTAGAAGGTATGGAAAGAATATAGTTTCTTCTTAAAATGATTTATTTAAATTGGTAGACTAGAATTATACTTAAAACCAAGTGTCTAAATGCACCTGTTTAAGTCAGCTTCTTGTTCTCTCAGGTATTTAGGCATTGAATTTTCCCCATTAGCAGCATGATTGACACTGTGGTCCTTACAATAACACATGATTATAACTCTGAAAATAGCAATTACATAAAATGGAAACCAGATGTTGCATGGAATTTGACTCTTTTGGTTTCTCAGTGAAGTAGATGAATTTGTAAAGCAGAAAACCACAATCATTATTCAGATGGATTGTACATGAATTAATGACATAATATCTAAATCATATATGGTTGAAAATAATGATTAACTTCAGCTATCAAGATAAGCTAATGGAAAACAGATTTTTTTAAGAAAAAAATCAAGGACATGCTCTTTTCAATATACTTTATCTTTACAGTAATAACAAAACCAGACCTGCTTTAACATTTCTTTATCCCTTAGATATCAAGGGTTTACATTAAAAATAAACTCTTCACAATTTTAACCTCAGGGAGTGAACTAAACAACCATTTCTGTTGTTTTTTGTTGAAGGCAAGCACTTTACCTTTTCACACTGGAGCAAATTTGATCAAATCACCTCTCCTTAATGACAGTGTTCAGTGAACAAACTTCGGCAAAGGTTCAGGTTTGTGCCTGCACAAATGTGGTTGTGATGCTCGGTCCACAGAGCCAAATTCACAGCACAGACATGACACTGGACACATTTTGGCAGACTGGCAGAGTAGCCCCTCAGAACTTTAAGGCATTTTTAACAATGAATATCACCCCTTGGTTAGCAACAACCTAAGTGGTTAAGTTTATGGAAGCCCTGGCACATCATTTTCGCTATCATGTATTCTCAATGACATCATCATTGTAAAATTAGGAACTTTCTTTCTCTCTTTCCTGCAGATGTGGAAGTTTGAAATTGCATTCCATGGTCCTGTGCCACATTTCATCAGTGTTTTTCCTTTGCTTTCTCCAAAGACTGGCCACATGTGGTGTGTAGATTGCTGGTGCTGTTTGGGATCTCATATCAAATACTGCTACCTAATCCCAGGCGGCCTCGGCGGGCCCACACCTGCAGCTGATTGAATCCTCCCGGAGTACAAAGCCCTGATTTACAGCATCAAGGATACAGGGCCTGGTTGCAGCTGGGCTCCAGCAGGAAAAGGAAGTTGTTCATCATCTTGTGTGCATTTCATTAACAATAGTGTACCCGATATGTAGCTTATACAATAATTTCAAATCACTGACAGAGAGCATTATGGTGTTTGGCATTAGGAGGAAAAATACTTCAGGATGGGCAAATTAAATGTGAGCGTGAGGTTTTCATGTGACCCAGTGAAGGTCCACATGCTGATTTACGCTGGGAGGGCTAATCTTGAAATATTTTTGTTCCTTAACTTTATCCCATTTCTTTCCTCTTGTTTGATGAGCAGACTGATCCAGCACTGTGAGCCTCAGTGTACGAGCATGGGGGAAAGCTGCCTAAAGTTATAACCCTTTCAGAAGAAAAGGCCTGTTAGAAGAGTACTGAAGGAAGGGATGATCATGGCTACAAACCTATTGTCTTTAAAACCAAGGAACTCATCATTCAGGAATGAGCCTTGAGATAAATTCTGCCACAGTCTTGCTGAGCCATGAAGTGATTCATCTAATCCTTCATATCTGCATCGGTTAGATGTACAGGTGTGGGAGGAAAGGGGAACAATTGGGATGATGTTCCTCAAGCCTAGGAGTCCTACCCTTTCAATATCTACTATCCCATGGATTTAGAAGAGTTTGTGGGTACTGTTTCATGGCAGGACAAACCTTGCACTTCTTTCAGTGGTCTAAAAGGTTTATGACTGACAATTCAGTGGTTTGGCTCACTTATAACAGATGAATCTTTACAAAAATTGTTGCACCCTTTATGAAATAATGTCTTTTGAGTGTTTTTAATCCCTTTTTAGACGACCTTGCTTTTTATTTTAAGAGAATTTATATTTTTTATTGAGAAAGTTGTCTTGTTTTCTTCCACTTTCCCTAATCAGAAGGCTAACAAACAGGCTCACAGAAACAGCTGTTGCATACCTGAGCCTTTCAAATTCAAAAGACATGAACTTTGGATGAACAGTCTCTAAAGCACTCTCACAGTCTTTTTTTCAGAAACAATTAAGTAGTTTCCTGACTAAAGGGTACAATTTACACTCAAAAGTCATTGAACTTCTGTAATTGCAGTGTCAAATATAATTTATATTTGAAGGCATTGAGCTGAAGAATCTTTAAAAAATACATCGAATACCTGTACAAATCAAGCTTATTTCTGATGCTGCTAAGACAGAACACTAAGACAGTTAAAAACTGTCTTATTTACTTGGTCATCAGGGAATTACAAAAGATATCTTGAATGACATGTATTTTAAGAAACACACAGTCATAAATGCAATTGAAATGGGGTAAGATTTGCACTCAGAAAATCTTAGTTCAATGGTTTTATTGTAACATTTCATAATCCAGCAGTGTTCTTACTGAAAAGCAAAGAAAAATTCAGAAAGCATTTGTGCTTGAATAAACCCATCAGTTTTTCTTCTTTATCCATTTATTTCATTAATGTGCAACATGAACTATTTTGCTGGAAACAATTCTCTCTAATTTGCAAACACAGTTGATGACTGCAGCTCTTTAATCAAGAAATAGGTTTAAACAGTACAATGTTAAAACTCTACAAAAAAAAAAAACGATTTTATCAATACTTTTTCTTGTGATCACACCATATGTGTGCCAACTGTGTGAATAGTATCACATTAATTAGTGTAGTTTTCGAAAAAAAAAAAAATTGGAAAGTGTGTAAAACAGTACCCAGAAGACTCATTTGTGTAGATAGTTTTAGAGGTATAAATCACAAGCAAAGCTCTGCTGTGCCATTTGCTGTGAGATTCATCTTGGCTTCAGTGCTGTGAACTTCTAAAATTATTAACTAAACACTGTTCTTACAGGACACGTAACAATGAGAATAGGGGTAGTGTGGGGGTTTCTCTGTCTTTGAGATGGTTTTCAGACTTAAGCCGTATTTCCTTCAGCACCACATGCCAAGTAACATTTTCAGACTCATTTTCATGGCTACCCAGTTATGAAAAAAATGTAACTTCTTGAGTTACCTTAGCCTCCTCAGCCTTTTTTCTGTTGTTCCTTATAGTTTCTCCTCACACATCAGTCCCAAACTTGTCATTCCTTACTGTGTAAGGTCTGTGCTAAAGCCTTCAGTTTCCTATTTGCTTTTTCTCCCTTAATCTTTACTCTTTCTCTCCTCTAATTTAATTAAACTAGTCATGATAAAAAAATAGGAAGACTGAAGAGATTTTTCCCAGATTGGATATCCTGAAGGGAAGACTATAGGATAAGTTATCTTGCTTTCTGAATCCAGAAATATGAATCTAATTGAGGACTGGAACAAATCCATTAAATTTGTCTGTAAAAATAATTTCCCTTGAATAGTTATCCATATAGTATTGTTGCTGATACAGTTGTAAAAAACATTTAGCACTTTATAATCCAATCTCTGCCCCTATGCAGGCCTGGGAACGTATTCTGCTTAGGAGGGTAACAACTTTTACAAAGTGTTCCTCATGGAAATCACCTGGAAAACTTCCAGGATGGCATTCCAGAAGTTATAGTTTTAGCAGTCACAGAAATGCACCACACTGCATTTCCAGATCCTACATACAGTAAAATGATTGTATGGGGTAGCACCTTCACCTCAACCCAAGAGCACTGTTATGTTATTGAATTGTTTAGCATTTGATATGCAATATGGGATACTCTGAGGATCTCAGTCATTGCTGGCCCACCTCTGCTCACAGAACAGCCAAGGGTAAGACCTGAGTTGACTTAACAGAAAGCAGAGTCAGACCAATACTGAGAACCTTTGGCAATTCTACATTGCTCAGATCGGTCATGTACAGTTCACAATTCCATATGTATAGGCATGCATGTTTGGGTAAGGCCTTGTAATTTCTCTTTGAAAATGTGTGGTTTGTTTTGTTTTGGTTTTGGTTTTGGTGGGTTTTTTTTTGGTTTGGTTTGGTTTGGTTTTTTTTGCTACAGCTATTTAATGAACTGCCCTTTTGTTATTTTGGCAAAATCCTTATCTTTTTCATGCCTGTAGTGCCAAAATTTAATTTGGCACAGTACACACAATATGATGGCTTCAAATAGAACAGAAATTACTTGAAACCTAGTCTACAGCATTTAAAGAAAACATTTCATAATGGGCCAACATGTTCAGCTCTGACTCTTACCAGCTTTTAGGCTATTACATGAGTAATGTCATCAGGGTTTGAGCCATCTATCAGACAGGCTGTTAGGCCTTTATCTAGGTGTACAGCAGTATAAATAACACTGAATCCAAAGCATGGACAAAGCATGAATCTTATCTTGGAGCCATGTTAAATTCAGAGTTCCTATGTAGCTTAAAATGTTAAATTTTCTGTATTTGATTGACTATTTGTTAATAAAACTTCTAGGAATCCAATGTAGATTTGATAGCCTACCATGCTAGCTGCTGCCTAAAATGTACATATTTAAAAAATATAATATCTTTCAAGAAATGACCATTGAAACGTAAAATAAGGTACAATGACAAGTATCAAAAAATGTAAAAAAAGATTATACAAAGAATCCTAGAGCTGTTTCAAGGACTTTAAAGAGTGAGGTTTCTGGCTCTTTTCTGAGTAGGTTTCACCAGAAATGTCCAGAATTGGTACAGGCACAGAAGTCCTGTGATTCTTTAATAGGAACTGAGTGTAAACAAGACACAGCATAGAGATATATGGTCAGCTATCCACTCTAAGTGGAATTAAGTACTAGAAATGATGGTAAGTATCTTCTTTGCACCAAAAACTACTTGACTTAGAGCTAGCTCATACACAATCTCATTCTTCTTCACCCATTGTGTTTCTTCAGAAAAACTGTGATAGAAGAAAAAAAAATTAATTGGTTTACAAACCTTCTTGAATGTATTTTTTTTTGCATTTTAGTTAGTAACATATGATTCCCTCTCCTGATACTGGCTGATCTGATTTTGAAGCTCCCTCAACCAAGAGATATATTTATTTTCAATTGTTCAACACAGACAAGTTTTCTAAGGTCTATTTTTTTTGTGAAAGAGGGAGGCACTGTAAAATGCGGAATATAGAGGGAAGATTTCAGGAGGAGATGGCCTATTCTATTCTATTCTATTCTATTCTATTCTTTCTATTCTATTTACGTACTTATTCATAATTCTTCGACCACGATCCTTTAATGATACTAACACATGAGGATGTTTTCACTCCTTATAAAGGAGCTACATTTTACATTTGAAAAAGTGTCTCCTTATAAGCATTTCTAGATGTAATCTTTCTCTTCTTGAACATTATTCCAGAGGTTCATCTTGCTCCCTTTCATTTCAGTTCACCAATCATTAATTTTTTCAGCCAAAGGCTCCTTTATTTGGTAAGTAGCAGAGCAGAACTTTATCCACATGTTGTCACCACCGGTTTCCAAAATAGCCTATTCAAGTGGGTTGGCAAATTTCAACTGAAATGTGTGTAGAACTGAAAACAATATCTGGCTTCTTGAGTTACCAGACTTAATTGTGCCAATGTATGCTTTCATTGCCTGTTGCTGTTCCACAGCTTTGTCAAACATAAACAAAACAGAGTTCCAAAATATTAGAACTTTCCAGCTTTGAGCAAGTTGTTTTCTTCTTCAAATCAAGTAAGGGAGTTTCTAGTTGTCAAAGAATGGAAAAAGCATTCAAAAATATTTTTTCTACCCAACTGCCTTTTAATGCTTATTTTGTATTTCATTTTTGCCCATCGTGTTGCTGATGTGTTTGAGAATGCAGCAGAGGGGAGCTGCCAACTGCTGACCATGGCCCTTTTGAGTCTATGATGGCACAACTCTCTGCACCACTAGTTGAGTGCCTTCTTTTCCCATTTTATCACAATATATTTGTGTATGTTAATTAAGAACAGCTCATACACTGTTCATTATTGCACATACAGTAGAACTGAATGTGATTGATTCTGAGAATATCATTTGAACCTTATGAATTCTGTCAAACGTGAGAGTCATTCACATAACCACCTGCTATTTACTGTGAGCTCCTTGACTCCACATACCATTCATATACATGTGCATATGAATATACTAACACAGGTTTTGTTCACACTTAATAAAGTATGTTTCATAAAATTAGGTAGAACACTCTCCAGGAATAAAGATAGCAGTGGGCAGCTGTGTTTTAAATTTCATTGTTCAATGGGAAAGGAAAATATTGGATAATAGGAACATAAAGATGAGCCCAGAAAACTCCTTGTCCTAGTGCTAGGCAGGTATGTGATTTGGAATTAATTTCATTTCATTTTTATGATTATTTGGTGAAGAATTGCAAGTTTTGCCTGCAAATGCTTGCCTCCATCAGTGATGCCACAGAAGATGCAACATAAAATGCCATTGCCAACGTGAAATTTCATTTATTTTAATGATCCCAGTGACCAGCGATATGGTTCTCAAGTTAAGCAAAGCAGTAATTAAAACAGCTGCTCTATCCTGTTTTCTTCAGTTTCCTAACTGCTTGGATTTTTCTTTATTCCAATTGTTTGGAGAATTTTTGAAGCTTAAGTTACGAGGGTGTGGATTAGAAACTGATTACCAAAATACAACATCTGTAAACTCTTAATTTCTGCTACAGCAGGTGTCAACTTTTCCCTAGATGACTGTCCTGCTGTTGTTCTGGTTGCATGTAGCCTTGTCAACAAGCTGTTTGTCAGCTGGTTTGCTCATGTTTCCTTTCCTTCATGATCATTGACCAAGCCAAAAACTGGAGAGGATCGAGGGTGGAATTCCCTTTAGTTCTGTGCTGTTTTATTTTAAGTGTAATCAGACAGGTCATAGAGAAAGAAATGCTGAATGAGTAATTGCAAGTGACACTGTCTTTTATGATACTTTGCTTTTCAAGGAGCTGCAAATTGTAATGCCTTGGAACATTAATACATTGGAACAAACATGACTTCCTACTTAGCAAAAGCCATAGGAATTCCCTGGATGTCTGAGTATATGTTTCACTAAAAAAGACAATCTGATGAACACATTTTCAGTGATTTAGAATCCACTACTATTCAGAGCGTGTTGTTCCTTTGGTTAGCAATCCTCACTGCAATTTCATGCCTGAGTTGTATTGCTCCACTTCCCAGCTGTTGGGAGGCATTTTATCTGCTAAAATACTATTCCCTTGCCTGATGCTATCAACCTTTTTTTAACAGACTGCAGAAAAATAATTTCTTGGGGTTTGTCTTCTTGTTAGGCTCATCACAGCTGTCCTTGTGCCTCGCAAGAGGCAGGATATCTAGTGACAATGCTCTAAAGCATCATCAAATGTCTTCATCCATATATTTTTGAGCATGCTTGGTTAATGACTAGCTGTGAGACTTTCTTGAGACATGTCATGGAACAAAGAGTCCTGATGAAAATGAGAGTATGTTAACCCAGGCTCAGTGCCACACTGATAGCTGTGTGCTTAGCTAAGAGTGAGTTTGTTCCAATGCCTGTTGAAATCAGCAGCCGAGTTCCCATCTGGGTTCTGGAACAGGCCCATGTTTTTAGAACTTTACAGGTTTCTTAATAATAAAATTACTTTTTGAGATTTTATAACTGATGTGAACCTTTATTTAGTCACATATGACTTCTTACTATTATCGTTTTGAGTATCTCTTCTATATCATAAATAGATGAAAAATGATAAGTGAGTCTGAGAAGCCATGACTTTCTTCTATGCTTTCCCATCAGATATGAAAAAATAGTCAGTCTTTTCCATCTTTTTTTCCGGATTAATCATTGATTATTAACTATTTTTCAATGATTTATGATTTCCACAATAATTCTGATTGATTATCAGCCTGATTTGCTAAAACCTGCTCCAAACTCTAAGTCTGGGCTTATGTTAAGGGAGTCTCTGCTTGCTCTCAAGTTCAGTGAGTAAAACATGTCCTAATATCTTATTAGCACTGCATGGAAGCAGAAACTATTTGTGCAAATAAGCAACTAAATTGGAACAAATAGCCAGAAAACCACAAGTAAGAAGGGCTCACCTATAAGGGTGGATAGTTCTCCCTGGTTCTTCCATGCAGTTGCATTCTGGTGCAGTTGTCCACCCTGCATAGAGAGACTTTCTGGTCTTGGATGCAGAGTGTTGGCCATCTGCTTGCACCAGTGCCCAGACAAAAGAGATGAAAAATGGGTCTAGAAGTGCAGAGTTGGATCTGTGTTGTGCAGTGCCTGATGTGATGATTTCCAAGGCAGGGTACCCATGCTTGGCACCCCTCCACTGCTCCCCTTGTAGGTCCCAGGCAGCAGTCAGCAGTGGGATGACACCTCCAAAAGATGCTGCTGTTAGTTCAGAGTTTCCTGTATCTTGCTGTGCAGGTGAATGCTCCCTGCCTGCATGTGTGTGCTCCAAAGCCTGTTGAATTCAGTGGCCAGACTCCCACTGGTTTCTCTGGGCTTTGGAATAACTGTTCAGGACTTTTATGCTTTGGAATGGCCTCGTGCTTTCTTGGACTCCAAAGTTTCTGAATCAGTGTTCAGTCTGTCTCTATTTCAGTGTGTTTCCGTGCTTCTGAAGGAGGCAGAGGATGGAACCTGAGCTGGATTGCATGCTTGCTATGTGGCAGTTGATGTGTGTGCCACAGATTGGACACTGCTGCTGGAATAAAGGAAAATAGGTTTATGGGCAACTTTATGGCTGTAAGAATAAAGGAAGTCAAAAACGTGCCAAGAAAATCCAAGAATGAAATTCCAGCAATCTTTTAAAACAGAATATGAAATCTCAATTTGAAAACACTCTGAAACCTCTACCAAATAATTTTCCATTTTTCTTGTAATTGCCTGTAATAAATAATCTATTTGTTCCTATTGCTCAGCCCTTTCACAACCCCAAGTCAAAATCACGTAACTGCTGGAAGAACTCTTAATTTTTCTCAAATAGTTTCTCTATTAAAATCTGCCTCAGTGAAGCTGTAGTAAATTTGTTTTTCTACTTGTTTGTAGTAAACTCTTTTTTTGCCCAAAGAGGCAAAATAAAGAGTGAGTGTGGAAGTATGTGGGCCCATCTATTAGACTGCACCCTGGAGTTAAATCAGGCTACTGACAACGACATTATTGACTTTATATTTTTATCTGAGGGTATCCTCCAGCTTTTCTTCACTCACAAAAGATTACACGATATGTTATTCTATGACATCAAATATTTAAGCTAACACAGGGTTTCTACTGTCTCATAGAATATTTTCTGTAGCATCTTTTGAAAAGCAAAAAGTCTAGAGAAAAATTCAGAAAAGCAGAAAAAGAGCTGATAAATAGGAGTTTCAACTTGTTTCTGTGATGAATTGTCTCCAACAACCTGGTAAGTAGGGTCATTCAGTGCATATTTCCATGATTAACTCAACTTTCATTTTAGCTTTGCAGTTCACCTTTAAATATTTAGTTTGGTTCCTGTGGACAAATGTTGATGTTGGCTCTCTTGTCAGACTGATGAAAATGTTACACAGATGTCCTTTGGTGATTCAGTCCCACTAAAAGGCCTTCAAATTGCTAAATGATGAACTCTCTTTCTCCATCATTCTTTTGGTTGGTGATTTTCACTTAGGATCCTTTGCTACTTGCTCTGTGTGCTTGTCTAATGTCCCTGCTCTTTCTTGATGCAGTAATTTCTGTCTGCTGGACAAACTGGCTGCATTACCCTCTTTTGAGAAGACTGCATTTTAGTGGTAGCTGATTAGAACTGATGACAATGTCCTACATCCTCTTTAGAAATAAGTTGTCTCAGATGTTAAAGCAGTTTCTTCAGCAGTTTTACTGGTAGCTCATAAAGAGCCCCCTCTCAAACACAGTACCAGTAGCTCAATCCCACATATAATTTTAGGAAACCTAATTTAGTCTGCACAAAAGTTCTATTTCTCAGTCAGGTCTTTCACACCCCACATCCTAACCACCCCTCCCCCCTCCCCCCCCCCTTGGAAAATATGAAATTCTCTTTCTTCTCATGGGTTTCCATAGCTGACTTGGTAACAAAAGCACTGTAATCCCTGGCTCCTTTCCCTTGCTAGTCATTTGGGGAATGTTCCGCTGCACTCATTTTAATTTGAACTGGTCTTTCAGTAATTTTGGGGATCCTCAAATTGCAAGGCTGGGAACAAATAGGAGAGAGAGAGGTTCTCATATTAATTTAGATGCCTAGAGTTAGGAGACTGCTTTCCTCAGCTTGCTTGCTACAAAACCGTAACCAATAATATTTGTGCCTTATTTGTAATGCAGAACTGCTCTCTTTAAAGGGGAGGCTGGAATTTAGATCATATCTGCATTCAAATACTTCATCCATCACATCACAGCCACACATCCAGCTGCAGAGCACTTTGATTAGCACTTAATGTACAAGTAGCGAAACTACTTTATCAAAAATATAAGACTGAATTGCTCAAGGAGAGAACATTTGTATGCCACGTTCTCTGAAGCCCAATTGTTCTTTCATTCTTTCTTAAGAACAGGCAAGGGGGAGTCAGTTGTTTCAACACTGTCCCATAGCCTAAAGGTCAGCTTTGCTTCAGACTTTTCCTTCAAAATCCAGAACTCACACTGGCATTCTCATGTGTCTTGAACACTGCACCTAGCCAAAAATGCAATGGTTTCACTTCACCTAACAGCTTGAGTGAGTGACAGACTACATAGTGAAATTTTTGGTGGATGAATGTGTTTTCTGTTCACTATGTATAGTTTCTCCAGTATCTCTGGTAGTGTCTTCATGTCGCTCTCTACTGTTTTGTGGACAGGTTCTGAGACCCAGAGTATTATTTTCATTCTTTAGGAAAGCTACTCTGATTTTAGTGGGTGAAGTTTGATCCCCTTAGTGCACCTTACATTTTGGCTATATCTACACTTCACAACAGAGCTCTGTGCTTGTGACATGTCAGCTTGCACTAAAAGAGCTGGCATGACCACAGGGAATGGTGTGATGCCACAGGGGATACCAGCCCAGCTGTGAGAACACAGCAGCTTGGAGGCATGGCAATCCCTGAGCCAAACCCTGCTGAAAACACAGCTGTAGATCAGGGAATTGCTTATTCTGAGCCACTTTGGTCAGTTCTTCCTGCACCAGTACCGCGTGATTATAGAAAAATCCCACTTCATGGTAAATCAAGGGACTTTGTAATGTTTTTTACTTAATTGTGTTGCATTTTTTTCCACGTGCTGATTGAAAGTTAACCTTGTGTTGATTAATTGATACAAACAAACCATAATTAGCATTGCTCCAGAGGCTAACTTCCATTACTGGCAAAATGAGGTTTAACTTCATTCATTTTCGTGGACTTGAGCCTGCTTATGTCAACACTGACTTTGGCCTTGGAGAATGAAAACAATAGAGTCATACAAAGGAGAGTGCTCTTTTTCAGTGTATTAAACAAAGGATAATATTAAGTTTGGATAGTGGATAAAGTTAAGCTATGCTAATACTTACAATCAACTACCACTCTGTTGAAATTAGAAATCATGCATTCCTGAGGTTTCTAGCTATTTTTCCTGCCAAGAACATGTAGTGCTTCTACCAATTGCATAGTAAAAACATGAGACAGGCTTTCTTGCACTAAAGCTGTAAGCAGTTTCTGTAAGCTCACCTTCAAATCATGGACAACTTTGTTATTGATCATTTAAAACAATACAACTGCTTGATAAAGTGCAGCGAAAGCATTACACAGTTTGAGAAACAGCAACTGATCAGAGTTTCTCTGTGGTGCAAAAAATTTCATTGCAGAAAATAGTGGGAGGCTAAGAGTGAGTAAGACTCTTTCTCTTCCTCTCTGTTTCTCCCTCTTTCTCGTTACTAGGAGGAAATTTGTCTGCTCCCTCTGGAACTGTCACCCTGTCAAAGTGAAAATTTTCCATAGGTGCTGGGCAGTGGATGCTGTGAGTGCATCCTGGGGCCCCTGCTTGCTGGCTTTGGTGGAAGGATGGTCTCTTGGGTCTCACCTGAACTAGAAAAATTGACAGTCAGAAACACTGCTGGAATTTCCATCCTTGAGCTATTTTCAACACAGCTGAACAGAGCCATGACTGATCTGATCGAGTGGATTGTCAAGCTGGATGAATGGACCAACTAGAGGTCCCTTCCAGCCAACATTTCTTTTAGTCTTATCAACTTAAACTTCTCCAGGCCTCAACACAAGCTCATGCATTTTGGCCTGGGTATTCTCTGGAATAAAGGTAACAATGGAAAGTACTTTGACACATAGTGCAGCCCATCTAACAGATCGTACAAAAGTAGCTCCTTTTCTCTAGTTATGACATGGCAAAGACACCATTGCAACAATGTACAAGGCCAAAGAATAAAACTTGTATTAAAGACCTAGACTTTACATAAACCTATAATTTATCAGGTCTTAGGAAGCCATGCTCCATATGCCTACTCTTCCTCTGTTTCTTGTGTAATAGAATTGGGCCACATTTTATATCTGGAGATTGTATTTTTGTTGATTGTTCATGAGAGATATTGTACAGTTGTGCTTTTGCTTTTAGATATACTATGCCAATGCCTGAACCTCAGATGGATTTTAAAGGCTCCTCTTCTGGTCTCAAGGTGCTTGAAAATTCATTTGACTTTAGGCAATATGCAGCAAAACCTCATACTTTTTGCACTGCCAATGGTCTTCCAACTCAGTCCTGATGATCAAAATTTTGACAGGCAGAGTGTCAGGGCAGCTAATACAGAAGGAAACATTTGTTCAATTCTAATCTAAAAAGACTGCCAACACACGTCTGAATTTCTAACTAGGAAGTGCTAATTGAGCCAAATAATGTTAATTTTTAGTGCTCCACCCAGCGTGACAAGACCTTTATATTATGTATATTTTTTCCATTTAGTGTAATTAATAGTTATTTACTTTTAATCAGTTTTGCCCTAAAGACGTAAGCAGCTTTATGAACTTATTGTTAAGAAATAATGGGCTTTCCATAATTACAGTGGCCATCAGCTTCCAGTGCAAGGCTTTCTTTTTGCCTTATAACTTTCACTTGATAAAAAGAAATCAATTTGCCCTGATAAGTATTTATCTTACTCCAAGGGAAAAGGAGAATTCTTCTGTGGATTTTGATGAATAGTGACCAAACCACACCTGAGTTACAGGTCATTAAAAATAAGCCATATTTCAAATTTTGGAATGTGGCTTGAACTTTACACTTGACACCTTTCTTTTTATGAAAAGTGTCATTCGATTGTTGATGATGAACAGTCAAACTCTGGACCTCACACCTTATGTCCCAAGTGAAAAGTGGTACCTCCTATAACACATTGAACCTTGAGTTAGAAGTAACACAGAGACTTAAGAATTATGGCTGCTGCTCCCATCCTCACCACTGTAAGTTGAATGGCAATCTGTCTGACCATCTAGGTACCTGTCAGTACAAAATTTTTTAACTCTATCACTAGCACTCCTTATAACATGAAGTATTTATCCAGTGCTTATCATACCTCTCTGAATTATTGTTCCCTTTTTGTTCCTTTCCTATTGGTATATGGTCTCATTTTTTGACCTGTTGGAAGGTGACTGATTTACTGACTAGCATTCCCTAAATGATTGTTACCTTACTCTTTTTTTATGGATTTTTAAGGTTTCCACGCTATCCCAAAATCTAGTGGGGATTTCCACTTCCTTCATTATAATAAGGCCAAATACAGAATTGATCTAGACCTGGCGTGAATGCTGCAGCAGAGACCTCCATGTCTCTCAGGGGAAGATAACAGCTGGTGAAACAGAACAGCTATCAGGGAATAGAAACCTTCTCCAATAACATATTTGTTCCAAGAGGTTTTTGCCCTATTTAGTCCCTTTTGTCCTGGTGTTTCTTCCACAGATACTTGCTGAGATATCTCCATACTGATGTCTTTATATGCACCAGAATTTTCATTCTCTTTGCAGTCAAAGGAGATTGCAGTCAAAAAAGCACAGATATGTGTTCATGCTAAAACCAAGGAACAAATTAAGGATTAGATTATAATTTTATAGTCTTGGTTATTAGGGGCAAGGAAGTTATCTTTGCTGTAGTATCATAAAACCATAGAAAAATGGAGGTTGGATGGGACCTCTGGAGACCATCTTGTATGAACTTTGGTTGAAGTCAGGTCTTAGGGTGTTCACAGCACTATGAAGCCAACTCTTGAATGTTTTCAGAGAAGGAGACTCCAATGCTTCTTTGAGCAAGCTAGCCCTAAGTTTTATTGTTCTCATGATGATTTTTTTTCACTATCTAAATAGAATTTCCCTTAAAGCCACTTTCTTTTGTTTCTTATGTCCTGTCACTGTGCATCCTTTGGATTTATATTAATCTTCTCTAAAGCTGGCTTTTAGGTTTTAAAGGCTCTGATTAGATCCCCCTTAAACTTCCTCTTTTCCAGGCTGAACAAACATAATTCTCTCACTCTTTTGTCATATGTAAAATCCTCTAGACCTCTAATCATCTTGGTAACTGTCCACTGAAGTCTCTTCAATTTTTCAATGTCTCTCTCACACTGCAGGGAACAAAATGCATTCAGGATTCGAAATGTGGCCTAACGAGAGTTGAACAGAGTTCATGATCACACTCTTTTGCACCATTCATGTGTCTAGAAATACTTATCATGGGGAGCTCTTCTGTACTTTTCTCCAGGGCAGAAGTGAGGCTGGCTGGCCTGCACTCTCCTAGATCTTTCTTTTGGTCATTTCTTGTAGATGGGCATAATATTTGCCCTTTTTTAGTGATCTGTGGCTTCATCTGAACTCTGCAATCTTTCAGAAACAGTAGACAGTGGCTTTGAAATAATGAAAACAAACCCTTTGATGCATCTCATCCAGTTCGCCACACTTGTGTATGTGGAGCCTGTAGAGAGGGTCACCATTTAGACCCTCCTGCACTGTTTGTGGTTCACCATTTGTTTGATTGACTTATTTACACAGAGACTTAGAGGATGACATTATCTGTGAAGACTAAGATGTTTTATTTATTCTGGGTGTGTCATAGACAGATCCTAGCTGCCTCTAGAGGTTATTGCAATCCAAATAATAACAGTGGCAATGACTGCATTAAACCTCATAAAGTAAATCAAATTACTATGCCTTAGTAGGTTGCTGAAGTAATTTTACTTAACTTTTGATGTCTGCATATATGTGTCTACATTCAGTCTAGTCATTCCAGGTTCCTCTAACTTCACTGGAGAGAAACAGGTGGTATAAGAGTGATTCACCTGACGTTCTTTAGACACTTACTACAGAATGAGATGATTGGTGCTTTGCGCTGACTTTATTTACCAGACTGGTCAGTGATAAGCTCAGACACAGGTGTCTACAGTTGTGAGATAAAACCCCACAGTTATCCACTCTTAGCCTGTGCCAAGTGTGAGGCAAAACTCTTATTCCAGCAGCAGAGAAAAAGGAGTGAAAAACTGACATGACCATGTGGAGCAGCTCAGTTTCTGCCCAGTAACTTGGTAGGTCACATTAAGTACATTAATGTGCACACACCCCATCAAGAACATTAGCTTTCAGTGGCTCCAGTTCTAATTTCTCAGCAAAGCCAGGCTGAAACCAGCTGGACAGTGATAGAGTTATTAAATAAGAGAGTAAACTACATGGTTAAAGTTAAAAAAATTAAAATGCAGAAGAGAATAAATAGAAAATTATTCAGCCTCTAAAGCCAAATGAACCTCTTGGGCTTCTTCTGAAAGTTTTTAAAGAGAGCAATGGGTTTCATACTAGTAGCAGCATAGTGCTTTCCACCCAGCACACCTACATGAGCATGACACTGGAAAAAAATCAGCACCTTTAGCCTCAGTTGTGACAGCTGCAGAACAGATGGAGATCAGTGTTTGACTGCTCCACGTCTAATTAACCTGTACAAAGGGGAAGGTAGTCATAAGATTCTAAGTGAAAAACCCTGTGTCACTGTTAAAGGCTTTTTCTCTCTAAGAGTGGTGAAAAGCAGCTCTGCATCTTAGCAGGTACAACTCCTGCCTTTCAACACCGAGGCCGCACTTTGTGTTTAAAGGAGCTTCTTAATTTAATTCAATGCATCTCACCTCAGAACTAATGCTGTGGCCTAAATTAAAGAATGACTTGACTTTCAGTTATGTTGTCAGCTAAGAATCTCATATCTAGGAGGAAGTTTAGGTGACATAATAAAGTCTAAACTCATCTATGGATAGACAGAGGAGGAAGAGAGCACAAAATCTGCGATTACTGTAAATACTGCCCAGTAGAAGCTGTGAATATGCACAAAATCTGTTGTAAGGCATTCTGCCAGTTTGGCTCTACCAATACATATGTGCACATATAGATACATAGATGTGTGTTCTAAATGCTTGATGTATAATATAATAAATTACAGCAGAAATGTGTTACAAGAATTCCTGTTTAACAGAGGCAGAGATGACTAAATATTTAACTTGTGTATATAATGAATGGTAGCCATTTACACAGCCATAAATTTCAACACCGTGAACAGAGGTGGAGTCTCATCTAAGTTTTCATTTGCTCTTTATAGAATTGCTTGTTATTTATTCCAAGATGGAGTTGTTGGAGAATGGGAATCACATGATGAGACAGACTTGATGACTCAAAAGTATAAACTCTCTGGTCTGAAGAATATATAGCCTATTAAAACAGATAAGAAATATAGTTTTGGGAATGGGGATGTATGAAGTGAGAAAGAAGAATTGCTTTTAAGTGTCACACTATTACCATGCTTTAAAAAAAAGAATACTTAAATCACATGATTTACCCTTGTGTCATAATGATGTTTTGGCAGTTGACTTGGTCAGATGCTTATTTAAAATAAAATTTTTAAAAATGTGCTTTTCAAATAAATGTAAACGTTAACAAAACACATTCATAGTAATAATTACAGATAGTGTCAGCAAGAAAAAAAAGCTTAGCAGGTGTTGACCCAGCCAATATTCTGACATATTTTATGTTATTGCCCAATATAATAACATTAGACAACGACATCACCATACCACTTCAGAGGTGTAGGTATTCATCAGAGAGTCATTAAATACTGGATTTTCTCAGTGTCACACAATTGCAGAAACAGTTGTGTTGGATATTTGTGCTGATCCTCTGAGAAAAGTGTCAGTGTTCAATGGCTCTAAAATGTCCTGTTCTTTAGCTATATGAAGCATGCAGAGGGTTGAAACTTAAGCCTATGTCAGTGAGTAAAAAATCAGCAACAATTTTTTTTCTTCTTTAAAAAAAAAATACTGTCCGGGTTACTTCTGGGATTCTTAACAATGTTCACTTCTTGTCCATTCTCTATTTTGAAGTTAGTGTTGTCTTCCATGTCTTAATTTCCTTATTTAGATTCTTTTAAGGATTTCTTTTTCCCTCTCTAAACAGTCCACTGTTACTTTCAGCTTCACTTTAGTTTTCCTGCATCATTTTAATCTATACTTGAATCTCCTAACAGCTAAGTTTCTCCTGTGGCATTCAATCCAATTTTTTTCCCTTCACTTGGAATCAACTCAGATCATTGTCAGAGTCTGGATCTTGCTGTATGCATTCTCTCACTTCCTAGGTTCAAGACAGCACCTTTCTCTTTTCTACCTTTCTTTTTGGAATGCAACTTATAGAACAGCCTACATGTCCTCATTTTTAGTTGAATGAACTGGCCTATCTGTATGCTTAAAGCAAGCACGCATTAAACACTCTGATGGAACAAGTCCTGCTGGTTTCTTCCATGCTCAGAAGACTCTTGATATACTAAAATCGATACTTACTGCTATTGTCATTGTTACTATTATTCTGGAAAACTTCCCCGGCCGAGAGTCCCAGCCATAAACTAGAATCCTGTTATGTTTAATACGATGCAAATACAGAATAGAAGACTCAGTGCTTTCTTCTCTCAGAACTTCATGCAGAGAGCTAGACTGAAGATCACACAGGAACTTCTAGGAGTATCTCTGCAGGAATGGGCAACACAGCTGAAAATGAAAGAAATTCAGTCGTCTTGTAGAGGGTAGAAAATATTTCCCATCAGAATTGTCAGGTAATTTGATTTTCTTGCAATGACTACCCTTTGTAACCAAGCAGCTGTAGAGTTCAAAATAATGTTATTATGGCCCAGCAAAAAGCTGTAAGACTGTCCCCTCCATGGCAGTGTTACAACTGGTTGTTACAAAAGAAGTAGTCCAGCCATCAATCTTGCTAAATGTTGGTTTTTTCCCTTTTGTGACAGTTAGAAATTACAGAATTATTATATATTCAAGAGCTAAATTTTATATGATCTGCAGTCTTTCCTCTCAAAAGTAGCACTGCACTGGGTCGAATAATGCACTGGGTTTAGAGGGACAACAGTCCTGGATTAAGTATTCCACTATTTTTAAAAGGGGTTTCCATGTCAAATCTCCTGTATTTTAAAAAACATTTTACACAGTTACATCAGCACTTCTACAGCTTCTTACTTATTAAATATAGTTCCCAGTGTGACTCCCTGGCTTAGATACAACAGGTACTTTTATGAAACCTGGTTTGAGTTTTTAGTGCAGCTGTGCAGAACCTTTGTAATGAAACCCAAAACTCACCCAGGCTTGAGTTTCATTACAAATCTGAAACTTACATCAAGTTCTCTAAAGGGTTTGTCAGAGTTCACAGCTCTAAAGATTTGAGGCTGGATGAAGAAATTCTATGCTGAGTTATGATTTCTGGTGCAGGCCAGAGAAAATGTGGTTTGACCCTCAACAAGATAAAACCTGTTGGTTAAAAAAGAATAAGTCCTTGCAAAGGGAAAATAAAGGATAAGTTCTTGTGAACCAAAGTTTTAAGCTACAAACCTGTGTACGTGAAACTTTTACCAATAGTTTTGATTGCTTTTTTTTCTTTTCTCTTATACATTTCTTTCTGCTTGGTGTTTGTTGTATTGAAATTAAACTGTTTGTACAGTTCTCAAATAGTCAAATAAAGGGGTAGTACAAATGCATAATTCCTGTGATCTTACAGAGAAACCAAGGAGTCAGGGAGTCAGGAGATGGATTCTGCACGTTTTGACATCTGACTTGTTATCTCATCTTGTGCAATGGGGAGAATATTTCTGGCTGTTTATTCCCATGTCTCAGAAATGCTTTTACCCTCTAAAATAAAGCAACTTCAAGCTACAAGTCTGTGCAACCCTACCTGTTCTTGTTCCAGTGTGATTTGCTCACAGCTAACCTGCGTACTTCCACATTGTCCTCCACTGGAGGTGTGAGGAAAGCAGATCTTTGTGCAAAGATACACTAACATCACAGGTATGAACATATGAAATCTGCAATATCAGAATAATTAGTGATTGTTCATGGTCTTGCTTCAGATATTTCCCCCTTTTGTCTTTCTTTTGCTTCATCCATTAAGAGTCCAGTGAGGGTATTTACCAGAAATGCCCTTCCATCCATTGCTCCAGAGTTCCTAGGAGGAAATGTGCACATTTTTGTGCAGTTTTACAGCTTCTGATTTTTGCCAAGACCCAATTAAAAGGTCTAACTGATAGTAGGCCAAAAAGTAAGTTTCAAAACCATCCCAATAAATTATGAGCTTAAGTTCCACTTTAAAAAGTGGTTTAGGTATTGAAAAGACTGATTTGCATTGAAAGTTTTTGGTATATCAATCACTTACAAATCAATAAAATGAGAAACTTTTCCCAAAATACGAATGTTTGAAGAGTTTGTGGTAGAATCTTGGTTTTAGAAATTTAGCGTATTGTTATAATGACTTTTGGTTCAGGTCCATCACTAATTTTATTCAGCTGTGAAGAGATTGATGACAATTTTCGTGTCAGCAGAAACAGATTATCAGTGCAGGCTCAGATTTGTGTCTCCCTAGTAATTAACATATTTAACAGACAAAAAATAGATTTTTTTTTTTCTCTTCTCCAAGAATTATCTGAGAGATGGAGAAAAACATTACTAAAAGTCATAAATCTGTCAAAATTCACAGGACTTACAAGCTTGTCTTTTTATCCTAAAAACTGAGCTGGAGTAATCTTTACAGCTTTATTAAATGTAAGTGACATCCTGTGGTCAAGTGTCACTGCCTATACTGAAAAATCTTGAGTTTGACTTAAAAAATGTCACCATTTTATTAACTTGGGTGGAGACGAAGCTAGAAGGATGTTGTCCAGCTCTCTGCCAAGGTGTTTCAGTGTATCATAGTTAAAAATTGCATCACAAAGATTTGGCTCCAGGGTCCTGCATAGATCTGAAGGTACTGGCAGTTCCAATCCTCCTTCTATTATTCCCTTTCTTAGCATTCAAGCTATTCCTGTCCAGCTTCATGATGAAGAGGCCAGCTTAGGCTAGGCATAAGTGGAAGAAGATTGCATGAGCTGTTGAACTCTTCCCACAAGGAGGAAATCCTTAAAATGTTTGTGATTTTGTGTTGTGATAGTGACAGGATGAGGAAATGGCCTCAAGCTGTGCCAAGGGAGGTTCTGGTTGGACATTAGGAAGAGTTTCTTCACAGAAAGTGTTGTCAAACATAGGAACAGGCTGCCAAGAGAAAATGGTGGAGTCACCAGCCCTGGAAGTGTTGAAGAAATGACCGGACATGGCACTTAGCGCTATGGTTTAGTTGGCAAGGTGGTGTTTGATCAAAGGTTAATCTCAATGATCCTGGAAGTCTTTTCCAACCTTAACGATTCTCTGACTCTGTTTTATTCAACATCCTTTTAACCTGTAACATTAAGACTTGTAGACTGTTGTGAGCTAGAACAGGGTGCTTTGGCTTGTGAGTAGAACTGGTGATGGGGAATGCCTACAATAGTCTTTTAAGTTGCACATAGCAGGTCATCATATATTGGGTTCCCTCTGGTATGGGGAACCACTCAGTTGTTAAATAAAAGTGAGTACTCTAAACTCCATTTCAGAACTGGATTTTGAGAGCACACTGCTTTGCATAAATCATAAATATTGTCCTTATTCTTAGAGCCATCAACGAGAAAGACAGACAATTTCTAGAAAAGCATTAGTTGATCTGTGTATCCAAAGTCCTGCCAAAAAGAATCCCAAAATCTACATGATGACTCATGGCACTGGATGGTGCATTTGACTTCCTGATTTCCTGAGAAATGAAACAAAAAACGTGTTGCCAGAATGCTTCAAATTAGTCACCCATCCGAGGAGATTCTGTGACTGATCAGCTTTGCAATTAAGAAATATACTCTGGGAATTGGTGTTTGACATGACAGAATATGAAAAATTTGACATAAGTCTCAATTCTCCCCTTTGTACCTGGACTACTTATCCTTAAGGGGATTATCAAGTATACAGTTTGTAGATTTTAAAGCATATTTTGGGAATGATTTTGGCGAGTTGTGGTTGTCATATAGTCAGCTGTTAGTTCCTTGGACACACAGATCTTTCCACTCCTTGAAGGTAAGCTCTTGTCCCTGAGGTCAGATCAGAAATCTGTTCAACCTTTCCAGTGGCTTAGCAACAGTAACAGGCAGTTTGTGGGGAAAAACATAGAGAAAATGAATCTACATTACATTGATTAAACCTGTAATTTTAAAGAAAATGTAATAAATTTCAGCATGGCATTTTATAATGGTAAAGATACAAACTTCTATTCCTAGTGCTCATTGAAAATACAATGGCAACAAATAATTATTATAATTATTATAATTATTCTGATTTAATTTGAATAGTCTTTCAAACAATCAAAATAAACCACTGAGAGAATGAGAGTATTAGAGAAGAAGAAAGTCATAAATTTACACTGGAATGTGTATTTTGCTTCTTACTATGAAATAATGTAATTCATGTACAAATTCTAAAGCATGACGCATTTCGGTGCTTATTTCTTTCTTTAAATAACAGGGATACTTATGGACAGTATTCACTTCTACATGATCACTTTGAATCAATATCAATCACAGTTCCATCCAGGAACTGGTAGAAGTCTTTCACCTATTTCCTCCCTTCTCTTGTGAAAAAATAAAAGAGAACTTTAATCTATTTCACTCTCACTTACCCCCTTAATACCTTGCACAGGCTTGCTCTGCCCAAAGGAGATAGGAATTGAGAACGGCCTGAGAGACAATCAGAGGTATGTAGATATATGTAGAGAAACCACAGCCATTCCTTTTAGCCCCAACCCAAAATGACCCTTTGCAACTCAGGCATCAATGGAGTGATGAATCAGCATCTTCCTATGACAGTTGTAGTCCTCATGTTCTCATGTTCTGTAGTTCTCATGTTTCCCTCTGAGCAGTACAGCTGAGGGTATACAGAGGTCAGGCTGGAGCCTTGGCCCTTAGTTTTACAGTGTGAATCACAGTGTGTTCCAATCAGAAATAACTCAGCAAAAGACATAATTTAACTTGGTTAATTATATTGACTCTTATAAAGACCATGAGTAAATAAATACCCTGCATACAAGAAAACTTGTTTATGGAATAAAGCTTAGCTCAACTACAATTTGGTGCTTTTAATACATTCAGAGTACATTTTTAATGCTTTCATATGGCTGAATAATACTTCCACGTTGATTTTTCCCCTTATTATTTAATCTACTCTACAGTGAACATGCGACAATGGCTCATTGATTTATTGTGAGTGCAGCAATAGGTTTATAACTGCATGAATCATGCAGATTGCTCAATTCACCACATGCCTTAATAAAAGTTTCACTTTAATAAAACAGAGCTAAGGCAAATATGTCCAGAGCCTGGTCTGACATTCCTTATACATTACCCTGCCTCAGGAAATTATTACTATATATTTTATAGCAGCTACAGTAGTTTGGGGATCAGGATTAGAGCATAGTAACTACTGTGACATTTAGCAGAACTCCTGTGTATGCCATTAACCCTCATGGGGTAGACTGGCATGGAAATATTTTGGAACAGTGGTTTTCATCCTTTTTGAATGATTGATTTGAAAAATTTTCTGTAAAGGTATGATTCCTCATTTACTGAATTTAAGCCCCTAGCATTTCATTTGTACTTTTCACAGGTTCTTTTGAAGTAGTTTGTGGACCTCACAGAATCAACTGGTCATAAATGGACATCACTGTTCCAGGACAGCTTCCATCACTTGGCCACACAGAGATTCACTGACCAATCTCTACTTAATTGCAATTGCCAGACTTTGAAAACACAAAATAATCTCAATGGTTGTGTGTACTTTTACCTCATATCTCAAACTAATTGCAACAGTTAGATCTTGGCAAGATCTAATGAGACTTACTGAAGTCTTTTCCAGCTGAGATTGTAGAAAGTATGATCCACTTATCCATACCTCTTTCATTGTAGGAAAAGGAGACAAACACAAGCCCTTAGATGGGTATCTAGATATTCTGACTCTTTCTTAATTTTATTCAGAATTGGTCTTATGAAATTTCAGACAGAAATAGTGAAACTTGTGACAGCAGAGGTTTCAGAATGTGTAACTTCATCTGAATCAGCACTGAACTCAAAATTTGGAGGGAGCTACAACAGATACTTTTCTATTTATAGCAGTGAAGAAACACATATTCATTTCCTTGGCCCTACATCTACCAATGATGTCTTTACCCTTTCCTAATTAGTGGAGCTTAGATATTAAGCAAAAAGTTATTGATAACATAATTTTCTTAACATATGTAGTTGAAGTAGAATTTTAAAAGTTTTGGTTGATCTTACTAGCAAACTTAGTAAAAAGAGAACTACATCAATGTGAAAGGGAAACAAAAGCTTTAATGTCTATGAGTATGTTACAATGGCCTCTGCTTGCATTATGTTCTTTGCACATTATTGTCCTCTATAAAAATGCCAAAGTTCCAATGTGAAGGGTCATAGTTTGGCAATTTATTTTATTTTTATTTGGTTAGTTTGGGGTGGTTTTGTTTTGTTGTTGGGTTGTGGGGTTTTTTTGTTTTAAAGTAAGAAACATAAATGCTGTGACTTCAGCAGTAAAATTTTATTCTCTTGCATTTTTTGCAGTAAGTTTTTTTTGCCTGTGTTTCTGCAATTTGAACACTGTTGCATAAAGGTGATGTGTTTACAAACAAAATAAAATTAAATCCACTGGCTTTACTCTACTTAGGGAAACCCTCAATGGAAAAAAAAAATTGGGAACAATGAGTGAATTTAATAAAAACCAGCTCTGGCATTACTGTCTTCCAGTACAATAAAAAACTTTTTCTATTGCTAGGCTGTCAGTACTACGAAGTGGTTTTTAATGCATAAACCTCAGGCATGCAGATAAACCCAAGTACACTGGAGCCAAGGTTTGAAATTGGTGCTTGAAACATGTCTTTAAAACCATCTTTTTTGTCAGGGGAACTCTCTGTCATCTGGAATTATGGGCTTTAAGGCCCTCCTGGCTATAAAAAGAGCAAGTGTGAGGATTTCACCATGATTCCTTTGTAGCTCAGTATCTGAATTACTCCAGCCGTAAGTCCAGCTCAGATCATGATGATAATTTTAGGCACACCTCTTCAGGCACCCAGTGCAAAATGGCTGAAGGTCCAAATGGTTCCAGTTGAATTAAAGCCTGCTTTGCTTATTAATTTCCATTATCTCACTCTTCTGCCTTTCTTCCCTTGGCTATTGACTAAATTCTTTGTAAGTGTTCAAGAATTAATTCTTACGCAACTGTATTTAAACCTAACCATGAGGTGCGTATATGTGTGTATATGAACCTACTTATTGACAGAGAAACATTTTACATCCTAATTTAATAATACTGATGTTATTTTGTAAAGTTGTATGTAATCTGGGAGTGGTATTACCAGAAAACAGAAAACTTTTGTACCAAGATAATGTTTCTGAAGCAGAATTGTAAGCTTATGATGTAATTCAGCTTGGAGACTCCTGTTTGAAGCTCATTAAGTTTGGTTTTCTTTAATAATAGAGATGGGCTATGGCAGGGTCACTCAAGTGGCTTGTTTAGTGCAGTTTTGTGGACACATCCCCTGTAGTGTCCTGTCAGTGTCAGGCTTGTGAGGCCAGACAATGTTGTCATTGTCACATCACTCTTGGAAGTTGCATGAAGATGGTTTTCCTTCCAATGACACTATGGAAAAGAGACAAATCTTTACTCAGTCCAACACTTTCCAAAATAAGCAGGAATTAATTTTTATCTGTAGATTCTGAGGGCAAAACTCTCTGTATGTAAATTACATATTCCCCTGGGATTCTCTTTCAAAACATTCTTTATATGTTAATACATGGTAAACAATATGTACAATTTTAAAAGACTGGTTAAACATGCATGGCAGAAGGGGTGGTTGGATATTGCCTATTGTTAGGGGGTTTCACAGTGAGCAATAATGTTTCTTTCCTTGTGCCCTCTGTCATTAATATTGTTGTTGCTACTGTTTGTTTTCTTATCTCATTGCTGTTTCCAGAAAAATGTTCTTATCAAGCCTTTAATTTTTGTGCCTTCAATTCTCCTCTCCAGCCACCACAGGGTGAGGGGAAGGAGAGGAGGAAGGGGGAAGGGAGCAAGTGTCAGTGTGGTTTGGAGAGTCTCAGAGGGAGCACTAAATTGGGGAGTACCATTCCTGAACCATGACACCTGTAATCCAAGAAAGCATACATTGTTATTATTTTGATTATGGCTCATCAAATATTATTTTAAATATCTGCAATCTATAAAAATAAAACCAGTGGACCTTCTAAGATCGCTAATAGCCAACAAATCACTAATAACCTTTATCTGTGTCTTGCAAAGCATTTTAAAATGAATGGCTGGAACATGACAGCATATCTGGGAGGTCATTATGCAATTCCTTCCTTTGGTAGCTTGGTGGAGTTCGCTGTCCTGAGTGAGTGCAGCCATAATTAATTCTAATTTTTCTCCTAAGGACAAACTTTCCAGTCTCAGCAAGTTGTGCATCAGTCCTTGCAGGGTCAGTTAAGTAAATAATAAGGCATCTGTGAAGCTCTGTGCAGAGCATCTTTGTGCATACAAATGTTAAATTACTCAACACAAAATGCTGAACAGAGTATTTTTAAATCCTGCCTATTTTTTTAGAAGCAGGTAGCTAAATGTTCCACCAGGGAGACTGGTGAGTTCAGTGGATGTTTCTAAGGCACTGCCAGCACCTATGCTGCAGCTTTGATGTGATAGTCTAGAAGCTGCCAAAAACATGGAAAATACAGCATCAAGCACTTCTCACTAAAAGTGATTTACACCCAAATATTATACTACTAAGAAGGTTAATTTATTCTCTTGAGTTATAGGTAAAGTGGGATCAAAGGCAGCTTCCACCCCTTCTGTGGGAGCCATGCCACTATGCAGAAGGAATAATGAGAACCATAGGGAAAGAGAGACAGAAAATGTGACTACTTCACTGGGAACACCAGGAGTAATCTGCCTTCCAGCCCCTCCTTCCAACTGACAATTATGTACAATTATGTATTATACATACATTGTTCAACGTCTCTTGGATTGTGAAAATATCTAGGAAAAAGGAGCAAAATTAATTTTCTCTCTCAGCCATGCCAGTAACTTATCCACTAAACCTCTGAATTGTGTTCCATTTTGTCTTTTATGGGGTCATGGAAGTAGCATTTGTTTCTGCTCGATGACTGTATTTCAGCAGGTGAGGTGGTGCCTGCCATCACTGGGCTCAGCCAGGACCTTGTGGGGATCAGGTGCATCCCGCAGCCAGAGCAGCAGCTCCAGCTGGAGGGATGTTTCCTCTCAAAGATGGAGGAACAACCTGCAATTACAACTACTTTTAGAAAAAATTGGCAGCGTTGTGTTTTATGTGGAGGTCAAGTCAACCACTATGCAGACGAGAGATGCTCTGAGCACAGAGTCTGAGGGTCTGCTGTCAAGGGAGCAGTGTACCTGTCTGCCACAGGTAGAAAGCAGAGATACACCAGCCCAGACACCTGGGCCATAAGCAGAAACAGAGAATAAAACATCTACAGACCACTCGAGGAAACAATAATTTTAGATATTTGCTGAAATGGCAGTTCAGTGGTTGGGGTTTGGATCAAAATGTTGGGCCTAAATTCTACAAATACTGCTTTGGTTTTGGTGGAGACACTTGCATCTTTAATTGTATGTACTGGATGCCAGTCAGTTTTACATACTGAACTTACTGGCTCCAATTTACCCAAAAGGCCAAAAGAAAAGGTCAACAAGAATTGAACATGGTTCTTCCAAAGTCCTGGAGCCATTAGGAACCTTTACCCCTTCTCTGACTGCAAATGAAAAAGCTGCAGCATTACAAAAGAATCTTGAATTGAACAATGCATTAAACATACTGTGATGTCCACTAATAACCCTTTTTTTTTGCTAAATGTCTCTGTCAGCGCTCTACCAGTAACTGTCTTTCTGATAAAATATCTGTGTGTTGCTGATGGATCAGGGTTGAATTTTTATGCTTTGCAACATTTGCTTCTCAGGCAGATAATATATTGCCATGGAAATACAGGCCGTTTCTCACTGCACATTTCAAAGAGAGAGCATGGCACTATGCCATGTTATGGCTGTTAGCGTCACTATATCATCCCTTCAGAGTGGTTTGCTCTGCTACCACTTTCCAAGGAATCTCTTTCAGGGCATGACACTGTGAAACTAGAGAAATTATGTTTGGCAATAACATGGGTTGATGGCAAGATATGTCAAACAGCTGAAATTATAGGCTCCCTTTCAAAAGCTGTCCTCTGCCCCATCACCACTGCTGATGGTTAGATTTGTTGGTCCCACCTCCCAGTTTGCACAAATGGGATTAAAGTAGAGAAGTGAGTCAGGAGCACAACGCACACTGTGTGAGGTGTGTAAAACATCCCTCAGCAGGAGCTTGGCGGTACAGATAGTCATGTAAGATGAAGTGAAATAAGTGTTCCTTTGTGAATAGAGGCCCTCTGCCCAGCCTTTGCATCACACTGCTTAACCTGGCCTGCAGCCTACATAAAGATACATAGATTATAAAGAAAACACTCCTTTCAGAATGTGATGTGAAAACTTGTAAAACATTGCTTTTGTCCACACAACATGTATTCGTTCTGGAATGTCAAATAAACACAGGGACTTGCCGAATATCCTTCCTCTCATCTGACATTTTGGGGTCCAAACATAAAAGTGATACATTGCTAAGCAGGACTAAGAAATTAAAATCTGTGAAAAGTAAAGCATCTCAGAGACTGTAAATTCTTTTCTGCATGAAAGTCCAGGAATCAAAGTGTGACCTCTTCAGCATGGGTAGAGAATTGGGGGAACATGAAGCCTTGATCTCACTCTGAGCATCGTCCAAGGAGATTTAACTCAACAAGATGGATCAGCTGTTATCTGAGCTCTAAAGGGTAAAGTACAATTAGCTCCTTTGCTGCCAAGTGAGACAATTTTAGTATACTACAAGTAACATGAAAATCTGGTCAGGAAGGAAGACTATTTTCATAAAGTGCACAAGGGTTTGGATTTTTATAATATTTTTCCTATGACTGTTTTGTCTGATGAAATTCTGAAAAGTGTCACTCCTTCCTTGTCCTCTGTTACATGTTCTTTCTGTAATTCTTTGCTTTCCATGCCTTCTAGTTTGTAAATAATATGAAAACATGAAAAAATTATTTTCCCATTTTGATACTAACTTCCCTTCAATGAAAGTCCTTAAATAGGAAGTAAGCAGAGAAAAATAACTTAATGACACTGATTTTTAAGGAAAGTGGAAATTCTCCAGACTTTTGCACTGCCTTCAAAAAAATGTATTTTCAAGATCCAGAAAATGAAAATTATGTTTCCAACTATGCCTTATTTTTTGCTAAATACCCTCTTAGACTGCCAATAATCATATGTAGTAAGCATTATTACTATTTTTTTTTGGAAGGTTGCTCTGACTTTTTCTTTTATATGAAGCTTCTAGGATAACTTTCTAAATTATTATTCATTAAAAGTAAAATCTCATGTGATTTTAGTCATAAGCAATATGATATTATTCTCAGCAATTTTTTTCTTTGATTTTCATTATTCTTTTTGCTTTCATTATCTTTTTTTCTTCGCAATCAAATAAATGTAGACTAAATAATACTACCAAAGGGGCAAAACATAGCTACTGTGTGGACGGTAATTTAAATGCTGAAACTAAACAATGTACTATTCATGATAAAATATTTGCTTGCTTTCAGATAACCTTGTCTTGTGTTACCTATCTTAATAACTTCATTTGCAGATCTTGCTGAAGAGGTAAGTCAGTGTGAAGGAATGTCTCCCAAATGTCATGTTTCTGTTTTTTTGCTTTTGCAATCCTCTAGATATTTGCTGTGTGCACAATCTATCTTTGGGAAGCTCAGTGCAAAGCCTGGGATATGTCATCAGGAAGGGAAAAAATGAACTGAGTAGCATTTGTCAAATATCTGCGATGATTACATTATCATATGTTTCTTATAGGATGTTCTGCTAAAGAAGGCCCAGTCACAAGGCCTCTTCCTTCTCTTCCATCCCTCTACCCTCACCCCATCAAAAAAAATATTCTAGCTTCCGTTGATCCACAAAATGCTTAATGTCATTTTAATGCACAGCATGGAGCTGGCACCCTCAGGCTGTGAAAATTATGTTCTGGTATGTGATGTGGGGAAGGGAAAAAGTGAAAGATACTGCCTGGATTTGGCAAGGATATCAGGAAAGGGAATGGGAGTTGGAAAAGCTGTTAGGAAATGTAGATTGGTAAGAGTGTCAAACAAAGACTGAATGAGAAGGACTCAAGGGGGAAACTGAAAGTTTTGTGGAGAATATATGAGGTGACCGGCTGAGTTTGAAAGCATCCCTATCAACCATTTCAAGTCTGCTCCTCTCCTATTTCAGCTTCTCGTTTGCTCGTCATTCATTACTCTGGTGGTTTGCCTCTCTAGTGACTTTTTCCTGAGCAAATGACATTCCATGGTTTAAGTCAACCAGGTGCCCAGGTGCTTCCTCTCTCCTACCTTTGAATAACATCCCCTGAAATCCAGGGAGCAGATAGGATACCTCATAATTTTCCTGAAGGCCAGGTTAGTGTTTTCTTTTGCATTCAATCCTGTGGCACCCATGCATCCTCAGGGAGGCTAACACCGACTATTTTCTCTTGCTGCTGGTGCCTCTTTCAGAGACTGGGATTCTGTAAACTGTTTTTATGGTGTTCAGTTTATTTCTTTTCCCTGACTTTCAGTAAGACCTTCCATTTTCTTCTACCACATCCCTCTCCCTGCTGACTCTTCCGGCTATTTGTGGGATCTAATAATTCTCTGCAATTTCCTCCTCCCTCTCACCCACTACTCTGCACTTGACAACAGCGTTGCTTCCCCTTTCCCCCTCACTGGGTAATATTTACTGTGACTTAAGCACTATCTCTCTTTTCCCACCTGACTTGGCATCCTATTCCGATTCCATAAATAAGCGTGATTATGAAACTTCTTGGACGAGTACTTGGCTGGCACAGGTGTCCGAACATTCTGTTCTTTCCTGAGTGGCATATCAGTTGCACGGATCTTGTAGAAGGGAAGAGGAGGCCCAAGCTGTCCTTATGCTTCTACTTACTCTTTTTTTGTAGGCAATGATTTTCAGATTGCAAACCCTCTGAGATGTATGCTATGTTTAACAAGTCAGCCCTTACTATTTGTGGTTATGAAAGGGCTGAAGATGTCTGATAGCAAAGGTGACTATAAAAATAGATCTCCAGAATGTCATGAGACATTTGGTACAACTATTTATTTCCATATTACAAAAAAAAAAGTATCTTAAGAGGCCCCATAAAAATAGTGGGCATAACAGAAAAGACTTTATTTTGTAGCACAATTCTTTATGAAGGACTATAATTGAAAACATAGCAGTTTTGAGACCAAAGAATAGAGAAAAATGTATAGAAGGAAAAGGAAGGAAAACCCCAAGAATTTTAATTTCGTATTTGTATGACTCATTTCTGTTTGAGAGTGAATTTGGCCATTAGTCTTTTCCTTGGTTTTGCCTTATTATCAATGGCTAGACCACAATCCCGTTTCCAATAGAGGATGATACCAAACATGCTTTAAATAGAGATTTCTTTCCTTTTTTATTAGAAGAGCACAAAATAATGAATTGACTAATGCTGTCTATAGAAGGCATTATTTTGCAGGATCTCAACCTGGGCTCAAAGTTGCTGAAACTACACCTAATTTACCAGGAACACCTATTTACTACTAGAAAATGTTAGTATTTTTACTCTCAGTCACAGCTGATGTTGAGGACTGAAGGATGAGGTTTCAATTTTTTACATAGTTCCCATACAGACAGATTATTTGTCCCCGAGGCTACTCTCCTTTCTCTGCTTTCTAAGCTGGACAACACCCCTGGGATGCTCAAGGAGGGGAAAGAGCCAGCAAATCTTGCCTGCAAAGGTCAGCTGGATGTGCTGGCATAAAAGTTTGCTTTGTGCTTCATCTTGTGTAATCACAAAGGCATGAGATGAGAGCCTACCTTGCAGATAATTTATCCTACTATGGTGGTTAAGCCCCATAGGATGAATAGCCTCTTCCCTTGCTTTTATATACACTATAGTTCAGAGGAAGCATCCAGGAATGTGGAACATCTTTGTGTGTCTTTGCTGGGGAACTGTTTTAGCTGGACCTCCTCTTTGGACAGAGAAGCATGAATGCTTCGCACTCCTGAGGGAAAATGATTACTACTGGAGGAAAAATCTCAGTTTGAGAAACAGAATTGTCTCTGAGATGTACTCAAACGGCAAGATTTTGGTGCAATATGTGTGTATGTGAAATCATTAGTACTGGGTTGAACCTGGTAATAATATTGATTATTTGTAGTGGGAAAACTGGCAAAAGAGAAAAAAAAAAAAAACTATACTAGTTTTCCCTTAGGAAATTCCCTTTTTAGCTCCAACTCCAAGAATCTTATGCTGCTATCAAAACATTCTATATTAGGATGTTCTGGTAAAGGACAGCACAGATAATTTTTACCTGCTTCTTCATTAGAAGAATCCATGTTTTAGAGAAACAACATCACCTTTGTACTGAAAATGGAGATGGGTCCATGCACAAAAGTGTGCTTCTAGTTGTGGGTCTGAAACAATATAAAGGTGAACAAAGATCTCAGGTGATCCATGTAAGGCTGCAGCCTTACATCTGGTTTGTCTGCTCTTCTCCTTTGATGTTATCACTGGTTTGTCTTCCTCTCCTTGAGTCCACCTCTCCCTTATTCCACACCTGACCTCTCTCTGTGAGCTGTGGGAGGTCACCATGCAATGTGCTCAGCTGAGGAAGCTCTCCGGTGCCAGCCTTTGAGCTGCAAATTCTCTGAAGGGCATGAACAGGTTCTTCATCTGGCAATCAACAGGGTGAACTCTTCTTTTAGGAATCCTACTACAAGCCAAGTAATAAACCAGAGCTTTACAGTAGGTGTGGGATAACAGAGAGCCTTCTCAAAAGTCCGCGTCATCCAGGAAAGGACGCGGCTCTACTCTGCTCATGGAGGCCTTGCATGGCTCAGGAAGGACAGGTGCTGCAGATCCATTTTGCCAGCCAGTATCTTGACTATCAGAATGTACTCTGGGAAGTGATACTGATTTAAATGTTTAGACAGATATAATCAGAAGGAAACTATCAATGATGTCATTAAACCTACAGGTGTTTTCCAGAGCAAGGCTCCAAGATCATGCTGTTTACACCCTTGTGATTTTCTGTCTGCCCAAGAAAGAATGACATAGGAGAGTAGAACTTGTGTCAACATTTTGAAATATTTTATACAGTGACAAGTACTGATAAAACTTTACCTATAATTTCAGCCATATCTTGATCAGTGTGTTCACCTACATCAAGCTGCCATATAAAATGAAATCCTAAAACAGACATTGAGAATAGCTGGAAGGCAGATTTTATGTCTAGAAACTACACAATTCTGCTGTTACTCATTTATGGCTTGCATTGTTGGGGAAATGACCCAATACTGATCAAAATCAACAAAAGAATTTGGTCTAAATGAGCTACATATCCAAAGAAACTTATTGAATCAAAATGAATTTGTGAACAATGAATTACCATGACAAATCAAGATCTTTTGCTGAAATATATCAGACAGTAATATATAACAAGATTGCTTCTTATTTTGTTCCTCTGAGTGGAACAGTAAAATTTGGGACATCATCAGCTTCAGGCTCTAAGTGGGGAAAGGATTTGATTCAGCTGTCCACCAAATGTCTAATACATTCTGAGATATGTAAAGCATCTGAGAGATCTTCTTGCAAACAGTGAATATGGCACATGACTACTGCAGATCCCTTCTGAAATTGCTGGAGGTTAAATGAGATGATTTAGGTGGCAGATGTAGCCCAGAGGTGCTAGCCTGCACGTGAACAAATGAATTAAGACCTGTTTGGCACAACCTGATGACACTAAGAATGATTCACCTTCTTGTAAAACAGATCCTTCATCTGATCTGTAGCTTTTTGTCAATAGAGTCATGGATTTTGATTTGCTACAAACCTATGGATATTAAAGTGGACCCTCTTTAGAGTGCCTAACTGTTCAACTGGTCAGGTGCAATTACAGTTTCCTTTAAAACAGAGTCCCATCTCACAAATCCTGAAATTTCAAAAGAACATTAACACTCATGCTGTGTCAGACTGAGACAGAAGATGGACAATTGCATGATAAGCTCTTTAAAAGTCTATATAACAACTGGAAAAGAGAGGGTTAAAGCACTCCTGCTAGTGTTATTCAGTTTCAAGGACATACCAAGGTTAAAATAAAAAAATTGAGAGTATGGACTGCAGTCTCTTATGTTCCCGTCCCAAAGCCCATTCCAGCCTTTCAGGAACCATTGTTCAATTCCACTCCAAGAGAGCAGTAGAAAAGGCAAGCTGTTAGGGTGAAAAAATTCTACTGGCTTTTCTTGTTCTCTATGGAAGACTGAACATTAGTTCACAATCTTAAATATCTGTCACCACATCATCTTTCTTGCTTGAGTATCAAGATACAGTTAGTGTGTAATAAAGGCTCTCTAACTGAAAGAGAGGGAATACCCCATGTCCTGAAACATCACAGAATGTTCTGCTTCATGCTACATATTATTATGTTAAGTTACTCTATATAGTTTTCATCACGGGTTGTTTAGTTAACCTCTGCCTCATGATGTATTTGTCAACTCAATTAAAAATAACCATTAAAAATCATATAAATCAGATTTTTATTTTACCTTTTTTCTAATATTTGATTATCTTCTCTTTTTTCACCTTTCCCCAAGGTAGTTTATTTAGCTCTCACACATAACTTAGCTGATGAGGAAGGCTGGCTCCAAATGCATTTCACAGGTCCTTTGAGACATGCCACGACCAACAATTTAAACCATGTATTCATCAAATAGGCAACACAAAGTTAATTTTTGTGGTTGTCCATTGCTTGGATGTGTGGCATGAGCTTTTCAGTGCCACCAAATCAAATACATGAACAGTAAACCATCAGTAGCAATACAATGACATTTCCACAATTTCATCATGAAAATAATAAAATAGCCCACAAAGACTTTTGGGAGAAGTCAGATGAACTCTAACACTGTAATTGTGGTAGGCTGAGGTTCAAACCAGGGTGAAACACTTTAGACCCATAGTAAATGTAAAGTTGTGACCTCATGTGATATAAAGCAAAATCATATTTGGTTACCACACGTATTCTTTACACAAACATTTCAATAGGTTTTAAAAAGGAACTAATAGCAGTAGCTGTGTTAGTCCTGAAGCAGAATTAAATCTGAGGTTTTGACTGCCTTCTCTTTGCATGTTTTGCAACAGTATGGATATTCTACATATGGTACTAATTCCCTTATTGAATTAGTCATTGTACTTCCCACATGCCAACCAAGCCCATCCTTCTGCCAGCTCCAGCCCACAGATAAAGTCCAGGCATGAGTCCCATCCCAGCACAACAAAATTCTTGGTGGTGAAGCCATCTTTTGGTCAGATTCCCAGAGAGTTTGAGGTTGTAGGAAGCAGTGCTCATCACCTTTCATTGCTTGCTGTGCCAGAACACAGGATATTATCTGATACTGAGCTGTAATGGCACCCCACAGCTACAGATGGTGAGTAAAAGCACTGATAAAGGGAAGGGCCTGAACCTCAAGCCTGCTTTCACATTTCCAGGAGGAGTGTCCTCAAGCTTCTTTGAAGCTTTCATTGAAATAGAAGACATTTTGTTTTTTGGAGGGAATGAGGGTTATTATTTGTTTATGTAAATAAACCCCAAAACTACAGCAAGTCAGAGGGAAACAGCCTGTGAACATTAAAGACCTTTCAGTTATAAATTTTAGAGTGTCCAAAGCAGGGCAACGAAGGTGGAGAATGGTCTGGAGCACAAGTCTGATGAGGAGAGGCTGAGGGAACTGAGGCTGAGGGGTTGTTTAGTCTGGAGAAAAGGAGACTCGGGGGAAACCTTATTGCTCTCTACAACGCCCTGAAAGCAGGTTGTGGTGAGGTGGTGGTTGGTCTCTTCTACCAAGGAACAGGTGACAGGAGGAGAGGAAATGGCCTCAAGTTGCACCAGGGAATGTTTAGATTGGATATTAGGAAAAATTTCTTCATGGAAGGAGTTGTCAACCATTGGAACCAAATGCCCAAGGAAGTGGTGGAGTCACCATCCCTGGAAGTGTTCTATAAAACATGTGGATGTGGCACTTGAAGTCATGGTTTAATGATGACCATGGTGATAGTACCAGGTTGACAGCTGAACTTAATGATCTTAAAGATCTTTTCCAATCTTCTATGATTCTATGAGTCTGAGGTAGAATAATTTGCAAAACAGTTTTCCTCTTGTGCAGTGTTTTGCCTGAGATGGCGCCCAGGAGCAGATGCTCAAAGAAGCTGTAGCTGTACATTCCCAGCATCTCAAAATCAGGATATTCCATGGTTTCCTGAAACAGTTTGCTTTAGGTCCATAATTTGTAGGAGCTGTCTCTGGACACTCAGATATTTGTCTAGCACTTGTTTTTGCTAGTCTATGCTTTTGATGAGCAAGATTTACTGTGAAGATGAACACTACAATTTTGCTCTGCGGAAAGAAAAACAAACAAGTGTATTTATGTTTTTTAATCTTCTGTATGATAGTTTCGTGGAGTACTCCCATTTGCTTGTTTTGTGGGTTTCGTTATCTCCTGTATATCTCTAAATCTTTCTGATTTTCAGTTGCCATTCTCCCTTCCCTGTTTTTGTCTTCTTTTTCAGTGTTCCTGTTAATCCAAAATACTTATCATCCAGGGGAAAATACATTAACATGACTTTTTAAAGTATAATGAGAGGTTTAATTTCAATTTCTCTGGTCCTCCATAACCTTCAAGGTAGCTCTAGAATAAAAACCAAAAAATTTCAGATTTACCTTCCCTGCAGTGTCAAGATAACAATTTTAGCACTTCTTTTAATTTAAAAGATCTTTTCAACCTGATCTAGCTGAACATGTGTTTGAATCTCAATAGATATTGATGCAATTCAGTGAAGCTACAGCTACTCTGTGTAAATAACATAAACATATTCTATTTCTTTTTTTCTGTCACTTAGAACTCCATTAATCTGAGGAGCAACTGCATGTTGATTTTCTGAACTAATTTGACATTAAAAAGCTGTGATAACTAAGTAAGTTTGAAATAAGGCTATTTTGTTTACTCTCATGCTTTTCTCTGACACCAGGATCCTAATATACAGATTTTTAACACCGAGAAGCCAGAAAAAGAAAGATGGTCAAACACTCACTTTTGCAGTCATTTCTCTGAATGAATGTCGCGGTCTGCAGCTTGTCAGTGCCGGATGATGAGGTGCCGTGACCTTCCTAAAAGCATCTCCAAAGCGAAGCTGCTCGGCAGGAGCACCACACACTCACACACGCGTACATGCACACACACACGGATAGCTCCAGGAATGGATCAACAACAAAGAGCCAGGAATGGTCTTCATATGGTGTTCCACAGGAGGAGTTTAATGCAGCCACACTCGTCAAGGGTTCCAGGGACGAAGATGAAGAACATGAGAGGGTCCAGGTTCATATATGGGAGCGGACCGAGCATCAGAGACCAATGATCTGAGAGCACGGGGGTGGTACGCAGGTGGGACTAGGGTAAGGGAAGTAATGGGGAGCTCTGAGGGAGTGGTGATGGGGCAGGGGCCAATGGGGGGAACAGACAGTGGAGAACCTTCTAAGGTAGGGACATTTAAGGTACAAAGGGGCGGGGAGGCCAACGGGCCAACAAGGGAAGCAGAACTGGGGTACATTAATGTAACAGAACACCCTCAAAGCATCCTGGGGGAAGCCTCTTTTGTCACCCTAAGCTGGGGAGGATCTCTTGTACTAGGGACTGTCCCACCAGTGGACTCTCTTTGTCCCTTGGCCCACCGGCCACCACAAATGAAGGTGATGAAAACTTTTCTTGGTATGAATTAACTAAGAAGGATTTCAAGTCTAAGGCTTAAGTTCAGTTAGCAAAATGACAGCAGAAAGATAGACCAAATGGTCAGACTGAGAGGATATATAACAAATCTTCGTCTTGTGCATGCAAAAAACCAATACTGCAATGAAATTACAAAATCTGCTGATTCCAGTGGCAGAATGCATCTCATCTACTCATGCTGGCATCCTTCTAAGACTGTTCAGTGACCAATTATTTTCCCTTCAAAAATATCACACATGTTTCTTAGCAAATAAAATTCTGTGCTCAGGCAAGACCAAGATAACAGTAAATATCACACTTTCATAATAATTCTATTGACACAGAATTGCTGTTATCATTGCACAGAAATAATGCCAAAAAGAAAATGATAATACTAACACAGAACATTGCAGGAAGGCATGTGAATGATATCCTAACACATGGCCTCAATTCTCTCTTGATTCAAATCTCTATTCAAAGGCCATAAAAGAGAAAGAAAAGAAGAAAAACAGAAGAGGAAGAAGAAAAAAAACACATCCAAAAACCAAACTAAGAAGCAAAAAGTACATGTACATATAAAACTTTCCCCTGCATTTTTTTCAGACTTGTGGGTAGGCCCCAGCTTAGGCATGTAGTTTTGGTACCCAACTCTTGAGGCTCTCAGTGAGGAGAAGAAAGTGAGCAGAGGTAGCTGGTTACATGAGGTATTTGTTGAGCAGTTCTGAGTACCTTCTTTCTCTATCTATATCTGAGGGAGAAGATTTCTGGGGACTGGACTGCCTTTGTATTTGTCTTACATGGAAACGAACAGATTTACAAACAATGGCAATAAACCATAGAATACACCCAGATTAATCAATTAACAGTCAATTTTCAGTTAGTGAGTCTAAACAGCAGAAAGATGTTTGCTGTCTCAGAGACAGTAGACTTCTTGGGACATATTATAAAAGTGCAACACTTCTGCCCAGATTCAAAGGTAATATACAGACTCTCAGAAAGATCTCAGCATGTGAAAAAAATGGGATAGCAGTCCTTTCTGAAGTTTCTGAAGAATAGCTTTATTATTCTTTACTATTATATCAGAGCTTGTGAGGTTCTGAAATGGTGGTGCCAATGAAAAGACCATTATGGTGATGATCAGCTGAAATCTACATATCAATTAAAATGTTCACAGTGTTTTAGACTGTGTATATGAAAAAGATTCAGATTAGAGGAATTTAAACTCTTCACTTCTTTTTATGCTTGCTTATGTGTATTGGAGAAATAAGTAGGATTTTAGTGTATGACAAGATGTGAGACAAAGAGAGATTGATCATGTTTGGTGAAGTCGTGATCCCTATACATTCTAGTATATTCTGAAAGTGGCTGGTGCATGAAACCTGCAAGTGCCTGGAGATTCACAGCTTCAAGTGCACTCTGTGAAGAATGGGGACTGATTCTCAGGGTGCTTTTGATTATTTAAGAACTCCACAGAGAGTCATTGGTATGTAAAGGGTTTTATTTTTAAAGATATAACTTACAAGAATCAAACAGAATAGTTACTTTGTGTGGTAAGTGCATTTTTCTAGAGAAATGCTGCTCATCATTTTCCAGTGATCAAAATAGGGTATTTGGGCATTGCTAACACTTGTGAAAAAACACTGTTTTGGAGTCAGAGGCTAGGAAACACAGACTTTTGTGTTGTGATTTTAGCCAGTGTGAGTTTGATACGAAAGCCAGCATAAGACAACATTAATAATCACTCACACCCTCAAAAGCACAGGGACTGACATTTGTGAGTTCAAGGCAAAAGCACATGGCTTCTTTTCCAGATACTTGGAGATCACACACTTAGTGGAAGCACCATAAATCAGCTGAAAAATATATTGGCATAAAAAGAGAAATTATCACAGTCCAAGCAACTTATTTGATGAGGAGGAATACATATAATTTATGGACAGGCATAACTTTTTCATGTTAGAACTGGCCTGTTATACTCCCTGCTGAATGGAGAGTCTGAGGGAAACGTGCAGTCTGCAAAGCACAATCTGAAACAAGCCAACCTAAATTGTTCTGCTATAGAGAACTCCCATCCATAACCTGGCCCAGCACCACTGATCTGAGAATCACTATGGAAATATCAAAGGATGAGATCAGAGTTTGTAGGTACTTCCCTCCACTTCTGTCATATGAAAATAGTTCATTTGCTGCCATTAGTGTTAACAAGCTGCAGTGGAGTGCTCAGAAAAGAGGAAATACAAATTACAGATATCCCTTGTAGCAGGAGATGATATAGAAGGGTTCCTTTTTCCAATCACAGTGTTGCCTAGAGTCAAGGGTCCCTCTGAACTTGTACTGTTCAATCCATTGTTTCTGCTCATCTTTTATTGGCTTTAATCATAGTTTTGCGATTATAACTAACAAGATAATTAACTTCCTAAATATAAGAGAATTAAGAGACTAAACCAGCATCCAGGTGGGATCCATCTGACCTAATCTCAGCTCTAAGGCATCTAGGCTCAGTCCTGACTATCATTTCCCTGTAGCCAATGAAAACAAAAGCAATTCAGGAGGAGAAGGTAAAATCTTGGAAGTTATCTTAGAAAATTTTTTTAAGGTAGGGCTGGTCTTCTCTTGGTAACATCTCTGACTGTACACCAAATGGACAGTAAACCTGGATAACTAGTTTAGACAAGGTACCTACATTTCAGACAGCTAAAAGTCGTTGTCTGTCATCACCCTGTGTGAGTGAGTGGTTTTGCAGATTTCAATGAATGTGTATATGCTGATGACAAGTAATTTTTTTTACTGCTATGGCTAAATTATAAAAAAAAGGTGATCAGACAAGCCTCAAAAGTTTAGTCAATCACATGTAAATGAAACATTAACAGTTGTGGTATTAACATTTGTTTGTTACTTCTTGTCTAATTAAACTATGAAAAATGACACACAAAAAATCCTAAACTTTCTTACTATGTTACCTGTTTGTACTCAGAATTTTTAGAAATTTTGTTGAACTGTGAATTAAAGTGATTTCTTTAGACATATAGTGGGTACAGACTGGCATAAATTGTGCTGATGGAAAGGGAATGAAAAATACCTGGTGGTCTATTGAGTACATCTCCTAAAAATGCTCACAATGAGAGGTCTGTTACGGAAATAATTTTGGAAATCCCTGGTATTTGTTTCAAGAAGTTTGCCTTCACATTTCCAACCCATTTATGCCTCATTCAAACCAACTGGGATGATTTTGCTCCTATTCTACTATGTAGATTAGGAGCAAAACTGAATATTTTTGCTATTGGTCTTTATATTCCTTTTCACAAGATTTTCTTATTCTGCCCACTGCAAAAATCCATCTTTTCCCTTACTAGAGTCTATTTTACTTAAAACTGGAGATTTCATGTTGATGCTGAAGAAACTAGTGCAGCCTGAAATGGAAACCACCCTAAAATGGATTAATTTAAAGAAAGCTGAAAAAGAAGTAGTAATGAACTATTAGTAGTATGAATTTCTCTCCAGTGATACTGTAAGTCCAGTACCACCATAAGTGGACTTTACAAGATGTATTCTAGGTATTTACTTCAAGTAGGGTGATCACCAAAAGAAGGTGCCTGGCTCTCACACAAATAAAATTAGATACCTAAATTCCTTTTTTAGGTGTTGAAGGCAGGTTCCTCTGAGATTTTTAAATACCTACAAAAAATATCCTGCCCTTACAATTTAATATTATACAGCATCTAAATTAGTCAATCTGAATATGTGCTTCGATATAAGCACATATTCCTAACCAGTCAAAGCCACCCAGAAAATCTGTACCAGAGGCAAGAAATGAAATTGGATTTCCTGACTCTGCATTTCGTTCCTTAACCAAAATTCTTTTTCCTAGTCCATAAACTGTGTTAATACCACTATTTCAATACTAATAATTTAAGGCTGTACCAGGAAGTCAGTCTTTTCTAATAAATATACAATATTAACCTGATACTGCCTCACCTTTTAGACTGAAAACAGTGTTTCTAAACCTTAGGAGTCTGTCAGGAGCCAATAGGGTGTCTCAGAAGTCTGTAAAATGATCCTGGGGTACTTTGGAAGCCTTGTAGTTTTGTTAAATTTGTTCTGTATGTGATGATCACTATTCAATTTTTCTGAAATATAGTGTACATTTTCTCAGCCTGGCATACAAAGAAATAATTATTTTTTTACATTGTGAGATTCAGTATTAAATCAGAGAATTTTTTTTTCCTATTTTGGGGCTTCCAGAAAGTGCTAGTGTTGATTTTTGCTGAAATATTTTACAGTTGTATTGTAACTGCTTGACTCTGCCTAGCAGGTTGCAGCTCCCTGAGAGCACGGCGGGAGTTACCCAGGGCCATGAGATCAGTCACATCCCGGAGTCCATTTCGGACAGCCCCGCGATCTGGCTCCGGCAGCCAGCAGCGTTACAGCGCAGTGGTGATGAAGAAGGTAGAGAAGGGTCTCCCATGAGGGTGGTAAGATGGCTCCAGTCACATCTTGTCCCAGCATCCTCGGAGGCAGAGAGAGAGACCTCGTGGTCTGGGCATGGGGTGGTTTTGTCAGGGGCCCAGGGGCGGTCCCTGGGTGGGGGTTGGGGTACAGGAGCCAATAGGGAGAAACCGAGGGAGTGGCCAAGGCTAGGGCAGGGAACAGGGGGAACGTGGCATCACAGAATCAGGGGGTTAACAGGCTACCACACAGTTGTATCCTAAGATGTATGGAGCTTTGAACCCAGCTTTCCTGCATCCTGCACCTGATGGTTGATTTGACATGGTAATCTGCCACCAGGCCAAGAAACCTGCTCATTAGAGCAAGCTGTACAACTGCCACAAGCTAGTCAGGTAGAATTAGATTAATTAATGGGGAACTTCTGTTAGAAAATAAAGCTAAAATTGGAGAGTTTATGGGTAAGGTTAGCAGACTTGTATATCTCTAATAATCTTGGATTAATTACTAGACTGAAAATGAATGTGGGTTTGGGGGTTTTTCTTCTCTTTTTCATTCTTTTGTAGGAACACTTAGGGCAGATTCAGAAGAAAATATGAGCCTCTATTGCAATAAAATTATTATATAGACTCCGAAACATGACGATTATCACAACACAGCATAACACAAACTAGATGTGCAATCACCCAGTAGCCTTTGCCTCAGGCCAATATTTTCTATTTAAGCATTAATTTATATTTTTAGAAACCGACTCAAATTTGATTACCGTTTTAAAGAGCCTGTCGTATCCTTAGGTAAGTTGCCCCAACATTCAATTATCCTTATCTAATGACTAATTATCCTCATTTTTTAAAAACAACCTTCACATTGTATTCGAGTCACTTGATCTCTTCATGCTTTATTTTTTCTGTTCCTACACTGAGCAGTCTTCCCTTACTAAATGCTGAGCCAAGTCTTTCCTCATCAGAAATGGGCTCTGCACTTGCAAGAACTTACTTTTTAAGACTTGGACATGGCATAAGTGGTGTCACTCTCTGTATCCCTATGATCAGTCTAAAGTATAAAGAGTACATGGCCCCCTGTCAGCCTTACAAGAGAAAGCCACTGTTTTTCAGTACTGTGAAGAGCAAGAATAACAATGTACACAAGTTTTTTGAATAGGGTTGTAATTTTTAACCTATGTCTTTTTGTCTTTTTCAAAATTTTGGTGTGATCCAGCAATTTTGTCTTTATGACTGAGTCCTTGTGGCCATCAAATTCCCTGAGCTTTTCACAGGTGAAAAACTCTTACTACTGACACCTTTCTCCAGAACAGGACTTAAAGGAAGATGAAACAACAGGCTTCCTATGAGAGAAAGAGAACAAAGGGGAGCAAGAAAAGGCCAAGGAAGCTTCCTAAAGACTCCTCAAACAAAGATGTGAAAATGCTGGCTCTCCCAGGAAAACTGACTGAATAATTGATCTTATCTTGATTCAAAAGTGGTAATAAGCAGTAACAAAGCTTCAACTGTTTAGGAATGACTCCAGAATTATCAAAGAAAGTCATAGGCAAGGAAAAGAGTGAGTAAAGAAGGGGACCTGGCTGATGTAACTAAAATATAAAATCTCTTTAACTTGCAAAATACATATAACTTGCATAATTCAAATAACTTCACAAGCATTTTGGAGATTAAGCGGCTTTAAGCTGTTCCAGATTAGCTGTGGTGCTTTAGAATCTCTGCTGAGCTTTTGATCCAGTACACCGAAATTGAGAAGTGGTCAAGTCCTGTAATTTTAGAACTTTTCTTCTTAGAACATTAAAATGGAAAGCATAAATCAAGTTGGTTAATTAAAACTAGTGAAAGTCTTGTAAAAATAATTGACAATAAAAAAGAGGAAAGGAATTACTTTAGGAATGTTACCATACATTGAGTAGTGTGAAAAGGTAAATATAGGCAGAATATCAGGGGGAAAAATTCCTGGCAGAGTGATCCACAGGAATGTGGGGAAGTGTCAGAAACCTGATTGCTCATGATATTTAAATCCAGGCTGGACAGACCGCTAGCAAATCTGATGTTGGGAGTGATTTTATATTAAGTGTAGCATTGATTGGATGACTTAATAGATCTGTTCCGTAGCTGATTTCTATTAGTCTAGGATTCCCAGCTGCTTTTGCTTCCAAAGCCTCTTCCAGTCTTTGGATTTCTTTCTTTAATATTAACTAATAATAGCACTTTAACCGTCTGTCCATTAACAGAACTTTAGGATTTCTTATGAAAATATTAAATTGGCAGGTGATTAAAGCTTTCCACTTCTTGTTCCTCTTTAAAAGGGTAAAGTATAAACGTCTGCAAGTGTAGCTGAGACATTATTGAAAGTTCTGCCTTAGCTAATCCTGCTCAAGTTTAACCCAAGTCCTCCCGCTTTGAAAGTAATGAAAGCAAAGATTTTAGAAGTCTAAGAAGACTGAAAAATAGATAAAAGTACCTTTTTTGGACTCTCTGATCACTTTAAATAAGTTCTGATCAAGGTTTATTGCTACACAGCAGCTTCTTGGCTTTTCTTTTCTTCTTTCCTTGTGTTTCATAACTGACCCTACTTTGAGCTACTTGGCAGTGTTTCTTGCTGTGTTTGGTTCAGCTGCTTTTATTTTCATGGATTGCTGCTATTGCCCACTCACAGTGCAGCTCAGGGAACATGGTTATGACAGCGTTTATCTGCTGAGGCTTTACACATCAGCTGCTCTGTGTTCGTTTCTTCTCAGCAAGGAATCACTTACCCCTTAGGTACCACTAACCTATGTGAAACAGAGGGACACCAGGTTCAGCCTGGTGAGATTTTGGTTCTCAAACAAGTACTGAGATAGGGTGCAGCCCTTCACATTTAACTTCTAAATGCCCACCAAATTTCATGGACATGCTGGAGGACTTTGAGAACGGCTGGAGGCTTTGAGAGAACAAAAGGAAAATTACGGTGTTGTGTCAGCCAGCCCTGTTCTTACAGTCTGTTTTAGACAACTGTATCTCTGTTAGGTGGACCCCCTGCAGGCTGGTGAACTTTTGGTCAGCTAGATTATTTAATATTATGTATAGACTATGGAGAGGCTGCTCTTGCTAGAGATCAAGTTCTCTGGTTTATGTTTTGGCAGAAAAACTGTCTTCCAAATATTAGTATCTTCAAGGCATTTTGATTAAGTTCAGTAATTCTGTCATGGAACATCAAAAATTTGAATGGCTTCTTATTTTATGGAAAACAATATATATTGAAATTGCATAGCAACAAGATAAATCCCACTGTTACTTGGCTCTGTCAGCTTCCCTGAAGGGTGAATGACTTCCACCTAGAATGCAATATTTCCAGAGCTGCTAGTTTCAGCATCATCTTTAGCTCTCTGTTATGGGAAAGAGTTGGAAATTCATTGGCTTTCAGGACTTCAGGTAGGTAAATCACACAACTTTAGCTATCAGCTCTAGTCTAGACACCAAGATTTCTTCTGCAATGACTGTTGAAAAATCACTGTGTCCAAGGGACATGTAACTTCACACATCTTGGAAGTTTTAATAGAAGACAAAAAAAGAAGAAAATAATTCCTTTTTATCAAGTATAAATAAGAGTCAGGACACTGATTTCCAAGTAAATGTCAGGAAGTTTTGAAGAACCCAAGTGAAACAGAATAAATCACCTTCTCAAAGCATCTTTTTTTCCCCCATTGACTTCTGAGGCAGCCTAGATTCTTAGTTCAGACAAAATGTTTAACTTTTACATTATTAAAATTAGAGATCAGCATTTTCCCATTGGTGCTGCATTTTAAAATAAATTGCACTAAAGAACCTGAACAAACAAGCAAAAAGAATAGAATAAAAAAAAAGAAAAAGAAGCAGAAAAAAATTAGAGAGGAGATATAAGAAGGTAATGTTGCTCTCCATTCACATCTTTGTGCATGGTATTCTTTATGATGTAGTAGCAGAGAAAAATACAGCTTTACAATAACTGACAATTCAGTCTTAAAATAATTTAAAAGTGCATGGGAAAGCTGTAAGTTTGTACACATGTAAATTGTGATCAAGATTCATAATTTTCTTGAAACTTTTTTCTGTATGGAAACTTTTGAGGTGTGAGTGTATGGGTACATATGAATGAATAAATTACTGTTTGGATTAGACTTAAAGATCAAGATCTAATACATGATATTGAATAGACATTTAAACTGAAGAAATTGAAAGAAACAACCTTATGACAATATTGTACAGAGCGGCAAACAATTTAGAAACATTTATAGGAAAATTGGACAACTTAAAACCAGAACATTTAAAAATCTTTTTATTGTGTATCAACTAAACCATATAAAATTGCATTTTTGTGGGTGGTTGGAATACCGTTTTTATGGTATTTTAAACCTTTGGTTTAATTTATGAAATAACCTTGGACTGAGTCAGTAAAAAATCTGCTATGTTCAATGGACCTCAGAATTTCTCACTTCCTAACTGTGGTTTAGTTGTTGAGTATTAAACCATTATATAAACCCTCTGTCTGCAGGGAATTAGGAGTAAACTCTGACTGTAGTTAGTTTTTTCCCAAAACCACCTTCTACAAGGATTAGCAATCCAGGAAAACAGACCAGAACCCAGGGCTGATGCCATGCTGTTTGCTGTTCCTGGTCTACAGGGTATGAAAACTGCATGTTGCGATAAGGGCGCAGTCTCTGGGATTTAGTAGTTCTAATTCACTTATTTGTGTCAGATTTTAAAAAGAGGAAAGCAGTTTTAAAGTAAGAGATTAGAGGTTATACATTGTAGAAACATGAGAGGAAAGCCAGTAGGCTCAGCATAAGTTCTTCATTTCTTCACAGAGGATGATATGTGCACTGATCACAAAGGGCATGAGAGAGAAAATTATTATTATGCTCTGTCAAGTGTTCTCCTAACAGCTTGGGAGCACGTAGAAATGAGTGGAAACACTGATGCAAGAAAAGGAATAATGTTTCTAGACTTATAACACCATCAGCCCAGAATGCACACTTGCATGTTCTATTTCTTCTTTCCTTGCAGTTTAGATGTAGTATAAAAAAGTCAGTGAGACACTTCCCATTCAAATCAGACAGCAGACAAATAGTTACTAGACAGGAGGAAAATCTGAAATGCACATAGATACAACTAAGTAGGAACAAAAGGATACATTCTTCATATATCTCAATAATAAGGCATGGTATATCCCAAGATGTCAGATCCCTTTTTTTATGTGTTTATTTTTGCCCTTAGAATCAAGAGTAACAACACGAATGCCATTGTCTTCAGAAAAAAAATCACCCAAGTTTATGGGCTGTGTTAGATCTAAACTAGCAAAAGGAAGAGCAGCAAGGACTCTCTTCTCACCTGAAAGCCAACTGTGGCAGCCTGGTCACTTCTGTATTTCTAAACTTTCTTACACTCAAGAACTGGGCAGATGACTCCAGCTTCTTGATGAGGAGGGGTTTTGTCTCATGCTGAAGCCATGCCTGGGAACCATCCAGTAGAGTCATAATTGGTGCAGGCCCTGTGTGTGAAAAGGACTATTCCTGCTAATTGGACTGAGCTTCAGGGTCTTGAAAGTTTTTGAGTTAGTAGCAAAAGTGAGTGCAATCTTGGGCTGCTGACCTGTGTGAAAGCCACAATGTGACAACTCCCGTTCCAGGTGGTTAAAACTGGCATGAGCATTGCTCCCATTCCTGCTATCACTGCCCCTTGTCTTGTGTGGACATGCAGCCATAAGAAGAATATAATCTGCTGCTCCATTTCCTAGCCTTTGGCTCAATTTGTGCATGAATTGGGTGGGATCTATCACTTAGACATCTGTGTATCAACATTTCCATCTGACACCATTTACACTTGGTAGGGAGGAACAGTTTGGCTTGCTGTTCTAGCCTCTCTGTGTTAGGATAAGATCAGTCACGCCCAGGAAGCACCTATTTCTCCCCAAAAAGAGTCTTCAGTGATAAGGTCAGGTGCAGAAATTAGTGTTTTAAGCACATCTGTGAGCAGATCAGTTTTCCCTTTCGTGCTTTCTTTTTTAATTTTCACCCTTTGCCTCCATCACCCTCCAATGCTGTTGCATGCACGGGATTGAGACCAGTGTATAAAAAGCTGACAGACATGGGTAACAGCTAAAAAGTTTTGTTTAGCTACCCAACCTTGTCAAAGCTCTCTATGCCTCTCAGACTTGCAACTTTGCCAATGTGAACTATGGCTTTATGGGAGAATATACACACTCTCTGCCCTTTTACATTGGTTCATCCAAACTTTATCTATAACTCTGTTAGATAGATTTGGAAGTGGAAAAACAAACATCTGCCATCTGCTCCATGTTATTTATGGTGATTTCTCCAATTAGGTCCAATTAACTTGCTGTCAATGATTAAATGTAATGGGTAATAATAACTTGACTTCATCATTACCACCAACATTATTAGCTCATTGATTGCAACAATTTCAAAAATTACCCATCAGAATAAAATATGTTTAGCACCTGGTTTGTCTGTTTAGGAACATCTGCTATAAATGTGTGATATACGTGGAATTTAATGTTTCATGATGTGAAAGGGAAACATATAATCCGTACTTTGAGAGTCAGCACTGGCACAAATTTATGGTGAGACAATGAGAGGATCAAATAAAAATCAGTTCAGAATTTATTGCTATTGCTGGACTCACAGAACGGTCAAAACAGGAATGGAGCTATCGTATATTTACCAGCCTGAATTTTTTGTCTAGCAGGAGATGGTTCTGTTCATATGATCTGAATTTACGTGCCTGTGTTGTGTTATAACCCATGGTCATGGATGAACTGGGTGGGTGTGGAGAAAGTAGGCTGGGTATCCAGCTTGCCAAAGAGAGATGTTTTTATTCAAATCCCCAGGCCTAGTTTGTTTGGCCTTGCTTGGAGTTTTGCATAAAAGCTTTACAATAAAGTGCTGCATCTTCTTAAATGCTGCAGGGAGCACGTGAAGGCACAGTCTTCATTTCCCTACAGTCTCACAGCAGCAATTTTCTCTCACTGCTCCTGCTACATGCAAAACAAATATATTTGTCCATGATGAACTATGATTGCCATCTCCTAGGTTTGCCATGTGTTTTAGGTCAAGTGTCTCACTGTCATGCAATTCAGTTTTCCCTGTAACCATATGGAAATACCGTGGAATAAGTGCTGTCTGGAATGGTTCACAACAGACTGTTCAGACAGCTAATGACTCCCCAATCTTTAAGTGTGCCAGTCAGTTCCCCTTCCTGTAAACAATTTTTTTTCTTGAGCATCATGAATGCTAATTCTCCTAATTTGCCCCTGATTTACATCCTTTGGTGGGGATAGGGAGGCTGTTAAAAGACCAAACTTTGGTCTTCATTATGATTAAAATCCTCTTAACCACCGTCTCAGAAATGCTCAGGAATAATGTTTTATTTTCATAAGCACCTAGAAAACAAATCTCAGTTTAAGATTCCTGAAAACTGAAAAATTTGGAAAAAAAACTAATAAAATGTCTGGCTGTTGTTTATACACTGTCTGCTTATTGGCTTGACAGATTTGAGAAACATTAATTCTGGTGGTATATTTCTGACTTAAGCCACTTTTTTTTTTTTTTTTACCTAACCCAGTCTTGGAAAAACAAGCAAGGCTTTGGCTGGTCTCACCCCTTTTCTAACATTTCATTGCCCATTTTCCCCAATTTTGCCGTATGGAATGTAAATTAAGGTGGTTTTTTTCACTTAAAAAAACATCATGTCTTATCAAGTTTTCATTATTTGGCTATTGAACAAAATGCAGATTGGTAAGCTAATGCTTATTTGGTGTGATTATTTCACTGGATATTTGGCGCAAAGTCTTCAGGAAATTTAGTAGTCTAGCCTTTAAACCTCTGATTTTTTCCCATTGGCTTTTCCTGAGAAATATTGAACTACAAGGAGCCAAACAGCTTCATGGATATTGTTTGACAGCTTGCTTTAACGCAAAAATGTGTAAGGTTTCCCACCCAAAGCCACACTTAGTCTCTGTCTGTAAAGCACTACACTCTGGAGAGGGTGGTAGGCATTATCTTCCCCATCACAGGAATGGGGAAAACAATTCCTAGGTCTTCCAGCAGTTTTCCAGCTCAGCTGTTCTCGTTTCCTGGTATTTTGCACAGCCTGTCCATGAATTTAAATGTCAGGTCAGATTTTCACTTGGAGCTTTGTTGATTTACTACAGATGAAGAAACTCCACGTTTTTGAAACATGCAGAAAATATTGCTAGACTGGTTCTGCTGCTGTGTAGTTTTGTCTTTGTAAAATAAAGAACCTTTTACAAACACTTAAACTGGAAAACTATGGTGCTGAAGGAGGGAAGAAGCTTATCTTGGTGTAATGCTCATCTTTCTCATCCTTCTCTGTTACTCTGTTGTGTCTGACCGGACCAAATTCAGGTGCCACAGAAATGAAATCTTTCATTAAGATGGTAAAATATAGGCTGTTTTTAATGGACATGCAGAGAGGTGGTCATAAGACCAAAATTCAGCCTACAGTGCTTCAGCTCTTGTAAAAGAGCTTGTAAAGCAGAAATATTATTTCAGAGAGCTTATCACTCGGGTGAACATGGAAAATGTGAGAAGAATCAAGTTCTTTTTGACTCACTAATCATTACCTACCAAAAATATACACTTTATGATTATTGGGATTTTAGCTGATTGTATCCAGAAGACAACAAGAATATCTGTCTCAATTGTTGTCTAAATTTTGGATTAGATATTTTATTGTTGGTGAAAAGTGCTGTTCTGTATATGGTGTTTTGGTATTTGTCTGTTTCATTTCGATCAAAAATTCCTCCAAAACCTCTCTGAGAAAATCACAATATTTTACTTGGATTTTTTTTCCCCTGCAGTGGTGAGTTTAGTGCATCCTAACAGGAGTAAGATTCAAGCCCTGTAATGCCACAGCTCAGAGGATTACTTCCTGCAGGACCTGATGTGAGTCACCTCCTCTTACTGAGGCTGGATATCACTGTATTAGTTAGGAAAGAGAGTTCAGCCAGGGAACCTGAACTTCCAGTCCAAAAACAGAAGGCTAAACCCAAACTAGGTGTTTGGGTTTGTTTGGGTTTTTTTTTGTCTGAAATATCACACAAGAACTTTTACAAGCCAAAAATATTTTTCGTCTTAGAAGTTAGGTTTTTGAATTTTGTGTTCTTTGGAGAATATAGGAAATTCAGCCAGCTCTTGACATGCTAAAACAAATATGCTCTGTGTATTGAAAAAAATAAACTTCTCTGTCTTTCTCACATAAACCTAAGAGCAATTTTCAGGGCCTGACCCGACTTATTGTGAAGGAGCACTCCTTTTCTTTAGACATCTACACTGAAGTGCCTAAACTTGAAGCTGAATCCCACTTGCCCTCAGCAGCCCTGGACAAAATATCTAAAGCTCAGATTAATCACACAGTTTAAGGTACTGATCTGAACTGTGCAAGATGGCTACCTAATCACCCTAAACTGACATGTCCAGAGAAAAAGTAGTTACAGCTAAAACCTCTGGCAATACATTTGTCTTTCATATTTCTAGAGCAGCTACTTTTCTATTAACAGACAGTAGCTGATGTGAGAATGCTCCCAATGAAGGTGTGTCAGTTACAAAAAGCAAAATGGGGTGAATGTGGACGAGAGTACAGGAAGCTAATTTACTCCAATATGTCACAGCCCAGATTTTTACTTGTTTAAAATCAGTACACCCAGCTGGAGTCAACAAAGCTGTGTTGATTTATGTCTGGTTCTATGGACAGGGCAGTAGTGGAAACAAGGGTTTTGTTTTCAGGAAATACCGTATTTTAGTCTGAGATTGATTTATGAAATAGAGATGAACATACGATGTAAAAAAACCCAAAACATGAGAACTGTGTTTTGCTCAAAAAAGTATCAGCTATCATGTAGGTCAGAAAAATAGCAAACACAGCTCAGCAATGATGAATGCAAATTAATACTTAGGAGCAGGTGACCAATTTGGATAACTTGTGCTCCCTGTTTTAGCCCCCTCTGCAATACTGAACAAAGGGAAAAACACAGGGATTATACTGGCAAATATTGATTAAATCAACACTGCAAACAGCTGCATTTTGGGAGATGGAACTTAGGCTAAGAGGCTATGAAAAAAAAAATCCTTAAAGTTTATATTCCTTTGAGGATAAACACAGAAAACAGGTGCTTTGGGAGGCATTTCATCCAGCGACTGAAAGAAGTATCTTTCTTCACTAGGAGTCATAATGCATCTGTTTAGAAAATCTCCTTTTCAAACAGACTTTTCGACCAAGGTTTCCTTTCCTATTCATCTAATTGTTCTTTAAAATCCTCATTTGGTTTCACCACAGTTTATGAAAAGGGTTTCCATCTACTTTCTGCTGTAAGTTCTGGGCTCACACTCTTCTGGATGATTTGGGTCTGTGAACTCTGTCAAGTCCTGTTTCCCAGCGTGCCCATCATCACACTGGAGAGCGGGGCTGGAGGCAAGCTGGAGAACAACTTGAGATGTTCTCCTGTGGGGGGACAGACCTTTCTGTAGAATCTGCCAGAGAAACTGGTGCATCAGGGATCAGCCAGTCAAATAACTGAGTCAGGAAGGTTTCTCATAAGAATTTCTGGTGACAGCTTAATTCTGTGTCATCTGACAGCACAGGGCCTCCCTAGGATATCATGTCCCTCTCTAAGAAGCAGCACAAGGAGTTAAAGCTGTGCTGTGTTTTCTTTCCTTACCCAATCCTGCCTAATATGACTATTTCAGTAACAGGCTTGATGATGGCACAGCAGAAAAAGGTCAAATGCATCTGGAGACGTATTAATACCCAAGTCTTGTCAAAAAGTTTATAACCTGAGACAGTAGGCGAAGTCCTTCTTCTCATTCACACCAAATGAGAACTTCTTCTGTGCTTAATATGCCACACATTTTCTTCTGAAGAACATTTTGTATTTCTATATATCTTCCCATTCTGTGTTTTTAAAGGAATTCACAACTTTAACACCTTTAACCTCATAAAACCTGCTGGGTTTATTATCTCTATTTAACAGGAGGGAAAACAAAAACAGAGGCAGTAGAAGAACATACTCACTAGCACAAGGCATCTGCAGCAGCGCTGGGATTGAAGCCCGGTTGCTCCTGGATTTTTAGCCTTCCTCAAAGCCACCCCTGGATTTTAAGCTAGAGAGCTGTAATGCTTTTATACACTGCCACTGTTCAGAAAAATCCCATATATAATCATTGATTAATACTTCGTAGACTTCCTATTTAAGGGTCCCAGTCCTTACTGAAACTCCATTGTATTCAATACAAAAACACAGATAGGAATTATTTTTATTCCAAACACTGAGTGTATAGTTCCAAACAAGCTTTAGTTGGAGAAAATCAGAAAGAATGAATGGAAGACATAAAAGCAAGACTGCATAGCAATATACATTTGGAATTCCGCCCCCAAATCCATTTGTTTTTTAAAATCAGTAATGGTATAATGATACAATGCATAAACAAACCCAACTTTACACTCTCAAAATTTACTTTATGCTTGAATGCTATTTTTAATAACTTTACAGAGATAGTATTTTACATCTATATTATTTATTACAGACCACCCAAACTGACCACTCAGTTATTCCAATTTGAACCTTTTTAAAATTTAAAAAGATCCCAACCTTTCTCCCACATTCTTCAACGTCATTACTATCCAGCAGGGGTTTTGGCCTATTGCCTCATCTTTCTGTTATACATTCTAGTGTCTCACGGAGTATTGCTATGTACAGCCAGTAAGTTCACATTCTCTTATCACAAGAGTGTTATTTTCAAGTAACTCCAGCAGATCAGTTCTATTAATTATTGGCATTTATAGTTAAACACAAACTGCTTGATTCCACATTGCTTAACAAAACCACTTTCCCAGGTGTTCTTCCTACTGCATAGTTTAAAGTTTCCAAGATTTCCCTTCAACAGATGTTAAACTCCCTGGTCTCAGTTTCTTGGTCTTTAATCTCTTGACCCTTTTTAAACTAATGGAGTTGTATTTGCCACTTCCTAATCCTCAGGAATCTCCTTCATTTTTAAGAATGCCAGTTAATTTAATGCCTTTAACTAATGCTTGTGAAATCACATTATTTGGACCTGCGGCTATATCTGCCGCAAGTGCACTCATTTTTTGTTTTTCTAATTACAATTTTTTCTTTTAACTCTAGACTGCCTTCTTTTTGTCTCTGGAAAATTGACCCATTGTTTAGTCAGAGTATTGTTCCACCTTCTTCCAAGACAAAAACAGAGTAACTGTTTAACAGGTCTTTTTATTCCCTTGTGCTTCAAATGGTAAACTTTACTTGCACAGAAGAAAATGAAGTTGCAGAAAGAAAAGCAGTTCCCATATATTTTTCTATCCTCAATGGGACTTGAGCATTTCCAACATGACTGTAGAAATGTGAAGCCATATCAAAAAACCTTCAGTCTGATTAAAAATTGTGAGATAGCCAGCAGTTAACAGCATTTGGGTAACTCATCGACTAAATAGTCTCACTGCTTTTCTTGGGTTTCCTTTCTTCCAGTGAGATCTTAATGAAGGAACCACTTAGAGCTCATGCACCAAATCAAGAGCTCTGCTGAATCGAAGCCCATGTGTGCTGAAGGGAAATGTGCTGGTATATTTTCTTTGATAATTGAAACACTTTGTAGGCCACCCTCACCTTCAGACAATTATGAAGAATGTCTCAGAGCATTTTGAGCCTGAGTTTTTCCCAGATAAGCCAAATGGGAGTTAAAAAATATATACTAACAAGTTCCAAGAAGCATATTTTGACTTTTTGTTGAGAGCTGTGAAACCTTTTCCCACTGACAGTTTTCTCTTGACATTTTAAAATCTTTTTCCCTATTTACAAAGTTCTTCTAACCTTATTCCTTGGACTCCCATCCCCTCATAAGCAATATTAGGTATCCCCAAGGGTTACATTTGCAGAAGCAGTTCATACTTTATCTGATATGAATCATATCTTTTGGCTTCAGCTTGCAAAGTTCTCCATGCCCTTGAAACTGAGCTCTCTCAGATGTGATCCATTCACTTTCTGAAGGCTCTATTCATGTGGAATTTCACTGGAGTAGGTTTGGACATCCATACATGTCCTGGAGTATACAGAGATTTGAAAATGAAGAACTAACTTTTTTGCCAGATGTGTTGGGAGTTTCATAGGATCTAAACTGAACAATGATAATTTTTTATACAAGATCAAGATGATACTGAAATTTTATTCATTATGAACTTGTCTGAATCCTTCATCATTATGGTCAAACAAAGGACTGACATTTAAGTTTAGTTGGAACCACTTACTTTCTAGCATTGCTAAGCAAGGGAAATCTAAAAAGCATGAAGGTTCAAGAAGTGTTGATGGACTCTATTTAGTTCAAAACTCCCAGAGGAGCAAAGGTCTTTAGATGTAATGTAAATCAAGGAGTTTTTGCTTTCAAATGCTGTCACAGGAGAAGTTGGTGGAATTGTGTATGGAAAAAGAAATGATAAATTCTACTGCTAGTCTTAAAAGTCCAGAAATTTCAGCTTTCAAGGTTTGTATTGCATCGAAGAATAATCTTAGAAAGGAGGAAAGTGCAGCAGAAGATCAAAAGAAGCTTTGTTGAGACTACCTGCTGAATTTCTACAATGAGAGAAAATCCTGTAATTCCTCTAATATGCCTAAGATTTACTTATTAGACTGGTTGATGCCAAGTTGAATATGAGTCAGCAGTGTCCTGGCAGCCAGGACAGCCAAACGTGTCCTGGGGGTACCAGGCACAGCATCACCAGCTGGGCAAGGGAGGGGATTGTCCCCCTCTGCTCTGCCCTGGGGCGGCCTCACCTCGAGTGCTGGGGGCAGTTTTGGGTGCCACAATAAAAGAAAGATATTAAACCATTAGAGAGGGCAATGAAAGTGGTGAAGGACCTTGAGGGGAAGACGTGTGAGGAGCTGCTGAGGTCACTTGGTCTGTTCTGGCTGGGGAAGAGGAGACTCACTGGGTCTCCAGAGAGGGGAGACCTCACTGCAGTTACAGCTTCCTCGTGAGGGGACAAGGAGGAGCAGACACTGATCTCTTCCCTGTGGTGACCAGTGACAGGACCAAGGGAATAGCATCGAGCTGTGTCAGGGGAGGTTTAGTGTTGGGGTCCCTCCCCTGCCGTGTAGCCCTGGGAGAGGGGCCCTGAGGCCACAGACACGGGGCTTCCCTGTCCCTGCTCAGCCTCGTTCCCATTGGTTGGTTTGTGTTCCCTGCGCGGGGAGAAGGACCCTTGGTCCCGTGACTGGAACAGTTCCTCAGCAGAGCTCCGGCCATGTGGCTGGAGAAATAAACATCTCTGAAACAGCTATCAAGAATCTGTCTGTCCATATATATTTCCTTTCCACGGGACTCCTGGTTTGATATATGCGTGTTGCAGGATCCCCACTGCAACAAATGGTGGAGAATGCGGGCAGAACGATCCCCGATCCCTAAGCGACTGATTTGTGTGAGTAAACCCTGGAAACTTTGGATTCCTCTTCTTGGTTTTGCTTTGCTATTCCGTATCTAAACTATGGAGGAACGGTGGGAAGACTCTTGGCTCTCAGAGCCGCATATGGACATTTATCTTAAACTTAAAATGATTCTTGAACAACGATTTGTAAATTTTAGCTTGATTCAAGCTCAAAAAGAACTGAAACACTTCCTGGCATGGTTGTTTAAGAACTTTTTCTATGTTTCTTGGGATTTAATTCTTACCAAGGGCTTTGGAAAACCATTTGGACACAGTTAATATTGGAGTCAAAATATATGCCGATGGAAGAATATTTTCGTGAATATTATTTAGTTACCGAGACTGTTGAGCAATGTCAGCTGTGTCCTGGCGAAGGGAAGCCTGGCGCAGGGACCGTGTGGCCCAGGCCACGTGCACCGAGCGCTCTGCGAGCAGCAGCGAGGCAGTTCCTGCGCGCGGGCGGAGCCAAGCGAGCCGCAGTGTCGGCGGCGGAGCGAGGCGCGGCGGGACCCGGCGGTGCCCACCCGGCCCTGCGCAGCGCGTGGTGGAGCGAGCCCCGTGAACGCCCGACCGAGAGGGGCGGCGCGCGGGCGGCGGCTGGTGGCGGTGGCGGTGGAGCGGAGCCGCGCCCAGCTGAAAGGCGCGCTGGAGCAGGGCGCGGGGGAGTCGTCGCTCGGGGGCCCGGCCGAGACGTGGGTGCAGCGCCCGGCAGCGGCAGCGAAACTGCGACCAGAGGAGGCGACGCACGGAGAACTGAGCGGCGCGGCCCGGCCCGGCCCACGCAGCCCCGAACGCGACCCCGGGAAGAGTGCGCAGGCACCAGCAGCCCCGACAATTCCAACACGGGAGCGACCAAAGGAGAGAGCAAAGACGCAGCGAGACAGAAAACAGCAGCCACTCGGAAAAAGGAAAAGATCATAGTAACTAAGACCTTAGGGATAGTAAAATGGTATAATGTTAAGCAAAATTATGGTTTTATAACAAGGTGTGACAACCAGCAAGACATATTCGTGCATAGAACTGCTATTAAAAAGAATAACCCTGAAAAATGCATCCCAAGCTTGGGAGATGGAGAAGTCGTGGAATTCAAAATTGTTCTAGGGAGAAAAGGGTTACAAGCATCGCAGGTCCCTGGGCCTGATGGTGTTCCTGTAAAAGGCAGTATATATGCAAAAAATCGTAGTCATGTTAGACAATATCTCTATTGTAAGCCCCCCCTACAGTTTCCCTTTCCTAATCCCACCTTTCCCTTTTATCCTATGTCCTATTACCCCCAGTGTATTCCCAATCCGTTTTTTCATCCATGGTTTCCCTCACAAAACCATGCTTTTGCCAATTGTTTCCCCAAAAATCCCTTTCCAATGCCGAGTGGGGGATGAAAAGGGGGAGGGAAGAAGTTAAACCCTCTCCTGCCTCAGTTTCCCCACAAAGCATGCTCAGAGAATTCTGTCTCCCTTCTGTCAGCCCTAAGATGTTCCACAGAATCTGTTTGGACATTTAAAGACTCAGGAGGGTGGCTTGTTTTGTCTTGAAACGGTTCTTGTTATGTTTATCCAGTTGTTTTCATTCTCCTTTTATTAAAATAAAACGGGTGAGGTGTTGGGGTCCCTCCCCCGCCGTGTAGCCCTGGCAGAGGGGCCCTGAGGGCACAGACACGGGGCTTCCCTGCCCCTGCTCAGCCTCGTTCCCATTGGTTGGTTTGTGTTCCCTGCGCGGGCAGAAGGACCCTTGGTCCCGTGACTGGAACAGTTCCTCAGCAGAGCCCCGGCCATGCGGCTGGAGAAATAAACATCTCTGAAACAGCTATCAAGAATCTGTCTGTCCATATATATTTCGTTTCCACGGGACTCCTGGTTTGATATATGCGTGTTGCAGTATCTCCACTGCAACAGTTTAGGTTGGACATTAGAAAAAGGTTTTTCACCCAGAGTATGGTTGGGAACTGGAACAGGCTCCCCAGGGCAGTGGTCACAGCACCAAGCCTGACAGAGCTCAAGGAGTATTTGGACAATTCTCTCAGGCACATGGTGTGATTTTTGTTGCTGTCCTGTGTAGGACCAGCAGTTGGACTTAATGATCCTTGTGGATCCCTTCCAAGTCAGTTTATTCTGAGATTCTGTGGTTGAGTAAATAAATGATGAACTTCACCAAGAAAGTTTAAAACTCAAAAATACCCCAAACCTCGATAGCCTGAAGACTTTTCAGTCCAAAGTCTTATACTGATAACTGAAATCAAGGACAGCCAAGCAGACATTATCACTGTGATATCTTAACAAGAGGGCATGAACACCCTTTGGATAAAATGGAACAAGATCTAGAGAAATCTGAGTGTTTGAGATTTTGGGTTGAAAAGGGCTTGCTCTGGATTAGTGAATGAAAAAAATGATATTTGGGAAGCAGTTGCATTGTAAAGGCAGTAGGAAAAAAGAAGGTGAGGGCAGGGTAAGAGAAACAAGTAAGGCAAAGCTTAAAGTATGGACTAGAGATAAGCTGTGAAGACAATGATATGTTTTCCACAAGAATTTTGTCTAAGCCAGCTAAAATAGTGGAATTTAGTATTGTCTTGCATAAATTGCAAAGTATCCAGGTGTATATTTAATTATATTTCAGATTATCTTTTAAACACCTTTTCTGTGATGTACTCCTCCCTATAGTAATCTGTATTCAGAACAAGAAGCTCTAGGTATATAGTACGTGCAAACAATACTTTGAGTTTTTACTTTTCACTTTCCACGTTTGCTCTGAATTTTCATTTTTGATGACCACAGAAATGAAAGAATCTAAAGCAAGATCTTTATATCTCATCTTGACCAGTTGTGTAGTCTATATTTTGCTATTTCATGATTAAAAAAAATCTGAAATCTGTATGAATGCAATCTTGTATTTCACAGCTATGGGCTCATATTGTTGAAACAAAAAGTCCTTTATTATTTCCACTAAAATTATTTAAATAATAAACTTTACTTAGTATTTACATACTTAGTAGAATTATCAGAAGCTTGCTTAATTAAAGACAAAGGTGTCACAATAAAGTGTTCAAAGAGTTTAAATGACCTGACATTGAATTTCCATTTTTAAAGGAGATTTGGGCACTGAAACATAGTAGTAGATAACATCTTAACTCTTAGACATAATTTTTGAAAATGGAATGTAAATTAAGCACTTTTGAATGCTTATTCCCTTACATAGCTCCATGGAGTCCAGAGTCTAGAAATTGTTTTGCCATTGCCTTTTCACATTTGTCTTCCCTTGAAAATACTGTAAAAATGTTCTTCTTCTCATGGGCACATGTAAAAACACCCATTTTTTATCAACTATATTTTGTGCTGGTATCTCCTGTCACCTTCCCACTAGCCTTCCTTACTTCTTGTCACATCTCTGAACCCGTGGACCATCCGGATTTAACTAACTCTCTGCAGCTCCCTGCAGAACGCGTTCCTCTGTCAGCACATATGCTTCTCATTCACCAATATTGTTATGCATTCGATTCTCCCCCCCCTTCTCTTTTTTACTGCCACTACCTTGTTGGCATTGTAAAAAGAGAGTACCTTTAAAGGGCCCTGAACCACTGTCATTATATGCTCCAGACAGCAACCCAGGGTGCAACCGGCATCCCACCACAAGTAGGAAATGAGAAATTCTGGGCTATAATGAGAGCTATTGATTTTTTTTTTTTTTTTACAGCAGCTTAACATAGGTTATTTAGCTCAGGTGTTCCAGTAATGGTAAGGCATATGGAAAAAGCAGTGCTTTGGGCCCTTGAGCTTTTTCGGATGTCTTCCACCTCAGCACACGAATCTGTAATTCTCATGAAGAAGCCATGGTAGCCCTGGCAGGGTAGGATTTCAAGCATATACTATATACCTACTCATGTTATTTCTTGCATATCTTTAGTAGCTGCACAATTATAGGATTTTCCTTGGTATCCTGCATAGTGGGTCCATTGTCTTCACACACCGTCTTCTCTGAGGCAAGCATCCTTTTCTTCCAAACATTTTCAAGCAATCCTTTGGAAGTGTTTTAATTTTTTTCCCCTATTTTTATTTTTTTTTCCTAATTAAAAGAAGTAAACCTTTTCTACATGAACATTTTTTCTTGTAGAACGGACAATCGATTTACCTTTGGGATTCTGCAGACTTGTCCCCTTTTGCAGCACAGCTGCAAAGCCTGAAGGACTCAAGAATGTGAGGAGAAAACCGGCCTGGGCCCCTCTGGCTTCAGCATAGCTAGGATTTCACCCCATGTGCCCTGAAACTGGAGGTCACGGCCAATGTCTGCAATATGAGACCAGGATGAGGTCACTAATCTAATCATGACCTAAGCTTATGTTGGAATTCTTGACTTTGAAGAGACAGATGCAAAAGAAACCAGTTTTGGGGGCCCTAATAAACCAATTAAATGCATCAGTGTGGTGTCCTCGTTCACCAGATTTTATATTCATTCAAACTGTCTTCTCAGGGAGATTCTGTAAAGATGTTGTTCTTTTTCTGACTCAGAAGTGCCAGGAGGAGTATGACTTTGTTAAGTGAGATTGAACTTCTGTTGACAAATTTTTAGGACAACAGTTATCCATTTCAATAAAATCGTACATCTTCTAGGGCCCTTAGGAACAGGAGAATATTTAGTATGGAAAACAAGAATGGTTTCCACACTGAGAAAAATATGAAAAAAGGATCTTTTCAAAATTCAAATTCTTCCAAGGAAAGAATGATCTATTTTCTTATCTGTGTCTACTGTCCTGTCAGTGTTTATGAGTTTAGGATACATGCATAAGTCAGGAAGCTGGGAGCATTCTTTTGCAGAATAACATTTTTACCTTAAAAATTTATAAAAACATGAACAGTTTTGTACCTGAGGCTTTAGGTTATTGTCCTCCCACCCTTACTTCTCTGTGGAGGAGTTTTTAATAAAATTTTTTATGTTATTTAAAGTACTGGAATTTACCTAGAGGTGTCACGAATGGGCAGAGTACAGGAAAACAGATTCTTTACTGTCATTGGTAGACAGTGTGGGGGATTGTTTCTAAAACTGCGTCAGATAAAAATGCTGTGGTTTTCTTTTGTCTTTTAAAAAACCCAAACAAATAAACAAATAAACAAAAAGGCCCAAGCAATCTGTGGTATATATTTAAATCCAAATAGCTCAAATATTAGGGTTTTTTGTTTTTTTTTTTCAAAAATTACTAACTCTGTCACGCTTTCAGAACACAAAAGCACTGTGGTGATGAGTCTAATAGAAAAGCTTACAAATAAACAAAACAAATTAGTAAACAGCTTCAGAAATTCCCATCTCCTGACTGATAAAATCAAGCCTTCTGGGAAAGCATTGTGACATATAGAGAATCAGTGTATGAATTCATGTAGTATTCCACTGTGATTCATTTTTTGGCCTTTTAGCTAGCAATATGATAGTGATGCCATACAAAAAGAGTACATTTTCTTTAATAAACCAAAGAACATTCATCCAATTAAAGCACTTCATAATCTACATGGCACCTGTAATTTCTGGATATATTTATTATTTCTTAATGTCAACAAAATGTATTTAAATATAAAAGCACATTCTTTTGTCCTGAGAAAACAGATTTGGTTTAAGCCATTGAAATGTACAACGAAGAGGAGAAGAAGCGATATCTCCACTGGACTTCTTATTTTCGACATCTGGTTGTGGTCCATTGGGAGAAATGTAAGTAACAGTTTACCACATGGATTACAAATGTGCTGAATTGCAAGAATGAATATTAAATGAAAATATCCATAGCACCTGCAGCTTGTCCGGGAGAATTCCCCTTGTGTGTTGTGGGTGGGTTTTCTGAAAAACCCCCAGTGAGATGCGAACTGCAACTGCAGCTGCTTGTAGTAGCAGCTTGTCTAGTGTTACTGAAGAGTTTGCGGATTCTGTTCCCTTCAATGAATCAACATTGATCAGGGCTGCCAACACGCTAAAAAAAGAAAGGGAGGGAGCAGGAGGATTGCAGGGGAAGGATTATGAACATTATGATTATTCCCATAGGTTTTGAATGATCAGGAAAAAATTTAAAATAGTGATTAAAAAAAAAAAGAAAAGAAGAAAAAGAAAATGAAAAGGCAAGCAAAATGCTTGATGAAATATAAAGGCAGCTTGATGTAACTGGGTGAGAAAGCAGTGTTTTCTCTGTCAAAAGGTCAGGCCTGGTTTTTTCTCAATAGAAGCCCTGCAACTGTGTTTTGCTGACTTCATGTACATTCTGTATATACTGAGCACTGTACACATGTGATACTTGGCTGGATTTCAGATGCAGTGCTAGAGGGGATTAAACAGTGGGGAATGTTTCCCTCTTAGTATTAACTTTTTATTTTAGAGAGACCGAGTTAATTCTACATGAACATGCCTTGAAAACAGAATGGCTCATTGAGAAGTGTGCGACTCCCCATTTTGAGTTCACCCTCCAAAGAAATGGTGAAGAACAGACTCCTCATGCTTCATATCTTTTTATCAGGCCTCTCTGAAGAGCACTTGCACATTTAGGCATAGCATAGTGGAAATCAAAGGCAGACCAATGCTGGCAACACAAAAAGGGAGTTGCTAGTCTTTCCTTTGGGTTTTATAATGTCAAGATGATAAAAATATGAACATCAAGTAGTACTTAATTTTTTTTCTTACTGAGAGAAAATAATATTTTTAGCTGTGAGAGGCTGCCAAATTATTCTGTTTTGGAATTTGTGTAGCATCTTGCTACTATTACAGAAAAATGAAAGATTTTAGTGTACATTTTTTTGGACTTCTTATTCAGGTCCTCAAGGAAACCTCAATCCTGCACAAGAATTAGAAGAGAATCACACAGCAAACACTTGTTACTCTGAGGCAGCCTCAGTGGGTGACTACCTCCAAATGGTACTTTTACTCTGGAGATGATACTTCTGCCTTTGGTTCTAGCCAAAATGCACAAATATTTGGAACATGTCTAAAGAAGCCTATTGAGTTGAACTGTTTATATGCAGTTCCAGATTTTGCATCCCTAGGTTTTATACCTCTGTGAATCACAGTCTGATGCTGACAGATGGGATACGGAACACACCACCTCAGTAGTGGAGGCTCCAGCTGGGTGCTCCTGCTATTGCTCATGAGAATATTAAGGTCCACATCCTTAAGAGGAGAGGGAGTGAATCAGAAGAGAGAGCCCCAGCTAATGAGGCCAGGAGGGGCTTTGTGTTGGCATACACCAAAAGTAGGAAAAGAGGGTTCTTTATCTGTTTTTCATGAAGGAGGAGTTTTATTCCTTTCTGCCCCTCTAGAAGTCATGTTTTCATCCAAGTTTAACAGCTCCCAACAGGTTCTCCAGCAATATATTGTGCTGTTCTTCTTGCCTCCTCTCTCTCTATTCTTTCCCTCCCAGGCTAACCCCAGGCATGCCACCAGCAAAGAATTAAGCTATCCAGGAATCTTTGGTGGGGAAACTATTCTTTTTGCTTAAAACCTTTCATGAATTCAGTTTCTAAACCTCTTGAGAAATATCATGTGAGTCTACACAGAAGGACATCTATGTAATGGTCTTCAGAGACATTGCAGACCTTGGAACAATATCTTTAAAGGAATCAGAACTATAAATGTTCCCAAGTAAGGCACAAATATTGGCTGTCCCCTATAATGAAGTGAAATTCATTCACTGAGAGAGAAAAGGTCTCCTATCGTGTGTGGCCTTTTGTAGACACTTCCTTGTCTTTTTTTCCCCAAGATAAATAAAGGTTCCAAAGGAGTCAGCAAGAATGATGTTGCTTCTGAGTCCCATTGACCTGGTTTGGACATTGCTGCTGTGAGGCACAATGGAGGAGACTGCAGCAAGGAACAAGGGCTTTTGTCTACTTGGAAGCTTCGGGAGATGTTTGGTGTGCGGCTCTTGGGGAAGGGCCCTTGTGCCCCATCCCAGTCCTGTTAAGTGTTGTGTTCAAAGGGATGTGCAGTCTCCTTAGAAAGACCACCACACTGACAGAACACTGAACTTTCTGTACTTCACAATGAATTTGTTTAATATTTCACAGGGAAAATTGCTTTCTGGCAATTAGGACTAATGGCTGTGTTTTGTGCTAGACAGAAACAATCTAAGAAATGAAAAAATGCTCCTGCATTTTTAAATTCTTATACAAAGGCTCCTGGGTTTTGACCAGGAGCAGGTGTTCTGCACACTGCAGGCCTTTTTTTTGCTACTGGTTATTGTGTCATTAGAAATCGAATTAATCATAACTTTTAGCCCATTGTGACTCATACAAAAGTTAATAAAAAGCTTGACTAATCACCACTGGAGGTGCCTCAGCTTTCTCTGGGGGAAATCAGTGGCCTTGACTAACACATCCTTCTAGCATATGCAGACATACATAAGGAAGATGCTATGGCTCTGCAGGGTTGCAGGACAAGTAAGGGAAGAGGAGAGAAGTGGCAAGGGATCATTCATGTGACATACATGGAGTTGCACTAATCAGAGGGAGATTTTAATGGATAGGAAAGCTCCAAAATGAAAAAGTTATAAAGCACATAGCATCACAATACCAGCTCTCTAGAGCAGTGTACTCCATGTACAGGAGTGCACCCCAAAAGGGCTCCTGGTGATAGACTGTTGTTCTGAGGCACCTCCAAGGGCTGTGGTGGTGCTTTCTGCATTGGGCTCTTGGTCACCTCTCTAGGGAATTCTCAGCTTGGGCTTCCAACACACAGTGCAAAGACATTTCCTAAACTGTGATTTAAACAATAAATATGTCAGATCAGTGGCATCTTTTCTTACCAATCACTCTTACAGACACCATTTTCCTTGCTAAAAATCCCTTACATGGACACCTGCATGTGAGTCTGTGGCAGAGCTCATGGGGTTGCATATAATGAGTAAGTTAATTGGAAGATTAGCAATTTCTCTTTGGGCCTGGTTTTTAATATTTTGTCATGAGTTTACTGGAAGTGTGCAGCTGAGACCTATATTACCACAATGCTTACAACGTGTGACTTTTAATGGACGAAAATGGAAAGAACCTATCTTTCTGGTTAGTGAAAACCCTAATTACTCATTATTCCCTCCTCCCTCCTTTTGCACACTCCTTGGAGCCTGCTGGTGAGCTGCATAGAGGTGTTTCTTTTACAAGGGCTGTTATAGAGACACCTGTTAGGATTGATATAGTTAATACTGCATCAACATTTCCATTGATTTCGTTTATGACCCAGCTGTAAAAACTCCTTTTAGTCTGAGAACTGATGAATGATGACTGAACCAAGGAGCTCAGGGAAAAATAATGATTGTAAGTTACTAGAAAACAACATCAAATTAGATGAACTAGATATAAAGAAGTTTCAGAAGCTTGCTTTACATATTTATATTGTGAAAAATATATATTTTTATAATGAAAGTATGAAAGTTTTTAGATACGAAAGTCTGGTGCCTCTGTGTACATTTAAAAAAAATAACCATATCAGGCCTTTTCATGTGAAGAAACAGCTCCTGTTAGCAGTTTGGCTAATTATTTTGCATTAGGAAGTTCATTGGTATTTTAGTAGCAAATTCATAAAGGGATATGATTTAAGATATAATGTCCTTTCTGTTTTGACCAGATTAAAAAATCACTTGATACTTTCTGGAGAGGGTGGAAGAAATATCAGTGATATTTTCTCTTTGTAAGATGGGTAAATAATATGGAAAATATAGACTTTTTGCACTACTGTTTATAAAGCAATGGCACAGAAGTTCTGTGTGTTCTGTTCAGAGACAATACATGGAAACAAGTGGCCCATGTGAAACAAGACTTGGTAAGGTGCCTCATGAACTAAATAATTTGTCTCACCATCCCCTTCCTCTCATAGTCCAAAACCACAAAATGCAACCACATGTTTGGCTAATAATCTTCCAAACTGAAAAGAGGACCATTAAGGGAGGGCAGATCTGGTTTTAAGCTCAAAAGAATCAGCCATTACAGCAGTAACAGACACCCTTCTCCAAGTGCTCCGAGTGTGGGTCCCATGTCCCATCCCTTCTCCAGCAAAGGTGAAGTCAAGTAATTACAGGCTGGAAGCAATTTCACCTGCAAGAGCTAGACTACAACAAAAGAAGGCAGTGGTGTCCCAGGGATGTGAAATTACAGGGAACCTGGTCTAAGTGTCTGAGATAATCCATGTCCATATGCAAGCAAAGGGTGCTGTGCATGTGTAACTATTGGTACTGAACCAGAGCTCATTCGTTGCACCTGACTTGGGGCAGGCACTGTTAGTTCCATTACAGTATATTGTAACTTAATATTTACACACGGAAATAACTGAGTGAATGGCCTCAGCCTGGGTGACTTATGCTACACTCATCAAGGCAGTCAATCTCCTGGAGGGTTCCAGATTTGCTTAACTCCTGTGGGTTTGCTAAATGTGATATAAATAATGGGGCTGGCATCACTTTCCTCAACAAGAAGGAAAGACTGATTTTCATAGTAAAAAAATATCCATTTGTGAAGACAATATTGTCTAAGGTAAAATGTGAGAGCTGGGGTCTCAAAGGATGTGGAAGTTTAAGAAAATGTGAGATCTGATCCTGAGTTCACTGAAGTCATGAAAGATTTCCCTTGCCTCTATTAGTGGGTATTGAATGAGCCCCTTGGATCAACAGAAACAGAGGAAGACCCAGAAACAAGTTATCATGACATGTCAGAGTGATGACAACAGCACTCAGAAAAATATGAAAGAGTAATAAATGTGATGTAAAAGTAACGCTTTTATTTTAATAGTTGGCATTTGCTCTTCTAGTCCCCTTGGTTAAGTGCCAGGATCAAAGTATTTAATATCCATTAGGCATTTTAGTTCTGATTTTTTGATCATTACTCACTTTCGGTAGCCCATGTTCATTTGGTGTTCTTTATATGATGACTAAGACCAAGTTCTTACTGGGATATTCCCTATTGGACACCACTGGTGAATTTACTCCAATAGACAGCCCCTGAAAGTAAATAGATTGAGTTTATCATTTTCACATGATAAGCATGAATATATGCATGTATTCATTCTAAGTTTCAGGTGACACAGGTGGTTGTACACATGTGCACATGCACAAATAGACGCAAAAGATCTATCTGTCGATTAGGAAAAATTTCTTGCAAAGAAGACTATGTCATTTATTTTATTGAGCTCAAGTTAATCATATTGAGCTATGCAATGAAGAAGCATGTTTTTTACAAGACAATACAGTCTCCACATGAATTACAGCAAAAGACACCATGTTTTTCACAATGGTCTTCACAGCCCAGAGTTAAGATGGCATTTAGACAGCTGATTTATAACTAGTGGGAGACAGCTATCTATACTTTTTACCAGTGTGGTAGAGTTTTGATTAAGGTATTTAGATTTCTGCTACTCTGCAACTGGTTTGGATGCAATTTTGTGCCATGGGGTTGCTCATTACAGATGTCTTGTGACAGTCCAGGCAAGTGGTGCTGTCTACAATCTTCTCAGTTTGATGGACTGGAAACCTGTGTCCTTCTGCCTGCTAGGGACCAGACTAAATGAGTTAAGGTTGGAAGTGGAAGGACAGGTGTGCTTTAGCAGAGAGTACCTGATCCCTCCTTTTCTTTCTGGGAACTTACCTGCTTCATTTGCAAGCCAAAAAACCACATTTAGTAAGTTTATAACCTACTTTAGAAAAGCCTGATTAAAGCCGAGTAAAGAGCAGGATGTCTTTATGCATCTGTGAATATAAAAGAGACTTGCTTTCCTTGATCTTGCCCACCAAATACTTTCTATCCTCTTTGGATTGAAAAAAAAGGCAGAGTCATTGAAAAAAAATGGGTGGGCCATGCTTTTATTTAAATATTATTCAGGAGAAAAAAAAAAATCCTTGCCATACCAAATATCTTTTTTCTCAATCATACTTTGATAAATGTGTTCAAAAATGCAATTCAGAGATCATTAACTTCATTTTAGTAATTAAAATGGTACTTATATATCCACAATGACATTCTATTTTATCTTCGCCTTCTGAAACTTGTTTATAAAACCCCTTAAATTTACATTTGAAACTAATTTTAGCATGAAGCTTATATTCAAAATTTATGGAGTGTCTGCAATATGTTTTTACCATTATATAAAGGGTAATTTTTTTCTACATATACATGTGAGGTAGGAATAGATATAAAAGCTTTAAAAAGTGAAGAGAAGTAGCATCTAAAACCAGAACATTAAACCTGTTCCTAGCACATGACTTTTAAGATATATTTTACCAAATCTTTTAATGCTATATATTTCTCATATATTACCTTTCATCAAATTTCAGTTTTGCATAATCCTTACATTTTCCTGAAAAGGAAGAAAAAGTGGTAAGCATAGTTTTGTTTGATGAAATCAAAGACTGAAGTCAGATATTTGAGAACTAATGCATATCACTAAATGAAATCCTTTCCCATTCCTCCCAGTTTGCTATGATTTATTCTCAGATAAGAGTTATGTTTATGACTGGAGAATCCATCATCAATTCTTTGATATAATTTGACCTTCTGTGAATAAATGAACAAGGTAATGAACTTCAGCATAAGGAAAATCAGACAATTTTAAACTGCATTGTATAAATTTTATAGAACATTGTATGAGAAATATAAGCACTATTCAGTCACTGAGTATTTCTTTCCATCACTCCACTGACTGCCACCATTCCAGGTTTAAAAACTTCAAATAGGCACCTTTGTCTAGCATGCAGAGTGACTTCTAAGAGCTGAGAAACATTTCCTGCAGGGTACAGAGATCACCAGCCTTTGAGACCAAATTATGAGAAGGTCAAATCCTAACCAGGGTAGTTTTCATTATTAAGTAGTGTAAGAATTACAGAGATACTTGAACACAAACATTCCTTTTCATTTTTTGTTCTGGTTTGAATGGAAGAATTAACATTGCTATTTTATTGGAATATTAGTATCTTGTGCTGTAAATGCTCATCAATATGGCAATTGTTTTATTTTCGTAAGTTTTTTACAAATTTTACTGTTTCTAAAGCAGTTTATGTATGTTTTGAACAGAATAATTTATGCAAGAGATTATTTCCTTTTTAAATGTTTAGTAGTGATTGTCATGATATGACATTTATGATAGATATCCTCATGACCAGGTAGAAGAACATGCAACTTTCTTTTCTTAATTGAAAAGGGAGTTACGGGACTACATGATGTTTGGCAAGAGCAGTCTAGGAGACCAAAACAATGTATTTGGTTTTAGAATGACATAATCTATATGGATTGTCCCAACTAATTATTTAGTATGCAATTTAGTGTGTGCTATAATGTCACAATTTCAATGGCATTTGGTTGCTCAAAGCCACAAGATGCTTTTAGTCTGAAAGGGAAAACTAGTTTTGACATTTCATCATCACATATGTAGTCATGGTCATAATTCATGCAGAGTTTTAATATGACCAACTAAAAATCCATAGAGAATAACTTAGATAATGAAAAAATGGGAGGTTTTTGGTTTTTGTTCTTGGTGTTTTGGTTTTGTTCGGGTTTGGTTTTTTTTTGTTGTTGTTTTCTCCTTCTTTCTTTGCTTTTTTTAGTATTTTGATTTTGGCTTTTTATATACATAAAGACCAAGATCCACTTGTAATTTCTGAATTTTGAAAATGGTTGACTGATTCAAAACCTGATTTTCTATGATGAGTGTATTGTATCCACGATACAGATCCCCTTAAAGACTCAGGAAGGCCTCTCTCAGCTTCCAGTTTAGTCAGTTTTTCAAAAGAATTTCCCAGACTTTGGTTGCCAGACTTTAAGTCTCCAGTGATCCCTTTCTCATTGCTCTGTTTTCAAGTAGTGTATCCTTTTTATGAAATTTGGCTTGGGAATGATGCTGATCTTGACAAAAGTGAGGTGGAGATTTTAGTAGTTTGTGCCAGGACTTTGGCTGCTATTCCTGTTTTGTAATCACCTTATCTATGAGGGGTTTGTATTACCCCATCAAACTAACCAAATAAATAAATACCCCGGTATAATACACACCATGTTATTCTACTTTGCTAATTTCTTGAAGGATTTTTGGCTGTAGTTAGTTGGGATGATGTGTCTTTTTTCCCAGTATCATTCCTGAGGTCTAACAATTATCATTTTTTATCTAGCTGAAGCATGTATCATGTATAAAAATTAATGACCTAAAGAGAAACCCACCAATGTCCAAACAATTAGAAAGATTCTATCCATGGTTATTAGGTCAGTCACAGAGACATGGCACTTGTGTTTAGCATTTAAACTGCTCTTCCTAATAAACATATTCCAAGTTTAATCCTATTTCAGACTCACTTGAGTTCAGCTTGGGTTTAGATCTTCAGTTGCGTTCTGTACAGACTGTGATTTAACTGGCATACATATTATGTCCTACCATAACCCACATCTCCGAATGCTCTGAGGAACAAATAGACAGTTTTGAGTCCTAAGTTAGTTGTGGTTCCTTTGCAAATTACACAAGGGATGGTCAAGATGGCTTGTGGATCAAGCAAAGCAGAAATAGAGTATGTTCGCTCCACGTACTTTTATTATTTTTGTTATGTGCGTTCATATAGGACCAGGCTGTTTTTATCTTGCTTATGCTGACCAGGTCTTATTCTATCTGTAGTGTGTGGAATTCTTTCTAGTGACAGCTGCTTGGTGAATAACCATGTTCTTAGCCATGATGCAGTTCTAGATTAGTTTGCTTCCTACTGGGCAGGTGAGCACTGCTACAGGTATGTGTCTGTGGAAGCTGTTGATATCACATCAAAAGTGCTGAAAAGAAAAGCATTTGAGAACCCCTTACAGTAAGAAAAGCATATTCTGTATTGGTTTTGTGAATTAAGTTATTCAGGATTTTATTTTACTAAGCAGTTTTGTGGTAATTTTATTTTTTTTTTCATATTAGGTGCGCAGAAGGCAAACCTAATATAATTTGTGGAGATTCTGGCTTTATTTATTTGGTGGAGGCTTTTTTCCTACAAAAAGGTGATTGATAAAAAAAGAGTTGCACTCCGTAGCACAGTGCCTTGCAGCTTTGGAAGTTTCCGAGTGCTGTGCAGGCGAGTGGAACTCCCAACCCCAGTTTTGCTGTGCAGGCTTCACCTCGTGATGCACAGAGATAGTAGGAGTCTCAGAAACCAGAATGTAAAGCAACAATCTTCCCAATCTAGAAGTGTTGAGAAGAGGGAAGATGGGAACAGAGACTGCGGCTTAAGCCCTACACTCTGCTGTGCAGAAATGCCTATAGCACATTCAAGACAATGAACGGAGAGGTGAGTGAGAGATCCCTTTGGAAATAAGTACTAACTGTCTTCCTAAAGGGTGGAGGAGAAAAATCAGTTTTATCTTGTAAATTGGTTGTTGAGAGCATAATTTCTGAGGTTAGAGACCATCATTTAACACCCCTCTCCCCAGCATTTTTGTGCCTACAATCTTTCCTTGCCTAGGGGAATCAACGAATTACACTGTATTATTAAGTGCTAATGCTTTAGTGGATGAAAAAGGAAACAAAACAAAACAGAAATAATCTACAACCAAATTGCTTCTGACAAAGTCTCTCTGTTTTGCATATAGTTTTTCACAATTGCCATACTTCTGGTTTGAGAAAAGAATAAAAAAATAAGCAGATGAGCCTCTTTAATAAGTTGAATATTAATATGAAAAAACTCTCTGTTGACTACATTCCTAAGATAAATGCAGTTAGCTTAGTAGAGTTTAGGGGAATGAAAAACAGAGCAAAACTAGAGGTTTTTCTTTTTACTGCATTATTTCCTGCTGTGTGAGTTTTGAGAAAAAATTAAGTTTCACTTAGTTGAAATATTTCAGACAAAATGCACAAAGTGAAACAAAGTTATAGGAAATAATTTGCAGCATCTTCAATTTTGCAACACTTATTTTACATTGCCAGAAATATTGCTTCTCTTGCTCTGTAAGTTTTGCTTCTGCCTGACAAGTAAACAGTGATTTCAGTATTTCGACATATTTCTGAGGAAGCTGTTTTTGGTCATGCCAGTAAATTTGTAATGAAATGTTTAATTTCTGAGTAGTGTATTAGGCTGTGTGCATCTATAGAAACTGTGTGTCTTTTTGAACCCTCACAGATTCTTGCAGTGTTATGAGAAACATATATTTCATATAAAGCACTTTGACTATATCTATGACAGTAAATAAAATGGCCAGAGATTGTTGTCACCTCTGGTGCATTAATTATTTAAAGTCTCTTTACACTCCATTGCCCCCAAACCATCCTACTGAGACAAATACCCAACATGTCAGCTCCTGATGATGTCCCAGCTGTAATGTACGTCAGTGACAGTCAGTCTGGGTGAAAAATTTGTCAAGGTAAAATCCTGCCATACTTGTTTATGCCCTAGCCCTGGTCTGTGTATTCCTTTAGATGAGACCTAATAACTGAGTCACTATGGATAAAAGATTCCCTGATAACTTGCAATGGTGTGTAGGAAAAAGTGTCTAAGCAGATAAGCAAATAATGGTGGTTCAAGATTTAAAAGGAAGATGGGGTGACACAGATAACCCAGCCATACTCTTCTCCATCATTGCTTCCCTTTGAGTAAAGGAATTGTATTTTGGAGGAGAAAAAGGAGGGGGAGGAGTACAGTCATTCATCTCTGTAACCCCAAAGCTGCTCCTGTCAAGGTCAGTATTGCAGGAGCTTTTTATCTTAGTAATTACAACATAACCAGTTTTCTCCGAAAAAGGTGTCAGCAAGAAACTGCTCCTTGTTTTTGGTCCTGGAAAATGCAAGAGTCTGGAAGCTTCAATCTGACCTTCCAAGACTACACAGTGACCTGGTTTTGCTCCCTCCCACGCAGTGAAATAGGCAAAGGGCAGCACAGGGCTAGCTGGGTTAGCACTATGAACATTGAGGTTAAAGAAATTCTGGAGTTTTCCCTGTTTCATTACAGAGCAGGGACAGAACATACTGGAAAAACTGCAGGATTTCCATCCTTGTTGCAGAGATAACGCAACAGTTGTACTACTTATAGTTTAGGGGCTGAAATAGTGAAAAATTTTTCTATGTGTTCTTAGAGGGAGTGAGAGGGGAGTGATCAGAAGCGCTTTTTAATTAAACAACCCCCTTTTCCCCAAAAACACCTGCATAAAAACTGTGCATACAGTGTACAATACATGAAATTTATCATCGTTGTGAGTAGGCTGGAGTGAGCTAAGCTTTCCAAACACTGTTCTTGCTGTGGAATGTAGCCATTCTTTATGATAGTCTTCAGGGCATAAGTATTTCTAAACCCAAAGTGTTTCGCAGCATATTTTAAATAATCAGTCATCATATTAAATGTTCTCAGTGACTCCAGTGTTTCTGAATTTGAGCTACTTCTTATTGCAGAAAAATTACACAACAACAGTAGAGAAAATAAGTATTTCACCCCCAATACTAGCTCATCAAAATGTAAGTATTTTCTCCCTATTATTTTATTTCATTTCAGTGTGGGTTTTTAAAAACCTATAAAACTGCTGGGCTTAAAAAATACAAATCTTAAACCAAACTTGTAACCAGCATTGTCCTTGGAGCTCTAGAACTAGCCTAAAAAGCAGTTTAGGGTAGAAATAGAAATTCTCCTGTTAGGGAAAACTGCAAATGGTAATGTTTAGATCTGTAGCATCTGTGCAATATAATTCATGTCAAAAGAACTATGTAGTGTAAGCTGGTCATTATGACTCCCAATGAAGCCAGTGCTCACAGGAACACATACAAGCACAGAACAATCAATTCCTCATCTTTTAGACATGTATTTTTTTAGGATGGAATGAGTTAGATATTTGAATATTTGAGGTATAGATATATATATATATTTACATACAGTCAAAAAATCTTACAACACAACAGATAATTATAAGCATAAATAAATATAGATTTGGGGCACTCCTCTCTTGAGACACAGAAACTAGAGAGACTACACTCATAAGGAAGCAAGAGAAAAGGACACATGGGATTTTTGTTGATATGTTTGCTTTTCTTAAATATTCCAGTCTAAGAAAGATGGAGTACTTGTGTTTCGAAAAGGTTCTGGAAGCATCAAACAGTCTCCTCTATTCAGCTGGTCCAGTGGATCCAACTCCAAAGCGGATTCTTAGGATATAATCAAATTATCACCATGTTCAGTGAAATTTTGGATTCAGTCTGGACAACTGAAATGAGACCAATTTTCACATAAAATGTATGAAGTGCTAAAATGAGGTTTATGGAGCCATGAGGAACACATTCTCTGTTACTCCAATTTATGTAAAATTCATGTGATTTCATGTTTAATAAGAATATTGGACTTTTTAAATGAACCTTCAGCAGTTTTGAGTGGTCCTTGAGCTGATTTATGCTTTGCATTCTCACATGATTTTGACAATGAACCAGATAAAATTTGGCAGTTTTGACTGTGTTTCGAGATTTTGAGCTTATTTGGACCTGAAACACAAGCAAAACTTGTAGCTGTGAACCCACCCAGAAAGAAACTGAAGAAAACAGTGACTCGGCCCTCCATAAAATTAAATCACGGATTTTCACATAATTCTGGTTTACAGATGCTAAAATTAGGTGAGATGAATCCTGTGCTTCAGCCACACCACTGTTGGTGACAAGAAGCAATAGCTTCCAGATGTAGCCTGCATGGGCACTAGGAGACACATTTCTATATTCTCTCAGTTGTTTCTTCCACACGAGCAGTTGGCATGGCAGAGCTTTTACACAGTGGGAACCCAGCTCTACCCGTACACCAATCTGCTCACCTGTCTCACTAACTGCACTCACCCAAACCCATCTCATCTACTTAATGTATATTCACCTATGGCGTGTTACACTTCAGCAAGCTTTTCATTGACAGAGGCTTTTTGCCTCCTGATGCTGGTCCCACATTCTCAGGCAGGAGAACAGACCTTGAAAACATCTGGTTTCTGGCTGAGGATGGAAAGCCAAGATGTTTCTGCACTCAAGTACTTATCTGAAGGATCTGTCTGCAGCTCTACTAAATGCCTCTGCCTTGACAGACCTGGCAACAACTGCTGTTGTGCACCACTTTAGCAGGCTGGAAACTTCTGCACCACACTAAGCAAAGCTGTGTATCAGTACTAGCTCTCCCATCCTGCCAGCAAACTTAGGTCATGCTAGAGAGGTATGACGTGGAATGAAGTTTTTAGTTTTGCACTACCATAGGCATAAGAAGCAGTACAAATACAGATTCAAAACAATTAAAGAGGGAAAAAATATAGCTCAAGTGAAATGGGAGTATAAGGATGAAAGAATTTATATGCACAGACAAATTTTGCATAGTTGCAAGTCAGCTATAGTTTATTAGTGTATTTTCATTTATTCCAGTGAATCACATCCTTTATCATCTCAGCTGAATTTGCCAGTGATGGAGAACTGAACTGTCACTGCTGATAATGGTTCTAGTGATCTATCCATGAGCTGTAACCACACTAAACTGACTAGTTTGTTTGGTTTCTTTTCTGTTACACCTTTGGGCAGCCTCTGGCTCTTAATTATTGCTCTCAGAGCTCATTTTTAAAACAAAAAAGCCTTTTCCAGATGATTGAGAAAGTAGTTTAACTTAGTATTTTTTTCCTGATTATCCTTCTCCTTGTATGCAGTTCAGAAGTTTAGGATGTTTTTGACTTTAGTACCAAAACAGGAATAAATTATACCTAAGATTTAAAAAAAACCATGCACGGTGAGCAAGCAGTATACAATCTGACAGAGTTTTTCCTCCAGGAGGTATCTTCTCAAACAGTCAGGTTTGTAAAGGAATTGCAGAGCAAAACATACTTTTTGCTAATGGTCAGTAGTAGTTTCAAAGTTTTTCTGGCATGTGTCATTCTTATGTAAGATTTAAAAAATGTTCTGTCCAAATTTAACTCTTCAGAGTCTCAAAGCATATCCCAAGCTTAAAAATGACAACACTGCAGGCATCACAAAGAAGCAGATCATAAGCAAGCTTAAAACACTAATTATATTGATGTAAATGACTCTTGGGTTGAACTAAAGAATAAAAAGGTCAAGAGTAGTCTTAAGGGTTGCCCAGTAAAACAGTAGCAGGGGAGAGTGAATGACAAGTTGTGTGCTGCATTCTCTCACTGCAATGAACAGTATGGATTATGAAATGACATGAAAGGGAAAGCTCTTGCACCTCAAGGAAACACAGCTCTGACCTCTAGCAGGAAGAGCACCTACAGCAAAATCTGACCACATCAGGTTACTGAACTGTTACCCACATGAAGAAACACACCAGAATAAATGAGACTATTGAGATGGTCAGCTTCCTAGAAGTGTTTGCTACTTAAAATTGATGGGAGACCAATGTGAAAGAGAACATGTAATTGATGTGGGAGAAAATAAAAGAAAAATGCAGCACATCCTTTACCCTTTCCTCCCCCATCTTCTTTCTTTCCTTCATCTCATTCCATCCTCTGTGACTGAGGGGGGATGACTTAGCTGGGACACTTCTTTGAGGCCATGAAGAAGAAAAGCGACATCACGAGTTCTAATGATGGAGACCATACACAGCAGAAAACTTCAATGTAACAGATGACTTATAAAATATTAGGATAACCCCAAAATTTTGCCACAGGAAGAAAATATGAATTCTAAATGAACACAGTGTCTTAGGACTAAAACAGGCAGGTACTGTTGAGAAAAACTCCCAGAAGGAGAGAAAGATCCCACTTCATATTTTGACACTGAATGCAAACATGCCCCAGCTAAGGGAGAGAGGAGTAGGCAGAATCTCAAGCTGCAGTGAAAAAAAAATGTAAGCTCAGCAAACTTTCCGAGGTGAGGCCAGGCTTTGAAGAAAGAAGAAAGGAAAATAAGGGAAGAGAGAGGGACAAGCATTTGCACTCATTTTAGCCAAGACACTGGAACAGCTAAAAAGGAGCTTTGGAGTCAGATATATTTTAAGTTTCTGGTTTCATATTTCATTTTTTGTTTCCAATTTTGCAGTCAGGAATTCATCTCACTGTTTGCTAGGACACATTTCTTTCCTTCTTTAGTCTTGCCTCGTGTAAGAACGGGCTGTTTTGGCAAGAGGAGTGAAATAACCTGTGATGCTGGATTAATTCATGCTAGACATTGTCCTTTACCATGTGATGAAGGAGAGCAATGGGTTTAGGGTGCAGAATGTCTTGTGAAGTTCTTGCTTGACACAGCCCCCACATGGGCTCAAAAACCCCAAGCTTCTCAGAAGCCTAACTGAGCCAACAAGGAACTGTGTAAACTAAAAACTGTGTAAACTAAAAACTGTGTAAATTAGTATGTGAGTGAAAATGGGGCAGAGTCCAAATCATACATTAAACAAGACTTTTTTTTAGCTCTCCCAAACCCTTCCAGATGTTAAAACAAGTAAACAGCATGTGACAATTTTGTTTTATTGTTAATCCTGGTATTAAGGTCCACTTCACCCTGCTTTTCTACCTTGCCTCCTTATTACAAGTACTGCTTGACGTTCCAAATGTGTCAGTGTTAGCTTTCCGTTAAAGGTAGAAACATGCACAAGGTCACTTTTGCTACAGAGTGAGTAAGATAAATTTCAAATGTAGCCCTGTTCAAATAGAGCTGGGAATTATTATATTTTAACAAAAAAGTATTTGTTCTCCTTTGTGGTGGCATCAATGGCAGTTCTTATATGTAATGCTATTACCACTAGTAGCTGAAGTTCCCCACAAGAGAATGATTCAAGACAGATGACAGTAAAAAGTGGGGAAAAAAATGGGATGTGGTTACAGCAGCAAAAATCTCACTTATTAAGGTTATGTTTTCACTGCAGAGTTACTCAGCTGGTGTCCCCAGTTTGGCAATAACAAAGTCCTCCAAAGAAACTGGAGTGATGCCTTGATATAAGCAAGATGAATTGCAGAGCTATAGATTAGTGTGTGTGCTAATTATTCTTCTTAGTCCGATAAGTAGCTCACTTTGCAGGGAGCATTCCTATACCACTCTTGTGCCTTACTACAGTTCCCTCTTTGCTTCACTCTGTTCATGGGAAACACTCAGTATATTCAGAACCATACCATGTCTCCATGGAAGCCCTGTCTTACACCTGCGACTCAGACCTAGTTATTGCTATTCTGTTCATCATAATACACTATCATAAAGCTAAAGTTATCAGTGCAACAAAATATGGAAGGGTATTTAAATTAGCAAGGACAAATTAATCTTCCTTCACTGCAGATATTTAATGGTGTGGAGTGTGATCCACAGGAACCATTCTAGGTGTCACTGTGACGCTAAGATGAAGATAACCTTAAAAACATCTGTTCATTGTCTACAAAGAGAGGGGAGCTGAGATGTAGACCTTTACATCAGTTAAGATGAATCCCCCTCCAAGTGACTAATCTCAGCTGGGACAGAGCTATCACTTTTTTTACTGCCTTGAGTTCAGATCACTCTGAACTCATTGTCAGAGTGTGTGCTGGATTGCAGTGTTAAATCAAACAGATTAGCTGAGGTCATGAGAGATGCAAAGCAGGGTGGAGTACAAGCACTTAGAGTCAGACCCTGGTTACCTGCCCTTTCCAGCTGAGTCTGGTCACTGCTGGGGTGGGTGCCCCTCCACTTCATGCCTCTTTTCAGTGTGGTTTACAACAGTCTGCTCACTAATGAGCATCTGTCTCAACTTAAATGTTGTGGTTGTCCTAAGATTGATGTTTGCCATGAAGGTGGAAGGCTAGACCAGAGATAGTGGAATAAAAGGTGAGTGCTTGTACAGACAAGTGCCAGACAGAAGAAAAGGTCACCACTTGCAGCGGACACTGGTGCAAACAGACCTTTTTAGCTCTTTCCAACTTGTTAAAACTAAACTGCCTGAATTCACACTGATTGTGTGAATGAGAAAAGTACTTGCACAGGCAGGGATCTGCCTGAGCCAAGAAGGAGCGAGTTTAGCTGAGAGACCATAGCTAAGAGTTAACAAATGAGTGCTGGGGATTCTGGAGAACCCATGAGCTTCCATGTAAGGGATCTAAGGAGTCCCCAGACAGGATTGTTGTCTTCCTAGGGGGAACTTTAAAAATTATAAGATTCAAGCAAGGATATAACTAATATTAGAGGCTGATAGATGAGCAATTGATAAAATGAAATGGAGAGAAATGATGCAGTGTCATGATAGTTTTAAAGACCAAGCTTTAAAGATATAAATATGTAGGTGTGGGTATTCTGTCTAAAGGCTTCAGCAATGCAAATTGGATCTGCCTTGAAGAATTAGTCTCAGAAAGCACACTGATTAGACTTGGAATCAATCAGTTAGCCGGAGACATGCTCATCAGTTCTTCACTCTATCCTTGCATTTTCAAGAAAAAACAAAATACAGACATTGTCCAAGACAAATTTTCTAAACAGAGTTTTGGAGAAAGCAGTGGTTGCTATAGCTAACCATGATTACCATGATTATCCATTTGAATACCAGCTCACCGGGACAGATGACTGGCCTGATCCTGGGAAATGACAAAATTGAGAGTTGTCCTCTTTGAGGTTTGATATGGGTGCATTTCAGCCTACTGCAAAGAGTTTCATTTGTGTCACTCTATTTATATTCTCTATCACATACATGGTTGCATAAACTTATCCATTTTAGAATGTAAAAAAATGTGCACTGGATGTAAGCACCTTTTTTTGAAAGTTTGTAAACTGCATGTCAAGGCAGAAACTGTAGGAAAATGACTTCAAAATCCAAGTGATGCTATAGACAAACTCACCAAGGAGTACCTTATCTCATATTTCAGCAGACAAAAGCAAGACTATATCACTTCTCATTTAATGTGTGAGTAGACCCCAGGCTATAAAAATCAAATAAGACTCAACTAGGAAAAAAGCTCGGCTAATTAAAAACTTACATGAGAAATGAAGAAATGCTGTAGGGCCAAGTACACATTGATTTCATAATTCAGATCCTGTAAGCTGCTTTTCCATTAGTTGGCAAAACATTTCTCCAAGCTTTGCCTTGACTAGAGAGTGCTGTTTTTAACATGATAATGAGCTTAGCATCAGTTTTTAAGTCCTTATCACAAACAGAATTAGAGCTGAAGTAATCAGAACAATATAAGATTTACTTGTATCTTCTCTTGCTCTGTTAGCAGTGATCAACATGGTGTCGTCAATTAAGTCAAGTCTTCTCTTGTGTTTGAAGTTTTGGTTATGACATTGCCTGGAAATTATGTTGCCTGGAAATTTTCTTTGACAAGCTGGAACATCACATTTCCCCATGGATCCCCTCAAGGCTGATGACAGTGTTTTGGTCATGAATTCTGTTTGTGGGTTTGCATGCATTTTCTGAGTATGATGTGTAGGTACAAAAATGCTGTTAGTGAGGATCTTCTTGTTATTTTTCTAAGTCCGTGAGAGACTTTTCTCTCTCACAGAAGAGGTAGCAGGAAATGTAAACAACCAAGCCACCTGCAACCTTGGAAAGTCTTGTTTATGGTATAGTAGAAAATATTTTGATAATGGATGTTTTAGGATTTTGGCCAATCGCCCCCAAGGGGTAGCTGGTCTTTTGTCCAATTAGACTATGAAGAAAAAAGTCAATAAAAGAGTTTGTAAAATAATTAAATAAATCAATCTTGCTACACAATTCCTACCTGCTGGATCTTCTTCTCCTCCTCCTCCCTATAGCTGCGGGACATGGTGATGTACCGTAGGAACCAGGCCTGCGGTAATAATGATGCATTTCCAAAGAAGTATGATGAGAACATCTGTATGGAAACTTTTTCCTTGTTCCTGAAGAGTTTGCTTATGACCTTATCATTGCTTCACGCACCTGAGAAATTTTGGACCATCTTCATTGTGACCTTGGTAATTGTGAAAGCTTGTGAAAATTAATAATTGACATTCAGTTACATTTGGGCATTTAATTACATTGACAATTGCAAACCCACTGTAATATATGGTTTTCAATGTCCTTTACCATGGTCTCTTTATGATCTAGTCAATTCTATTTCCACTATCAAAAGTAAGTCTGGCCAATTGTTTTAAAGCTGGAGACATGATCCTGATTAAATCTGAGGTTCTCCAACATCAATAAGCTGCAGATTCTCACCAATCTATTCAATGAAGCCCATAGCTCCAGCCTGATCTACAATTGTTTTGGAGTTTTGCTTTGGGGTTTTGCTGTGGGTTTGGTTGGTTTATTCATTTTTGTAAGAAAATAAACCCAAACCCAGATTTTCTCTTTTTAGCTGGGTAAGCTGAAACCTGGAGAGGTCAAATGACTTTGGCAAAGCCAATGCACAGGTCAGGGCAGAACAAGACCAGCACTCAGAGTTGTAATTCTGTATCCCATGTTCTCATTGCCCTGGCACATGTTTAGATGTCTCAGTGCTTTACAAAGTGTGTGAGTACCACCAACCTTGTGTGATCAATTCAGAAACAAGGCAAATGCACAAAATCTGAGATGTAAATGAGGTAATTCAATAGACTAAGGAAACCAGAAAATAGTTCAATGCCACAGCATGAACAAGAGATGAAGCAGAAGAGAAACAAACTGTGATTTATTGAATTAAAAGAAATTATTTAGATATGGCTTTACTGAATATTCTTCTGTAAACCTTGTTTTGTCTAGCAAAGTATTTATTTTTAGCATAGGCTCCTTTTGTACGTCCATTTCTGACACTAGGGAGAAGCTAGGAGTATGTTATATTCACTGAGGTTCTCAACCATTGAATAAAGGATTCCAGTGGAACTCTACCTGTCATTTTTACCATCAGAGCAGATACTCTTCAACTCCAGAGGCCTAAAAGAAGGCCTCTCCAAAATTTTTTGTAACTACCTGCTAAAGCGCTGTGTTGGTCTTTTGAAACTGAAGCCAAGACAGTAGTGCTGTTAACCTATTTTGTTAGCAGAATGTGCTGCCTTCTGCTCTCAAAGGTGGCACTGCTCTGAGGATCATTCTCAAGGTCCTAACCAGGGCTGCTCACCATTGTGTGCTGTTGGTCCATGAAAGCAACAGAGAGACACCTAAAATTAGTCTCATAAGTAAGCATATCTAGTGATGGTGGCAGAGCTGGGTGACATTTTCAAGACCAATTATACATGTCTTAAAACTTGACCTGCATATATGTGTGTTCCTGCTCCTTCTGTCTGGACTTTTCCTGGATATTGGCAATGCTCTGCACATTAAGGGTCATGACTGCTCTAGGGGTCACGAGAGAGTTCAGAAGCTTGTGGAGGATATTTTAACAAAAACAGCAACAACAACAACAAAAAGAGATAAACAACATGAAAAGCAAGTTATGCTGTGTTAACCTCTGATTAAAAGCAACAGCCCTTCATTCAAACACCACAGTCTTTGCCCTTGATGTACTCGACATTTAGAAGGGTTTTAGGAAGACAGAGGAGTGAAAGGGCAAATTTTTATTTCAGCTAATTATCTGCCCAAATGGGAGGGGGGCTAGACTAACACTGAATGCAAATAAGAGAGCACATCTGCAGAAAGAGAAGGCTCTGCTCTGTGGGTTGTGTTCATCCTGTCTACTACATCTACTACCCCAAGTGATCTCATGAGATTTCAAACTCAAATTTGGGCCCTCTTCAACGTCATGGGCTTGGTTGTAAAATTAGTCTATAACCTAGTTTTTGATAAAAGTTACCAGTAGTGACCTTTGTGAGTTGACTCTAGTTACAATAAAACTTTATAGATCTAAATCAGATGTGCTATATAAAAATAAGGTAAAGGAAAAGGCGGGGTGAGCTGGATGCCAAACAGAAGCAAAACTTGACAGGTTGCAATCACTTCTAGTGCTTCTTTGGCTGTGCAGGAGGGAGAACTGCAAGTCCAGTGTGGTGAAGTGAATAGGATGGTAGGGAAGAAGGGCAAGAAAAAGTGGCCAAGGACACAAAAATATCTCTGGTTTTTCACGGAAAAATGAGACATTGATGGTTAACCTTTTCTATATGGATGCTTTTTCAAGTTCATTTTGGTTGTAGATTTAGATTTAATGAAAGGTGAAAGTCTGAGGTTACCAGAATAGTTAGTGAACCTTCTGCCAATTAAAGGTTTTGCCCCAAAGACCGCACCTTGCGATGGCTGAATTTCACTGCCACCCCTTCCAGAGTGTTTTCTCTCTGCTACCTTGTTATTGTAGTGATGGTGGCATTGTAAATTATAGTCCCAGCTGGATGAAGAACCCCTCTGAACTGATCCTAGTGCTGTTCCCTACAGTATTGCTAATGATTACACAGCTGCCTCGTAGGCATTCTAGAGCATAGGCTCATGGGTCTGCCTGCAGCACAAGTTGCAATAAAGTTTATTTTCATTCAAAACAATATATATTGGGATTATTGTCAGAGCAGCCCCAGAGGCTTGCAATGGAGGTCTAGTAAGCATTGGTAAGAAAATTGGAAGCCTTGAGGTTATTAATGTTGCTAGAACAGCAAGCTTAGTGGCCAGCAGAGGTATAATTTACCTACACTAGCATCACACAGTGGAGCAAGGCAATCAAGTAAGAGGTCAAGGGACTTTAACACAACATAAGATAGATATATAGCCCTGGGCCTTTTAGGCCAGATTCTCAGCTGCTGTAAATCAACGTAGCTTCATGGGAATCCATGGATTTACACAGTTTTCAATGTGCTAAGAATCTGGCCTATACGCTTTATGGAAGTTATCCTGAGATCTGAAATGAATGCAGCAGCAAAACTCAATTTTTATATTTGCTTTGTTTTAAAGCCAACAAATGACATTTTTAGCTCAGCTATACATTGGTTTGGAGAGCAAGACTGCAGTTTAACACTTTTGGCAAGGACACATCTCAAAATGGTCATGAAAGAGCTGATGAGATTTCATCAATACACATTAGCTAATAGAGAGAAAACATAAGTAGATGCAGAAGGAGAAAATATCTGCTTTTAACTGGTTAGTAACTGAAGTTCAGGTAGCATACAGTCTTTTTGCTTGCAGCTGTGGGTTCCAGTCTACAAAACAGAAGTTCATGTTCCTATTTATAAAAAGGAGTTCAACCAAAACAGTAATGTCAGCTTTTGCAGATTTAAGTGACATGAAATTGTGCTGTGAATTCATGCCAGGGGATAGAGTGAGAAAGCTGACAGACATAGCAGAGAGTGTGAGGAAGACACAGACAAGTAAAATGCATGCACCATTCACTCACAAATACACAAGAATTGGTCCTTCTTGGTACATATAGATCCAAGCCACAATTTTCATTCCTGGATTGCAGTCCAAGTCTACGTTTCAGTGCAGTCCCAGAGCTGTTGGAGTTTCAGAGACCACAGAGGAGGTTGTGTCTAGTGTTTTTTTCAGAATAATTTGTGGCAACTCATAAATATAAATCATATGCTAACACTTGAATCTCTAACAGACACTTTTGCCTCCAGTAGTATTGCTTTCCGTTCTTAAGTTCTTGTATTTACTGATTTATCACAGTTACATGTAGTACCTGCCACAGAAAGAAGCTTTTACTACATTTCTCTGATGAAAAATTTAATATGGAGTGCAAAGAAGTTCAAGAAGCATAAATATTTTTCTGAAGTGGGGAGATCAACCTGTAAATCAATCAATTTACTTGTCCTACATATCTGTAGGGACTTGAGCTACTTAAGTGTCCCACTTTCGTTATGCTCTGTAGTTGTTCTTGTCCTTTGTTTAGACAAAGACCTGACTCCAGCTGACCTCTGAGGAGAAGCTTAGCTGCTGTCGTTTGCATTAGTATATCAGTATTTTGAACCTTGGAATCTGCTGAATGTCTGAGTTTCATAACTGATCTGAAATTAACAGCCTTCAATAGATGTGCTCTTTCTTGGCCCTGGAGATTAATCAAGTCACATCTTCCGGGTCAATAAGGTATTAAAAATTGGGGATACTACTTTTCTTTCAATTAGCATATTTAAAAGCCGGATCAGATGGGGATTTAACAGGTCAGAATTGAGAGGACACATAGCATTTTGTCCATTTCAGAGCTTGTGTTTAAAAAAAAGTTTTAAAAATTTAAAATAAAATAAACTGAAAGGTTATATACCCTATGCTGAGAGCAGACAAGAGAATAGGAGCTGACAAAGGTGAATTACAGCTTTCTGTGCAGCATTCTCTTCCTCTTTCCTTTACTTCATCCTCAGTGTGAATCAGTTTATTCCTATGTGTGCTTCCATACAGCTTTTCTGGCTGGCAAAACAGGAATTCTCACGCCTACATGTCCCTTTGCTTTCTCTGCATTTTCTCCAGTAAATAGAAACAAGCAGGACCCTGACGAAGTCTGAGAGAGCTACATCCCTTCCGCTGGGTCCGGTTTGACTCTCCTACCTTCAGCTGCCCACCTTCAGCACTGCTCCCTCCCCAGCAGCAGCAGCAGCAGCAGCAGCAGCAGCAGTGCAGCTGCTCTGGTGCTAGCAGAGTTCACAGATCATCAGGCTCATTAACACAAACTGAACTCGACTGTGGCTCAAATTGATATACCAGACAGTCAACTGCAGTTGCTGGGGAACCAAACACTCCAACTGTTCTGTTGACACCACTGCTGCTGGGGAGGAAACCTCTGGGCAGAGAGCTGAGGCAGAGAGCTGAAGAGCATGACTTCTTAGGTTACACCAAACTGGACCACCACAGAGTCTTTGGAAGTTCCTCCTGTCACCATCTGGGTTGCCCTGGAACAGGGTTATAAAGCATGTGTGAGGCCAAGGAAATCTGTTCTGTCATGCTCCTTTGCATGGGTAACTGAAAACCCACAGCCTTACTCAACCCATCTCCTCAGAGTATTTGTGCTCTCTGGAAGGAGAGCTGCCTTCCAGAAGCCAGTGCTGGTGACAGGGGACCAACTGTCATGCTTGTAACCCTTTATTTTTGTGTGGGCAGCCTGCCAGGTTGATCAGAATCTAAATTTAACTGTGCTGCTTCAGGTATTGTGAAAACTGTGTGTTTCTGGACCACTGGATGCTGGGCAGTGAGCCACCCCAAGGACCAGGAGCCAGAACCTTGTCTGTTGGCATGTTCTATGGAAAGCATATAGCTGATTCTTTCTTGGCCATTTATCTCCCATTCCAAATAAGGGGCAGAAGTTTGAAGTGTTAACCCTTCCAGATATTTAGGAGAGAATGCCACAGGCATGCACTGACTATTTCAGAATAAAAAGGCTGGCCCACTGTTCCTATGTAAGGAGGGAAACTACTGGTCAGGATGCAAACCTTACCTGCACAACATGTGAGGGCTTGTTTTCACTGACCTCAGTGAGTTTTTGCTTGTTGATTCTTAAAAAGAACCTGAGCCACAGTTCTCACAGAGCTGTGAGGATGTGATCAGACCCCATACACTATATTACAAGCATCTCTTGATGACTTGCACTTGCAAACACAAAAGAGGATAAAATATGAGATGAATGGGAAGCTTGAATGAAACAGAAATTGTAAACCTTTAGGCAGAATTTCTCTCTGGGGATTTCAGAGTCTCCTGTTACTAATAGGTGAGGATCACATGGCCAGTGAGGATCACAGGACATGCCACAGCAAGATAAAAACATAAACATGATTCCTGTGTTATTTTAGCTAAACCAGGAACAAATCTGGCTCCATTTGACTCTGGCCTTTCAGCTCTGAGACAGGGCAATAGCAGTGCTCATGCCAGCTGGCTATCTGCTCTGCAAGAGTCAACAAGTTTCTTGACATGCGGTGTCCTTCTATCTCATTTGTTGATTGGAGCAGTGAAATATTTATGAACTGCCATCAGTGTCCAGCTTTTGAGTTTTGACCCAGTAAAGGATAAATATGGGACAATTTGCCTTTGGCCTTTCACTTTGGCCAGTGACCAGCTTTCTGTCTGTTTGTGGTTTCAACTGGATGGGGAAACAAACGTCCCCTAGGTAAAACCCTTTCCATATCTATGACTTACTCCAGAAATAAATGATTTTAAAACCGAACACATCGAGTGAGAAACAAATCCCACACAGTTGTCCAATGGCCTTTGACCTCCTAATGGCTTGGTGCCATCTGGCTGCCAGCTGGCTACTTCACTACATGAGGAAATAAGTTTCTCACAGACAACGCTCCATTCCACTTTTAGTCCTACCAAAAAAGAAAAAGCTAACACACCTTTCCTATAGCACCCTTTCATTCCAAAAAGGGAGAAATGTGACACAGGTGGCTGTTGAACTTTCAACTCTGACTGGCAAACTACCAACTAGCTACTGCTGGACTTCATACTCCCACAGCAAAACAAAAACTTGCTCAGGCAAATCATTGTACGAGTCTTGTCAATTTAAAAGAAGCATTCAAAAATGGAGAGAGAATGAGTAAATAAATGTAGAAGCCAAATATAGTGGGAGGTATTGCAGACTTTTTGTACGTGTTAAGCCATAAGTAGAGATGCATACTTTTTTAGCAAATATGCAAAGAGCTAGAACTTATACACGGGCTCTGTGCAAAAGTGTTCCTGCTTTGTGCAAAAAGACATGGGATGAGAAGGATTTTCACTTTGCAGTGAAAATAGTTCACGGACTGATTCAGCAGACATTTGCATAGTTCCTGTAAGTAGAGCAAATGTGTGTTATCACAAATGGGCACGTAAGCTTCCTGACCCTCCCAGCTGTCTATCAAAATCCAGGACCCATGAAGTGCATGGGAATGCCTCCAAGAGCTGAAGGAATAAGACCCTGGGAATAGTTCTCAGGCAGGTGATGACAGGGGCTCCCGGGACTCCAGTGCTAGGCAGGATGAGGCTGGGCTAGGCAGGCAGCTGGATTGGAGGGTGATGTGCTGCTGCAGCTCATTTCCTTCCACAGACTGGTGCTGCAATTATCCAGCAGTCCCCACATCAACATGTGCACTCATGAGATATGTCAAGCATGGGAAATGCATCTATATTGCTCAAGAGCGATTGAACAACTTTATATTACTCATATAATGATAAGACTTAATATGGATTTCATATTCTTTCTTTTACTCTTTCTTTCTTCCTTTCTTCTTTCCTTTCTTCTTTTCTTCTTTTCTTTCTTCTTCCTTTCTTCTTTCTTTTCCTTTGTGTTTCTCCAATGGTGCAGTAATCAGCATTAGCTGTTATAATTCAAATGATTTTTTAACCCCACTGTGACCCCAGAATTTCCCCTTTCTCAAGATTCCATTCCCTTTTCCATTCTGTGGCCCCTATAGTACATGATGTCCACAGACAATGAGTGTCTTCCCACCCTCCCTACTCTCTGTCCATGAAGACTCCAAGGGTTGCAGGAGATGTGATTCTCCTAGTCCATTTTCTCCATGACAGATTCTCTTCCATCCTGTCATTTGCATTTACAGCTTGACTTCAAGCCTGTTTATAGCCAGAGAACTCTTTTCATTGACTTCTGTGGGCTTTGAATCAAGCCTTTATAAACCACACATGTACCCAACAGGTATTTATTAACATGAGCTGGCCATGTACTCCATGCCATGAGTGTGGAAAAAGCTAACAATAACTTTACAATTACCCACCTAAGCCCTCTAGCAGGCTCCAAAGGCATGTCTCTTCGCCAAGCAAGCATTGAATCAAGTTTGACATTTCTAGGGTAAATCATTTTTGTGTTCTAAAAACCAAAAAAAGGGTTAGGAAAAAGTCCAAAGAGTGAGAACATCCCCATTTTTGGACAGTAATATCATCCAAATGTCCTATCCAAATGGCTTCAAATGTTCCAGAAACAAATGTGTGTTCTGGGATAAGACCACTGAATGCTAGGTAAAATTACAGGTGATTCTGCTTGAGGTTGGCAAGATTAAGCAGGGGTTAAAATGGAATTAACAGTCCTACTTTTTTTTCTTTTTTAATTACCCACAGAGATATTAGTGTTACTCACAATCTTTCCAGCGTGCTTAGCCATCTTTATGTATTGACTTTACAGACAGAGATTTCAGCTCTTTCACAGGCTGTGTCTTAATTTATTTAATTTTGAGTTGGTGTACATTAAATAAGATGCTGTTTTTTAGTTGCTTCTTGAACAGAATGGGTGGAGCCTGAACCATGAGAGAGGACAACCCAGTGGACTTGGAAAACTCCCAACTCACAGTGCGGGTGAGGTGTCACAAAGGACTTTCTATGCTTTATCAGATGATAGCTCTAAGCCAAAAAATTTGGATACAGACCTAGATAAAAAGTGCCTCCAAGGACAAGTCTGAAGAGTTCCAGGGTTTCCATCCAAGCCAATTTCGAGCTGTGATGTAAGACAAGGTTATTTCCATTAATGTTTAAGTTTTGCATCATGTGTTCTCTCATGCTTTAACTTTTTCACTTTCAGCAGCAAATCAATCATCAAAATACTAGCAAAAGTTTAGTTTTGTCTTGTACATGTTATAGCTCAGGGTGGATTGGTCCTGGTGAAATATATATCTCTGAGAAAGTGCTTTGGAGACAAATATCTGCTACCAATAGTTTTTTCTTGTTCACTAAGGCCCAAATTTTTAAAAGTAGATGTCAAAATTGGAGTTTTCTGAGTCCTAAACCAACATTTAAATGAGTATAAGTGTCTTGCTTTTTTTTTTAAAAAAAGCTCAGTTACCCTGTGTCCCTCCTCAGCAGTCCCTTTTGAAAGCCATGGCTGAAATAACTCTTAGTACTGTCCATAGATTGTGGTCACCTTTCCTTCATTTGCTGCCTCCCTGGAGAGATGTACCTTGGTCATTTCTTTCTCTGCTGCTTTAGGAACTCTGTAGTTTCAAGGGTTAAACACAGGATTGTAACTTCACAGATGTGAAAATACATATTTTTTGGCAGGGTAAATGCACTAGGCAACTTCTGCATGTTTGTTCTTTGAGTAAGGAGGCCACCTGCTTCTAATGTTACAGGAATATGTTGGCTAGTGGAAAGGCAGAAACCATTTTTAACTAATTGAATAATTTCTCTATCTTATCCAAATGCCAGGAGATTGATTCTATCCCATGGTTAGCTTGAAGTTTTGATGGCACATTAAAAAAAAACCAAAAACATTCCAAAGTCACTTTCCTGTTTGGTCCAAATCACTTTATTCCTAGTACAGAGTGATGGGAAAATGGGTATTGGGTGAAAGAAACGGTAAATAGGAAGCAAACGTTTGCTTGGATTACCAAGGCAGTTTCTGGGTAGGGTGGTGTTTGGTGGGTAGGCACAGCCAACTGTTTGGCACTGGCACATGGAATAGCAAACACATGCAGCAGTTAAAATCAAGCTTGCATTAATGATTTCATTGCCTGAACTAAATTTGTAATGTAAATCATTCGGAGGTGCTCTAAGGCATTTCTATTCTTAGAAGAAAAGTCACAAACTGGAAAGTACGTCACCTTTGCAATCAGCACCCCCTTTAGCCTGTAATGTGGAACACATGGTGGTTGAAGAGGTTACAGTGTTACAGAAATGTCATTACAGAATTTCTCTGTGTTAACATGTATCATCTGTCACATAATTGTTTGTTTTACAACCCATACCTATAATGGGCTAAGTGGGGACTATTTATATCAGTTAACAATGAGTGCCTTTAATTAGTATTTCATGCAACTGGAACATGTTAAAGATTCTGACACAAATCTGGCTTGGGTTGCTAAATTCCATATGAATTTCATTATGAAATTGCTAAGACATTACAGTTGCTCAGGTATTGAGGTTTATAAGTGCACTTCATCTGTTACAAAGCTAGAGAAAGTAAGTCACACACATGTTAAAGAAAAATCTTCAGAACAACAGCTTGGTATCTGACACAGTTGAATGAGAGTTTAAAGCAAGAAAGATGAAAATCTTTTACTATTTGAAGTGTGCCTGTATTTGCCCTAAAACTGCAACTCTGCTAACATCTACACAGCTGAAGCATTATATAGAACGGAAAAGGTTAAGACAGTGGAGAATCAGACCGTACACAAAATTGATAATGAAAAATTGCCAGAGATGGACCAGTCAGCAAAGAGCTTCACAAGCTGTTGCCAGACTGTAGAATGCAAAGATGATCTTTTCCTGATGGTTGATGCTGAGTGGCTGCAAACAAGTCCTATGCCTTCTGAGTGATCTCATGGCAAAATGTTTAGCCTGAGACTCTCACTCCCAGCTCAATCTCTTTTCAGTGACTGAGGTGGCCAATGGGACATTTCAGTTCATACTGAAGGAGACCCCCAGCCCCGTGGTACTCTCATCTGTAGGCCCTCATGAATTTGCAGCATGAAGAATGTGCCAAGGAGCAGTGTTACACGCAGAGAGTGATGGGAGAGGAAAATGTGCCTGAGGTTACCGTTTTAAAATTTGAGTGTTGTCACGGTCCTTTAGACTGATCGAAAGAACATGCTAGAATCAGGCTTATGTCAAAATTAAAACAGTTCAGGAGATTAGGAGTGGGAGAGCAAAGGATGACAGGAAATCCCAGCAGCTTCATGCCTCTATGTTATTCTTCTCAGATGGGGCTGAGGCTCCCTTCCTCTGTGTGCCTCAGTTCTTGAACCTAACACAGTTTTTTTCCTTCCATACCTATTATTAAACTTGCAAATTTACATTGTAACAACAAACTTACTAAGCAACTGTCCCTGGATTTGGAATATTTTCAAAGCTTTCTTCAAGATTTGGAGATGCTGAACAAGGAAAGAGAAGCAGCTCAGGATATCTCATTTTTGTCATCTGCTACTTGTATGAGCTACCCGCATCAGTGCCTACAATATTGTTTAAAGCATTTTCTGACAGGCAACTACATTATAATGAAATGATTTTACAGATGCTTTAAATGAAACTTTTTGGTTGATATCTGATCTAATAATTTATATACAAAATAAAATAATTTTATTAATGGAACGTCAGAACATGGTAGGTTATTCTGAAGAAACTCCCTCTAGCTTCTTGTGAAATTACTAATTCAGAATCCAGCAACAAGCCTTGTGGCATAGCTGTTTATTTACCTTCTGTTTTCATAGACAAAAAACCCTTTTGTCATTTTAGCTTTTCCTCACAGGGCACATTAGCTGTCCTGCTCCCCTGGAGTGGGCTTGGCAATAGGAAAGATCATCATGGTTTGTTAACTTTCTTAAAAGAAAGGATATAATTTCTGAAATGTGTTTTCAGTATTCCAGACATCAGTAAAGCAGGTCCTGCAATGCTACCTCTTATCTTTTTATATTAACTATTCTTATCTCTTTTTTTTTTTTTTTTTGACTAGCAATTTGGTGCTGGAATTGCCTTTGGTTTTGACTATGACTTGTAAAATTTGAAAAGCTGCTGTTCATTTACAATCCTGTTCTCCTCTTTCTATCCAATCAATTCTTAATGAAATGTTTTGGAGATTTCTGTCACTCTTACCACTAGCATTTGAGATAGCCAAAAAATATTTTTAACAAGAAATCATAAAGAATGGGGGGAAAAAAGACGATTCCATAATACTCATGTGATTACCTTTAATATCCACTTTTCTTCTGTTAGACTTACTTAAACTTACGTTGTAGTTAAATTTACTCTTTTGTTAAACTAAATTTTTCATGAAGAACTATAACAAGGCTTCTTACCAAAGTCCTCAGGCATAGGACATCATAAGAAATAATATCCAGACTGTGTGTGTGCTATATATAGAAGTAGATTTGAAACACATCAGCTGCAATGAGAGGACATATCAAAATATCTGAAATCAAAGAGTCTGAATTGTGTGCAAGAGGTATTTTTGCTGGTGATTTTCAGATACATCCTCTTTTTTTCTCTTCTCTCTGTCTTCTCCCCTCACAAATAATTTTCTCTCAAAACTTATTTTATGATTGATTGTCTCTTTTACTCTGGAAAACAATAAAATCCTTCTAGACATTTATGAAAGGAAAGTCCCTCCTCAGGAGAAATCTGGAGAACACATCTTGATAAAAGACAAATTTTCAGAAAGTGGAAGGGAAAACAGACAATATAAAAATGTACATAGGAATATACCTCTATATCTGTCCATGACATGAGTAGTGTTTTCAAAAGAAGATACACAAACAGATACTGGTTAGGTGATTTTTGGGTACTGGAAAAATATTTCCCATGGAAGGTCAATTTGAGTACAGTTCTTTGAAGGAATAGGGATCATTAAAAAAACTGGTGAGAAATTGTGCAGCTGATTTGGAAGAAAATGTTGCAGAGCAGCATCAAGGCTTGTCCCCTTATGATCTGGTGAAGGCTATAAGTGAGGAGGAACATGTTTGTTCAATGAGGATTTCAGTGCAAACCTTGAAGGGAGTTACACTGGCAAAAAATAATTTCTGGACCACTGGGGGCTTTCAAGGGTTCCCTGTTGGTCACAGCAAAGCATTTGTGTCCCAGAGAAGAGCTTCAAGACATGATTCATCACCACATTGTGATGATCACCACACTGTGCTTTCACAGTGCTCTGTCACGCATAGGAGGAGAAGTTTTTATCCTGACAAATGAGCTGGAATTGTACAGAGGTATCTGGCTTGACACTCCCAAGGACTACTGCCCAGTTTTAGCTGTGCCCTTGTGAATGGTGATATGTTCATTTGAAATATTGTTATAGCGTAAGGCATTTCTATCCTTCCATACTGTCTGCCCTGTTTTTTTTTTTTTTTCTCTTTTATGTGCGTGGTTATGTACCTCTGATGTGAACCAACACCCTTCCACACATCTCAAAAGCCACTGGAAATATAATGTGAACAGTAGTTTGTAAATTAAATATGCTTAAGTAGCAGAAAACTGCAGTAACTAAGGGTGATATATGGACTTGGAAGACTAAATCTAACTTTGTGGATTCAATTATAATTACAGCTGTATTAGCTGGCGCGTTGGCAAGACGAACCTGCCAAGACTGGCTTACTAGAAACTGAAGGAAGGCTGTCCACATCATCAAAGAATAGCTCTCTGATGACATAGTACCTGCAGCTCTCCAACTGATGGCCCACAGGTCCAGCTGAAGACACTAGCTGGTTTGTTGGGAGGCATCAAACAGAAGGGATGATGGTTTGCTGCCAGGGTCAATGGCAAGAGGGATGTTTCTCCTTAGCAAGTTTAGGGAAGTCTCCAGAACAAAGAAGGGGAAATTACAAAAATATATTGGATTTTGGAGGTGTCAGAGCCAGGTTACAGTTACTTATTAGGGAGGAAAGGTTCAGAAATGCAGTGCTTAACACTCTCTCCAGGTCTGCTAAACTATTTATGAAGAACTAACTATAATTAGAAATCCAAATTTAAAAAATGGTAAACCAAAAATTTACTTTAAAAAGTGGGCAGATGGCCAAGTCTTTTTACTGAGCAGCACTGGAATGTTAATGCGGAACATACGCAAAACTGTTATGAAAAAAATACACCTCTTTAATGCTAATATTCAAATAGAAGGAATGATAATTGCATTAGGCACCAATTGGGAGTCAGCATAGGTCCCTGAGAACTGGAAATCCACTATATATTACAGGATAAATTTGTACTGATAGAGGCAGTTTGAGAAAATTTTTTGCAGGAAAAAAATCTGAAAGGGAGGAGAAAACACAATTTTTCTTGCAGAATGAATGAAACCGTCTTGTCAGTTAGTAGGAACCAGAATAATACCTGTCTAATTTTACTTTTTTTTTAAGGTGCCTTTGATCTAAAATGCATGTGATGTGTATAACCTCATACCAAATAGTGGAATTTGTGAATGTTCCACATAACTGCTTTCCCAGCCTGGTTTATCCATTTGGTTAAAGTTTAAGAAAATAATCACCTAAATCATCAGCCTGATTTTGTCCCTCAACACCTACCCACATGGAATCATAGGGAGAATTCATGGTGGGTGGAATATAATCATCTGACCTGGAATTTAACCAGAACCTGGGGTGAACAATACAAGGCTTTCCAGGCACCTATTTCACTTACTGATCACTATTTCTCTATGGTGGTCTTGATGATGAGGAAGCCAAAATCACTGGGGTGAGAATTAATGTAAAATATTTCAAAATCCAATACAAAGCATACTGCTGTACTTTTGCAACAGCCACATCAGAAAGCCTCTATTGAATCAGAATTCTTGGTAGTGGTTTCTCCTGAGTGAAGAGGATCACATTACAAAGAGCTGTGGCACAAAGCCCAGAGAGGAAATCTTTGCTGGGCTTGTGCTACTTCTCTCCAGAACCAGCTCGAGCATCTCTGCATCCTGCTTCTAGAAAGGACAGCTCACGTGAATGACTCTGGCTGCAGTCAAGCAGGTCCAGCCACTCTGGACTCTGATTTTGTCTCTGTCTCAGTGCTCTTGTTAGAGCTTAAAGTGAAGCTGGTTGTGGAAAAGACAAAGAAGATCTGTGTGCATGGAAGGAAAGGATTAAATAGAGAGGATGTGCTTTTCAGATGAATCAGGAGAATATCAAGTCAAGAGCTGAAGGGAGAGGGGGATCAAACTGCTATTTATTTCAAATGAATTTGTGACACTCAAGATGAAACACTAATCTTTGTCATATCACTGAAAAAATACACAGTACCTTCCCATCTTGAATTTAGGTCTGGTCCTGCATCCACTAAAATCCATAGGAAAACTAAGGACAATACAAAGGAAAGCAAGAGAGGTGACTGGAGATATGGAACAGTAATCATGAAACACAGAAACTAGAAAAAAACTCAGCTGAGAGAGGATATAAAATAATGTTCTGTGTGAAATTTAGGTGCACAAAACAATTTGTTCACTAGAAGAGGAATTATTTTCATTTGTATTTCAGAAACAGAAGTATCAGATGAAAGTATCAGGTAGGAGATTCAAGACAAGTTTTTTATACCATTCATGATACAACAGTGGAATTCACTGTCCTAGGATGCTAGACAAGCCAAAAGACAAGGGGAGTTCAAAAACTGGTGAGGCTCATCCACTGAAGAGGGTTTCTGCAAGGGTTATTAAACACAAAGGTGTTGCCTCTAATTTGGCATGTTCCTAATTCTCTCATGGCTGGAACTGAGGGAGCCTTGTTGGCCAAACAGCACTCTGTGCTGCCCTGTTTGTTCCATTTTTCCCAGATTTCCTTTACTGTCAGAAGCACTCTGCTGGGCTGAGCACACTTTGGTCCAATCAAATATTGCTTTTTCCGATGTTCTCACCCTGGTATTTCAGGGCCATGTGCACACATGCTACCTGGGAAACACAGATGCTTTGCAGAAGAGGTGGACTGATGATACTATTGTAGAGTGACTACAGAGCTTCCTATAAATAAAGGCCCAGGCACATATTAGCCCCCCATGAACTTTGGCTGGGTTGGAGATATCCAGCGATTTAAGGCTAACGATCACAGGGAAATCCCAGGCAGATATATAAGGCCTGCTTCCCCTTCAAGTCTTCCCAGATAAAACTTTCTGTCAGAAGACAGAAGAAATGCCCAGGAAATCTAGCCAAAGGGTAGACCTAAGGGTTATAATGTACTTAAAATGGATTAGTGACCAAAACTGAAAAGGAGGTGGTGATCTCCAGCCACCTGTTTCTATGCCACACACAAAAGTCAAAGTACATGCTTCTAAATCCAAGCCCTGACAGGAAAATCACAGTCTGTAGTACACAATTCACATTGCAAACTGAATGATTGGTTTGTTCATAACTATTCCATGCCAGAAAAATTCCTAAAAGCTGCATTATCCTGGAGAACTCTAATACTTTTACCCAAATCCTCATATTTTCTGTTTAAATAGTCAGAATTTTTGAAAGTAGTATGTACCAACTAAAGAAAAAAAATCTTGAAGCCAACAAAAGGGAATTACCTGGTTCTCATCTTGACATAAACAAAGCAAGTAATTTTAGAGGGGAAATCTAATAATTGCCTTGAATTAAATATTCATTCTTTCTTTTATTTAGTATGTGGCTACAGACTAGTGTTTCAGGAGAGTTAACGTCACAAAATTAACAAGAATGAGGAATGTAAATCACCAGTAGAAAAAAATGTTCAAAAAAGAAGAGATAAAGAGGAAGTGTTTAGAAAAGTTTTCTCTCTTATCTAAGAATCACAACCCTAGAATTAGAAGATGTTAATGGTGCTAAAGTAAAATAAACTAATAGAGAGGAGAAATGGTGGCAGATATGAAAATTAAAATTCACCTTGAAGGAAGAGAAATAGAGTGAAAGCCAGCAGCAAAGCATAGTATTAGATGAGGAACTGTGGCAAAAGTTGTGAAAAGCCAAAGAATGAAAGAAGGAACAGTTTGCCAAACTAGAGATGTGTAATAGCACCCAGGTAAACCTGTGAGTGCCTATACTATTATGTAGTTAGAAATATTATTCCAACTGCTACTAATGACACAAAGGAAACAGCATTCAATGGGTATTCCTGTTTTTTATTCAGGACAGAGCTGGACGAGACATTCTTATCAAAGAGCAGTGCTGAAAACATTTCCAGTTCTAGAGCAAAGCAGGAGGCTGATAAATCACCCACATCTGCAAGTGGGAAGAGAGGAAACACATGAGCTGTTTGAAACACTGAAGAAATTGTAGAGGTGTAAAAGAAAGCCATGACTGAGGTAACACTATGAAAGTTTAACTATAAGAATGTCAGCTTAGGCATTAGTCACTGGCAGAATAATGTAATGCATCATTTGTAATTTCTTTAATTAAGACTTAAAGAACAACATAATAATCAGAATGAAAAATTAATGAAAACACATATTTTTTGGTGCGGCTTGTTTTTTTGCATGTCTGTCCTTTGATATCTTTGACAAAATTAAAAGTTCAGTGATAATAATGATGATATAGATTTCTGTAGGATATCTGACTTGAATTTTCTTTTACTTTGACCAAGAAACATATGTGTGGTAAATTCAGAGTATTGATGCATTAAATGAAGCACTGTTTAAGTACTCTTGTGGAATTGTGGACAAGAAATCACTTGTGAGTCATCTCTGATGAAGTAGTTTAATTTAAGGTTTAATTCACGGTCATCTGTTACCTAATGTTTTTATTGATTAATTGGAGGAAAAACAGAGAATTGTTATATATCTTCTTTAGAGATTGCATAGCTAGGAAAGAATGCTTAATAGCAAAGACTATTAATCAGTTACTTTGAATAATTTGCTTTCTGTGGTCAGCTGCAGGCAAGTGAAATGGTTTTCAGCAAAAGCAGATTGTATTTACAGACCAGGGAAGAAGTATCTCTGCAAATGGCTTGTGAGGTGTAAAGGATAAACAGCTGAGTTCAAATCCCCAGTTTAGCACTGAAACAAAAAGGATAATACAGTTCTTATAAATGTAAGGAGAGGAATCTGGAGGAGGCTAGAGGGTGTTATGTTAGCTCTAGATGCGGTGATGGGAACCACTACCAGGATTCTGTGCTTTGAATCCTGTAGAAAATTGTGGAGGTAGAAAGAGCTTTAACATAAAGTTATAGGATAGTGAAAGATACTTCACAGCTGAGTCTTGGGGACCCCACTCCGACTCTATTATCTGTGAATGAGATTGTTGACATGAATCAAGTTTGACATGACTGGATGAACTGACACTTAATAGAAAAGGCTCTTCAAATTATCAGAACTCATGACTGAAAATAAATGCAGTCCAATTCAACCTTGAAACAAAGTGGAAATTTTAGTCCTTCTTGAGTTAATTGATCACTGAAATGACTTGCAAAGTTTGACTTGTATTTCCTCTGTCCCTGGTAAGCATTAAATTTTGCTAAGTTTTTTCTAGTTGAAATAAAAGTAATTTGAGGAAGATTTATTGTATATTTGTTGAGTTAATGTAGCTAATTATACCATATCATCTCACACTATAATGTCTAAAACTAATAGTTCTACTCTATTAATGTTTTTTTTCTTTCTGAGACACATTCCCAATCATTTACCCCATGATATGGATGCATGCCCAGTTTTGAGGTTGGCTGTAGTTATGCATACGTATTTGGTAGAACATTTTGCTCCAGAATGTTTGTAGACAATGCAAACCCAGAGTGATAGATGTCTAAATGGACAATTATCTGAAACAAATCACAACTGTAATGTAAATCTGCCCATGTCTTCTTTGGAGATACTCAAAACCCACCTGGACATAACCCTGTGCAACCTGCTCTTGGTGAACCTGCTTTAACAGAGGGGTTGGACTACATGGACTCCAGAGGTCCCTTCCAACCCCAACCATTCTGTGATTCTGTGATTCTTGATTCAGTGAGCACACAGGGATCTTGTGAGAGGTGCAATAATGAACTTAGTGACCAATACAGATTAGAGTAAAGAGGACATCTGTCACCAAATTTCCTCCTATTCTGTAATGGAAACTCTCTATAGGTTCTCCTAGTGCTTACCAACACCAGAGCAGAAATAACATTTGGAATATATACTGTGATATATAAATGTTACCCCTTGTTACTTGAATGAAAAGTCACATTAGAGCAAGATACTATTTCAGTATTTTTGATGAAAATCTGAGTTCCTGTAAAGACTTTATCTGACTACAATTATTTAGGCCAAGGTTTCCAGCCTAAACCTTCTGGACTGCAGCATCTTGTCCATTTGTATGCTCCCTCTCTGACCCTGGAACAAATTCCCTTTGTGCCAATGCAACTATTTCTGTGGCAATGCTCCCAACTAGGGAAATTATTTGGTTGCAGGGTGGAAGATAAAGAAATACTTATTTTTCTTTAAAGTAAGCTACAGATGTGCCTGAGAACACAGCCACATAAGCAGGTTCAGTTGCAAAATTAGCTGATGAAAAGGAGAAGAGGGAGCTTGTGGAGGAGAGCCTACAGAAGGAAGAGGACAGAAATGGAAAGGGATCTTTCACCCTAACTTTGCCATGAAAATGTTCATAGTGTGAGTTTCTCTGCACTCTGATTGTTTCTTTCTCTCTCTCTGACATACGAATACACATATACAAATACCCTTCTAAAAAACAGCCAGAAAAGCTATCCTCCAAGATAACTCGAATTCCTTAGTGGTCTTGGGCGTGCCTTTGTTTCAGCTCTAATACTGCTATCACATCATAAATAAGCCTGTTTCTACCATCTTAAATGAAGAGTGACGGTCACACCCAGCAGTTCCAACTAGATTTAACCCAGCCTATAACAGTATTAATCCTAGATCACAACCATAAGCTTCTCCACATGTTTCAAATAAGGGAAAGTAGCGTAAACCCTGCACAGTTTTACAAGACCTCATTCTAGTTCATGAGTGGATAAACTGCAGTTTCAAAAGCTATTTTAGCCTGAACAGGAAACCAAATTATAATAAAAATGACATGCAAATCCTGTTTTCACTGCAATGCTTAAGCCAATAAAAGAATGAACTGAGTTTATCAAAGTACCATGCAGTTAGCCCCCTCACACTGTCAGGCCCCATCCCCACCAAGATTGGGTAGAGAAGTTGAGCAGTCCTTCAGTGGTACTGAAATAGCCTTGTTTCAAAGGAGAAGCTTTCTCAGGTGGAGTGGACCTATAACAGCACCTGTAACAGGTTCCTTGAATAAATAAATTTGTGAACAGAGACCTGGGCATTAGCTGTTCTTCATTTTCCTTGTGGCTAAAACCAGTTATTTGGCAGTATCAGTAACTTATCAGGACTTTATGAGAATTTTTTTACCACAGCCTTTCTTTTCAGTGTACTTTGATTAAAACAGAGGAAGGGCTATATTGTATATGTCTATCTTCTATAGTATACACTGTACAAAACACAGCAGTAAAGACAATAGAGCACAGACATCAGGGTACTTACACTTCATGAGCAGGCAAAATGTACATTCCTACATTGTGTAGATACTCTGGCAAATATTCCCACTGATTTGGGAACGGGGAGGCTTGGTTTTTTAATAAGTTTTTAAACAACTGTTTGTATCACTGAAAACAACAGACACAACCTGAAAAAACTGACACAAGCTAAAAAAATTGCAATTATAGCACAATGTTTGTTTAAATTTGTGTTTGATAGAAATCTACTTCTTTTAACATCCTTGTTTAACTAGGACGGCCAGAATCCAGTGAAAGCTACTATTAGAAGCTAACACATATGTGAGAATGAGATGAAGTAGAATTTGTAAGAAACTGTCAAAGGGCTGGGCAAGGGAAAGTGATGACTCCTTTTATTTCATGTTTTTACCGTTCTTCAATACTGCCAATCAACTGATTGATTTTTATGATAGTCTGGGCTTTAGTCATCTCATGCTTCTTTAGCTGAGGTAGTTTGCTGGAGAATTTGAATTTTTTCCCTAGATCTTTGTTATTGTTAAGGTACCAATTTCAGCTTCCTGGCAGTGGGGAAAATGTTGAAGAAATGAACCAATGCAATGTCGATTTCCAACATAGTCCCTTCAATCAGAATTTTCTGGAGAACACAAGTGACAGTTAAGATGTCTACATTTTTTATCTGTTTCATCGATGGCAGATTTAGCAGGAATGGCCTTTTAGTGCTGTAATGCCACACTTCACACCACCGTCCTCCTGATCCTCAGCAGCCCACACACATTCTCCCAAACCTCATATTCCCACTTCGGTGATGAACTTGTGCTCTTATGAATTTAAAATAGTAAGCACATTCCACATGGAAATTGTAGGAATGGCATAAAATTACATTTAGTATCAGAATAAATAACACAAGGACTATATTACAGGCTACATCGTTCGTTTTACATTTAGTAATGAAAACTTCCATTATTCAATTTAAGTGAATGTGTCACATAATTTCCAGACTCCTGCTCCAGAGTACTGGAGAATCCAAGCAACTTATTTCAGAACTTAGGTCCAGCTTCCCATTGAGCATTTGGGTCCTGGAGCACACAGAAGATCTTGGGCAGCTTGTTGATTCTGTGGTAGCAGACGCAGCCAGCCAAGAGGGGTTTTTTCCCTTCCTGCTGTGTTTGGCAAGAAGAGCACAACCTTTCCTGTCACATGTGGTCCCTGCTCAAGTTATCCATACTTTTCTTACCACAAGGTTAGATTACTCTAATGCGCTCCGTGTGAGGCTACATCTTGAGGCCATTTGGCAACTGAATCTTGTGTGCACAATTCAACCACCTGTTTATTAAGTGGAGCATCATGCAGAGAGGACATAAAACCCCCCACTCTCCAAAATCTGCAATAGCTGCCAACAAATTTCTGGGCTGAGTTCAAGGTGTTGGTTTTAACCTATAAAGACCTAAGTGTTTTGGGATTTGGTTACTTGAGAGACTGGCTTTCTTTCCCCATGAAGCAGTGCTTTTAAAGCTGATATGAAGGGAGGAATTTGAGTTGGTATCACTCAGGTGTAACAAGGGTGCTGGCAGGACTTCTATGTGCAAGGCCTTCTGCAGTGTATCCACATTACTATGGGTTTATCTATTGTGAAATATCTCTGATTGTGGAAGAATTCAAAACTAACGTGCCAGTCTGGGTCTGAACCAGGGCTAGAAACACTCGTGCTGAAGCGCATTGCTATGCTCTGATCTTCCCCTTTTCTAGCTACAGTTGCTACTTACATTAAATGTGATTTGGTAACTTAAACCTGATGTTAACTGCTAACCCAGCTAAGGCTCACACTGTTTGTTTATCATCTGTCTCTGAGGTACCTCTCTCTCCTGACTGACTATGTAGGGCAGTAAAGTACCTCAAGAACTGTCAGAAGAGAGTTGCACGCTACAGCAAACCTACCATTTTTCCTGCTGGAGGGTTAGAGTCAAGTTGGACTATTCCTGGCCTTCAGACCTGTGACTACATCTCTACTAGTAAATAAAATGGCACAATGCCTGTACTCCAGACATTTAAGTGCCCTGGTAAAGTTTTCATCTCTTGAGTCTGAATTCCCAAACTAACTGGTCTCACGCTTGCTGTCAAGAGCAGTTTCTGGCTGATGAGATCCCTCCCATGTGCCTGGTCACTGTAAGGAAGAGTGCTCATAAGTGTAGTTCCAAACCAGGACAGGGATCCTGGCAGCAGTTAAGTTGTGTGTATGGTCATGGGAAAATGTTTGTGTTCACGCTTCCATGAGTTTGGTTTACTGGTAGGGACATATCCTGAAAGTCTTGAAATCATTGGACAAAAGCAGCCTTCTTTATGACCAAAGAACCTGGTTCCCAAATGACAAAGAATCTCAAAGGAGATTTTGAGATCCTGACACTATCCTGGCCTGATGAGTCAGGACAGGAAGACTGAGTTTACAGAAGAGGGCAGCCATGTGACTTTACTGGAAATTTGTCAGGAATGGGTCAGTCTCCTTGAAGATGTTTCTCCTTTTTACTCTTCCTGGTGGAAGTGGATGGTACTGCTTTCATTATATTTCTGAGGAAAAAAAGCACTGTGAGGTAGAGCTACCCAAAGCTATATTAAAAAGAGGGTGGCTGAGCCAGCAAATAAAGTCTTGCCTCCAAAGTTCCAGACTTGGAACATGATCTATATTGGTCCTCCCAATAAAATACAGGTCACAAAAGTATAGGATGCATCTTTCTTTTCATACATTAGACAACAAATATGATAATGTTTGCTGTCCTGTGTCAATGGAAGAAAAAATTAACTGTCTCGGTGTTTCTTAACCAGAGAAGGTTGTGAAGTTTCCATTGCTGGAGATCTTAGACAGCACCATAGATATGGATGACTCTTCTTTGGGCAGAGGTATGCATTAGGTGGCTACCTGAAGTGTCTTCGAGCTGTATGATATTATAATCATATTTTGCTCAAGTAGAGTTCTGTTATTTCAAAATGTGACTGAAGCCATATTATTACGCCAAAAATTGTTTGCACACTGGGGTGAAGGCTGGTATAGAGCCTCAGCCTTCAGGTCCAAGAACAGCAGAGTTATTCTGGGGAGAAGACAGAGTTTTCTGGGGAATTTAACAGTGCTGTGGAGTTAATGACCTTTGTCAGAACCCTTTGACTCAATTAAACTTTTTTAAAAGCAATACCTAATATTAGTCTCATTAAGAATAACAAATACTACCAATGTGTTTCACACTTTGTCTGCTTAAAAAAACTCATTATGCATTTGAAATCTCCTGCAGTTTGTTCTCAAGACCTCACCTCCAAGAAAATATCTCTTGGTATGGATTAATGTGAAATATCACAAGCATCCATATGAGAGGAGATGGAGATTTTCCCCTTTGCTAGTTTTGTTCTGCTGAAAAATGTTGATTTATCAAAATGAAAACTTGTGTCCATAAACATACCCAATAATGTCTTTGAATATTTTTTCCTGTTAAGGAATTTCTTATGCTTAGAAACATAACTATTTATCTGAAGTAAATAGTTCTTTTATGAAGCGCCTGAAGGTTATGGGGAAATTCATGTTCCACTTGATTCACATAGGAAGCTTTAGTCTACTAGAAACTGGAGGAAAATTATCTTAATTGCATAAAATTGAAGAGTTTGTCTACATATTGGAGAATAAAGTTTTGATATGTTCAAATTTTTTCCTGTCTGATAGAATAATTTCCTTTCCTGTTCTATGCTGACATCATCAGCCATTTCTGGTGAGGTTTGTAGAAGATTCAGCCACTGTTTTCCTTTTAATGAACAGTTAATACATTTTAAAACCAAAGATTGTAAACTCTGACAGTAACACTTTTATTTGCATTATTCAAGGTCCTTTTCTCACCTGCCTCCGTAACTAGATTGTGTAAGTGCTCCCAACTGTAACGTTGAACAAGTCATGAACCACTGCTGTTTCCCACTATGTCCCTTATGCTCTCTATTGTTTGAGCAAGCAAAATGTTGGAATTACTTTGACTCACAGCTGTTTCTATCTTGGGAATGGTGTGGTCTTTTGCTAAAAGACCATTCAAGCATCATCACTTACCTCATGGTGAGTTCTGTCAGCTGTAGCAGAGAGGTTTGTGGTTCATGAAATAGAGATATTTTGACAATGAAGAGGCTTATGAGCTCTGCCAGCTGTACCAACAGAAAAATAGATGCCTCTGAGCCAGCCAAATGAGACATTCACATGCAATGCACTTCAACTATTAATGATCCAAGGGATGTACCAGGCCCACCAGCGCCTGCAAACTTGTGTTGTCTGTTCAAGACTTATAAGCTTTAACGGCACTCTCCACACTCCACTTCCATGAGACAATGTGAGGCACAGATGGGGCTCTAAATGATCCTCACCACTGCTTGATTGGAAACAAGTACAGTAGATTTGACAGGAAGCAGCCCTTGCCTTGCCTTTATAATGTGTTTCCTCTTGCAGTATTGCTACAGCTACTTCTATTTTGGTGATGTGATTGGCTTGCAGATGCTGGCTTAATACTTTTGTTTTCTTCTTTGAGCTGCAAATAAGTGGGATTTAATTAGTTCAGGGTTCAGAAGCTCTGACCAGATCATGGTACTTAGCTTCAGACTCTTTTCATTTACAAAACAATTGCACTTTCCTTGCTATGCATCATTCAGGGTTTCTGAGAGGAGGCAAAATTCAGCTACCATCAGACAGACAGTAAGGGAGCTGGACCTGTACACCCATATCAAGAAGAAGTCTACTCAAGTTAAGTAGCAATTAACAGGAAGTTTGAAGTCATTTGCCTATATTTGCTCCTCACTTTCATTTGCACACCTGTAGTTGGAACTGAGATTGTGTCAACAATTCCTTTTCAGGTGTTTTGGTATAAAAGTTTTGGTTTTTAATTTTGTCAAAAATGAAATCTCTCAAGACACAGTGGATAACTGATAGTTTACCATATTCCAATGAAAAATGTCCTTCTTTTATCTTTGAAAGGTCCGTTCCCTAGATCAAAAATTAGTTTCTTAAATTCTAAATATTGTCTCAAAACATTTAGTAGGGATTTGGAGGAGTTTGGAAAGGGATGAACAGGCACTAAGAAAAATTTTGTAATATTTTGTAATGTTTTGCTACATTCTTGTTCAGCAGAAATTGTTTTATTAATTCACAATGGTTTCAACTAAAATACTGATTAGTGTTGAGTTGCATTTTTAAATAATTTTAAGTAATTATAATCTTAAATTTATTATTATTGTTATTATTATTGCCATTACTATTTGGACATTTGGAATGAGAGGTTGGAGAGCAGTGCCATGGAAAGGGACCTGAGAGTCCTGGCCGATGGTGAGTTGAATATGAGTCAGCAGTGCCCTGGCAACCAGGAGGGCCGAGTGTGTCCTGGGGGCATCAGGCACAGCATCAACAGCCGGGCAAGGGAGGGGATTGTCCCCCTCTGCTCTGCACTGGGGCGGCCTCACCTCGAGTGCTGGGGGCAGTTTTGGGTGCCACAATGTAAAAAAGATATTAAACCATTAGAGAGCATCTAAGGAAGGTCACAAGGATGGTGAAGGGCCTTGAGGGGAAGCCGTGTGAGGAGTGGCTGAGGTCACTTGGTCTGTTCAGCCTGGAGGAGAGGAGACTGAGGGGAGACCTCACTGCAGTTACAACTTCCCTGTGAGGGGAAGAGGAGGGGCAGGCACTGATCTCTGCTCTGTGGTGGCAGTGAGAGGACCCGACGGAAGGGGCTGAAGCTGTAGCAGGGGAGCCTTAGGTTGGACATTAGAAAATGGTTTTTCACCCAAAGGGTGGTTGGGCACTGAACAGGCTCCCATGGAAGTGGTCACAGCACCAAATCTGACAAAGTTCAAGAAGAGTTTGGACAATGCTCTCAGTCACATGGTGTGACTCTTGGGGTGTCCTGGGCAGGGCAAGGAGTTTGACTCGATGATCCTGATGGGTCTCTTCCAACTCAGCTTATTCTGTGATTCTATAATAAGCCTCCTTCTATTCCTCAAGATTTTCTGTTATGGATCACTGAGGTGTCTGCTTCCCTCATGCCATGTTTTTAGCACTTTACCCCCAGACTGCCTAGACCTTCCTGACCAATGCAAAGTGTATTGTCTGATTTTCTGGTCAGCTCTTTGTCTTTTTATTGTTGTTATTATTATGCAAACTTTTGTTTGGTCTGTAAATGATCACACTTACTCTTTCAGTAGAGTAGCTGCTTGCATTTTCCTCTCCAATCAGCTGAGGAGAATAAATGCAAGACACATCCCCTTACAGTGCGAACATTAGTCTTTCAGAGAGCTCTCTACCTCTTCCTTCTCACCTCTGTATGGTTTGCTCTCTCTATTGCTGTACACTATGTGAATATACTCATTTAGCCATCTATACTATCAGTGGATGATTTGCTACTGAGAAGTAAAACAGCCTTATCACAAGTGACTGAACTGAGCATTTTTAAAGGATTCATCTGGAGTTCATTAGGTGAAAGGAACTCTATGGAGTTATTTTCTTTCTCTCAGATCTGAACGTGTGCAGACTTATTTGTTCCTTGATAGCAAGATTAGAGAACTAATTTTTGTGTCTGTGATGGGAACAGAGCTAGTCAAGGTGGACTGTCTCTATCTTCCTCATGAGCATGACAGGAGGTAAAATTTTAAGGTGTAGTCCAGACATCATGAACCCTTCTATTTTTGTGAAAAACAACTGAGGTCTAATAATGAGACTCTTCTTTTGTTTTAATAAGTTAAATAAAGAACTTCGAAACAACTGCGTACCAGAACAAAGAACATATGCATTTCAGAGAGAAAAAACAGCAGGAGCATATTCAGCAGGTAAGGCATTTACAGACATTATGCACTCTGCTAATATTTCATATCCATTGTGGAGGCAGCAGAATAAGGTATTCTTCAAGGTGTGGGGAATGTAAAGAAAAATAAGACAGGTGAGAGGACCACACAGGCACCTTCTGGCTTTAATCTTTCTAAATATCAGATGAAGTGTAATAACTTTGTTCCTAATGTTAAAGGAATAAATAATTTATTCCTCTTTAAATGTGGCTGCTGGAGTCAAAGGACTCCGGTGGGCAAGAGTGTGACTGAAAGAACAAAGGTTATTCAATTGAGATAATTGAGTTGTGTAAAAGTGATTTAAGATGAAGCATCTAGAATATATGGCAGAAATCTTCAGTCATGCACTGCCCAGTAGTCAACATTCTCTTAGGCTCTTACAAGGTTTGCAGTTTATGAAAAACATTTAAGTGTTTCTGTTACACATTTTGGTTGCCATGTTAACTTGGCTTCCATCGGACTGCAACAAACCCAAAACACCTCCTTACATACTTGCTTTATGACATTTCATTAGAATGCCAATATAACAGTTTTATAGTAAATGTAGGATATGGCAGGAGACTAAAATAACACCATATTCTCTGAACGCTTTAATCTAGCTTTAATAATTTTAAGGTTTTTAGACATTTGTAACTTAACCTGTGGGCATAATCTAGTAGTAACAGTGCTTGAGAGAAGTTATGAGCACTGCGCTCTGAGATTATAAGTGGCTCAAATAACATAGTGGTTCCAAGGGAAACTAAATCTTTTTAAAACCCCTCAAACATCAGTTTAAACTGTTAACTTTAATTTTATTTTAAATTCATGTTAGAGTAATTGCATCAAGCTGGGATTATGTGTGTTCTCTGATTCTGTCTTACAGCACTTCTGCCTCTTTTAACCATTTCCTGTATGGGTGATTCTTGTTGTTTATTAATGGAAGTTTCTCCCTCCCAGGGTGTATTCAGTTAAAACAATATCTTACCGATGAGAGCTTTGCTGGAACATAATTGGCAGCACATGGAATTTTTGCATTATGAAGGGAAGCATGTAATGCTTAATGTATGTGAGGATAAATTTTATTTTGCAGAGAATTTGTCAATTTAAAAACAACCGTTCCATATCAGAAAAATGGGACATTACCATTATTATGGAAATATATATTTCTCTTCTATAAAGAAGAAGATTGCTATTTTTTACTGATTTGAATATGTCTTCTTTTCAAACACCAAGCAGGAAGAACAAAAACAGCAATTTTTACAAGTTTTGCAAGTCAGTGTGTATCTATGTTGTGGTGCTTGACATGACACACCTCACAGGAGTTCAAGATGGAGAAATTGTTGGGCAAGCACCTCTGAAAATCACACATCTCTTTTTGCTAAAATATTCGTAGCTTGGGGGAACTAGAATTGTTCTGTGACTTACTACAGACCTCAAAATAGTCTTTGGGATAAAAAACCCTAAAATTTATTACCTTTGCTTTGCAGCAGAGGAAACTAAGAGACAGAAATGCTAAAGCCAAAAATGTTACAGAAGAAGTCAACAGAGAATGTGGCCTCTTGTTGGAGCCTTTGAGCAAAACTCCCATTTCAGGAAAGATGAGGAGCCTACAGCAAGAGAAGCAAGAAGGCTGAGAACCTTATTTGTGTTAGTAGAATAGGAGAAATCTAGAACCAGGAATATCTCAGTCTCTGGAGAAGAAAGGACAAGGAATTAGCACCAATACCATGGTCTAGCACCAAGAATTCTGTTTATATATGATGTACATAGTTAAGCTTTTGTTCAATTTTTCCATCAAGTCTAAACAGCCTTAATTCAACTTGATTTTACTCTGAGAGGAATTAATATATTAGACATGTCCTTCAAAACAACAATATAAGATACTGCTTAAGCAACAGCTGAGAAAATAGGCAGATGCCTGGAAGAAACTTTTTAAAAATCGGTCTGGCTTTTAAAGAAACCTGAATGTGATCTGTACTTCTTTCATCCCAAATTCACTTACAATTCATATGCTTATTTACAATTCATTTAATGCCTTCCACATAGAAGTTTGATGTTTTAGATTCCTCAGGCCCTACAGCTTCTAAGCATTTTCCTCGGCTGCTAAGATAATAAAAGATATATCATAAAAGCACCTTCATTGATCTCCCATGAGTCCTGTGTCCCAGTACTGATTAATAGTGTTGTTACTTAGGTTTTTATATATCCTGAGCAACATTTCTAGCACTGTACCTCCTTAACCATAAGGAGTTTGTTTTTCTGTGGAACCCTTAACCCTAGAGAAAATGCCAAGTGACTCTATACATTAGTGACTAAGAAAATGCTGTCTTTTGTTTATAACTGCCTGGACAAGTAAAAAAACCAAACAAACCCGAAGAAGACATTGCATTCTCCTTCTGTCCTCTCAGGAAGTGACAGCCTCCGTCCATATCACAACAGCAATCTGAGGCTTATCAGAAGCTTATTTCAAATGAGAGGTGTTATTTCAAAGACAAGAATGGGCTGCTCTGCTCAGGAAGGGGATAAAGGGAGTTGGACACAAAACAGAGGGAAATTAAAAGCCCAGTGGCTGGGGTCTGCCATAGAAAAAGTAGGTAGAGTGAACACTGGGTTTTTATCAGTTTCCAGCTTTTTGGCTGCTGCTTTACTCCATCTGTAGATTAAGTCAACCTCTGGCTTTCAACTCAGTGCTCTCCTGAAGTTGTGTGCCTGCCCCAGATTGTGTCTTTCTCTCAAGGAATAGCCCAATATGCTTATGATCTGAAGAGCAGAGATTAGACAAGTTATTTTTTGTGTGAGAGCGCCATGTATTCTCCTCTTCCTGATTTATAACAGGAATCTGAATCACAGTATTTCATTCCAGGGAGGAGACACCTTTGCTCTGTAGGTGAATGATGACTGATGCTCTCTCTAGCTTGCTTGGTAAAAAATTCCAGTTTGGGATGTAGCCTGTGTATTAACTTGAAAAAGCTGGGCTCTAGACCCTCCAAAAATATTTATAAAGAATGACTGGGAGTTGTGTATTCGTGCAGAAGATACATTTTAGTCACGTTGTATGTATGGAAGCATTGACACAGTGGATAAACCCTGGATATCTCCAGGATTCATCCAAAAAGGCACTTGGAATCCCAGCTGGATTTAAGTGTCTAAAGTTTCAGTTAGACATCTAATTGTTGTCTGGATTATTCATCACTTTTTTTCCTCACAATTTCTCTTTGAACTTCCTCTCTACTGGAAAACCAGTATGTTACAAATAAGCATATCCCCAGCAGCTGGAAGTAAGTTAAAGAATACTCACCCTGCAGTATTTCAGGTCTTAATAAAGCCACTGACCCAAGAAATAGAAACCTATAAACTTTAGTGCTGGCAGGTGAAGAGCTTTTCACTGAACCTGTCTTCTTAGATCATGGGTTTTGGCTATGCTGTGTTTATACACTCCTCAGCCATGATACAATATGTTATGGGCCACCCTCTATTCCAGGTCCTGTCCAATCAGGTTGCAAGAGAAAAGGATCACAGTTTGTCCCCACACCCCTCAGCCCTGGTGGGTATGCTAATTTTTGTCCAGCCGAAACACCCAAAAAATCCCTCACTTTCTCTCTAGCCACTGCACAGTTTTGTGGAGAGCTACTCCCCTGCCTGATGGATAAAATTCACCTTGTAAACACTTTTACTGTCAAAACTTGGCTTTTGAATCTCTGCACAAACTCCCCTGTTAATTGCCTTTGACTGTGCTCCCACCGCAGACAGACCTCCTCAGAATGTCCACGTCTTCATTGCCTCAGCATAAACCTTCTGCCAGATACAGTCCACTGAAGGCAGGTGCTGAGAAACAAAATAGCTGTTGTGAAGTAGGAAGTGGGTCAGTGCAAAAAGAAAAAGGATGGTGTCATAGGTTAGCAAGCATAGTCCCGGAAGGGATGTCCTTGCTGAGGAATGCTTACAGTTTCCTCTGGGACCTGATAGAACCTATCAGCTGGCCAGTTTGAATATGGACAATTCTCTAAGCCACTTAAAGTTGTGACCACCTCTGTGATCCACACTTAAGAATAGACAAACTCCCCCCCAAGCTCTCTCTCGTTTCTGGTGCTGGGACAGGTGGCTGCTCGGGCCAGGCCGGGCCGGGCCACAGCCATCCTGGAGCCGATGGACCTGTTCCAGCCGTGGAAAGCCCCACCCCCCTCCACTGTGATAAGAAAAATTCAACATTCCAGCTGCAAAGCTGCAAGGCCGAGGTGAGATTAACCCTTTTTATTGCTGTGAAGAGCTGAAAACCCTAGGGAAGACAGAGAGGAGATGCTTAAAGCTGAAATTCTGTTGTGAAGCTATGATATATCAGCGTATCCCGTTGTAATTTCATGAAGATATGGGGGGTGGAGTGTTTAGCTCGTAAGGAAAAGCACCTGCGCTGAGATAGGCAGATGCTGACGCAGCTGTAATTTCATGAGAAGTTTGGACAGGGAGAGATGAACCAGATGAGGACTTTTGCTCCAAACGGGAAAGGAGAAAACCTCAGTCCCTAGAGATGAACCAGATGAGGACTTTTGCTCCAAATGGGAAAGAAGAAAACCTCAGTTCCTAGAGATGCTCCCAGAGATAGTCCTAACAATGAAGATGAGGAAGACCCTTTGCTCCCAGGGAAGTAGAAGGGCCTCTGTTCTTGTTTCTGAATGGCTCAAGCTTAAAATTGTACCCCAAAAAACTTCAAGAGTGGACCCTTGAACGCGGGAAAACCAATTGTTATCTGTGTGTGACCTTGAACAAGCTGCAAGTCGGGGGAAGGGACTCACATGCGAGCAGAGAGACTCCTCTTCCTAAATGGACTGAACAATATTTGGAAGTGGGCGGCTGTCTCGTCGTGATAATGTTTTCATAGCACGAGCAAGAAGAGACTCCTCTTCCTAAATGGACTGAACAAGGTTATTATGGAAGTGGTAAACAGACTGAACATCTTAAGGGTTGTCTTTTCACATTGTCAGTGGGAGAAGGGAGGAAGGTGGGGGGAGGAGGAGAGTTCTGAAGGTGGTATAATTTTTTTTTTCCCCCTTCTTTTAGGTCTGTTAATAAACTTCTTTATATTCTTTCAAGTTTGGTGCCTGCTTTGCATTTCTCCTAATTCTTATCTCACAGAAGATAAACAATAATGAGTATTTTAGACGAAACCACTACACTGAATTGGTGTTTCTGCCCGGTTACAAACCCGACCCGCAACAGATGGGAAGATAGAACAAAACTAACAGCAGTCTGAACAGCCCTAGAATTGAGGAGGGGAAAGCTTTCTCCTCCTTTTTCCTGCAACCAGTGAAAACTGAGAGTCGGGCAACTGTGTCTGCCTAAGTCCCATCTAAAGATTCTGGGATTTATAAAGTGATTCCAACTTTATTGATTCCAAAAAGCATGTAAAAAACCATTTTGACTTCAGAGTGCTTCTGTAGATAACCAAGACAGATACACAGCATCCTAAATAGGACAGCTGAGTATTGAGTCCAGCCTAAGCACTGGTGACTACAGACATAATGCCTAGAAACTGAAAGGCATGATAATCTGAGCATAGTTATGATCAGTGTACAGTCACTTTTCTTTAAAAAAGAGATGGGAATTAGACAAACATCTTTTATTATATTGCTTGCACCTGGGACACTGGTTCAGACCCACCCCAGCCTGAAGATATTTGAACCTTCTGCTCCCACCCTGAGTGAAAGTACCCAAAGACTGCCAGTGAAAGAAGGCAAAGTGTGTTACTCTTCTACGCACACACACACACATGCCAACACCCAACTGTACCTCTGTGCACCCACAAGTGGTGCTTGATCATGAAACCAGGTATTGGAACTACTCTCTGAGAACTGTGGAAATCCCTGCTTTTTTCTAACATTTGTAAGAAATATTATCATTTGACCTTAAATGGGACTAAACACAGGCCATAGCTGAATGGCATAATACAAGGATGGAAGATATTTACACTGAATGAAGGGCTAGTGAAAACAGTGTAGACTAAGGCTCAGGTCCAAACCTCAACCATGGCTGTAAACAGTCTATCCATTCAGGCTGTTCTCATCTGCCATGGACACAGCAAGAGATCCGAGATCCCCCCTCCCTCTGACACCTTGTTTCCTTTCCTGTGATGTGGTTGTGGCAAAACTTGTGTTCCCACTGCTTTTGTAATGTGAGAAACACCTATATCCTACAGCAGGGAATAGGACATAGGGATTAATGTCTCTTATCGAGAGAGCCTCTAACTCCATCTCGCCAGGAAATGTCTACCTGCTTAAAAGGCAATGGCATAATCAATGAACTGATGGCAGAGGAAGAAAATTGAACTTGGTCATCTTTTCTTCTTGGTTATGAGAGCTGGCAAAGAAGGTTAACAAGAGACATTTGCCCTCCCACCCCTAACAAACACCGCTTTCAAGAATGAATTCTGCATGTTCTGCCCTTATACTGATTAGTTCAGTTTTCATGAAAAATTAATGGTGTGGTGATCCTTGCCAGAAAGAAAACCCCTTCAAATCATTAATTTTTAATAAAACTTAAAAAGGTCAGGCATATTCATGTGTTATTTGGAAAAATATGGTTAACAGAAGTCATTGAGTCATAACGTCACCTTCACTTAACTATGATATGAATCAACAGATTTGGTGAGTCCAGGCCAAGTCTTAGCAGACAGGATTGTGCATTGCAAAGGATGTGCCCTACCACTGGTGTAACTTGGCAAGGCTTGCTGGAAGCTGGAGGAGTTATAGATCAAATGAGGAGGGCTATCCTTTTTACCATCTTGTATCCTGAAGGCCCGAAGGCCACAAGCAATATGAGAGTGATTCCGTGCCAAATACAGCAGTATTTGTGTGCAGCAGGTGCTAAAAGAATGGGGTTTAAAACAGGTTAGATGAATAGCACTCTGTGACTGCCTGCTTCTTCCCACTGATTCCAAGGCAGCTTACCCCAGAGGCAAACTTCTGCACTGGAGATTTCTAAAACTGAGTAAGGCAGTGCCATTCCCTGTTGCTTTTCACACTTCCTCCCCAGAAAACAGAATTATTTCAGTTAAAATTACTAGTGACTACCAGTGGTCACTCTCTTGGTCACTGAAGTTAAGAAAGAAAACAACCAAGTAAATATAAGCTCAAAATTTTTTTTTTTGCTAAATTCTCTGTATCACCTGCTTTTTTAGATCATACTAAATCTTATACATAAACCAGAGTGGAAAACCTTCATTGTGTACATACAGAGTCCATTGCATATGGAATTTACATCCAACGTAATTCAGTTATAACTATCCTTATAAATTCATAGAGACTGAAGGAAAACTCGATTGAAGAAGATGGCTTTGAAGTGAACCTTCAGCCTGACAGTCAAAATCAGGCTCTGTAAATTACGCAAAATTAATATCAGAGAACCAGCATTCAGCTAAAAGCTCTTATGCATTTTTTTGGTCATGATTTTTGGTAAGAATGCCTTAGAGAGTGAAATTCTGGTTTTATGGAAATCTGGATAAAGTAGGGATTCTATGTAAATGTTTACAGCTTACATGCCCATGTTGAGAGCTCTAACACAATGTGTTGAGTCAAAGTAGAACAGCAATATATGATCAGAAAATTAATGGACATGTGAAAACACAAAGCAGTCTCCATTGCAAACAGCTCGAGAGCAGTTCATTGCCAAATGAAAAATTTAGTATGCTATCCATCAAATAATATAAAATAAAGCCAGATTAGGAAGAGCTTCCATTCAGAATCCATAAGTAAAGTGTCATGAAGTGTGAAATATAAAAGTTTAGTCTGATCTGAAAAGTTAAGCTCAGTCAATTATTCCCAAGCATCTCCTTTAGCAATACAGTAGCTGCACTAAATCTAGAAATAGTTGACTTGAACAGTGGCTTTAAAATCTAAAGTACTAAGTAAGAACAAAAAAAGTACAGATACAATCTTTATTAAATATATATATATATATATATATATATATAAAAGGAAGATATTTGACAATGACAAAAAAGGTGGAAATGATACTACAGTCCTCTAAGAGAGGAAGTCAGGATTGTATGGTCACTGGAAATCAATACTGTTAGTTCCTGTGAGGAGATGAAAAATATCTAAACCCAACCACAACTACAAACATCTGGATGCTCAGCTGCCCTGCTGGATGAGAGGAAGCAGGTGCAGTTGTCCTCTTGGTTTGAATTAACCTTACATTGCTCATGGCAGACATTCCTGGAAGAGGATAACGGCCCCCAGATGGAAACATGACCAGCCCCAACGCAGTGGACAGGACTGTCTGGATTTCAGTGGGAGAAATGGTGCTTGGGTACGGTCAGCCACAATAAAGATCTCATCTTTGAAAGTCATAACCTTTTCCATACCCTCTGTCCTCAGTAAACACTCTCCCTTGAGCCAAGAGAGAGATGAGAGAGCCTCAGGAAGATGGAAAAGGAAGAGGAAAGACACTCAGCTGGCCTGCACACAGCAAGGCTTCAAGAACTGAGGCATGTACAGACAGGATGTCTCTGTTGGGAGAGGAGATTTGTAACCAATATTGTTCAGGTCAGCTGAGTTGGAAAAATAGCTAAGTTGTACAACTGTCTGGTTTGTGAATAGCACGGTGTTACTTCAAAGAGGGCTATATTTCAGACTGTGTTTGTTAATCAAGCTTATTTGTATGGATGAATGAGACTATAGATGCAAACATCACATAACCATATATCTTGGGTACCAAGTACCTTTGGCACTTAAATTGCTGTAGAAGCCACCATTAAGACCGCTAATTCAAAATGAAGGAGATGCAGAGAAAGTTCATCAAAAGGAAATTGGACATGAGGCATCCATCTTTCTGAACAGGATTTGTTTACCTTAAGGCTATGAAAGCCGAGGAAGAGGAACATCAATGAAGATAAACAGTTTAAATTAGCACAGAACATATGGGTGTAATAAACTGCCCATGAGATGTAAGATGTGGGATGTTAGAATCTGAAAGGACTTTCTAAGAGATAAAAATATGAATAAACCCCCAAAATAATTCTCAACAACTTTACAATTATGTGTAAGAATTCCACGAGTAGACAATTGTCCTGGTTTTGACTGGGACAGAGTTAATTTTCTTCACAGCAGCTAGTATGGGTCTGTGTTTTGGATTTGTACTGGAAATGCTGTTGATAATGCAGAAATGTTTTCATTATTGCAGAACAGCTCTTAAACAGCATCAAGGCCTTTTCTGGTCCTCACTTCACCCCACCAGTGAGGAGGCTGGGGGTGCACAAGGAGCTGGGAGTGGGCACAGCTGTGACAGTAACTCCAACTGACCCAAGGGATGTCCCATATCATATGGCATCTTGCTCAATATATAAAACGGAGGGAAGAAAAAGGAAGAGGGGGAATATTCAGAGTGATGGCATTTTGTCCTCCCAATCACCATTACGTGTGATGGAGCCCAGCTTTCCTGAGGATGCCTGACCACCTGCTTTCCCTTGAGATCTGGGGAAATAATTCCTTGTTTTACTTTTCTGATGCAATTTTTTTTTTGTGATATTTCACCTATTAAGCTGTCTTCATCTCAACCCATGAGTTTTCTCACATTTACCCTTCCAGTTTTTTCCCCCATTCTACTGACAGGAAGTGCGTGAGCTGCTGTTGGGGGTTGAGTTGCTGGCTGGGGCTAAATCATGACAAAAATACAAAACTGGATGTCCAGAGAGCGGAGACCAAACCACCTTGACTCAGGAAAACCATTCAAGTTGAATTTCTAGCCTTAATATTTTCCTGTAACTAAAGGTGTGAGTTGTACCTTTAAGTTATTTCCTTCCCCAAGGATTATGCTAAGAGTCATGACTCAAAAGGCTGCCTCTGCAACTTCCAAAGGAGATCAACAAATTTAAGTGTAGACTCTCTTGGATAACTATCCACAGATGAGAAAAGCAGCATTATCTGGTTTCAGCTTTGCCATTCTTCTTTGGGAGGGGATGGTAAGGACCACAGGGAATAACCAGTCAGAAGTCATGATGTCTGATCAGAGAACAGTTGTTGTAGAAGAGGCAAGGTTCAATTTTGAGGCTTCACTCCTATCTCTAAGACATACATAATGTCCTGCTCGTTCTCCATCAGACAGAAAGAGTAGAGCAAGTTATAAGTCAGAAGTTCATGACTCTGGTCCTGCCCCAAATCTGCTGCCAAAGAGAGGCTGGTGGTTTAGAAGCTTACCACTGCTTTATGTGAGCAAGTTTTTGTGAAAGCATTCACAATTTAGGAAGTAATTTTGGAAAGCTGACTGTTCCAAACAAATGCTCCCCAAATTGCTTAAAAATTGCATTGTGACTAAACTAGGACAGAATATAACAGTAGCTGAGACAAGGCCAAGTTGAAGAAAATGCAGATTGCGAGTAGCTATTTTCCCCTCTGTGAATTAGGATATCTAATATTTTTCTTTACTTAATCCCTGGCAGTTAGGTGAGCATATTTACACATCTTTTACCCACCTTTTACAGATGTATATACCAGTACAGAGAACTGATCAAATGCTTTGAACAAAGCTATGGATGAGTTTGGTAGAAGAAATTGATCTATTCCCACACATCTTCATTCATAGCCACTGTTGTTCCTTTTGCCCCTTTCTTGGGTAGAAAAGCATGGTTTTAGCATTCACATTCACTGCTACACCAGGGACATCCCCTCCTTAGTTGCTTCACTTGCATTTCTTTATTCTGCTACTGTTCTCTGATCATCTTTATTACCACACTGGGCAGATATTGTTACTTTGGAGTTGCGAGAGACTGAAATGTTAGTGGTTAACGACCAAAAAAAATTGCCCATTTTTCATTCTTTTGGGTCTTCTAGTCAATATTTCTATCTTGGCTTCTCAGTGTTATGCTTACATTTATGTTATACACCTGGTTTTTTTAATTCTTCCACTATTCCTGCTTTCTACATTTTTTTTAACTTCAGTACTTTTGTCACTTTAGTGATGTAGAATATTGAATTGAAATTCAAATGTAATATAAATTGGAATTAACAGGGTTTAAGTCTCATCTGTTTCTCTATGGCTCTCTTCCATTTTGGAAAGCTACCCATGTTTTATTTTCTTTTTCCACCTTGTTGACTGTATTGATAGATGAATTCCTACACCTTGCTACATGCCAGCCTCACACTGACTGCTGCCCCCTTCCATGGGACACTGAGTGTGGATGAACCCAGCCTTCACTGCCTCCTCCCTTGCTGTGTCCAGAAACAGATGGCTGTGATTTTTTTTTCCTGTGGCTTGTGCTTTCACAATCCTCATCAGGAGATTGTAAACTCAATATTAGTTCTGAGGTATGTTCACATTTTGTTTTGGGTTACTCTATCACGGTCTACCCAAATTAGGTTGGAACCAATGGGATCTGTCATCTAACTTAGCTGACTGTAGAGCAGACAGTAATGAAAAAAGGCAACATTATGTACCTGACTTATTCAATTGACAAAAAAATTCTGTTATCTCTACTAAATAGTTTAGATTTGCTTACTAAAATGTCTGTATAACAAAAAGTAAGATGGTGATCTTTAGCATTGAGAGGTGTTTCTTTTCCCATTACAGGAATGAGAACTATTTCTAATGAGATGTCAAAATCTCCAGTTACTGTTTAGTAACAGTAAATAAAAGTAGTAACAGCAAATAAAAGACCTTGTGGCAACACAAATATCACAAAAGAAACCACAAAGATTCCTGATGTAATCATAAGGGAAAGAAAGAGGATATACATGTTTTAAAATGCATTTAACAAAACTCACTTGTACAAAAATATTTAAGCCTCGAGAGACTATTATTCATGCTGAAACATTTGATTCGCAGTATTTTCAGTGCAACACAGTAGAGATTTCAGATGAAAATTATTTTTTTCTTTAAGACAGAAAGTCCCAAAATGAAGGCTTTAACTGGCGAGAGCATGAACTGTGGATTATTTCAGCTGCTGTGATCTGGTAAATACCCACTTTAGCAGATGCTGGTAGGAGAGGGCAGCACGAGGAGGCATTCGGCCAGCAGGTGGCGAGTTTTCTTCAGGATTGCACTTCCAATAAAAGATTTTTATGGTCCTGTCTGTTCAATGATGCCCTGACTGTATTATTCCTACAGCTTTATACACAAAAGCCTATCTCAAAATAACCTTAAAGGCCTGACCTCAAACCACGAATAGCAGGAAGTTCTCAGGGTTGAAACTCTGTCACTACTTAATTGTCCCCTTGGGCCAGTGTATTGCAGCTTATTTGGTATTTAGAATCACCTGATGGCACAAAGCCCCCCCTGTTAGGTGACCTTTATCTCTGACACTTCAGCATGACTATGTAGGATAGAAAATTTTCTTTCTGACTTGACTCTTAACTTCCTTTGCTTTCGTGACTTTTAGTTGGTCCCTCAGGTTTATTTCCATGTAGTTTCAAAGGGAATTTATATCCTTTATGAAAGTTAACACTAAAAAAAACCAAACCATTTTTTTCTATAGTGCTTCTATATATTTAGAAACTGCTAAAAACAGGAAAGCCATTGTGAGTGATTATACAACTAGAATATATTTCTTATATATTATCCTAAATAAACATAATTTTAGGGTTGTTCTAAATATCAAAATTCTCACCAGATCAATATTTCTACATATTTTAGCCAGGCACCAGTTCTGTATTATTAAAAGCATCACTTTGTGTTAAAATAACACCTTTCCACTGAGTAAAAGCCAAGAATTGAATCTGCAGTGACACAGTACTGCAGTTGTTAGATATTAATGTCACTGAAGTCAATCTTAAAAAAATCATATAGTTTTCTGGGGGAGAAAGAATACTGCAACTCCATGGCTGCTTCAGTGTCATGCAGTCATGTCAGCAGTGCACAAATGGCTAAGGACCAACTGGCCTCTGGCACCAATCATGTTATAGAAGAGAGGGGGCACAGATGTGGTTTAGATGACCAAGGACTGATGTAACTGAATTTAAAATGTCCTTGTCCGCTGTGGAGAGTTGGCCATTGTGTCTGCCAGCAGCACTGGTCAATGAGCTTGCACCCAAGGGAATGGGCAGCAGAGCTGGGACCAGCAGCTATGGACAACACATTTGTTTGGAGCAGGGAAGCCCTGGATATTTAAAATACCACCCACATTTCTGAGCTGTAGGTTGTGACTCCACAGACCTGACCCAGCAGAGCTAGCCCTGGAGCCTGTCCACGACTGTCGAGTGAGTTTGCACAAGATCTTCCCAGTCTTCAGCACCTCTTCTCCCTGTTTGCTGTGCCAGACAGGCATGGCAGCTGTCATGTCAAAGGCACGGAAAGCTCACAATTCTGGGGAGACTGTTAGAGGTCTGTGGCACAAATGATGGTCCAGTCTCCCCTCATGCTACTGCACATGGATTGAATGTACCTTTGGGGTCCAGTGTCCAGTCTGTTGGGATGAAGGGATAGGAATATTGGCAACTGACTGAACACAGAGCCTTGTTTCATTACATATCTATGCAGTGGACAAAGCCAAAACAAGATACCAAATAATTAGGATGTAAAATGTGGAGTCCTGTCTGTTTGTATTGCAATCTCCAGTCCTGCTAATCCCAAAGGAGATGCTGAACTGCTGCCATGAAATGTTGCTGTAATTAAGTCCTTGGAAAAGCTTTTCTAACCACGTCTTGTGCAGAAAGTGTTTCATTTTTTTCATTTTTAACAAGATTCTTGTCACATAGGTGTATGAGCTATCAACTACTCCAGTTATGTACATCATTAACTCCTGAAGATGAAGCCTGATAAAAATGTAGAAATAGAAAAGACTTATACCCATCCTCTAACCTTCAGGCTATGATTTGAGATACCTAAAATAGGGACCATTGGCTCTGTATATGTGCCAGCATATGGTTAATCAAAAAAAGGGAAAGGTTTCTCTAAAATGATCTCAACAGGAAGTTCCCTGCTTTCAGGAAATGCTGGATCCACTGGAGATTACTAGTCCAATGTCACTGTGATGAAATCACTCAATGGAAGATAAATCTTGTGGAAGTCTGACTCCAGTCCTGTGATTGACAGACCATGGCATGTGGATGTTGCCTTTATTCACTGAAAGTTATGGAGTCCTCTTTTAAGTGCTAACTGTAGTGAATATAAGCCTTATCAAATTACATATCATTCAAAAAGTTTAAAAATATAAAGGTCACTGACATTCCTTGATTCAATATACATATCCCCCTACTTCCATTGTGCTGTGTTAATCTCTCTCTTTGTATGTATATGTATCTACATATGCATACAAAGGTTCTTTCCTTTTCTAGTGTACATGTATTTATATGTACACATACATAACTTTAATTCCATAGAAATCTTTTGGTACTGCCTAGAAGTAACTCTTTCAAGTCTGAGAGATTGCTCTTGGAGATCCTTTTTCCTAGAGAAACCAGAGCTGGATGAGTTGGAGGATACTCCTACTGAGTTTCCAGGCTAGCAGAAATGTATATTTTATAGCAGTAGAGAAAGGATTTCTCTTTAAAACATGTGGCATAGGCATAATCCAAAGCAAAATGATGTGATGTCCAGGCTTTGCTGGCATTCTACTTCAGTGTCCCAACTCACACTGCTCTTTGTCTCACAGGCCCCTTCGGAATCATGTCACCAAAGCCTTCTGTTCCTCTGGGATCATTAAATCCTTACTCAATTTCCAGCAGATATGGGAATTGTATGTGAGCAAATGTAATGTACACAAATCATTCCAGCCACCCTTGTATTAAATGAACTTTTTTAAGAAGCTGGTTTTGACCTGATAGAATATAATGGTTTCAAGGGAAACATATAGCCATTACAATCCATCATATAAATGAATACTTAGGGACACCTAAATCCAAAGATTATTTGACTGTTGTACATATACTGGCTTAAAGGAGGCTGGAGGATAGACCCCTCAAATCTGCACTGAAAACATCTGCACTTTTATGAAATTTTTCTTAAAAATGAGCACATATAAAAACTTTCTCAGATTTCCACAATGATCAGTTCATTTTGAATCAAGGTGACCCCCAGCATCAAATTACATTTTGGATGCATTGCTAATAAATTATTATTTTAGAAAAGCAAAAGATTTCAGAATGATAAAGAGTATTTTATATGACCAGTTCTGATTGCAGACTCTGGTTTCTCTATAACCTGATGGTTTTTCATGTGTTATTAATTACTGTGTACTGTACTCCTTTAACATCTATGGCAGATACTGTAAAGCTGAGGAAAAGCAAGAGATATAAAATACAAAAATGTTCTGCTTTTGCTTCCTTTTGTTGCTCTCTTGCAATGTAAAAACAGATAAATGGTTTCCTCTTTCAAATACAACAAAAAGAAATTACTCCTGGGAGGAGCCCTGGGATGCCAAGTTTGAGCCTGGATTGAATTTTTATGACCACTGTAAAAACTCCTGAAAATAGGAAATTATAATGGAAATGCTGACTCTCACTGCACCAGTGTGAGCAGCACCACCACGGCATTATTAGTGATCTAAAGGGGCTGGAAGTTAAAGTGGAATCATTTACACAGCCGACTTCACACCGCTTTGCAAACAAGGGGTGTGTGGGGTGGGGGACTGGGGGTGGGGGGAGATCTTGCACTTAATTAGTTGCTTGCAAAATCCATTGTGATTCTTGAAGAAGACAAATCCCCTATCGCTCTACTCCGTGCTCTGGATTTTCTTTCCTACTCCGAGAAATTGCTGGCAGAGGGCTGTCTCCGCCGGCTGCGCGGGGCGCGGGGGGGCCAACCGGGACTTACGCGCCCGCGGATCTCTCCCCCGCCGCAGTAACTCTCTAGAGAAGGGCGGCAATATATTAAAGCGCTGGGTTACATCTCAGCATCGCAATCAAGAGAAAACGATTTCCCCCTTGCTAACAAAATGGAGATGTTCCAAAGTTTGGCTTTTATTTTCAGGGAGCCCTAGAAGTTTGAAAAAAACCCAAAAAACTCGAAAGTTGGCAGAACAGCGTTATATCCATCTCTGCACCGCTTTTCTTTTTGGGGGATGGAGGCGGGAGTTGCTATTTGAAGAGCGTTTACTCGCACCGCGGGAGCAGTTTCCACCCGCGTTGTTTGCCGCTATTCTTCTCTTTCTTGTCATTAGCAGCTATTAAAATAATAAGGCTACATGGAACCTGAGGAGCGAACTGGGGTCGGGAGAGAGGGGGGATCACTTTGGGAAGCGGGGTGCGGGAGCGCCCGTGCTGCCTCCGGGCCGGCCCCTCGCACACCGCCACCCGCAGGTCCCGGCCACGCTCCGCGCTCGGCCCCCGAGGGCTCGTGGCCCTTCCTGCCCCTTTCTGACTCTCCCTTTTCATCTCAGTCCGGGCCATTCCAGGGAGGGCAGTCCACACACTCCTTCACCGCGGTCGTCAGCAAAATCGGAGGAAGAGGAGAAACCAGACAAAGCGAAGAAAAGCAGAATATATGTATACACATATATGTATCCCAGGTGGTACAGATAACCGGGGCGTTACACCTTGCCCGGGGAGGTGTGAGGATAAGGAGGGGAACGCTGAGTGCACTTGTGCCTGCCTCTCCCCTGCGTGTCTGCCGCTGGGGCTGCTCCATCCTCCCGGTGAAGCTCCGGGAGCGAAGAAGTTTTGGAACCTTCGCCGAGCTCTGCCGGCTGCTCAGTCCTGCTCCCGCTTCCTTTCCCGGGAGCGTCGGGAGCTGCAGGGCTGCCGAGCGGAGGCGGCTTTGCCCAGCCATCCCCCACCCACCGCCGCTGCGTTCGCCAGACTCCAGCGGCGATGGAGCCCCTGGACTCGCCGAGCACACGAGAACCTCCCCCTGCCCCGCCGGAGCCGCTGCTCCCCCCAGCCCCAGCCCGCCGATGATGCTTCGCGAGTAGCACAGTTGTTTCTTCTCAGTAAAAGAATTTTTAAGGGACAAGGGCAGTTCCCCGGTTGGGAGAAAGTCCCACGGAAGCAAAAGGGAGTTTTATCCTGTCTATGGCTATGGAATGGGGCCGAGAATCGTTTTTCTTGCAAAGGTTAAGTGGGTGAAGCTGGGTATCCCAGCTGCAGGAGGGAAGAGGAACATCAGTCAGGCTCTATAGACCTCTCCCAGCACGCGTGTAGGTGTATCCAGGGATGACCGGCATCCGCAGGAGCTTAAACCAGAGGAGGCGCGAACCCCAGTGTCCGCGGTGCTCAGGGTTAGCCCTTGAACCCAGAACTCGTTAGAGAGGAGGTGACAAGCGCAACAGGCTCCCCTGGGAGGACGGGGAGGGACGGGAAAATGCTCTCAGATGTTCTCCCCGTGCCCCCTGAGTCTGCTCCGCAAGGGTCAAGAAGCCGCTCCCCCCGGTTTGGGCACCAGCGCCGGCACCGACGGCACCGGGGCGAGGCGGCAGCGCCCGACGGCGACTCCGGCGCTGGGGGAGCGCAGCCAGCAGGCAGACCCGGCGTGCTGGGCGCCGGGTGGTGTCCGGGATGCTGTTCCCCGAAAATGGGGTGCAGAGCACAGGGGGCCTTTGCCTTGCAGATACGTGGGACAGGATAGGGACGGGGATGACTTTGGGAATTGGATACAGGTGAGAAATAGGAATGGGGGCTCCTGTCTCCCCAGTGACCCCACAAATTTCTCCTGAAAGGAATTGGGTTTCACTGTCACGTCTAAATCCTACAAACGTGGGTAGCTTTGGGAGCAGATGCCTTCACTTTTTACAATTCTCTTGAAGTTGTAACATTCCTAATCGACAGCAGATCTTCGCCATGGAAAAGCGCAGCATATTCCCTGCGTGTCAGAGCTAACAGTGGTTTTGCACCCCGTTCCCGGTATTAGGTTCTCCACCGCTGCAACTTGACAAAATGAAAATTAGCAAGGGGCATCATAAAAATCCATCTGAGAATAAAGGTTTTGGAAAAACATACCCTTCATAGCTTAAACACCAGATATTTAAATAAATGCATTTAACAAGACAGTTAACCTGAAACTTCAGTTCTATCGCCAGTGGGTTGACAAGTCCAAATATTTTTATTTTTTAACAAATACGTAAATATCAGACAACACATTATCCAGGCAGCTTTCAGCTACAGCTTCCAAGAATACTTTGGAATAAAAGGATATCTCAACGACCTGCTTTGATTATAAACTATTTTCGCGTGGGAATAATTTTTTTTGTGTCTCCCTCCCCCATAGACAATGAGATCATTTACTTCCATTTATTTCGATGTTTAAGTATTTATTTCGGAATGACGGGGTTTATATCTGGAAGTGCGTGGTTTTTATTTTGTTCTGTCAAGGGCAGCACGTGCAGGTATCATTTCTGGTTTTGTGTTTGCCGTCTCAGCTAATCTGCTATTTCTCTAAAGAGAAATGCGATTTCTGTTTTATTAGTGCACGCACCCACCCTCAGCTATAACAAGATTTTTCCTATGGGAAAAGATACATCTCCAGTTAGAAAAGTCTGTCTGCGGTCTGTGTCTTGGTCTGGGAACACTTGGGAATCTTACATTCGTGTTCTGACAACTGGACTTAAACTATATTTGAAAATGCAAACTTATTCAAAGAAGTCAGCTTACAACATCGGGCACAGGATCGCATTCTCGACAGGAATGAAAATACGAGGTTTAAGAGTTTGGGATTTGAGTTTGGTTTTTTGGTTTTTTTTTTTTTGTTTGGTTTTTTTTTTTTTTTTACTTGATTTGGGGGTTTTTGTGTGGGTTCTTTTTTTTTGGGGGGGGGTGGGTTGAGTGTGTGTGGGGGTAATGAAGAAAGAGAGAAAGAAAATAACAGCACGAAATGTGAGAGAACAGAAGAAGAGCTGGGAACGTCTTTGCTTCGCCTCTGCCTCATAAAAATGCCACTCGTTTACAAAAAGAGGGAACGAAAATCTCTTCTCCTGCCTGGAGCAGAGTGCAATGTTGGACCCCAAACTGTTCATAAAAATAGAGAGGATTTGGGGTTGAAATGGCAGTGCTAGGCTTGCTTCGCCATGCTACTGTCATGTTCATGAACACTTATTTCGCAGGATGATAACGGTGTTTTCTTGTTTCTGTTTTGTTGATTTTGGTTTTATTTGTTTGCTTGTTTTTCCTCCGGAGAGGGTAAAAAAAAAAAAAAAAAAAAAAAAAAGATGTAGTAACGGGAGTGACATGAACAATAAAAAGACACATGCGTGTCCCTGAGCACGGTACCGTGTTATCCTGACGGATCTGTCTTCGCTCGCATATTATATTACTCTGGCTCCTCGGGACAATGTAATACACCCAAGCAATTTTTCCCCCTTCACGGATCTAAAGGAGTGTGAATGGATGGATGAATAGAAAAACAAATAACCGAGGAGATTACGGCCTCAGGATTAATTATAAAGCATGTTTAACTTTTTTCTTTCGAGGGTTATTTTGCTTTTCCTGTGTTGCCCGAGTAGTCGCCCCCGGACCTAAGCAAAGCTTTGCGGCTCCCGATCCGCAGAGAATCCGCGGAGTTTCGCACGCTGCGGAACCCCTCCGGGGCGCGGGGAGAGACCCTCCCGGCCCGTGGGAGGAAGGAGAGGAGGAAGGCACCGAGGTCAGGGGCGCTGGGGCGGAAAGCGGGGATCAGGAAGGATGATGGGGCGGGCGGAGGAAGCGGCTCTAACCCGGGGGTGGACCCCTCACAGGTAAGCGGCTCCCGAGATCCTCTCGGAGGATCTTCTCAGAGACGCAGAACAACTTTGGACCCCTAAATCCATTCAGCGGGAGCAGATCCCTCCCTCCATCCTCCCCCCACTTTTTCATCCTTTCTGCCTTTGTCTCCCTCCTGCCCTCTGAGCAGGTCCCGGTGAGTCCTGTCCCGCGGCTCTGCTCGGCGGGGAGGGGGCGCAGCGCGGCGGCCGGGAGCGGCGCGGTTCGGCGCGGTTCGGCGCGGTTCGGAGCCGTGCGGCGCAGAACGGAGCGGTGCGGAGCGCCGGGGCCGGATCTGTGCAGGCAGCGCGGCCGCGCAGCGGCGCCGGGGGAGCGTCCCGTCCGCCGCGGAGCTGCGCGGGGAACCCCCGGGCCCCGGGAGGACGTTCCGCCGCGGGGGCCGAGCGCAGCGGGCCCTGGGGAGATGTTCCGGGGGAGGCTGCGGGAGCGGGGCGGGGGGGCGAGGTGAGAGGTTTGCGGGCTGCGAGCCCCGGGCTGCTGCGCCTCCGGGAGAAGCGGGTTGAAAAGTTGGTTCTTCCCAGCCAGAAACTTTCTCCCTGCGTGCGCATGCCCGGAGTGCGGTGGGAGGTTGAGGGGGGAGCTGGGAGGGGGGGTTGAAATAAGGAGGAGGCAGGAGGGAAGGGATCGGTTCAGTCTGAGCGCGACTGCTCTCGGGCGCGTTCGCACTCCAGCGCACGCAGCCGGCTCCGGGAGCAGGAGCAGGGAAAGCACCTCCGGTCCCGCCGGCCGGAGCACCTGGACACCTGGCCCCGCTCGGATCTGCCTGTACCCGCTGGAGGAGCAGTGGGGTGGGTGGGGTGAGCTGTGCCCCCCAGGGCCAGCACAGACACTGACCTAGCCCAACCTCCTTTTTTTTTTTTTTTCTTTTTTCTTTTTTCTTTTTTTTTCAATTATTTTATTTTACCAGCTCAAATTTAGCCCAGGATCTTTTAACTGCTGCCAGCGGTGGAGCACAGATCGGGATTAGGTAAATAAAAAGACCAACTCATTCTGTTTGGTTTCTGTTTTGCCAGTCCTCGGGGGTTGGGGATATCGATTCAAACATTTCCTTTAGGCTACCTCCTTTCTTTCTTTGACCCCATCCCCTCCCACCATCCCCTGGATGGTGCAGAAGTGTGGAACTTGTGGTTCACGTGAGGAGGACTGTTCTCTTTGGGGTGGGCGGAGGGCTTGGGGTAAGCCTTCACATGGGTCTCGGATATTTTGATGCTATTTAAAGATTTGTCCTCCCCTTTCAAAGTTGTGTCTCCCCCCTTGCGGAGAAACAGTGTTTCTAACCAGAGCTAAAAATGACACGAGCAACACAGAAGCCTGCATGTCCTTTTCGGACTTGAACTTCCAGCTTTTCTCCTTCCTGTTATTGGCTTTTCTTTCCTCTTCTTTCTCTTCTTTACTTATTTCTGCGGGGTTTCTTCTTTCTTTTTTTCCCCCTTTTCCTTCTTTTCCTGCAACTCCACTGTTTTAGGATCTGAAAAGCCTTCTCTGTTTCCTCCCAACGCCATAACAGAAATGAACCTGATGTTTATACTTGTCTGAGTGGATCGAAACAAGTTCAGCGCAGGAGAGACTAAGCTTCTCTCGAGGCCAAGCCTATAAAGTGTCAGTGCAAAGCCGAGGATTAGGGTATGGTTGTTACAGTTGGCTTTTGGGAGGGAAACTATAAAAATAGAGCATTTTGGAGATTATCGTAGCGCTGCAGGAATTGTTCGATAAATCGCCAGTCAGGCAGGAGGGTGAGGGTCGAGTCCCGGACAGGTGCACAGGAGGTCCGGTTCAGTAAGACCGGAGTCAGCTGAGAAAGAGGCCCTACCCCTAAGGCGGCGCCGGGCCCGGGGCCGCGGGGCTGCAGCTCCGCTGCGGAGCCGGGCTGCGGACGGCCGGGCCCGGGGATGCGCCGCTGTGCCCTGCCTGCCCCCGGGGCTGTCACCGCAAAGCTTTGCCCCCCACCCGCGGCTGTGAGTCCTGTGACAGTGGGAAGAGAGGCAAGAAATCCTCCCTGTGTCCAGGAGAGAGGAAGGGCGATTTATTCGTGTGCAGGGGAGGCACCGGGCACTCGTCTAGGGAGAAAGCGAGGGTGGATCTTGTCCTGGGGGCCTTTCAGCATCCGAGGGGATTGCAAAAGCACGCACACAACACCCCCAAACCTACCTAAAAACTTGTGCGGAGGGAAGGTGGAGAAGCCTGGCCCTGCGGCCCTGCGGCCGTCCCGCGGCAGCCACCCACGCCCGCCGTGGGGCCGCGCTCCCAGCCGTGGCCTCGTAGCCGCTGTCCCTCCTGGGGCCGAACCCGGGGATCTTTGCTGTCTTGGATAAAGGCTGCCCCGGGCAGTGTAGCGATCGCTGGTGCACTCGGCCCCCGGCTATTATTTATTATTATTATTTGAGAAGACTAAAGCCCATCTCGTTCACCCGCGCTCGCAGTGGTGGTCTGGGGAGACTTGTCAACACCGATTTCGTGATAAAATGTGAATGATGATTTTATAAGGATTGAGCGGAGATATCCAAGGCACATGCTGACTGAGTCCTTCCAGTCCTCATTAATGTTAGCAATTAACTCTTTCACGCTCAATTAGCCCCGAATAAACCTGCTTTAATAGATTCTGCTCACTTCATTAATACTTTGAATAAATCTGAGCTGAACAATGCACTTTACTCCTCAAGAGCACCACACTCGAATAATGCGGAGCGAAAGGGCAGTTTTATTCCCTTTCCACTTAGTTTCCCCCCCACAGACCTTGTAAGCTCCATTTCCTCGCTTTAACTTTAGGAAGGGAAAATTTCGTCCCCTCAAAGAGGACAAAATAAATAGGCGACCTGGTGGCAAAACGCTGCACACCAATGTGTGCAGCCGAAAGGACGGGGCTACCAGACTTGAAAAAAATCAGGAAAAATTGGGGAACTTTTTTTGACAGATGAACCTGATTGCTGTAGTTTGAGGTTCTCGCAAGAATGCATCATTTTATGTCCGCTACTTTATCATGTTTGTAAAAATAAGCAGCGTCCTCAGGGTAATTTACCTCCTCCATTCTTCCATGTGGAACTAATTAGCAAACCTCATTATTTATGAGTCAGGTATTTAATGTAACAAATATCGCTTTCAAAGGACACGTCGGAAATTGATAATTCAATGTAGAAAGGAAAAATACCGACTGGCCACAAGATTACTTACAAATCCATTTAATTTCGCCTCCTGCTATGCTACCAGCAGAAAGCCGGGTAGATTTTTTTTTTTTTTCTGGCATATAGAGTAGGTAGAATTTAATTTGGAAGGTTAAGATTGCAATGGTCTTAAAACAGTGGCAACTGGACAATAGTATTACCGTATCTTCACTCAGGACAAAGGGTAAGAAAGCTGGAGACAGATGTAGTCTTTCAAGTTTATGATCCTATTTTGCAGGGTAAATTTATCTTGGCATGAGTGGGTTTTGTTTCAGTCAGAACACAAGTGGTTTGTTCTTAATTACTCACCGAGCTACTCTTTGCTAAAAAAGAAAAGCCCGCACAGTTTTATTGCTATGGGGGAATTTAAGCAGAGAACTGGCGGGGTCTTCTTCTGTTAAAAAAAAAAAAAAAATTAAAAAAATAAAAAAGAAGACCCGATAACGATCTGTTTACATGAAGCAGAATTAAAGGTGGAGATGACACCGAAATCAAAGAAACGTTGATCTCTCTGCAGGCAAGAGGGAGACCAGAGAGTTACTACACTGTGAAACACATTTGCTTTGATGTCCCGAAGTGAGGGGACTTCTTTATGAAATACCCTGCTCTTTATCCATATTTTTGACTATCCTGGTCATACAGAGCAAAAGTATAGCTTACATTTCTGGAAAAGTGCCAAGAAGCTTGTAGTAACATGAACACTCTGCTCCCACATCCTCTTTTCTTCTTATTTTCTTCTCCTGTCTTTTTTTTTTTTTTTTTTTTTTTTGCCCCTTGTTGTCTTTTGCTTTCTCATCCTTTTTAAAATTTGTTTTTTGTTTTTTTTTTTAATTTAACAAAGCTGCTCTAGCAAAAACCCAAAAACTGTGGGCTTAATGGATGCTATTATGACCTGACTGTATTTCTCCTTGGTTTGTCCTTTATTGGGGAAATCAAAAGAGAATTTTTAAAATGCTTTCAAGTGAAAATTTACCCATATTGACATAGTAGATTTCTGTTTATATATTCCATATTAAATGTTTTCTAAGGATATAAAGAAAGAAAGAGGGATAAACTTAATTTGCAATAGCCTGTTTCATATTTGAGATATCTAGAGCTACCTAGACAGGAAAACAGACACGGAGCCATTGTGACAGACAGAAACAGACATTTTCAGGTACCTGGACGAGATGACAAGAGTGTTTTCTGTGCACTTTGTTCTCGGGGTCACCAGTTGAGGCATTTGTGCTGTGATGTGGACATGCTTAGTGTATAGGCAGCACTAACTAAATAAAAGTATATCCCCAGTAGAGCAACAAAACAGTCTGGTTGGTTCAACAGCCCTAAATAGTTTAGTGAAAAAAAAAAAAAATAGAAAGAGGGAAAGAAAGAGGAAAGGGAGGAGAATAGAGAATATAATGTGTGCATTTTTCAATCAGTCACTATCCAAAATGTATCCAATTGAAAAACAAAAAATGTCACAATGTCTTATTCTGGGTCACTGCGGTGGAATTCCTCTAAGGTTTGAGTCTCTCTTCCTGCTACTGTTTTATGTAAAACAGAGTGAAAGGTGGGCCTGGAGTATAGAGCTGCTCAGAGTAAGCTTCTCCCTCTCACACCCTCCCAGCCGCAGCTCCTCGTTCCAGGCAGCAGCCCACATATAAATCATGTTTGTTTCCCTGGTCTTTAGACCTCTTCCACCACCAGTTTCCACACCCCCAGACTTCCAGCTCAGAGGGACAACTACTGCTCTGCTGTGCTTTGCTACCTCCATTTCTCCAAAGAGGCTTTACTCTTCACATGGGGGTGAACTCTAGTCCAAATACTGCCAGGATCCCTGTGGGAATCTTTTGGGGGAACCTGCTGTGACTGAGCACGAACCCTGTAAGGATCTTATGAAGACCCTCTGTGGATCCCGTGGGAACCCTGCAGCAAACCTGTGGGGATTCTGGCAGAAAATAGCCCCACCGAAGGGAAACCCCAAAGTTCTCTGGGGGGAAAGTGAGTATAAGTTGAGGACTGTGGAGTAAGGAGGAGGCTCTCTGGGCTGCAGGGATGTGATGCTTCCAAAAGCCATGGGTGCTCTCTCACACCCACAAAGGGAGGAAGCTATGTCCCCACCAACAACCCTCGGGAGGCATCTCCTGCCAAATGTTTGACAGCAGCTGGGGCTGAATTTTCAGACTGGGCCAGATGTGCCTCAATGCTGCTGCCTTGTAGCATTTTCCCCCTCTGCCTTGTGGGATGGGAGGATGGGACGGGTCAGGATCTGGCCCAGAAGAGAGGCTAGGGTCTTGGCAGGACCCTGAAACACAGACCAAAGTGGTGGCACCCAGCCCAGAGAAGGGCTGCGGCCCTGCAGCTGCTGGTCTGCGTGTCCCATGGGAAGGGTTTCTCCAGCCCCAGTCTTTTTGCCTTTGAAGGGTTCTAATTAAGCAATTGCCTAGATTAGGATGTGGGCTTGAAGCCAGACACTTCTCCCGGGGAAGAGCAAATGGCACTTCAGATTCGTCACCCAAATTCAGCATTGTCCAATTTCTTTTTGCAGTACACAAGAGAGAAGGCTTTGGCTGGTATTTTCCCCATAATGTTTTTTTCCCCCCAAAATTATTTTCTCTTTTTGAATGAGGGAGACCATGCAGTTCTGAGCATCCAAGTGCCTCCATCACCTCAGAGGCTTGGCTGAGGCCAGACCACAGGGAGCTGAGCAACCCAGGGGCAGCAAACTCCACACCGTTCCCCACGTCACCTCGAGTCAGGGCTAAGCGCAGTTTCTCTGGACAGATGTAGTGGGCAGTATCTCACTATTTTCTAAAGGCTGAGTTCACCCAGGAAGGGATTTTAAATTACTGGGAGATGACTGAGATTTGTGGGCCAAAATGGCATCTCTCGGCTGTCCCTGTGTAGAGGATCATTGAAAGTCTGCATAGCAGGGGATGCTGCTGGGAAGCGAACAATTGCAGATGGAGTACAACATTTGTGTGCAAGAGAGAGATGGGGAGAGGGGGAATCTGGGGATACACTCTTTGGAAAGACCTGGTCAGGCATCTCCAAGTCCAAGGCAACCTCCTCCTGTGGCTTGGAGAAGGATATTAATGAGGGGTGAGGTAAGAAATTCCCTCTGCTTTTGTTTTCATATAAATCTACCCCTCCCTCTTCCCCTCTTCATCTTTATTTTCCAGATATTTTCCTCCCCTGTTCCCAAGATCCTCCTCCTGAGCGGCCACCATGGGAAGTAAAACCCTGCCGGCCCCAGTGCCTATCCATCCTTCCCTCCAGCTTACCAACTACTCCTTCCTGCAAGCATTCAACGGGCTGCCTGCCGTGCCCTCTGACCACCTCTCCAACCTCTATGGCTTCAGTGCCCTGCACGCCGTGCACCTGCACCAGTGGACTCTGGGCTACCCGGCCATGCACCTGCCCCGCTCCTCCTTCTCCAAAGTGCCCAGCGTCTCCAGCCTGGTGGATGCACGGTTCCAGCTGCCGACCTTCCCGCTCTTCCCACATGTCATCCAGCCCAAGCAAGAGGCTACCAACATGACCCTCAAAGCCAAACCCCGCTTTGACTTTGCCAACTTAGCAGTGGCTGCCACACAAGAGGACCACTCTAAACTGGGACAGGCAGACAGTCAGGGCTCACCCGCAGGGCTGGGGTCTTTGCTTGAGGTAACTAAACTCTCTCCAGAAAAGAAACCCACACGGGGAAGGTTACCATCCAAAACCAAGAAGGAGTTTGTGTGTAAATTCTGTGGCAGGCACTTCACCAAGTCCTACAACCTTTTGATTCATGAAAGAACCCACACCGATGAACGGCCCTACACATGTGATATTTGTCACAAGGCCTTCAGAAGACAGGATCACCTGAGGGATCACAGGTAACTATTTTTCTTCTCCTGTTCTTTTTCCTGTGTGTATTCGTATTTTCCCAGTTACCCTCCTACACTCAAGATTTTTGTAAGAAAAGTCAAGTACCCATCCAGCCAACAGTGTTCCCTCTAGTTTTTCCTCTGCCGGCTGCTGGTGGAAGAGCCCAGGTAAATCACCATGGAAGACATACCTCACTCACTCCATAGAAACAACTTTCTTTTTAAAACAGCCCTCTTTTTAGCTTCCACAGATGTTTTCACCCTCCATTTGCATCATCTTTTGTCCTCTGCCTCTATGATCATTCAGAAGTGTCATGAAGACATGCAGCCTGATGACCCCAAAGTAAGAGAGAAGCTCTTTATTCCTAAGAAAGGCACCCTATAACCTTCTGATGCCACCCCCCCTCTTGCCCACACGCATACAGACAGTTGCCCGGGTGCCGCACTCCAGCACTCTCAGTCTCAGCAGTAGGTGTAAGAAATCTCCAGCATGTTCTCCCCTCAGGTAGCTCACTGCTGAGTTTAGGCCAGTTATTTCTGACATTTCAATTGTTTTTCTCTTTCTAGATATATCCATTCTAAAGAAAAGCCTTTTAAGTGTCAAGAATGTGGGAAAGGATTTTGCCAGTCCAGAACACTAGCAGTCCACAAGACACTGCACACGCAAGTAAAGGAACTGAAACCTGCCAAACTTAAGTGTTGAATCTCCAACCTCTATGAACTTTTCCTCCCCTTCAGACTTTATACCAAACCTAGAGCAGAAACAAAACTTTCAGGACGGGAGCACTGGACTTTGTGCTTTGTTTTGGTTTCTACTTTAAAAAGGGCAAAATGTGCACCCCTTCAATCCCCCGTCCAAGCAATTAACTTCCTAAGTTGTGGGTGAAAAGATTATTTTCCATTTAAAATACACATGAATGATACAGAGAGTGCTAGCTGACTTGTGTGGCTTTGATAAACTTTATGCCAAAAGGTGGTGCTCACGTGTTGGACAGGAATCTCTAAAACCAAACAAAAACCCACAAGACACCCCCGACCAATCCCCTCCCAACCTTCCTCCCAAAAAAACCAAACCAAAATCGTAGCTTCCAAAAGTATTACTTAAGAAAATCCAAACTCTTATTTTATACTTTTTTTTTGACTGTATAAAGCTTCTTATTTTTACACTTCAGGAAATACAGAAAATCCCAGAAGACGATTAAGAACTGAAACGGTGGTTTTTCATCACAGCACCATTAAGACAAGGAGAGGGGCAACCTGCAAATCTCATTTGCTAGTTTGTTTTCAGAAAGGGAGAAGAAAATTAATGTTTGGAAATGACCTAAGTCTCTCAAGTGGGGCGTCCTATTATGCGTTAGAAAACGCATCGCGATCTCAGACCCACGGGTTCCTGGTGTTGGGACAGATCAGAGTTCATGGGACACAGAGACCTTTTTTATTACCTTGCGGTCTAGTGTGCTGTGAGGAAGTTTGTAACTTCTGGACTTATTTAAAAAACCCAGAGGAAAGAAAGATAGCAATACGTCAAACTGACGGTATGCACAACGTGGTTTTAGTGGTACTTTAAAGTCTTCGTGTGTCCTGGTGTGAGAGAACAAATCTCAATTTGAGAGCGTATTTTTTTAAATGCTGGCTTTCTGAACAGTGTATTCAAATTAAGAGACATTCCAATAAGTTCTGTTTATTAAAAAAAAAAAAAAAGTTGTATGGCTGTTTGGCACTTTATGCTGATTATTGGTAATTGACATTTATCACTGGATTGTGTGTGGTTTTTAAGTATTAAAATAAATTGTTATTTTACAGGCAAGTCTGCATGGACTACATATGTGTTCATTTGGTTTCTGATCTCTTCCCTGGTAAACCCTTTGTCAATATTCAGAACCTAATTATTTTTTGATTATTTTTTCTTAGTTATTTCCTCAGTGGTTGTTTCTACCAGTCTTGGAAAGTCTGGATCTTTTTTCTATGCATTAGTTTTCCCCCTCCTAATTTTCTTCCCCTCTTTTTTTTTTTTTTCTTTTTTTTTTTTTTTTTTTTAAGGCTGACAAAAGTAAACACATCTGCAGAAAGTCAAATAATTTTGCTGCTAGTGAGGAAAAAAACAATCGTCTTGGGTAACTGAGTCGTGGGTATTAGCTGATAAGATTAGGTGTCAGAAGTGTTATAAAACAAATCAGATGAGTAATGGGTGAACTGTTGCTGCTCTCGGAGCCTGGAGGCGCTGCGGGGAGAGCCGCCTTCGCACCCCCATCCCTGAGTTTGTCAGGAGCAGGCATTTTTCAGTCACATCTTCGGCCGGTTCCGCGCTGGTTGGGGCGGCCTTTGATTCCCGGCAGCTGTCTTAGATCAGAGATGTTTATTCCACTGCGAAAACGCTTTGGATCGAGACGGGGAGAGAGCTCAGTGCCGGGGCATCCGCTTGAGCCTTTGAAGCGCCTCTTGCCGCCGTCCTTTCTCGTCCCCCCGGCAAACCCTAAACCTTCTTCCTCCCGTCACAAGTCAGTGCCCCCGCGATAAGAGAAGCCTCCTTTCTTGCAAATTAGCGATGTGGCAGAGGTGACCTCGGAGCTGCCCAGCGGCTGCTGCGCGGTCGCGGCGCGGATGCTCGGCCGCGGCGCGGATGGTCACCGACGCCAGCCGCTCCGTCCAGTGCGGCTCCTTTCCCCTTCCCCTCTGCCGCTTTTAGTAATTATTTTTTTATTTGGTCAAAGAATCCTATCAACGACAGGGAAAAAGTTGCGGTTGTAACTCATTTAATATAAGGGGAGGGGAGAGAAACTTCTCTCCGCTTCTTATTTATTGGACACCCATTCGAGCGCACCGTAACTAATGAAAAGGCACTTGCAGGACGGGCTGCGGACCCACCTCCAACGTGGGAAGGCCCTCGGGGAGCTCGGGATGCGAAGTGCCGCCTGCGCATCCAGCTCCGGAGCCTGGTAGCATGTGCAGAGTTTGAAGCCGGCTTGCTTTGGCTTTGCTTCCCACCCGCCACTCGCTTCCCACCCCGCGTGAAGACTTTTTGTTTTGGCATCTGAAAAGCAGCAAGTGAGGGGTGCAGGAACCTGCAGGCAGCCCGGGCCGGCCCTGCGCGGGAGGAGGGCGGGACAAGTGCGTAGCCCTGCGCTCCGCTCCGCCGGCATCTCTCTCATGTGCGGAGTCCGGCTGGGGCTAGGAGCATCCAACCCTTCGCGGCGCTGGCCCCGCGCGGCCGAGCCGGGCCGGGATGTTTGCTCGGCAGCTTTTCTCGGACGCGATTTGAAGGTGTCGTCTCCCCCGCCTCTCCCGGGTCCTCCATGGGGGTTCAGAGGGATTGCTTTGCGCAAATCCCGCAGGAGCGGCCGCCTTTCCCCGGCATGGGTCGCTGCCCCGGAGCGCTCCATGGGACACGCCAGCCGCCCCCGGCGTGTCCCGCTGCCAGGCCAGGGCACCGCAACCCGCGCCTGGCCGAGGGCTCACCAGCAGCCCCGAGCACTGACACGGCGTTAAGGGGAAGCCTGAAGGCTGGGTGGTTCATCCTCCTCCGTGCGGAGACTCAGAGAGAAAATCCCCGAGGAACTTCCCCGTCCCTCTTGTGTCCCTCCTGGCACGAAGTAAAGGAACAAAGATGCACCCGGGATCCTGTCGCGGAGCGAGAAAGCAAAGGGCACTGTCGCTTGGAACCAGGTTTTCAGGGGTCGTAACTACGAGGCAGAAATCCGAGTCGGGTGCACAGGGAGGGAGGAAGGGACTCAGGTCACTCCACCGAGGCTTTCCCACGGTCGCTCCACGGTCACCTTAACACCGGGAAACTGAAACACCCGTGGCGAGGTAAGAAACCGTGTCAGTAACTGGTTCCTGGGAACCATTAGAGCTGCGGGGTCGCAAAGGTGGAGAAATCACTCCTTCCAGCTGGGCATGAGAAGCGTTTCATTTGAAAAGCTGAAGCTTGGTGATCTGACTGCCAAGAATGTCTTTGGACCTGCATTTTTATGTGCAATTAAAAAGAAAAAAAAAATCTCCAGAATTGACATAATTAGAAATACAGATGTATTAAAACTATGTGGGCATGCTGAGCACAGGATGCACACACAACCTCTTAATGTCACTTGTGCTACACTTACATGTGTGTGCCTTTCCTCCTCCCAGAAGGCCACTTTTGCCCTCATGCTAACAAAGGCTATCTATCTGGTCATGCTCCCAGCTGCATCGGGGAACAGTTTGCCTGTTCCCTCCAGTGTTTTGAAATTTGCTAGGCAGTATCAGTTCAGAGATTCCAAGGAAAGCAAAGTAGAGATGAAATCATGACAGTCAGAAGAGATAAGTTGTACTAAGCCCCAAAATAAATGAAAGGAATTAGACGGGAAATGTGCCTTTTGAATCAGGATCACAAATAATTTAAATGATTAATTGCGTTCCCTCTCTTTCTTTTTCTCTTCTATCTTTGCATGTGTTTTAATCTGACATTCATGCAATGAATAAAACTTATTTAGGCCTCTGTCTGCCAATCGAGAGCAGATTCTGTTTTCACAGTTGCTTTAAATTTTGCATTTTCATCATAAAAACATCACTGAATGGGAGTTTGCAAGAGTAAAAAACCAGGCACCTGACTCCAGTTGCCTCTTCCTGCAAGATTTATGAGGGAAACACAGATTTTTTTTTCTTTTAATTCTTTTTTTTTAACCATTTCCAGTTACAGAAGGAAAACATAAAGATGTGTTGGCACATCTCTCTCTCTCTTCCCCCCCTTTGCATTCCAGTCATTCTTTTTCTGCCCATAAACTGTTAGTACTCCACAAGAGCCTGATTCTGCACAGCCTACTAAGCCTGCTTTGTTGGATGCAGGAAGAAATCCTGTCAGATGGGGTCTTCACTGTACATTCATGAAACAGAGCAAAAGCCTCTCTCAGAATGTGCACTGGAACAGCAAATAGTTACTTTTCAGCTGTGGATTGCATGTGCCTCTGAAAAGGGGACCACAAATCATTGGGTTTTTAAAGGTTCCGCATGAGTTGTATATTAATCCCAGTTTCCCTAGGGATGGATTAATCCCAGCTTCCCAGTTGTGTGGCTAGAGACAATGTGGATGGGGTTGGGGGCAGGGGAGAAGGGAGATGGGGAAAGGAGAGGGAAATTAAAAAGATATATCACAGGAATACATGGCCTAAGTGGCAAGGAGCCATAAGTACTTTAGTTTCAATACCTTTTCTACCTCTGTCACCACATGTAAACTGAAGCAAATCACTTCAGCTCCCTGTTTTGGTTTCTTCATCTGTAAATTGGGGGTAATGCTGCTGATTTTGCTCCCAAGAGACTTGGCACACTCATATAGAAACTCCTGCTCAACCCTCAGTAGTGAAAGGAGAAACTCCAATTTGTACGTGGGTAGCTGAAAGCAGGGGCCGATCTGGGTGATCTAATGGAGTGTGTACGACACATTTATATTCACGTGTAATTCTTTTCCAGCCCTGGTAGTTTTGTTGAGAGATGGAGTCCTAGAGCCCAGTATGCTTTTCTTCTCTACATTCCTATCCAGTGACTACACAGGAGGAATGGCATGGGCCAAATTCATCCCTGGTGGGACTCCAATGACATCAGTCATCTTTATAGGAGTTTTTTGAATGAAGTCAATTGGGTTTTATGAGGACCAAGTTTGGCCACATGCATATTTAACTGCTCAGGGAGCTGCAGCAGTGAAGGAATCTTCCCTTGCCTTAGGAAGAAACACTTCTCAGTCTGGAAGACACAAGCAAAGCCATTGACTTGTTTTACACAGTCAAGTTTACCTCATTTAAACTCAAGGAGCAGCTGAGGTGTGCTCAGCATCCAGCAGAACTTCAAAGAAACAGCAACCTAGCTGTCCCAAAATGTTTCCAGCTTTTGATGGAACTCTGTATTTGTCCTTAGGCTCAGTGCACATCCCACTGATCCCCAGCAGACTTGTCTCCATGACAGAGGGGAGTGCCGGGCGGGAACACTGGCAGAAGGTTGCGAGCAGAGCAGTGGCCTCAGCACGGCGCTGTGCTGGGGCTGTTCCCTCTGCGCTTCATCACACCTGGATGTTCCAGGGTCCCCGTCATGCTCAGACGTCTCTGCCACTTCCAGTTCACATCTCCCTCTATGCTGCTCTCTGGGGTTGTATTTCCACTACCAGTTGCACCTGATGAGAATGTGGTAGATCACTAAAAAGGGGCATTCTGTCCTCCACCTGTGACTTGGCTGCTGGTGCTGACTCCCCCTACACCTTACTCCTATGCTTTACTGGACTATGACATTACACCAAACATATACAAAAGTTTATATTAGCATTACAGTTTCTGACTGAGTGAATATTGAAAAATAAAGCAAACCAACAATTTGATCGGTGTGGGTGATTACCAAAAGTTTGTCTACAGAATTTGTCACCGCTAATCATCAAAGTTCATTCTGTATTTTTACTGCATCTTCTAAGGAACAAGTCAGCTTGAACAGCTGGAGAACTGTATTGTCTGAGTAGAAGAACATGTTTTCTGGTCATACGAGGGACCTCAACTGTTTCCCAAGGGATGAATGCCATGCCTCTTTTCCTGATTTCTAACCTGTCTTCTGTCATTACTAGATCTTTGAGTGATGGAACTCACATTTAATTTTCAATATTTTTACATTTTATGTGTAGAAAAATGAAATCTGAATTTATGGACTTGTTCATCTCTTTTACAGCAACTTAACTTGACTGAATCGAACAGAGCTATTCTAGTTTTACAGAAGAAGTTGTGAATTAGACCTAGTGATGATTTTGCTGCAGCCACAAAATCCATACTATCACATTTTTTGTCTATTTTTACTTTTCCTAGGTTTTAATTTAGCACTTCTGTCCCTATTAGTCTGTATTTCATACAGGAGAGAGAGAAAAAAAGAAATTATTACTAGCTTTTTAACAAGATATATCAGCTTGTACTAGAGACTTAATACTCAGTTTTTCTCTTTTTTTTTTCCTTCTTCAATCTTTATCTCTCAGGTAATATTGCTTCATTTTTTTTTTTAAATTCACATTTGTTAATACTTCTTTCTCTAATCTTTTTTATTCCTCAGTGTTGATGGAATTCTTGCCCTGCCCATCCCAATTTGTGTTTCTGCCCCTTACACAGCTCCATTTTAATTTGCCTACATGCTGCCGAAACTGTATTTTTATTTGTCACATCACTGGATCTGATAACTTTATTTCAGTCTGGCCTTTTTTTGCTACCCTCTGGTCTTCTTCCTCAAGCTCAAGTTAGTGTCTTCCACAATGAAATTCACTACAAATCTTTCTTTTTCCAAGTCTCTGAATTAATTCATCTCTTCATCCTCTTGCTTTTTTCACTTGTTTCAAACAACCACATAATTTCCAGTCTTCTCTCAACATGACACCTTTTCTCTTTCTGGCCTTTTGGTTTCAAACTGGAGCTGCTCAAATCACATTTTATGGGTGAATGATTAATCTATTTAACAACTTCTTTATCCTCTCAAGGATTGTCCAGACACAACATGGCTTTCTTCCAAACCTATGTGAAAATATTTCAGTTTATATATGTCTTGTAAATTCTTTTGAGGCTTGCTTTTTATCTATTCGTTCTCCAGCAGCTCAGTACTAGTTTAAAAAAAGTCTCAGGTACATTATCAGAGAAGAGAGAAGAAAACTTCCCAGTAAGGAAATATAAAAGTAGGTAAAAGCAGATCTCATCTGAAGTTATATTAGGTGGGAGAGGTCTGGGTGCTAAATGGTACCTTTGGGAATAACTCCATACTGATGAGTGGGTTCCCAATCTTGTTGTCCTTCCTCACCTGCCATAGCCCTTGAGGCCTATCAGGCTGCATGTCAGAGAACAAAGCAGGATGTCAGCAATACACAGCTATACAGGGCTGTGGAACTCTTCCTCTGCCCAGGAAAAGTCTCTTTCAGGCTCTTCCATCTCTTATTAGTCAAACACTCAAACCCCAAAAATAACAATTCCCGGTGTTTCTTCCCAAACTTACACAGGCTGCTGAGGCCACTTCAGTGTTCCAGGCACAGCCACCTCTGTTCTGCACATTTTCCTCTTTCCTGGGTGTCTCTTCTGCATGCTGAGAGCATCCACAGCCTCATGCTGGTGCCTTTTCCAGTCTGACATTCAGCTGGTCTCACTGGGATGTGCTCAAAGGTTAATGTAGCTGACCATACTGTCATGAGGCCTTAAGGATGGTTTTTTTCTTGTGGGGTGCATTTCATTGTAACTGGGAATGGTGATATGACAGCTAATTACACATTCTTATTTTTGTTTTGGAATTGTTTGATCTGAACTTTACCAAAATTCTGTATTTTACCCAACATGATTTTTTTTTTTTCCCACTTCAGATGGGAAATTTTGTATTATGAATGAAACTGTATTGGCTATAGGCTTGCAGGTTCTTTTCCCTATCTATTTCTTTGCACATGTGAAACTGGGTTTGTGTAAATGTTCTTGAAAGGGACATGAGAAATAACATCATCTGTGGCAGAAGGAGGAATCACAGACCATCAAGAATGTGTCACTTTCCAGGGCTTCCCTTTGAACTGTCAGTCAATTCTTTTGGTGCCTATTGTGTACTTTTTGTGTTCTTCCTTAAAATGCACTTCTCTTGGAAAACGACTTCTCTAACACTTTACAAACATCTCTGGCTTTCACCACCTCTCAAATACATTGCTGGATGTCTACTGAACATCCAGTGAGTTGCTGGATACTGCTGGTATGCCAAATTTAGACTGTGTGGTGAAGACTGCCCTGAACAACTCTGAGCATAGTGTTGGCTGCTGGTCTTAGCAACCAATAAATAATTAAGAAGCTGGATATTTGATGATTCTTAAAGAAGAATGACTCACCCAGCCCTCTACTGGTGATTTCTTCATTAGCACAGACATAGAGCCAGGCCAAGAATTGGTTTTCCCTTATGATTTTATTTGGTGACCACTTGGATATGGCTTAGGAAACAGTTAGTGTCTCTCCAGCAGTTGGGAAACATTTATTTCCAGCTGTTTATTTCCCTCAGTGGATTAATAAGTCTATTTCAAAGTGCTGCAAAAATGAAAACTAGATTTTCAAAATGGGGAAGGAAGAACATTCACAGAGACACAGTGTTTTCATCAAACTCCCTTTTTCCTGCACCTCAAATGAAATGCTTAAAGGAATGGCTCAGGTTCCTTAATTTTTCAAAGTACCTAATCAAGTACATAAACTACATGAAGGATAATAAAAGCAATTCCCTCCACTGGAGAAAATGGAAGGGGAAATCAGATGGAGTTGTTAATATTCTGGAACACAACCTTTCTGCTGAACTGGTATCAGCTCAATTATCACATTATGGAAACAACATTAAGCTCCTGCAAAGATTTCACTCAGTATGAAAAAGTCAGCAGGAAGGACTCAGTGCTTGGTGCCATTTACTCAGTCTCTGTGATCCATGAAGCCTCCTTCTCTTTTCCTCTGGCACAGAGTTTGTCTTAAACATAATTTAAGACTTTTTGTCTTGTTTACTGATGTCTTATATTCTTTACCAGGTGGGGATTTAGTCTCTTCTTAGTTTGTGAGCAGTATCTATTATACAGTTATCATGATTTTAATAAGATAAGCATTTCAGCCCTGGGTGGGTGGAACATACAGTCCTGTTCTCCTGAGATGCAGTAGGTAAGTTCCCTTCAATAGTAATCTTGCAAAAGTAGAATGAGCATGGATAAAGCTGACCATAAGGATAAAGCTCTCATTACTGCTGCCACTCCTGCGAGAGCAGTAAGATGCATCAGAAGGGACTGAACAGTGAACAAAAGAACAAGACCCTCATCTGGGCAATTCCATGGCCATAAAAAGAAGCAGAAATGATGGGTTTGTCTACAAGTCTGTCTACAAGTCTGTCTGTCCCTGGCATATTTCTCAGACCAATTCCTGCCACTGTGGAGAATATGGAAGAAAAAGATCAAGGGAGGCTTGGCTAAACCTGGAGGTGTGAACAGCAATTTGAAAGTCAGAATTCCAAAGCCAAACTTCTAAAATTAACAGCAAAGCACCAAAGTCATGGTGTCCCAATTTTCAGAGATACAAAGTGCCAGAAAGTCCCAACTACAGTCTTTGTTGGCTGCAAGTGTTTAGCACTCACAGCATTGATTTTGGCACTTGAATTCATGATTGTTAGTTTCAGTAGGGTACCCAGTTTATAAATCACTCCTTGCATTTGGCCCAGTGTTTGTAGACCTCCAGATGGAGAAGAGTGTGACCCAAAGGTGGATTTGGCAGCTCCAGTATGCTTTAGGTCAAACATCTGTAGGGAACATGTGTCTGATTTCCTTACAACTTCATTGTTTCAGTAGACGGTGTATCCAGTGCAATGTTATATCTGCTACTGAAATAGCTGAATGCAAATACCAGGAGCCTCTGGGAAATTTTAGTTAATAGGAAAATAATCTAAAACAAATTCATCTGGTTATACAGCCAGGAGAAAAGAAATGAAAATAAAAGGAATTACTGATCCAACCAAGTAGGCACAGAAATGAAACCCCTCTAGGATTTTCTTTTTAGTTCCTCCAACTTCCATTAATTTAACAAGCAAACTAGGTCAGCAGCACAGTCTTGTTATGAATAAATGAATGCCATAGATTCACTAATGTTAAAATGTCCAGGCATTCAGCATCATTTGCTGCTTTGCAGAGGGAGCTATGGCACAGCAACTCTATCTTTGGCTCCAATCCTAGTTCAGATACTCAGCCCTATGAGTCAATGTAGCAACTGCTGTAATGAAAACCCAGCTATTGAGAAAGCAAGCTGCAGTACCACAAAACATCAGTTAGCCCATTTCTAGCCAGGGTAAGAGAAGTCATGTAAACTGCATTTTCAGTTCCTACATTTGGATTTTAAACTGATGAAACTCTGTGAGGTCAGCCTGAGATGTGGAAAGTTTTGTATCGAGCTTTCATTACAATACTGATATATTTGCTTGTACTCTTCAGTAAACTTCAATAGCGAAACATGGTAAAATCTAAAGAAAGTTCTGAGATGCTGTTTTCTCCATGTGCTGTCTCTTTGTGGAAGAAAAGTTTATTAACTGTTAAACAGGTTATCAAAAATCTCAGTGGACCAAAAACTGATAATAGTGCTTCATGCACACAGTATTTTATTTCTCATGTGGAGGGTGGAGATCTCCACGGGGAATTCAGTGTCGTCCCCATAGTTTTGTTTTTTTGGTGTCAAGATACAAAAGAAGAAAAAAATGCAAATAAACACATTTGACTTAATATAACCATAAATAAGTTTAGTCCTAGCAAAGGCTGTTTTCCTGATCTGGATTAAAAAACTCATTGCAGAATAACTTCTTGGAACACAGGTAAGAAGTTTTACATAACAGATTGAAAGTGAATAGTTTACAAAAAGTTCAAATGTTGAAACATCTTTGCAAGAAAAATTGGCATATTTATATAAACAAAAATACATCACATAAATGAAAAAACATGCAGAAATATGGCTTAAATATATTTAGGGTGAAATCATACACTTTATGGCAGTGTTTGAACACTATCTAGAATACTGTAGTGTTTCTTCTGCCTAGTGTTATAGGCGTAAAAAGTGCTTTTAAAACAACTCATCCTGAATTTATAACCCGTACTTTTGACTTAAAAAAAAAAAAAAGAAATTGGACACTGAAAGGTGGTTAAGACATGCTAAGTCTGGCTCTCAATTTCCAAAAGAGTATGTATCCATCTTTGGGGTTTTTTTTGTGTTTCTGCTGTCAGAAGCAAGAGCTACCAAACCCTGTTGAGAATAGGTGCCACTCTTGAAATTGGCATTGCTGATGGCAGTAATTCCTGCCTGAACATGCATGCACATATGAACAGGCACATGCATGACTCGGCTGCTTTCATGTACCATTTTTGACCTGTGGGGAACTTCTTGTCTAGATGGTAGAGCTCAGAGTTTTTCTCAACTATTTCAGGGAGAGTTTCAAGACTTTTTGGTTCTTGGGAAGGATTAATCTCTCAAAATGCTGACAAGCTAATTGAGAGAAGTAATTTTAGGTTTAACTCTTCCACGTTTTCTGCTGATGTGCAGTGAGGATTGATTTGCCAAAAGGAAATTTGATACAAAGTGGGCATTGGCTTTAAAATTGTGAGTTGGTAGTACCAAAGATTTGTCTGATCCCTTTACAGTATAGACCACCTCATAATATTTCAAATTGAGAACTTTTTCTTGTATTCTTTTATTTTTAGTCTGTCATGGAAACAGTTCACAGGGACAACTCAACAGTCCCATATCCACTCACGTGAAGTCAATGTTTTAGATAGCATGTCTTGAAGAGATGCCGAAATCAACAGCATTTGTGATCTAGGATGAAATAGAAAATAAATCAAAACATTTTAATCAAACCAGCCACGGTTTTTACTTAGCACAGATGCTTCTATGTGCACAGCGTATCAAGCCACACTACGTGGCTTTGTGTTTAAGTTTGTAAATTAGACACCAATCTGTAACAGAAGTTTGGCAAAAGTGGAGAAAATAAAAATATATTCAGAATATTTGTTTAAAGCATAATACAAAATTAATCAAATTAATGAACAAATATTTACTATATGAGAGTATTTTAGAGTTTATATTGTCCAAATGATCTTTGCTAAGTAAATTGTTTGTGGAGAGCCAATATTTGCTTTTCAAACTGTCACTGATTGGACTGACTGCCTGGCAATATTCCTTTTTCCTGATTAGATGTATGAGTAATATTTCCAATGAATATTTTTGCAGTTCTAGGTTCCACAAATACTCACATATGGATACTTTAAATCTGGTGTCTGAATCCATTATGCCTGCAAAATTCATGGAAATTGTGGCTCGAAGATATTAATTAATAAAAACAGCAAAAGGATATTTCTACACAAAATGAATTGCAGTGTTTTCCCCAGCCTAACACCCAGACACCCGTTCTCTGGTAATAGACAATGCAGATACTTATAAAGAAATAAATATACATAAATAAAACAATTGAATTTTATTTCCTGCTTGAAAACTGTGTGTGGGTGGCAGTTTATTCTCTTCTCTTATTCCAACTGGGTCAGATTCAAGTTGGACTGGAACACAGTTTGCATCTTGCCCTTTTTCTTGTGAAACTTGGGAACTTGTAGAAAGGGGTCATTTGGCAGGAGAAAGTGTAGTGTTTAGAGTTAGACTTTGCAACAGAGGTGAAGCTTAACTTATTGTACTCATATGGTGGCTGGATGGTGCTTGGTTGCTCCTCTCATGTCAGCAAATCAGAAGCCACATGTCTTACTTTTTTTTCTTTAACTCCAGACACAGAATAGTGTCTTTCACGGGTCAAACAAATATCCATGTATTCAGAAGCAAAAATCATGATCATGCTGAAGGGTTTACAGTCAAATTGGAATGTCTCAGAATTTATTTTTGAGTCAATGTCCACACCCAGGCTTTTGTTGCAAAAATAAGTTTGAAAAGGAGGGATAAAATACTTTAAAATTGATAGAATTTTCCGTTTAAGCTTTTACTTAAGTATTTTCAAATTTTCACCTGCATTATATGCAAATACAAATTGTTCTACTTAATTTTTTATAGGTGTTCTGTAGATACGATATCTGCCTAGGCTGGCATGAGCACAAGACATATGCTGCACATATAAGTTTATTGTTTCTCGCTATTCCAAAGGTCAAAAGTAGGTTGGAGCTCTAGAAAACCCAGCTTCAATGTCCTGTAGTGGCTTAAGGGTAGCATCCAAACTGCTCATGGCTGTTTAGCCATGATGCTTCTGAAGCTTTTAGACAAGATGCTTCTGAAGCTACGACTGTGCCAGCCTATGAAGTGGGTCAGGGACTGGTCTCTGACTCTGAGACTTATGAATACACAGTTAAAATGAACAATTAAAGTCTTTGCTTATACAATAAAAACATCTTATCTCATGTGCTGTTAAACCAGAAGTCTTAGGGATGCAATAATTTCAACTTTTTGTGATGTCTGTGGGACACATTTTAAAATTGGGAATTATTGGTGTTGCATCATGAATATATTTCTTAGGAAGATGAACAATGATTTTTACACCCTCCTGCTAAAAGGAAGTCTGGTGGAAGTTTCATTAGGAGTCCTATCTGTGATGGTTTGGCCTGGTTGTGGAGCCAGGCTGATGCAGTGTGCTGGAGTGGAGGCTTGCAGAAGTGTTGGGATAGACGAAAACAGACATAAACAGCACGGTAAAACCAATATGATATTTGCTCAATGAACAAATCACCACAGCTTCTCTGGAAAGGATTTGTCTCATTTTGCTAGGCAGAGCTTCCTTTAACTGCTCTGAAGGGCTAGCAGATTTGGATTAGAAAAATGTCACCTCCTCCTCCTTCCCAGGGAAAGGTGATGTCAGAAGCTGTCCTGCATCTAACACTGACTTGGACACTGATCTTAGCTTCCTGTCTCTTCTGTATTTTTCTCTACCGAGGAGCTAGGTAACACGAATCTGGGTCTGAACCCTTGTTTGAGAGCCCATTTTGGGATTTTTTTTCCTCTTAAGTGTGGTCCTGGGGTGCTAGCAAATGAAGTTTGAAGTTCCTTGCTCAATCGAAACTGTACAACCACATCAACTCTGAAGTCTGTCTGAAACCTGGAGGTTTTTCTCTGTTTCCTGTGAGTTTGAGTGCACTGCTGCTAAGAGACTGGATAAAAGAGTAGAGGGAGAGGAATCTCTTGTTTCTAGAACCAGAAATAATGTTTGAATGATGTTCCCTTATTCATGTGGGCTGTTAAGACATGACTGAGCCTAGATTTAAAAAAACTTCTGCAAAATTTATCCTTAGCATGTTCACCCAGTGGGAGAGAGAAAGACCTCCTCCCTAGAAAGACATCACGCACCACTGTAATTGGCAACATGTGCATTAGACACACAACCTAAAATTAAATTGACATGTCTCAGGGATTCCATCTGCTGTCAGATCTAACCTACCACAAAGTGAGCACTCAGAACCTCTGTCTCTCCCCTCAAGCTTCAATGACAGGATAAAGTAGGAGTCAAGACACAAGATTTGTCACCATCTTTCTGTTAAGTATTCCAAAGAAAGATATGATCATCAAGATAAGTAACAATGGCCAAAACCCTAGAAGTCCAGAGTGTTCTGTGGGATGATTTCTCACCATTTCTTACATATTCTTCTGATTCATCTTGTGCCACTCATTGCTGAGGAAGGTTATTGGGTGACTGATTCACTGATTGACATGACTTTCCATGAAAATTGTTTCTAGAAATGGACTTGACAACAAAATCAAATAAAATGGGTTATTAATGAGAATTAAAAGGATGGCTGACGTCTAAAGGAATGTACAAATCCGTAAGCCAACAGACTGACTTCTAAAGCAAATATGACAAAACACAGTTGTTCCTGTAGATGCCTGTTAAAATCAGGGATTAAAAACTAAAGAAGCCTCATTGGCCTCAACCAATCCTTCCTTATGGCTGAAAAGGCTCATGGTAGTGGGCACTGTGCTGCCCACTAGATCTTCATTTTGCTGTGTATTGTCAAAAAGGTGATGTGCACATGCATAGAAGCTGAAATATTGATTTTAAAGTGAACAGGAGCGGGCATCTGCAGTTCATCTGTCACTAACAGACAGAAAACATTTTCTTGACTTAGCAGATACTTACATTTAAAATATTTTTAGCTGTAATAGTAATCCCTAACTATTTAAAAAAAAAACCCCAAACTAATTGGAAAGAACTGTTTATCACAGCCGAGCATTCCCAGAAGGGGAATCAATTTATATAAACATGCTAAAACTGACCTATTTATGAAATGTTATGGAGAGCTGAGAAGAGAACCACAACAGATCTTTATCTTATGTTCACTGTTTTAAAGATCAACGGTTGGGTGAAGGCTGAGGCTGGCTATCATATGTGTTTTAGATGTGAATGTCAAGGTCATCTAAAATCTGTTGCCAAAGTCACTGTGATTGCCAGCAAAATGTAAACTAATGTTCCAGGGCTCTCATTATATGCTTAATATGAATATGCTTCCCTTTGCACATAAATCACTGTGAATGCAACAATCAGTTACTCCTGCGAAAGTCACAAAATAAAAATGCAGATAAAAGAAACCAGCATAAGCAGTAAATGTAGCCCCTAAGGAAAAAAACCCCAAGAAGAATATATTTGTAATTTAATACATGGTAATACGCTATTTAAAAAGTTACATTAGTATGTATATAAGCAGATTTATTTTTAATGCAGTTTAATCTAGTAAATTAGTATGCATGTCAGAAAAATATTTGAAAAGACCAAATATAGTCTGCAAGTTCTATTTTGTCCATAAAATGTCTGTCACCTTCAGAGAACTTTCCGCAGACATAATTTATCTTAACCAAAGGGGAAAATCCTCACGCACTTGAGATCAATTGCAAAATTACCACAGAAACCATCAGAGATACAGTTTCTCCCAGACTTAATTTTACCAGGCAAGGATTCTTTCTGCAAGGACCACAGAATTTCTCTTTCACTAGGTGAGTGTTAACCATGCATGGTCATGGACACTTAAGAAAGACTGGGAAGGTGTAGAAGAGCCTCCTTCCGTCAGGACTTCTGTGTTAACAGGTTGGCAAAGTTCAGTTACATCTTTTGCTCCTCTCCATTAATACCCAGATGCAAGAGCTGCCTTCAGAGCTCCTTGGGAGGTTGTGAACATGCAGAATGCTCCACGTTACGTGTGAAGCTGCGTCAAGTATCATTCAGCAGCTCCTGGTCTGTCTGCACTGATGTTCCTGATGTTGATATAGATGTTTCTTCTGAGCACCTAGTTACCACAGAAAAGTGTAGGTCATACGGAAGTACTTTATCATTGCTGGAAATAGCAGTGCTCTGTCTCAAATTCTAAAGTTTCCCTAAAATCAATGCAACAGTGAGGCAAAGCCTTAAGCAGCATCATTCCAAACCTACAAAATTAGAACAGCTGGAAACATTGACAAAGAGTAAAACAATTTTCCAAATGAGAGAAACACATACAAGCTTAGGAAAGAGCGAGATATGGATTGTCTAATAGTGCCCTGTAACAGTGTTTTATTTATGATGTTGCCCAGTAGCACTGCTCTAAGCTAAAACAATCACTGTATAAACATGGATATTTCTAAGAGTGTTAGCTTCATTTGCTGAGGAATTGAGTGAGAGATAGGGGCAGGCAGACATAGCAAGGAGGAAGGGAGGGGAAAAGACTGACAGAAAAAACAAGGAGAGTGCCAAGGCAAGGAAGATAGTGTTTGTGTTTAAAAGTAGAACTTTAAGCTGTGCCAAATCAGAATTCTCTTTAGGAACTTGAGAGCTGAAAACTTCATGAGCATGGTCAGATCATGGGCAGAGGGAGACATTGCAAGTTCACTGTAATGTGCTGTTATGAGGCTGGGGAGAGAAAATGGAGAAAAGAAAGAAATGGCCTTTGGCCACTACTGTAATGAACTGAGGAAGGATAGAACATGAGCCTTAGCAATTCTTTCAGTAAGCCTGGCTCAAGCAGATGGTGTTTAACAAAATCCAGTAGCAGGCAGGGGATTTCATACCCTTTCTATTCTAGGACCAATAAATAAATCAGTGATACATATGCATAAATAAATACATAAACAGATGAGAATCAGCTGGTGAATTTGGTTTAGCTCGGAGTTTGCAGGGGGATGTTTCTGAAAGTTGAAACTCTGAAACTCAGGCTTAAATGGCTGAACTAACACGGCCTTGAAGAAACTCTGCACAAGTTCATTAAGTTGTTGGAATGGCACAAATTCATTTTGATGGGAATTACTCTGGAGCTAAGTTCAGCCCAGGGGGTTCACAGCTCTTAGTTTTGGTGCTCTGAGATCACATTTACATAAGACACCCTGTTTGGGAAAATACACTTCATTTGAAAAGTTATTTTGAAATTTTATTGCTGGCTCAGCACTGTTCTGGATAGTTTGTGCGTGGACTGTAACTTTATCAACAAAATTGCAAGAAAATAATTGCTTTCACTGCCATAAGAGATTAAAAATTTAATATTTTTTAATACAGGCTTTAAAATATAGCATCTCATCTATGGGATTTGTAAGGTAGGTAAGATTTATAAGGTAGGTAGTCATCCTCCTTGCATATCAAGAATTTTAGATTTCCATTTAGAAGATAAACTGTAGAATTCAGACAGAATCTAAGGCTCCTTGTCCCATGCAAGGAAATAATTACATCCATGGCTGCAGGGTTATCAGTGTAAAGGGTTCAAACATTTAATAAAGTGTGTTAATTCACTGCAATTAATGGTCTTACTGTCAATGAAAATGCTCAATTCCTATAAAAAAAAGAATAAGAATCAAGCCATCATTTCTCCTCTGTCCATCTTCCCCAAAATGGGGCAGCATGGTGGAAGAAACTAAACAGTGGAAGAAACTAAACAGTGGAAGAAACTAAATGGACTGGAAAAGGTCTGCGAAATCTTGTGAAGCAAGGAAAAAGGTAACAAGGAATCACTGTGCTCTCTCCGTTCTTCTGTGGGCATCTTTCTACTGGTCACTACTGGTGTCCATAGCCTGGACCAGATGAAGGTTTCATTGACTTAGTCCTGTGGTTTTCCCTCATGTAGAAATCATCATTATTCAAAAAGCTGGATGGCAGTGTTCTGCTCCTACATTTCAGGGAACTGAAGAAAAAAACCCAAGAGATCTTGGTCAAAACATTGTTGCTTTCTTTAATGAGAAAAATGGTAAAGACATTTCCTCCAATATTCAACTGGATAAACTTTACAGACACCATTCTGACAGAAATTCAGAGCATCCCATTTCCTTGTACCAGCACAAGAACTGGTTACAGAATCACAGAGCTGAGAATGATTTCAAGAAACCACCCACATTTCTCCTGCCTTAAAGTACTGTATTTCTGTAATTTCTGATAGAAGTAGTTCAAATCTATTTTAGAGACCCTTAATAAAGGAGAGTCTACAACTTTCCCAGATATTTTACTTCTTTTTGAATGTGATTACCTAAGGCCCAACATGGGTCTTCTATGTTTCAGTTTCATCATACTATTTTTCTTGGTCTGTTCAGCCTCAGTAGAAAGTGTATTCCCATTTTCTTGGATGCAGTCTTTTATACATTATTATGACCTCTCAGGGTTTTATTTTGTAGACTGTGTCCTAGTTCATATTTGGGATCAGACCTTACTCCAGCTACTCCATTCTATCTTTAGTAAAGGAATGTACGTCATGTAGGTGATGAAAAAATCTGTATTAAAAGTAGTAACAGCAGAAACTTGTGTGCGTGCAGCACTTTATCCATGCAGACTATTGCTTTGGAGTAGATTCCAGGATTCTGTGTAATCACAAAGTTCAAGAGCTTGTAAAAGAGTACTGTAGCAGGAGTAGACTCTCCTATTCCACATTTTATTTAAATACTTTATCAAATATTTGGAAATGTCATACTCACTTGGAAGTCACTGATACTACAGCTGATCTGCTACTGCATTCATGTTGCACCAAAATAGAGAAATAAAGTAATAGATAAATTATTCCTGCTATTAAAGTCTACAGCCATTTTTTCTTCTGCAGAGATAATATTAACCTTCATGAGAAACTGTGTATCTCAGGCCTGATTAACTAAATTAGGAACTTGTATTAAAAGGGCAGATTTTTCTTTGGTGCTTTTTTTTGAGTATACAAATTTTAATACTAACACATATTTTCAGTGCTGTGATAAACCTGATCTGTGCAAGTGACTTTCATGCTCTCAAAATAATTCAGAGCTAAAGCTCTCTTTAACTTGCTTCACTGGATATCTGTTTATTCTTAGGAATACTGAAGATTTTAAACAGTATGACTCTGTCCCTTCTCCCTGATTAGTAATTCACTAGAAGCGTCATAAAAAAAAAATCAAAGAAATGAAAATAAGTGGCATGACACTGGAGGCCCCATTCGAGCAATGTTGCAGCTCAAGCTGGAAATGGAATCTCCAGTTTCATTTGTTTTGATGTACTGTATAAATATTTAAAGAATGCAAGCTGCAATTTTATCCAGCCTTTGCTGAATTTCAGTGTCATGTCTTGGTGGGGGTCTTAATGCTGATACTAATTGCTCTTAAAATTGCTGGTTCAGCAGACCAATGGGGGATGTATGTAAGCCCATCTCTGCTCAGAAAAACAACACAGAACAAGTCTGACTTAAAACAATGCTTCAAGTCTCATTGAAATACCACAGAAGACAGTGAGCCTTGTATATACGTTATGGAATTCAATGCATGAATGATGAATCCCACCTAACCTTACTCTGCACATATGCCTTTACTGCATTTCAGGGCTTTTTGGTGTAGAAAGGATAATTTCATATGCAATGAATTAATCTGAGTGACTAAAGTAGACAAATAACTTCAAGTAAGTAACAGTGCCATTAGAGAATGTTTCGTGATACTTTTATTTAGAACATTCATATGAAAATCTCATAACCTGTTTATTGAGAAATCAGATCCTTGTGAGATTAGAGAGCCAGGACACTCCATCTCAGAAACTAACAGTGGTGTAAGATCAACAGTTAAAGAATAATATACTAAAGTGAAAGCTGTAGTGCTCTGTGGATTAAACTGAGGACAATCAGACCTAAAAATGTGAAATGAAGACCCTGGAATTTCTATCATGGGTTAATAACAGAATCACACTGACCAATAAAATATGTCTGATGGATACATGTAGCCTATCTTGGGGGATGAAAACCTGCCACCTAAAAATCTATTGGACTTTAAAATCAATTAGACTCACAGGGTAATTACTATAAGCTGCAACATGAAAATTTTTGGGAAACCATAAAATACCATCAGTCATTTGGCTGTTAATTCATCCTACTTTCCAACTGTGTGTTTGCTGAAGACTGTTCACAACATCTGAACAGAAAGAACACATGATATGGGAGGATACTCCTGTGGGATCATTAATCTAACCACTATGACATCCATACTCTTAAATAAAATAAGGCAGGGTTGCTGTTTGGCCCTGAGGCTGAGTGACAGAGGGTGATTTCTGTCCACAAGACCCCTCGAAGAGGGTGGCTCTGTCCAGACTGCTTCCTGGGAATGTTGCTTGGTTTGTGTTCTTTCCAAGCTGTGTTCCTGCACTGTGAGTCATTGCATTCAGAGCTGGGCCTTGAACAACCTTAGGAGTTCAAGGTCAGGAAAAATCACAGGACAGGACTTGCTCCAGTACCTACTCCTGTTTCATTAGGAATACAGTCAAAGTTCATGGACAAGGGCTTTGTCCAGTCTATCTACTGGTGGTGATGCTAGTTAAGGAAAGGGAGAGTGTGTGACCAGCTGCTGGATGACTTATTATTGGCTCAGAGAAAAGGTCCAAAAGTTAAGTAGAGAAAGTCTTGGTTAGTTCTGAACTTCACCAGCCTGCCTGGCTCATCAAAAATATCCCAGACTAATATTTTCAAGCCTTTAGTCTCTAAATGTAACCCTGTAGAAGAAAGTGTTGGCTTTCCCTGTAAAAGGATGGATTTTTGTTTAAATAAGAAACAGAAAGGTATTGTTAAATATTACTAAGGTGTTTCTGGGAGTCTCAAGACTTTATTTTTCCCTGGGAGAGGAGTATTCATGAATGCATCATTTAAAACTACAAAGACTCCCATGCTGGAAACACAACAGCTCACTGAGCAGACAAAATATGGGCAGCACCAAAAAATGCAGCCTGGTTTTGGAGCCTGAGGAGCTGGAAGGCAGTTGGCAACAAAATAGCAGGTTTTTGAGCTCCCCAAAACCATTTCAGAGGCAGTGTAAATTTTATTTTGTTTCTGGAGGTAAAGAAGCGTTTGTTCAACCCACTCAGGCACATGTGGTGATTCTTGGGATGTCCTGTGCATGGCCAGGAGTTGCACTTTGATGATTCTTGTGGGTCCCTTTCAACTCGGGATATTCTATGGTTCTATGATTCTACTTGATTTCCTTGAAAAAATAGATGAAAACTTTTTTGTTAATATTGTCCAAGAGAAATCACCTCTCCAAAATATTTTCCTGTTCATTTCAGAGAGAACATGTCTTATATGATCTGCTCTCCAAGAAAGCAGTCCCATGGTTAAACATGCCTGTACAAAAGTATGGGGAGTACACTTATTTTGGTTGCTTTATATACAGATGAATGTAACACTGACCTCAAGTCATTCATCTCACTTCAAAGCAAAGTTGTCTTTTCTCCACGTGATAGAACTGTCCTTTCTGGAGCTTGCAAAAAATACTCTTTCATGCTTTGGGTCTGTCTGTTTTTAAGGCAAGGAAACACATACCATTGCAGTTTTCTCATTCTGCTCCATGAGCCTTAGATAATTCACAGAGATGTGCAAATAGCTCTTAAAATTTGCCCCATTGGAGATACACAGTTCTAATAGTTTTCTACCTTTGTCACCTCTCAACTGTAATTTACTTCCCTCGATGAGACTTCTGTTTTCAAACACAGACCTCCATTTTGGTTTTGGTGCAATGAAGTCCTGCAAAGAAAGCACACAATGTTCTCTCCTGTAGCCTTTGCTGTAGTTTTTTTCTTATTTTGCAATGTCTTGCTAAATTTTTCCATGCCTCGGAATTCTGATAAGAACACCAGGAGTAACCAAGAGAAAGTTCAAAGTGAAGAAGAGGAGAAGAAGCTTCCTGATTAGCAAGAAAAATAAGTATTAAATGGCCAATATTGTGACAGATCTGCAATGCACGTCCAGTTGAACAGTTGGAAAAATGTATACAAAGGTATAACAGATTCATAATTACATTTGTCCTAAACCATTGTTTTTCAACCTATTCATAGAAGATAGTTTATGAACCTGTTTTGGGATTCTTCTGGTTGAAAGGAAGAATATAAATACAAAGTGCAACCATGGCTGCATTATGTACTGTATCTCAGATGATTGAAGAAATTAAAAACATGATGGACTGTGGAGTGTGCTGTAAAATAGAAATTAATGAACAAATGTGCTAATAAGTAAATGACATATTAAATACATTATGAAGTATAATTAGTAGTAGAAAACGATTGTTTGCAGATGACCTAGGTTTGTTACTTTGAAAGCAGAATCTCAAAGTAAAGCAAGTGCAGATTAATTCCTTGCCTTGTACCCAAGTCAATTAATTTTTTCTTTCCACAGTGTTGAGGGAGGTACCCAAGATTAGTTTTCAGAGTGTTACATGAATAAGTAAAATTAATGTGATACCTCTATCTGCAGAGTGCATTTTTACATGTGAGGATAAATTACTTTTGTGTCACTTTCAAACCTAAATAGTCTCTGTCAAGAGAATAAAATATCCATTAAAAAGATATTTTTAATGCTTATCAGAGGTGTTTCTGTGCCAAATACACACTATCCTGTGAAGTACAGAGTAGTGTGCTGGTTACTCCTTTGATCTCAATATCCTTCATCCTGGTCTGCTGCCAAGCATCATTCACTCTCTGCACAAATCAGCTGGAACACAAAAAAATGAATGCAACTGAATTCACATCTCACTTCCCCTATTTCTCTGCCTGACTGACTCTGATGTCTCCAGGGAAGCTGTTCCTCCCTAGTGTGGTATGAGCAATACCACCTACATCTGTACCTTCAGCACAGACAGATGGCATCTCCCTTGCCTAGTCAAATAACAAAGTGCCCCTCTTTAAAGCTTGGAGCTGGCCATGTTATGATGACATTTCTGAGGAAGGACAGCCTGTGGCACAAATACATTACAAAGTATAATGCAGAACTACTGATCTAACTCTGCCCACACCAGGATGTGATCACCTCAGCATGGCACTGTTAGTTCAGGTGCCAGCACTATTAGTTCAGGTGCAGCAATGTGCTAACACGGCTCTGCTACTTCCAACATCCACAGAATTTTTCCTGCAAAGAATTGCCATGCCTTGTTCAGCTCTGCTGTGTGGTGGAACACAGGACTTACACAAATGCCCTGTCTACATGATGCTTCCTCTTAGATACCATAACTACATTTATATTTACCTCTTCATTGGATTTAACAAAAAAAAAAAAAATCCATATAGGAAAAAATCTTTACTGTGAGGATGGTCGACATTGGAACAGGTCACCCAGAGAAGCTGTGGACGGCCCATCCCTGGAAGTGCTCAAGGCCAGGTAGGATGGGGCTTTGAGCAACCTGGTCTAGTGGAATTCCCCCATGGCAGGGGAATTGAAATGAGATATCTTTAAGGTCTCTTCCAACCCAAGCCATTCTATGATTCTACTCTATGAACTTAGGTGGCAAATTAACATCCAGTAAAAGACTTTGCCTTGAATAGTTCACCATCCTAATAGAGCAGGAGGGATAGGGGTTTGCCTAAAGCAGCAGATTAATGTCTGACATGCTGGGGTTTGAATTTCTGCTGAATCTACTCCCCCATGCCTCTGGTGATGCCTAAAGATTTTTAGCTGTTTGGGAAAGATTTGTGTTTTATTCCAGGCATCCCTGGATGCTGCCTCTCAGAGGTGCTCTGTGAAGAGTACGTACACCAAGGGAAGCCAGGTCACATCTGTTGTGTTCTATGCTCACCTGGTGCCCATCAAACTACACACATCTAATAGTGATGAGGGGGCTGCTCTGTGGCTCTATGGCCAAGTGTCACCACTCAGAGCCACCAAAAGTTCTCGGCAACACAACCTACAGCTGTGTGTGTACAGTTGGCCTGGCCACTGCAAAGGGCAGTACAGGCTGGCAGGGAAACAACAGCCAAGCACTGTTCTTTCATGCTTACACTGTGACAAGCACAAGGTGTGCAAATGTTTACAGCACTGTAGGGAACAAATAACTAACGATTCACCTTGAAACACAATGCGGAGATGCCTGAAGTCACATGCTCGAGATTTCAGAGCATAGTTCCCTCATGACAATACTGTGGTATTGGACGTCATAAAGCTTCAGAGTATCTTAAAGTAAATACGCAATGTTTCCTTAGACTAGTCTAATTTTTCTGTGCAATTCTTTCCCTATTCATTCTGATTTCTATCATGCTTTTAGGGTGATATAAACTTGACTGTATCATGAGTTTGGATCTGGCTGTATATAGCTTCCATGATTTATTATTTTCCTACATGCTATAGAATAGAGTATTTCAGTTGGAAGAGACCCACAATGATCATCTAGTCCAGCTGCCTGACAACTACAGGGATGACCAAAAGTTAAACATGTTAAGGACATTGTCCAAATGTCTCTTAAACACTGACAGGCATAGGGCATTGACCACCTCTCTAGGAAATATATGCCTATTTCTATGTTTAATTTGATATGGTGAAACTGAAGAATCACCAAAGTACTTTGCCCTGAAGTGTTGCCACCAAAGAAACAACAGCAATGGGTCCAAACAGACAGTGCTTTACACACATAATTCTCGGCAACCTAAACTTTCATTTTTGCACTAAAACAGCATGAATGTCCCTTAGAGAGGGATTGATTAGATTACTGGATTGCTTATATCCATTTTAAGGTACTTTTGTTCTGCAAAGGTGGTGAGGGGCCCTAATTGTGAATTAAAATAAGGCCTTTTCAGTCAAAATTGCTTTGAATTTTTGTAATCATTTAATAATGGTAATTATGATCCATTGCAAGTATTCCATGCCTGCAACACCCATGACACAGCTCTCAGTGGTAAACCTTGCAGAGCCAGGTATAATGATGAATGCCAGATATTCCTTCAGTGTTTTTTCAAAGGGTAAGTGTTTTACTGCATATGTGTCTACATGCACTGGACTTTGGTACTGAAACAGACCTGGTGGCACACGATACCCACACAGGTGGCTCTGTGAATAGGCTGTGTCCTGTCTGTGAATAGTCAGAGCATCACCTCCTCTTGCAGTAACAGAGATTGCACAGGGTTACAGTCAGGTGGTAGCTGCAGGTATCCTGGAACAGTCAGCTTGTCCAAGTTATCCACTGCAGACAGCAGATGGGAATGACCCATAACCTGCTTGTAGAAATTCCTTATTGGAAATTTTTTAGTTTCCTTCTGAATTTTTTGAACTTATTCCAAAAATCCTGTCTGTTTTGAATTTCTTTTGTGATCTTTCTTATTACAACGCAAGATGAACAAATTTTGAATACCTTTTCATTTACATACTAATACCTGATCATGGGAACAATTTCTGATGCAAAAAACCTTAAGAAAGAACTACAAAACAAAAGTTCAACTTCTGAACAAAATGGGTTTGAGTTTTTCAGGCTCTTGCACATCAAGTTGGTGACCAGACAAGTGCAAAGCAAGTGTAAATGTATACCGCTAAGGTAGGTGATAGATGAGAGAGAGAACTCATTTTAATATGCTCTTATACTATCTTGTCTATTGGAATGATGTTAAAAAAATATAATTTCAAGTCTATATGTTGCCAGATAATAAATAAGACTGAAACCCCTGAGTTTTGAACTCACATGGCACAGGTGCAAATGATTACTCCAAGTTATGTGAACAGAGGCAGCACATGCCGACATTTGGGCATGAGAGGCTTGACATTTACATATACATCTTCTGTGGGTGCAGCCTAAGAGCAGCAGCAGATTTTTCACTTTCCGTATCTGCAAGCCAGAACTTGATGAAACAATGGTGCTCAGTAGAGCCAGTGAGAATCAGATGGTAAAGTGGTCTAGTAAGAATAATTAAAAGTTTCAGGAACCGATATAATAGGAAAGAATCTCAATTATATTTATCTTAGTTTGATTCCCAAAAGAAGACAAGCTACAAAGTTTTGGCCTGTGCATGCACTTAAGACATTGGAACTCTGAATTAAGATGTATTCATTCAAATCCCTTTTATTGTAAAAGAAGGTAATGCATTTCACATCACTCTCACCACTGGAGTTTAAAGAATCCAGTCATGGACATGATTTGGTTGATGAACCACACTGGTGTGGATCCATGAAACTGCCTTCCACTAACGGTGACCTGCATTTTAGGGATAATTTTAAATGCTGGTGAAAAAAGAAATGAGTGAAAGCAGAACAAAAGAAAAACCAAAGCTCAACTGACTGAAAACTCCTGGAATAGACCAAGTAAAAACTGTTTGCTGTGCTCTTTCATGACACATCTAAGCAAACTCAGTGGAACAAAACCTCTTTGAAGTTCTTTAAGTGTTCAGTGTTTGCTGTGGTGCATTGCCTTGCACCTGCATTTGTGAAATAAGATGTATTCTGGAGGGGGGAAGGTGAGATGGCTCACTTTGTTGTGCAAGTCAAGTGCAACGGCAGCACACCACAGATGTTTGCCACATGTTGCACACATTTTAATATTCAGTAGCAAATGTTCTTATTATATGAGAGCAAGAAGAATAAGTTTCATTTCATAAAAGCAGGTGAAGTAAACCCCATTGAGATGTGTGTCATATGGAATGCATAATGGATGATGGTCCAGATGCATCCAAAAAAGAAACGTGCTTTGCGTGCAGCTGAGATAGGGAGGCTTGTGGTAAATTCTGCCCTCTGTCTATGAGGCTTTGGCTCTGGACAGGGATTCTTGTCATGTGTTTCTGCCAAATATGTTAGTATTTAACTCATATGTTTTACCATATTTGGGAATCTACTTCAGCACTTTTGTGTTTACCATTTGCATATTTTTTTCTTTCTCATTCTTGCAGAACTGCTTAGTTAAAAATTCAGTGGGCCCAATGGTTACTGATTTTACATTAACTCAAGAGAAGACACACACTTTTATCTTGGGATAAGTAGAACACAAGGAAAAAAAACAAAACAACCCCAACTAAAAAAAAATTTAAAAAATGAAACAAATTGAAATTCTCAGTAAGAGGACATTACAAGAAAATTCTGACCTCAAAAATGTACTTAGCTACCAGACCCTCTACAGGATAAGCCACATAGGTAATTGAATGAGCTGGTTTTTTGTCCAGTGAAAGGTATGCCTCCATTTTACAATGATCATTTAGAAGACGAAAGACCTAAATAAAATGTTGTCTGTTTGTCCAACCCTAATGTTCTCTGGGATCCTATTCCAGTCTAATTGTCATAATGGTGGTTATAGCAGTCAGTACCAAAGTCCCTCCTATGAGATGGAACTTGAATTCTTAATAAATCTGACTGAGTTCAGATGACAGGGGTCAGGAAATAAAACATAGGCTTTTACCAGAATGCTAATGTGTCAAATAAGGCTGCTTATTTAGGTGCCTAAATATGGATTTACTGCCTGATGTTTGTGTTTTACATTAGATTTGCATGAGTAACATCTGAAACCTTGCATTCTTGGCCTGAATAAATGAGTAATGTTTCTTTAAGGAAAAAATAAATAAAGCCAAAAAGCTAAAACCCCAGAGCCTTCATTAGTTTTTGTGCTAACCAACATTCTTATGTTTTATATTCAAACCAGCATATTAACATGAAACAATCATTCCAGATGGAAGAAAATATCACTTCTAGGGTCAGGAAAGGGGTACATAAAATTCTGGCAAATTAGAAGGAAAAATCTACAGGGGCTAAAAAGCTCATTAATATATGCTTTAATCCCCTTGTGGATCGTTGTGGTTTGGACCTGCAAAAACTGAAATGAGAAAATGCTACCATAAGCTGACCAGCTTTAGTGCTGAAAGGCAATATCCAAAACGTTCCTTGGGCTTCCAGGGAATGAAAGGCCTTGAATGGATATTTCTATATTGTTCTTCTGAACAGCTGACTGAGTAGACGCCTACCCTAAATTAACGTGTCTCAGGTTATGGTGTGAACTTCAACAGAAAGCATGTACCTAGCCAAAAGCCAGCATAATTTAGAAAGTATAGCACTTTATAAACAAGATATTTTTGAAGTTGTTTTTTTGTTGAGGAAAACAACAACAACAACAACAAAGAAACTCAATCATTGAACATTTTTGTTTTGCCTTGGGGATAGAATTTCAAGAAACTACAGTTTATGCCATGCTTTAGCTAATCTACCTAAATAAAGCATCTGTAACTCCTTTATGTGGTATATAGTATTTTGACAAGAAAATTTTACTGGTTTTCTGTCACAAAACATTACCAGACTATGTTAGTACATGCTCCAAATTTGTGTTCTAAAAGTAGAATCAGATGCTTCTTCTTTTGACATATTTCACCTGGTAAGACCAGCAAACAAGTCACATCTTTTACTATCTTTTCTTCTAACTAAGGGTTTGGCTCTTTGCAGCTGCAGGAGCCACATTGAGGGGCAACAACTCACAGAACGAGAGGCAACATTTTTAAACCATATTCAGCTACAACACCTGACTCTTGGTCCCTTTTGATGTGACATCAATTATCTCCATGTTGGGAAGTAGAACTCATTTCACATGAGTGCTGATTCAATTTGACCAAAAAGCAAGAGTTGAAGTCCCAACATGAGGCTGCAAAGCCAAGCACATGGCTGTAGCTCTGCATGAATTTCACCAGCTGGCTGTACTCTAGAAAACTCAGTGTCCATGGCCAGGACCTGCAGGCATCTGAGGGTGCTACTTGAAATGCAGCCCATTTATTTCATACCTTCTGAATCAAAACGTGATTTATTGGATCAGCCAAGAGGCTCAGGATGGGCCTCTTGGATCCAAACCTCTTACTGGAGGAAGTACTTACATATAAACTACTACTTCTGCTTTCCTTCCATTCCTCTCTTACTGCTTTCTTTCCATTCCTTCTGCACCTCTCTCACCTACATACACATTTGCATGTGTGTTACTCACATAATACATATAACTGTTGATTACTTCAAGACTTTGTATCAACAGAAGCTCGGCAGAAAGTGAGGCAATTCTATCAGCCAGGAACCTGAAACATTTCTGAAATGTTTCCTAAACATTAACAGGAGCCAGGAGGTATTTTGATACTCATATAAATTTAAACTCATTTATAACAAATACTGAATTTATTGGTTTATTATGCTAGCAGGAATCGCATATTGTACTATAAAATCAAAGGCCAACATAGTTCAGATATCTTCAGCTATAATTAAGACTTCCATGTATTTTATGAGATTTGAAAGAGAGGAATACTATAAAATCTATAGACCTTATTCATTAAAAAAGCTGCTTATGTAATCAATTCACATTTTTCAGTGTGTTTTATGGCATCCTGGAATATCTGCATTCAAGATATATGGGATATTTCAGCTATATTTATAACGTTTATGGCTGTGGATCTACAAATATAGATGGCATAAGGCTGCTAAAAGGTACGTTTGTTTTTATGCATGTCATTATTTATTATGTATATCACAGTTAGCACCCAAACTGTATGTACATGTTTAACGTCACTCATGTCAGTCCCCACTCTGGCAGCAAGATCTCTCCTTGATTTGTAGCTGAGCATCCACAGGATTGGTACTCTGATTTGCTTACAGTGGTGGTAGGAAGTCTGTGAAATAAACCAGGTGTTTCTTAAACTGAGTTTGTTTGAGGACTGCCCTCAGAAGCAGCTCCTGGTCTCCTGACTTCCAACCTCCATGTCTTCTTTATGGTCCCCAAAGGATCCAATCCCATGTCACTCACCCAGCCAATCTTTCTGTCAAGCTCATTTAACCCTCTAACTCACATATATTCCTTTGTTTAGCTCTATGCACCCATCCTAACAAACCTCCCCAGGATCCTGACATCCTTCTGGTGTGCAGGCCAGTGCTGCTGTCCCTGTCCCATGGACCTTGCTTTCTCCTGCTGCACACCTGTGCTAGTGCTGGTCTGAAAAGAGCAGCTCTTGCAGGCTTTAGAATGGTGCATCAGTGACAGCAGCCCCAGAGACACTGCCAGTTTTATTTCTATGCCAAGGCAGTGTCAGCCACAGCTCCTTACTCTGGCAGCGTAACACTTTCTCACGGGATCAGTGAGGCACTTACATAAGAGAAAGGAGAACTGCATGCTAACACTGGCAAAAAAATTTAAAGGTGCACATATCACAACTGATGAACCTCTTGTATAAATAATTTAGTTATAATTAACATCATTACTGCAATGGAAGTGAATGTTTTCTGAGCTGTTGATTCAGATCATAATTTTGCGGGATTTCCATGCCACTAGCATCCCAAAATTGTCTGATCCACTGATACAGATACTCATATATTTGGTAAAAAGGCATTTGAAGTAGAAAAAGGGAAGGGGAGTATGCTCAATAAGCCTCTGCCTCCTATCCAGCCAAGTTTAGAGATATTCCAACCCGATGTACCACTTTGTGGTTTTCGTGCCTTAAACTGAGCAGTGTCGTTTTCACAGTTTAAAGGGATCTGCTCAGCTGAGAGGGTGGCGGTGGCCTCCAGTCATGCCTGGGAAGTGCCTGTATATTTGCTGCCCATATCTGTTATTAATTTGAGTCTTAAAATAAACTTGTAGGCATTCCCACAGGAACTTGAAATTGAAAATATATGAAGGATTGGCAGGATCAGATTCATAATGATGCATTGTTACCATTTGTGATCAGTTTTTTGATGCTAAATATGTACTGTACAGTTTCATTACAGATTTCTTTCTCTAATAATCAACCTTACTGCTAAACATCTAAAGCAGGATTAAGCAAAGAATAAACTACTGCACAGCTAACTACAGTAGGGGAAGATTTATTTATCCAGGGAGATTTCAAGTGGACATTTAGATACTGCCACAGTGGCAGATGAATTAGCATGGGAAAATGCTGCTGATTCTTCTTTCCAATAGATCTAGCACATTAGCAGAACACCATGGGCTGGAAAAAATTATAATCTACAAATGGAAAATTGAAATATACTGAAATCTAACCAGGGAGTCAGAGGAACATGTCTCCTGGAATGGCTCCTGTGTTGGCAGAAGTGACTGGGCAGTGATCCCAGAGTGTATTAATCTCCAGTCATGAAGCTAACACAGGAAGGTCATTTAGTTATTAGGAAAATAAAACAGGTTTTATAAACTGAAGTGTGGTGATCATGAAAGGATTACACTCCTACCAGTTTTGCTCAGGACTGTCCACTGGCTATGGTTAGGGTAGCAGGACTGCCTGTTACAGATTGTCTCCAATCTGTAGGATAGCACAGCTCACAATCACACAGTTTGGCTTTCTGTCTTTGCCCAAAAAAGGTAGTCCCGAAATGTTGCCAAGATTTATGTCTCAGAGTGGCATCTGGCAGGAGCTACAGCCATGACAGAGAGAGTGTTAGAAGCTAAAGAGTACAGGCAATTGCTGTTCACTGCTCTAGCTAGCACCTTCTCCTCATTTTATTTGCTAGTACAAGCATTGCCTACATATTTTATAACAGCTCTCTGCACAAGGTATCCTTTGGATGTCCCTTGGCCTCCAGGGGCATCCCAGGACATGATCACTGGAAATCTTGAACCTCATTAGGCAAAAAGAATGGACAGGATACAAGGCTGGAATACTTCTCACCAAATTTTAGTGATTTATATGTAGTTGATGAAATAACTTATTCTATTTATGGATTGAAGCAAGGACTTTCACAAGCAAGCCACCTCAGCTCTCCACCTCACAGAGTGTCGGGTTTGAGTGCTAGCCCAAAGAGAACCTGGAGGTCTAGCCATGGACCAACTGCACTACGGCAGGCACACACACACAAAAGCACAGGCAGAGGTGAAGAAGTATAGAGAGAGAGAGAGAGAGGGCACTCTGTATAGGTTCCACAGAGAAAGTATACTCTCATGAGACAATGGGGCAGAGAACACAGCTGAATTTTTGACAGGGCCCACGGATTTTATAGTGGGGATGGGAAAGCGGGGAAAGGGACTACAGCCAATGAGATAAGGACAAGTAGGCGGGGTTAACAGTGAGTGAAACAATGGGAACAACACATAGGAGGGGAAGGAACCAATGGGGTGTCGAGTACTACAGAACCTTCTAGAACTATTACATATTTACTAAGGGAAATGAATATTAACAAACACATAAAACAGGGAGGGGAAAACATAAACCAATCATATAAAGGTATGTAAATAACTGAACAGGGGATTGTGGGTTCTCACCCTAACTACAGTGGGTGGCTAAACCTCAGGGCCTGACCACCACAGCTTATTATTGGTGTTCTCAGGGGTCAGGGGGGCTGCAGCTCCTTGCACTGCCATAACAGAGGGCAGGTTTAATTTTAGGAAAAGTTCTTCCCTGTGAGGGTAGTGGGGCATGGGGACAGGTTGCCTAGAGGAGTTGTGAATGCCCCATACCTAGAAGTGTTCAAGACTGGGTTGGATGGGGTTTTGAGCAAGCTGGTCTAGTGAAAGGTCTCTGTATATATGGCAGGGTGTTGGAATGAGATGATCTTTAAGGTCCCTTTCAACACAAACCGTTTTATGATTCTGCGATAGGATTGAAAACCTCCAAGAATGGATAGTGCACAACTTGTCCGGGCAACCTGTTCCAAAGCCTAGCTGACCTAAGGTTTTTGGCATATGCTAATTTGTGAACTGTCCCTGGACATCTGACAGCAGCCCTACTGCACCAATGTCCACTCATTGGCCTTCTTCATTTATCAGCATAGACACAAGCCCTCCCATTGCCAAGCAGGACCCCTAAAAGCTGGGGCAGGGCCATCACTGAACCAAGGAATGCAGCCTCTCCCCCCCCCCATCCTGGCCTTAGACTCACACATCAGAGAGAGAGTTGAAAAGAGATCAGAAAAAAAATACTGTTTTCACTAGATCTATGTTTTCATTTGCTTCATATTTTAGGAGCCATCAGACGAAAGGGCAAGAAAGGAAGCTACAAATCCTTTTCAAAAGGCAGAGAAAAGAAATGAGCAGCAACAACAACAAGAAAAAAAAAAGAAAAAGGTAATTTTGAAATATATCCTTAACTTCTAAGCTGTAGAGCTAGGCCTTGGATATTGTTAATGAACCATTAGCCCTGCCTTAATCACAACATCTCTTTCTTTTGTTCTCACACCCCACTGCTTTTTCACAGCCGGACACACTTGGATTTTCAGAAGTGACAGCACTCCTCATGAGCATGGCTCACGCTGGTTATAATGGACACATCTGTGCTTGCAATGTTTGTCCATCATACCCACTGTTTGCTTTTAGCAGCACGACGACGAGAGTGTGGCAGCCTGTGTGTGTGTGCATGTGTGGGAGCAGCAGCGAGAATGCAGAGACTACTTAAAACCCTGCTAAGCTGCTCTGTTTCTCAATACTGTATTTATTGCAACTCACTTTGTAGTCAGATGAATGGAGTATTTTTTTAAAGGAATTTTACTCCCAATTGTTTTTACTACAACATAAATTTGCTGACTGTTTATTAGACAGTAAGAACTCGGGCAACCCTTTGTGAGACTTGATCTTCTATTGAAATGTGTTCAGCTTTGCCCTGGAAGTTGGCCTTTCAGCTGAATAACAAAAACTCACAGGCAAAGCTCCCCATACAGTCACAGCATTGGTTTTCTCTGTGCAAGCCTTCCTCCAACACTCCCCCTCAAATGAGTTCCCTGTGGCAGTGTCAGTACTGGTGAGTGAAACATGGCCAGGGTGTGCTGTAAAATTGTGAGCACAATTTTGGGCATGGTTTCGGCCCTGGCCAGCAAGCAGCTCCTGCACAGTGCCTGGCAAGGTCTGGGGAGCTGCCTGAGTGATCTGGCTGCAGCAATGCTGATGTGGTGAGAGTGTGAGTCATGCCACATCCTTTTGGCCCCCTGCCACAGGCTGGCCTCCAGTATGTACTCGAGGAGATGCAATCACACTACCTGCTTTTTATTTTTTCCCCTTTTCTTTTTTTCTTTTTTCTTTTTTTTCCCCACTTTCTTTTTTCTTTTTTTTTCCTCCTTGTTTTTCCTTGTCTTTTTTTCCTTTTTTGGCAACAACTTAGATTACCATTATTTTAAGCTGTGATTCTGCACTGAAGGTTGCATGAATGATTCTTTCTGCAGCTTTGGGTTCTTTCTCTTCCACTTGCAACTCTGTTTTTACCCTACAGCAATTTCACTGACCCTGTCCTTACACTGAGGGAGGTGAGGGAACACCCTTCAGTGCTCTACATAAGTTTGAGTGTTTGTTGTCCTTGAAACTATAGACAGAAACCCAACCATACTCCTGTGTAGGGAAAGGATAAAAAAAAAACTTGCTCTTTTTGCTGTCCTTGATAATTATTTTTTTGCTTCCATGTATCTCAAAGTAGTTTTTATTTTCTTATATTTTATCTAGAATTTGCATTTCACATAGTCAGAATTAGAGAATGTTTTGAGTTGGAAGGGACCTTAAAGACCATCTAGTTTCAATCCTGTTGCTATGGGCAGAGAATATGAAGCATTTCGTGACGATTTTTTTCTTCAAGTTAATCCTATAAATTAGAATGTAATATACAAGGGGATGAAAAGTTAGCATTAAAGCATATTTAGATTTCATTTGTCCTTTTGTGCATCTTCCTACCATCATTCATTCAATCTGCTGTTATGTCCCCTTTCGTATATTGTATCCTAACAATCCTTTAGAACATTTCTGGAATGTTTATAAGCCAAATGGATATTGTGAATCTAATGATGCTAAATGTCAAATTAATTTCCTTATTGGCTCAATATTCTTGGATTAATAATATGCTGGTTTGAAATAACCAATATTTCAAAGAGAAACTGATTCTTCTACATTTATTATTTATTTCATTGAGCCAAACAATAATAATGTGAAGCAATCATACAAATTAATGTTAAAAAGATTCATAATTTACTTTTATTTAGTGATACTGATAGCTGGAACAGCAATGGCAAATATAATTAAAGTTGCATAACTTTTCCATTCTATCCTCTTTTTAATTTGCTCATAGTTTTCTTAATTGATCACTATCCATTCCCAACATTTGTATTCATAGTTTCTGTTAGTAAGCGATTTTTTTTGGTGAAAATCTATGTAAAAAATGTTCCAGCAATTCTTGAAAATAACAAAACTACAAAACTCAAAACTCAAAACAATCCCACAAAGCCATTATTTTTTCCCATAAAAAGAATAACTAAAAAAATCTGTCTTTTAAGAACAGCCTTCATCAAGATAGCTTGAGGAGGAGGATGAAGAGCCAAATACTTTGTTGTTATAAATGGGAAATGTCAGTAGGAAAAACGGGACTTGTGGTCATTTTTATGTGCAGAAAATCTGGCACAAAACTTGCTATGGAATGGTCTCTTGTGAGATGAAGTGATTTGGTAAACATTGGTTACATTTTGACCAGAGTGGGAATCTTTGGAAACTCAGCTCTGTTTGTGTGGAGTATATTTCTTGCATGTAGCTATGAGCTGTTACTCAGGGAACAGTGAGTGATAAACAGTTTGAAAATTTTGATTAAACAGATGTTTTGCCTTCCTAAAACTTGGAAGGTAAACAGATCTTTGACACAGAGAATATCCAACACCACTGTCCCAGTCTGAGAATACCTAAAACACCATTCTGAAAAGAATGGATGAATTCATCTAAGTATGTCACATTTTAGATCTTTCAGAGTTTAATTATTGCATGGATTTTGCATATACTCTAAACTAAGAACAGAAATTTAGCTTAAATCTTGATTGAATGAGCAATTATCACCATTAGAATTTTCCACTTCTGCTACCTTTTCCTTCTTTACTCTATATTTGGGCATTTATTGACATCTGGATTCCATTTGACTGAATATGTAATTGTAAATACAGTGAAAATAATCAGATCCCCTTTTTGAGAGGAATGTTAAGCAAGCAAGCCAAATACTTTGATTTTGCCCCAGATATAGTCTCAGCATCACTTATTTTAGAAAAATAAAGCTTTTTAGAAAAGCTGTTCCTGTCTTCATGAATCTGTCATTGAACAAAATTGTACTGGTTGTCCATAGATGGAAAAGATCAGGGTTAATCCCAAAAGTAGATTGTGGGCTTTGCTAACCACCTGTCAGCTAAGGACTACCACAGTAAAGAACAGGTTTGGAGGAGAAGCCAAAAAATACCTCCAAGAAACTTGTCACTGCTATAAATTCTGACCCATCAACATTATTGACAGTGGAATCCTTAGCACCTGATTTTAACCATTCAAATATTAGACATTTGGTTTAAATTGGTTACTAAAGTCCATTGTGTAGGCAGTGGAGAAATAGATACAAGTCTTTTTGGATGGTGATGCACACCAGCTTTCAGACAGTGGTGGCAATACAAGATAGACTGTCCTCTGAAGGTTATTTCTGATTCCTTGAGGTTTGGAGAAATGTTCATATTTTGCTGCAGGCACCTAACCCTTAAACTGCTAAAATCAGTGAGACAAATCCCAGAGCAGATTCTCTAATATCAGCAACAGTCAGACATAATCTATTGATGGAATTCAGCAGTTCATCAAATAATCCTTTTTCAGTTACAGTAATAGCAAGACTTGGCTATGCCACTTAACAGAAGCGAGAGGGGACAGGTGACAAGTAAGCTGTATTTGTTCACACATTTAGGAGCAACTTCTGTGAATACTGCATCTCAGAGACATTTTTCTTCTCATTTCTGTCACATTCCAGGTAGCAATTGCTGCAGTCTTGTTAGTGCTATTTATTGTATACCTAAAAGTACCCTAGTTGGCACAGAGGTCACTTTCTGTTCTTTTATAAAATAAGGAATATTATCTTTAGAAAGTGGCTAGTTTTCCCCTTTGTTCCCACATTCAATTCCTTAGGGAATACTAGATCAGTTTTGAGCTACACTTTTGCTTCTAACCCTGGAATTAATATTTTCAGCTGGTCTAAATATGTTTAATCCAGTACAAGACCTTTCCCTTTCATATTTTTTTTAATCTAATTTTTACCTATCTTTAAGTACACATCATGCTATATATGAAAACAGAAAGCCTTCTGAATTGGTAAGCACAAATATAAAAGGAAGGTGTGAAAAAGAACCCATTTCATAGCTTTGAAACCAGTGATCACAATGTGTCACATGAGACCACCCCTCAGCAAGTAAGAAATTAGAAATTTTGGGGGCTGTTGAACACCAAATTTTCACAGCAGACTGGCACAAAGTTGTTTAGCACAGGTGTTTCTGTAATTGTGATACACTGGGAAAATTCTCAGTGTTCCAACTTCAATGGCTCCCAGACTCACACTTCCACCTGCGTGGTGTGGTGGTCTGCTCTGAACACACTGGCCTGTAATCTGAACCATGCACTAACATGTGCCTGGCTCAAAAACCTGTTAAACCCACCCTTCCCCCCGTTCTCCTGACATCTTTGGGCTTGTTTCCTCATTTCTGTCTTTATGTTTAAAGGATTTACAAAATGGAGAAAATAGAAACAGCAGAAATCTCGTGGGACTGGAGGTGTGGGAGGGAGTTGGTCAGGTACTTCCAGTTTCGTAGGGAGTTAAATTTGCTCACTGCTCGGTGCAGGGCATGCAAAGGTCTTTGGAAAGAAATGTGATGGTGTTCTTTGTAAATGGATGACCCAATTTGTGGGGAAAAATTTGATGCATTGTTTCTGTTCTTCAGGTTAAGGTACTACGTAAAAAAAAAAAAAGAAAAAATAGACATGCAAATACATTTCAAGCCATTTATTTGTCTTGTGAGCTGTTTTTTTGACCAACATTGTTATGATTCCTACTAGCCCTCACATAAAACTTTGCCTAAGTAAATCTCAGTGTGCTTTCAGTTGTCATTGTATACTTACTGTCAGAGGTTCACTGCTGAACTCACCATTGTGCTTGTGTGTGTTTGTGTGAACAGAGGAGTCTCAACCTCATAATACAGGAAATGTGGACCAATATTTTGATAACACTTCTATAAACAAGTAGCAGAACTGTGTAAATAATTTTTATTAAAAAAAGATGTATGTAAAAATGTTAGTAGATAACAGAATATAACACACATGAATTCAGCCATATTCTCTAAGAAAAAAAAGAGGAAAAGACTAATTTTCTCTCAAAATCCTGGTTAAAGCAAGACAATTAAATTCTATATTACTAATGTTTATACATATACTTTCATTTACTGTTTGCTATTTTGTACAGGTACTATAAAATTGATAATATTTACAGCCAGAGCTTTCTTCAGTATTTCCCCAGAATGTATCTACATTGGAAAATTGCTGATTTACAAAAAACTTCTACAGATGAAAAAGTTTTAGTGAAATTGTTCTTAAAGGAAATATACAGAACTACTTTGAGAAATTCAAACTAAACTACTAATTTTGTTGTTTTCAAAAAAAAAAATTAATGTTACTTATTTTAAAATTTATTTTTAACTATAAAGTCTTGTTAAAATTATTCTTTGGATGGCATACCTAACTGGCCTAGAAAATTTAATTTCATCGGGAGCTAATTTTAAGGATCCTTCCTTTTTTCCTTCCTTCCTACCTTCCTGCCTGCCTGCCTGCCAGAAAATAAGTCCTTTTTTCTGACTATCTTTACAATATTAATGCTATTGATTGATATTTGAGAAATGGTGAAGTTAGGGAATTTGAGCAATTCAAGCAAGTTTTTCTTTTTTTTTTTTTTTTTTGTAGTATACCTAAAAAGACAAAACTATATATTGCTAAAATGACAGTTTTATCATGGAAAAGTCCTTATACTGATAATAAATTTTTAAGTATAAGTGTTTTTATATTGGCTGAACTGTGTCTAACCCAGAAAGGTCAATTTTACTGTCCTAAAATGGTACAGTTTGAGCTTATATATCAGTTAGAAAACGAGTGCCACCTGTGTCATCTAAAACATCACTGTGTCACCTTGAAAACCCTTCCAGCTGGCAGTAGCAAAGTCCCCAAGGTCTTAAGCAACCCTCTTTTCCTTGTTGTTGGTAATATTAAAATAACACTGAGGCAAAGATGTACTGTCTTTGTTCCTGAGGAGCAGGGCTGCCTCTCCAGATTGTTCCCACATCCCACGGAAAATGGCTGAGCTCTTGGCAGCCCTTCTGGTCCCCACTGACCTTGGGCTAACGCGTCACCATGGGGTCACCGGACGACAGATTGATCACCCTGAAAGTGCCAGTTTCTCAAGGGTCACACAAACAACCTCCAGTCATTAAAACTAACTATAAAAAAAAAGTCCATTCTCCTTTTTTTAAAGTGGGTGAGTCACAGTTTGAGAATGGAAAAATGGACAAAAACACTGAATAAACTCATCTCAATAATTTGTTTACTTCTATTTATCAGGCCTTGTAGATGACAACACAACTGGAGATGGATGTGAATACCCTCTGTTTAGAGCTATTACTATGACTATTTTTCTTAAATTCAAAGTAGAGCTAACTCAAATTAACACTGCAGAATAAAGAAAAATTATTTTCTTCTACAAATGATGTACTAAACTTGTTTTATTCTGATGGTGACACATGAGTCATGGCTGAAGAATAACCTACCTGTACTATGAAACATATTCTAGCTCAAAAAGGAGCAGATTTAAGCTGGCTGAAATAGCAGGGATTTATATGATATTTTCCTAAAAATGTCCCTTTATGTGGAATTTCAGTCTTTAATTGACCAGAATATCCAAAATTTAACTAGCTTTGCAAGTATTCAGACAGAAGTAGATATCACTTTTTAAGAGACACAGAATTTCTATCTAAACACAAACATTCTAGAAATAATAGTCTGAAATATTTTAATGCAATTTTTTTTCTAAAAAAAATTAAGACAAAAAGTATTCCTATTTTTCACTGAAATTTGCTCTGTTGACAAAAAAATCAACAAACCAACAAATTAAAACTAAAAGTCAAGAATTTAAATGTTGCGGATTGTAATGTACATCTTTAAAGAGAACTGAGAATTCACCCAAAATCATAATGTTGTAAAAGTAGAAATAATTCTTAATTTCTTGCTTTGAGGACTGTATGAAAAACAAAAGGAGTAAGATCTTACCTTTTTTTTTCCTTTCTTTTCATAAAACAAAATCTAAGGTAGTTGTAAGGATTTTCACAGTAGTAGACATTCCCAGCATAATAAACTGCACACCTGAACCACCAGGATCCTGATCTTTTGCATTCTATTAAGAGGAGGTGAAGCCTGTGTAATGCTAGATATGAGTTACCATGGTGGTTTTTAAACCTTCTGGAATGTTCACCTGTTCATAAAAAATTACTATGATGGTATAAAGTGTTATCTCTTTGCAGATGATAATTCTCTTCTGCTGAATGTTTAATACAAATTAATACAACAAAATTAATTAATAGTTAATGCAATTAAACAGATTTCAGAGTGTCTATCTCAAATGCTCCAGTGACCTATAAAAGAAGTTACATAACTTAAAAGAAGCTTGTGTTTATGTCACGTATTGAAATGATTCAGTGTCCACATGAGGGCTAAGTAAAAGGATGCCCCATTTTCTGTTGTGCTGCACTCGAAAATGCATCACATTTGCTTGAAGTTATTCATTCTCTGGGATCATGAAAAGAAGACAAATTCAGACAGTTTTTCACAATTACAGATATGCCTCCTTTTCTGTTCCTTTTTGTCTGTAAATGACCTCTTTCACTGCAAGATATGAAGGTGCAACATATGTACAGTAACGAATTAGCTCCTAAGAATTCTGGACTTGATTCGTTACTGCTTCATGTACCACAGGCAGAAGCTGACACTAGATTTAAGCTCCTTGCTGACTTTTAGTAAGTGTTGCATCCTTTTAAAAGGCAAAATAAACTCTCCAATATCTGTGAAATAGCATTTCTTACAAGAAGCAATGGGCCTATTGCAGCACTTGAATGCTTAGGTTAGAATTCATTAGATTCTCTGCCACGTCTTGTAAAGGACTCTTGGGAGCTTGAATAAACAGTTTTGAAGAAAATGCTTTGCTTTAATGATGTTTGTGTTTTCTTTGTAAACTGCAATGGAACCTGGTAACCCATGGAGGACATTTGCAGCTCCAACGTTTTCAGCTATAGCTGAGAGAGAGGAGGTTATGCTGAACTCAACACTTAGAGCTTGAGATTGATGCTTTCATGTGCAATTTGAAATGCATAAAAAGTATAAACAGATCTTCCTTCCCTCACCCTAAATTGCAGCAGAACCAGTGGTGTAACCTGTTTGCTAAAGGAGTGTCTAAAGAGAAATTTAAAGGCTTCAGCAAACTTTTTGCTGGAGAAGAGCTGAGCTATCCTGTCTTCTCAGAGCTGAGCTATCCTGTCTTCTCAGACCTTGAGGAAAACAGTTAGAAACTTGATACATTAGGACTGAGGGGAAATAACATAAAATCTTTTTTTTTTCTGAGGAGACCTTTTATATCAGTTTATGTTTAGTTGAAAAAAAAAAAAAGAAGCAAGAGGAGCTGGGTAGACAGCTGGGTTAACAGTAGGCAAGCACTTGCAGCCTGGTGACATTTGTGAAAATAACAATATTTTTCATTTGTAGACTCCTCATTTAGGCAGCCAAGCTTTACAAGCAAGTGAGATCCCTGCAGAGTGAGATCCTTTCAAAGGGTAAACTAATGTGTCTTCATACCAGATGCCTTTTCCTTGCTCATTTATGTCAATTTCTTGCTACCCTGTGTACTTTTTTGAGCTTTTCTGAGCTTTTATTTTTTTTTTTTTAATGACTGACAGATGTTGTGGATTGAATGTCTATGGCACCAGTCTATCAGCCAGTCAGTTCTGCAGAGGAAAACAAAAACCCAAATAAAAGCAAACAAAAAAAGAAAAGAAAGAAAAACCTGGGTCCAAATCCTTGGCTTTGTGCTCTTTGCTTTCTCCAGCTCCTGCAATTTGACTTAATTTCACTGTCTCCTTCAATACTTATAAAAGTAATGCTCACCTCAGACCTGACCTGCAGCAGCTCTTCCTGCTGCCAACTTGCTGTAAAATTTATTGCTTGTTTTATCGGATGACATGAAACAATGCCAGCAATTTCTCCAGTGTTATCTATATGTGATCAAACAGCACTGAAATTACCCACACTGAGCAAAGATATGTTGTTTTCTCTTGAATATTTTTAACCTGTAAAGTCTATTGGAACCATACTTGTTTGACAACAGAACTTTTAACCGGAAGCTTCTCAAAAGGAATACCTGACAAGCCAACATTCAAAAGTGCTGGGAAAAGGAATTTTATTTTATACTGCAGAACTTTGCAATATCATTTGCTTTAGAGGTCAGCCAGCTAAAGTTATTTATTGTTCAAAAGGTGTTTTTAATCAAATTTGAAAAAGTGTGGCTTCTCTCCAACTATGCCTCCCTTCTCCACAAGCACCAGTAATCAGGATTAAAGAAGTTTAAATAACAACAAACCTTGTGTCAACTCACACTGTTGTAGGAAAAGGAAAGTTGATTTTTTGTTTGTTACAATGTGCTTAAAGTTGAAAAAAAAACCCCTTCTTTCATCATTTAAAAGTACCCCCAAAAATTCTCAAGCCCTCTGTTTCACAGTGCTTTACACTTAGAATCTCTGATCACTCATTCTTTAAACCTAAGGACATGTCAACATTTGCAGTGGAGTGAAGCAAATATGCCTGTACTCATGGAAATGGAAGTCAGTAAAGTCTCTGTGTGTATCAGCACCCTGCAGACACACTGACAGGAATCCATAAAGAGGACAGTTGTGTTCATGCCTTGCTGTGACCATGCCTCTTTGAAGCTGCTTGAGACCTTTTTCTCTTGATGCAGCTCTGCATAAATGCAGTGCTTTGCAAACTAGTGGGGCTGTCTCTGCATCACACTCTTGCACATCTCCACCAATACGAGTGGAACTCTTTTGCATCTACAATAAACTATCCTTCCTTCCTTCCTTCCTTCCTTCCTTCCTTCCTTCCTTCCTTCCTTCCTTCCTTCCTTCCTTCCTGCCTCCCTCCCTCCCTCCCTCCCTCCCAAATTCCTTCCGAATTCCTTCCGAATTCCTTCCTTCCAAATTCCTTCCTTCCTTCCTTCCTTCCTTCCTTCCTTCCTTCCTTCCTTCCTTCCTTCCTTCCTTCCTTCCTTCCTTCCTTCCTTCCTTCCTTCCTTCCTTCCTTCCTTCCTCTTTTCTGAAAACCTCACACATTTTGTTGCAGTTACAATAACCCAACTTCCCCTTGAGGCAGAGAATATTGTTATCATCTACAAATGAGTAATTGAGGCACAAAAAGGTTAAGTGTCAGATCTATGGTCACAGAGAAAGTCCAGGGAAGGTGTATTCACCTTGTGTAACTTGAAGAATCTACCTCTACCTAACTCAAACCCCTTGAGTTGTCCATTTCCTTCCACTGATGTACTGAACAGCAGTGCCAGCATAATTTAAGTAGTATCCTAGGCTGAATTAAATGCTTCAAATACCTTTCCCCATCTTCAGATTAGCACTCCCTTTTTTTACTTCTGCCAGGTTAGAAAGATGTGTCAGCATACAGATCAAATTCTGTACTTCTTCAAAACATGAGCAAACCTTGAAGATGCCCAGTTGCAGTTCTTAGCAGGAGATTGTTTAAACTCAGTGAATGCTGGTCAACTGTTGAATCTTCATGTGTTGCACACTGTTTTGATAAACATTGTCTGAGTTACCATTCAACATACAATCTAAGTTCTGATAATGACAAACATTATGAAAGAAAAGAATCTGAAAGGCAAAAGGGAATAAAGGCTAGCTCCTGTACTCTGGGTCATTGGGAGTTTACATATACAGAGAAAACTCCAGCACTGCTGCAGTCAATAGGAATTTTGCCTTTGGCTTCAGAGGAGCTAGATTTTCACCCACAGACTTTCTGTGCGATGTGTTCTCATCTTCCAAAAATCTAGGTTGCTTATTTTATTTGCTTATTTTTTTTTAATTTGATGGTAGAAAGTAGGTTCAAAAATGAATTGCTAGTAACAATGCAGTGATTTAGATGTATTACCCTGCATTTTCATAACTTGGTCTGTTATGTTTATTTTTAGATAAGTTCTTTCTTCCTTTCTTCCCTTTCTTCTTTTCCATAGTGGCTTTAGTGACTTCTGCAGAGTTTTATAAACTTACCTTTTTTCAGTAAACTATTTGAAAACAACCATACTTTTAGAATTAAAATTTTGCTTGCTCCTTCCGCACAAACAGGTTGTCAGCTATGTAAAAGCTAAACTATCAAATAGTATTTATTTAATTATGATTTTATGTAGTTATTTAGGAGGGTTTATTAGGTTAGGTTATTTAAACCTAGCTATGTTTAAAAAAATATGCACTGTACAGAATTACATCAAATTTGTATAGCCCATAATACTTGACTACTATATCAGCATTTTGTTTCTGTATCAATATTTCAGGGATTTTTATCTATGGTGAAGATGAAGACATCTTAATGGAGAAATTAAAATAACAATACTCTACCTGTAGAAGGGCTGTCTTACTGAATAAAGTAACCAAATGCAATATGACTCTGAATATTATACCCTTAATATTGTATGAGCATTGTTGATCTCTCTGCAGTCCTTCTACATTTAAAAGTATGTTTGGGGAAGAATTGTGCTTATAAACTCAAAGGGGCTGGAATACGGTTCATAACTAAGACAAAAAGGGCTTGGAAATTATCTCTTGCAAGGCGCATTCGTATCTTTCAACTGATTGTGCCAGGGAGAGCACCTTCTGTGGTGTTAATCCTGGTCTGTGTAAGTGGGACTGTGCTGAGCTTTGCACCTGATTCCCATGCTGCCCCAGCCAGCAGAACTGGACTGGCACATGGGAATGGAAATAACCTCTGCCAGGTACAGGGCTCCTGTGGAACAGTGCAGAGGAGCAGGAGCTGCACTACGACCCAGTCAGTTTAGTGAACTGCCTCTGGGACAGTGCAAATGCCCATGCTTGTGGTAAGGCCACGGCTGTTTCCTAAATAAGCTGGTGGTGCTCGCTGCAGTTTTTTAGGATATTCCATGTGACCTACGCCCATTGACCTGAATGAGAATGAAAACCAGGGAACTTTCTCTTTACAGATAAGGCAGCTGAAACTCTTTGCTATTGACTGCAATGAAAAACTACTGGCTGTGGATGTAGAAACCACTACTACTAGAGCATTGAAATTATTTTAGTTAATGAAAATAGAAAGTGATTTCATTTGCATTAGCAGAACTTTGTTGAAGAGTTCTTTACAAAAGGGAGGGGTTAAAGAAAAGGTGTGGGAAGGACAGAGGAATATTAATGTTTTCCTATCCTGACTTTTTATAGGAATGGTGCTATTAATGGCTTAGTGAATGCTTGTTTGTCTCCATGTGAAGAAAGATGGATGTGTGAAGTCACCCAAGTTCCAGGGAGAAACAGAGCAAGACTGATTAATCCCACCTCAGCCTGACACCTGGGGCACATCCTTATCTAAGGGGGTAAATGGATCAGAATGTTACCACCCGTTTATTTATTCTCCTTCTGTTTGGAGACTTTCCCTGATTAATTACTCTCTAGTAATTGCTGCTGTTAACTAATGTCAAACCTAATTAACCTGGAGTCCCTTCATCCAGTACCTTCACCATCCCTTTGCAAAGATGAGAAGGTCATCAGCAAGGAGGTTCTGAGGATGGCCACACTTTACCCATTCGTTTATTTGCTTTGGGCCTTGTTTGCTATTCCTGCTGCAATGCCTGGCGACAGCTTTCTAGAATTCCCATCAAGTCTAATTGGCCTGCTGAAGCAGCAGTGAACACAAGATTTAAGAAATGTTTTCTTTAAAAACTTCTGGTCCTACAGACACTTTGAGATCAAGTTTCACTCTGCTGAAATCACACACAATTCCCTGTGATTTTCATGAGAAATACTGCAAGAAAGTATTAAAAGAGAAACATGTCTCTGTGGTTTGGAGGGACTGATGGCCAGGGGTGAAGAGTGGGTGGTGGTAACATAGCAAGGCATCTACAAAATCTTTAAAGGTTGCCAAAATTAACACATACAAGGTATTCAGTATCAAAGTTTTCAATATTTGGCTCCATAAACACAATACCGGTTGCAAAAACAAAGCTAAGGATTTCATGCTGATTACTTAAATAAAAGCTGTTTAATTATGAACATTTGGGAAATGGAGTTATGAAGGACTGACCAATATTGCTATGGCTTCCTAGTGTTCATAGCAGACTGTGAACACTGCGCCAACATCTTACTGTGTAGTGCACTGTAGATCCATCTATGGTAAACAGTCCTAAGGCTCAGTGTGGCTCGGGCAGATGGCTCCATGCAGAAGGAGGTCTCCCATCACTAAAGCCTGTGGCTTTTAGCTTCACTAAGCAGTGGACTTTCCAGTCCAAAACAAGCATTGTCTGTGGAGAGGCTGATCAGGGATGTCAAGATTTTGTCTGCTTTTAGCTATTTTCATAGAGCAGCAGTAGAAGATTTATTTCAGAAACATGAATAGGAACAAGTCAAGTCGTGTTACTATCCAGGAAATACTGAATGACACTTCAGATTGGTCACAAAGATCTAGTTTGCCTCTCTGATTTTCTAATATTAATGTTGAAAATATCTCTTGGAAATTTTAGTCCTGGATTACTCCTCTCTGTGTCTGACTTTTCAACCTCTCCTGTCCATCCCTCTGACTGGCTGCAAACCATTTTTCTGACTCAATTGCTTTATCTCACCATTTACAAGTCTCAAAGATACAACTTCCTGTTGAAGTTTTGGAAACATAAATGAAAGTTATAGAACGACTATGGTATTTTTGGATTCTATGTTCTCAAAAACACAGTTTTGGGTCACATGATTTACACTAGAGTGCGTAGTGGAGCATATTCCAAGTCAGTCACCACCTACCAACTGGTGAGTACTTGGTATGACTACCATGTGCCACCTGTTAAGGCTTTTCACTCACAAGTGGGATAGTAGAAAATCTCATAGAGAGAATAGATTGAACTGCCCTGTTGTATGAGAAAAAGAATCATTTATGAAGTAAATTCTGCACTTTAGAGTCTAGCATTACAAGATAAACTAGCTTTAATTTTAATTTGCTGTAAAAATTTAGATTACAGTAGTTCAATTGTTGTTTCACAAGAAACTCAATATTTGTACTGAGGAGAAAAGGAAGATGAGGACAACAGATATCTAGAGTTTGAAGTCTTTTTAAGCATTGTGTATAAGTTGTTTCCAGCTAGGAATCCAAGATGTAATGTTAATCATCAGATTAAATGAGTGTATTGTAATGATTTACTGGCTTGAAGGCTGGTATGCTTTATCATGATACTCTTTGTGTTACCAGTACTCACATCTTATTTACATCTTCTTTGAATTCATCTCCTTTGCTTCATTTTAATTCTTCTGTTACAAAAATTCTAAACCACAACACTCTCAATGGCTATGTCTCGCTACCAAATTAAACAATGACAGATAGTGTTTTCAGGACACAAATTTACTCATATTTGATTGCTAGTGTGGTGCCTGATGTATTTGGTCTGGATATTTTCATATTTCCCTAAATGATTGCAGGGCACACTCTTGAAGTTTGAAAATATCAGGGACTATTCCCACTAACTGGTTTGGACACAGCCACTCCACTTTAAAACCTGGAGTCCTCAGAAGTATTTTTTCCCCATATCACTGAGGTTCATGGCTAGAGATTGTCTTGGATAGGTCACTTTGCACTCCTTCTTTCTTGTCTCAGAAGTCCATTAAGAGTCATTCAGAATAAAATAATGTTATTCAATGTTAATCTTAAAATAGCTAACATTAGGATTGTGTTCTGCTTTGATTCTCCTATGAAGGCAGAGTCAGTGGAAGATAAAAAACTGAAGGAAAAAGGTATTCCTAACATTTCTAAGTGAAACACATCACCACCCCCAGCAGAACATTAAGCCTTCTTGGTGTAAGGACTGTACTTTCTAGATCTCCTGAGAACAATAAGGAAGATGAAATTGCTGCCACCATCTAAAGCAAGAAATGAACACTTGTTCCAGCTATACCCAAACATGTATATTTGACATAAAATATTCTGTTATTAATTCTAACCAATCATATAAAATATGGTTAGATTGTTAACAAAAATATAGGTGAAACTATCTGGTTTTCATTTATAGGATCCTAAAGCCTTAAGAATACTTACGAGCTTGAAGAAAGGCAGTCTTTTGTCCTCTTATTCTCTTACCTTCCCTGTGCAAGTACTAATATGAACAGGTGGAAAATGGCAGAATTCCTTCAACTGTGATGTCCACAGAGTAATGATGTCAAAGTGAATAAATTTTAAGAAAAACCTTTTTCCCCTCCCTTCTCCTTTCCCGTTACTTCCCCTCCCCTCCCTATAGTACAGAACAAACCATACTAGAAAAGGAAATATGGCAGGACGTGTAGCCAGATAACATCTGGCTGAGGATCTCAACTTCTGGAGATCTGAAACTGCTTCTATAATGGCAAGTTAAAGACTACCTGGAAACATTCCCAGACACTGAAACTGTGCACTGTGAAATAGTTAGCATAGACCCTGGAATGGCTTTGACCCACTCCAGCTAACCCCTTCCCAAGCATTCCTAGATAATGTGCAGGAGTCAAGATTGCTGGGGGATCACTGCCAGGAGGCAGTCTGGGCGGAGTTACAATTTAAGTTAAAAGACCTTAATTTCACAGATGTGGCCAAACTGTGCCACTTGGCCAGCCCAGCGCTCTTGGCACTGTTTAGTTTTCTGGTACAGATGTTACCTGAAACTTCCAAGATCTGTCCACACATACAGCTGGTTCTGCTACAGATTAGACTTTGTTTTTCTGGAAATATTTCTAGCTGGTCTATTGCAACTGCTCGTGAGATTTCTATTCTGAAGATATTTTGATATATATTTACCATTTGTGGTATATCTGAGTGTCTCACAGATACTTCTAACTTACCTGACTACACAAGATGAGTAAACAGAGCAGGATTATGAACATATTCTGAAATTCATACATAGATCTGGAATAAGAAGATAACTTTAAGGCTACCTTCTCCCCCTCTCCCCCCCCGAGACACCCAAGCCCCTTCTACCTATGATTTTTTTTCTTAAAATGTTGCAAGTGAGGTCGATGTCCAAATCCTTTGCAGTCACACTGAGTCTACAATGGCCAAAAACATTTTAAGAAATAATAATGATAAAGAGGATTTTCCAACACTATTTTAGCTCCTCCATAACACTGTCCAATGAAATGTCTTGTTAATGTAGTTCCCTCATAAAGTTACATCCTGCTAGAGCTACAGCAGCTCTGAAAACATCTTGGCTACAGATATCAGTACTAAGTGATCAGATTCTAGACTGATGTAGCTGAGAACAGAAATCTTCCTTTATTAGTCATCCTTTTGCTTCTATTGCTTTTATGAGCAGTATTGTCTATACTTAAAAGTGACAACAGTCAGATACAGGTATACTCATAGGGATGTATTTGTTTGTTTGTTTTCTTTCCAGCTGCAGCTCTACAGAAAAACACTTTCTTTTCCTTTTTGAGCTTAATCTAACAAGAAAAAAGTGAGTTAAGATGTTAAAAAATACCTTTACTGCCAAAAGGCTTTCCGATACATTTAGACCAGTTGAGCTATACCAAAAAACTCTTTAAGTGTAGACAAGTGTTCATACATGCTGAGTAAAGAGAAAATATTCTTGTTAAAGGCTTTCAGCATATTAGTCTCAAAATATATGTGAGGGAAATTGTCAGAGTAGTTTAGCATTAAATGTTTTGAAAAATGCATTTTACTGTAACGAAGACAAAGGCAAAGCCTTCTTAAGAGCCTTTGCACTTCCCAGGTGCCTTCAGCAGTTTCCTTTACACAAAGCAAGTTACAGGAGGGTTATCCATTGTATTCAAAAGTACCTAATTCTTTCTTTTCTTCTAGAAGTTACATGTATTTCTGTTTCACATGACAGATTCTGATACAGATATCTCTGTATCTTCTGACAGGTTAGGTCATCAGAAGATCTTTCATCACCAAAGAGAAAGACACATTAATACTAATAGGTTTCCCATAGGATTTCTACTCAACTGATTGCACTAATTTAGCTACTCTGTTTAGAAATACTACAGCATAATACTGGAAATACTAAATAAAAAATGGCAAGTTTTTGTCACTCTTAAGATGTAATTGACTTGCTTAGGATAACTGTAACCTAGAAATTAGCTTCTAACCTAGGAGACAGGTCTTTCCAGTGACATGCAAATAGAGTCCAGAGGAAGACAGTTTTATGAAAGAGCAAAAAGGAGACAGGAAGAGGAGAAATGAAGCAATGGATAGATTTATAACTGAGATTCAGCTATAAAAACCTTGGGAACTCACAGCCTAGGAGAACTGTGACTTGCATCCTTGGGCGTTTCTTTGACATGTGACAGATATGAAATCAAGGAAAACTGTGTGTACTCACTGAATGTTTAAATCTTGTACATTGTTTGTTCTTTCTTTGTCTTTCAAGTATCAAACCTAACAGAAAATACTGCTTTGCACATATAAAAAACTCCATCCCTGCCAAAATTTCAATTTTCCTGTTGTCCAAGGAGCTGAATGTAATTCCTTTATACATTGTTTATTCCTGATCCAATAAGTAACTTTATTTAGGGTGAAAATGAATTCACTGGGCAAAATTTCTGAGGGCATTTATTGCAGAAAAGGGGCATTTTATTTTAATACAGCTCTCTGAATTTTGTTGAGCTGATTAATAACACTAATATTTCCAGAAAGTCTAAAAAAACCAACAGTAATATTTAAAGTAGAAGAAATTGCATTTCAGTTATAACTGGTTTGTGATAAGAAACCATTTTATTACAGGGACAATTTGTACAAAATTTGGGAAAAAAGACATTAAGAATAAATATTAATTAAAATTGGACTAAATAAATAAATAAATAAATAAATAAATAAATAAGCAATCATATTACAGCTTGACTTAACTTCCTGTTAGGCAAAACAATATGCTGAGAACTTTACAGAGTATAAAAGCTAACCTCCATATCTGGGGTTGATAACATGCTGTGTCTCATGGCATTATTTAAGCAATGATTTCACTCCTAATTCTGTTTGTAGAGAATTGTGCATCAAAAGTCCTACAGCCAAATCAAGCTGTAAATGAGGTGCACTTAATAATTAATGCAGTTAATAATTTGAAAAAAAAAAGCATATAAATATCATAAATTCTCCATCAATAGTAGTCTTTCTATCAGAACTGTGTGGCTATGAGAGAGAGACTAACACAAACAGAAGTTATCAAAAGGTAATGTAGAGTAATCAGCCACATGCGCTTCATCAGTCAAGAGAAGTTCAGCACTGGAATAGAGAAACAGAGATTGCCAACTTTGTTTTGCATTTACATGGATGAATTTGACTCTTAAAGGACTGCAGAAAAGTATATATGAAGTGGATACTTAAACTATGCAATTGAACTTTGTTGATTTCTGTCAACCAGTATCATGAAATGCTCTACAGTTGACAGGGTTAGAGCAGAACACAGAAGGTCTGTAACAGTTTACAATATTTATTAAGAAAACAAGCAAAAAAATTCTTAAAATATTTGTCATCACACAACAGCATATGTTATTAGGTCTTTTGTACTGTGTGACTTGACCAGAAATTCCCCCTGCTTTGTACTGCTATTTACACTTGCTCACATTTCTTAAGATGTCAAATGTTTAAAGCACAATTTGGATATTTCTGCTCTCAGAAAATATAACCTCAATTGGATTCTCTTTCCTTCCTTTGTAATTTCTCCATACTTTGTAATACTCCATACTCCTTTGTAATTTCTCCATACTCCTTCCTTTGTAATTTCTCATTTGTAATTTCTCCTTCCTTTGCCTTTCTCCATACCTATACTTTTTTTATTTCTTTGAACAGTTCACAATATATTTATGATGTTTCTAGTGCTTCTTTGCTGAGAAATTTCATCAGCTTCATATCTCTGAGCTGCTGGTCTGAGTACATGCAAAAAAGGCTGTATTTTAACAAAACCGCTTGTGCCATGCAAGACAGGAAAAAAAAATGGATGAATTTTTGGCCTCACTCTTTTGCCTTTGCTTTCAAAAGGTTTATTCATATTTGATCTATAGTCCACTCAGTTTGAGGATGAGATGCTACCTGCATTTGTCTGTGCCTGTAAATTTGATAAGCAATCCATTTTTAGGCAATTGTGAGACATTTCTTAACATGTCAGCTATATGTCCCAGATGGAAACAAATATGCCAAATCAGTTATTTTTAACACATGCAGACAGAATTGTTTCTATTTGTCCTTGACAGATTTTTTTTCAGGGATGTCAATTTCCTTCCCTATCAGTTTATTAGTAAAATCTAAGTATCTTTATCCAGTGGCTCCAGCCAACTGCAAATAGAGCCTAAGATATCTAAATAAAACATCATTGTTTTTACTGACATCTCAGCCAACATCTCCTCTTGATCAGCCTTCTCCTGCCAGCTACAAAAAGCAAAAAAGAATCCAGAATGCAACAAGTTCCCAACCCTATTCTTAGCATGAACTTGTATTTTCTAGATTACTCAGAAGCCAAAGTTAGTTATCACAGAATGGGCATAGATGTATGTTCTCTGAGCTATACAATCCATCTGTACAAAGAAAACTCTGATGCAGTTTCTTTCTTGGCTCCAATTTCTGGTAAAGAAAAGTTTTTCAGTTAAATACACTTGCCATCTGCAAAGGACAGTAAATCAGATCCCATTGGTAAAAATATCTCCTGAAAAGATACCTTGAAATACCTTTGATGTCATGGTTTTAAACCCCTGACTTCCTTTTGATATGTCCAGATCCCTTCTTCAATGGCATTTCCAAATGTCCCTGCTGGTTCTCTCTTTTTTATAGATCTAACAAAGAAATAAAGTTGGACATTGACTGGGCTCAAGAGGTGGTTTAAAATTTAGCATCCCTTTCCCTAAAAGACACTGTTTGGGGATTCTTACTACTTCATCCATCTTTCTCCTTCCCCCCGGGTGGCGGGGAAGGACCATCCCATCTTGGCTCTGACCCTCCACTCCTGCTACTGTTGTTGATATTGCTGCTGACTCTCTGTAGTCATGATTGATGTCTTGCTGACAGGCACATAAATCATGCCTGTTCATAATGGTTAGTGTTGGTATTTGCATGTATTAGGCATGTTTTAGCTCTGAGACACTTAGCACCATGTGTGCTGCATTCATTCTGCTACCTCAGGGCCTTGGAGGGAGAGGAAGGGAGTTTTCCATTTATAGATAGTTTTGTTTGGGCAGTGGGGAGAGCAGAGACCATTGTTAAAAACCCATCCAGATGAACAGGAATGAACTTTGCAGCTGCAGCACAATTCGCTCAGACTACAAGACCCTACAGGATATATTGTCTGGCCAGCAGCGCATCGGCAGCTGCAAACAAAGATGCATCTGCAGTATCACTGGATTTTGTACCATGAGCTGGGATATGAGTGCAAAAGAAAGATGTTTCTTAAACACTGAGGCTTTTAATGTTTCACACAGATTTTTGCGGATACCTGGCCTTATACAGATGATTTTTGAAGAAGGTGCAATTCCAATTTCATAGATTTTATCACTATAATTTCTTTTCCCCCCGTTGGCACAAAACAACCAAGAAACTATTCCTATTATTTCATAATATAATTATCAGTCATGGATCCTATGTTTCTGTCCTCTCCAAAAGTTCTCTGAAGGGAACAATTTGTCCCAGAATTTGGCAGCCTGGATGGCCTGCAGTTTTTACAAATCCTCCTGATGGGAATGAAGTTTTGGCAGCTGATGGAATCACAGAGGTATGTGAAAGTCAAGACAAGAAAATCCAGGCTCAAAGCTCCAAATCTGCAGAGAGATTGTCCCTTTGGGGATCTCCAGTTCTTCGATAGTCCAGGTCATGGAGGCAGCCTGTGACCCTCCCCATGCAGTTGTAGAAAAGAAAGTTAATGGCATGAACCATTTCCTCCTTTGTATTCAAGGCTGTTTTCTTTGCAAAACTAGAACTGGAGAGCAGATCTCCTACCTGGCATTATCCATGTGTGATGATAATCACTAGGTTTGCTTTTTACGGTTAAATTGTTAGCACAGTTGCTGGTATAGTTTAGGGCTTTGGGCTTTGCACTATTCCAAGAGATATTCCACATAGTTTGCAGTTTACAGCAGGTCAGATATCATTTTCACATGATCAATTGTTCATGATGTAGTTTCTAGCTTCCCTTTAGACAACACGAAGGAATCTGCATATGTTTTTATTGTTTACAGGCCACCTTAGTATCAAAAGAAAAAAAATATTGTAATGCAGTAAAACATTGCAGGATGGACCCCAGTTTAAATGGCCATGTTTCAACAAAACTTTACAGCAGGAGCATGTAATATCAGAAGAGGCATATGCATTTAGAAAAAAAAAGGAAAATAGTTTTGTGGACATTTACATTCTATGGAGAGAATTTTCTGTTCAGAGGGTTACATTTTTCTGTTAGTTTGTAAACATATTCATCACTCTATAATATTTTTCCATTAAAAAATGGGCTACATGACAGAGAAAAGTAGTCATAAGAAGTCCTTATGATGAAATAGGTCCAAATCCTCTGCTCCTGGGAGTTGAACCCAAGCCCTTTGGCATAACAGAGAGTAGCAATTCTTGTAAATGTCAGTGCTGATTAATTAGGGGCCTGGACTTAACATACCTATTGAAGTAAAGCTGTCATTTATTTCAGAGGGGATTTTGCTCCATCAAAAAGAAATGATCAAATATTATGTAGCTAAACCTAACAATGAATTTAGAAAATACTCGTTTCTGATATAATGAAGGGCCATTCTCCAAAGAAATTTTTCCCAGGAAAAAATGGCACAAGAGCCATACTCCAGAGGTGAAGACTATGGATATTTCATCAGGCTCATTTAGACTGAATGTATTCCTGTTTCACAGAAGTTCTTCAGGTGTGGGACACCAATCCAAAGACTGACATCTAAGACCTTCTGGTTTGCAAAAGCAGCACTGGTGTTCTGTTACCTTCTTCCATTCATTTCCAGGGTGCTTCCATACTATTAAGAGCTTATTTCTAGGGAGCATGACACTTTTCATATTAAATTACAGCTAAGGAACAGGAGAGAATCTTGATCACGTGAGATGAAGAAGTGAGAAACCTACAGTGTGAATTCTTAGACAAAGAGATTATTGGAGGAAATCCCAAGTTCATTTTGAAAAAAGGGAGATAGAGAAAAGGAGCAGGAAAATGAAGAATTATTATGAAATTGTCAGTAAATTATACATGTAAACATATGCATCTTAAAAATTATGCAGTTGCTGTGACTGCAATAGTGAAAGGTGATCCAAGGAGAAGGTGGCTGTCTTTTTTCACTGTATGAACTCTGATTGTTTCTTGATTTACAAGTTTTACAAACACCCCAAGGATTACATGTTGTGTACTCCTGTGATCAACTAAATGTGGTAAAGTTTAGACACTAGCCCTCCATAAGGATGAGACTTCCTGGCACATCTATAAGGTTTACTAAGAAATTTTGCAGATAGTACAGAATTGGGATTTGCTGTGAGGTCCTGCAGAGACCTCAACAAATTAGAGGACTGGGGAACGAGAGGCTGGAGACCAGTGCTGTGGAAAGGGACCTGGGGGTCCTGGTCGATGCCAAGTTGAATATGAGTCAGCAGTGCCCTGGCAGCCAGGAGGGCCAAGCCTGTCCTGGGGGCATCAGGCACAGCATCGCCAGCCGGGCAAGGGAGGGGATTGTCCCCCTCTGCTCTGCACTGGGGCGGCCTCACCTCGAGTGCTGGGGGCAGTTTTGGGTGCCACAATAAAAGAAAGATATTAAACCATTAGAGAGTGTCCAAAGGAGGGCCACAAAGGTAGTGAAGGGCCTTGAGGGGAAGCCATATAAGAAATGGTTGAAGTCACTTGGTCTGTTTGGACTCGAGAAGAGGAGATTGAGGGGAGACCTGATTGCAGTTACAGCTTCCTCATGAGGGAAGGAGGAGGGGCAGGCACTGGTTTCTACTCTCTGGTGACCAGTGACAGGACCAGAGGGAATGGCCTGAAGTTGTGTCAGAGCAGGTTTAGGTTGGATATTAAAAAAAAAGTTCTTCACCCAGAAGGTGGTTGGGCACTGGAACAGGCTCCCCAGGGGAGTGGTCACAGAACCAGCCTGACAGAGTTTAAGAAGTGTTTGGATGATTTTCTCAGGCACATGGTCTTATTGTTGTTGCTGTCCTGTACAGGGCAAGGAGTTGGATTTGATGATCCTTGTGTGTCCCTTCCAACTCAGAATATTCTGTGATTCTGTGATCTTTTCTTTGACTCTGGGGATTTTCAAAAAATTATTTTATTCGTTAGTATTTTAAGCTGATTTTGCTCTCCCTGAAAGCATTTGTATACTTGTCCTTACATAAAACATTTCTGCAGAGGTGTGGAATATTTTAAGACACCTCAGAAACATTCTTCCCTGGATTTGCCAGTAGCAGAAGGATTCAGCAGATGGCAGGATGTGGCCACTTCAAGACAGCCAAGAATCTGGGCCCCCACCCTCCTTTCTGAGCATGTGTAACCAAGCTGTCTGTCTGTCAGACAGTGGGAGAGAGACCAGTGTGGGAACTGCATGTACTATTGGAAAGCTTTTTAATGAATATCACTGTCATAATTAAGAAATTATTTTTATGCATTTAAACAGAGGCCCCACTTATGTGCTGTATGAAATTCCTACTTTGCATCTCTGGAAATCATAGAATATTTCTTTGCATTGGCTAGGAACCCACAACTTAGCACATGTATTATGGCAAGTATGAAAGGATTTTTTTTATGATCCATTAAGATTAAGAAGTACAGGCACCCATTGCCAACAAGCACACCATCTAATCAATCTTGCATTCCATTATTCTGTTTCATACTATTTTTGATGGGAAAATTCCACTGGGTGGGCCGTCATCCCTTTTATAAGTTAAGGAATAAAATAAACAAACAAATAACCCACTCACAACCCAGACTGATTCTAAGGCTCACGAGGTTCTCATATATTAACTGACTGCATCCCAAAGTAACATCTATTTAGCATTTGAGTTCAAATTATTTCAATGAAAATTAATGGCAGTTGTGCACATTTGGGAAAGTAAGGATAGACCCCAAAATACAACATTATTGCCTGCTTTTGATGGACTTGGAAGGCTTGTAACCCAGCTTTCTATCAGGGGAGAAATCAGTGATACAGAATATCTTAGAATAGTTTATTTATACTGTGTACAACAGTCACTGAACATAGGTGGTCATAGACTACATGCAGGCAAAACCTTATTTAGAAGTCTTAACCCAAAAGCTAATTTCAGGTTCTCAGGAAATAATTTTCACCAAGAACTAAATCTAATCAGAGAGCATAAGATAGTTCGAACTCCCTCATCATTTACAAAAGCTCCCCCACAAACCTGAACACCAAAAACTAACAGTACAACATTCCTTGAAAGTGCATGTATTCCTCATAGACTAAGAAAAGGAATGTGTAAGATTATATTTAACATGACCACCTGGTGACTCCGCTCCTACCATAACAAAAGAAAGTTATTATTTTAAAAGGTGCTTAAGACTTGCTGACTTTAGTGTAAGTAACTTTTATGTTCCATAAAGGATTAAAAACCCCAAGTCCACTCACAAATAGGATCCAAAAGTGACCAGAATGTAGCCCCCAGGTGCAGTGCTGTTGGCATGAATATTCCTTAGGTGTGGAGGTGGAGTTCATGTGCCCACATTCAGTCATCTGCACTGCAGGGATCTCTATCTGAGCTTATTGCCAACAGTCTCTTTTTTGCCTGTGAAGAGAAACAGTTGCTTCTAAGGTGACAGTCTCATCCTGAAGTAGATGCCTGAACTAGATGTGGTAAGACTTCACTAACAATAAAAAACTCAGGCAAAGGGTACTGGCTGAGGCATGGTTTTCTATATTGCAGAGGCCTATATTTGGGTGAGATGAATCCCTCTGCTTGTGTTTGGGCAGTTTTCACATAGAGAAACAGCCCAGTTTTGATGTTAATGAGTGACTTGCTGTTGGAACCCTGGATTCTGAGAGTTTCAGCCTTTCAGTGCTGAGAGGCAGTGATCCTCAGAAACACACTGTATTCAATCCAAAACCCTGGGAAAAGTTTCCTAAATTGTGTGATAACACTGAGGTTGTTGCTGTGTAATTAAAAGTTATGTCACTGGGTAAAATATGTAGAAATGTAGAAAATTAGGTTTAGAACATATAGGTTATAATAGGTTACAACATGGAGGATTTTGGGTGTGGATTTTTGTCTTCTTTCTCCTTCTTCTTCACAAACCTGAATGTTCTGTCATTGGATTAAAAGTTCCACACTGGAGAACTTGAAAAGTTAGTAATTGGATTGTAAGTAAAAACATATTTTATAATTGGTTAGTTTAGACTTTAAAAAGCTTGGAGAAGTAAAACTCACGGCCATTTCCCACCCTTCCAACAAAGAGGCACACGCTGTGCAGCTGTGTTACTGATAAGATATAATAAACAATAAGTCCAAACAAGAATACTCGATCTCCTGTGTCTCAATTCAAACTCTGAGTAAAAAGAACTCGAGATGTAAGAGAAAAAGTAATAGCTTGTCACCTAGTTTGTGCTTGGACTCAAGTAAGCTCTAAAAGAAAGATGTCTCTCAAATCCTCAGGGAGTTACAATGCTGGAGGACTCCCTGGGAGTACCAACATGCTCCAACAAGAGAAGAATCTTGACAGAATGTTGCTATGGCATCTTTCAAAACACCAGGAAAAGGCCCCCACTGTGTGTACAACTGTGACCATGTCTCCCTGGCAGAGGGAAGGTTATGTTCCCCTTTACCCTGTAAAATTCTGGAATGGCATCTCCCACAGGAGCTTGTAGCCCTGTTCACAGGGCTCTGACCTTCTTGCTGGAGATTTCTATCAGGCCAGAAGATTGAAACATTTCTTGAGCCAGAAAGAGAGAGCAGGTGTGACTCTGATATTTGATTGCTAGTAATTAAAGACTTGGGGGCATAGGCAGAATTGGGTGAACTGGGTTACAGGCAATTCTGTGAGAACTGTTTTACTGTTTGGCATGAGATAAATCTTGGCTAAAGTATATGAAATGCAAAAAAAAGAAAATATATATCTCAAAGGAGGAAAAGTATTTCATTTGAGTAAAGGAAATCAGTGAATATTGTAGTTTTGCAGCCCATGTCATTTTTAATAAAATCTGCAGGTGGCTTGCTTCTTGTGTAGCCTAATGTTACAGAAAGCAGTCAACTGTGAAAGTGTAAAACTGGAATAAACCAATAGCAAATAAGCCCAAAGTTTAGACATTTAACTGACTCTACATTCACAGGGCAAGGATGAGATTGCTGTGAACACAGCCTACATAGCTGGGAATTCTTTGCGTGTGTCCTTTGAATTTCAAGAGCAGAAAGTAGGAGTCAAGTTTATTAAAGCTGATAAGGGAGGTGGAAGATTTTGTAGGAGTGTGCTTGAGCATGCTGACCTCTCCCAGACTTCCTTCAGTTAGCTTTTTTGTGAGGCTCCAAATCCCAGAGGCTTTGGAGCTCGATTCTGAGGCTGTAGTAGGCTGTATTTAAGCAAATATTTGAATAGCTTTTCAACTCTTGTTCAAACACATGCATTGCTCAGCAGCAGTTCAAGGGTTAATAAAAGCACACAAACATAATTTATTATAAGTTTTTCCTTAATGTGTAGAATGAAGACATTTTCAGTAACATTTTAGCCATTTTGCAGCTCATACAATATAAAAAGGAGAAGTTTAGGTTGCATATCAATTATGAAAACACTGGATTTTCTGCTGCTTTGCACAGGAGGATCACAGTTCACTTTCTGGCAGGAAGAGCAACATTCTCAGAGGTGCCCCTTCATGTTAGGGCTGATTTTACTCCATACCTGGAAACTACATAGCTCTGATTTTCACTGCAAAGGAGACTTTTATATTCTCCTTGGACATTTAGATCTTTCTCTGGAAAAATGAGTCCTATCCATATCAAAATTTGACATACAGAAATGACAATATTAAAAATCTATGGTGAATACATATTGCCATTATGTTAGTTAGTAATCAGGTCAGTAAAACCCTCATGACTGCTGCATCAGTTTCAGCAAGTGCTGAAATGCTGCATGGCAGTTTCTGGAAGGAATGTAAAAGTCTGCTGCATGGGAATGTAACTGCTTGGGGAATAAGGCACACTGTTTTGACCCAAGTTTGAATTTGTTCAGGACAGAAGAGTAAGTATTACAAAATTCCCTTAGGGGACTTGAATTTGTTCCATCTACCCTCATAATGTGGTCACTACTTGTCACTGGCTCGTCAGGTAGTGACAAGTGAAGTCTTGCTGAAGTGACACTATTAGTCACTTCAGTAGGACCCTACACATGGCTAGTGAAGTAAATGGAAGCGATCTACATATGTGGGAGAAGTAGCTGAACCTCAAAAGCACTCCAAAGGCTCATGTGGGTCATTTCAAAGCCTTTGCTGTCTTCTGGGGAGGGTGGGCATCTCATGGGAGCATTCTTATGAGAGATCAGATTGGCTAGAAAGAAATGTATTAGCAGCTGTTTGTGCAATATCCCAGGAATTCAGCTTATTTTCTCCTAATTATGGAACTTCAGGAAAGATTATGGTTTGAATTTAAAAACAAAATAAAAGTTCAGAAGTATCCTTATTTTATCCAATTTGGCTAGGTAATAATCTTCCACCCACTCTAATGGGTGTTTATTGCTTCATTTTGTATGGGCTGGTAGCACTGGTACTAGCTAAAGATTCCTGTTTGTTAATTCTCTCTGATGGAGATATTCCTAAACTAAAAGACAGATGCAATTTTGATGTAGCTTAAATCTGTACAGCTCTCATTATATTGTTTCAACAGATTAAACCCAGAACTTTAGATTAAAATAAGCCTCAAACTTGGAACAAATGTGGGCAGAATTTTAGACTCAGTTTGATTTTCTGTTAATTTTTAAATTTAATTTCTAAGTTGCAACATTAAAAAGTGGTTTGTTGTTTCATGTGTATAAAAGCTGCTGTGTTACAATGGCTTAAGTACATATCATACCTTATTCAGATGTATCCCCTATATTTACTCTGTAAAGTTTATCCCATACAGATTGTTTATACTCAACTTTGTTAACAACAGAAAGTTTAACGATAAACAAAGAACCTTTACTCAAATAGTTTAGGCCAGGCATTTTTAAACTAACCTCCAACTTATAATTACTTTACCTTTATAATGGAACATGATGGCTAAACTTAGGTAAATAAAAATCATGTAATGTTTCTGTTTAACTTCCTTGATAGTAGAGATGAAAATTCTAGACTGAAATGATATTGTATGACATGAACCAACAGTCTGGCTAAATAGTCTTTTCCTTCTCTTTTGGCTGTCTGGATCAACTCTTTGATGAGTTCAGTAAAAAAGGACACAACTGATGGTAATCTCCTCTATGCTAATTTTACATGAGTGAAATTTTGCTGGCTTTGATTACTTTATTTCTGAGTTACCCCAGCGCAAGATTACTGAGGAGCTGAAGATGTCAGTCCTTGGTGTAAACAGGTGTAGCTTTAATGAAAGGATCATAGTCATGTGCCTGTAAACAAAGAGAGAAATAAAATTTTCTGTTTTATTTCTAATCTCAGAGTTACTGTTTACATGGTCTATTTAAATAAGAAAGTTCATGTATAATTCCATAAATAATAAACAGATATTTCAGGTACTTTGCCAGGAGGAGTATACTTAGCAAAGGGAAGGAATGCTGAGGTCCACCTGTAAAATTATTTGTTCTTATAAGCAATAACAGGCATATGTTCTACATCATATTTGGGCCCAGTCTCTGTGGCCCAGAACCAAAGTAAACACATTTTTCTGATGTAATTGTTTATTCTAGTTGAATTAGTGCAACACAGTCATAGCTGTGAGAAACATTTTATTTGGATCAGCTCTCAACCAGAGCTCAGAGAGGTTGCCTACCTGGCAAATCAGCAACAGTAGCTTGTTTTCGCAAAGTCCTCCAAGTTTTTTACTCAGAGGAGCATATAAAAACATTTTAAAGAATGGGTTGTGGTCCTTCTCCAGCTGACACTTGAGTAAATCAGAAGTAACTGCAGCGAAGTCAAATGCAGCCCTCCCAGTATATGTGAGATGGGCTTTATGTTCCACTCCCTTGCTGTTTCCCACTCTGACGTACTTGACACTCAGAAGAATGTACTCACACACTGTTTGGGCACACATGCCACAGCTTTTTTCCTGTCCCTTGATTTCCTTGTGCAAGTATTGGCTACCAGATGAATGTGCAGCAGTAGTAACAATAACGCTACCTGGGTGCTTCACTGGAAATGCCTGCATTGCACTAACTACTCCTTTGGAATGATACAATTACTTTCCCCCTTAACTATCCTCATTCACATGCCTAAAGAGGAAGGGAAAGTAGGAAAAGAATGTAAAAATTTTCACCCAGCACAAGAACACCATGTGCTTTATACATGATACACCTTTGAAGAAAAAAGTGTAAAGTTACAATGGGAAGATTTTTTTTTCAAAGATTTAAAAGTTCACCATAAGCTTCTAGAAATACTGAACTAAAAAATCTCTCTGTTTTGACTTTGGGAGGCTCATTATGTTTTAGGAAGATTAAAACCATGTATGCCTCTGTAGACAAGTATATTAAGAAATAAATAAGCCATGGGTAAGCAACTGAGGTTGGGAAACATGGGAGTAAATACATAAAATGCTGGCTGACTAAAACTATTTTCAAAATAAAGGTGTTATTTTGTACACATTTTCAGGTATGAAAGGGATTACACAGTTTGATTTATTCCATATTTCTGTGGGATTTAAATATGGAAGTTCCAACTTTTTATGTATAATTTTTTGGAAAACAAACAAAAATTTTATCCCTTTTGAGGGGCACTCAAAAGTGAAATAAAAAAGTTTTAAATTAAAAGTTTTCCAAGCCATTTTTTTTTACCAGATTCCTGAAAAAGTTCCACTTTAATTCTATTATGGATTATTACTATTTACTCCTTCCTCATTATACATAGAGATCTGTTACTCATACAACTAAAGCAATAATGAAATATTCAGACTATTTCTTACCAGCAATGGAAGGGATGAATGGAGAAAGAAGTTAGGAAAGGAAGTGACAGAGAAGAAGGGGACAGTTTTAAGTCTAAGGCACTTCCAATGCGCTTTTGCTTTACTTTAGCAATGATCAAGTAAATTGCAAGAACAAGAGCAGTTAGTCACAGGAGTTTTCAGTGTGATTGCCCGAAGACTGAACTTAACATTTTATCACAGACCATCGAATTGAGAAATCTCACTGGCACAGTGTGTGCACACGGAAAGGAACTGATGTAGCATTCCTCTATGCAGTATTCCCAAGTGATCCCCAGAAAGCCATCTAGTTATTTAACAGATAAACTATTTTTTATTTTTTTGCACATATACAAATAACTAATGCTGAAAACTATCTTTCCTCTGTTTCCTATATTGTTACACAGGTGGTTCATTCATTGAAAACACCCTCTGCTGTTCCAGATAAATTATAGTACAAACAAACAATGGAAACCTCTGCCCTGGCAACTGAAAAGAAAGATCCCAGCCATTGCATTTGTAATGTTTCTCCAGCTTTATTCACTCTTCAATCAAATCCTTCTGTGAATCAAAAAGAATTAGCCATAAGCCATTTTAAACAAAAGATGTACATCTGGAAAGAGATTACCTAAGCAAAAATGTACAACAGAAATCTGCAAGTCACAAAATGATAATCTTTCTGCATTCTTAAAGTCTTAAGCCAAAATGCTTTGCTTATATTGTAAGTTTTCTGTTTGGGCCTCTTCTGTCTATACTCTCTCATGAAATGGACTTTTCAACATGAGGAGGGAAATCTGGTTCTAGATGTTTAGCTGGATTGAGCAGCCTGTTAACTTTCATCCGCTGGGCCATGCTGATCTTCTCCAGTGTAGATGTGGCATTAGCCAGTATCAAATCAGTCTTTGTGTTTGCAATTTCTCTTTTAAAAACATCTTTCACGTCTTGGTAGTTTTTCACTCAGCCAATAAAAGCTACTTATGCACAGAATATAAGGTTTTCAGTACTACTTTTAACCTGATTTTCTTAGGGGATTAATGACAGAGTCCAGTGTATTTAACTTCTGCCTAAAACTCAGGCATTTAAAAGTAGTAGACACCTCCCTTCCTAGCTGAAAATCTCCCACAGATGCTTTGCAAATTTTACTGGTCATGCAATGCCAGAGATGTCTGCTGTCAGGACACAGTGCTTGACTCTTCCTAACACAGTGATCCAGCAGAGTATAAATTGTGCCTCACGCTGCCTCAGAAACTGAAGTTAGTGTGCTCAGCACTGGAACTAACTGAAGTCAATGGAGACAGAAAGGGGAATTAATTTTATAAGCAACTGCTTTGAATAGTAAGGAAAAATACAAACATATGAGGAAAAGACAAAATCCTGAGTTCCTTGTTGGGTCACAAGAGGGAGAGAGGAAAGTAACATATGCTGGGTCTCCCTTGTAAGTTCTGAGGTCTCCTACACCTTTCTCCAGGGACAGCCCAGGCAACTTAGGCAATTGGTTTAGGGTTGCTAAAGCTAGAGCTCACTGCCTGTGTACATAGCTGAACACCCCCTCTGATTACTCTTGATTTTGATGATTGGTTTCAGCCACATTTTATATATCTTTCAAAGCTGAAGTTCCATCATGCACTATGAAAACAGACATCTAGGTAAAGGTAGGAGGCCTTATCAGTGTTGCTGAAGGAAAAGGTATGGCACAAAGTCAGCTTTCACAGAGAAAAACTTCATATGACTTGTTCTCATAATTAGTCACTGTAGGATGGAGAATTCTCTCCTCTAAGGACTGTGTGATATCTAATAATTTATTTTCCCTCACTTTGAAATATTCACAGCATCTCTCCCCCATGTATATTGTCTGACAATCATCAAGAGTGAATTAATGTTGTAACATTTGTATCTTTCATCTAAAACTGTGAGCCAATCATGAAACACAAATCTGTCAGAAAAAAGGATTCATTTTCTTGACTATCATGAAATGATCTCTCTTAAGTACTTCAACCACACTTCTTATTAAAATCTGAAAAAAAAATTTAAAATTTTTTTCCTAGTATGAAATAATTCACTGAAAAAATGGAGTGAATTAAAAAAGAAAAAGGAGAATGTGTGTAAATAGAGAGATTGTCTTATGGGGAGGCAATAAAAAAGGAAGGCATAGTACATTGATGGAAGTGTACTACTGGTACTGATATACTTAGCATTGGTAAAACTGTTTTTCTAGTAAACTAGAATACTTCACCCTTTGCTGTGCTGTATTTAGCAGCCATAAACTGGACTTTACTCATGTGAAGGGGTAAAGGATGCCCACACAAACTATAGGTTGCAGTCACTCAGAAATTCCAAAAGAGTAGGAAGGGCAGTAGTTGTTCTCCATGCCCCTCAAACATCTCAGTAATTTTGTTCCATGATTGCCACTCCTCAAACCCAACTGTTTCAATGGTGAGAAGAAGCCTAGGAGAGGACACATTTTTGATTTTAAATAGAATGAAATAAAAACTAGCTTAAGCTGAGAAACCTTTGGAATAAATACTAGGAATAAAAATATATTTGCAAATGTTATATATGTTTTATGATGGACTCTTGCTAAAATGGGCAAGGGAAAAGAATCTAATTTTCTTTGCATTTTATTGAGAAGGGCAGCCAGAAGTACTCCCACATGCTCTAGAATATAGATAAAAGCCAAGGCTGGAGTAGCACCAATGTCAGATATCAGGCTGGAAATCAGTTATTTAATTTTCCAGAGGCCAACTGTACACATTTTACAGGAGCACAAAATGAGTTTCATTCCATTCTTCCTGAAGGTCTCAAGAGACCTTTGAAAAGAGTTAGGAAATGTTTGCAAGGTGGTATGCAGTTGCACCTTTCATAAAGGAGAAACAGAAAGCAAACCACTGCTCGTGCAATAAAATAGCATTTTACCTCTTTGGGGGCATTCTGCTGTGTTTTTTTGAACTCTGTCAACTTCCACTTTGAAATAGCCAGGCCTCCTAATGGAAGTGCCTGAGTTTCCAGTATGGCCTGTGGTAAGAATGGATGCACTTAAGTGCCTCTAGAGAGAAGTCCTGTCTATGTGACTTATATACCCACAGGAGAAGTAAGAATTTAATCTAGGAACTCTAGTTTACTACACCCAGGACATTTAGACAGAAGTTCAGGACTTATTTTAGGTGAACTGGATGAGCTTACACATTCATCAGAGACCTATACTTTTAAACTCTTTTCTAGTATTTTGTCAGAGTTCCCTGACTTTGTATTACTCATTCACAGTTAGAGCACTGAAATGTTTGAAGACCTGTCTGGATTCATTTACTCAATGCAAAAAATAATCCAGTGATTGGTTTTGTGTTTAATATTTGTTTCTATAGTAGAATCTCATTAATAAATATGATTACTGTTATAGCTTCTTGGATTAATTAAAAGGTATTAGTTTATTTTCCACAGTATTTCTTGATTTTGTAGAAAGCAGCAATACTTAGTCTCCTGCACCCATGTCTTTTTATGTATCTGAGATATCTTATCATACATCTGCACAGATCCATTGTTTTAAAATGCAGTCATTCCACTGATCTTAAATTTTATTTTGTGCATACCAGGTGGATAAGTGCTTTTAAGAAACGACTTTTGCAGTTGTGTTGTTTAGTGATTGTTTTCCTTCCAGATTTATATTCCACATACGTTCTTTATTAATGGAGAGAGAAAAATGCAAAAATGTGAAGATCTTGCCCTTTCCTTTGTGCTCATTTTGGAGCTGTATCAGGGGTACATTGAACAGCCTTGTTTCAAGCCATGAACTTATGAACTGATGATTTCATGAAATGCAGCTCTAACTTCTATTATAATATAATCCTCATGCCCTTCATGACACAATTTTTCTTCAGATTTGGACCTCGTTTTATCTTCTCTGGGGTGACAAGGAAGTACATGCCCACTTCCATTGCTGTGTGATGTGGCATCCCTTGGGTGATCAGATAGGCAGTTACTGAGTACAAACAGCTCCCTCTGAAATCAGTGCCTGAATGCTTTTGCTGGGCAGTGGGTGCATGATCCAGTCCCAGGGTAACAGTGTGTTTGGTCTCCTCATCTGTCTCCCAACAGTTGACTGTTAATGTAGTTTCAAACTTCTTTTCTTTCCATGTTAGAAAGTGAACTGGGCAGCCATTCGGAGTTCTTCTTCTGCACAGAGAGGAAAGGTAAGCTGCTATTACTTTATCAGGGTCTTGTCTATGAAATTAATTAATTTCCATTAACTATTCCTTTTGTTGGTTTAGAAGTAAAACTCTATTTCTCCCCAGAAAAAGTTAGCAAGAAAAGGTACAAAAAACCACAGCAGTGGCATATCCAGCAGCCAGCCATCTTCTGTTGCTTAGGTCCACTATAGAAACAGAACTTAGTGTATCCAAGTCTGTACTCAGTTCCATCATGTTGATGGAGAAAAGCAGCCTGGAAGCCCTCATCTGTGCGGTGAGACAGGGAGGAGGGAGGTGTTGGGGATCACCAGGTGGCGCTGGAAGATGCTGCGTGCCGAGCTGAGCGGTCGGGCTGTGAGCACCGCTCAGCTCTCGCTTGCCTCTGGTCGAAGGCTGTTGTTTGAAAAGCTGTCAGGAGAAACATCAAAGTTGCCTTCTTGCTGCAATTTCCCCTGAAGGGCTATTCTGTTTCCTGGGCACTGTTTCCTAGGCAGTTGGGTTTGAGTGGAGTTTTCAGAGAATCATAAAAGCATAGAAAATTTGGGTAGGAAGGGACCTAAAAGATCGTCTCGTTCCAATCCCCACGATATGGGCAAGGACACCTTCCACTAGACCAGGTGGCTCAGAGTTCTATCCAACCTGTCCTTGAACACTGCCAGGAATGGGGCATCCACAGCTTCTCTGGGCAATCTGTGCTGGTGCCTCACCACCCTCACAGTAAAGAATTTCTTCCTAACATCTGATCTAAACCTAGCCTCAGTTTGAAACCATTCTCATGTTATATCACTACATGCCCTTGTAAACAGTTCCTCTCCAAACTTCTTGTAGGTCCCCTTTGGGTGCTGAAAAGCTGCAGTAAGGTCACCAAAGGGAGCATTTCTTGCTTGGGTGCTCAGCATCCTACTGATGGTAAAGGCCTGGGGCAGGAAACCTGCAGCCCTCCTCCTTCAGCAAAATACCCAATGGAGCAGCAGGAAGCAGTAGACCTTGGGGTCTGAGCCTTGGATTCACCTGCTTGAGCCTGCCTGTCTTGCTGGTCAACTTACCTAACAATTAAATAAAAATGGCTGAAAATACTGGCTCCTGTGTGGCTGAATAAATTCTGTTCAGCTTTATGATTGGACTGTATTCATTGTAAAATGTGCTATGCATTAGTGGTTTTTAGTTGGTGGTATCCCCAAACACCTTGCAGGCTGATAACCAAGCGTGAGACTTCTACTTGCATGCTCTGTAATATTTCCGTTTCAGAATTAAAATAAAAAGAAGAAAAAGGAAAACCAAAACAAAACCCCTAAATGCCATCAGCAATTGAAAAAAAACCCCAAAATACAATAGAACTGTGCATATTATTTGGGAACAAAAGGTGAGAAAACTGTTTATTTATTTGAAACTATTTGAGAATCACTAGAGTTGAGATGACCTTTCCTGTCACATATGATATTTTTCATGTTTAATTTTCAATTAAAAATGTAATTTTTTGATTTTGTTATTGTTGTTCATAAAATCATAGAATCAGAGAATATGCTGAGTTGGAAGGGACCCATCAGGATCATTGAGTCCAACTCCTGGCCCTGCACAGCACCATCCCAAGAGCCACACCATGTGCCTGACTGTTGTCCAAACACTTCTTGAATTCTGTCAGCTTTGGTGCTGCAACAACTTCCCTGGGGAGCCTGTTCTAGTGCCCAAAAACCCTTTGGGTGAAGAACCTTTTTCTGATATCCAACCCAAACCTCCTCTGATACAATTTCAGGCCATTCCCTCTGGTCCTGTCACTGTCACCAGAGAGAAGAGATCAGTGTCTGCCCCTCTTCTTCCCCTAATGAAGAAGCTGTAACTGCAGTGAGGTCTCCCCTCAGTCTCCTCCAGGCTGAACAGACAAAGTGACCTCAGCTGTTCCTCACATGACTTCCCCTCAGGGCCCTTCACCATCTTTGTTGCCCTCCTTTGGACACTCCCACATAGTTCAATAACTTTCTTATATTGTGGCACCCAAAACTGCACACAATATTCAAGGTAAGACCTCACCAGTTGTTTAGAAACATAATTTGGAGAAAAATCAAAGAGAAATTGGAAAGCATGCTCTTTTTGTTCTATTTGAGAAAATGGATAGCATTAATTTACTTTTAACCTTTCATAGCAAGTATTTACTGTTTTGGCTATCTGTACAGCTAACTATAACAGGACTATGACAGTCTCCCATCAGGATGAACATATTTAAAATGAACATATTTCTCTTCTTTCTTTCCTGTTTCCTATGAGTTTGCCCATTCTTTTCTGGTCACAGTTAGTTGGGGTGTCTGATTTGCGTTCAGTATTAGTGCATGGAGAAAAGTGTCACCTCTTGCATTATTAAAATCACTCCCTGCAGCCTCTGGGGATCTCTATATGTCTCTGCTTCTTGTATGACCCATCTTGATCCTGTTTACCTTGTAAAATTTGACTGGATCACAGCTCAAAGGGCTGTGGTAGATGTACTGTCTGATTTTAACTCCTTGATGACCTCAGAGAAGTTCCTGTATACGGATATGCACATGCCCATCTGGGGCTGCATCCGGTGAGGTGCAGAGCATTGTGGCTCTGCTCCAGCAGAGCACTTAAACCAACTGCTCACACAGAGCCACAGGGCTCGAGCCAAGAGGGAGGTACTGTGATGTGACCTGCACTGTGAATTGCATTCAGATTTATGGCTAGAGCTGGCCTGAGAATGACGATAGGTAATCCAAACATGGTGTTCATTTTACATTGAAAGGGGCTATTCACAAAGGTTTGCTCAGTCTGATAGAGTCAGAAGGCTCCCAGGGGAAGCCCACCTTGCTCCTGTCCCTGTAGAGGATGTGTCTAGAGAGATCAAGCTTGTGACCACCAAGTGAAGCTTTATGAATACTCTCAAAAATGTCATGCAAATTGTATTTTTCTAACCTGCTCCAGTTCTTAAACTCTGGGTAAGTTTTCTGAAAGGTTCTAAAGCATTCCAGGATTTTTGAAAGTGTTGCCATTTCACTTAATCCCCAAGTAAATGGTAGAGTATCCTGAAACGTGTATCATTGAAACTTCCTTTCAATGCTGGTGTTAAAGACAGCTTTATCCTTGCAGGTTTTCAGCTGTTCCTCCAGGTCACTGACTGAGGGATGTCACTGACATGTTTGTGTATCATATGATGTTTATTTCAGTAATAGTTTGGGCAAAGATGATGCAGGTTTCCAAGTTGTTAAAGTAGCTTTATGCCTTTCAGCAGTTTTTACCTCAGCCAACTACAGTGACAAAGTTGGTGTTGAACAAGTGGAGGGTAAGATATTGACAGGGACAGTGGGTTTACAGCAAAGGTGAAATCTGGATGATAAAACATTAAAATGGTGATATGTGACCCTAGGATATTTTTTAGTATAAATCCATTCAAGAGTATATCAGAGCATCTATTTTTGTACATTTTATACACTCTGTGTTCTTGATTTTAAATCTATTGTCTTCTAATTGTTCTTAACTTTGTTCTGTGTGTGGAATTAAACCGGTGGATTAATCCTTTCATCACTCATGATCCTATGGCATGAAGAGGCAAAAGGAGAGGACAGTATCTTGGTGGACAGGGCTGAAGATGATTGGTAGCAACTGGCTCCCTAATAGTTTAGGTGTGATACATGAGTGTGCTCTGATAAGTGGAGGAGTTTAAGGCAAGAGCATGAATTCAGGAGATTGTAAGCATCTCCCAGTTCTGTGCATGGGTTGTGATAATTTGTTGTAGTTGTGGCTGGTTCTTTTCAAGACAGCTTTCCTGGGCTCTATCTGATCAGTTCCTCCAGCAGATAATATGTACGCCTTCCATGAGATGATAACTCTAGCGTCTGGGCATTGCTTCAAATAAGTATCATTTTATTTGGCAATACTTGTCCGTCACAGTAAGATTATCTGGTGATCTTTGTCCTGTCTGATTTAGTCTCATTTTAGTAAATTCAGCCAGGAGCTTTAAATGTTCTTTCTGAACACTCTGTTCTGCCTGAGCTCAAGTCTAATCAAAGGAAAAACAGGCAGGTAATGAAAGTACTAATAGCCAGAGATCTGCCGGGATGAACCACGCTTCTCATAGAGATATGATGGAACTCCATTTATTCTATTGTCAGTCCCATAGTTATACCCTAATTCCCCAAGCACGTGTAAGCAAGCTCCATACTATTGGGTTACAGCTACTGTTCACGTGGCCTTTAATAGCAAGCGATTGGTTACAGATTAATATGCACGCCACTAACTAACATAAGTCTTCCTCTCTCTGTGGTCAGCATCCCCCTCCCCAACATCCTGTCAGCTTGCCACATCAGCATTGCTCTTCTCTTTTTTCTCTAGTCAAGGACAGTTCACTAATATAGCTTGGTTTGTGCACGTATACATGTCCCTTCACTCAACCATTTCTCTACAAGGACTGACTTTCTATTTCTGTGTGAAATGTTAAACTACTGCCTTTTGTCTGCTGAAATACGAAAAGTACATCTTATACTTATTTTGGTCTTGATTTTAGAACCAATAGACAATTTTTAAAAAAAGTCAAATGATGCACAAGTAAAAAACCAACTTAAGACTGACTGCAAATTGATTGGATTTTTCTGTATATTTTCTCTCCAGTGCATAATAATAGCACCTAAATCTCTGTCAGAGAAACTTTTGTGCCATTTGGACTGCACAGCTGTGAAAGTTACTCTCTATCCAGAGGGAACCATCATAGACAGGGAATGGTTTCCTAGGCAAAAGGAGTCCACTGGTATAAAGTTCATTGTTGCGTTGCTGGGTTTGGTTTAGCAAGCCGCAGCCATCCTGGAAAGCTCTGCGGGGCTGCTTAGGATAGAGCGGCAGTTCCGCCCTCCCATAGTCCTCCCGGAGGGCCCTGTGCTCCTGCTCCAGCTAGCTGTTGGCCCTGCAACACAGTTACAGTAAGGGGGAGAGAAGGGTCCCTCCATATGGACCTCAGAGGAACTTTTATTACATGGTGACAAGCCAGTTCCCAGAGGCAGAGAGACCACATGGTCAGGGATCTCTGGGGGGGATCTTCAGGGATCTTTATCTGTGGACAAGGGGGGTGGAGAGAGCACATGGATGAATGATCTCAGGGTGCAGGGGGGGTACATGGGCGGAGTTGGGGTACTGGAACCAATAGGGAGAACCCGAGGGAGTGGCCAGAACTAGGGGCAGGGGAAGGTGGGGACAATGTGGAGGGCGTACAATTTAATAAGAAAAGCAGTGGGGAGATACAACACTGCAGTTCATGTTCTCCTATACATCTGCTGATTCATATATGCAAAAAAAAAAAGTCTGGGAATGAAGGTCTTTGAAACACCTTTTGTGAATGATCATTTCACACAGTGTTGTAGGAAAGAGATGGAGGTGGATAATTCCATCTTCAGCTCACATCTCTCATCGTCTTTTCAAGCACAGCATCAGTATAGAGGAGACTCCTGTTTTGATCCATAATCAAGGCCTGCATTTTAATCCTCCAAAGCCTAGAGATTTTTTTGGATAAAAAGAGACAAATCTGAAAACACACGCTGAAGCTGTACAAACTCTGAGCTGGAATAACTCCTGAAGGATGCTAGGCCTGATGGGAATTAAAAAGCCTGACCTGCTTCCCAGCTTCGAGCTTCCTCTCCCAGGCACACAGCAAATGTGTTATTCACTCCCCGACCCTTTGCACAATGGGCTGACCTTCCCCTCAAATAAGTCAACCCAGAATGAGAGCAACATATGGACCCTTTGGGGCCTTCCTCTGTCCAAAAAATTGTGTCATTTTTAGGCAGCATAGGACTCCCAGTTATATGGACCTTCCTCCTGCTGAAGTAAGTATCAAGACTCTCATTGACTTCTGTGTAAAGGGGACTGGGCATTAAGCTTGCTTCTGGGAAAAGAGAGTATAAATAAGGAAAGTTATGTGGATGCCTGAGGATTCCATAACATAGGAATTACTCATGCAAACACAATATTTAGACTATCTTAAATGCATATTAGTTGGAACATGCAGAGTAATGTTTCACAGTTTTCCTGCAAATAGAACTTCTGTGTGTGCAAAGCAGCTGGTGATGGTGCAGTGACACAGGCAGGGAATATCAATCCCTAGAATGGGACAGCAGTGAATGGTAGGGAAAGGCTGAGGCAAAGCAGTTCTTTACTTCGGAGAAGAAGATCCTTGTACAGTAGATTGTGATATTAAGCTTTCACTCTGAGGCTCTTAGAATTGCCATCAGATCATGAACATAATAATTCATGAGAATTTTGCCTGCACTGTCTTGGGAAAGAGTTTGCGATACATTTTTGTGGAAGGAAACATACAAGTTTTTTGTTGGTAGAGGAAAACATGGTATGAGTTTTCCAGCTTCTTCAGTACTGTTCTAATGCACTTAAGATTGATTTAAAAACTTCAGTTCTTCTCTCAGCTCTGCTCATGAATAAATATAGGTATTGATGATCCTCCATCCAACTCACCCAAAGAGGACATGAGAATCTGGAGTCGCTTTTGTAAAACAAAAAAAAAAGTTTCCAAAATGCTATATAAAATCCTGAGATGATCTTAATGAAAAATATCAAATCCTAGAGCCAGATACACGGTGATGGGTGGAGGCAGATGTATACAATTATAGAGCTAAAACTCCTTACATGCTTCTCTGCATGGCATACACTGATGGAAGAAGTTTGTCTTGCTTGTAAATCCCTACCTCACCATCCATATGTGTTAGTTATGAGTGAACTATAATAATGGATCAGTCCAAATAGCTTCCTCTTACTAGAAACAATACCAGAGACTGCAAAACTGTAACATCAACAGGACCTTTCAAAGCGAAAAAAAATCTCCTTTGTTTTGATCATTCCAAAATGCTGTTCATACAAAGGTTACTGGGCAAAACCAAACTTAAAGCAAAACAGATTCATTCCCATGTTTATATCCCACTATACGCGCTCTCTACAAATCAGGCTGTGTAATGATGGGACTGACCTCAGAGTGTGGGAGGCAAATGGGTACAACAGGTCACCATCTTCCTGCAGGAGAAACCTTCTCCTGGAAATAGACAAGCCAGGCAGTGTGCATTTTAATTAAAATCACATCCTGGGCATTTAAGTTTTCAAAAATTATTAGTATGACAGAGCTTACCTTTTCTTGTGACTACTACTATTACTGTCAGACTGCCTGCTTCAAGTGGGGGGCTGAAGGTTACATATGGGATGGGGGAATGTAAAGTTAGCTGGAAGGGGTTAGTACACAGGGCCGTAGCCTTGGAATGCTCTTTGTTGGCCAGAGCTCTCTTGCTGTCTTGTCTACAGCTGTGCAAAAGACCCCTCAGGACATCATGTACAGCCCTCAGCAGTGACTGTGGTGCTATAAACTGCAGGTGACTCTGGTCAAATCCAATTTCTCTTCCTGAACAGAGTGCATGCTATCACTGCTGTATATTCCTTGCCAAGGTAAACAGGGGTAACAACCTTACAGACTATTCTAGAGAATTTCATTCAAATTTATGCTTGGTATTTTTGTATTTCTTTAAATAATTTTGAGCTGTTTGAATTCCTGTGCTTGTAATTGAGGCTAATGGGCCATGATGAAATAAGATGATGTTTGGGTGTATATAAATAGACTTAAAGATGGAAAGATGAGCTGTTCAGTTTAGTAAAGGACACACTTTCATGCAGGAAACCTAGGACTCACAGGCAGTCTTTCCAGGAATGCCTTAATTTTTTTTACTATTCATACTGACATTCCTATGATTCATCGACGTGCATTTTACAAAGTAAGCTGTGCCACAAAAGGCTGAAATGACCTACCCAAGGCTGTACAAAAACTTGTGGTGCAGTCAGCAGTTGACTCATGCTCTAAATCTCTGTTCAATTCTACTATATTATTCTTTGGCACCCAGCTAAATCTTGTGCCTTGAAAAGCCTTCCCTTCTTAAACCAGGTTTTGTTTCAGCTCTGAGGAGCACAACCACTTTAAAAACAGAGACACAAACAGCACACATCTTTGAGGAAAAGTTTAAAAAAAGCACAAGGAAAACAAATTATTTCATAGTTTAAAATTCCACTTTGAAGTGCATTTTGGTGATTGTCAGATAAACCCCTAAGAACAGAATTGGAATGACACAATATATGTGCTTGAAACAGTTCTCTCTTTAATGGATCTTTTGGAACTTGCCTAAGTTGCCATAAGAAGTCCATTTTTATCACGGTGTACTGTAAATATTTTAGTACTGAAATTGGCTTTTAATAAAATTAACTGCAAGTTCAAAATGTTTAATGGACTCCATGGCAGTAAAATTAAGAAGAATGTAATTTTGTCTCTTTAATGTGCCCTGAAACATTCTTGCATTGAATTAGAACGCTGATTGTTATTTTTCAGCTCAGGACTTGGCAGGTGTGTAATGTGACTCCTGATAGCAGGACAGCAGATTACATTCTCCTATAAAACCATTTCTAAGGGACTTGGCACAAAAACTGTTATTGCATGTCTGCAGGTGTTTAGTAATTGGATTAATGCAGAGCAGAAGGAATGTCTGATGCCCCAGCAGTGAGAAATGCTGAGGAAAGACACATTCATTTCTGAGAGTAACCTGGAATGCATGATGACAGCCTGTTCACACACACAGAGCCAGATCTAAGCCTGCAAGTTTAAAATTAACTGCTGTGAGCAATCACCTTCCACAGGAAAGTTTATCCAAACCTAAATACAATAACAGGAGTTCTGTAAGTAAGGAGGTAGGGAGCTTTGGGCTATGTTTTGATCCTATTCCAAAAGTAACTTGCATAACCTTAGAAAAAGTCCTTATATCATGCATATCATGAACCCCTAAAATCCTAGGTGCCTAATAAAAATGTCCTTGATAAACATATAGACCCTCAAAATTCTGTAAAGGTGTAGAGAATATAATATGATCTCATATCAAGGGCTTTCAGGATGAAATTATGTTCTTTTAAATATCCTGGTGATGAATTAGAAAGGCTTTTGTAATGGCCAGGGACTTAAAACATAAATATTTCCATACTGATTAAAATATCTCAGCTTGGGTGCTGACATTACACAGAAAAACACTTCAAATGCAAAAATGCATGAAATCTTTAGATTCACTAAGTTTTGATGTACAACTGATAGGTTGTCTTCAAAAATTAACTCGAACATGGGTACTATTTTAAAAAGCATCTTTTACCCTTATGGTTTATACATTAATTTTAACAGCAGAGGGATTTAGGAATAAGAACAATTCTTTGTTGTATCTTGTGGTGGGAAAACTGGGCCTGTGAGAGAAAGCTCTCTGCTTCTAGGGCTCCTGGGAGAACAGAAGTAGTGTAGATCCAGTGAGGACACTTCAGGAGGTATTGCCTTTCTCATCTGTCAGGAAATAAAGGTACTGAGGTGACTGAGCACTCTGCTTTTGGGCTGTCTGGTTCCTCTGGGAGCAGTACTGGCTAGCTGCAGATAGGACTGACCAGTGCTCTGTAACAGGCTCCTGGTTAATTAAAAACGACACTATTTTGAATAAAGTTCATGACTCATACTTGCTGGGATTTCTGCAGTACTTCTTCCAGATCATGGAGATGTCTCAGGTGAGGACTTCAGTCCTTTTGGCTTTTGCCTCATCTCTATAACCTTATGGATAAGATGAGGAGTGAATAAAACTCCACATCTCTTTCTTATGTTGATTAGTCAGAATTAAAATTTACTGAAATAAGTGGTGGATTCATTTCAAGAATAAGTTAAATTTGAGTTCTTTATATTCTCTCTATGAATTTATTAGAAAATAAGAATCATAAGAGAGGAGAATATATTCTTAAGACTAAAATAGAAAATTTTAATTGCACCACATTGCCTACAGAAAAGAAGAGCTTTCCTTGGGGAATATAATCAAAATATCCCTACTATTTGGGAATAGGACTTGGAGATTTTACTAGAATCTTAAAAGCTTTGTCCTATGCAATGAAATGGCATTTCATTGGGGATCAGGTGTTTAACAACCATGGAGCAAATGGCAGCCTTATGGAGGCTGTTGGGAGCTCTGCACTGACTTCCAGATGCAAGTCATAGGCCCTCCCCACTGCAGTTAAAGTTGTCAAACAACTTCCATTATAGCTTTGTCTTTTACAGGCACAGAGCTCTCCCTGGGCTTGATCTCGATCAGAGAAGACACAGACCAGAGGGGGCTGACTGCATGTAGAACAGAGCTCATATTGCACAGATAAATGCACATGCACAATCTACTGTCTTGAAAGTTCTCTAGAATGAAAGGTTCAGCTTCTGTGAAGCTCAGAGAATGCTGCATCATCACCCTTCCCTTTGCAGAGGTAGCTATGCCTCAGTTTAGATCCTTTTTGTGCATTGCATGAGTCAGTCTCTAGTGTGGAGGGTCCATTTCATGTGGTACGGGGAGTGCTTCATTTGAATTCTTCCAGATTTCAGATGTTTGACTTTGGAGCTTTAAAACTCCTTCCCCATCAGCTTTTATGACTTTAATTGACTATTTTTTTTTTAGAACATGAAAATGAAAAAAAAAGTCTGTGGTGAATCCACAAACTTGAGCATTGCATTCCTGTGGCACAGAACTGCTGTGCTGCATGATGATGCTGACCATACAGACTGACAGCAGGCTGTTCTAACAGGGAAATGAATATTGCTTGAATGACTCAGGGAAGTTCTACATCTAACCATCCCATCCCCCAGGAAGATGGTGTTTTCATCTAACCTTTTCCAGCTTTACTACTCAAAATTGGATTATCCCCTGAAAAATAACTTTTTAACATTTCTGAGAAAATCTTGGAAACCCAGAGTTCCCTGCAGGTGGAGGAATGGCTGCATTCTAAAAAGCATCCCAACAGCAGTAACTAAAAGGAAATAAAGGAACAAGTTTGTAGATGTTTGCCCTGTTTGTACACTCGCTATGAATTCACTCAATCTATTGTTGAACATAAGAAAATAAGTTTCTGGACCTTTGGTGGGACTCAATACATGCTGCTATGTTTTTAAGTCTGAAAGTTACAGAGTTCAGACAAAACCAGTTGCCTCCACCCCTTTATTGTCAGTGGAGACAAAGTGCTTTGTCACACCTGGCTTTGGAGTTGCATTCTAGAGGTACCTGCACTTCTTTCTCCACTGACTAAAAGAGGACTGTGCATAAGTCTTAAGCCTGCCTAAAACTTGAACTTTAAAACCATTGCATTAACCTATCTGAATCTCATTCCAGGCCTCATTATCAGGAAGAGTTTATTATTCATTGCTGCCTGCACTGAAACACCACTTTCTCCTCCAAACAAAATTACACTATCCTGTAAAAATTCTGAATTACTGAAACAACTGTTGACACAGATATATTAGGCAAGGTTCACATCTTGTCACATAGCCATGTAAGAAAATTCTTCAGCCTCTTGAGTAGCTCTTTATATTTTTATTCTCTGTAAATAGAGGCATTTTCTGTCTGTAGTTTCACTGATTTCAGGGAGTGTCCTCTGGGAGAAGACTCTGTAGCAGGGCTGATTCACCTACTCTGTTTGCGTGCTTACTGATGGGAATTACACACAGGATTACTCAAGAAAATAAGCGTTCATCACCCTTACCAAAGGATTGTTTTAGTCCCCCTTTCGCATTAATATTAGTATTGAAATAGAAAGACTTCACTAGAAAATCCTAGAAACACAGCAGACAGTTCATTGTCCAATTCTATATCTTCACTGGTTTTTTTCACATTGTACTCAGAGAGAGTGATTGTAAATTACGAAGTTTTATAAAGCAGTTTTTCTTTCAGCAAGTGGAAGAAGAAATGCAGACCTCATTCCTAGGATAGATGTCATGACTATTGTTTAACTGTATACATGCCTTTTAGGAAGCAAGGTGTGAAAGGATTATCTTCTTGAAGTATTGAGTATTGTACCCTGTATTTTTAAAGAATCATTAACTGTGCTATGGAATAGATGTCTGTGGAGTTTCTTTAAGAAGTTTGAAATTCCTATCATGTCATAGTTTGTTTTAGTTTCTTTGTCTTATTTTTACCTTTTAAAAAATGCAGAAGATCAGGAGACGTGCCAGCTAGGGGTGGAGATGTGTTCAGACCTGTAGCCTTACAGGTTCAGGAAGACTTCAAAGTTGAGACTGGTAGGATCCAGTTACATTTCATCACAAAGGATAAATTTATGCCTGTAAGCTGTAACCTTTGGCCAGTCTCTGTTTCTTCCTATTGGCTAAGAGATATACTCGTGTTATTCATCTGTCATGTATTCACATTGCATAAAATTCTCTTTCTTTAGTTTTTCATTTGTTTTCCTGGCTACTTACATCTTCAGCAAAGATGGAAGCTATCCAGATTGGTGGCGTGCCTATCTACAGAAGGCAAATAAAACTTTTAAAAATGTTCTCCACTGTGCTAATGCAAAGGATGGCAACTGCTGGGGCTGCTGTAGAAACCGAAAAAGTAGAATAGCTGTTCCTTACATAGAAATTGAATTGAGAAAACATTGAGTAGTTATTAACACCATGTTGTTTTAGCCACAACACAGAACTCTGAGGCTGCATTCATACCAGTAAATAAAATGGACCATGGCTCTGCTCTGGCTCTGTGACCAGTTGACATGAGTGAGCTTGTGATCAGCCAGCTGAACTCTTCTACTTTGCAAATCCACCTGACTGCCTCCAAACAGGCTGCTGGGTTTTGAGTCAGCTAAGACCTGAGAGAGGTGTCCAGACATTATCTGGAAGAGTATTACTTTGGATCAAAACAGTGCCAAGAGGAGTGCTAGTAATTAAAGGTCATGACCTGCCTCTGTTTCATATGCTTATGTAAAGGTAGGTGCTGTAGAGAGCCAGAAACCAGTGCAATTCCAGTCAATGATACAAGCAGCAATACTGAGAGAAGACATATAAAAACCTGCGTTCTGCAAAGATATGCATAATTTTCCTTCCGCACTGCAGAATGGAACAAAAAGACACTAAGTTTCTTCCAAATTTTGGGAGACGGTGTATGATCTTGCTGCTACTCTTAAAAGTCTGAGAAGGAGAATATACTTGCTGTCATTCAAAAATGTTCCTTTTATCAAAGGAAGGCACTATATGAACAATATAATACAAAGTTGTCATAAAAATCCAGCTTCACAAAACCAAAAAAATATGAAGCATTCTCTTCATCCTAAATTATGAAAGTTTCAAATGTCAGCCTGAATGAATAGCTCTGTTTTCCACCCAAACATATTTCTTGGACAACTCCGGGAAACCTGATGCCTGGACACTGCTGTTTATAGGAGCTCTTCTGAGTTTCCATGCCAGTCTCCACCTGAGGGTACACTGAAATACATGGCTGTTCATAGCTGGAACCATGAAGCCATAGATGTACATCTGCTGTTCCTTCATTATGGACTGCACTTGGATATTACATCTGACTTCTGCATTTAACACATAGTCACCACTGAATTCTGGTGGTGTGTGCAGTGTGGGCCAGCTGGTGAAGGAATTAAAGCTCAGGTTCATATTTCATCCTTTTTCTGAAATGAGGACGAATCCCTCAACTGGATAAAGCTTTTCTGTAGACCAGAAGATAATAGTGGGCTGATACCAGAGAAGAGGCCAGAGCCTCAGTTGGTTGTGGAACTGTGAGTACCTTAGGCACCTTCAGGACAAAATGCCTCCAGATTTTAACTGTGAAGAAGTGCAGCCCTAAGAAGGACTCAATAATGTGGCTACAATTTTCTTTTATTGCTGGCTAAGCCAACGTGGCCACAGAGGTGTTAGTGCTGATTACATGAATTATTTTACAACAAAGACATCCTCTTCAGATTTCATTTCAGAAATAAATTCTTGACCTTAAGATGAAAAAAAATTGGAGTGCTGGACTTTTGAAGGATAAAAGTAAAAGTAAGGTGCTGTGCTTATGAAGTTCCTTTAATAAAACAGAGGATATTACTACTGACATTATTGTCTCCAGTTCTCCCCTGTTTGAACAGACCTTACTGCTAGCTGATAATACTTACTCAAGGTGATATTTAAATTTCTTTGCATTCTTACCTTTGTGGTGTTCTATCCTAAGCAAAAGAAGTCTGGTGTTAAAAGTACAGCTATACTGGCAAGCAGGGCTTAAAAAAATGCAGGGTGCAGCTGCTGCTGAAAAAGGCTCTCTCACATTTCTGCATAACACAGACTGCAGCCCAAGATGAAGCCACTAGAAAACCTCAGCACAAGCAAGATACACAAGACTGTATAGCCAATGATAACAAGAAAGTTTAACACTATATCAACACGAGTATAATTAGCTGTTTCAAGTGGAGACATTATTCTTCATTTCCTGCTCTCAGCTTGTTGCTCGGAACTGTTAAACAATAGCCGTGTTTCATGCAAGAAGGGCTGGGTTTCAGAGGCTCGTGAAATTGTTCCCCTGTGGGAACAGATCCAAGGGTGGACAGATTCACTGGGAGCGTCTCTGGGCTGCTTCAGGTGGACCAAGACAGCCTGACAAGCACAGAAACAGTGGGGAGAGATAGCTTGCTTGACAATTAATTCAGCAGTATTTTCATCCAGCTGATTTCAGTCCTTTTGACTCACATAGGCTTTATACCCACTGTACTAAAACACAATCATGAGATCCCCTTCCTTTTCTTCTAGTAAGCTCTAATTTTCAATATAATGAGAGTTCCCCTTTCTTTTCCCTACTAATCTGTGCACAACTCTTCTTTTTTGTCCCTACTTTGCCAGTCTCCTTCATCCACATCCCATCCTTCAGCCATATTTTTTCAATCATACCTTTTTTCTTTCAGCATTCTCTTTGCTGCCTACTATTAACTTCCAGATGCACTAAGCTGTCTTTCCATGGATCCAGACTTCTTCAAGTCCCCGTGGGACTTGCCCTTGCCAGAGATCACTAGACTGTGGAGGCAGGCTGGACACCATCTGAGTCAAATTCCTGGGTTACAGGTAATGAGAAGCAGCTAGATCCAGGGAAGAGCTGCCCTCCTGTTTATCCTGCAAGTTTTGCAACACCTGAACTCAGTATTACATAGTGAATCTAAAGTGAACGTAGACTTTTACCAAATTCATAACTACCTTGCAATATCAGCAGAGTCTGGCATCATCCTGTGGGATAAGAAAAACTTTTAGAAGTGTCTAACTGAAAAGTTTCTATAATTAAATCAGTCATTAAATCTTTTCTATATGTGCAGGTTATAGTTACGTGCATGTGTACCTTATTCTTTTTGTCTGACACAGCAAACATTTGATGATTTTTTGAAACCTTCTGCCATTTAAAAATGGTAGACTACAAAAAAATATAGGTTATATAGTGCTCCAGTTTGAAGTTTTCTGAATGCACACATGCTATTGCTGAGTCCTGTTCTGACTATCTGCAGATGTGAACAACATGACATGCAAAAAGGATTACACATAATTGGAAGATGTGATGCAGAAAATTATTTCTTTCAGTGTCACTCTATGCCTTTATTTGTTCTTGAATCTCTTATTAATAAACCCAACACCACACACAAAGAAACAAACATGTACACTGTACATCAGAACCTGGAAACCTCCCAAGCCACAGTCTAACAATTTGCAAAACTATCAGATAAGATTCAACAGAAAAACTACAATGTGATGATGGGCTGATTTTAGAGACAAGACATAAACTTCTGGTAGGATTCCTAGATTAAAAAAATTCAATTCTTGCTTCTGGTACAGGTTTCCTATATTACCTTAAGTAATTTATGTTTTCTGCTCCTTTGTTTCTGTAATCTGAAAACTAAAGAAAACCTACCACCTTTTTTTTCCTCCAACAATTTATCTGACTTCACTTTTTAAAATACAATAAAATGTTTGCAAATAACTCTGCAAATGAACAGAATAGATCTTACACCTTACAAGAGTCTATTGGCTCATAAAGAACACCAAGTTCATGCATTTAGATAGTATATAAGCAATAACGAAGCTTTTTTCTGCAAAATGGTTTTGTTACTGGTTATATAAAACAGTGACTCATTCCTTTCTTGTAGCAAACATTTTTTCTTGTCCTCATTTAAAAAGTAAAAGAGAAGCAAAAGGAAAGTTTGCCTGGATGGTGTGAGATGGGATAGATAGAACAGAAAGATGGGAAAGAAGACGTGGAACACATAAATGGCTTCAGAGTGTGTATAAAGACTTTCTCTGCAATCTCTGATCTTTAAGTAACATTAAACTTCCTGCATTAGGTCTTCTTCAGCTGTATCATTCTATACAACAGATGTTGATCCCGTGAATCTTTCAAGTGAAAACATTCCGTGATTCATAGAAAATTTATGATTAAAAGATGGTATAAAGATGAGAAACCACCCGCCATTATGAGCCATGATGAACATGTGTGCAAAGTTATTGCAAAAGACACTGTGCATTCTACTCCCAGAAAAGGGGAAAAAATGTTCCCTTTGGTTAAATAAAATGTAGAAATTAAGTAAAGATGGTCCTCTCCTACTGTTTGAGTCTTTCATATCAGTTTACAAGCAGTAAAATCAGAAGAGTTCAGCAATAAGTTCAGCAATACTTCTACTCATCTGTCAATTTCAAGAAATCGGAGTATATAATTTGTTGGGAAATCCTTTGAATTCCCATCTGAACATTAAAAAAGAAATGTGGTATCACTTCATGTACCTGTCTGTGACTTTTCAGACTGTAAACAACTCCCAGTGCATAGCTTGATTTGTCTGTCTGAAGCCATGAGGCAGACATTTGTATCAACAAAGGGTTAGTTTAGATTTTCTGGTTTTATCTATCAAATTCGGTGATTCTTCCCCCTCCCAAGAGCATGCAGAAAAGGCAATGGAGACAGTAGAATTTACATGATTTTGTTACCTTTCTTTCCATTCAGGGAGATTTAAAAAAAATGGCATCTGAATTAAGGAACAGTGTGAAACTGGAGATAAATTAAAAAAATTGAAAGTTCATTTACAGAACATGAAAACTTAAAAAGGAAAATAGAGTTGAAATATAAATTTGAAAATGGCCTGCCCACCTTCCTGGAGGTCCCCTGCACACCACAGGTGCGTTTCTGAGCTGGGAGTGGTATAGGTCCTCCCAGGCAGCAAGTGCCAGAGAGCCAGAGGGGTTTGTTGTCACCATGGAATGGAGAAGATGAGGCTCCAGTGCTGTTCTCCTGCTGACACTGTAACAGTCAGAGGGAAGGGCAGATAAATGGCCCTGGGGGCACCATGTTTCCTTCTTGCTGTGCAGTGGGGTGGGCCCTTCTCCTCCAAACTCTCTGCCTCTCCCTTTAAAGAGCCATCTAAAATGGCATGGAGATGACCTGAAAGCCCTGGGGGAGTGGTAGAATCACAGCCTTGAGCTCTGGAGTTTGCTAGCAGGTACTTTTGCTTGAGGCAGATGACACTGTGCTGAAAGCACTGCATCTTACACCTTCCTTTTCCTGAATCAGAGCAGATCCTGGTGTGGGAACAAGACCAAGGAGGAGAGCAGGATCCCCCAACAGACGGACCAGAGTAGTGAGAGCTGGCAGAGGCAGGTGGGAGGAAAGAGGTCTCATAAGTCCCACTGAAACTCTGCATGGCTCCTGGCTAACTTGTTTCCGAAATAAATAGAAGTGATTTACTGCATCTGAAGTCAACTACATACAGAGTATATATCTAGTTTGAACTGGTCGTCTTTTCATCAGTGCTGAAAGGTAGGTACATTCAAACTGAGGATAGCAAGCTGCCGACAATAAGAGAGCAACATTCATTTGTTGTGTGCTGTAATGATGAATAGGGGTGAAAACCAGAGGGACTCTTTGCTCTTCAAAACCTTTCTGCAACTGACCTGCTGTATCCATCTTGGAGTTCGTATGTTTCATATTCTTATAAAGGACGTCCTAGGACAAGGCACTTTAGACTATGACTGTTTTTTTATTCTGTTTGGTATGATATGTTTTTAATGGTAGTTTGTGTTATGCCCTTGAATGAAAAGACATAATTGAAGTACAGATCTTGCCTGGAACAGAGATTAGGAATGTTAAAATGTTGTAAGACCTTGGCAGGGTCCTACAGCAAAAGAAGAAGATTGTCTTGGAGGCAAGGAATTATCATGATGTCCTCTTCTGTTCTGCTGATAAGCTTCTTAAGGGAGACACTAGCTAAGGACATTTTTATTCTATTTAATGATATCTTGTAATATTTCTGTGTGCTTTTTGGATACAGATGCAATGTGAAAAATATGGCTGCTGATCAGTTAAGGGAGTAGGTACTTTGGGTTTTTATAATCAGATACTCTAGAAGCATTTTCTCAGGTATCCTTGTCAGGCATTTTTGAGATAATGCAGAATTTGCTTGATCGTGTTCCAACATGGTTGTTATAAGAATGCCTGCCTTCCTCGGTCGTGCTATCCTGAGAGTTGTGAATTGCTCTCTTCAATCTGGGATGGTTCCAAAATAATTTGAAATGGGCTACAATCGTTCTTTTGTTAGAGAAGATGTCTTATCCATGGATGTTTTCTTTAATAGCCAACCAGTTCATAATTTACACATTTCAGTTAACAAGGAAAATATTTTAAAGTTCAGTGCAGATTTTATTATATATGTTATAGTACACATCTGGGAGAGCTAGACTTTATGATGGTCCCTTGGCTGTTAATAGTGTAACTTTTTTGCATCAAGCTCTGCTCTTGGCAATTTACTTTTTGGCAGCAATCTGACAAATACCTCATTAGTGTTATGCACAAACCTTTTCTTATGGCCATTTTCATGCTTCCCCTTGTACATAAAGCAAGATAATAGCAGTGTCTTCTTAAGGGGAAGTCAGTTGTAATTCTGAATGCAAAATGAAGTCCTAGCGATTCAGTTCCAATAAATTATGAACATGACTGACAGGAAATAAATAAATAAAAATATAGGTGAAACTTTGCAGCAGAAACCCCAAAGATATCCAATAAGCCTGACCCATTTACATAAAAATCAATGACATTGAGATTCATAAAAATTTCCTAGGTTTTCCTAGAAACATTTTCCTAGGTGCATAGGGAGAAAAAGGCACTTTCAGAGCACTATTTGCCTGTAAATGAGTTTATACTTTGGAAATGCCAATTTTTTCTGTTATTTCATGAAGGAACAAAGTTCCCTAATAGAGAGCAGACTTTTACTTTTGGGTGTTGAGGTTCAGTGAGATTAGTCTTGAAGACCTTCTCTGGAAACGAACTCTATGTGAAGCAACTGGGGGCTCCATAGATTTCTGAAGGCCAACCTGTTGAACAGCAGTGTCAAAGTCAGGGTTTTATTTACCATCTTTCCTCTATAAGATCTGTAAGGCTTTTATAGTTTCTTGGAGAATGGCACAGGATTGCCAGTTTACAGAATTTTTTTTATGGTGGTTTGGTCATCTTTGGTAGTTTCTCTTCCCTCACTGAGTTATATAATATGTGAATATGCTGGAATTCACTTGAAAAAAGTTCTTCTAGCCCTCAGGGCAACATAAAAGAAGCTATAAAATGGAAACCATATATAAGTAGTAAAGTTGTGATATTTAATGTTTCTAAAGAGTTGTGGGGCCTGAATTATTAGAGCCCAATCACGGTTTGAATCATCTGTGAAATACTCCCACTCTTAAGATAAACACATATTTTTGTAATACAATCTCTCTTCTACCAGTAAATTTCATTACTCAACTATTTGTCAAGGAAAAGTTTAGCTAAGTGTCAGAAACAAAAAAATCTTATTTTTTATAGACGACTCCAAGAAATTATCTTTCCAATATTATTTGTACCAACAGTGAGGAGGGTTTCACTGAGCATATAAAGCTCTGTGTGAACTTGCTGTTAGAGACTGTGAACTGCCTTCCAGCTTTTTCTGTATCAGTTGGAAATGAAAAATAAAACCATATGAAAGATTAAATAAGCATGTTGATGTCTTATTTTTTCAGATATCACACCAGTCTTTCTAGCAATGGGAGAAAAAGAAATTGTCAGAATTTTCCAAAATCATAAAAATGCTTTAAAATACTATAAACCAATTTCCAAAATTGTAAAAATGATTTATACTTATTCACTCTCTTAAAGGAAATTATTTTGGCAAGGATAAGAAAAAAAAGAACTACAGCATGAACAAAAACCACTTCATTTAAAAAGGTGGGTTCCCCTAACGCGGATTATTTGCTTTTGTAAGCCTGAATAAAACCGTGATACAGTGAAATTGTGAACATCTGGAATACTCAAAATCAGTAGGAAATTATTTTAACACAGAGTATGGGATTAATTTGCCTAAATTTAGACATCTACAAAGTAGACATCTAAGTTCGAACTGGTTTTCCAGGCCCTAGGTAATCAGTAAAAAGAAACAGGCTTTTGCACAGAACAATTCATCTGCATTCTAAAACACATCGGAAATGGTCCAGATAAATTACTCCCAGAAAATGTTTATTTTTCTCTGTTGAACACAAAGACAGACATGATTGACTACCTTGGATGTAAACATCTGTAATGTAGTCTACAGTTAGGCAAGACACCTCCATTATTTTTAGAGTTATAATAGCATGTAAAGTCTCTACTCCAAATTTGGGTACAGAAATCATCTACGTGGTTGAATTTTCTTAGGTTGAGGTTAGTTACCTCAAAATCTATGTGTGCAAATGCTTGTATCTACTTGTGTTTGTACAGTATGTATAGCCTCTGTCAAGGTTTATATTAGAAATATTCATCTTGATAACTTGCCTCTGCAATATCACATACAAAACAAACATTACTCAGAGAAGATTTTCAAATTAATGTTATGCATTTGAGCAAGAATATTAACAGCACTGGGATGGAAAGTTCCTTTGCTTACCTTGTAAGCCTCAGATCCAGATGAATGCCACATCATCTCCCTTAACTCATTCATACATGTGTTTGGAAATCAAAAGGAGACAAGTTCTTCACCAGAAGGTTATTAAGGTTGACTTTATTACAGGCGTCATCTTACAATACACAGTACACAAGGTATAGAGCTATTTAACCAGTTTAATCCTCAGATCCTAAAATCATAAGAACCATTCTATGTGAAGCAGACCTAAGGGGTTGCTTAACTGTTAGGCAGTGCGTAACAGAAGGTGAAATATTTGCAGTTCTAAAGCCTGTATGGAAATCTTTAAGAAGCAGGGAAATGCTTAATTTCCACTTTGTTTGCATGAAGTCTGTTGTGAAGTGGTGAAGTGTCGTAGTGGTCACACCACTAAGATAGAGCTTGGGTTGTGTCATGTGGGATAGATGGAAATTAGTTACCGTAATTTCTACTAAGAATGTCAATCTACAAACCCATATATCAAGTTCTGAATAATTTCCCATAACAGGATCTGATGTGATCCTTTACCATATCCTCCAGTTCCTTCTTCAGTATTCTTCCATTCAGCCAGTAACCCTAATCTATTTCAAACTTCTATTTTTAATTTCTGTTGCACTCAATAAGACAAATGTCAATTTGATATCAAACTGCCTTCATATCTCCTTCTTGGCTGGATGATCCCCAGGGCAGGATTCAATTTAAGGTGCATTTAGATGTCAGGAAGTGTGGATCTTAGAAACAGGAATCACAGATACAAGCATGTAAGTATCTGAGAACTCATTAGAGACAATGGGGAGCTAAAGCTTAATTTATTCCTCTAAACCTAGGCCTCTAGTGGAATTTAAAATGCACTAAAATATCTTAAGACAACTGTACAGGACTGGAAGCTGTGAGCCCTTTGGGGAAGAGAACTGTCTTGGTTCAACCACTGCAAACTTAGCAGGAGACTAAAGAAAATCAGTGGGACCAGATGCTATTTGTTGGCGACTGAGCTTGAGCCCTCATGGTATGAGATGTCATTCCCAAATCTCACACGCTGGCTATCTGCATTTGCCACCATTCATATGGTTCAGCAGGAGGGATTAATGAAGGAATTGATCTGGCATGGAATTAGTGCTGAAACCAATTAACCAGGAGCTCTGGGTATGGCCCAAAGGAACAAGGTTTAAGAAAATTATTTACCCTAGCCATGCTACACAGAGATCAGGCCAACTGTGCATGAAATAGCTTCCAGGATCAGATCTATCATGAATTCAATATTCACTACAGATTTAATAAAACTGCTTCAGCAGTATAAACTTGGTTGTAAAATACAGAATTTAAATCAGCATTCGGCCCTTGCAATGTTTTATGCATATGATCCACTTACAAACTTTCATTAAGGAAGCTGGGTTAAAGTCATGAGGCATAGTTTTTACAAGCTTTGTCTCCTTCAAATCTTATAAAAATAAATTTAAGTAGCTTACATATCCCTAAATAAGCTGTAACAATAGTATAGCACAGTTAAGTTATTTAGTGTGTTAGAAAAAAGTTTTTTTACTGGTTTTCAGAATGTTAGAGTTTTGCTGGATATATCATTACCACCAAGTTGGTACTGACTTGCAGAGGCTATAAAACAAATAAAGTCATTAAAAATAATTTGAACAAAAGGAGTAACTTGATATCATAATGCCATCCACATTTGGTTAAAATGACTAATTTTAAAGCTCCCTTTCATCTTACTAAACAGATTTCCAGAGTTAAAAAAAATGTGATTAATAAATTATCCCCCATAAATCTTATGATAACTATGATAGTCTTTGGAGAATTATGAAGCCACATCTGGAAAAAGTATTTTACTGCCTGTAAAACAGCATGCCATGAATTTTACTAGTTCATATTAGTAAGTGAAATACGGTATATAATTTTGCATTCATCAGTGTGAGTGCAAAACACATAATTTTCTTCTACCCAAAACCATTAGATTTATTTCACAAAGAATCTTTCTTGTAAAGTTTATAAGGAACTTGTTTTCTTTTATTCATATAGAGATATTCTCCCTTATATTGGCTGTAATTTACAAGATGAACTGGAGAGTACCTAACATCAGAACAGAAGTAAGCAAGCAGTAAGAGTAATAGGGTTCATTTGTTATTATTATTACACCAAGGCTAAAATGAGCAAGGCCAAGCCACTGAATAAATGCCAGAGCACTAATCAAGAGAGAAAGCAAAGAAGTTCATTTTCTGCTGTGGAATCCAACAATAGCTATTACATTATTCTTTTTCATTAAGGACATTTTTAAATATATAGATTAGAGTCGCAAGTCATTCAAGATGAGTGGCTGTAATATTTCTGGAATTAAAAACTTGATTAAACTTAAGTATTTCTTAAATAAAATGAGCAATGTTCTTGTAGAGCCAAGTATGTCCCAGGGAAATATAAAACCCTTTTTATTTCCAAGCAGATGTTTGCAATAAGAAATGGATGGTGAGTGAAAGGGAAGAACACCATTAAGCTAAGGTAACCCCTAAAGATTTTTATATAGTTCTGCAATCATAAGCTCCATCAGTGATAAATATCACAATAGTGCTTGTAATGTACCTGGTTTTATTTATGTGTAGATCCTTGAATATGCTTTACCTCAAGTAATATAATTCGCTTAATGACCACAGAAAAGTTATATTTTAATATAAATGAAAGCGACATAATTTTTGTAACCTGAAAAGGTTCTTTCTCTAAAGATACTATAAATCAGGACAATAACATCTGTAAACATGCTTTGTTTTTCTAACAGAAATAAATAAAAAGCTCAGAGAAATGCTTACTAATAAAATGTATGTGGATTAGACCGCTTTATTGCAAACAATACTCTCACAATTTCAACACAAATTATTTGTGCAACATGTTTCTCAGACTGATAACGTGGATGACATTTTGGTCATAAAACTGCTATTGCAGTAAATATAGCTCTCTTCTGCTCTGGTTTGATATGGCTGTTATCTCACTGCATTGTTTTGCTTGTTGTAGCTGATTTATTAAATATTCTAAGCTGAATTTGGTTTGTACCTATTGATATTTGCTGACATTTCTGAAAGACTTTATTTTCTTTAGCTTTCCTCAAGCTTTCCTTACTCTCTTCCCTTGATTTTGGCAGAGCTTTATGAGAAAGGCTGGGGCCTTGGCACAGCTGTTGTGATGCTGCTGTAGGAAGGGTTGGATAATTTCAAAACTGTGTGTCCCCAGACAGGGGAAGGTGAGGGTCAGATGGACATTCAGAGATGTGTTGGGTTTAAGTGGCAGGGTCTTGGTGGTGGTGGGGCTGCAAGAGAAGCCTCTGCAAGGAGAGGCCAGGGGCTGCCCAGTGCCTGTCACAGCCACTTCCAGCCACCTCCGCAGCAGACTCAATGCACCAGAGCGCAGCCCACCTGGGGAGCTGGTGGTGCCTCTGGGGAATCAGTGGTGCTGCTGAGGGAACACATTCAAGAAAGGGTAAATAACACAGGAGGGAGATAGGGGGAGGGAGCAGAACAGAGTGAGAAACAAGAGAGGGTACCACGGTCCAAGAAGGAGGCTCAAAGCTCCAGAGCAATTGTTCTTTGCAGCCCATGGAGAACCCATGCTCTGCAGAGCAGGTTCATCCTGAAGGACTGCAGCTGTTGAGAGGGACTCATGCTGGAGTGGGAAAAAAGCATGAGGGAAAAGGAATGGAAGAGTTATGCATTTACCAACCCTCATCCTCCATCCTTCCTGTGCTGCTGGGAGGGTGCAAATGAGGTTGGATTGTTGGAGTGAAGTTGAATCTGGCAGAGGAGGAGGAAAGGTGCTGGGTTTAGTGTTTGCCTTTTTGATCCTCACTACCAAAGTCTATTTCAATTGACAATAAATTGTTCTTTCCTCCCCCACCACCTCAACTTTCAGTCTGTATTGCCTGTGATGGTAATTAGGAAGAAATCTCCCTATCTTTTTCTTGATCCATGGGTTTTCTCATCCAATTTCCTCCCTGCTCTGTCCCAGTGAGGGGTGGTGGTGACGGGGGCACGTGAGTGAGCAGCTGGGTGGGTGTTAGGCTGTTAGCCAAGGCTGACTCATCACAAAATAGCATAACACTCAAAAATTAGATGCATAAACAGACTGGTACGGTGCAAATCACATGCAACAAGTCCATGCTTTTCAGTTTTATTATTGAGTTATTCCACACTGAATGTGACCCATTTTGAAAGACAACTACAAAACTTGTAAAAGTTCCTCAAACATTTTTCTCTATGAATTTCAGCATATAATTTGCCTTGAATAAATACCAGTGTGAAAGGTTTCTCTGTATCAACCAGCCTCTTCCCCTTATCATCAAGGTGCACTCTACAAATTCTGTGTCCCATAAGATAGAAAAAACAACTGCACAAACTAGTCAGAAAGCACCAGGGTGTAAAAATTCTCCAGGAGCTATAGGGGAGCACGAAACTTATCCATTGCTCTTTGATACTACTGCAAAAAAGACAACTCTCATTTGGGAGTGTAATAATAGAAGTGTTGCCTCTGAGAGAAAGCAGATTACTATTCCATTCTACTCTGTACCAGGGAGCCCTCAGATGGAGTACTCTGCCCCTTTTCAGCATCACATTTAAAGAAACATATAGACATATTGGAAAGAGTATGAAGATGAGAAAAACCCAGGAGATTAAGAAAACATGACCTCTCTGAAAATTCAAAAAGAACTGCTATTTTTAAAGGGAAGATTGCAGTTGAGTGGAGTGGGACATGAACTGGTGACATGATAAGGTCTGTAAAAGACCTAGGATGAGAAAGATCATGATCTTTTTTCCATACCTTTCATAAGCAAGATAAGAATAAATTGAAAATTTTAAAAAAAGGAAATTATAACTAGATAGCAGAAAAACTTTCAAACTAAAATAGAAGCCAAGTTCTTGTAGATGTTTAACTATTAAAATTGTTGAAAGTCCAGAAAACTTGTAATTACCATTGCATGGGAAGAAGACTGCAGTGATTCACGGCACAATTCCAGCCATAAGTTTCAATGGTGCCTAAATTTTTCTATTTGAAAACTGGTGCCAAGTAATATAAGTATGAACTCTCATTTGGAATTTGACTAGGGATAAAATCTGTGGCATTGCCTTATCCTAGAATATCAAGTTCTTTATATCTAATATGCAAGGGGTGGATTTATATTAATGATTTACTGAAGTGAATGGGTCCTTTTTATATTTTTTGTCATTTCAGTTGCTCTTATGATGCACACTCGAGTGCACACCTGAAGCACTTGTAGTCCTCTTGATGCAGGAACTCGAAGCCATTCTCAGAGACACTACTGAAAGTATCCACTTGCGATGTGGATGCCTGATCCTTCAGGATGTAGCTCTCCAAGACTGTGCACTGTGGGACTGGCACCTACAGCTGCCATGAACTCCATTGCTGGTAAAGACACGTACTGCTAGAGCCCAAATGGACAGCAGTGAAGCAAACTTTGTTCTTCTGTATTTGTGCTGCACAGTGAGGAAAGTGGATGCATCCAATGTCCAGCATTTAATATGAAGTGTTACAAATGTAAGGTCAGTACATCAACCAACAAACAAGTACCAGGACTTACTCAGAAATAACATTCAGTTACACTCAGAAGATGGTTGCTGAATAACCCTATCGACAACCCTACCATAATTCTGTTGTGAGGGTGATTTTATTTTTTGTTTTCACCTAAATGTCTCTTGCAAATCCATTCAAAAACTAAGTCCATGTTTATTTCTTTCCAAAACTATTATGGAGGAGGAAGTGACCAACTTTTAAAATTTTGTTATATTTTAGTGTAAAAAAACCCATTAATATGAGATATTTGAGAAATTATTATGGTGATATTTGCTTTGGCTTTTTCTAAACAGTTTTAAACTGTATTAATGAATTTTGAAATATTTTAAATATTCCAATGTTTAAATATTCTGGATATTTAAATATATCCAATATTCCTTTCTAACACACCCTGCTCTTTTTACAGGTTAACTTCAGTCATGTGATGCTGTTTCAAGCTGTAATAACGTTGCTTTGTTCTTTCCTTGATCTATCTGCATTTGAGTGAAGCAGCAAATGAATCCATGCATATATGCACTGTCCAGCTTTATGCAGGCGGAGACTTGCAGCAAAGTAAAACCACAGAGAAATGAGTCTGCTGGAAATGATGATTCTCTCAGCACCAGAGCAACATATCTGTTCTTGGCATGGACCACAACATCTTTAAAATATGGAGAAACTGTGTATGGAATGTATGGTTGGTCAATTTACCTAATTGTTTGCCTATTTCTAGTAAATACTAAATTAAACATAATTCAGCAACAAAATTGTCTTTAATTTTCTCTCACTTTCTTTTATAATTGCAAAAGAAACTCTCTGCTAGTTGTAATTTATAAATTAATTTCAGGCAACACTGATTATGGAGGTCAAAAATTTAGATTCCCTTCCGAATAACAATTCTTCTTCCAAACACTAAAGTGCAAAACCCCTGTGGGTTGCACCTGTAACCATGAAAGAAAGATGTGTGCTTCCAGATGGCAAGTCATGTCTGTGGATGGGCTGAATGTCTTTCCTAGTGGTGCTTATACTCACAGAACTGCAGAACAGTTTTAGTGGAAAGAGACCTTTAAAGAACACTTATTCTGCCCCCTCACATGGGCAGAGACATCTTTTTCACTAGATCAAGTTGCTCAGTGGCCTTTCCAACCTTACCTTGAACATATCCAGTCATAGAGTCATTAAGTTTAGAAAAGACCTTTAAGATCATCAAATTCAACTGTCAAACTAACACCACTACCATATTCACCATCAAACCATGTCCTCAGCTGACATATCCACATATTTTTTACAACACTTCCAAGGATGATGACTTTACCACTTCCGTGGGAAGTCTGTTCCAATGGTTTACAATCCTTTCTGTGGAAAAAACGCTCCTATTATCTAATTTAAACTTCCCCAAGTGCAACTTGAGGACATTTCAAACTTGTGGGCAACCTGTTCCACTGTCTCAATATCCTAATTTTAAAAAAATTCTTTTTTATGCTCAGTCTAAATCTACCATATTTCAGTTTAAAACCATTACCCTTTGTCCGGTCATGACATCCCTTGGTGAAAAATCTCTCTCTTTCTTTCAAGCCCCCTTTATATACTGAAAGGCAACAGTAAGGAGTTCTGTAGAACCTTCTCTTCTCCAGACTGTACAACCCCAACAGTCTCAGCTAGGTCCCTCTCCACTGATTATGGACAATTAATTACTAACTTAAGAGGCTTAGTCAACTCCTGAAGTCTACATAAAATGCTGGACAACAGAATAATTTTAAAATAGTTTCTTCACAGGCTCTTGGAATAACCTTGTTCTACTGTGCTTTAATCCATTTTCTAACATCTCTAATAGAGGCTGCTTCAAGTGTTTTAAAGATATTTGATACCAAAACAGGGAGGGGAATATTCACGATGTCACATAGACGTGACAAACATCCCTGTCAGTGTCAAAGCTACCATGGGAGCTTCACATGATTTCTGATTCCATATTTGCTTTGGAAAACCTGTTCCCAGGATGTAAGGAGTATCAAGGAGAGGCTGTCATCTCCCTGACTTCAAGAAGGAATGAAGATGGAAATCTTTTCTCTGTTTCAGCCAAATCTGTGGAGAAACAAATGATTTATTCAGGGAATCCCTTGACCAAATGTACTTATGATAAGAATTAAGGAAATGGAAGTCTGGTAACTGGAAGAGGTACCACTAGCAAGGACTGAAGCATAAGGGAGCCACAAATCAGAAATGCTGAGAAAACCCACCAGAGAGTACATTAATATTCGCTTCCACCCATGTGCTCTGCTTCCTCTGTGTAATCTTGATGCCTGTGTTATGGACCAGCAAAAGATGTGTTACTGAACTGGAATTGGTAGCCCACTTTTCTTGTAAATCACTGCCCCAGAGTCTATTCTCTATGTTAAGGTCCGCTTGCACAGTCTGACAATGTGCACAATGTTAAACTCCTTTACTCTCCAAAACACATCAGCTCCATCCAAACTATCCATCCAGTGAAACCTTTGGCCTGAGGGGGCTGCTGCACCACTCTGAGAGTTCTTTGACAGAGGAAGTATTGATTGGTCTGAGTGAAAAGGTTGCCAGGAACCAGTCTGACACTTTCTACAGTCGTGACAGTTGACTTCCAGGTCTTAGCAATGTTCCCTGGGATTGTTCACTTTCCTAGTATAAATAAAGCCAGCACATTCTGGGTTAATAAGGAGTGACAAGTAAGACTGCAACTCTATATCCTCAAAAACATCTGTACAAATTCAGAGCATAGTGTTTTCGAGGCCTGGAAGAAAAGGATTTTGTTTATTTTTCCAACACCTGTCTTCCTGAAGAGCAGAATGAACAACCCTCCACTGTAAATCACAGGGCCAGGCTCACTGCAACTAAGAGGACACCTCTTAAACTATCAAAGCGCTCTTAATTTCACGATACTGGTTTTTTCTCCTTCTGTGAGTGAGGACAACTGTCTTCCACAGCAGATGCTTGGTCTGATATTAAACATGTAACAGGTCATCACATAGTCAGGTCCTGTTGTGAAGTTTTCCATAAGAGCTAAGACAGAGACACTGTAAAATATCAGCACTTCGAATAAACATAGATACATATAAATGTCTCTTATTTGAAAATACACTGTTAACATGGACAACTTTTTTACATCTAGGAAGATTTAAGGGAATTAAGGCTTCTTGTTTTTTTGTTTCTTTTAAGCAACTTCATTTAACTTTTCCTCTGTCTTTTTTGGTTGAAAGCAAGATATAATCATGTTCCTTGTAAAAGATGCATTAAATGACTTACCTCCAGTTTATGTATAATTTAAAGTCTGTATTCTCAGGCTGCAAGGACTTCTGATCTAAATATATTAAATAAAATATTGTTTGGTTTCTGCTGTTGCTCAGCCATAACAAAAGGGTCTAAAAAGCAGGAGACATGACACTGAAAAATATTGATGGTACTGATCCTCTGGTTATTATAAAAAGTTTTCTTGTGTTTAACTTTCCCATCTATTTTCACAGAAAATCATAGTGTGTATCCGGGCTTGTAAAACTCCTAGAACTTGAGACAGCTAGTGCCACTGATTTGATGATGTGTGAGACTCAAACCCTGACATTTTTCTAGGATAGCAAGATGGATAATTTAGGCTTTTTGTTCTCAATTTCCACCATGTTATAAACACAAAAATGATTTGTTTAAATGGTATTGTTACTAAATACACTGCAAATTCTTTCAAAGTGTATTTTTTTTGGAGGAGTCGAGTGGGGCAATTGATTTTGCCAGAAATACCTTTTTAATTTGGAATTTAAAGCACCAAGAACTGTAACGAGTGCATGTTCCACCAGAGGTGGAACTGAAGGGAGAGTCACAGGTCAGCACAGCTACATGGAGCCCAACCACATTAATTCATGCAGGAAAATGTGCTCACCTGTCCCTTCCTCACCTGGAGCACCAGAGAGGTGAGTTTACCATTTTATAAACCTACTATTAGTTCAATGAAAATGTAAGAGAAACCACTAATTAGAACTACTCAAGAAATAGGAAGTCCAAAAGAATAAACATACCAAATGAAGTCTATAATTCCAGGCTTTCATCTTGATACTGGAATTGTTTCTCTAAACTCACTTTTAGAAAGAATTGCTAGAATTTTTTGTTTTGAATTGACTTCAAGTCTGCGCTAAAACATATGAAGACATGTGCAGATACTACCAGATTGTTTTTTCTGTTCAGAACTTCAGAAGAATCACTTTTATATTAGAACATAAAAGTCTTAGATAGATCTAACCCCTTCAGTGCACCAGAACACCAGCACTTTTCAAGGGAAAGAAATATAAAAAACACTGCATTTTATTTTTCTAGGAATACTAATTATATTTAATAATCCTAATTCATTTTATGAATTATGTTTAGAATATGTATTTATATATTTAATGTATAAAGTGCTAAAACAAACCCTAGATAGATTTGCTGGAAAATATTGGGCAAATTTGCAGAGAAAAAAAAAGTATTTCCTTCTAAATTCCTTACATGGTCTTTGTCTTTTGATGAAGTGTTTCCAGTTGTTTTCGCCTTCTTCACATAAGAAAAATAACTTTCTCTCATTTTTTTACTGCCAAGATTTTGATGATGAAAAGAAGCATATTAAGAAAAAGGGTGAGAATGCAGGAAAAAAGGAAGTCTTAAAAATCTGAAGGTGAATATTAACTCAAAGTAGCAAAAGAGAAAGTGCTAATTACCCAACTCAAAACCATGGCCATCTACATTGCCACAATTTACACAAGCCAGAAATTGGGGGTGGCATTAGTGACGCTCAAAGGTGCCTCCTCACAGCTGTGGCCACAAGAAACCTCTCCATGATTGACTGGTGAGCTGGACCTCTCCTGCTTAGCCACAGGGAGTCTTGAGATTCCCCCAGGATCCTGAAGGAAAAGTGGCTCCAGCTGCTTATTACTGACTCCCCAGAATCATTCACCTTTCCTTTTTCAGAGCTCAAAGGCAGAAGATTTATGAAATCCAATCTGATTTTTCTTGGTTTGGTGAATGGAGGAAACTGGTTAGGCTGGCTAGTCCAGCTGCAGTATCATCACATACAGCCTTAAATGCTATGTCCACAGGTACTACCTCCGCCACATCTATTCTTTCCTAATGAAGCAGCCCAGCTGAGAATATTAATAGCATTATCTTCAGCAACACTAAGTGTAACCTTTATTCTCATTTCTTGGAGGTCTGTCTCACATCTTTCCAAGGCAGAGTAGTCAGAGTTATTCACTGAAAAATAAGGTTCTTTCTCTTCCAGTCTCTAAGGAAATGGCATCCTTTCCTCCTGTGTAAGGAGGAACGGTGACAGTGATCTGTATGTTTGCAAACTCATTAAAGGCTTCATCTGAAACTGAATGTGGCAAAATTTCCAGCTGGCACAGAACGTAGGTGCCACCTTCCTGGCGTCAGACAGAGCACGGGAGCCTCAGATTAATGATATAAATCCTCCAGTGACATTTAGTTCGATCCAGAGCTGAATTAGTCTTTGATTTTGATTTTTGAATCATTTCCAGCTACATAAAAAAATTAAACTTGTCCATCAAGACACACTAGTTCACAACAGTGATCTGGGGCAAAGATCCTGACAGACCAGAATGAAAAATTTAAATCTAGTCTCAAAGTTTTCCTCATATAGTCTTCTCACCAAGAAGGCTATAATCATGTGAATATCCTTCTTTGTTTCTAAACCCCACATCATCCCTGTTTCCCAGTCTATGACCTCAAATAGACATTTATTGCTACAAAAAGAGAAGTACCAGAGGCTTAATGAACTCCAGCGAGGACCTTCCTGTTTGGGATGGGTAACTTACAAACACTGCAAAAACAAAGGACAAATTGAAACTGTAACTAAACAAACAAACAGATGGACTGTTAGTGCAAAAACATTGGAAAACACTGTTATTTAATGCAGAAAGTCCAAAAAAGTGCAACACTGAGATAGGATTATAAAGTAATTTCCAGATTTGACTGGCAGATGTTTAACCATACAACATGTTCTTACCATCAAAGGGTAAAATTTCCATTACATCAGTAAGGAAATGTTTTAATGTCTATCCTGAAATAGAAAAATTAGCATGACAACCCTCCTGACAGCTGACAAATAAGGATTTGGACAGGAACCATCAGCCCAATAACCATGAGCTACTGAAGCTAAGAGGTAAGCTGAATCTCTCTCCTTTTCTTCACTTATGAGAAATGTACTTCCTTGTCAGACACAGAGACAAATCTTCAAAATTCACTTATCCCATTACCATGAGAAAACACATACGAACAAAGGGGAATGTGAGATGCCAAGAGTGTTCTGCATTTTATTTCTCTAAAATTCTGTATGGTAAAACTCATTTATTCACCATGATTATGCAAATTTTGTCACAGGTGAAGGGTTTTGCCTGGTTTCAATAACACTGGTTGTCTTAATGAGGTATGTTCTGAAGGTGTTTCAGACTTCACTTTTCTCACTATTCATTACTCAGTGTTGCATCAGGTTTATTCTCCTGTCCTGTCCTGTCCTGTCCTCTCCTCCTTTAAAAAAAAAAAAAAAAAAATAAAAGAAATTCAGCTCCATGTCTGTGGATAGTTGACAAATCAGCACATGTTTTTGTTCCCAGGAGAGAAAGGAATGTGTTTATTCTAAGTTTTCTTCTTCGTTTTTAAAAAAAAACTCCTCTCTGTTTAAACTGTTTTGATGAAATCACACTCCTAATTATCTGACCGCTTAGTTTCTTATCTTTTGCTTTGGATGTATACTGTGTTCTGGATGGGTTTAAATGTTGTTTGGAAATATTAATCAGTGTCTGATGAGTCTGTGTGCAATCATGTCACATGAAGAGGTAAATACATATCTTAGGAGCAGAATTCTTTTATGGATGGAGAAATGTACTGGACGTTAAAACCAAAGTTGGTTTGAATAAAATGAAAACTGACATTTCCTTTAATTTCAAACTTTTTCGTGTTTCTGATTTTCCATTTTTATGAGGGCCTTTTTCTTTTTTTCTCCCCTGAATTTCCTGGTTTTGGTTTCAAAACAGAAATAGCAGATTAAAAGTGACAAGGCTGTTTTCAAGATTTCCAGTATCAATGGAGGCCAAACCAATTTTCCATTTTGCATGTTCTCAACAATGTTGAAATTTGACTTTCAGTTTGATTAAGCATCTGAATAATTATGCATTAATATTCTGCTTACAACAAACACTCTTCCTTCACCCTCAGGTTGAAATTAGCATCCTTGCTTCAGAAATTGTCTAATCTTTGATTGGAGTCTTTACATAAAATTGAAGCTTATTTGTATGAATAAAGCAATAAGGGATTAATGTTTCTGTGATCAGAGATGATCAGCACAGGGTGAGGTGTTAATCCACCACTAGAGGGCATCCACATGGGAAGGAATACGATCCTAATGAGGTTGCGATAGAAGAATTAATAACAATTATTAAATGAGGTCAGCAGATGTCAAACAAAGCACGTTCACTACTTCCTGCCAAATTCTACATGTGTAGAAAATTAAAACAATGCCTCAGAATTAAACAATCTTAAAACAAATTCTCAATCCCATAGTCAGGTTTTACGTAGGAAATAATCTCTGGATCTCCAGAACCCAAAATCCTTGTGTTTTTAGCCACTACAGCTTCAAGAAGGCTCCTATTGATATTCTTCTGAATAAGAACTGACAGAATATTGATCAGCTCACAGATCAAATGATCACTCAACTCACAGACATGTCTGCAACTACAAGATAAATGGACTTTTAATTTTAGGCCCCAGACAATGCATTATAAGGCTGCTAGGATGTTGACAGAACTCTTTGTAAAAAAAGAAAAAAGCAAAATGTGGGGAAAATTATTTTCAACATATCACACAGCTGAAAGTAATAGCTTTTAACGCTTGGTATTCCATAAACTGTGTGTTTAAGAGACTGGGGAAGGAACGAAAGGGCAAGGGGTTTGTGCCCAGAATGCCAGTTTTCAAAAAATAATTTTGAGGAGAGCATCAGTTACCTCAATATCATGAAATCTGAAGACTTTTGAAAACTTCTGATCTCTAAGGAATTTCAGGAAGAAGCAGTCCCAGGATTGTTAGATTTTCTACTCTTTGAAGAGTGTGTCTCAGTAGGAGGACGAGACATCAAGAAACTGTGCTATATTTCTTACTAGATTCTGTCTACCGCATATCCTGCTCCCAGGAATGTTACTATTTTGGAACATTTGGCAAATGGTTTTGTATTTGCATGGTTGCATTCTGTAAGCACTAAGAGTAAGAAACAATTTGTGAATCTCCCATTGACTGGGCAGTCACCATTGCTGTCAATATTCTCAGTAAAGAGATGTTAACGTGCATGTGATGTCTGGACTATTTGCCCTTTTTTATCCTACATAATCAGCAGATGATGAGGTGTTAAGCTGAAAACAACACTCAAACCCATTCTATGTATATTGTTTATGATCTGCTTATATTCTCTTTATTTTACAAATGAGTTCAAATCTTTGAGCTATTTATGAAACTTCTTTTGGGAGTCAGGGCTTTCAAATCTGAATTGTGCTTTAAAGAAGGGGATTTAACTTCAGGGCAACGGTGTACCAGAGGCAGAAAGGAGTTATTGGTGTTTTAAAGAGTGCCAAATAACCCTTAGTTGTTAAACTAACGGTACATAACTTTGCAGAAGATTGCAAGTAAACTTGCAGTCAGAGATAAAGAATGAATGATCCTCTTCTGTTCTGTAAATGAAAAATTTTATGTTACTGCACAAATTCTTCCTAGCAGCCAAGTCTGATGATATGTCTTAGAAGAATTAATTTAACTGATGTGGAATCACTATAACCTCAAGGCTTCGATAATTGTTTAAAGATTTAAGTTTCACAGTTGCTTTCGTAAGACAGAATAGTTAGCGTCCAGGTTTGTGGCTGAGTTGTGAAAGTTAACAGAACACTGTCAGAACTCACTTTGAAATATTAAATTAAAGTCATGGGACTGGCAATGAAGATTTTTAAGCAGCATGCAAAATTTTACCTGTCACAGTTTAACTAGTGAGGAAACCTGCAGGCTCTATAGGAAATATATTTCAACTGAAACACAAATTTCTTCTGGTCTGAGTGTGTTGAAACAGACATATTCCCAGCAAGATTAGAAATGGACACAGATGCTAACTGTGATAAACTTGGGAAAATAAATACCCACTAGCAAGAAAGCTTGAAGTAAACACAGGTTTTTGCATGACAACATATATGCTTGAAGACACAGCATCTATGGACTAAGGAACACACCTGTGTGCTTTAATTTGGTACCATTGAAATGGCTTTTTTTAAAATGAAGTATGGCTTCGTCCAGAAGGTTCTCTTGTCTCAAACAGTAACTCTGAGATGTAATTAACCATGAATAACCGAGAAGTCACTTTGTCAGTCTCCTGTTTGAGTGAGAAAGCAGGCCCACACTAATAATCATCTTCCTGTACCAGTAAACATAATTCTGTCAATTAACTGAGCTGGTACCAGTTAAATGAGTCTATTGCTACGATTTTTTTCTTTGACTGCTAAGTTTCAACGTTAAAGGCTAAACTGTCCCAAGCTCCAAAGGGTGGAATCCACTACTGAGAGCAGAGGAAATTCTGTGGCAGCACAATACTTCTTCCCTCCACCCAGATGGACCAAACTTTAGGATTCAGATTGTCAGACTTTTGATGAGCTTAGGGCCAAGTGAGGTGTGTCATTAGTCAGCAGAGGGAACACAACTGAATATCTTCAGCCAAGTATCTGTTTCAAACAGCTAAAGTTAGATGAGAGAAACCTCAGCCTCAGACTTTTGCCAGGTACAGTAAAAAAAAAAAAAAAATTAGTTCCCTAGTCAGATTTTTTCTGAAGCCTAAAAAGATAGGATGTGAAATCTGGTTTTAAATCTAAACCAGTTTATATTAAAAAAAAAAAGCTCTGTATTGAGATACTATGAAGTTAGTTTGTGTCTGAAATGAAATAAAACACTGTAAGTTTCTTACAATGGTGTTCACATTCCATGCTAAGTTCTACAGGCCCTAAGCCAGATGGTGAGGCCTTTCACAGTCAGATATGCCACACATCAAGATGAGGAAAATGTTTTAATTTTCAACAGACAGAGCTGACGACAAAGAAATAAACTACTGTAACAGTTGCTTTATAGGTCTGATGTTTTGAGGAGGCACAAGAACTACCAGATCTAACAAACCTTAAAGTTGTTTCACTACTGGGACATTTCATCTGAGATAATGAAGAACTGATTCAAAAGAGACAAAAAGAATCAGGAAAAAAAAGGAAAAGGAAATAAAAACCTTCTCCACAACCTTTTCCCACTTTCAGAACCAAACTGCAACCAAATATTTTTGAAGTTCTGGAGCAAGTAGAAAGAGAGTTGTTATTATGACAATAGTAATTGCCATCAAGGTCTGAAACTGTAACACCGCAAAAATGATGTTTCTGGCCAGCACCTGAAAGGTAAGTGCCAGAAATCTCACATGAAATGCTGGTTTTCAGGAGACTGCCAGTTCAAACTGGAAATTTGAGAGGTTCAGATAATTTCAACAAACATTCAGACTTCTGGATGGTTGTCTGAACAGAACTTGTTGTCTGAACAGAACTTGCAGTCTGAACCTTTCCATTCAACTTTCAGAATAGAAAATCCCATTTATTGGCTGTAGATAATAGCATTATCTAGGTGTTGTTATCAGAAGGGTATAGTACTCAAAGAAGAACAGTTAGTCAGGAACATCTGAGATTTATCTTATTTTTTCTCCCACTTATAGTCTCAGTACTTCGCATAATGTCTGGATTTGGAAGACTTTTTATATATATAATTTGTTTATAAGAAGCAGGATTTTAAGACAAAGACTTTAGTGAGCTGTGAAAACACAATTAATTTGTTAACCATGCTGACAACAAGAACTTCGGTTTTTATGGTCATGCATGCTACCTGCAGTCTGATATACATTAACATTTGATTTTAGTTTCAGATTTGTCCCAATAGTACTTTCTTTTTCCTTTCAGTTGATGGAAATCCCTGAAATGAAGAGCTCAGGCAGGTTTCTTCTGCATAAAATAACATCGGTTTTTTGGACTCTCCGAGCCTCTGTTAAACTACCAACCTCCATTATATCACAACTTCAGATTTGTTTAAACAAGTTTCCACCTGCACAACAACCCCTTTTACTGACAGTGAAACACACTCTTCCCCAAGGAGCCCAGTATTATAAATCACCAAAGTGCACATGCTGCTGCTGCCAGCATGAGAGGGGTCTGGCATGATGAATCTGAGGAGTAATGAGGGGCATGGAATGGCCCACACACGTAAGAAAAGGAGAAAGCAGAACACAGCCTTAGAGTGTAGAAAGCAGGGTATCTAAAGGTTTTAAACACAGTATATTGGATTCAGATATGTGGCTTTTATCTATGAGCTGTGACCATGATGAGAGCAATCAGTCTCCAAACAAAGACAGAGAGCCTAGGATGCATGTGTTCATACACCTGTGCATTATGAAGCAAGAATAAACTGTAACATCTGACTGCTCTGTGTGCATTTCATCGTAGCAACAAGATACGATCTTCAAATGGCTGGACAAAACCTCTACTGAATTGAGTAGACTAGAATCTGTGAGCCCATCCTGCCCAAGCTGCACATTTTCATCACTTGCCCAGTTTACTAATTTTTTTCTCAATAAGGTCTCAGGAGCTAGGTTCAAATACTAAAAAAAAAGCAGTTCCCAGCTGCAGTTCCCATCGGTAACAGTAAATTGCTTTCTGTTGCAAGAAACTGTAGCGCCTGTAGTCTCCATTTCCCCCTGCCTCCTTCACTGTTCTGAAGGAAACTGGTGGTCTTACAGCATCCTGGGGGTGGTCTGCAGACCTCCTCTTAGTTGCAGTTGCTCTGGTTCCTGTCTATGCTCCAATCCATTCATACCCAGTTCAATGCCACCCACAGTGAACAGTTGCATGTGAATATCAGAAAATCCTCTGAAAGATGCCAGCTCTATCTTCCTTTGATGTGCCATATTAGGTCCTAATGGGCCAAATTCTTCCCTTGCACACATGCAGCTCCTGCTGGCTTCAGCTGAGGCTGCAGATTCACAACACACAGTTTTATGCTAAGCTGAGACTAACCACAGTTTCTGAAGTATCTCAGAACAGAGCTCCCTCCAGTACAGGGACTCATGTTCTTCAGTGCCTCAGCTATACCCATTGCTGGAATCTTTGTCCCCAGAAGAGGTCCATATCCATGTGTAAACATATTTTCATGGGTACACTATTGCAAAAGACTAGTTATGTCAAATACTTCTCAATGCCTGGGGATTTTTCTGTACTCTGTTTACAAATCATACATGTACACACAAGCCTTTTCTAAATAAACTAGCCTGGACACCTACTAGAAATGTAGCTAGAAATGTAGGAAGAGATTCAAGATGCAAAGCTCACAAGAAGACTGGGTAAAGATTCATTGAATTTATCCATACTATGTTCTGTATTGGGATAGTTGCACTCCTAGCACTACCTAATGAGATAGTTTAAAGATAAATCAGCTTCAACAAGTGGTATGAATTGCAGACATAGTACAGATCTCAGCAGAGCCATCCCTCAGTGATTGTTAAGCTTATGAAGTTATTTGCAGGATTGAATCTTAATTATACCAGAGCTGTTCCACTCCTCCATGCACCATATGTGGAGATGGCAAAGCCAGGTTAACAGAACATGACATCCACATGCCTGTGGATTTTTTGTTCATTTTTTAATAACTGACATATATTTTATGGTAGGATTACAGTGATGAGCTGGGTGCAGTTCTGAAAGCAATCAGAAGCAGTTATTTACATATACTTTAGAAAAAAGCACCATATGTTGAACCCAAGGCTGTTTATAAAGTACACAGGGTAGCAGGAATACTTCAGAACAATCCTTTCTATAACTTCTCAAGTATTTTTGAAAAACACATAAATATTCAACAGTCAATACTGACCTGAAAGTTTCTTGTGTTGTGTGCACACATGCTGTACATTTTGCCAAGTATATTGGCACAGGATTATCCCAACAGAAGGGGCTATATTGAATTTTATATAGCAGACACTTACAGAATTTGTACCCACATCACTCATTCTATAACAGCCTGCAATTAATTTGTTGCAGAAGAATAATGGATTATTCATACATGAGTGGTAAATTTAATACAGGCTGGAAAATCTGGTGGAAAAATTAGGATTGGGCTATTCTCAGCTAGTTCAGGCAGTGGTGCTTTGATAAGATAAAGCAAGGCAAGACAAATTAAGACAATATAAAGCAAGGATAAGCAAGGTGTAAAACTAGGTGGAGCGTGGTGGTTTGCAAAATCCCTTATCTCACTCCTGGTAGGGAGGGGTTATTGTGCTACCATCATTGAATTTCTCTGTTTGTATTACTGTATTCAGATTATCGGCTCTGATAACATTTTCTCAGATGAAATAGAGGCATTAGTAGTCCAGTGCAAGATAAATGGGGGGATTAATTGCTTTGTAGCTCCTTGCTCTTTCCTTCCGTGTCTTTATTTTCTTCCCTGACCTCATGAGTTCTCCCTTTTGCAAGGTCACGTAATTCTGCAGAGCCTGTGAAGTGTGCAGCTTCCCCAGCACGCTGATTGCCTTGGCATTTGTCCCTCAGAGTCATAAGGCCTAAAGCTGTGACAGTCCAACAGGCATTTTACTTTGCCATGTTTTCTGGCAACAGGGTGGAAGAGGAATTCTGCCAAAACCATCAGTGAAATGAACTGACTTCATAGAGCTGGTTATTTTAGATTTCATTGAAATTAAGGACAGAAGAAAGAGACAAGGAAAAACTGTTTCATCTGGACCTTCTGTTTGTCCCAAAACATTAAATATTTGCAACCACAATCCAAGAATATGTTCGCCTAAGAATTGTTCCACTTAATATTTAATTCCCAGGTCCATTGTCTAGCCTCAAACAGGGGCTCAAAAAGGGACACAAGAGGGGGGCAAATGGAAGGTGACAGGGAGACTTAACTGCTCTCCTTCTAATGCAGCCAAACACGTATTTTTCACAACAAGAGTGGTGCATGGGCACTGCATCAATCTGGTTCTCACCTTCCCACCAGGTCTACTATTGAGACAGTTCCCAGTCTGTGCTAAAGCCTGGACTTTCCTGTCTCGAGTGCAGGACTTTGCACTTCTCTTTGTTGTACTTCAGGAGTTTTCTCCTGAAAGTTTGCCCTGTCCTCAAGTTTACCCGGTTCCCTCTGAACTGAATCTCTGCTACTCAGTTTTCCCCTGACTTCCCCTCATTTATTATAATCCTCAAATTCCCTGAAGGTATGTTCTGACTCATTATCTTATTAAGGAGTAGCAAACATTGCAGCAATGTTCATGGCACAAAAGGTAAGGGATGAACAGAGGACTTCAGATTCTGAGATTCCCACGTCAGGAAGACACATTCCACAATGTTCAGCCAGATCTTCCCCCTTTGCACACAGGCTGTGAGCCATCTCCTGTCTTTTCTTACAGATAGGCCAGTGTGAGTAAGTCATTCCAATATTTAATCATTCTCACTGCTAGGAAATTCTAACTCATTAAAGCTTTTCTAAGGAATTTTTTCTGCCCTTTTGCAACTGTTTCAGATTTCAGTCTAAAGCCTTAATTCAGTATTAGCCGAATTGATATGGGAAAACACCCTCAGATACAGACTTTTACGATTTTTTTTCCCACATTTTTGAAATTGAAATTTGAAATATTTTATTGGTCCACAGAGGGGAAAGAAATTTTTGAAAATGTTGCATATGTTTTCTCACTTTATTTGTAATGTTTGAAATTTTACATTTAAGAAAAATTTAGATCCATTCCACTGTGTGTCCTTTAGACTATACCTAGACAGCCAGAAACTGGTTTTCAACTGTGTTTTACAGATCTATATGATTTTCAAACAGTGATAATTGCACACAATGAAATTTCCTGAGTCTGATACACATGAGAGATGGCAGATGTGAAATCTTTGGAAATTATTTCAATAAGTTAAGTTAACAAGTTCTCAGCCTAGTCTAGACCTCATATATTGCTTCTCAAAAGCTCTTGGTTTCAGAGTTGTGGAGCATGGTGTGGTGCTAATAAAAGCCAACTCAATATTTCTGTCTCTTCCTACAAAGAAATATGGTTGTAGTGAGTTTAAAAACCACATTAGTGAAAATTTGCTTGCATACTAACTTAAGAAACAGAAATTATGACCTGTTTGAAGTACTGCTGTTAAATTCTTGGTTTTTCTTTCTTCCAGTATTTATTTTCCATGTATTTTTCACTACATCTGGAATTGGTACTAATCTTTGATGAGAAAGTCAGAAAAGTGAGAAGGTAGGAATGGTAAAACACTGCAATATAGATTTCCCATATATGTTCCAGCTGCTCTGTACTTTTCTGGTGACACACAGCAGCCTTAAATTAGTTAATCTAGTTTTATAGCTGTCTTGTATCACTGGGGTAACATAAAACCACTGGACCATATTGCGGAACCTGGTTCTGTGACTATGCTTTTGGCCAGCTTTCACTTTTATTTTTACCTGCGTCATTCAGCAAAAATAATTCATTTGACATCAGTGGAGTAGTACCTTGTACATGCATGAGGGTGTTAGAGCATGCCTCTGAGAAGAAAATGCTTGCATTTGTAGCTTTAGAATGAGACTTGAGAGCTCTGCATGCAGTTCCTTATTATCACAACCTTTTTGTGAGAACTTCTGCAAGACATCATTTTCCTGATCATGACATGTAAAATGACTGTGGAATTTTCTTCTTTCATCCTTTGTATGTCCCATTTACTTGCGTTAAATACTGACATACAGCAACTGCTTTCTGGCATGTCTCTGAAAAAGCACAACACTGCCCTAATTTATGATGAATTTTTGAGGGGGAAAAAAAAGGTTAACTTTCCTTAATTCATGCCTAATGGTGCTGTAGATGAGACACAGAGAAGCTCACATGCACTCTCTTTTTCCTGGTTACTGTGTTGAACAGTCTGACTAGAGCTGTTCTTGTTTCCTCCAACATGCTGGTAGCATTTTCTATTCTACCAGCCAAAGAAACTGAGCCTCTGATAGAATCCTGGAAATGCTCAACACCTGTTTTTTTCTTTCCAAAATATTTTCAAGGTGTTGCATGGTGCTGAAAAGTAAATTTTGAAAATTGTTTTTCCCCCCAATGCTAAAACTCATCCATTCCCAACAAAAACATTGCTCATGTCTCAGGCACTCTCTGCCTTACAGGCTATTTTATGAAGAAAAAAAAGCAGGAGGCAACATTCCGCATAATTCCTCACAGTCCCCTGCCAGCACCTACCTCATCAGTGGAGTTAAGTCTGAGAGGTATTGTTAAATCCTTATTTCATCCTTTTGAGACTTGGATCCAATTTAGTCTCCCATTGCATGTGCTTCCAGGTCTACTGGGATTGCTTCAAGATCAATTTAAAAAAAGAAAAAAAGAAAATGAGAAGAGGCAAGAAAATATCCCCAAAACCCCCTTACTAATGTGGGAGGTCTCAGATTTCCAGTAGGGCTCTCTCATTCGGACACACATTTTGGCAGTTTGCCATCACTAAAGTACAACGTGGACTCCTGAGCTGTGTTTCCCAGTGACTCACTGTCACTCTGTGTTTGAGAAAGGGTGATTGTTAGAATAGGCAGTGTGAGTTCAAGCCTACGTCTACCGTAGAATGACAAGATGCTTTCCTCTCCCCTGACCTGTTTGGGTGTGCCCATGTGTGTGAGGAAAGGTGGAGAGCTGCCTTGGTCTCTCATCTGTTTAGAAAGTGCTGCTCTTGCTGGCCAGGTGGGCAGATATTTCTTTCCAAAATTTCCAGTTGCACTCTATGCATTCAGCCAGGTATGAGTCTAAGTCATGTACATAACATTTCCATTCATTTGTCATCACCCCTCTCTGAAACTACTCATTTAAGAATCATATTTTTGATTGATTGCACCAGCTCTGCTTGCCTAGCTCTCTTTTTTAAAATGTTCCACCTTGTTCCTTGTTTATTCCCAATTCACCTATGAACTGACTCACCTGTTGTATGCTGAAAAGTCTGAGTTGATGATGAATACCAGTTCTGTAAAGTTGTTCAGAAGAGGCAAATTACATGGCCATTATAAGCCACTTGCATGAAAATCCTTGGGTAAACATCATGTAAGTCAATGAACAGAGCTCCAAGTTGGCACATTTTCCTTTTAGGTAATGGATAACCCTGCATACAACTACTAGAGTGTTCCCTCTGAACTAATAATGAGGAGGAAGCAAAGATCATATTTGGATTTAGTACAGCCAAGTGTGAGGGCAAGAGTTTTATTAAAGGAGTTCAAACAAAAGGGCAGGCATGACCAAGATGTTATGCCTAAGGATTTAAATTTAGTTTCCTGTATAAGTATGCAACGTCTGCCAAGAGGCAAATTGTTTCCAGGGTAACACTTGAAAAGAGTGATCATATATCCCTTAGAGCCAGGCTGTTGAACATTTGTAGAGCAGGACTCCACCATGACTTTGTGCTTCAAGTTTTATGCAGGAACTGAAGTTGTACTGGGGGATATGTCATTCACAGAACTTTTTCTTTTCCCTGTCATTTCCCAGAAGGGCCACCAGCAAAGGATTTCCACCTAGAAGTCTATTGTTGTGGATACTGCTGAGTGAAAATACAAATGACTGTATAAGAGCACCAAGGCTTGAATTTTCAGAGGAGACTGGTGGAATCAGGCATTCAGTTCCCATTCAACTGTCTTAGAATTTGCATATTTTCTGTCCAAGGTTTTTTGGAAATCCCAGGCTAACACTAAGAGTCCACGGCACTGTGAAATGGCTGAAAGACTGATCATTCCATGCATCTAATGTCTAATCACTGAAACCGTGACTGATAACAGGAGTCCCTTATTGGTTTCTTATACAATAATAAGTACAATAAACATTGTATCACTACATTATTTTTGAAGCAAATGTGGACATGTTCATCTGGAGGGTGGCTCAGAGGAGTCCTGATGGTGACTAGTTTAATTTCTAAGGCATCCTGCTCTTCAATTTGAAAATATTGTACTGACAACTTCATGTTCATTTACTGGAAAAAAGGAAAATAAATGCTAAAATATCTTTGCTCTCAAGGTGTATCCTACATTTTATCTGGGGTCAGGTTTCTGGTATCTGAGGTAGCTGAGATAATTTCCTGATTTTTTTTTTTTTTTTTCATTTTTTGATAGTTTAAAAAATTAAAAAAAAATTAAGGAATTTGAAGTCACTTTATGCTTACTTGATTAGAGAAATTTCCTTTTTTTTGTTAAATGCAAAGGTACATGGAGCTAACTTAATCTAATATTCTGCTCATACCTTTTTTTTTTTTGATAAAAATAAAACCATTTATGAAAAGCAAACATAATTTTGAATAAAAAACCATTCCCTCTGAAAATCTCAACATTAAGTCTTTGAATCAAAAACCAAAACAATTCATTCTCCAGAATTGGCATCAATTAGGAAATTTTTTGGTTTATCAAATTGAAAAAAAAAGTGGTATTCTATTTTATTGATCTGGAACTGTTTAAAGAATTATACAAGCTGAGTGGAAAAGTTAGAATATAAAAAAAGGAAAGTGACAGGGCATTGTACTGTGTTGCAGATGTCCTGTTGTAAATACACCAATATCAGTTTTCAGGGTTGCATTTTTCTTCTGTTAATGCAGAATCATTTCTCCATTTCTCTCTTGGGTGGCTGGGAGACCAGTGAGCAATTTCTAAATGTCAACTCATGCTTTTCTGCTCAGTGAAGCATACTCATTTCTGCCTTGCAAGGTTGATTTAGACTTTATTGAGAGAAACTTTTGTTTTGAACCAAAGCTAAGAAGTTTGGCTTCCTTCTGCTCAAAGCTGAAATACCCAAGATCACGCTCTCCTGTAAATAGGAGGTAACTTCTGCTCTGGAGACCAAAAGTGTTTAAAGAACATAGTTGGCTTAAAAAATCTCCTTTCTCGGGCATTTGATTGAGAGAATGGGATGTGGGGGAAGGAGGGTTTGATTGTTTGTAGTTTTACGTCAGGAAGTCTAGCAGAAGCCACTGCAACATCTCATAAAACATTGTGCAGCTGTGTGCAGACCTCAGGGTGCACAGATGCGTGTGTATTATATTACCTTGGAAGGGGCACAAGCTGAACTTTTCGATTTTGACACCCGACAGCATCCAGCAAAGGTGAGGTCTGCTACTTGTGCCTCAGGTTTTCAAATTAAAACCGTGTGTGTTGCGGTGCTCACATGACATGTATAAATGTATAAATGAGGGCCATTAAGTAAATGCGTTTACACATCATTTAAATGAAACAACACACCTAACCAGATGGATTCCTAAAATGAGTAATTGTGTACTGCTATTTCCATAACTTTTGCCTTTGCTGGTATACCCTCACTTCTCTGGTATGTCCATCACTTTGACTTGAGCTTCCAGGTTGGGGGCCAGGACCTTGCTTTTCTGTGTTTTCTGTGAAGATCTTGATGTTATTATGTGCAACCAGGAGCAGGATATTTCTCACCTAAGTTTAGCCATCAAACACAGAGGCATCTAGTTTGAGCTTGTCTTTTGGGCATCCTCATGAGGCAAAGGAAAGAAAAAAGGTTTAACCCACCCAAAGATTTATGTGACACAGATCCACATAGTCTTCTAAATGTGCCTGTCACGGATTTTTTATGATAAAGGGGATCTCGATAACTAACTTGGACAAAGTGGTCACTTTTTGATGTAAACTGGGAGATAAAAGTGAGCTTATAAAAAAATAGCAGAGAACTAAAAGGAATACAGAAAGATAGAAAAGAGACAATATTCAGGGATTTTTAGGAGACACCAAAAGTTGTTGCGACATCTCTGCACATAGCAAATTCTATAGCATTTTGTTCAACTTTCCATGAGGAAGTCTGTCAACAGAGCTGCATTTTATTATGGTTTCCAGGATGACTGCCCAATTTAAAACAGGAAAACCAGGTCTCAAATCTTGACATGCATGGAGGAGGACTCCAGAAGCCAAATTCTAGCTACATGTCTGCAACAGCTGGATCAAACTACCAAACAAAAATAGACTGTTAACTGGTCTACAATCCCTCTTTTAAGTCAGACCTAAAACATGCTAGTGGTGTGCAGTAGAAACTCTTGGTTTTTAGTTTTTGTTGTCTTTGTTCTTGAAAACTGGTGAAGGTCTCATGCAAATTTCACCCTCCACCCAGATAATATGAGCCTATATGAAGCTGTCAAAACACATCTTCTTTGTTTCTGTTATATCAACTTCCTTTTTTTACCTCCACAGATGGTAAGGGAAAAATAAAAATAATGCCAGCTTTTCTTGAAGCTTTTTTTTGCCTTTGATTTCAAAGTGCTCTACCAAGGTCAATATCATTTTTCATATGTGGAAATTGAAGCATTTAGCTGTGAAGTGGCATCCAAATATAGAACCTGAATATTAGTTTCCAATTAAAACCATAAATTGATGGTCTTTTCAGTACCACCTCCAGCAGCTGAAGTATGCTAACTTCAGGATGAGTATGCTAATAGTGGTGCCTTTAGGAGTTCTGGCACAAAGAGAAAAAGTTATGCAACTGTCATTCATTATTTTGACCCATGTTGTTGTTATGGCCATTTCTCTTTGCCACTTGGACGTTCCATACAGCTGCACAGCAAAGCATTGCAACTTCTGGACTGTTCATCAGTTGATTTTTAATGATGATAAAGTGAAAGCTGAATAATTGTGATAATACAGGATATGTGTTCACATGTACATGCAATGTGTGTAATATAGGTGTGTATCTGTGTGCTATGAGCAGTTGTTTGGCTGTGGTTTGAGCTGCATCTGTTAGCAATGAAAAATATGTGTTTTCTCACAGACATAAAATTCTGGGCCACTTAAAGGTGAATATTTTCATCAGATCTCTCCCCATCCTGTAATTTATAATAAGTGGAACTAGTGAGCAGTGCTCTAAAACCATAAAAAAAGATAGAAAATAATCATGAAGGGAGAAGTTTGTAATGTTTGCCAGATGAAAATCCAGAGTCTCCATGCTCAGAATTTATGTTGGTGACCCCTGTTACCTTCTTCAACAACACAAGAAGGAAGAAGATAATAAGCTTATGTACTGTACGGTAAGTAACCAGCAGTGTAATGGGTCATAATTCTATTAAAGTGTGTGGACAAGATTTTATAATTAATGGGCAAGTTTATGCACATCCTACACATGTGCTATGGGATACAGCAAGGGGACTGGGCCAGGGGAGGGAAGTTGAGGAAAGTATGTCAGAGGACAGATGTGAAGAGCTAAGGGAAGGTAGCAAAACAATATCACCAGCCATCCATCTGTGAAGAGGGAAAAATCTTAAATGAAGGATCGTTTCTAGGCTTTAAATATGATATATATAATATATAGCTTTGTACTTCCTGTTTATGTTTTGTCTATTTTATGACCTCAGGAGAAGGAGTCAGTCAATGTAAAAATGGAAATGCTTTGCTGGAAAAATTTCTGGTCTTTTCATGTGATATGAATCCTGAAATATTATTTTTTTCTGTCTTTTGTTCCTAATAGGAGCACTTACAGCTCTTGGAGGCATTTCCCAGGACTCTCTGGATGTATTTATACAAGTTCTATCCAGGCTGTTCTCTGGCTCTGAGGTCAGTGGCACAAAGAGGTATCAAAGTCCTTCAGTCTGCAGAGGATTCAGAGGACCATAACCACACTGCCTCTGGGGAATCCCTGGCCCATGCATCCCATGGGTACTTCCAAACAGTGCCCAGGAATTGCTTATGGAAGAGCCAATAGTAGACACTATTTACTTAATAGATGTACCCTGTTTTGCTATCATCTGTAATGCAAATATTCCCACACCTCAGTCCTTGAAGCGAGAAGAAAAAGTAGTGAAAAAATGTTTATTATTTAGAGAAACTACCTGTGTTCATGTTAATGGTAGTGAGATGATGATGGCAACATGCTTATCTTCAAAATGAAGTCCCACTCTATCTTGGCGATACAATACTCATTTAAAGGAGATTATAATTTCAGATTCTTACCATTACTTCTGTGCCTTTAGGTGTAGAGCTGGGGATTTATGAGCTCTATATCCAATGCAGAATTTTCTCTAATGATTTATGTAGGTTGACTCTCAGATGTGATGGTTCTTCTCATTTATGAATTGAGCAGCTTTTTTTTTCAGAAGTCACTATGCAAGAATAACAACAAAGATACAAGGCTGAATTTTTAGAGTCTAAAAATTTAGAGATCAAAGTAAGATAAGCAAAACAGACTGTTTTCATTAAAAAATGTTTGCTGATTTTGCAGTTGTCTAGTGTTTTGGGTTTTTTTTATCCTGGACCTAGGTGATGAAAAATTAAACCTGTTTCTTTTGAAATTGATAGAAGAGTTTCTACTCATTCGGTTGCATTTTATTGTGAGTCTTTCTGGTACATCCTAAAAGGTAAATAGTGACGGAAAGTCTGAATTATAAAAATTCCCAATCTTCATGTAGACTCTGCTGTTCACAGGCACTTAAATGAGCTTCTAACCTGAGCTCTGACCTGAAGTGCACCAAGCTTGAAGATTTTACATCCTAGGTGGCTGTACCTGTAGTGCCTTCTGGAGCTCTTCCAGCAGTGTCCAGAACTTCCTCTTGTCCCAGGATGTATTGTCTTCATCTCCTGGCAGCAGCCTAGGAAAATGTGCAGGTAGAAACAAAACAGAAAGTTTCTAGCCCATGGCATAGTATGTTAAAGGAATCTATTGTATTGACATATGAGTAACCAGAGATGAGTGAACTAGTTCAGTTCAAATAACAACCAGCCCCAACCTTTGCCCATTCAAAAAGTGACCCTAACCCAAATCTTTTTCCAATTTGGGTTGGTTCAGAGAGATCAGCTGTCAGGTCTGTCAGCTGGTAGCCAGACATCAGAGCAGACATAACTAATTAGGATATACTCCCCACCAAGAGATTAAATGTATTTTTTTTTCTCTCTTCATATGTTCCCATAGTTTCAACTTGCATTAAAACCTCTTGGTCTGAAAGCAACATCTTCAGAGTGAAAGCAAGTGGAAAAGTAGATTTTTCCCAGAGAAACCTATAGGAGTTGAATTCATCTTAAATATATGTTTTCTCCCTCAACAAAGTTGAGTCTGTAGAGTTACTGACCTCCCATCACAGAATATCTGACTGAGTTTCAGAGCAACTTATTTCTCAGTTCTTTTAGTCAAACTTAGCCCACTTATTATCAAAATTTGTACAACAATTGTATGATTTTGTCACCCATGCCACGAGAGTAAATGCTGCAAATCCAAAATCTAAAAGTATGCATAAGTGGTAACTTTAGTGAGGTGCAGTGTATTCTGATGGCTAGAGTTCATGAGGTCACCAGGGAATATGCATAGCCCAAAGGACTGAGAAAATTTAACTGGGCAGATGAACTCTGGGCCTTTCTTAAACAGCTTTATTGACTGCAAGAGGTGGAGTACAAGGCTTCCATATTTGTCTGAAAACAAGCACTGGTGCTGAGGTTATGTGTTCTTCTGCATGTTCTACAATTGCAGCTTTGAGTGACTTTCCTCTACCTTTATTATTTTCTGACTAGATTTCAGTGTGGTTCCGCAGTAGTCAGACATTGTGCTAATGTATTAAACTCAGAGTATTTTTTCCCTGCACTTTTATGCCAGCGATAACCAGAATCTGGAGAAAAGTTAATACAATGGAGATCAGGACCTCAATAGGTTTTGAAACCAGGATTAAATATGCTTGTGGCTAAAGAGACCATAGGACAACTTTTTGGCAGGGAGACTATAAATTCACACGTTCCACATGTGTCAGTGAATGATGGGGAAAACTCCTGATATATAGCATTTCAGAGAAACTAAGCATCATATAATCAATTTCTTTTCAATGTGGATTGTCATCCTGAAAAAAGTTTTAATTACATCTTATGTATATATGGCCAGAAATTATTTAGCCATGCTGCTGAATAGGATGGTACTGTTAGTTGTCTGCATAATTTTTTTTAATTGCAAACTGTGGAATGATTACATGTAAATTACAATTTTAAATAACTGGAACAAGAAATATACTTGTGCAATCTATGTGTCAAAGCTTTAAGACAACTGGAATGGCTTTCTAGAAATTCTGCTTTCTGAAAGCCCATGCCTATTACTTTATTTTTTGTCCAAATCCAGCTCAAACTTCCCCTTGCTGAGTCAGTCATTGTTTGTAACAGAAATGGCCTGCTGTTGAGTCTCACTCCTTAAGAATTCAACGGAATAATAGTCAGGATTTATTTGGCATAGTGAAACTCAAAAACATCTGTACCAGAAGGCACAGCAGTCACAAGAGTTGAATGGGGCCTGTTTTCACTGTCATTTAAATCTTCTTATGTATTTTATACAATTAACAATTCTTGGGAGCATCTTCTAAATTTTTTCTTCCAACATTGAGAAATAAAAGTTGAGACTGATTTAATCTCCTTCAGCCATGTACTCAGACATGTACATACAAAAGCATGATGCTTTTGTGGACACCTTACTAGCTGCCACCCACATGCTAATCTAGGGAGGATAGGTGTCACGTGATGTGGCATTAGATCTGTCAGGTATCCTACAGTGTTTCAAGAGGCACCAGAAACTTGTATTTAGGCAGCTGAGTCTGTCTCTAGTCTGTAGGAAGCTGAACCACTCTGTGCTCCTTTGACTTTTTGAACTGCATCCTCATTGACCACTCAGGGAGCTTAGGCACCTGGCCCATGTAATACATGACTGTGGGGAGGATTAAATTAAGGTGTCTGAATTTCTTGCTGAATTCTGCTCTTATTCTGTTTAATCATTTGTTATTGAAGGCAAGAGACAGATATTTCTACCCATCTCAATTCTGCTCTTATTCTGTTTAATCATTTGTTATTGAAGGCAAGAGACAGATATTTCTACCCATCTCAATTCTGCTCTTATTCTGTTTAATCATTTGTTATTGAAGGCAAGAGACAGATATTTCTACCCAGGCTAAGACATGACTTGTGTTCCCTCTTAAAGGTCTGGTCTCTGCTGATGCAAGGTGACATGGGCCCTTGCTGAAACACTTTCTTTCCTGGACTTTTGGTGAAAACCTTAAGCCTTGGGAACACAAGTTTCTGCTGTCTGTCCATGCTTCCCACAGGCAGGGTTGGGGCTGAACTTGAAGCTTAGAAGTCAGAGGAGCTTTGCTTTGATGTCAGTGAAAGAGCTTAGGACATAAGATTTCAAGCTTTCTGTGTGCAGTACATCTTGTCTATTTCTCTGCTTATTTTTAAGAATAGAAAAACCTTGATATTTTCCAGGTATTGTGACTGCTCTTCATTTGAGAATCTCAAAGCATTTTAGAAAGATTAAAATTAACCCTCACTCTATGTGTATATTCTGTGTAAGTTTTATTACAAGCAGTTTACAATACTGTCATATAGCACATACAGAGAATCAGTTAGGAGGTGGAAAGCTGAAGCAGAGTCCAGTTATCCAGCATCCTAATCTTGTTGTTAGAAATCTCTGACTAATATACAAGCAATTCTCGTGGACAGGGTTAAAGGTACCAGGACCTTCATGGAAGGGCTCAGTGCTTGTCAGCAGCTAATATACTGTGGAATGATTAGTGCAGACAACTAAGAACATTATTTATGCTGTAATAAATGTATGGGAGTACTGGAGCTGAACCTCTGGATTGTTCATATTGCCAGGTTGATAAAAAAAATCCTTGTTACCAGACTGATAGGTCCAACACCCCTTTCAGTATAAAGCTTTCTTTTGGTATGTATTAAAGCAATCACAACCTACACCAAGCAAAACTGGAATTTGAAGCATAGTAATGGAGCATATGTTCAACAAGCTTAAAGCCACTCTGTGATACCTTCCAATTCTGTTGATCAGTAAAACTGTACAAAGAGTGAACATTTGCTTTGGCATAATATTCCCTATGGCCAGTGAAAGAGGATTTAAACCTGTTTTACTCACATTTCGTTACTGGTATCCAAAAAAACTGACAATATAATGAAATAAAGGATAAGAAAACTTTATCATGAAGATCGTACAGTCCAGGGCCAAGTTATATAATTCTCATTCTCACACAATGCCAGTTATCTTTGCTACCACTGTTGAATTATTAGCCTTGGACTGAGAAATATAAAACTGCAAACGGGCACTGTGATATTCATCCCCACTTAACTCACTGCAACAGTCTTATTTGATGGCAGAAGCAAATAAGATGTGGACTACTATGTTTAAGCACAGGTCATTTCAAAGTTAACAGATTTTCAAGACCAGAGGTAGCACTGTAAACATCTAACTCTTATTTCCTGCATAAAACAAGCCAGAGTTCTTCAGATTAACTCATGCTGTGGAGAGAATATTACTCCCTTTTTCAAAGTCAAGAATACTGAGCTCAAAAAGCTTATGTCAAACTAGACATGGAGGTGATGGTTTTGAGCTTATCCATTTCCTGCAGAACCTGCACAAGAAAAGGTACAGAAATCAATTATATCTTTCCAAATCTTCTTCCTCAATTGCCTTATTATAGCAGTGTTTATGATCTGGCCTATATTTATTGCATTCTTCACTAGCATAGGCCTTGCATTCCTCACTTGATGTTTGCCATGTGTTGGGCATTACTTGAAATTCATAGCTCTGGTTTCCTTTCTCCACAGTCACTGGACAATTAACTGATATAATATAGGCAGCTTTTGAAATTTCATTTCAAGCTATCAGTTATAAAGGTGACATATTGTTAGAATATTAGTATCAAGAAGATGTCAGTGAAGAAAAGAAAGGGGTAATAAACAATCAAGCTGGCACTGAAATCCAACAAGATTAGTAAAATAAGACATAAGATATTAGACATAAGCTGTAACGTGCATTCCTTTTCCTATCCTTTTCTCTACATACACACACACAGGTACATATATATATATGGTTTTGTGTGTCAATGTGCACATAAATGGATTCTTGCATCTGATGTAGAACATAAAGGGTTGGGTTGATTTTTTCCTAGATGTGAGAGCCAAGTTTCACTGATTTGGTTTTGTGTGTCCAGGTTTTTCCTGTGGCTATTATTTCTCAGCACCTGTACTTCCACTGCTTCTTGTCTCCTGTAGCAAAGTAGGTCTGTTCAATATCGTAGCAGGTAAAGTGAAGGCTGTGTCTGAAGCCACTGCTTTCTATTTGTACAAGCAATAGGTACAAAATGGACATTAAACAGGCATCCTGCTGAATACCTGATCAGAGTCTGTTTCATGTCTATGGCTTTGGTATATTTATCTTATACCTGCTCCAGGAGGAGTTTGTCTCTCTTTTTCTTTTTCTCTTTTTTCTTTTTCTTTTTCTTTTTCTTTTTCTTTTTCTTTTTTTCTTTTCTTTTTCTTTTTCTTTTTCTTTTTCTTTTTCTTTTTCTTTTTCTTTTTCTTTTTCTTTTTCTTTTTCTTTTTCTTTTTCTTTTTCTTTTTCTTTTTCTTCCTTTTCTTTTTCCTTTTCCTTTTCCTTTCTTTTCCTCTTCTTTCTCAAACACACACCTTTTTTTTTCTTCTTTTCCTTCAAAAACGGTGATGAGGGATTAATTTGGTACATCGTGACTTCCTGGTCATCCTGCAAGTGCTCCAGTCTGGGAAGATGTAAAACAAGCCTGTAGTTTCATTCCATTGAAATTTAGATGCCATCCCAACAGATGTGTGAGCACCTCTAAAAACTGAAGAGTGAAGTTGAGGTGATGGTGCCAGAGGTGTTGCTTACCTGCCTTTTGCACGAGGGGACTTTTATGGGTAGGACAGCTAGGAAAAAGGAGAGCTTTTCCTCTGTCTGTTTTTGTTATGTCACTTGTTGAAAGAGTTTCTATCATGAAATACAACTGTTCAGGCTGTGTTGAGTAGAATCACAGTTTGTTCCATGCTGTATGGGTGAATACCAAACCCATGAACTGGTCTGCTTGCCTTTCCTTAAAGAAAGAAACTTTCAACACAGAACCTAAACATTTAATTAAGCAGATTGGGGTTGTTCATCTGAATAGACACACCTAAAAATCCTTTTATAGATTGGACTAAGTTCCCCCAATTTAGGCACATGATTTGTGCTAAAATTAAGGTTCCAATTTAAGATATTTGCATAAAAGAAGTGACTAATTTCCCTATGTAGTTAAGGATGAGGGATAGGTGCCTCTGAAGACCCATGGATGGTGATTTTCTTTACTTAATTCAACTGATACGTGTTGATGAACATAGCAGAGAAAGAGAAGACTCCAGCTGGGCAAGATTATTTGCTAATATTTTTCATCTTTCAACTTGTGACTTCTCTGTTGTGATCACAGGAAAGTCCCTTGCAAGCTTTGTATTCTGTTGAGATATTCCCAAGGGTAACAACAGTTTTAAATATGTCTTATTTAATTATATTGTCACTTGTACTGGATATTAAGCTGAATAAACCAAAATGTTCCATGTTTGGTTCCAAACAAAATTTTCAGCCGTTACTGATCTGTACTGGATTTAATCAGTGACTGTGACCTAGGAACTTTACCAACAGGCTCCTCAGCTATTCCAGCTAGATCTGGTTTTAGACGAGTTTTATTAATACTAATTTGGGATACTATTTAAGTATCCAGATAGGATGCTAATTTAAAAAGGCATTGTGTTGGCTGATCTTATGATAAATTTTAAAATTTTTGACTCAGATTCCATTTTTCTCCAATTGTCACTTAAAATATTTCAAGATGCATCTTCTCCCGTATGTCAGATCCATGTAATGGCAATGAAGTTTTTGTAACACATGCAAGAAGTTGGGGAAAAAAGCCCCAGCAGCATTCCACTACTATAGAAAGTTCCAAATATTAATTTCAATGTTTTTGGATATTAGTATTAGAGGCATCACTCCTTCAAAAGATAATTCAGCTTCAGCTTTAATGTTTACTGCCATATAATTAACTAGATTGTAGACAGAGAAGAATTTCTGTTTCTAATAAAAGTATATATGTATACATATAATTATTCATGTGTGTTAAAAAGGAGTTCAATTTTCATCATGTTTTTTTATCATAAATTAAGTCCATACTTTAGAGATAAGGAAAATACTTTCTTAATATTTTGGCATAATCAGATTATTCTTAGATTATTATCTACTTGGATAAAAGTTTGCAATATGCTCACAGAAAATGCAGAGAACAGACATACTGATTTTCAAATTACAGATTACTGTAAAACAAAACTCAAAATCTGTAATTGAGAGAAAAGACCAGATTCTTTCATACATTGCTTGTGTGTAATCCCACTGACATCAAGAAGTGTGGGCATGAATAAGTGGGGAAGAGTTTGGCCCAGGATGTGGAAACTATTTGATAGAAAATGCTGAATTAATTTAAATTTTCTGGGGCATGAGCACTATCTTGTGGAATGGCTGAAGCACTATAAACAAAAGCAGGAAACAAAATATTAAAATATAGATCTGTGGGAAGGTTTTTTCCTAGTGAGGTACTTCAGGGATCTGTATTCAGTATGGTTTTATTTAACATTTTCTCTAATGATCTAGGAGAAGTAAGTCACCCATTAATGAAATTCCCCTATGATGAGTAAGAGGGTGGAGTTGCAAAAGGTGATGAAAGAGAGATAGCAAAAAGTAACCTGACCATGGATCCAAGGTTCACACTGACTTCAATAAGTTTTGGAACAGATCAGCAGAAATATTGGAAAGACTGATTCCCTAATACATATCCCACAGTGAAGCAAGAACACACAGGTCCCCAAAATAACTTGAAAACTATTATGTTGAAGCTACCTCTTGCATGAGGTGCCACTGGCCTCCTCAAATTCCTTTCAGGGTAAAATATTCAATAATTCTAAATATTGGACTCTGAATGTCACAGAACTATCACAAAGATATGATTGTGACAATTATTTTAACTATTAATTTAGATAGTTATGCCTCATCTATTTCTGTATTTTCAAATAAATTCCTGTGGCCAATCTTGTGAAAATTCTGTGGCGATTAATGATGTTAATGATACTTGGTCAAAATTATCAATGGGATAGTATTACTTAGGTTATATTTACAAGTGTCAAAATAATTTTAACCCAGGAGGTAGAGCTAAATATGTTGGGCTAGATCTTTAGGCTGCATAAATAATATCAAAAATATCTTTAAAGATGTTTAGTTTGCTAAGAAATTTTTATAAATCTTTTTAGATTTGATAGTTGACACTCAATGACCACCTCAAGTTCACACAAGATATTCATGATAGGACAACTGAGGAAATGTATAAAATGGATAAAAGCCTACAGGTCTGTAGGCCATTAAAATATCAAAGATCTCTAAACAAGCTTTTACCAGGCAGCTGAAACCTTCTGCTGCTATACACCAGCTTAGACCCACTGAATAAAAGCTTGAAAATCTTACAGGTCTTGCTGGTTACCTACTCAGACTGCATCTTTATTAGTACTAGGATTCATCAAAGCACTTAACCGCATGCTTAAGTTTGATTTTAAGCAAATGCTTGAGTTTTTTACTGATCTGGGATGCAAAATTCATGATTTCCTATTATGCAGACTCAACACTGCATATAACAATGTAAGCATTCTTTTCAAATAAAAGACACTTGCTATTCCAGTTCAGTTCTGAGCATTGTTCTACATTTGCCGGAAACAAAATAAGTCTGGGGGAATAATGTGTTTTGGAAACTTTTTATTCCCTCCAACATCAAATGGAATTTCTTTTTAAGAAATACAAACATTTTTAAAGGTACAAAGATGTGTGAGAGAGATTGGGAAGCACAGCTTTAGCCTGATTCCTTTTGTTAATGCACCCTTGCAAATCAGAAGCAGCTCCAATGGAATTTAACTATTAGGAAACCAAAAGATCAGAATCACAGGACTCATTTCTTTAAATAGATTTAGAACGTCTGTGGTGCTGGCTCAAATATGTTAAAATACAGACACTTTTATATAACTCCAGCACTGTGAAATCATCTAATAACTCCTCTAAACCATCTAGTCTTTGAGTCAGGGTTGTGCCAAGCCAGCAATGGTGACACCACGTCCCATGGGAAGATGACCACACCTTAGCTCTGCCCATCAGCAGGGTGCAGGTAATGCTGCCCAGGTGTCACTGTGCTGTACCTGAAAGAATGAGCTCTGCTTCTCACCCCTCAACCATACATCTATCAGTGAAACTCTCTTCCCCTCCAGTTGATTCCCTGAGGATCTCTGCACCATATGCCACCATTTCCTGAGGCATTCTCCAGCGCAAACAATATTGGTGCAATAGAGTGCAAAGGACCAAGAACAAACATAAATGGACATACATTAGTAAAATAAGATGAAGTCATTCAATGATGTAGGAAAGCAGTTGCTTGGTGATGTTTTTATTGGTATTTGAAGAGCTTCTTCTCTCAGCCCAGTGCAATTGCAACCACGTGGGTGTTAGCAGTGGTGGAAACAGTATTTCACACTGACTCTGTGCAGAGTCCCAGGCATGCATGCAGTGCTTTTCCAGCAAGAACTCATGAAGGAATGGATTTCAGAACATAATTTCTTTTTTTTTTTTTGTCAGGACTTCTAACTTCCATTGTGACTTGGGATATATTACTTAACCAGCCAACTGGACAAGAAATGATACTTTTGTGGCATAGTCAAAGTTCAAAAGTATTAGTGATGTAGGCAAAATGTTAGTGACTTTCTTTGTGTACCAGATGAGCCAAAAATCCTCAGAAAAAAAAAAGGTATGTATAGAACTGAAGATTGTGCATAGTAATTAATAAGAAACTTTCTCTTACAAGTGAAGTGACACGTCAGACACAGCTCTATGTTCTTTATGGTTTGTTTTGAAGCTAAGTAAATAGATTACAACTAAAGTTTTCAAATTATTTTACGGGCTTTTTTTCTCCAGAGATGTCAGTAAACAGATTTTTCTCTACTTAAATTATTTGTTATGAAGCATTGCTATGTAAGTTCACATCTTCTTGTAATGCTAAGCTCTAATTGATTGGAATCATCTAATCTGTTTTTATTCCTTAAATATTTTTATTCGGAGATTAATACACAATATTTTAAAATTAAATGTCCATGAATGTTCACTTTACTTGATCACTGATGCTACCAAAATCTAATGATTTGAAGATATACTAGAAATGCATAATTTGATGACAAAATAAGAATGATTTTGTAGTTAAATAAGTTTAGGAAAAGAACCCTACAAAAATAGCAAACACAACTGCCAGTGTTGCAGTGATAAGGACATGACAGGTGCCTTGATTACCCAGGCAGACAAGAATTAATTTATTCCGTACCTCTGAAGTAAGAATTGGCTCTCTCATACAGTAAATGATCCTTTACTCTATTTGAATGATCAAAGATTGTAATGAGTCGCAGCTATAAAAATGTGACTTTCCATTTTACACTGAAACACAGAATTCTTTTCTTCTCAGAGCAAATAAATTTGTGATGATGCCTTGAGATGGCCACCTAAAACCAGAGACTAGACAAGAATAAAGAATAAAAGTAGGTATTTATTTGAAACACCTCTAAAGGTACACTCTGGGCAGTCAAAAGGCTACACCCAAGATGCACCCTGGGTCACAAGTTCTTCACACTTTTATAAGTTTGGTCCATTTGCATATCAGGGTAATTCTCCAATTATAACTTCAGTTAATGATGTAATTACCCCAAGTTTTCGCTCCCTTCTCTAGGCTTTAGTTTACACATTTTGGGTCCTGGTGTTCTTGAAGAGCAAACCTAGAGAGGTTTGTTACGTCTGACCAGCACGAGAGAACAGTAGTTAACAGGGCACACGAAACTTCAGAGTTACACACTAGGCAGTACGGGATTTGAAAAATAAAAAAGTTAAAACCTAAGGCATCAGTGATGATTGCTTTCTTTCAATTGTCCACAATGCTAGCATGCAAGAAGTAAAAAAGCATCTTTCTTTTTGAAATAACAATTCCCACACCTGGTGAAAACTGGAGAGCATTTCAAAGAAATGAAGTCCAGTTATCTTGTTGTTAAAGACCCAACAGTGCTTTTTGTATGGGAAAGGTTGTTTATACTAATAGTTTTAATATTTTGGGAGATTACATTCACATTTTCTAAAAGCAACCCGGAGTTTTCATCTGGTTTCAGTATTGCTCCTTCTCTACTTTATATCAGAGCTCTTATATGATTTTCCTGTTCACTGCTAAAACAGTTATTGCTGTGCACCTCAAAGCCTGATGCTCTGGGTCAATAGATTAATAGCAAACCAGCCTTCTGAGACAGAATGCCTTATTCTGCCAGATAATACAGTTCAGCCTGTAATGCTGAACAGATATTCATATATGAGTTCATGATTTATTAAATTATACTTAATTGCCTCAAATAAATCAGTGTGAGTTCCTATATGGTCAATGTCAGAATATTGAGCTTAATGAACGAAAAAGTGCTATTCTCATGTTTACCTAAATCCCCCACATTTCTAGTACACGTATAATTATCACCAGTATATCTGCATCACATGCACACAGCATTGTCAGTATATTCTCTCTCCGACTAAATTTTATTCTTAGCATGTGAAGATTCTTCTCCTAACTCAATATTGCTCACAAAGACAGCATAGAGTCACTGACATACATTATGATCCCCTTTCCACATTCTCCTGAAAAAGGTTATAATACCAATATAATTTTTGAAAGCCCCAGAGGCTGATTTAAGTTTCAGCTAAGAAATTGTGCTAAGAATAGTGCCAGAACTGCAGGATTTTCAGATCTTAGAAATATTTCAGATCTTCATTATTTGTTATATATTCTCTATGATGACAAATGACTTTAGAAGATACCATAAATACTTAATACACTGGTGATATTAGCCAATTTATAATAAATACTATGAGTGGAGGTTTTTTATAGATGATTTAGAGTAATCTCTTTGGCAGACAAACAAACTGGAAAGCGTTTTACATACAGTTCTGTTAATACATAATATGGCTTACTACATGATTAATAACCTAGTGCTTCTCATTGGGATACATAAAATGCAGTAAAAATAAATAAAACCATAAAACAATTAAGGGGATTTGTAGTCACTGATTCGTTCCTGTTTATGAATATGCAGTGTTAGTATAAACAGACAGGGGGTCCTCACTTTATCCTTTTATCATTTCCAAATGTTGTTATAAGACGGTAACCCCACTGAAAACAAACAAAACAGCATGTCATGTAAATGTAACTTCAGCCTAACGTTGTGTTAGGTCAGCTCAGCTTTGAGAAATATGTGGCTTTTTCAATAGTTACTTTTGCTGGAAATTTCTGTTTGTAAATGTCAAGGATATCACTTAAAATCAAAACAAGGGAACCTTATGTGCAAAAGTTGCAGAAATGGCATTCAGTAAAGGCAATTTTCAGTTAAATTCTTTGTAAGACTATGCATTTTATGTATTTATCGAGATATTGCTTTAATGAAGAAAACTTGAATTCATAAAAAGATTCTCTGCATATTCTCCCCAAACCACACCCTTTGTATTAAGAAAAATATGTTCCCAGTAACATTTTCATTTCAGTGAGTATTACGCTATCTTTCAGATGTAAGATTGCACCCCTATGGTGTTTTACTTCTTCACTCCCTAATTTACAGAAAACAAGAAACATTTCCATCGAGATGGCTTGAGAGCGTAGCTGCCAAACAGGAAGGAAGCACAGCTGCATGGGCAAACAGAGAGAGGGCAGGAATCAGCCTGCAAGGAAGTGGCAAGGTAATCATAAAATCATGGAATGAAAGGGGTTGGAAGGGACATTGAAGATTACATCACTCATGTTTGGCACCCCGTTAGACAAACGAGTCCCATCTAATCTGTGTGGTAGAAATCCTGCTGCCTCAGAGAGTTGCAATATTATAAAAGGGAGAGACTTTGTTAATATTCTTCTGAAAACATAATGCATGGGAGTTTTCTATCAGAAAGTTACAGTGATGGCATATAAGAAGGTATCCTGCTTTCATATCATGAACTTGTAATAAAGCCTGCCAAAGAAAGACTTTCCCTGTAACATGCAACTCATTTTTGCATATAAATATTACAGATAAATAAAAGCTGTAGAGGGGTTTAAAAACTATCTAAAAATCATGGAAGAATTAGATTTGGAAATGCAGCTACAGACCATCTTCTCTGGAAGCCTTTAAGCTATTAATTGCTGGAAAATGGAGTTAAGATGTGGCAAAAGAAATACTCCTGCAGGTTGTTCTTGTTATACTCCTTCCCTCAGTTTCCCCTGCTAGCAGTGGTCTTCATCCAGGGGTGCAGGCAGGTGATGTTTTAGCAGGTGCAGGTCTGGGCCCAAATATTTGACATAAAAAAGAGGCTGCATTGCCTCATATACAAAAAGTAGGTCGGGAAGGCAAGAACTTGAGAGCTGTAACCATAGTAGTGGCACTTATTTTGTGGACTTTAACCCACAGAAGTTTTAAATCAGTTTAAAATATTTTCACAATTTCTTGAACTACTGGTTTGGTGATGACCAGGTGATCTGTTGAACTAATTTATAAATCTCAGGACTTGAAGAAAAAAAATTTTCTTTCTATTAAAACAAGAACTTAACAGTGTTTGCAGAATGCTTGTGTTCATTGTTAAATCTTCATTTTCTTTTGTTAAACATGATCAATAAGCTGTGTGATGTCAAAAATAATAGCTTTTACTGCTGATAACCTTTGATCACAAAATATATTTATTGCTCTATCTATTCAACTCCTAAGCTAATTAGTAAAATTGTGATGGCCATACTCACAGGAAAAGAACTTTGCTGCTTGAGGAAACACTTTTCACCATAAGTGTCACAATCTGGCATTACTTTTTGAAGATGTTCTCAAAATAGTTTGTTTTGTGATTGTTAGGAAAAAGAAAAAAACCACAACAACAAAGGAAATGTGTTTATGGTGTGAATACATTTTGCTTTTTCAGTTCACATAGCCCCCTGAGAATTTGTACGGCAAGATGAGTGTGTGTGGCTCCATGTGTGTTTGCATATATTGAAGGTGTTTTTCATTTCTACGATGTAATAAGGCTTGGACTGGTGCAAGAAGAGGACGTTTCGTTCTAAACTGTATGCTACAGGAAGAGCTCAAGAACAACAAAAATAAATTCAAATGCTCTCAGTTCTGTTCAGTAATGATATTTTGCAGGACAGTCAAGTTTCCCACAGAGTAAATACAATCCATATTATGTAAATATGGTCCTGTGTACATTCATTTAATTTAACATCACCATCAGAATAGCACATTTCACACGTGGGAATGCAAAGCCCAGCAAGGGAGCAAATTAACTGCCCACAAATTGTTTGCTAACGATGAAGTTTTCCAAAAGAAATCTCCAAGGTATATCTTTACCAAGGGCACAATATTAGAGCTCTACTACCACATGTTTCCATTTGAACAGATGGCAGTGAAAGGTTTGGTTTCAATGTGTTATTAGTTAACAGAAAAAAAGACTTATTGATAGAGATCAAGGGTACAGTTTAAATTTACTTAGAGAAATGGTGGTTTGTAATCCATTCATACTTGTAATTAATAATTACTTTATAATTACTTATAAGTCGATAGAAGCTCAAAAGTCCAGTGTATTTTCTGTTCCAGAGACAGTATCTTATTTATTTCTGGAATAGTCTCTTTAATATGTCAAGAAATACACTTCCATTAAGGTATCTGCTGTTGTACTGGGACTAGATGTAACATCATTTCTGTAATTTCATTTCTAAAAATTCAGAGGAAGCAACAGGTTTTATAAATCCTATATAATATTAAGAAACAAGAAATCCTTGCTTATGAAATGGCAAAGTGTTCATTAAGTGACTAAAAGCTGAAGCAAAGCACATATTTACACTATTCTTGTAAATTATCTGTGCTTTAATGCTGGGCTCTCGGATTCCTGTACTCAGAACAGTGACCCCTGACTGAGAGTCTGAGACTCAGCTCAAGAAACACAACCTACCCCCACTTTCTTCTTGACCAGGATCTGTTCAGCACGTTGCAGGTTTATTCCTCGGTCCTCCCTGTCAGATCCATAATGCTTCCCAGTGATGGGCAGGATTGAGTTAAGTGACTTCAGAGCATCTGAAAGTCCTGTCTGAAGTTAGTGGGACCACTCATATGGACATAGTTAGCCATATGTATCAGTGTTTGAAGGACAAGGATGAGGGGTGCTAGCTAAGCTTGCCATTTCACATTAAAATAGTTGTGGAAAGATGTATTGAGTCAAATTCTTTTGTATTCATTCTATGTGCATAGATTAAGGTTAAAGTAATCTGTAGTTAAATAAGAACAAGGAATAATTCAGTGTACATGTCAGAGAGAGAAGTCTGCAACAAACATGCAGTAGAAATATTGCATTTCAGTTCTGCAAAGATGTCCAAAATAACAAGTGAACACGCATGGAGTAGGTGAATGAGTCACCTTTCATTCCACACAGAATTTCCCTTTCTCCATGTGCAAATTTCCTTAATTTCCTTTTTTTTTTAAGGAAAAATATTGAGATTTGAGAAGTAAATTTATTTCTTAATTTAACTCAAGATGAAAGTTATTGCAATCACCTAAATATCTTCAGAGACTGTTTTAAAAATTAATAAAATAAAAAAGTAACATATTCTTTTTTTCTACATGTCAAATACTATGGTACTATAACAAAGCAGAAATCCTTTTGACATTAATTATGAAAAATGCAAATATACTTTCTCTGGTATGGGGAAATTTTATTAAACTGCTTTCAGGGAAAAAAAATTATTTAATATTTAGGACATTTTACTTACAATAATTATAGTTGTGATGTACAAAGTTTTTTCAGTCTTACTGAACCCTACTAATGCTTCTGCTTTTTTTTTTTTTTTTGCTTGAAGATGATTTTCTCTAATAGAAAACCAGAATGTCATGAAAATATAACTCCAGTACTAGGAGAAGTGCTCATGGTCTTGTATGTGATTCAACTCTATACTAGTGCCAAATACTAATAAAAATTCTCAGCTGGCATTTTACTCCATCTTAAAATACTTTTACTGTCTGGTTTTGGCCATGTCCTCTAGGAGATGCTGGGAACATAATGTTATAGTCTTCAGAAAAAAAAGGCAAGAATCATATATAAAGAGTACACACAAGATAAGTTCAGTGTAAGACTTTGTCATGGTTTGATGCAGCTAAGCATCAAGCACACGAAATCTGTGTAATCCCTTTACTCCACACTGTGAATCCATTTCTATTTTCTGAGTTTTAGGAACCCACACATCAGGGAGAACATTTAGCCATTAGACAGTGTCCAGCACAGAGATCTGAGGTCTAGAAAATGTGACCTCTGAGGAGAGATTGAGAGAACTGGGTTTGTTTAGTCTAGAGAAGAGAAGATGAAGCGGAGACATGATAACAGCGTTCAAATATGTACAATTGTGCTTCAAAGAATTGGGCAATAATTTGTTCTCCTTGTCCACTTAGGACAGTGCAAGAAATAGTGGTCTTGAAATGAAGCAAGACAGAAATATGAAAGAAAAACCCTGTATTTGTTGACAATGAAAGCTTTGAGTGCCAAGAATATTAGCAGAAAAGTAGGTAAACCAAAGTAATAGATCTTTAATTTTCCAGATCTCAGACTTTGATCAAAGATCCTTGTCCTACTGAAGCTGAGCTGTCAAGACAACAGAGTGAGAATCCCAGCTGTAAAAAATTAAAGTCTATTTCAGATGGGACTTATTGGAGCTTTGGTCATTACAGGCAGCCAGCAAAGCCCTTGCTGAGCTGTAGCCTGGAAACAAAGGCTGTTTTCACACATGTGACACACATAATACAGGTGTGGCACATTATGCTAATTCTGCAGGCAATATTTGCAATGCTCTCAGTATTTCTTGAGCTTGGGTCCCTTGCCTAAAAAAGAGGAACCTAGTGTCTGTCTTTTGAGCCACAAATACCTCATGTGTCTAAGATGTCCATACAGGACTAGCAGATGTAGCCCCAGATCTAAAGGAGACTCATTTTCTTCTGAAATTGCAGCTTAAGGCCAGGTGTGATAGGTAAGCTTTTATAGGAGTAAAAACCAAATTAATTAAGTTCCTAGTGCCAGGATCTTAAAGACTTTTCAGCTGGAAAAAGTCTATAAAAATAGGGTTAAAAACATTCAAGATTTGGAAAGCATGCTTTTTAATGACATTGAAGAAGCTGAAACAACTAAAATGGAGTGAGGGCTATGACTGTGAACTCTTTCCAAACATTTTGATGTTTAATAAGGAACAACTTATCAAATATTTTTATGCTGAACTCAAGTTCACAGTAGAAAGTTAACAGACGTTTTTGGCGTTAAGATGGTACAATTTAAATAAAGATATGATAAATTGTCTTACCTTTTAGAAATTTGATAAATTCAGAATAGCTTATTCAAAAAATACACTGTGCCTAAAACAGAAATTATGAACTGGAAAAGAACTGAATTTTTGGGTCTATGTTATGCACAATGCTAAATAGTTTATATCAGCAAATCTTAAGTAGGGCCACAGCTGAAATAATTATCCTTGGCTGTTAGTAAAATTTGAAATAATCCTACTGTCCTTTGTACATTTGCTGTAGCTGCAAACATCAACAGCAACAAATAATCTAAAATCACTATGGTGGACGTTGATAATCATTCCTCCTGGCTGTAAAATATATGAACTTGTGAATTAACATCTCTCACATTAATTCAACCTCTTTTCCAATATTTTGCCTACTTATCTATGACAGCACCAACGTCAGGGCAAGGTCAGTTCATATGTATGTATGTGGATGGATTTGACCATCTCTTCTCCTGCAGTCTAAAGTTTTAAGACTCCAGGCCTTCATATGCTTAAGCACAAGGGCCCTGTTGTCAGTAATAGGAGTAGTTTTCAGAGGGCTCACAAGGTTACCCAGGACAAGAACCAGTTTGAGGCTGAGGTGCCACTGTGGAAGAGTTTGTAGATGAGTCAGGGGCTTGAGGGTCTCTTATTGGTTGTGGAGGGTGGGATTGCATCCCACACCATCTGAGATGCCCTGTGACAACCTGCAAGGCTGCCATTCAAATACCCTATAAGCTCCACAAGAAGCTTATATGGCCTTGGCTAGGTCACATATATTGGGTACTTATGAAAAAGCTTGACAATCTTAAGTGCTACTTGTTGTTTGTGCTTAGGCAGCTGAATTTTACTCTTGCATAAGTATAAAAACCCCATACATTCAAATTAATGAAAAATGAAAAGGAAATAAACTGAATTATGAATTTTTAAGCTTCTCATTGTCATCTAAGTTTAGTGTTTTAGTCATTTTTATCGTCCTTGTGAGGCAGAGGATGATTGCTACTCTAAGTTTACAGGAAAAAAGAAAACATGAGCAAAACAATTCCTCAGTGGGAAGTCTCTAGTAAAACAGAAAATTCAGCTTTAGCCTTCCATTCTCTGGCAGTGAAGAACTATTGCATACTTCATCTTTACATAATAGTAAATTTATTACTAATTTAGTCTAAAATGAATGTTTTTGTGGAAAAAAATTCAACTAAATTTACATAGCTAAAAATGTCTTAGACTGTCATATGGAAAATGTATGACAAAGAAATAGGTCTTTCTAGTCCCAGATCTTTCACTCCTTTCAGTTCTTCTAGCTATCTGCCAGGTTTGATTGCAGTATTCTGTATTAAAAATTTGATATTCAGTCCATGAAAAAAAAAAAAAAGAGAAGCAATATTAAGGATATTTTCACATAAAGTTAAAACCACACTAGTGTTGATCTATTCTCATATAGGCAGTGCCTCTCCAGGAATCAGTTTTCTCCTACTGTTATGTCACAAATCTTCATTTATAGTTTAGAAAGAGTACAAGAATAAAGGATAGGACACAAATATAAAAAAAGTTGGTTTTCTTCTCTCAGTCTCCTTTTCTTTGGCCATGCTACAAAGACTTTGATAATGCACTTCCTCAGCACGGGTTTTTTGACAACTCTGGAGGACCTCTGCTACATCAGAGCTCTAGGATACCCTGTCCTGGATCATGAGAGCAGATAATTTTTCAGAATTATACCATTCAGAACTAGTAAGAACTAAAAACATACATGAGTTACTTTATTAAGTAAAGTCCAGCTGAAATAGTGTACTATACAATGGAATATTTTAACAAATTGCTGCAAAAATGACAAAATACACAAAAAACCCCAAACCTTCTTGTAAATCACTAAAAGGAAGCTTCTGTGTTATTCCTTATACACTTATTTTTAAAGCAAACAGCAGCTACAGAAATATTTTGTCTTTAATTCCAGTCTGTTTTCATTCATTCTTCTACCCTGGCTTGATGTGCTATGCTTTATAGCCTGGAGAAATGAAAGATTGAGATACTATCCTGGATCTTCAATTGGATTAATTTTTCTTTAAACCAGGTGCTTTTTTCATGGGTTTCTGGACAAAAAGTGCAAACTCTGTGTTGCACTACAGTGATGTGGTTGCTGTTCTGTCGCTTGGGCAGGTCCAGCCTACAGCAGCCAAGACTGAGGCTGTGAGCTGGAGACTGTTGTGTCCGCAGGGCCCAAGCTGGGGTGAGCCTGGGAGATGGAAGCAAAAGGCTTGCTCTAAATAGAAGCCACAGCACAAAGCAGTGCCCAGGCAATGTGTTCAACCTGAGACTGGGCTCCAGAGCAGCTTCTGATGATACAGATATTGTCTGGAAGACCATGGAGATGAACAGAGATTTTGGCATGTGAGGATCCTCTAGTGTATTTAATTTTTTGGGGGCCATAATATTTGCTGATTTCATTCTTTCCTTAATGCACTATATAGCAGCATTCACCTGCCATGGCTTGCTGTACAATTGACCAAATATTTGTGGCAGCCTTCTTCCTCCAACAGCCACTTGCTGATCTGTAGCAGATAGCCACAATAATGTAGAATAACATAGACTAGATGGAACAGAAGAAGATTGTCTTCTTTTAAAAAATATATTTTATAGCCTCAGGAAATTGCTATAAACCATTGCACCTTGGAAAAAGAATAGGGGTTTCTATTTAAAGCTGCCTTTGCAAACAGCCCCTTGACTTGCTGTGTAGCTTTTGCAATCACATGGATGGGACTGGATGGAACTTATTATTTTTAGTAGAATCAGAGAAGACCTGCAAAGCTGGCAAACTAGGTGGGCTTTCCTGATGGCTTGCTGATCTCAAGGCGTGTGTGGATATCTCATAGCTTACACAGCTGTAACGTTCTTTCACACACTCTGGCTGGACTATCACATATGTTGCCACAAAATGTTAAGACATCAAGACTCAAATGTTCTTTTGTTCCCTTTTTCCTCTCTGTGTATGTTTTACTCAGTAGCTTTATTTATTTTCTTAAAATATTTCCTTTTTGTTTGCATTTCTTGGCAAAGGCCTCCTTGTGCTTTTATAACTGTAATCTTCTTTTGGTCCCTCTGCCAGCTATATTACCCAAGATTAGCCACAAGCGTGTTTCAAGGGCCTCAGTTTCTCATGGTGTTAGCAGGAAATCAAAAATAGCTTTTCATTTGCCTCAGTCTAATTTATTCAGTCCAGGTATAATGTTAAAGTACCAAAATATTTTATAGTATGGCTTCCCTTTTTTGTCTATCTTCTCTCAATAAATAGAAAAGTTCATTTTAAGTTGAAGAAGTTCTGGAAAAAGCAGACAGCTGTCTTTGGTATGGAATAATTTATATGGATTTCTTTATATGGCAGGGAAATGGCTATTGTCGAGCTGAACAAATTCCCTCAAATGCCATTTCTGAATCAGAACTGCCTTAACATCTACTGGTGTTTCATTATGAATGTAGCAGTAGAAGCCTGGTTTTGGAGCAGGTAACAGGAATGCTATCCCTGTTCCAGCTAGGATTGTCCTGTGAGACAACCATAAACTTCCAGGTGCTCCTAGAAATGTTACAATATGTCTTTTGTAGGGAAAGATTAAGTATTCATTTATTAATCAGGTCAAATGAAATAGACAAATGTACTTTTTGTTCAACATTTACATATAGTTATGTTAAGCATTTACATATAGTTAGTGCTGTTCATGGGGAGGGAGCAGAAGTTGTCTCTTTTTATGGAAATAAGAATTCCTAAATAGTTAATCTGCACACATTTTGCAAAAAGCTACATTTCTAAGCTTGTGCAATTTTTTAAATTTTGTTTTACTAGCAGGCTGAGAGTTGTTGGCTTGTCAGAAGCCTCCTTCAAAGAGCTAAATACCAGCACCTCCTGAACTAACAATAAGACATGTTTTACTAGTAGTGATGAAACATCTTCTATAAACACTCCCTACCTTACTGACCATCCTTTCCCAGTATTGATTCACCACTGAAATATTTGTGTCACTTGAGTTCAAGTACATGAAACCAAACCTTTCAGTGCTTGGAGTTGTATGAGTGCCACTAAAAGCAGCATGCACTTCAGCAGTTAGTGAATTAAATAAGCAAAAGCATGCTAATGGTCTCTGGGAGACCAGCACTGCTGACCTTAGAGAGAGAATGATAATAAAATGAAGAATACAAACAAGAGATGGAACCATGGGCCTTTTATGGGTCATATCAATAGAGCATGCAGGGATCCAGAGCTACATGTTGTCATTGTCAGACCATCAAAAGAAATGTATTTTCTGTTTCTTTAGGGTTGTATTATCAGAAACTACTCTGAATAATTTCCCTGGAATATTTGCAGGATCTGATCCATATTGTATTTCTTCTCAATTCAGCAGCTGATAAGAATTGTAAAAAACTTGAACTAATCTCTTAAAGACAGGAAATATTACACAGTTGCGGGAAGCTTTGCTTTTATTTCACAGGAGCCACAATCTGATCAATAAAACATGGAATGCAAATAAATTATATGGAATTAGTTTTATTGACAGGATATTTTAGATTTGACCGGAATTTGACTCTTCTCTTACCTGGAATTATTTAATATCGTGTTTCGTTATAAGGACGAAAGTGACTGGTGAGCAAAATGTGTTATCTTTAGATAACAGAGATTTGAAACTGAAGAATATTACATTCAGGTTACAAGCCAGAAATATTTAATCATGATTTCCCTTTAAAATTCCCCTTACATTTAGCTACAGGAACATAGTTAGAGAATGTATGAAACCCAGAATAATTAAGATGAGAATTCTTTTTTCGTCTTAATGAGCCTACATAAACCAAGGGGCTTCCACATAAATTGCATTTCAGCTTTTTCCTCTTATGTATAATACTATGTGTACTTCATCTCATGGTGGAGAGTAGGAATGTGAACAGCATTTTAGATCCCCAAAATGGAGTGAAGCCAACTATGCACTTTTGGAAGTTTTTTGTTGGTTTGAATAACATGTTTTCTCCTGTGTTGTGAATATATTGAAGGAATGTGTGTAAAACTATTACCCACTTACTCAGGCTTTATAAATCAGAGAAAGACTTGGGCCAAAGCTGGGAAAGAAAAACAGATTACCTCTTTCAAACTATGAAAGTATCCTGGGATGTTTTGTCTTGACATGGGCAAATGTTGGCAGTCAAGATATTTGACCCTGGCACCATTTCACTAAGTACTTGTTTTCAATCACATGAGAGGAGGAAAAAAATCCTTGATGTTGCTGAATTCTGGATTATTTAAAAAGAATTTTATTTAGGGTAGCATAAACAAAAATATGCAATGGTGAACAGGAAAAGTTACTTATTAGGGAACACTAGGAAAAATAAAAAGGAGGGAAGTGAGAAACTTTGTCTCCTCCCTCCCATTCCAGAAAACATTAAAATCATGTATCTCAACTCTCTGAACATTTATCCATAAAGATAATTTTACTGTCAAGAAAATTGTCCTGTGAATGATGGTCGACGTAGTCTGTTTGGATCACAGTTCACGTATCACCCAGTAGAATGGAATTATAACAGCAGTGAGGTAGTATCATGATATTTCCGTGTTCTTAATCCATGTCAAATGAACATCCAAAGTGGCTTTAGATATTTTTTTCTATTTCTTACTCAGCAATGTAAATTTATGATGTTTATCTAATGGACAAGTGTAGATAAGAAAGGTAAGATCAGGAGAAAGCTTATAATACATTGGTGCTTGGGTTATTCAGCCATATGTTGGCTGAATGAGAAGCAAAGCCTTGGTTATTTGGTATATCACCTGCTTATGCTGACATACTCTAGGAAGAAAAAGAAGAAAAGGAAAATAAAAAAGAGGTATTCCAAAGCTGCTGGTAATTAAATGCAGAAAACTTACACCTTTACAGACAGACAGTAACATTTCCATTTTCACTTTTAATCTGAATATAAAATATCAATATACTTATGTCAATAAACATATTATATATTATAATAAATATATTAATAATACCTGAATTTTAATTGGATTATTAGGAGTATAAATTTTAAGCTTTGTTCTGAATATGTATTTGAAATTTAATTTAAATAAATAATTTATTTTAAATATATATGGTAAATTAATCAAATTTTGAAGAAGGCAATAAATTTAGTTTTCTGTAACTGGAAAAGTTAACTATGACTGCTGCTAGCCATTGCCAGTCTTTATTCCAAGCCACCTTTGTTCACAATCTTGTCAGTTTATCTCCTCTGTCAGCTTCTTTTACACAGATACTTAGTTCAATCTCTTCCTCCCTATTCTACCTTCTTAATTTTCAAGCCTGCAATCTACATTCTTATTGGAGAGCTGCTCATCTTCAAAATGTTACGGACCAAAAATACGTGCTTGGCTTTTGTTTCCTGAACATGTAGAATAAAATCAAGGAATACAAAATTCCTGTAGATATCTTTTCTTGCAGCTGTGGCCACTGACATGAAACATTCCCTTCCACGTGCATGTTAAGGAAGTGTTGCTCAGAGCTTACTGGAGATATCTCACAGTGTGTCTTCCCATGTGTATTCCTATATGTTTAATACCTGCTGCTGATTTAATTGCTGATATACTGCAGCATCATGCTGCCACAAAGGGAATGGCCCCAGGATTACTTAAAGCTAAAGCCAAAAATGCTGGAGTTTAGATGGAAAACTCACTCCCACCCACAGCAATTTGTATGTTGCCCAGCCTGGAGAGCAGGCAGTTGGAGTGACACTATTACCACTACACATTCCTTTATTTACACTTGATTTATGACTCAGTCACATCCTAGCACAAACCTCCATGTATGCTCTTTACAACACCTCCTCTATCTAGCTCAGTGTTTTCAGCAGACATTAACCATATCTACATTCCCCTTTTGCACCTGCAATTAATAGGCTAAAGCAATCCCTGTAATGAAAGCAGTGGTGTGGCTGAGAGACACACCAGGCAGGTGTGCCCACAAAATACACAAAAAAATTTTACTTTGGTTTACCTTGGTTGCCCACTAGCAACAGCTACACAATGTTTTGGCTCCTTGAGTTTTGAGAAGGAATGTAAAAACACTAGGAAATGAGGGAAATTAAGGTGTCTGCAAGAATAAATCCAAGTATATGTTGCTAATTGCTCTCTCTTTAAAAGCCACAATTCAACCATCACTCCTACACAGCAAAGATACCATAACACACTTTTCTAAACAGAGTAACAGTAAGAAGAGCTGCTAGAGGAGCTGACTTTTCCTTTAACTACTGTTCTTTAAAAGTGATTCCGTTCAACAATGTACAAGGTCGACAAGTCAATGCAAGACCACCCTGCTTGGGGATTTGCTCTCAACACAGACTTGTGTCAAATCCCTCAGCTGAGAAATGTCAACCAGCACCTTTCATATTTATGGTGACTCATAAACAGGAAACTCAGTCCTGTCCACGACACTGGAGCTTTTTCATATCTTAGATCCTTTTACGAAGGAAAAAGGAAAGGGTAAGGAAAAAAAAAAAGAGAAAGAAAAAAGAAACCTCTCAAAACAAAACAAAGAACTTAGCAGGACATTTAAAGCAGCTGCCTTCTATTTTATGTGCCAAAACAAATATTGCCAAATTAGTAAGGCATATTGAACAAATTATAAGCTAAATGCAAATTTATCGACTGAAATTCAATGGTAGCGTAGCCAAGGAGGTTGCAATGGTATAGTTCATCTTTGTAAGTAGGTGTTTTGGTTGGCCAGTTGCTGTAGAGTGACATGGGAACAGTAATATAAAAGAGAGCATTTCTGTTACACCCAAGATGAACAGTTTGTTTTACAAAGTTCAAGTAAACATTTTCTAACATACATTCACTAGTTTCAGAGTGCCTTTTGCTACCAAGAGGGAGATAAAAACTGGTTTTAAAAGTCTTTTACAAAAATAAAACATTTCAGAAACGGTAAAGTCAACATGATAAATTATCTAACAAAATTTTTGGTGGAGTTCCTCATTTCAAAATAATGAGAAGGTCTTGTTTCTCTTCCCTTGTATTCTTATAAGGACACACATGGCTTTTTTGTCTGTGATGTGACTTAACCTTATATCATTAGAAAAAGTATAACGAGAACTGATATATATATATAATATATCTCCAGTTTTCAGAGGGATATAACCAGTCTTATATAGTAAATCCAGTGCCTGGGTAGTTCATACACATGGTTTACATGAGAGCTTGTGAACCATTATTGTTAGTGGACTGTTCACTTTTCCATAAGTAAATTTCAATGTTACAGGGGAAAAGAAAAAAATCACTAGGAAAGCCAAAGCTCAAAATTTTGCTTCAGGTCTGTCCAACCCAGACTTTCTTGAGTTTTGGCATTACTAGTTTGTTGGCCTGACACAAAACATTCGTATTTAAATTAAATGTTTACAGTCTCCCTTTGATAAAATTGATAATACATTGCAGGAAATATACTGTGGTCTAAAAGTCTGATCCACATGTTAAAACCAGATTTTTTTAAGCAAAGAAGCTTGAATGGATCAATAGGTTTCTGGGAGTGATGCCATTGATGTGGAACTGGTTTGGAATACTAGGCATACCTCTTTGTTGAATAAACCAAACTGAAGCATTGAGTTTCAGAGATATCAATTTATTTTTCAAAAAAGTGTGTCAGAACATCACAGTGATCAATTAGTGGCTCACAGCTAGTCGGAGTCTCCCTTGGAGAACAATTTCAATATCTGAAATTTTAACACTAAATTCAGGGTGAAATAATACGAAATCTTAGAATGTTTCTGGGAACCGAACTGTACTTTTGTCCTGTTGCAATTTTCCCTTTATAGTTAAGAGTTCCCAGCTAATAATCATATCTCTGCAGTTTAAGCAAGCTATACTGAAATAATCTTCATTATAAATCTAAAAGCAAACTAACAAGATCTCTCCGTGGCCTTTTCCCTTTCCACCAAACAGAAAAAGAAAATATCCAATTGCAGCCCTAAGAGTTTCAATCATCTTTTTTTAAATAAGATGGTCAATGCCTGCATTTCCATCCTGTAAGGGCAGCTGCTATTGGCATCTGCAATGCATTGCCTCATTGTAGGCCCCAGCCATGCAGGACTGGGGTGTGGGAGCAGAATGTTTGGGATCAAGAGGCACCTGCTTCTGATAGATGAGGACTTTGACTTCAGATTTGCTCTCCTATGTTCCAACACATACTTTAGTTGAGCATCTACAGATTAGCAGCAGAAAACGGCTCTGGCAGATTCCAAGGAGAGATTGCTGCTTTGATTATCAGCAAGAACATTTGGCAAAAAATGTGCAACACAATTAAGAAAAAACAAAGTTGTGAAGTTTACTGTTTGAGTCAGCCCAGTTCAAAACAAACAAACAGTCCAGCAAAATGTTATTGGTTTCCTTGGCTATAGCGCCCTTCTGGAAAAGAAAAATCCCCACAAAAATCCCAGTGCAATTTTAAATTCTGACGCACTTTGGGGCTTAGATTTTCCTTGCAGAACACTGAAAACACGTTTTTTTCGCATTAATTTAAGATCAGAGTGGATATTTTATGGAAAGCTGGCTTTCTATGCTCTGGAGAGGCCTGCACATTTCCTGATTTGTCATGAAGCTTTGGTTGGGGTGAAAAACAGTGTATTTCCATATGCTGAAAACTTAGGTGAGTCTTGAAAAAGCTGAGACACAGAAAAGAAAGAAAATAAGAGCTGCTCCAGGAGTTTTCTCATAGCTTAAAATGAGACAAAACCCTACTCCCAGACTGGACCAAGAGGGTGACTTTGCATCACCACTACTTTACATCCCACAGTGACTTTTAGGATATAATCTTTAGCCCACGCTAGCACTGCTCCTGTTAGGGGAGATGCCTTTCTCCCCATCTCAGGAGGACAGTCTTGCAAGACAAAATACAAAATTATTTTTCTTTCTCATATTTATAGGTTTATCTCTTTTAGAATTCATCTGAAGTAAAATGGATCCAGCTTTCTTTCAAATAATGCAAAACATATGGGAACAGAGTTGTGTAAGTCACAAGTTGACAGGAACCAAAGCCCTTTGATGATTGTCTCAGACCCACATGATATGCTCCAATCTGACAGACCTGTTATGTGAGCAAATACTTGTAGTCTGCCAGCCAGCTTTGTAGCAGCTTCACAACACAGACAGAGTTATTGCACTTGCTCTTCACGCTGATTTGTGATACAACATATAGGACGACAGAAATAGCTCCATCTCATCTGGTGTCATAACACTTTTGCTGTGACACAAGCTCCACTGGTTTCTGAAAAGCTAATGTCTATACAGGACCTACATCAAACTCACTGCACAAATGAACAAGCTCTCAAAACTTTCTAATATCAATGTTCTCTAGTGATGAATTGATTAATATATGGTGCACTGCAATCTGCTGTTGCAGAGGCAACCATTGCTTGGATAAAAATGGAGAAGACATTTCTTTTTTTTGAGATTTTTGCTCATATGTGAATTATAACTTAGAAAGTATAGAAATTAGAAAGTTTAGAAAATTCCTTCACAGTGACAGCCATGGTTTTCGGCTGCTCTCTGCTTTATAGAAGGCAAAACACTTTGTGTAAGAGTTTACCAGTGTGGGGCACCCTTCATATTCACCACTGAATTTGGCTACTGGAGGTGTTCACTTCACCATGACTTAGATGTGCCTCCACAGTGGTTTAACCCAAGCCCCACACAGCGACTTGCGCACTCCCTGATGGTGGAAAAAGGGAGAGAATTGAAAGACTAAGAGTGAGAAAACTTGTGGGTTGAGTTTAATAGGGAAAGCAAAAGCTACACACACAAGAAAAGCAAAACAAGGATTCATTCAACACTGGGCAGGCAGGTGTTCAGCCATCCCCAGGAAAGCAGGGCTCCATCATGAGTGACAGTGACTTGGAAAGACAAATGTCATCACTTGGAACATCTCCCACATCCTTCTTCCCCCAGCTCTATATGCTGAACTTGATGCCATATGGACTGGGATATCCCATGGGTCGGTTGGGGTCATCTGTCCCAGCTGTGTCCCCTCCCAGCTCCTTGTGTACCCTCACTGGTGGGGTGGGGTGAGGAGCAGAAAAGGCCTTAACTCCGTGTGAGGCCTGCTCAGCAATAATGAATACATCTCTGTGTTATCAGCACTGTTTCCAGTACAATACCAAAACACAGCCCCATACCAGTTGCTATGAAGGAAATTAACTCTACCCCAGAAAACTGCAGCATAGCCTCATAGAAAGCTCCACCAGGCCATCCTTCTGATGTAAGGGGTATGTCTGTGCCATGTTGCCTGCTGTTCTGGGCCATGCATCTATACATCTGTCTAGTACAGATGCACACACAGGTGTCAGGCAGGAAAAGCTGTATTTAGACAATGCAAAGTGTATCATCCATGGTGTTCAGATACTTGAAGAGCTGAAAGTTTTTTTCTGACAGGGACCATCAACACCTGTGCTTGAGCACATGTACCTTCCAGATTCCAGAGAGTGGTTCAGAGAGGCTGAATGCACCCTTCCCTCTGAAAGCTGCAGGACACTTTGTCCAGGACAACAGTGTTTGCTTTCCACAAGCAGCTCAGCATCAGCAGAGCTGCAGGCCATCCTGACCCTATGGCACAGAGCAGATCAATGTGACCTGTGTGCTGCATGTAGGGTAGCTCCCAGGCAGGAAGCACTATGGGTGTGACAAAGCTGGAGCTGGAAACAGTCAGAAATGTCACAGTACACAAGTAGCTCTAACTATGCAACAGCGTAAGTTCTACACATGCCACAGGCAGAGCAGAGCCAATTACACTTTATCAGTCTCAGACTGCTGTATTGTCCGCTTCACTTTTTGACATTGATCTAGTGGAACCAGTGCATATTAAGACCCATTTTCATATTCTTCCTTTTTTTTTTTTTAAGTAAAAGTATTTCAAAGAACCCCTTCCCATCAGTAATATCATATGTTTCTATTTTACTTAATTGTTGCTCTACATAAAAAGACTGGAGATAAAAGTTATTTTCTGCAAAGTCACAGCTGTATTGCCAGATGCATTACTGGCAAAAATAGTTATTGTAACATGATTTGTTTTTTCTTTTTATATTCTTGATGTACAGCTTAGATTTATATTGTCTACATTAATTTATATAAACTGCAATAATCTAATACCAGCTATCTGTATCAGAGTCACTAATTTAATGAAAACATATTTGTGTACTAAACTTCCTAAAGCCATATGGAAAAATATCCCTCAACGTACTTCCAGCTTTGGGAAGACAATAAAGGATAATCAGAGGCAAAATGTGGCCACTTGGTCTTTTGAAAGAAAAGAAAAAAGGTAGAACAGTACCTATTCCTCCATCCCCCATATTACCAGGAGCCAATTTTTAACAAAGTGTAATTGTGTTAGGTACAATGTGAAGAATACACTGTATTCTTTAAAATGCTTAAGGATTAGTCTCTTCAGCTACAGGGACAATCTATCTATTGTCTCCAAAGCTCACAGTCTTGTTTTATCTTAGAGGAAGTTTATTCCTAGATAGAGATCTTCATAACATAGAGTTGAGAATAGAGACATTGACAGTTAGTGGATATAGTTTATTGCTTCTTTATAAAAGCACTATTTAGAAGCAGGAGTGAATATTTGAGTCAGCAGAGACATGCATTTGGTCCTCTCAGCTAATCCGTCAGGTTTTGCTTATTTATAGATCTTAGGAGCTTCTTTCTAACATTTGGCCATAGCCAATACTTTGTCTGATTGTTAAGTCCCCACATGCTTTTTGGAAAGGACACAGTTTAAACTTTAACTTTTATAGTTACACAAGACGTTTAAAATGCTTGCATAGTGTGGTTTGTACGCTGAAAGTTGCACAGATCAGAGAAGATAACTGGCACCAAGAAATTCGAGACACATTCACAAACCTGTTCTTGTGCCAATACATCCCTTAAGTTTTCAGAAGTTCCTTTGTGGTACTTCGTTGGCAGTCTCAGTGCTTTCTCTGACTCTAAAAATCTCTCTCAGTTAGAATATCATCAAAACAGTTAAAATTTCTAATTAGACATTGAAACTGTTGTCATTATTTTATTCTTTTCTATGAAACATTATTTACTCTTCTGTTTTTAGAAGAATTACAGTGGTTGTTTGTTATTTTTTTAATTGACTTGCCAAATGGATGTTACCAAAAAAAAAAAAAAATAGAATTACCGAAGTGCCTTTCTTTCCCAGATGACACTCTTCTCTTTCTTTCATGGACACTGGACAGTGTATCTTGAAATCTTGGGAAAAGAAAAGGTCCTACTTCTGTTGTCTAAGTTAATCAGTGACATTTTAGAGGACAATTGTCTACTTAGAAATAAATTAATTTCAAAAAAATCAGTGATGTTATCCCTTATTCCTGATTATTTTTTCATTTTTTTTTTATCAAGGTTGACTAATTTAGTTTATTAAATAAGAATAATTTGGGGAACTTTATGGTTTCAAATCAACATAACTCTTTTAACACCTGACTTCTCAGAGTCTCAGGACAACCTGAAGAATCCCAGCAGTTCACACACAATTTCCTCTAATGCAACATACTGCTCTGAAGTATGTTCTGCAGTCAGAACTGAGTACTGTTACTGTCTGATGAAATTACTTTAATAATGTTAGTTGACAGTTGACAGTTTACTACTAGCAAAGACAAAACTTGTGGAATGAGAAGTGAGAAAAGGGCAAGTTTCTCTGTGTCTCTGCCTCTAAATCAAAGCTTCTCGTCAGCCCTGAGTCTCTGCCACTTTCTCCTTCTCACCCCAAACCCCCAGAGACCTTTCCCGCTCCAAAGCAACGTATCTACCACAGACTCTTCTAGCTCCCCATCAGACATCTCTGCATTGCTCCCAGCCCACTCCCTTGTCTTTTCTGCCCAGGTCCCTGACAGCTGACGCTTGTTGCCATCCACATCCACCCTCCTCCTTTATGCTACACATGCTCTGAAAGCCAAACCTCCAAAGTTCTTCACACTCCAATGGACAACCAGTGGCTGTTTCTGCCAGCCACAAGCCCTTACCAACATTTGCTGACAGCTTTGGAAGAACGTACCTAGACATGGGATGGATGCAAGTAAAACTGAGATGGGCCCCATGGGGCAGGGTCTGCCTGGGGTAGGTGAAACCCAATAGCAATTGCCTGTTAGTACTACAGAAGTATAGCAGATAAGTATCCCTTCTTCCTGCAGGCATATTTGAAGTGATGATTTTTTTGCAGTTTCCCATATTTTTTAAAAAATGACACTTCCAGTAAACTGCTGAAAATGTGCATCTGTCTTCAATAAAGAAAGGACTTAATTAGCACATCGTCCCCTCTGTTGAATAAGAAAAAAAGGCAGAGGCAGGAGGAAGAGATTTATTTTGGTGCCACATGAATCATAACTAGCCTAGCATGCAAAGCCTGAAATAATGTTAAAGCTTGAAAGAAATGATGTATAAATGGAAAAGTCATGCCCTGTGTTTAACAGCAAACAGTAGATACAATACACCATGTTCTGGTGCAGAGGAGCAGCTTTCCAGTGGAATTATTCCAGATTTACACTGCGGTGGCTGAAATGAGAAACTGTCCCACAGAGCATATGTAACTGGAGAAGTAACATGATATTCTTTTTCCTTGGATCATCTTGTTCAAGCTCTGCTTCCTGTTTCAAGCTCTGCTTGAACTGCTACCCATGGCTGGCAGTCAGCAAGCTTGTGTTAATTGCTGTACAAACACATAGTGAAACGTAGGCCCATACCTGAAGAGCTCGAAACACAGGAAGAAGTTAGTTTGTTATTGGCAGTATGAAAATAATACTTTTGACTTTTAGGCCAACCATTATCATGTTGTTTGACAGTGTTATGGAAGAGAAGTTGTTTGAAGAGGATCCTGATATGTCCTGATATGTGTGGATGTTTCTTGCACACAAAAGTAGCAAAAATAAAGCCCCAAGCCATTCTTGGTAAAATTGGACTGGCAGATGGTGTAGGGGGGATCATTTGGGACAGAAAAAGAACAGTTTGGGGGTTAAAGCACAATTGTCAGTCTTGCTCCCACATCAGCTGATGTTGGAACGTGGGCCACAGAGGGTGGGTCACCACACTGGTTACAGGCTTCCAGCCCCTCAGCTGATTGTCATGAAGGTAGAGGTGGCAGGTGATGTTTTGTGGTCAGGGAAAGATGAAGAAATAAAAGAGGAGCAGGACCTGAAAGACAATAAGTTGAAGTTTTAAAAAAGGAAAATTTTGGTCTGAAATAGCCAACAAAATGATGTTTGGAACACTCTTCTGAAAGATTTTTAAGTAAAACAGGATAGATTTATATCAAAATTACAAAAGGGGAGGGAATGGAAAGAAACTAGAAGATCCGGTATGTATTGACATCCAACTTGTTTTGATTCTGCCTGATATATATTGGTTATGGGAAAAAAACCTTACAGAACAGAATGAAATGCAAGTTAGAGTTACCTGAAATATCTGTAAACGAATTCATGACAGAAAAAGATTAATTATAAGCTGAAAACCAGGGTAAATTAGTACATTTAAAGTTATTGGTGTGCTACCAGAAGCTACAAGCTTTAAAATATTCAATATGGGCAAATGCTGCATCCACAAAAAATTCCAGCTCAGCTATAATTGCTGTTTCACAGTAAGTAGATAGTGCCAACTGTTTTCTGTAGAAACTAAGAATAAGACTAAGCATGTTTTGTGGGAATTTCTGTTTTAGATGCACCAAATTTAAGCTCACACTGGGTTCTTTTTGGGTGCTCTGAAAAATGTCCTAAGATTTGAGTTCATGCAGATGAAAACAGAGCAAGGGAAGGATGTGTGGGTAAAAAAAGTACAAAGTGGGTAAATAAAAGTACAAAGGCTGAAACTGTGTCTCAGTTTATTTAAATAACCCTCTTCTCCTTGCCATGTGTTCCAAGGACACTGTGAGGTTCTCAGAAGACAGGTTAATCCTCTGCTTCAGTGCAAGTTGAGCAGTAGCACTCATGGTTTTCTTTGTAGCTTGTGGTAAAGCCAGTTTAACTGAGAAGCAATCTGAGTCCAGTGTTCAGTAATGGGGGGAAAAAATCAGGGTGTTTATCTAATAAAACCCTAAACACCTATTACCTCCTTTCAAATATCCTTCTGCATCTACTGTCAGAGTATGTGCCATTTCACTTCATGAGTGACACTGTATCCATGTCCTGGGAATGTTATCCTTCACAGCTATCCCTGTGCAGCATTCCAGTGCCAAACCCAGCCAACAGAATTAAACCTATTTGCATTTAATCTAAAAGTTTCAGAAATTATTAGCAGCTATATGTTACCCTCATTTATGCCATTCAGTGACTGCCAATATTTTAGATTATCATTAGTGATTTTATCAGGGTTGCCCATGTTAGATATTTGATATAACTTTTCTTTTTATTAAAAAGCACTTAAAGAAAGAACAGCCTTGACTTGTAGGCATGTCAATGCAATACCCCCTATTAAAAGTGGGTCCTTATTTTCTGGTCTAGAGTAAATGTTGAAAAATGCTATACAATAACATCTGTTATTACACAATAGTTCTCTATTTGGTTCCAAAGAGCTTCCAACCCAGCCTTGCGTAACTTTTTTTTCTTCACATAAAACAATGAGAGCGTATGTTGGCCCGTAAAAGACTGTATGGCCTCAAGTAATAAATACCTCTCAAAGACACCCAGCACAAAACCTCATTGTTAGAGCAATTTTGACAGAGAAGTTGCACTGTGGCTCAGTCCAATAAGGAGTAGCTGTCTTGATGCTGAAAGATTTAAATTGTCTCGGAAAGATTTTAAAAGAATTCATATATCAGACAAATGAATGAAGATAGACGTGGGCAGTTTATGAGGTTTGAGAGTACAGGTGCAGTGCTGGCTGCTCTGTGAAAGCAAGGAGCTGGGGTTGGGATTGCATCCCCACTCTTGCTAAAAAAATCGTCCTGTTCTAAGGGGAGTGCTCTTTGCTCAGTTTGCACAGACTAGTTTTGGAGCTTGTGTGCCAGTGTGATCATCTGCTCTTTCCTTCCAAATAGCACATGACACAGAGTTTATTGCCAGAGCAGTTGTAACTGGTTTTTTAACTATAAAAAATGTGATAAGTGGTGGTATGTAAGTGAAAAGAAAATAAAAAGAAGCATTTTTATTTCTTACAGAATTTTCATTTATCACTGGATATTTAAAGAGGAAAACCTCATTTGACTTTCCAGGAACTCACACAGGCTTGAGTATTTTTTTGTGTGTAGAGAGTTGTGACCAGTGTCAGCACACATCGTGTCCAAAAGAGCCTGTTGCTGCTACATTCTCTGTAAAGAATTTGTTACTATTGTTAGTTGCTTAACATCTGAAATTAGATGCCTTCTGGACAATACATAGAAATAATGAGAGCCAGATGGATTCCATCTGGCCAAATATAGATGTTTACATCTAAACTGGTCCTTATAAGCTTTCACTGTATTTGGTGGAAAGAAAAAAGGCACTTCCAGATTTAGATTTATCTCAGGTAAAATTAGATATCTAGAAATAGCCAGCTGAATAGCTGTTCTCATAGTTCCTATTTCTCCCCACCGATTTCACAAACAGATTTCAAAGGGGGTTTAGTGAACCATCCACACTGCAGACACCAAAGTAGAAAGTTCAAGGCAGGAAGTCCTGCCCCTCTTATCACAAAAATAATGTAATGCTTAAAGCAGTTGCTATGGTCATATCAAAGATGTGTCTATAACTCCTAAATAGACTACAATCAAAAATATAAAATGAAGAAGAAAAGAGATGGGACACATTTATGTACTTAACTGATATATGTTTGGCAGTGTATGAAAACTCACACATTTAAATAAAGTCCATTATATGATCAGGGTAACAAAAATCAAGCATGAAGCTACATTTTGTCATAGGATTGCTATTCATGCAACCCTGCTGATATCCCAAAAGGTGAAAAAGAGTAAAAATCAGTACAGAAGAAGCCTTGACAGTATCATAGTAAAGGATAAGCTTTATAATAATCTGCCCTCCCAGTTCCTCTGTTAATGATTATTGGTGTAGCTTGCTTTGTATGGGAAAAAACAGTTATCTGTGGTTCTTCCTTCCTCCAGGTGTGAATACTGGCCTCATACAGATTGCTGTTGACCAAGACCATCAATCCTCTGCAAATGATTTTAATGAGAAACCGAAAAAAAGGGAGATGGTTTTGGTCCTTTTATTTTTTTTAAATGGATGACCCCAAAATAATACTATGTAACATTACTCAACTCCAAATTGAGTAATGCCCGTGGTTTGACAAGAGCATCCTAGTCCAGCTTTCAGGGGTGGCATCTTAGCCAAATAAGTGGTAATGCTCCAAAGCAATGCAGGCTTTCACTAAACATTTGGAAGAGTTAGACCATTAGGAAATTTTTGTTATGCTTATTTACCTTTGGAAATGTCAGTGCATTCCTTACTCACCTGTAGGAACACACCTGGCTGAAGTCTGAAGCACACTGCTGCAATTCTTTGCTATTTTATCTTTTGCCTGGAGTGTACACGCTGTGCCACAGCACACACAGAAAAAGTAAATTTACTGTTCTGATTTACTCTGCATCTTCAGCCTTGACTTCATGGATAAAAAATGCACTGTGACCCTGATTATGCAGTTCTTAGTGTACCTTATGACATATTAACATAAAATAAACCCCTCTGTGAAAACTGACCTTGTTATCTGAAGTATCATAAGATATATTCAGGTCACTGAAAATAACATACCTCTAACTAGATAATTGACCAGCTGACCCTTTGAAACTCTGCAGGTCATTGTTTCCTTAAGGAAAAGCTCTGGAAGTTAGTGTAAGAAGGGTGGAAGAGCATCAAGATTTCCTGCAAAATGGAAATACAACTGAATTAAGTTTTGTCAAAGAGCAATTTTAAGGGACTTTTCTTATTAAAAGAAAAAAAAAAGCGTGGGCTGTTATTTCCAATTTATTCTTTTGTTCACAAAAGATTGATTTCATATGATTTAAAGAAAGAGACTGTCTTCTTAGAGAGGTCCAGAAGCATTATTGGAAAAGCACACCACAGAAGGAAGGCCCTGCGACAATAAAGGACACCCTGAAGTTCTTTTTGTACCGGAGAATCTCCACAATAGATCACTAAAAAATGTTAATGGAGTGATCTTATGAGAAACCATTGTAGAGATTACCTGTCCAGAATTGCCTCAAAAAAGTTCTTAAGCCTTTTAATATGCATTATTTTGGACAGCCAGAAAACCCGGGAGCTGTGGGAGGCTGCAAAGAGGTCCCACAAATGTAAAAAGAAACCCATAAATACCAATCTTGTCTCCTGACAGTTCATCGTTCCAGAGCAGCAACATACAGAGAACAGAGTGAGGGATGAAAAAAGTCACAAACATACAGGATAAAATCAATTCCTTGTATAATTTCAGTGAAATTTTTCTTGATTCCTGCAGCAGAACGACAGACAGGATGAGCTGCTCTCATTTCTTATTTCTAAGCAGTGTAAGGAGATGAAGCATAAAAGACAAAGAGCTTAAACATCATTTAAGAAAAGGACAGAAGGACATTTAAGGACATTTAAGAAAAGAAGGTTTGTTAAGTCTTGCAATTACCTTTGCACACCTGCTTTGAAGATAAGAAAAAGGGTAATCTCAACAGAAAAGTCATGTTCTATAGGATGAAGCACCATATTCTCAACATTGTGTTCTGAACAACTTGTGCTTACAGCTCTAGAGAAAATAAATGTTTCATTAGTAGCAGGAAGCCACAATTACCACAGCCTCTGCCCACACTGCAATCTGAAGCTGAGTTCAATGCTCTTGATTTTTGGTTCTACCTTGGGCCACCCCACCTGAGCTGCTCCCTGTTTGCTGCATGGCTGCTTGCCAAGTGTTGTGCAGGTCATGTTTCATTGGCACCCATGGAGATCTAACCCACACAGGAAAAGAGCGATCACAGTGTGGATGTAACACTTTCATCCCAACATAACCTAAAACATTCAAAATTGTTTTAAAGATTCAATCTAGCTGAAAGGTTCAAAAGCAGATGATGGCCTGATTGCAAACTTCCTGCTTAGCCTCTTCTCCTGGGATTTGGTTCAGGCTCATTTCTCATTTTCATACAAGCTTGACTGTCAGTTTTTTATTTTTATGAAAATGGACTAATAGAGCCAAGAAAATATAATGAAGACATTGCTTACTGTAAATTTAATTTAGAATGCAAAATTGTCTGTTGCAATTAAAAAAAATATTCTTTTCAAAGATAGACTTTGTAGACACAAATTTCAAACCACATTATATTGCTGGAAACATTTTTTTCAATGGAAGTGATGACACAACTTTAAAAGGCAACATCCTGAATAAAACATTGTAATGAATACTCAAAAATAGCTACTAAGGGAGGAAAAAGACTTGGTTTTCATATTACAATATGTAGCCTTTTGTCCCCTAATCTCAGCCTTATCCAATCTTGAAAGATTTACAATTTTCTAATTCTATAAGGCAAAAGAACATTCTTCTACCCAGCAAGGTCAGTCAAATCCACTCCAGGCAGTGATCAGTGGATTAAAACATGTCACTGAACCCTGTATAATTTTACTACTGTCAGGACATTTCAATTAGAGACCACAGCACTGTGAATGTTGGAATGGACAGCTGGTCTTACCTTCTGGTTGCTGAAGACATAATTAAGTTAAAAACCCTGGTCAATATGTATTTTTGGCATATCCCTGTTTAACAGGGAGTCTGCTCTTATCAGCCTGATAAAGACACATAAATACTGCTATTTACTTATTTATTTTATTGCTATTTATATAGAAAGCTAAGTTATGGATATGTAACATATATAGTTGGAGATTTCCAAACTCTGGAATATTATCTCCCCAAAATATTAGTGAAAAGGCTGAAAACAGATAAAGAGCCTTGATCCAACTTCATTCAAGTGAAGTGAAGTGAATTTTTCCCGCTGACTTTTATGGGAATAAATCACAGTCCTAGGGTGGGTGGTTCCTTCATCCTGCAGAGTGAACCAAATCATCCCCAGATTATAACTCACCATGTGCTGTAGTTTTTCTTCACTGCTGCTTTCAAATTTCAGGTTTGGTTGAGCCGTGCAGTGGAAGGAGCGCAACAAAGGATGGGTTCTTCACAGACTGATGCTTTTGTCTTCCCATCTTGGCCCTGGCACAGTTTGGAATGTCCTAAGGTGCTAAAATATAACAATTATGGGCAGAATGAATCAGTATTCAAGGGCAGTACTAGCAGGTGGAAATTACTGAAATGGGGTAGTAGTTATCCATACCCACTCCCTGACCATTTAGCCACCTTTGATGTGTTTGTAACAGCTCTAGACACCCGCAAGCATCTCTTCAGCTGGCCCTTAGAAACACTAGAAAATTACAAGGGACTGGAACTGAGCTGAGTTGTCTGCTTTCTGCCATGGTGCTTGGTTTTTAAGTCATGCACAGTATCTCTGCTCAAGACTAATAATATTTTGAGGGTCTGGTTATCATTGGTGGTCTAAAAGAACAACTAGAGCAAGCACCAGCATCCTTCAGTACTCATAAAAATTTCTTTTCCTTTTGGTGTTTCAGCACAGGTTAGCAGTTGTCCTTTTCTGGCCAAGCTGGTTAAGGTATACTGAAATCATGGAGCTGTAAAAATTACATAAGCTGAAAGCTGGTTCCAATTTTTATTTCTTGTTTGCTGTAGAGTAACTGCGTAACCTGTACTTGATAATATATTAAAAGAACAAGATCTTTTTTCAGATCCACAAAGGTAGTAAACTTCCATGACACCTTTGAATTCCTGGAACAGTACTGCACCTCTTTCAGCTGCGCATATACCTGATGTTACTTGAAAGATTGTGTCCAAACATCTGCATACAGTTAAGCTCCAAAGAACAAATTTCAATATAAGATTAAACATACTGCATATTTATAAATATTACCTGTCACCAAATTATCCTAATCTTTCCAGGTCTGGAAGACAGTCTAGGTTTACTATAAGGTGGGTATTTGAGATATAAACAGCTTCTGGTATCTATAACTCGACATCTTCAAGCAAGGTACACAGAATTCTTTGTACTATTCTTCAGCAGATGTGATGCACTCTCCTTGCAAGTAGCATCTTGTGAAAAAAAGAAAACCAAACACATGGAAAATTACATCATTATTTAGCATTTGACAGACACCACGCCTGGTTTACTTTTTTGGTCTATATTTCCCCCTCTGTTTTTATTTTTCAGTTTTGACCCCACATTTGAACCCCACACCCACTCCATTCCACCCACTCCATTCCTCAAACCAGCTACCTCATATTGCTGGTTGTTCCTGGCATTTCTTTAGCAGCAACGGGAATTTGACCTCTCTGTATTTCTCACTATTAAGAATGTTTCACCAAAGCTAGTAAATAACGAATGACATGCTGAAAATATTCAAGCAATGATGTTTTTATTTTACTTTTTTGTCTTTGCCTTGGTGTTTCATAATCATTAGAAAATTGTTGTGAAGTATAGGACATCTAACTATGGAAATACAACACCATTTTGATGAATTATTGTATTAATTTTCAGCGTCTTATGCTTTTTTCCACATTAAAATATGACAAAAGTTTTAATATTGTAAATTAATGTCTCACACTTCTGTGTGTCATTTGAAATTTGGTTTAGTATTTGAAAATATCTTATTCTCATTGCACCAGCCCTCAGTGTACCATAAGAAAGGATTTGGTAGGCCTAGCTTCCCTGCATCAGGTGATCAGCTTGCCAAATTATGGGGATAATACCAAAAATATTCTGAGTGTTAGTTTTACCAGTGTTCCAGAGTGCCCAGTACTAATTAAACTTGATATCAGACTGTGCAGAATGTATTATATGCAAAGAATGACATTAAAGTGCTACGTGTTATCTAAAAATAGTATTTATTACATGCTACATTTCTGTGTGATGTTAGAAGCTGAAATGGAACAATTAATGAGATAAACTATTTGAAATAACACTCTGAGGGCCACACTATTAGGCAATATTTGTCACAATGTTTTTTATTAAGAAAATCAGAAAATTTCCTCTCTGCAGTCTCATCCAAAAACTTGAAACTGCAACTTTTCAAAACTTAAATGCAGCTGTAGTTTTCAATATTTTTTAATATAAGAGGTACCAGAGGTGTTGCCATAATTCTTCCTCTACAAGTAATGGCAAAAGTTGTGGTGGTGGGCTTAATCTCTGTCTCTTGTAGAGTCCAAGGGGTGCTGTGTTGGGATATGTGTCAATTAGGGATGAATCAAAAAAATATGTGCAGGGTTTTTCATCTGCTCCAGGTCCAGAAGTCACAAGTGGGGCCCAGCCAAAGGATTTGTCCTTATTTTTAGTGGAAATGTATGTGAAGAAGAATCCATTTGAATAGCAAAACTTGGAAAATCATGTCATTTTTGCCTCTTCAGAAGAAACTCAGATTCACTATATGTTGCCACAGGCAACCTCTGCGTCATTCAGAAATATGACAAATCCTAGGCATTAAGCTGTGTTTGTGTAGTTTACTTACAATTGAAATTCATAATGGGAAAATATTTTTATTATGCATTTATAGAATGTGCAGTGGATGTGTGGAAAACAGCAGTTTTGTAGTGCTGATTAAAATGTGAACACTTCTGAATTAAAATTAGGGTTTTGGTTTGGTTTTCTTGAGAAGCAGCTCTGGTCTCTGCAAGCTTTTTCCCTCTATAATTCAAAACACAATTCAGAACACAACTATAACAGAAGACAATATATCCTGCTCTGACTCTAGTCACTGAGAAGGTTGGCATCTATCAGTTTGCCATCAAGACCTCTCTTCAGGGTGTGCAGAGGAATCGCATCTCCCCCGCTGATGCAGCACACCTCTCCTAAGCACATGTGAGGGTGGGGTGAATTACTCCCTCAAAGACACCTCTCTCTGTGAGTTCTGCTTGCAGGATACACAGCGACCTTCAGCTGGCACCTCACCACCAGTCATCTCCTCCACTGACAAACCTAGTGCTCACACCAATTCCTAAGCTGCTGCTTTACTGCTATTGACAGTCTAAAATCCAAATTAGAGCTGTAGCACTGTGCAGTATATTTCAGCAAATTAAAGTAATTAGCAGAATTTCTCCTGGACAGTGTTTTGGAAACCTCTATCAAGTTGGGCTTTTGCTTGGTTTTTTTTTGTTGTTGTTTGTTTGTTTGTTGGGGTTTTTTTGTTTGGTTGGTTTTGTTGTTGTTGTTGGGTTTTTTTGGGTTGGGTTTTTCCCTCTTTCTCCTGAGTGGCAGAGAGGAAACACAGAAAGATCCCTTACCTTCAAATTTTTAATTTCTCCTTGGAAAATATATAAAAAGTCAGTAGTGCAGTTAATACAGAAGTAATTACACTAAGTTTTGTTATTATTTAAAATCCTCAAAAGGCTAATACTGTTTTCCAAAAAATTTTAAAAAAGAAAAACTTAATGGATTTTGAAGTCTTTTTCTTGTTTTTCACTATCCATCAGCTATTTAATATCTAGTAGAGGTAAATTTCTACCACAAAAATTGTTTCCAAAATCCATGGTAATTACTATATATCTACAAACATGTATATAAATTTTATCCTTCAGTTTTCAGTGAAGAAATCTGTTCTCCTGCAAAAAGCTGACAGTATGCTATAGTAACTGAAGAAAGAACTGGTTGTCTAGAGATACAAATGGAAGTTCTTGGTAGGACCATATTTTTTATGAAATAATCATGATTCTGTTCAAATTCTACTTGGTCTTAGTTATCATGAGAATGCCACCAAAATTTTCTGGTGTTATGATGAATCTGATTTGAATGGTATGATAAAACTTTTTTTCTGAAAAACCAATGCTCTAAACCGTTTAAAAATCAATAACTTGTGTCAAACTTGATGTAAAGCCTCATAAACACTGCTGTGTCATTTGAATCATGTTATATGCTTAAAAGAAGGAAAAGAAAAACCAACAAATACGAAAACTGAATAAACTGAACCTTAAAAGTGGATGTGTGACCATTACAGGACAAGAGACCATATTTTGCCCAGGAATGAACCCCCTGTTTTGATTTCACAAAGTTTGTGTAGCTCAAGTAAAAGTATGCTTGCTTTTTCCAGACATAATAAAGTTATTTTTTACAATATTTATTATTAGATTTATATAGACTCTAGACTCTTTTTTCTAAACAATATTAAGCTCATAATATCCAATAGCTTATAGTATCAGTGCTTTTAAAAAGAAAATAGATTATTATGTACAAGCTTCTCTCATTTTTAAATTGTGTTTACTATAACTCTGATGTGCTGTTTGTTGGCCACTTACACAAACTACATTTTAAACTAATTTTTTCCAATTTCCTTTCTTTCATTCACCTGAACCGATAATGAATGGATTTCCAACTTCTTCCCTCTAACCCCAGTAATTTGGATTGCCTTTAGCAAGATATAAAACCCAAAACACACAGAGTGGAAAATTGTTGTTGCCTTTAGTGCTGACAAAATGAATGGAAAGAAGGTTACTTTTTACCATCTCAGACCTCTGTGGAGCTAAATTCTCTTAACTCCTCTTCAGTTTAATAGTTAAGGCAGATTAAAGCAGGAGGAATTTTTACCTTAGTGGATAATAAGCAAGTGGATGTTGTGAGCAGAGATTTCCCCTTCCTCTCCTGAGTGAGCCCTTAGTTACACATCTGCTTCCCCTTCCTCTAATCTCCAATCCACTTTAAGGGTAGCTGAGGATTTTCATCACAAAGCTGAAAATGTTTATGTCTTGAAATCTTAGCTTTAGCTTCTGAGTTGCCAGTCATCGGGGACTGAAGCTTATGGCTGTTATTTTACTGACCTTAGGAGAAAATTGTGGGATTGTAATGACAACACCAGATTAGTAAGAGGCTGCTAAAATGATGCCTGTTGCAGGTGAAAGCCAATGATGATGACCATAATCCGTGCATCTCTAGCTACCACTATCTCGGTAGCTGATGCAGGATTTCACAGAGATTTTAATCTGGTGTGTTTACTATTTTCACCTTGAAAATTTCTGTGGAGTAAGATCACTTGAAATAACTTTTTAACACTGGGACAAAAATCAGATTTTTAAAAACACTTTTGAAACAATTGCATTTAAATATTTCAAATGGAAAATATCAGTCTTTTCAGTTTCGCAAGCCTTTTGTTTCATAATTTCAGCTACTATTCGGTCATAATTAAAATAAACTGTTTAGAGATTATCAGAACAATAAAATCTTTCTACAAATTGGGTGGAACAGTCTGAATATTGTTTTCAGTTGTGCTTTTTAACCCTAATTCTCCAAAGGAAAGTTTTGAATATCTCATTTTTGCCTGAAGGATGGCAATGTGGTTTCCTGAGTAGCTGTATCCCTTTTCAAGCTGGTTTCTAAAAGGTGATTAGATTTTAAGATTCAGACTTGGTTTTGGTTATTTAGCTTGGAAGATTTATAGAAGGAAACAATTCTTGCCTGTTGTTTTGTCTATCATCAGTTTCTTTTGAGAGCCCCATTTTTGAACAAAAAGTTAATTGTTTCTATAAAATCATATCTTAGTTACTCCTTGGCATCTAGGATTCTTCCTGAATATTAAGAACACAGCATGATTTTGAGTTAAATGCCACTGGCTTTCATTAACTTGAAATCCCCATGTCAGAATGAAGGGACAGAGTAAAGAAACTATTCTGCTCAGTCAGTCAGTGGTTTGCTCAGAATCCTCTAAGACTTCCTCAATATGAGACCCAGGACTGGTTGTTCATTCCATGTTCTTGAGTAAGGATTTTTCCCCTTTTATATACATGAGGAAATTAGTCTGGCTGAAAATAATTTTAGGCAAAGATTTAGTATAATTTCTGTAATTCTTCCAGATAATGAAGCTGATATTTGTTGGTGTTTTGCCACCTTTCCTTCCTCACCAAGCTGCGCCGCCACAATCCAGCTCTGTCAGCTGTGTGCACCCCAACTGCCTTAGCAACTTCCTCACAGAAGGAATGAATGACAGAAAACAGCCTCAGGTTGCATCAGGCGAGGTTTACAATGGTTAGGCACTGAACAGGCTGCCTAGAGCAGCAATTGAGTCACCATCCCTGGAGGTATTTAAAAGATGTGTAGATGTGTCTCTTAGGCACATGGTTTAGAGGGGTACTTGGCAGAGTTAGGTTTACGGGTGAGTAAATTGTCTCCAGGGTCCTTTTGAACCTAAATGATTCTGTGTTTCTATGTGGTCAGGCAGTTGAACTAGGTGACTGTTGTACATCCCTTCCAACTGAAATTATTCTATTCATTCCATTTGGGTCTGTTCAACTCTTAGCCAATATCCTCAAAACTTCTGACGTTCAATGCAGAGTTGGTTTTCCTTTTCCTCTGCTCCTGGTTTCTGACAAGTATATTCAATCTCTCCTGGTAGATGAAGACCTTGGTCTGAGTTTATACAAGCTTTTCTTACCTCCCATCTGGAATTTAGTAATGTGATATACCTGGGCCCTAAGCCATCTGTCCCAGGAATCTGCAAGTAAATGCAGTAGCATAATCCACCAACACAAGCTTTATAACTATCGCAGAATGTCCTCTTCCTCCACTGGCTTCCATTAAGAAGGAAAAAAAGTGAGTTTAAGGTCTTTCCCCTTTCCTGTAAGATGATTGATGGCTCAGGTTCAGGATAGCTAAGGGCAAAATAGACCACGGTCCAGAGAACCACATTAGTGAGTCCATGCAAGTGCAGAGTAGGACTTCGTGGACTCACCAGTTTGCATCTGGAAGCAGTATAGCTGCATGTACTTGGCACCATGCCCAAGTTAATATACCCTGCCCTTTGTGTGTGAACGTGACTATTCTCCTTCCAGGCCTGATTTGGCAGCTTATCCAGAACCACCCCTTTGGTTCTGGGGTTAACACAGGAGGAGCAAATCTGTCTGCAGCTGGCAATGTGGACAGAGTTTCAAAGAATCTCTCTGGAACTGGGGTGAGAACCTGGGATGAAAAATCCCCTCCCCAGGCACAGCAAGGCTTTCTACCCAGAAGGTAACACTTGCCTGAGCAGAGGAGAAAACATTCCTTTCAAGAGGTTGGTCCAAGTTTCTGGAACTAATTCTCACAGGAAAAGAAATGTTAAAAAATCCCCAACAACTCGTGTTGTCCTGCCTATCACATGCTGTTCATCCAAACCACTTTTCCACTAAATACATACAGCACATTTATCACTCAGCTCTCCCACTCCTCCTCCCCAAAACTGTAACCCAAATGCAATGATATGCATGGAGTATCTCCTCACCCTGCAGAGAGATAAACTGCATATGACAGCTATTAGTTACATGACATCACGCTCTTTAGAAAGGCATTGGGATATGAAGAGAAATAAGATTATCCGTAGGACTGAATGGAATAGAAAGTGTCTATATTTTAGTGTGCTGGTTTAGGACACACTCAAATTGGGTTTGCTAAGTCTCTTTCCTGCCAGATAAACCTGGACACATTAAACTATCAGATAAAAATATTGTAATGTTAGTTCATGCTCTGAGTTATTGGTTAGAGATTATACATCCTTGTGCCTTATACTGTTCTGAGAAGGCTGTGCTAAACAAACAGCAAATAATAACTGCAGAAAAATAGTGATTTTCTGTTGGGAAACATCTTTTTCACAGTTTCAAAATTGCTGATGTATTTCACAGCAGGCTGTTGACAACACAGGAGTAGCAGTCTGGTGTTAAAAATACTTGAGGCTGCCCCTCCTATTTCTTGCTCATTATCTGTCATCTTAGCCAGATCAAGCTTCCCTTGAGGAATATAGAAATGGGAGCTTTGCCTGAGGTGAGGTCTTCAGAGCTATTCCTGTTGATCACATTTTTGGCAGACAGAGAAGAGCTGGGTAAAAGTTCAAGGAGAAGGAAAAGTTTTATTTCAAATTTGGAGCCTGAATAAACTGCACCAGTAGAGAACAAAAATTAATCTAAAAGCAAAAACTAAAGAGATTCCTTTGACTTCACATGCATTCCGGGCTTTGGATAACATAAACAGAGAGCTATACCTCAGCCAGGTGTATTTGAAAGATTTGTGAACTTTGTACAATATTTGATGAAACTGGGCCGAATTTCATCTCTATAATGAAACATGGAAGCAGGTGAGTTCCATGTGTTTTGGAGATCTCATAAATAGTTTGAATTGCTTTAATAGCGACGAATTTAGAAAACTACTTTACCAGATGTACACACACAAAAAAAAGATGTAATATGAGGACCAGATAGAAAGCCTGAACACTGAGCTGACTGTTGTGGATTTCTGATCTTCTGAACTGAAACAGTCGCACAAGGCTGTGCCCAAGCTGAATGCTGACAAATTATAATGGATGGTTTCTGCAGTAAAGAAGTCCAGCTTCAAATAGAAAGAAAGGAAGAAAGGAAGAAAGAAAAACAAGAACAATGTGCGGTTCTGAGTAATTATTTTTGCAGAATTTTAACAACCAGAGCCATAAGAGGTCACAGTGAAAGCAGTTGTAAAACGAGGTTCCCTTCCTGAGAGTGTTTAAATGGCTGAGTCTCAAATGGCCCACAGCAGCTGACTATCTGGGCCATGACTTTGATATTTTAATTAACAGCATTTTGTGTTGCATCCAGGTTTACCTGAAGAGAACTGGTGATTCAAACAAACACAGTAAGAAGTTTCATACTTCACAGACCTTAGAGTTCATAGTTAGTGTTGGTATATCATGCTTATTATGTTTGATAGGTTTTAATGTGTAATATGGGAAGAAGCCAAATCTCCTATTTATTTATTTAAAGAGACAGATGAAAAAAAATATTTCCAGAAGAAATTTTTGATTCATGTCTTTTGAATTTTCACTGCAAATAGAAAACAAACAAAAAAACCCCAAACCCTTACTGAAACAAAACAAAAGGAAACAAAAAAAACTCCTTTGGGTAAACAGTGAGCATTTCTCTCCAGAAAATCCTGCATGCTTTGGAGACCTGTTTGTATGACTCTAAGTTTCCTGACCAGACAATATCTCATGTGTCAAACCATAACGCTTTATTGTGATGAGCTGACATAGTAAATTATGGAAATATTTAGGCATAATTTAAAAAGATGATGACACTTTTCTGAAGTGGTAGTTTTGTATGTCTATAAATATCAGTATCTGTAAGCATAGACATTTCCGGTATAAATAAAATATGGTTTCAGACACTTTGGTTGCAGTTCATTCCAGAAAATTTAAGAAGTTACTATGGTACAAATGGAATCATTCTAATCCCCTTCTATAGTCAACGGGGAGATTGAACATCTCCAGGAGTCAGTCCCAGGAATATATTAACTTCGAAGCGTTATTCTGCTGTCAATGAAGCATAATATTAGATGAGGTAAGTCAGTAAGTCATGATCTTTCAGTATGGTTACAAAACCAAAATAGCTCTAGAAGTTTTCCTCCATTAACTCAATATTTAGGTTTTCAGTACTAAAAGCTTTAAAGCTAGACACTGACAGCTATTTTATGCATGAAAAATGCACGTATTTTTTTGAAAGTCTGTCATTGGAAGACCAGTAATCAGAATAAAAGATAAATATATTTAATACATTATTTACCTCAAAGAATTTACCAGGAACTGTTCCAGCATTGCTGCCAGCTCAGAACAAGGATATAATCAAGGTCAATGTAGGAACTGTACACAAATGCTGTGTATTTAAAATACAGGCTTTTGGGAAAATAGAGGCTTTGGATAGAACAGGCTGTCAGGGTCCCTACCCCCCTGCCATATAGTCCTGGGAGAGGGGCCCTGGTGGGAGGCATGGCGTTTCCCTGCCCCTGGTCAGCCTCATTCCCCATTGGTTGTTTTGTGTTCCCCTGCGCGGGCCGAAGGACCCTCGGGTCTCGTGATTGAGCAGTTCCTCGGCAGAGCCCAGGCCATGCGGCTGCAGAAATAAACATCTCTCTGAAACATCTATCAAGAATCAGTCCTTATATATTTCTTTTCCACAGGCCTCGTTGATTGATACGCGTGTTGCAGTATCCCCGCTGTAACAACAGGCTGTTATAATCAAACAGGAGTAAGTCATGACTCATGACTGCCCTTCATGGGCAGCAAAAAATGTCTCTGCCATTTTAAAAATCACTGTTCAATACAGATTTCATCTTTACTTTACATATTGATCATTAGAAATCTGATATTTTTGTGATTCACTTCACATTGAATCCATAGCCCTAAGTCACAACTAAAATATTTGCAGAAAGAATGTGAACAGCCTGTAGGAGCATATTTTGAACAAATAGCAACCTTATGCAAAAAGAGCCAGATTCTTTTACTCTTATTTGCACGGTGACTGTCCAGAAAAAAGCCTACTGAAAAGCTATACAGTTACTCCAGATTTATGCAAACACTACAGAGAAGAATTTTGCCCATTACCATAAATTAACAGCTAAATTATACTTATTTAGAGTGAAAACAGGCCAAGACCTACCTGACTAACTCATATAAAATTTTCTAGTAATCTTAAAAGTAATTCTGCCTGATTAAGGCAGGATTTGATTTTATGTCCATTCTCTGGAGGGTAGCTTCTCTGAGCTGATCACCTTCTTGCTGCATTAGCAATTTTGAAATTAGAGGTATGAGAAAAACCTTCTAATTTTGTGGTAGATGCATTTACGTGGTACCAAAGTTGCTGATGCATTAATATTTTGCAGAATATTAACCGCAAAGGAATTGTGTTCTGGTATTAAAAATAATTTGAAACTACCCCTGATATTTGTTGCTCATTATCAGTATTCATTGCCAGTTCCTCATTCCTCAAAAAAATTTAAATTCTACCTTGGGAAAATAAGGTAGGGAATATGTGCAATGGCTGATGACATCATCTGTAAGTAATGACTATAAATCTTGAGTGAATTTGTAAGTACAAATGTGCAGCTTGAAAGGTGCCAGATTTCACGCCTGCATACTTAGAGCCTGCAAATTCATCTCATGAACTTGAGAACATCATTTTCAGCCAGAATTTGCTCAACTACACCTTGATTAAGCCAGACCTGAAAAAAATTAAATCTCTACTAGAAAAAGTATAATATTTTATAGAATAAAAATTTATATTTTATTTCAGATTATTTAGTTATGTCAAATGCTTCATTTAAATCTTCATCTAAGCAACAGTTGAATATTTTGGAGACATTTTAGAAATTAACCTCATGATATAGCAGCAAGAATGTTCCTTGCATGTCAAGTGCTGTATGAGTGAGTGTTAACAAAGCACTAATGCCATTTGGATGGGATAAGACCAGCTAGTGTGTCCAAACCTCTTAAAAGTACATTCTAAACTATTATATTGCCAATTAAGCAGCAAGGTGGAAAATTCTTGTCTTTCAGTTGGCATAGAAAGAGCCTAAGTTGTTTTTTTCCTTATAACTTTAAAAAAAGTAAGAGAAAATTTGAGCTTTACCTCAAAAAGTTTATATTTCTTACACAATTCTGTGTGTATTTAAAGAGGTGCTTCTTAAATAACTTGAACATTGGGGCAAAACAATGTCACTTGGGAGAAAATTGGCAGAAAACCTGGTCCAAAAGAGGTTGGATGGTTCAAGGAATTGGTAATGAAATCATTAGATTTTACCAGTCTGCTTTGTTCTGATTCTTGTCCAGCTTTGGTCATAGCCACTAAGCGTTTCTACTGGAGACAAGCAGCAAAGGCTCAGGTCCACTTCTGAGTCCCTCACTAAGCACGGATGCAGTTTGGATTTAGGGAGAAAGTGGAAGTTTATCTCAGATTAATGCTGTCTGAAATCTCTCAAGTTGCATATATGGAAAAAGTCTCTGACATTAATGTCAGTGTTGATCCCGGTGGACAGATGCCCATCTTCCCACTGCTGTTCAACAAATAAACTCCAATTTGAATGATTTTTGAAGGCTCAGTTTTCACAAAGTGCTTCAAAGTTCATGCTGGTCCCTGAATTGCTTTTGGGCCAATGACTTTGTATGGAAGGTCTTGTGGACTTGTGACCAGTCCATATTATTGTAGCACTCTGCCCCTGTGCTGTGGCATCACCAAGATGTTTCCATGTTTACATGAGAAATTCCTCCTGTTTGAGATCTTACTTGGGCTGTAAATCTCAACTTAGATTCTCTATTACAACTGAGTCCCCTATTGTTCTGTGGCTTATGTGCATGAGCACACAGAGGCAGGTATGGCTTCAGTAATATTAAGCTGACAGCAAGGAGTTGAGAAGAGTCCTTGTGTAGAGCTCCACAGAAAGCAGTTTATTACTACAACTTGGGAAGGTTTCTAGAGGCAAAATGACCCTGAACACGTGACAGCTCAGGCTTAAGTACAGGGTTGTGGCTAACACCAGGAGCTAGCTGGGGAATCAGAACTGGGGTACACTGCCATAACCGAACGCCATAACCGGTAACTCTTTGGCACCAGAGACTGTCTTTCCAAGAGCCCTCTCTGTCTCTTGTACCACTGGTCAATTGCCCACCACATACAACTAAGTTTTTGCCCAGAGCTCAGATCCAGGAACATGTAACTAGGTTCTGGAAGCCCAGACCTTGCTACACCAAAAGTCATTGAAATTTGAAAAAAAAAAATATCCTTGGACAAAGTTATAAATTCACAGTCACATCCTGAACCTGCTAGCATTACAGACTTTTTCTTGCCTGTTCCCTCTTTCTGCCCTTGAAGGGAGGTGGAAGAGTCAGCATTTGTAGTTGTCCTTGTCACCGAGTTGCTGACCCAGCAGAATAGTAGCTCACCAAACAGACCAACATAATGTCTCTATTTTCTCTTAATGATTTCTCTGATCTGACACAACACCAAAGTACTTGTGCCCTCACTAGAGAACAGTCAGTGGACTGCCATTTTTGTACCATAATTTGGTTTTGGGTATTTATGTTAATCTGAAGACACTACCTCAGAATATTCCATGATTCTTTGAAACATTTTAAAGAACTTATTATTTTACTGTATGTGCTCAAATAATAGCTCAGATTATACAGAGGCATTTGGAATGAGAAATTTCAGGTTGATGAAATAGAATCGGTCTGTAGAAATCTGAATTAAACTTAATTAATTAGCTCAGTTAGACCATTGATCGGTTCCAATTCCTGCCTGCTCAAACTTATGAATCAAGTATTCCACTATATATATATGTATGTATGTATTACATTCATGTTTCATTCCAATGTGCAATTTGATTTTCTCTAACAAAACTTCTTACAGCTACAGCCACTTCAGCTACAGTCCTGTGCTGATGTATAACATAGAAAGTGCAGTTCTTGGTACAGAACTTTGAAAATCCACACTTGGAACAAGTAGGACAGAGCATATATAGTAGGAGAGCACATGAATAAATTAATTCTGACAATGGAAGTCAGGAACAAACCAAGAAGGCATAAACACATTTATTTTGAAACTTAAATGAATATTTTCAACAATTATAAATAAAATAATTAGCATCTTATACCACATCTTGTGCAACAAACAGTCAACATCCATGAATACTGGGTTATGGAAATTCATCCTAAAAACCATGCCACATTGTTTTAGTCATTCCATTATATTTTATGCCTTTGTGTTGGCCTTCCTCCCACTGTTAGTAATCTGGATCCAGGGAATAATCTCCAGGGAACCATGAGTTTGTTTGGAGGGAACTGTTTTTTCCTCACATGTGGACTCTGAATGTTAAAACTCCAAACAATCTCTCGCAGGACTTCTGAGTCTGAATTAAGAAAGAACAGCAACAGCTCTTCTCAAGGGAAGAAGGTATTTCAGCTGAATGAACAGCTTGAGGTAAGACGGATCCAGTTCTGCCCAGTTCCAGAAGAACATTATCATGAAAATGAAGAGTCAGAAAGCTGAATTACATCACCTCATCAGAACTATCATTCACTGAATAATTTTCCCAAAGTGTAGAACACTATTTTTAGCTGTTTTCAGAAATATCTGATAGCTGCTGTGTTTCCTATTATCCTTGCTATTGACCTCATAGGCCATCCATAATATTTTCTTTAGGGATACCAGTGAGTCCTGCACAGTGAGGAACCTTCCCCATCTCTTAGTAGACATTATTAAATAAGGATAAACCCATGATCAACAGTTGTACAGCCCAGGAAATGAGACCAGAAGTAATCAGGAAAAAATAAATATGAGTGTCGGGCCTTATGACAATTTTCATCCAAATTTTTTGGAAATCCCACCAAGGTACCTGAAGAAGAACCTCACAGGGCTCATAGAACTCAACTTCTTTGGGTTAATTTTTCCCAGATAATTTTGCAATGACATCCTTTTTTAAAGTGTTGCCAAAAGTACTATTTGTACTTTATTATATATTTTAGCAGACAGTTCATGCACACCTGATTAATTGCCCCTTATATCTGCTGTTTCACATAGTTATTTCCATCAGGACCTAAGCTACAGTTCAATATCTTCTTTGATAAAATATTTTTATTTGCAGGTATGATGGGTTTAAGAAAAATCAAAGCATTTATATTTCTAAAATTGTCACAAAATTAAAATACTATTTTTGCCTGAAAAATTTAATGATAAGAAAACCACTGTTTTTTCTGCACTATATGAATGTCTGTGCATGCATATAGCTATGAGAGAAATTGCTGGCTTCTGTTTATGTAAGACCCTATTTTCATTGACTCACATTGCAGAAGTACTGAACTAGATCTTTTCTCTACTAATACCATTAAGTGACTCAAATTATAAAATAAAAATGTAATAATTAAAAATATTTTAAATTATGCATTTAGATGTAATTTTATGCACTCACATTTAAGTGTTTCTGCAGGCTAGTGCATTCGGAACATTATGCTGGAAAGGGTTTGCATAGATTTTCCACTGCTCACTTGCAGCCACCAGCAGCCTGAACACACAGAATCAAAGAATCATTTTAAGTTGGAAAAGAACATCTCATATTTCAGAAGTCCTTGTTGCATTTGCCACTTATTCCACTGAGAATACATATGTGGTCTACCAAGGTAAGATTATTAAATTGCTACACATTACAATTCCAAATAAAAATATTCTAAATACAATTCCAGGGGGAAGAGAGAGTAGTTCCCTCTCTCTTTTAAATGGATTAATATATCCAATTAACCCTTTTCCTCCCTCACATTTAGTTGGAAAGTTCTATAGTGCAGTGTGGTTCTAGCTGGCTGTTGGGCATTGCTGGTTGACAGCAGCATCACAAACTCCCTAGCCTTGAGTTTGGTTTGCATCCTAGTGACTTATGGATTTAGCCAGCCCAGCCTTGACATCACTGGAGCTACAGCAGGTCAGAGTTGTTTATCCTCAGATTCCCTTGAAGGGATTTCAGTCAAGATGGCAGTTTTGGACCATGTTTCTGGGCTCAGCCTCTCTGTGATGCTGAGCTCCTGTAGACTTGAGATGCCCAACCCCTCTGAGACTTGAAGACTGAGATGCACAAAATCAGCATCAGCAAAGAATTAATTTGTTGTACAAATATATGGGGAGGGATTTTTATAAACATTTTTGGGAGGCACCCAACTTCTGTTGCTTGCTGTGGCATGGCATACATGTCACTATGCCAGCTCACTCATATGACCTATTTGTCAAACAGACATGTCATCTGAGATTTTTGTCAAATGTCAATTTTCCCCATCTAAACTGCTTTATACAAAGCAAACTATTTGCAAGACATCTATTGCTTGTAATGAGATTTTAAATGCCACATGTGCGAGTGACTATCTACAGATACTGGCTTGAGATGGGTAGAGAAAGGACTGATACGTTGATTCAAGCTTATATTTTAACTGCCATGGTTTCACAGCCGGGACCAACTCAGGCAAAGAAGGTAAGTCTTGATGCAGTCTGACCACCCTGGGTGTTCAGATTACTTGGAAAGAAAGTAGGACAACAAGCTGCTAGGCTGTGAGGAAACCTCTCCATTTAGGGTACTCATAGACAACAAAAGCTCTTCTAAAGGTATCATGAATATATAGAAAAAGGAGATCAACACACTCCCACACTCCTGCCATTAAAGGACGTTCCAATAAAATAGGATGCTGACCTAGAACCGTTTCATTTTAACTCTGAAAACTCCAAATTTTGTCTTATTTCCATAACAGAATGACTTAAAGTCTTAAAAAATGCAGTTTCAGTAACAAGAGTCAGATGACTTATTACAAAATAAGTTTTGAAATTTCAAGTGAAATCTTCCTGATCAGATAAAAAACTTTGTGTCTTTCCCCAAGCTCCCTTCAGATTCAATGGAGCAAAATAGATGGTTTAGTACAATTCATCTTAGGCATTTTAGCCACTGACTTTAGGATAAACTGAGTTGCACTTTAGCAGGGTCTATTTCTCCCCACTGACTATAAGAGGCCCAAAGTGATAAGCTCAGATGTGCATGTCTAGACTAGAGATGTTTATAGTTAGGTGATTGAATCCCATTTGTTCAATCTACTACAGTTAGCAAAGTACAAAATTTATTTACCCCACATGTCATTGTTTTAGTGAGACTGGATAAAGCCAAACGTTGTATTATTTTTGATCCATCTGCGTATGGACACTGTTGGAGACAAATGCTTGAAGAGATGGACCCTAGGTCTGGTACTGTGTTCCTCTGGTACTAATCTCAACATTGCAAACATAAAATGTAAAAGGAAAGAAAAAATAACTTTGAAATGTAACAAAGTGACCATCAAAAGAAAGGACTCTAGACTTAGAGCTAGAGAAAAGACAGGCTTACAAGATAAGGAAAAGCTAAACAATTTAGACTGAGCCTCTTATGACCCAGTTCAAATATTTCTGGTGGGTTACACAAAGCTGATCTACTGTGTACTACATAAAGCATGAAGTTTAAAAGGTATGAGGAAAATGCAGTTAAAAGAGCTCATAAATGACCAAAGGTTTGCAAAGCACACTAGAACCATAAAAAAATAGGGTTTAGAAATGTAGTATTTCTAGTTATTATCTACAGTTGCCTGCCATAGCAGAAGGGATTATGCTCTCCTTAATGAGAGGGCATACTAAGTGTTCAACAAATTTAATTTGAACTTAGAATAAGTCCAACACTTAGGTGATCAAATTTTTATTTTGAAAGCTACAAGGAAAGAGGAAACAATGAGAAATAGAATAATTTTATATAATATGCCAAGTAATTTATAGCACATTAAGTGATCATGTAAATGTCACAGATAGTTCACATTGTCATAAAAAGACATAACTTATCCTTTTGTGTCTGAGGTAGGAAGGATGGGAAAATTCATGTTTCATCCAGAAACTGTGCAGACTTTTTATATTGAAACATTGACCTCTCTTATGCTCCTGGATCTAAGTTGTGAAATTTTGTGTGACTGAGTAAGCCACATTACGTTCTGTACCGAGGCCTGGGAAATACGAAAGGACTGTTGTTTCTGAAAACAGAAAAATGCTGTAAACTTTTTTATTCTGTTCAACAGAACAAACACATTTTTAAACCTCCCTGTAAAATGTTACTGCACAAATATTTTCACAAGTAACCCACATGCCATGTAAATAATTATAAGTCTTTGTCCAGTTTTACATGGTTCACTCTTTCTTTTGAAGGCAGGAGAACATATGAAGCTGTATCTTACAATCCATTTAAGGACTTTAGAGTGAAGAAAATGTCTGTACCCCCATGTGGAATAACATCCATTTAGGAAAAAAAGCAAAGGCAGAGCAGAGCCTGTAGCTTGTCCATTAGCACAAATCTCACTGGCAAAGATCTCTCCTGGAATTAAAATCCCATAACTTAACCTAGATCATCCATCCTTTTTAGGTGTTGTAGTCCATCTCATTTGACTGCCACATTTGGAAAGCAATTTGAAGAAAAACTTCTTCCACTACGACAATATTCTTTTCTCTAATGAGCTGTCTCTGTTTTGTGCCAGTAACAGCTCTGCTTTGTGGTCAGCTAACATACTATTCATAGCTACTATATATCCCTCCTGGGATCCATTTCTATATTCCCAGTTCTTCTACTGACAAAAGAGTTTTAGGTGGACAAGGAACACTAGATATGGCCTTGTTCCTAAAAGAACTTTGACAAATGGTCGATGCATTGCATTTAGGTTTTATGAACAAATACATAATACATATTGAGGAACTCGTAAATAAAAAGGAGATAAAAATCCAGTACAGACCTTTTTTTAAAAATACCAAATATTCCTTCACATTATGGATGTCCAAATGTTTTAAGTTATTTTATGGTGAGGGCAGAAATATTTAGTGCACCAGCTGAGTGAAGCAAAGATTAAAAAAAAAAAAAGGTAGAAATCTGAGTTTATTCCATGTAGACTTACATTTATTTACATAAAAATGTTTTAAAATTTATATTTACAATTATAAATTATAATTAAACAACTGTTTAAAAATCATATGCAAGTCACAGCATAATTTAGATACCTAGGGAATCAAAGAAGTGAAATGTCAGCTTAACAATTTCCCATGTCTCTCCCAATCTTTCATAACATGGTCTTAAGGTTCACCCAAGTCCTGTCAGGCAAACAGCTTCTGCAGCATAAAACTAGAAAGCCATAAATTAAGCTTATTTTATACAAATTCATGCTTTTTAGCCCTATATCTGCTTATTGTTTTGACTGCTATACTTAAAACAGGATAACCTTTGTGAATTTTTTTGCAAGAAATAATATATTAAAGTGAATTTTTCAATGATATCTAGAGCCTGAAAACTGTCAGAGCCACTACTGGCTGTACTGTGAAAAGTCCTCATGCAAGCAACTGTACTTGGTAAAGGTAAACGACGTCCTTGAGTTTGGAGAAAATTTAGCATTTATGTTTAATTTGCAAAGAGAATGGAGTCAACTTTGGCTGAAGTATGGGTTTGGTTTTCTACAAAATAGTCTTGTTATTTGAAACTCAAGTGAACAAATCAGTGAGTGCTGTGGGACAAAGACATTTTGGTATCCAAATATACATGAATTGGAGTAAAGAAAAGAACCCTGTTCCTTCAGCTTCAGAAACAAACCCCAAAGTAAAGGAGAGGTACCAATGGCTAAGTTGTAGCATGCAGTAAATAAGAGCAAGGCGTTATTTTTATTAAATTAAGGGGCATGGTTTTACTGCCAAGCATTGCAGGCTTCTAATCCTCTCTACAGGCGCAGTTCTTCAGATATTTCTCCAAGTTAGGCAGCATTAACTGTTCGCCTTTCCCCCATTTGGATCTGATAGTTGAGTGTTAATCTGTAACAAATTCCTATATTGTAGAAAGCTGACATGATTATTTCATAAATCATAGAGCTAAAAAAGGCAACAAGATCCACAAACTATCTCTTAGCGATTCAGAAGTAGGTGACCCCTTTTCCCTGTGGACCAGCTGGGTGGCCGCCAGCACACACTGCTGGTCGTGGATCTGCTCTGTCCCCTGAGGTAAGAACAGTGCTGTGGAAAAAGAAAAAAAGTTTTATTCAAATCAAAAGGAAGCAAGCGCAAAAAGTGCTCTCCGTCTGCACTTGACTGAGAATGGTATTAGTACTCAACATTATAATAATAATTCATTAAAAACAAGGAAGTTAATCTCCTTTCTGTGTCTGAATTAATCAGCCAAAATAGGAAACAAAACTGGCAGGACACTGGATGTTTGTGTGCCACTTCACGGGGCCTCCCTAAACCAACACCAAGAGAAAACGGCTAACAATTTTGCTAATTAAAACAGTAATAACTGTTCCGATTTTGCATATTTAGCAACTGAAGCTGCTAAAGTGGGATCCAGCCTGCAGAACCAAATATGAAGTTAATTAAATATCTAACAAATGTTTGTGAAGCTACAGAAAGAAAAGCATTCAGTTTTTCATTTCCTTTATTATGTCCCCACCCTATGAATCTCCCCCAGGCCCATTTCCTTTTCTTGTTCAATTTGAACAGCGACTTTCCCAAGAAATTGAAGAGCTGGGTTTTCAAAGGAGCTTAAGAGATTTGATCACTTAATAAAAGCTCAATTGCAAAGAGATGTAAACAACTCGTTTAACACATTTTGTCTTAGCTAAATCAGTCACTGTTTAAAGATATGAAGTAGCTGATAATACAAATAATACATATGAACAATATCTATTAAAATTAAAAAAAAAAAAAACCAAAATATTTTTCATCACACTGCTCACTTCAGGAGATCTTTCTCTCCCTCTCATGCCACAAAAGCCAAAACAGACTGCAGTTTTTGTCCAAGCTTGGCCAGACCTTCAACTGGAGACCAAATCAATATTTCTTTTGCACTTGTCCCAGGGACAGAGAGCAGCCTGTTTTCATTAATGAAGCCACTATTGAGATACCCCTGGGTAATCAAATGGAGGTCTGGTTATAATTACAGGCGAGACGCTGGGATGATTACTCGAATGTAGGAGCAAGGGTAACAGTTGCAATGAAATCATTGCTGTGACAAGGGTTAGGAGTGCAGGTGCTTTTTGAGAGTTTCCACTGGGTTCACACTAACGGGGTTAAAGCTGTCAGGGATATGCCAGCTCCAACCTACACAAACTCTTCCCTTGCTTCTGCTATGTAGCTCATAGTTTCTTTTAATATTAGAAGATGGTGCTGTAGAAACATGGAGAATGACCCTTTAATGGATTTATCAAGGTTGTTCTTAAGGACAGTGAGGTAGGAAAAAGATACAGCTTTGAAGTATCATGGTACTCTCATCATCTTCTAATCTTCTCTCCTGTGCAATACAGGAATCCAAACAGCCATTATTTTATGTTCTTTTAATGTGTACTCTTAAGCTTATCCTTGTCTCTCTATAGAAGACGAGTTATTTTTCCATGTATACTTTGTGGACATCGTATCTACTATAAAACTTTAAAGTAATCAGTACATGCATAATTTAGGTTAATTTTACCATATTGCTAATTTCAAAAAACTTCTCTTGGTTTTGCACCACTTTTCTCAAACTACACGTCAACTTTTTTAAAGAATAAAACCTGAAGTCAAGTAGTAGCATCACATGAATATCAACAGAGCTGATATGATAAGCAGTTTGTGATTTTCAGACCTGAATTGTAGTGGCTGTAGTGCCACCATAAAATGGTCTGGTTAAATGACTAAATAAAGCATATTATGAGGAGTTCTTTTCTTTACTACAGTCATTTGACAGCCTAAATTATTTCATTTCAGGTAACTAATTCAAAGGATTTTTGCAAGCACTGAGTGCTGGTATCTGATTTAGTTTTCTGGAGAGTAGTGAGCTTGGTGAATATTTCTGGAAATCACATCTTTCAACCCAGCTTAAACTAGACTAAAATTTAAAGAGGGAGAGAAAAGTAAAATCGATAAATGGAAGACCAAAATTCAGACTCAAAATGGGAGACTGGTTCATCAGTTAAAGGTTTGAAAACAAGGTGTATAACTTTATCCATCTGTGGCCATTCTGTGACAGAGATCACTACACAAACAGCTGCACAAGACAGGAGGATAACGATTCTTAGATAGATGGTTTAACTCTCATCGTACACTGCAAAGTGTCCTGGAGAATTAGTAAGCTCAGAATCTATGGCTTGCAAAAAGCAGCATTTTAAACAGCTGCTTGTTATGGTGGGGTTTCTTTGTTATTCTTTTTTTAGGTTTGGGTTTTTTTTTTTTAAATCAGCCAGTTAGTAGGCCCAAAGGATTAGATCTTGCTGGAAAATCCTATTAAGTCTGAAGGTGGCTTATGTGTCTGTTTCAAAGCTGCATATATATAGAGAGAGAGAGAGGGGGACAGAGAGAGAGAGAGAGAGAGAGAGAGGGGGAGAGAGAGAGAGAGAGAGAGAGAAAGGGTCAATCATGTCCCCATGTTCTTTCCTTGCTTTAGTACACACCACTTCTTTCCTCAAAAAGTGCTTTATCAGCCAGATCAAAAGCTAAAAAGTGCTGCTCTCTGTACCATGAATCCTTATTCCATTTTTAGATTAGGATGGAAAATCTAGAGGGATTTGTTTTCACTAGTGCCATTTGCATGGTCACTTCAAATGCAGTAGAACTCAGTGAACAAGAAGGGAAGATGCAGGATGATATTTGGTTTGCCATATTTCACTGCTGTTTGAATAAGAATCCTGCTTTTCAGGAGCACAAAGGCAGTGAAGTTTCCCTGAATTGCCTTCCAGGAGTTAATAAACACTTTTGCCAAAATCAGGACCCTTTTGCAGGAGGCCTTGTTGCAGGCATGCAGAAAGAGAGCAAACCCCAAAATCCTAATCCAGAGGAATCACATTCTAAATAGACCAGAAAATGTGTTGGAGACCTCCAAAAAATCATCTCAGTGACAAAACCAGGAATAAAATCTGGGTCTGTTGGCTTCCAGGAACCTCTGTGCTGCTACTAGCATCAAATGAATTGCTTTGGTCTATCTGTTCCCATATGAGTCAGTCAGCTGAAAAAAGTATGAAGGACAGAAAGAAAGAAGTGTAGAAACTGCTCTGGGAGAAATTAACTCTTTGCAGAAAAATATTTCATTTACTATTTAATTGAAGTGAGCAAACTAGAGACTGAGTAGTGGTTCTGCAGCTAAAGAGAGAGGTGTAACGTAGAACAGCACTTATTTAAAACAAAAAAATCCCATCAAATTCTTGCTTGCCATAGATCCTGAATGCTCACGAGTTGCCCTTGCCTGAATGAAGCACCAATGGCTTTGAGCAGAGCCTGGTGACGTCTGTCCTTCCATAGGGTTGGCCACATGCCGTCCTGCTGGATGTACATCGTGTTCCGTGGACACACTGACTCTGTGTTCTCAGGGCTCACATCTGACTCAGAGGGAAAGTATTGATAGTGGATATGGCAGCAGATTGCACATGGCATTGAACTTCACACATCAAGCTCGCTGGGAGATATTGCCACCTATTGTTTTCGGTCTTGATTGCATTGCTTTCTTAATAACTAATTGGGCTTGCTGCATTTTCAACAATGTTCCAGATAAAAACTGTATGAGATGAAAACCTGAATTTTGTTGTTGCAATTAAATAGATGATTTTCAAGAAGTAACTTGTCTTTATCTATTTTCGTGTGTTTTTTAGAAGATGTTGCTGTAATATTCAAATTTTGACCGGAAGTGTGGAGATAAACTTCTGTCAAATTTAGTAGTGTTTTCCCTCCTAAAGTTCTAGACAGCTTTGCATATTTTACCTTTCATATGAAAAGCTTCACAGTTAGTTAGGAAAATGTAGGAAAATGTATGTTTCTGCTTCTTTTAGAAATAATAAGAATCTGTCGTGCTAAACTGTTTTGTTTGCTGTAGAGAAAAAAAAAGACCTTTTTAGCCTTTTTAGTAGATATAAGGATTTGTTTTTCTTTTGGGCAGGTTATTGTAATACAGATCCCCAACAACCAAAACTTTTCATGAGTTTATCTTGATTTTGCTGAATTGCTTTTGTCAGAAAGAAGCAGGTAAGATGTTTGACTGCCCGATATATTAGTTTAAAAATATGCCTATATTAAATTAAATCCATTCAAAAAGGAAATTAACTAAGGATTCCCTGGAATTTAAATGACCTTTCATAAATATTAAAGTCTAACAATTGTGTTCTCAAACAAGATCACAACTATTCCTCACAGCACTTTTTTTTCTGTTAATGAAAAATTTAATTATGTGTCTGATTTAACAACCTACTTTCTCTGATCCTTGTTATATGACTAGATGCAGTTATTTACTATACCTATCTTAAAGTGGCTTGAAGGCTCAAATACAGCAATATCAGAGTATGGAAAATCTAAATAAAAATCCTGATGCAACTTGGAAGCTTCTGGTTGAAAAGCAAGGTTACCTACAGGGGAATTTCCCTATCAGTTATTCTGCCACTGTCCCAGTCTTTATGAGTGGCATCTTGGACTGCACGGTTCCCAAAGAAAGGGATGTGATATCAGGACTGCTTCATCAAGACATGAGGCACAGACTATCAGAGGAAAATGTGGCAGCTGGTTGCACAGGCCATTCCAGCAGAGCAGCCTGTTTAGTGTCACCATGAAGCCAAGCTGTGGCACTAAGAAAGACTGGGAGTCCCGAGGGTCACCACAGAAAATAAGCTTTTTGAAATGGCACAGTGGGAAGAGGTTTTAAAAAAAAATCCCAAACAACAACAACAACAAGAATGTTATGCGTAGAAAGGGACAGAAAAAACAAAACAACTGCCCACTGTGTTCCTGATAAAAATGTTGAGTGCAGTTATTGCCATAGCCAAGCACAACAGAGCTAGGACACGTGTGTTCAGGAATATACAGTGCATTGTCAGACATGACTGGACAAATTAATTCTGAGCATTAGACAGAGACCAAATGGTATTTATTATCTCAAAATTCAGTTTCATCTTGATGTTACTCAAAATCCTGTTCAAGCTCATTTATTCTCATTGCTGGCAATGTAGTTCATCCTCTAATAGATTCATTATTTCAACCTGTAGTAATTTTCCTTCAAAGGCAGTTGATCCCAAGCTCTGTTGATTACCAGGTTAAAGAAAACTGTTATATGATTTTAGAATTACTTACAGATGAATTTTAGAAACTTACATTAAATTAATAAGGAAGTCAAGATTTGTGATCTTTATATAGAAGAGAGATGCTAAACAATGGAATTGTACTGCCTGTGGAAAGCAACTGGAGAAGAAATTTAGGTTAAAATAATGCAGGGTCACCAACCAAGTTTTTGTAGATCCACAGAGTTAGTGGATGCTTTAGCTCACAGCATCTTCAGATCATGCCTTTCTGGAAAGAGTCCATTAGTTAAATATAAAAAAATTGAAATTGTAATTTAGTTATATAGCAAAGTTAGAATAGCTGGTTTAATTGTTTCTCTGCCATAAACTTTTCAGAACAAAATAGCATCCCATAAAAGGAAGAAAACCTTACAGAAGGTTTTCCTAAGTTTTTTGTCATATTTATCTCAGAACACTTTGAAAGCGTAACATAACAGTAGCTGAAATCAGAGACAATAAACTTGTATGACTTCATATCACTTGGGAATGGCATTCAGCCATTTTTCTACAGCCTTCCATGAAAAATGGCCTAAGGCTTTCTTTTTAAAAGTTGCAAATGGGTGGGTAATTTGGTGACTTTTACACATTGAAAAAAAAAATTAAAAAAATATATACATATTTAATTTTTCATTTCTAAAATGAAAATTAAACTTCATTACACTTGTCTTTTTATGTTTATAGGAAAGCTATGTGAAAACATGTAATTTACCAGGCTTTACATAGAGAAGCAAATGTCTCTGGTTTTATATATGTTGACATATTGAGAAAATAAAATAAAATAAAGTTTGTTTAGTGTAGTGGGTTTATTTCAGGCCATAATTAACTTTTTTCTTTTCCAACAGATAATAGAAAGTCAGGGATAAATTGATCAAACTCCATGGGAAAAGGTAGCACTAATTCTCTCCTACCCAGTAGCAGAGGTTTGCAGAACACAGACATTAGAGAATGGCTGTGTTCTCCAATTAGAGAATTAGAGCTGCCTCAATTCTCTAATTTGTTTCAGGGCGTCAGAGGCCATCTTTTACCTCTTCCAGAAAAATGCCTTATCTTATACAACTGCAGGGCACAGGGGTGGGAGGAAGACATGGTATTCTGAAGCTAAGAGTGAGTGGATTTGAACCAAAGTCACCAGCAAGCAGCTGGGTATCTTCATTACTGAGTCAACTTCACTGAGGCTGAAAACACTCACAATGGAGTTAGATCACTGTGTGCATTTAAATGATCTTTAAGAGAGAGTAAGAGAGAGTGAAAGTGACTTTTTGGCCCAGCAATTATCCATGTACCCAGGAAATGCTGATCTGTGTTTTGGGACACTTATTGTTATTGCTATTGCTATTGTTATCATTATTGTTACTGTTATTGGTGGTGGTGAGCTATAACTGTCTTATCACCAGGAGGAATTTGTCATTTTGGTGGTACTGATTAGATGTATTACCATGCACCATGTATTAGATTTTATAAAACTCAAAAATTAAAAATCAATAAAATTTCCAGGTTCAGATAATCGAAAAAAGGTATTTTGTGACCCGGCCAGAATATCCTTTCTCTAAGATTTTGGATAAAAATGTGGCACCTTATTCTCCCCTGACAACTTCACTGTTCCATGTATGTGTACTACATGTACATGGTAGAATTTGCAGTTTCCAGTGAATTCATAACAAATCTAAATTTAACTAGAAATCCTTCATTGCTCCAGTCTGAACTATTTCCCACTCTCTTCAGTAACACTTGGCCTTGGCTTATCCTTGGTATAGTCCCTATCAAAACTGACGTCGGATTGTTCAGTCAACTTTCACCATCACTTCACTAATGGTGCCAGTTCTTATCATCATCACAGACGCCTCTGCACCCTCTCCCTCTTCCCCTTATGCTTGGAAAGAAATTCTCATCTATATTTTCAGTCAGGCTAGTGTTGCTTTTTCTATCCTTAAAACCTGCTTCTGGTGAGATATCAGCACTGTGGATATTAATGTGTACCAAGATTATACTCAATGCTGTCTAGGGTTTACTACACATTACTGTAAAGAAATTAATAAGTAGTAATAGGTTTTATATTGAGAAGGGTAAGATTTCTCTTACAGGAAGGTGAATCCCTACTTATCCCTGGAATTGTGTACCATAGCTTAGCTAAAGGAAGGTTTCAGACGAAAACTATCCAGAATTTTTTTTCCAGGGGAGAATAACTTATAGAAATGGCACAAAAATGCCAAAGCATGTGCATTGTCAGAAATACAGTTTAGACAGGTAGGTTAAAACATAAGAATGTGACAATGAATAACCAAAATTATGTCTCTTTTAACACACTTCACCGATTCAGGTGAATATTAAAGACACACTGATTTCACTTTGATATCTCTGTATGATTTTATTTAGAAAAAATTTGTATGCAAAAATATGTGCAAAAAGTATTTTGAAATGTTGATATACTTTAGGTGGAAGGGAAACACTGAAAAATTAGGTCTTTCTACAGTGCTTACTTTCCAGTTTTTTAAGGTTAGAAGTACCTGGCATGTTTCATAGGGGCTGAACTGGTCTGGGAAGAGGATGTGGAAGTATGGCCAGGAGGCCTTGAGATCCTGTTATAGATAAAACCAAGAGATATTAAAAAGGAGGTTCTTTCAGGTCCAAAGCTGTGCTTGTAAGTCTGGACTAAAAAGTATAATACAAATGGATGAATGAAATGCAGAGGGGTGATACAGCTCCTGTGTCTGGCCTCAACCATTTAGAAACCATGAGCCATGCAACAAACAAAATAATATTTTTTCATTAAAAAAAAAAAAGAGACCATCTGTTTTCTTAGTCATTAGGTCAGACTGGTATCACATTTTTTACCATTTCTTCACAATCAGACATTTGACCTGTCCTTTCTTCCCTCTCCCTTTTAAATTAAAACACCTTGTCACAAGTCTGGGAGCTGGACCTCAAGAAGGAACACAACAAAAACCAAACAGTCAAGATCTAGACAATCTTTTGGGAAGAATACAGTCACCCCTTCAGCAAGTGAGAAAGATACCTAACAAGACCATCACACACTTGATGTTCTTCAGAGCAGGATTTTCTGCCTCATGCATCTCCAGTTCCCAGATGCTTTGAGGAGATGTCTTTTGCTCTGAAGCAATGAACATTAATAAGGAAGGCCAGCAGGGAAAGCTCAGGTTTTCTTGGGTCTTCTTTACACTTTCTCTTTCTTTTATCACCACTAAGCAATTGGAGAATTGGCAAAAGCTGAGGTTTACTGTGTGGATGGCTCAAATGACCTCTGGTGATGGCAAATGATTAAGATTTAGATTTTCTGTGTCAGATCAAAGAATAAACATCAGTAGCTATGCAAATTCTAAAGTCAGTTTAAAGTAAGTTTTAAATATGTCTTCAATATGGTTTTGTTCTTTAGCAAATATTTTAAAATATTTATACAGAATGCTTGTATCTGGTCTGTAAGAAAACTGCTAAACATCATAGATTAGACAGTCTATGGCACAAACATCCCAATCATAGTACAACAGACTTGAGAATTTTTACTGCTACTCTTATAATTACCCTAATTTGAGCCAGGATTTTACCAGTTAGTGAAAATAAATGGTTCTTATTTACTCCATTTTAGCATTTCTGACTTTATGAGACCTGAAAATTGACTTGTTTATGAGGCATGTATCCCTTTCCTTCAAACTAGATGAAATTTTTGGTTGTTTTCCAAGTGAGAAAAAAAAGGCAAGTGTGTTTCTTCTTAGATTTATGGAAACATTGATAAACTTCAGCAGAAAACACAGTATTAGACAGTATGTCCTCAATAGTGTCTTTATCAAAACAATCATGACATAGAACCCCTCCACTACATGATTTAGAGATATTTTAAATATCTGATTATTCATAAATTTTTATTCCAAGCAACTTTTACAGAAACTTAGTCTACTTCTGTAGAACATTTGCTTTTAAAAGCTACAGGACCATTTCATTAGGAAACTATTCATCTCACAGAGTATAAAATGTCTTCACTTAAAATTGTATTGTAGGAAAACAGATTAAAACTATCTTTTATCTTTTTTGCCTCTTTTCCCTCAAAGCCAAAAAGGATTTTGAAGATTCAATTAATTTTGCCTTTTAACCATTCTTCATCCTTTTTACATATTATAAACAGGCAAATTCTGTCATAATACAAAGCTCTGTTAAAATAAAAGAGGCCACCAGCAAACTGGGCATGAAACAGTCCCACAGGTTGCTCTAGACCTGGCCCAGAAATGACTTTATTAGAACCAGCCAAGCAAATGTGTTAGCTCGTTTTCTAAGTGCTGGAAAATTTAATTCCAGAACTTGCATGTGGGTGTTGCAGCTGCCCAGCTTGCCTCAGAGTGGCAAGATTTAGAGTTATCAGAGAAATAAACCGAGGGACATCACTTTTATCCCACACCACACTGAGGTTTCTAGAAGCAGCCAAGATGATAGTTATTTTTAGTCATTAATGATTTAATGCGTGTTCATTTCAGCACTTATTGTCATCAGACAGTGATTTCAGTACTTGTTCCTGAAAAGACCATAGTAATGGAACTTACCAGAAGATTAATGCTTCACCTCTGCATAATGCACACAGCTGAAAAGAAGAGGAGGTTTTCTGGCACCACCTCTGGTAACCATGCACTGCAGAGTTAACTGCACTGAGAAGTAGAAAAGTTGAGGTCTGGATCCAAACTTTACCAAAGTTCAAGTATGTGGGTTTGATCTAGCCTCTCCAAAATGCAATCTCTCCCATTAACATTGCATTTTCAACAGCATTTCTCCAAAGCTCAGAGAAGTTTAGGAGCCAGGATTGATTTCTGTCCCATTTTCATTCAGTTGCAGTTTATGGATCATTGCTTTAAACCTTGGTGTACATTTATGATACTATATAAATAATAACACTGACACTATAAACTGCAAAAACATGTTGTTAATAATGATATTGTGAGTCAAAGATAAAATATAAAAACTGGGCTTAAACTACAGTATTCTGATCCAAATTGAGATTCTCCTCTCTTTCAGTGGTTTTCATTGTCCACAGGCACAAAACAAATGGGCAAGTTAACTATCGGCTTGCTGTTTCATCCAAGCATGTGTCATCTTGCAAAATGCAAGAAAAAATACAAAGAGAGGGAAGTGGCTTACAAGATTTAGCAATTGCACATCAGCACGTGCTATTTGAAATTTGTTATTTGTGGTTGAAATTTGAGATTTGTGGCCAAACACTTCAACAGCAATGACCACAGTCAACCAGATATAGACATTATCTCCCCCCAAAGCTGTCTGAAGTTTGAAATTTGTTTTCAAGATTACATAAAATAAATAATAATAAAAGGATAGAAGTGTTCAGATATTGTGTATGTGCAAGTACATTTGTTTAATGGATTCTCAGTAAATTGTTTAATTGCATAGAATCAGTAATTTTTAAAAAATTTGTTATCATAAATTACTGATAAGCTTCAGTTTCACATGACAACTTGAATCATATCAAACCCCTCTTTCAATTGATTTTACTTAATGTTAATAAGTAGTTCTTTTTCTGTTTAGTAGGGTTTCAATGCAGTTACCCAGTGCAGAGCTGGCTTCCCCCCCTTTCCCAAGTTACTAAGATGCTCTTGCATGGTGTTTACACGGTTTTGTTTAGCTATTTTTCACTGACATAATTCAGCTGTGACTGAACTACTGATCCCAAGTAGTGTGTCTGCATTCAGGGCAGTCTCCTTGGCAAAATCAACTAATTAAACTGAAGCTGACTGCAAGGAGATCCACAACTGAATTATCTGCCTTGTTACTCCAAAATATGGTGTCTTTCTGCTAAACCTAAGGCTCACCGGTAGGTCTTGCAGACAAGGATGGAGTTATAATTCCCAAAGGTAAGTAATGAGTGTGAGCTCTTCCACTCTTCCATATTTCTGTAAGAAAGTAAATGCTTTCCAAGGTGGGTAAATACTCACTTTGAGAAAAAATGAATCAAAATCACACTCCTTCTGTATATTTTTGCCATGCTATCAAATACAGAATATAACTTCTCTGGATAACATGACCAAAAATTTCTGAAAAATGAGTTTACACACATGTAGAACAGTTGTAATATATTAAATATTGAATAATATAAAATCATTACTTTCCATTTAATTTTATTTGGCATGCTCTGGATGCTATTATGTTCCATATGACACACTGTGCTATATTAACATTTCATATCTATAATCTGATATGCACAGCACTCCCAGTTTTGAGAAATGTGCTGCTCAGAAAGGGGATAATTCAGATGTTATTGCCTACTGGTGGCCATTTTTTCATTGCTGGGGACAACATTGCATACTGTGAGTTCCAACCACTCTTAGTCAAAGACTTTTTGCATTATTCAATTTGGGTTCCATTCCCTCTAAAGAAATGACCACTGAAATGATGGAAGGACGTTGCTATTTAATACTATGTGGCACTTTGGAAAATTTTTCAGGTGAGAGTCAAATTCCTCCATTCTTGTCCTTGTGTTTCCTACATCCTCTGTCCCTGGGCTTCCTCTAACCACTACAGTTTCTGCTGTTAGAGAACTGAAGTAGTTCTTCCTAATTAAAAATGTTAGCCGGCAGTTATCAACCTCTCCTTCCTTTGGATGGGCACCCAAACAAAATCCAATGCCTTCCCTCCTCAATTTCTAGGATATCTAGTACTTTTGTATTTTTTCTGAGTAGCCTTTTTCTCTCAAGATTCCCTTGAAGTACTCACTAGGGTCTCTAGAATAGCTCTCAAGATCATGCAAACCTCTCAGCCAGAAGCAGTTCAGATAAGTGTAAATGAAATTTTTAATTGTGTTTTCATTTCCATCCTTCACATTCACACTTTAGAACTCAGGGCATTCTTGGGCATAGGTCCTGATGCACATAAATGAGTATATGGTTAAATTATTCTGTATTGATTTTTATTCTTGCAGTCCCTCTCTGCTTCATATTTTCCATTATTTTAGTGGCTTGCAATGCTTCATTCTCCATGCCATGTATACTGCTGGATAAACGGTTTTGTATTACTTATTTCTGATCCTGATTACACAGGAAACAGATTAAAAGTGCCACAGCTAGGAAAGAGGTATCATGTCCTCTGGTGTGGCAGGGAGCACACAAAGGAGAGGTTCACTTTAGGATAAGCAACACCAGCCTGAAATAGTCCTTACAGACATAAAGCCCTGTGGCCTATTTATTTTTCACTTATAATATTTTTGTTCCATTTTGTAGCCATGGACTTCAGTTATTTCTCAGCTTAGACTGAAGGAAGGCAAAAGACTTTTGGGCTTTAAGACTGTATTTGATCCCATTTTAATGGATTGAAACTAGAGAATTCTTTCCTCTTCAATTTTTCAGAACATTTAAATTATCCACATTGGAAAGGACCTCTTGAAGTTTCCACTTCAATGTCCTGCTCAGAGCAAGGTTAGATGTGGGGCCAGGTTTCTCAGGACTTTTCCCAGCTGTGTCTAGGAAACCTGTGAGTGGAACCTGCACAGCCCCTCTGGGCAGACTGTTCCAGTGCTGGACCATCCTCATGGTGAAAATGCTTTTTTTTCATAGCTGGTCAAAATTTACCATATTTCAGTTTATGACCACTGTCTTTCATCCTCCCACCACACACTTCAGTGAGGTGCCTGATCTTTCTGTAGTTATGAGTAGGACACTCCTAGGTCTTCAAAGTAATTTCTTCTCTGAGATGAGTAGCCTCACTTCCCTCAGCTTTTCTCCAAGTCACGCACTCCAGCCATGACCACCTTGGTAGTTCTCCACTGTACTCTCAAAGTTTTTGGTGTCTTTTAAGCTGGGGGAGTACAAAACTGGATGTAGTATTGCAGATGGTGTTTAATGAGTGCCAAATAAGAGAATAATCACTTCCCTCACCCTTTTGGCTATGCTTCTGCTGGTACAGCCCAGTAGGACTGCAAGGCTTCATCACTGCCAGGGTGCATTGAGTTCTGCTAAGAAGCTTTAGGGGTTTACATCCCACCGAGCTGCATACACTGAAATGCTCTAGAGGGGTCTAGCTCTCCCCATTTCTTATATAGGGAGGCTAAAGGGATTAGCCCTTTCTGCCTAAAACTAGATCATGTGAATTGATCCTATAGGCTTGATAAAACAGGCGTCCTATGAAACCTTCTCAGATATGATTTATAAAATTTAACAACCACCTGTAAATTGTTGCACACTACAGATTGGTCACTAAAGCAACAATATGCTAGCTAAGGATATAACTTTGAATAAATATAATTTCAGAACAAACTGCCAAGGAAGAGGAAAACCCCAGTTCAAGCTGAAAGAATGGGAAAAGGACATATACAGTAAATATATCTTCACAGTAGAACTAAATTCCTACTAAATAAAAGGTCATAAAAAAATATTCTGGTGAAAGAAAAGATGAAGAAGGAAGCAGTGACACTGTCCTTAGGAAAGGAAGTGTCATATATGAAATGGAGTGTTGGCCTTTGCATACTAAGTGTTTCAACTTTTAATTGTTAATTGTTTAATTATTGCTTATTCAAATTACCCATCAACCCAGTTGAGACTTAAGTTCCAAAGTTATTCCCCTGATTAGTTGATTAAAGAGTGTTTTACATAATTCCTCATTAAAAATCCCTTGTTAATAAAGTTTCACAAATTTGTTCCCTTCTTTAGTCCCTAAAAAGTGTAAAAACCCACAATGTCTTAATTCCTGTATGTGTCCAAGTTAATTACCCTGTTTTTAAGAGTTCTCTGAAATACTTATAGCCCAGTTTTAGACCTTTTACCAAGTGTTCTTAACCTTTGTAAGTTTTGAGTGAGTTTTAAGCTTTGCCAAAAAGCAGACCTTCTAACTGATAGAGAGCTATTTTTAGAACCTGGCCCTTGGCCTGCAACTCAGCACCACGGCAACCTGGAATGTTAATAAGGACTTTTCCCGCCCTTGGAGCCGATGACATTTTTCCCCGAGACAGCAGCGAGCCATTGGCAGCCTGAGATTACCTCACCTCAAGACTCCACCAATCATCCAGGACCATGGGGGCTGGACAGTGGGCGGTCATGGGTGGGACCCAGACTCTATAAAACTGCTGGACACCAGATCAGAGGTGCCATTTTCACCTCAGGTTAGCTGTTGGTGAAGCTGCATGCTGGGAGCACAGGCCTCTACCTCTTTCAAAAGGCAATTTAACCATTCGGACTTTGGGCTGGCTGAAGTCACCCCAGCGCTGTAAGGTCTGTGCCTTAGGACTTTTGAGCTGGTTCAGCTGACAAGCTCTCTAATCACTGCAGAACTGGTTTTTTTTTTTGGCTTTGTAATTCTTTTGTACTTGCAATTTTTTTTCTTTTTTTGCTGATTGTTCTTTTAATAAATTGTTCTTTTAATAAATTGTTCTTAATTATTTCAATTAAGAACCATTCCTCATTCCTCACAGGAAGAATAGTGGGTGCAAAAGGAGCTCAGATATTGGAGCAGATAAAGTTATTTTTAAATTATGCTGGGATGAGGCTTTTTATTCCAATGCTTTTGTAGATGTTTCCAAGTCTGTCACAAAAAACTTAGCGTTTTTCTTTGGTTAAAACCACTATTTTTTGTCCTCAATGTGTCTAAGATGTAAAATTATTTGGGGGTAATTTTAAAGACACAAAGAATAAAACTTCAAGACACTGGTTCTGACAAAATGTATATTTCAGGCAAGCCCATTTTTATGTCCACAGCCCAAGGAAGGGCCGGGGAATCTTAGCTTTCTCCTTGTGTTCCCTAAAAGTGTGACAGAACCACGACATTCCAGTGAGAATGCAGAAATTGTGTCATGTTCCTCTTGGAAGAGCAGAAAGTAACAAGGCAATCCACAATTTGAGAAAAATCCTTTCTTGGTATTTGTTCATTCTTCAGAATGTTAAACATTTATTTGGGATTTTATATAGTGTTCCCCTCTCTGCAGGTCCAAACAGAAGTCTACTGATGTCAGGAGCATTCCTATTGTTTTCAATAGACTGAGAACAAATTTTTCTTAATCCTATTATTAGCCTGAAGCTTTAGAGAAATGATTGATTAGTCTACTGAAAAACAGAATATTGCAAGCACCTTTAAATCAGAAACCTAAATGAAATGGGAGAATTTTTTGCTTTGGGTTGATATAGAGAAGAAAATATTTCAAGTTGGAGTTCTCTTTCTTTTTGAAGTCACTCTCTGATTTTCTTGCAACACACCAGTCTGCCTAAAAATTACCTAAGCACGTTTGATGGCTGGGTTCTGTTATTTTCATAAATGTTTTGAAGAAATGGGATGTAATGTAGCAGTGATATGCTGTCCAATTCAAGCAGATTGTGACAGGAGAAACTCCATATGGATTTTCTCCTTTAGCAACTACTAGAAATGAAGTTCCTATGCAATTCTTTCTCCCAGTTAGAGTTTCAGAACTGTGGCGATGGGAGCTAGCAGCAGTGATGTTACTTCAAATGCTTTCTTAAGAAAAACAGCACAGTGTGTGAGACTGAACAGAGAAGGAAGAGCTGGGTTTTCAGCTTTCATGTCTGTATTTGGTTGGCTGGCCTCAATTAACACACTAAACTTTGTAATGCCTTTATGTCTTCATTTTTTAAATGGGAATAATTATGAGTTCATCATATCTGTGAAGATCTCTGAAGATCTGCTAATGAGAGAATGTCTTATCAGTGTAAGGTATTACTACAACACAGCTGATTAATGGAACTATTTCTTCAGGGGAGGGGGTAGCAGAGGAGGAAGAGGGTGAAAATAGAAACCATACTTTGTCAGATTCAAGGAGCTAGCGAAGAATGAGGACAAACTGCTACAATGCTTTGTAGAAAATCAACGATCACAGCTACATCTATCACCATAAATGGCTTGCTTGAATTGCTTGCATTCTCTGTCTGAGCTGCAATATTTCATTCAACTAACCATTCGTTAAACACACATCCTGAAAGCAAATAACTTCAATGTAAATAATTTGTGAAGCATTGTTCCATCTGTTGAAAATGTGCAGTAGTAGTTTCAACCCTTGTCTAAACCAGGCAAGCTACTTTCAGGCAAGTTTGGGAGGTAAATGAACTGTCTGGCTGCTTTTCTTGGCAACATCTCTTATTAGTGGGAGGTGGCAGTAAAGAGAACATGAGGAAGACTGAAAGTGTTTACTTAAAACTTTAGCCAAATGGCTAGGGAGAGTTAAGATAAATCATAACTGTCAATGATGACAACTTTAGACTGCTACTAGTTCACTCCTGTTTATGCAGTTTTAAATGTTGCACTTAGAAATGTTTTGGAGCAGACTGATTTTTTATTGATAGATGCCATAAGTTGTTTAGATGTAAATATTTTCGACTTGGTTCTAACAGTGACATAGAAGATTTGCAGGAAGAAGTCTGTAAAGCTTCACACAACACTTGAGAGATAATATTTTTAAGAGTGTCTCCAAACTATGCATCTGTGACTCATACTTCCCCAAAGAATAAGGTCCATAGATCAATGCAGGCTTATTACACTTTCTCACACAAAAAAAGCCAAAATAAAATGTTACAGCTAATGACCATGTGGGATTATTGAACAGAGTCAGTTTTTTCCTTCTTTTCACAGTCTTGTCTTGAGCACCTTTCCCCCATCCCTTTTTTGTTTTGGCTTCTTTTTTTATGGTTTTTTGGGAGGGGTTTCTTTGCTGGTTTTTTTTTTCATTGGTTGGTGGTTTTTTTGGTTATTTGGCTTGGTCTTTTTTCTGGTGGTTTTTACTGAGTCATGCTGACCAATGCCATAGAATACAGTACTACAGGAAAGATGAGGGTGAATTGATTGGGAGTTTAGATCAATTTATGTTTTGCTTTTAAGTATTACAGCTGCTGCTTCTTTGAATACACTTAAAGTAAACAGCACATCTAGATGGTCCTTTGTTTATATAGCTCTGTAAAATTTTCTTTGTAGACTGTAATATTGCAGTTTTAGTTCCAGGAGGAAATATAGCCCAAGAACTAGAGTAGTCTAACCCTGGGCTGAAATCCTTTCTCTGTTTAGAAATGGAAGTATCACTAAAAGACGTGCCCTCCTAGTAACTTTGTTGTGGAAAATATTTTTTTAAACAAAAGGAGTTTAGTACAATGGTACTTCCCCATGGGTTGTTCATGTACCCCTGTGTGGATGGAGGTCCTCTGTGGAGTTTAGTACCTTGGGTGAGGAACACATGAACATAAACATGTTGTTTCCCAGTTCTGCATGTTGTGTTGCTTGACATTAAAGTGAGGCACCCATCAGCTCATTGGAGCAATGGGACTTCAGTGCTGGCTCAGGTGGTGTGGGTGTGACTGCCAGAGTGGCTCCTGGATGGTCAGGCAGGAAAGTTTCCTTAACAGGAATCTAGAGAACTGTCATATTCCTGCTGTAGGAGCTGCACTGTGTCTCATGTACTGCACTGAGGATGAATTTTGTTATTTTTCCTGAGCAGGGCATCCTACACATGCAGAGCAGTGAAACCTTTACCATGGGATCTACGCAGAACCCAAGAGATGCGGGAGGGAGAGAAAAGAAGACTCCTGGGTATGATTGATTTCTCCTCAATGATTCCTACAGTAAGTTAGGATGGCTTGTGCACTAGAAGAGCCTATTTCTCAGTAGACCATAAAAAATAGATAGATAGATAGATAGATACCATTTGAGGTGACTGGACCAGACAAAACATCTTCAGTAAGTGTATCTAAAGATAGGAGTCTTTAAAACATTGTTGTGAATTCAATTATCTCATGCCATTTTTGATACAGCAGATTGCCTAAGACATCTGCAAAGGTCTAGTAAGCATGGCACAAAAACTACAAGTGACTTAGATCCTTTTCGGGGGGATTTTTTTGGAGAACATCCTGAATCATCTCAAATGACACTGAAAACCTATGTCTTGCAACTGAAATGAGCCTTCTAAGCAAAACCAATGTCCTTTATTTAATAAAGGACTCTCTGCTGGCTTCTGAGAGCTAACAGGAGTGTAGCTTCAGGCTCAGTTTGACTTGATGCATTAATGTCACTGATAATACTGACTTAACAAAACAAAATTTATTCTGACCATCATGTGTGCAGCTGGTTTATAATAAGAGGAAATCTGATGAATCTGAAAGTAGTTTCAATGGTTCCAAAAACCAGAGATGTAACTATTAGTCATTCTTTACCTTAGCTTTGAAGTAAAAAGAAATCCTAAAGAACCTGACAGTTTCAAAGTTAAAACATGAAAAATCCATAAGTATTTTTAAAATGAGCTATATGAATGGATTTTTAAAACCAGAATTTTTCCACCTATATATATTTGGAAAACTGAATTGTTCCAATATTCTTCTAAACTTGGCTTCATGTTAAGTCACTGAGATTCACAAAGTAACCAGTTTCAAACATTGTAAAAATAATTTTTATCCCAGCAAGAGCTCACTTTATAAATGACGGCAAATCAAAAATCATTAAAAAATTTGGTAATCCATATTGTAATGAAAACTCATTTAACTCACAGCGTAGAGATCCTCTGACAACAAAATAATAGTCTTCAACATTTCAACTATCTTTCAAAGGTTTTATACATTGCTGAGCACATTTTGAAAACTTCTGCTGTAAAAACTTTATTGGTTTCACAATATTCAGTATAAAACTGCGAAGATGAATCTGTACTAACTTTATGGAGCAGCAGTGGAAATCTTTGTGGAACTGTGGAGCATTAAATAGAAATCTGAGGGAAAAAAAGGCACTAGGATTCATGAAGCACTTGGGGTAGCCTTGCAACAGAGTACTGGAAAGCTTGTTTTATTCAGTTAACATACCACAAGTGAAATGAATGGATAATACAGCTCTGCACAGAGTTGAAAAGGGCATTCTCAAGGAACTGCAGTCCCATCACTATGGTATTTAATACAGACTATAGTAAAGGACACGTTATAAAAGTAAATACATAGTGCTAAACTAACAGAGATAACAAGAATGATTTAGAAAGAAAAGGTCTTGGCTAACTTGATGCTTCAGGAGGCTGCAGACAAAGCTGATAAAACACAGCATAATTTATTTGGATCTTCAGAACATTTTGACAAAGTTCCATACTACTGGTCTCTGTTTAAGCTAAAAGTTGCCAGGATCTAGGGAAGAACATGGGAGTGGATAAAGTGCTGATGGAAAAACAGAAAACAGAGAAGCTATGTTAGATTGTGGAAAACTAGATTTACTGGGGCCCGACAGGGGTCAAAATTTAGGCCTCTACTGTTCATGATCTATAAAAATGATATAGGCTAGTAAAATACGCTGACAGCACAATGTGGAAGGAGCCGTGAACCTACAACATAAAGCTAGAAAAATTCAAAAGTGTTTTTTGCTTAGGTTGCTTGTTTTCATTGCTCAAAAAGCACTAATAATCTCCTTTGTGCTAGCTCGTCAACACAAATGCATTTTAAGAATGCCTAAGCTATAAGGTAAATAAAGACAGGCCGGAGACAAAAAAAAGTCTTTTGGCTCATATGCAAGTACTACATTAGCGTGCCTTAAAGTCCTGCATTGCTTGGGGTGATGCCAAATATCAAAGATAGAACCCCAGGTATGACATGAGTGAATTCCCTGGGTTTATGCCCTTGTTCATAAAGAGTTCATGACTCAGTACTGTTAATACAGGAGTGGCAAACAGAGCTTTGCATTTACAGATATAACCTCAACTACAAGAAGAAAAATCTAAACTATATTACTGTTTTGTAGGTATTCTTTTCAGGATCCCTTAAAAATGTGAAGACTCGGTGTAACACTATGCTTTATTTCAGTGGTGGACTATTAGCAGTAGTTTTGCAAAAGGTCAGTTCACTGCTGCTACTGGTTGATCCCCATCAGGTAAAGTAGCAGGATTAGATAGACTTACATGGAGTTAACAACACAAATTTCTTTGTCCTCATAGGCACAGAATTATGGTTTGTAAAATGATAATGACAATGCTTTCTCTTTCCAACCCATAAATTGTTTAGATTTTTGTATGTTTGGCGCATGGATCATCTCTTCTGGATTTTTGTTTATGTTAGGGGAGATCCCTACATTTGTAGCTCCATAAAGTTTGGTTCAGGAATTTGGCTCTTCTAGTTGATAAATGGAAACTCTTTAATGAAAGGACTGGGAAACAGTGCTGGCATTGGTGATTTCTGACATTGGTGGTTTCTGCATTTTTGTAGGCATAATACTATCATCTGAAGCTGAGAGTCACCATGTAATAAACAAATTACATTTATTGGTAAAATATTCATAGCAAAATGAGAATCCATGAAGCAAGTAGATTGGAAATAGAAATATATCAGGGACTCTACACAAGTTTTTCTTTCGAATATATTTGAATGAAGAATCTAGATTTTCCCTGTTGCATTTTTTTTTAATTTCTATTTTTTAAAACATTTTCCTAATAATAACAATTGCTGAAAAGAGTTTGCAATACTGGAGTCCTATAGTATGTTTTTCACAAGCTTCCACACTCTGTGTGGCTCCTCAAACTGTCATGTGCTGCAAAGTCCCACAGTTGTGGGAGTGGTCCCATTGAATACAACAGTATTTGACATCTAGGAGAGGAACCCAACCCAACCTATACATGAAAAGAGGAATGTATGGCAGTGATTTAACATTTTAACACTGAAGTATTTAAAATTGCAACCAAAATATGCCAGGCGTGGTTTTGATTAAATGTTCTCATTGGAAAAAAGCATTTCCTGACTAATTCTATACCTAATTCTAGTCAGTCTTTGTTGAGATTCATCTGACTATTAATGTTCCTAGGATAAGCATCAGGGAGTAGGATGTTCCATATTCAAATTAAGAAATCTATCTACAACCCAAATTAAATGCAGTTTCCTTAGGCTAATGTGCTGAAGCTCAATAAAATAGAATATGATAATATGTAAATAAAAATGTGAAAAAAACCCTTCATACTATATTTGATAAAATAGTACACAGCTATACTGCTATTAGACTTACTAGTATGGGTCAGACCCACTGGTTGGACCTGCATAACTTCTGTCCTCATAGTTAAACTCTTGTTTCTGCACACACATTATGGTTTTCCAATGCTCAAGCCAGTATCCCCCTGCAGTTTATCCCTACAGGGGTAACTCACTGGACCACGATTTTCCCACGTACTCACAGTCAGTAATCTCTTGGTTAACAAGTCTCAAGACAATGGAAACATCAGCAAGGAAAAGTCTATTATTTTGCTAACAGTGAGTAGAACTCTGTAGAACTGCTTCTGAATAAATGCATTATTAAAATATATACTTAAAGAATGCACTTCACATGAGAATTATTAATTTCCTCAGCCTAGCTATGATTCTCTCTGAAATACTGTGCTGCAGTGATGTGTATAATATTTTCAAAGGAGAAGCATACATTTTAGATTGCGAAATACCACAACAAAGAGCTATCTAATAATATTTTTACTGGGTATGGAGAACAGAAAAAGATTCAGACTATGATTAGCAGAGCCAAATCCTGATCTAGAGAGAGAATCAAATAAGGTTCTAATTAAATTTAAAAGACTCAATATTATCTTGTAAAAGCTTGTGATGAAGGAGAAACAGCACAAACAGAATAGACAGCAAGCCCATCAGGTGTCATAGATGCCAAATCTTTCAAAGTCTAAATGGCATCCAGAATAATTCTGTTTTTAATAGAAATTTTTGCCCCTCATGTACCTGCCAATATTTTGGGGTAAGGGAGGCACATTCTCCTCTGAGCAGAATGTAGATGAAAGAAGGATGAAAGAAGGTGCATCTGAATTGCATGACCTTGTTTGGATGATATAAAGCAATATTGGTGAAAGAGTTGGCCAGTAGGATCCTTTACATTTATAACACTGGATAATTTCTTGCATCCTTAATTGGTATGATTGTCCAAACCCATACTTCCTAAACCTTTTCTACTACATCCAGGAACCTTAATTTTTTAATTCCACAAATCAATGTAAGGTTTCAGACTCTGGTCTGGGATCTGCTAACCTAATATAGTCTCAGGAAAGCCTGATATTTTTCATTCCATTAAAAGAATAATAAGAAGACTCTCTGGAAAAACTAGAGCAACAAATCAGAATATTGGGCATGAAAAGGCTTATTCATGCCTGAAACTGAGGCTTTACATCTTAGACCTAATACGGGACCTGTGTGCCAAAGGGTTTCTGTGATTTTACAGCTATATCAATTAATCTGTGAAAAGGTAATTTACAAATACTACCTTGTTTATATCCTGTGGTGCATTTTATTAGTATTAATTTGTCCCAATCCATTCAAATTTGGTTGTTATCCTGTCTGTCATTGTTACTCATGTCTAGTAAAGACTTTATACTTGAAAAAGGAATCCAGGTGTGGATGTTCCTCTTATGCCACGTTTCCTCCCCATTACTTTAATGATCGTAATCTTCTTCAAGCTCACTGTGCCACAAAACTGAAGTGAAAGGAATGATGTAGTATATATTAAATAATTTGAATTTTCAGGAACTAGATGGGGCAAAGATACTCAGATTTCACAAGCCTTAAGTTTGAACAAATTTGCTTCATGTTTCATGTTGCAGGATTTGCAATTTTCTTTTGACATATTAAGAAAGCAGAAGGAAACCTGTATAACTGTTTAAAGAAGAACAATAAGAAGGGAATAAACTTGCTCTCAAGAGCAAAGATAGAGTTATACACAAACCCTCTGCCAAATCAAAGCAACTTTTCAAGCCTTCCTCCCTGCAGCTGTGTTTTTTGAGTCCCTCTTTCTCTGCTAAGCAATGTTTTCTTTTCCTTGGCATAAAATAACTCCACATTTTGATGTCATTTCTTTTGTTACACAGGAGAGTTCATTCTACTGGTGGGACCCTTTCCCAAAGGAACAATTCTAGCCACAGTTCTGATGATAAAATGTATCAATTTTAGGTAGATGGAGCAGGCAATCTTGACTTTTTAACTAATATTCACATTTATTGGTTTAGAACAGCTTAGGTGGTAAGTCCCTTCCTCCCACCAGTGAAAATATAACCAGTCAAAAAAAACTTGGAAAAAATTTGTCCACCAAGCTGAAAACTTCACTGAGATGCTATAACACTATATTTTCCACCAATTCATATGTGATTCTTTCATCTCAATAATGACAGGCAGAAGAATAGAAGGATTACATGTTTTGTTTGAAAATACCTTCAAATATTTTAAATTGAAATGGTAGTTGAAATCTAAGATCATAAAGCAATAATACTGAACAATACTCAGTTACTAATGTCTTAAAGATGTTTTTTTTTCCAATTATATCAGCATAAAACTTAAATAATAAGATGGTGGGTTTTGTCCACCACTTGTCTTCTATCTGAGCAGAGGATTTTCTCAAGTGAGATCTGCTTCTGTCTTTATGCATTATGTGGTATTCATAGAGCTCAGATTGGAGTGAATACTTTGGTATACAACCAGATGACAAATGTATGCATAAAGATAACAGTGATACACCATTCCCCTAAAAAAATAAATCTAAATCTTACACCACTGTACTCCCTCCACCCACTAAAAATTGGCATTAAATACCCTTAACTAACCTCCTCTGGTGAATCAATGAACCTGTCTTCAGCCTAAGGAACCTGTCATAGGTGCTCAAATCTGCAGGTTAAAACTAAAATTAACTGAGAATCCAGTCCTGGGACAGCTGAAATGTTTATTCATCTACAGTAAGGCTGTGGAAAATAGGTAAGAAAAGCAGTCCCTGTTCTCCACAAGGAAAGCCCTTCAGCTGTCTGTTGAGACTAGTCTCAGTCTTATGAGTTTGGAGATACTCATATTTGTCTTTTAGATAAACAGACACACTGAGGCCAACCTGGTTTTAGACAGCATCTGATGGAGGTGTAAGTTTTTGGTGTTTCTAACTCAAAGATTAAAATAACAGCTTAAAAATGTACTATGCTGTTCACTTTAGGAATCTAACCTGAGTTCAGCAACCAAAATTTATGAGTGCAAATTCAGTGTCTGGTCACAAGCAAAAGTAGGGTACACCCCCAGGAGAATTCACAGTAATAACTTAGATGGATGAAGTTAAGGTAGAGTGAATGTCACCCCTTGAAGCAAAACACAGTCCTTTATGGAGCATTTAAGACATTCAATCCTTCCTAAAGAACAGTAAAGCAGAAATACGAGCTTTTAAAGAAATTTATTTATTTGAATCTGACAATAGATTTTTCAAATGTTGTATTTCTTAAGCTGTGACACTTGGTACTTGAGACAGGTTGTCTTATGGCATAGCAGAAATCACAATTCTTCCTTTCCTAAGAAAAACACCAACAGCCATAGTGATGCTGGGATTCTTAAGTGATCATCCATTATTTCTGATCAGTTGAGCAAACTGGGTTACAAACTTGCAAGGAATATACTAGAGTGGTATATCTTTAAAATCAGTGGCATGCCACAAAATCAACTAATATTCTTATGTGGGCATAGGATCCAATAAGAGTCAGTTCAGAGAAGTTAACAGATTATAGCTGTTAATTGATCTGCTGGTCTTTACTTCCAAAGGGGCAGAAAAATGTATCCTTTAAGACAATATTTACTTAAAAGCAAATGCACCTTCTATTAGCAGCATCTGAACAATGTAATTAACAGCACTAAATTTTTTCTGTCAATTGGTTATGTTTAATCAAAGTTTAAAACAAATGTCCTCAGTATATGCTCCTTTGACAAGTCTATAACAGCTTTATTATCTTACTAACATAGACTAAAAAAACACGTAATGGCATTGAAGGAAGACTCAGAGTTGTTGAGATCTCTTAGTTTCTCTTTCCAGCCTAAAACCGAAGCTTTTTTCTTGGGCTTGGCTTTCTAATAGAAGTTGAGAGATAGCTTTTGTTCTTTATGATGTAAATATTTCTGGTGAAGATAAAATACTGTGAATATCTGCAGAAGCACCATGTGTTCACCCTCTTGGAAAATATTCTGGAATCTGTGTGTGAATACTTCACTCTTGTCCAAATGCATTGCAATTTGTGTCTTTATTCTGAATTGGTGTGCATTATTTATCAGCCTTTTAACACTCTTAAAGCTCGTCACAGTGCTTTGTTTTAATTTTATAAAGGCCCAAACTCATTAATTGCTGATCATGAGACAGTTTTTGTGTGTTTGGGGTATTTTTGAACTTCTGAGATTTGTGTTGTAACCATTCAGTCTGTTGACACTTGTGATATAGGCAATGACCCCCACAAAAGAAACAAAAAAGTACAATTTTCCTCCCTGGTAAGCACATATTATCAAATCATTATTAGAAAGGGGTTGTGTTTGTTGAAACTTGAGGCCCATAACACATTCAGGACCCATTCCAATTTTTCTGCACTTCTCCTGTGATCAGCCTGGACTCATATCCCATGCTACATTGCAGCATGTAATACCAGATATTTGCACTTTTGGAAAGGTCACTGAGCTGTCATACAACTCTGCAACAATAGAAGATACAGCAGAAATGGTTGAGCCATGCATAATGTGAGGAACTAGCCATTCTGAAAATAAGCATGAGTTATGGTGAGCCTTGAAGTGCAGAGAGACTTGAGGTTTTCTCTTCACGATGCTGGCTGGGTTACCTCAAAGATTTCTTTGATAGTACTCCAATGTGTGCAGCCAGTGAATTTTGCCTCAAGCTGCCTTTGAAGGCTTCTTCCTACTTGGATCAAGATGTCAAAATGTCTTCAGTTCCTTTGACTCAGCTCCTGATTTAAGCAGTGCTTGGCATATCTCCAGAATGAGATTAACTCCTGCTTCTTTTTTGACTGTATTTTGCACAGAGTTACCAGTACCTGGGCCACTGTCTCTGCTTTTAAAGAACAATGTGCAAATACAGCAAGCAGTGAAAACATCAGGAAGCCAGCTTCACTGACAGCTGGATTTTACTGGATTCCGTAGGTACTGAGATCAAATTAAAAAACTAATTTTCATTTTTTTAGCTTCTAATAAAAGTTCACATTATGCCTGCAGTTTAGAGACAATTCCCAATATGAAATTAAGTCAAAGATGTCCTTGTGACCTGTCTTGTCAAGAGAACTCCCCTGTGGCACCCTGCCTAATTGTCTCATACAGCCGGATCTCTCTCTCTCTTCCTGCAGCCATATCAGGTGAGTGAAGCTACCTGCTGATCCCATCTCGGTCACAAAAGTACTTTGTCTTCTCACAGGATAAGCACAGAATATAACACAAAAGTAACCTCCTGGTTCAGCAGACTGTCATGAGCCACCATGTCTACAGCTCTATTAAGCCTACCAAGCTCTGTTTTGAAAATAACTGAATTTGGTGTCTCCCTGGACTCTTACTGAAACATAATACATGAAGAGGTGAGGGAAGAATGCCTTAATTAGGCCTGTAGTTCACTACAATGTTGCGTATCTTTCCCTCTGGACAAATCCTGTTGGACTCAACAAATGCTCAAATACAGAGGAAAGATTGTAAAACCAGGATTTTTCAAAACGTCAGGGTTACTCACTGAGGGGATCTCGCTTTCTTCCACTGACTGAGCAGTGCACTACAACATCATAGTATGCTACTGTAAATGCTGTTTTCCAGATGAGATACAAAATCAGATTTTTACCAGCTATGGTCATTAACACAGCCTTGACACTGCTGGAAGATAATTCCAGTTTGGACAGTTGCATTCCTTTTGGGTATGGGGTAAATTAAACCAGTCTCAAACTAGGATTATTCTGTGCTGATATGTTTATTTTATGTTTCATGTCACAAATCAAACAAGATAAAATGTAGCCTTAAATAGTGTTTGGAACATGATACCATCCATAAGTCTCTTGGGAAGTTCTTTGCAGAATATTCCTTTAGACAAAGCCTTGCTGGAAACAAAGCTTGCACCGAAATTTATCCTATAGAAAAAGATTTTGTTATCTCTGTCTTTCCAAAATACCAGGAATTTTTCAAGTCGTGAATACATCTATGAAACAACATCTTTTTCTGGATCATGAAAAGCACATCACTTTAAGAAACTTGGTCTATGTTTTCTCAGTTACTCTGATTCTACTTTGCTTTCCTAAAATATCTCTTATCGTGTGCAGGCAAATTTTGCTTGCACAAAACATCTTGCAGTCCTCCCATAATGCATTTCAGTAGTGAATGAGGGCTCTCTGTGTGTTTAAAGCCAGATTCCCTCAGCTACATTTGGAATTTCCTCCCAAACCACAAAAAGAGAAACAACTAACAAATGACATTTATGGCACAATGTATAACACACACCAGATATATATGACATTTTTTATTTGGACTTTCCTAGCTAAACAGAAGCAAACAAATGTTTTATGAAATTCTCTATGGTTGCTATGGTTATTTCTATCTTAATATCCACAGCCAAAAGGATTATCTTAGGTCAAGACCTTAGTTCAGCAAATGCCCTTATTTAAACAGTAAGGTCATTTAGGAAAAAAATAAAGACTAAAAGACACAATAATATTTAATAATAATTGCTGTATTCTTGGCTGAATTGCTCTGCAGCTGAACATCATGCTTCTGTTCCCAGTTATTATTTTCCTCTAACCTTCCAGAATGATGAGTGTACCAGTTCCAGATACACTCCTTGTGTGGAAATTTGCACTCTAGATTTTCTGGTTTTCAAGAACTTTTGACCCAGGTTCTACCTGGAACTTCATTTCCTTTGTTCTGTGTTTGAACATTTGCAGGCGTATAGGACAACAATTTAAATACTCAGAAAATACCTTGTACAAGCAGTGCAAAATGGGAACTGAATCCACTATGAAAGGCAGTGAGAAATGGAAAGTCGGAAACAAAGGACATTTATAAATGCATACAGGCAGGTTTCCATATAATCAAGGTACTTCTGCCATAATATGTATCATGATTTGGAGCTGACATCAAAATCCCCTTTATGTATTCTACTGCAACAATTACTGCTTGAATGGACATATGGGCTTAAAATCAGTCATCAGTGATTTCAGTAAGAACTAATTCTAAGTTCTGCTAATTAGCTAAACACTAAGTCAAATTTAAACTGCTCAAAACCAAGCAAAAATGGGTTTCTGAAATTTCTATTAGGGTTCTTTTAGTGTTTTGTGCCTGAAAATACTCCAGAAAATCTTTATTTGTATAATAAAAATTAGTCATAATCCAGCTGCCACTTGCACCAAAGGCAATTATTTTAGTTGGAAATGTAAAGGAGTGGACCTGAAACCAAAATCCAGTTAAATAAACTTCTTAATGTAGGGAAATTCCCTTCCTGCCACTTTGATATCAGCCATATGTTTGATGGTTTGTTGTACCTGAAAAAGAAAAATCTCAGGAAAAACAAAGAGAGTGAGTTGGTAACTAGATGATATACAAGCTCTGAAAGACTACTGGGGAATGGAAAGTGTTTTTTGTTATTTTCTTTTAAAAGAACAAATGAGGAGCAGATAGTGCAAAATTATTTAGTCCTACACAGTGTAATCTCTCAGCGAGTTTGTCTTCATTCTATGTCACTTGAGTGAATCAGAGCCTTTGTGTGAAAGAGTTTCCAAGGCGAGAAGCAGAGGGGCAAGGAGGAGTAACACTTGTGTTCAAACCAAATCCAGTGGCATTTCAGGGAAAAGAAAAAACATAGACCACAGTTGTGGCAGTGATTAAGAAAATAATAACCCCCGCCCCAAGTCACGACACATGCTTCCCATATGTTTGCCCTGGGAATTTGCCAGATACGGCAGGATCTGGTGACACTGCTGTAGAGCGATTCAAGGCCTGAAGAAGCCTTCCTGCCCTTGGTACTGTTGGGGTGGGGTAGTGTAGGGCACTGAAATGGGTGCCTGCTTCTTGTTTGATTTCCCACTGAAGGGAGAAGCATTAAATAAAGCTGGCAAAAAGAACTCCCAACAGTACTCTGTCAGGAAGAGTATTTCTGCTAGAGTTGAAAAACTGGTGGAAAAAATGTTCTCTTCTCTGAAATTTGGCCTTAAAAAGATAGAAAAAGGGAGAGTCTGGTTCAGCATGTTCATTCGGCTCTGAAGTGCACTTTTGAAGCAAATCCCCCGTTTGTTCCCACTTACCACACTCCGGTTCACATCACGGAGTGGTCTCTGAGTGAGTGAACTGGATTCCTTTCAGATTAAATTCAACTGGAAGATGTGCTCCAGAAGCACAGCTAATGTACTCCAAACAGTTTTGAATGTTTAAACCATGGGAACAGACTGGAGCTAGTGTGAATCAAAACCCCCAAAAGCGTGTCTAGTACAGATGTCAGGTCCTCAACACCAACAGCTTCTCACTGCAGACCCACTTCTGGGCTGCACGACTGGCTCATGTGGACACAGCCAGAGCCTCCCGCTACAGCTTTCCAGAACAAGCTGTTTTGATTTTAGAGTGACTCTTTTCTTGATTTGTTTTTAATATATAGTATATTATATAATACAAAACTCAAAACTGTAATACAATGCTTTGACTGACCTCAAACCATTCTCATTGTCTTTCATGGAGTCCTTTGAAATAACTAGGTTTCTTTCCAAATGTGAATGAGGACAAATTGTGAAATCTGAAAATCCTTTGCAATTCTAAATTCCTGTGTTCCATACAGCTGCACAAGAGACCTGGATTTCCTTGAATACCTTTGTACTTGAAACTTCTGAAACATTCAGGCCCTGTTCAATCCAATGTTCAGAATGCCATGTGCACTTTTAAATGATGGGAAGAAGCTGCTTTTCCCTCTGGTATTCCCTACAGGACAGACCATACTTTATAGAGTTCCTCCCCTCTCCAGCCCCCAGTCTGTCCTGTTCCCATAGAGTGTGCAGCTTTTGCACAGTTAAACTCTGCATGTTACTGACTATAAGCTGGCAGTCTGAGCTGAGTATGAGGGGAAATGCCTGTCTCACACCTATAAGAGATGACTACTTCAGCCACGAACCCAACTCTTTACTAAGCAGCATGTTCCCAAAACTGCCTTAATTAAAAAAAAATAAAAATGGTTTATTACAATGGCAGAAACAATGCTTTAAAGATTTGAGAGTGCTCTAATTGCCTACATTGCTGTCTCTTTAAGCCAAGGAATGGACCCATGCTCACATCTGGTAGTCAAAACTAAATGGAACCAGCTGAGAGAATACCCTCTAGAAATTAAATTTTACAGAAGAGGGCTAAGCCAGAAGGACTTAAGTGAAAGGCTCTTTTTAATAACTCCCTTGCTTTGCACTCATGCCTTTTGTTTACTTTGTTTATTTTTGTAATAAGCAAAAACAAATTAAAATGTCCCAGTTGTTAGCATTTAGCAAAATGTGTCCACTGTGCATTTAGGAGTGCATTTTCCATCCCATTTCACAATCAGGACGTCATTCATGGCCAGCAGTACTTCTCTGGAATGTTGGCCTGCAGCTTTATGAATTGATTTTAAAATGTAATGGAAATATACTGTATGTGCACAGTAGCCAACTCCTCCAATGTTAATAACTGGGACATTTTCATTTGGTTTTTGTTTATTAAAAAAGACCTAGTCCTAGGAATAGCCATTTGACTCCTTGTGTTGAAACTGCCTGTAACTGCCTGCTTATGGAGCTGTCTTTAGCATGGCTCAGGCCACACGCAGCTTCCTTTGGCTTGTTTCATAAACTGCCAAACCATGCAGAGAGATGGGATGATGTCTTGCTTTCATTTTGCTAACAAACACATCCTCCACACAAAGCTTTTTGTCAAGTTGGTAGTTTCTCTCCTTTCTGCCTGAAATTATAAAGCGTATTTTTTACTAAGTTGAAAGCTGCAAGCAACAGCCCAGTTCAGCCCTTCTTCAACTCCAGAACAATTCTAACCAAGGTCAATAAAAACTTCAAAACTAAGTGTCCAAATATAGAACCTTGCTGTACAGATACATTAGAAAATTGTTCATCAAGACCTCTGTAAGATGTCAGCATTCATTGGTAATTCATGTACTTAATCACACAAAATATCAGAGAGAGGAAAATAACATATTTTGAGCATTTTTCAGCAATAACAGACAGATATGTAATCAGACATAGCAAATGAACCCTTTCTGACTGTCTTGTGCAAAGGAAATATAAAGAAAGAAATTTACCACTGATATTACTTCTGGAAAGGGAGTTGATTCTACGTGATATGTAACAGTATCATGCCATGGTATTCACAGCCTACAATGCAGCTAAATTTTCTTTCAAAGACATACAAGAACTACAGGGGTGTGGAAAGGTAAATATTTCTGCTGTGACTTTAGTGTGAGCTCCCCCTTTCCTGCATAGGAACAGCACCATTCGGGGAACCAGTGACTTTGATGCAACCCTCCCCAATGTTTACACTGTTCAGGTATTCATTGCTCATACTGATGTATAACTGTCCTGAAACTTCAAACCATCTAACAAACACATCCTGATTAACTGATATTCACCATTGTGCATTTTTTTGTCCATGGTAACTATTGACCTTGAGAGAAGATGCTTGCTTATATTTTCTCCTTATAAATAAATAAACTGATGTTTATTTGTAACACTGCTGTTGCTCAAAGACATGATGAATACAGGTCATGACTGGCTTGCACTATGCCCCTGTACAGACTAGGCAAATATTGAGGTCCTGTCCTTGTGAACTCAATTTGACTGCAACAAAAGTGGAAAAAGTATTTTGAATGAAGAAGTCACTGATTACCATGCATTCAACATAACAGTTTTATTGTGCTGAATATTCTATCCAGTTTTCACAGAATCAGAGAATGGTTTACGTTGGAAGGGACCTAAAAGATCATCTAGTTCCAACCCCTCTGCCACGGCTGGGACAGCTTCCACGAGACCAGATTCCTGAAAGACTCATCCATCGTGGCCTTAAGCACTTCCAGGGATGGGACATCCACAACTTCTCTGGGTAACCTGTTCCAGTGCTTCACTATGCTCAGAGTAAAGAATTTATTCTTAATAGCCAATCTAAACCTACACCCTTTCAGTTTAAAGCCATTCCCATTTGTCCTATCACTATGTGCCCTTCAAGTTTCACAAAGGTTCTAGTGCAAAATCTTAGTTCTTTTAGACTAACTTTAATTGGGCTGCAGCTAGGACAAAGAAGTGGGTGGTATAATAATATAAATAGTTATTTTTATTGGTGGATTTTAACAACTTAAAAAATTTTATGCATTGGAAAAAAAAAAGGAAAAGTTAAAAATAGACCTAATAAATATGGACATCAGGCTGCAAGGGACATCTTGGTGACACTCTGAATGTCACAGGACTCTGAGCATATAATCCTTTCCCTTTATAACCTACTGGTAGTTGCACCGAGAGTACCCAGGGAACCATACACATGTTCTTTGGAGGAAGTTTAGCTCTGCTTCTTAAAAAAAAAAAAAATCCAAACAAACAAAACTCCATGTTTCACTGTGGTGGAAGGACTTCATAGAAAATCCCAGCTGTGGAACAGCAGCTCTCAACCTTTGGAGAGCTTGCAAAAGTTCACTTTGAATTACCTCACTTCAGGCCTTGCAGTCTTGAGACCGACGTAAAGCAAAACATCTGATGAGGGGTATATAACTCCAAGTCTCTCAACCTCAACAACTCTGCTCTCCCAATGGTGCGTTGCAGCATGAGGCAAAGTAGAAAATAACACCAACTGCCAGTCCAAGAAGGAGCAGGATTATAAAACAGGACTCTAAAGCCTTGCTTGCAGCAGAGCTTGAAACATAGTGTTGCATACACAGATGAGGGACAAAATCCCCTTGCCCTACAGGCAAAGGCTTGCAGGAGCTAGGATGTACTGCTGAGGGAAGACAACCATCTATCACATGCTCGTTTTGCTGGTGATGCTTGCTGTTACTTAAAGCAGAATACTTGCCCTACTGACTTTGCAGGCTTAATGCGATCAATTCCCTTGGGTTACAAGTGGGGAATTTGCAACATTTAAGCATTGTTATATGCTTTTATTCTTTGAAAAGACTACAGATATCTCAGAGCACTTCTCTGTCCTATTCCTTACTATTGCTGTGGCTCTATGCCAGCAAAAAATAGTGCTTCAGCCTCTCATTGTGATCCTGCGCCAAGTACAGCAATATGAAGGAAGCATCAACATAATCAGCACAATGTAGTGTCTCTGAGCCAGCAGGGATATGTCACAGCTTTATGTAGAATTCCCTATCTTTTTATTTTATTATAGAGACCACAGACTGGGATATTATGGGTCACTCAAAGGTCATGTTACAAAAAGCAGCTTCTTTTTGGAAAGATGAGCCCCTTTTTAGTATGCCATTAGATTATTTTCCTTCTCTCAGTTGACTGCATGAAGGTGCAGAATGAATGTTTGTTTTCTGAATTCCTTAAAAATCTTCTCTTCTTCCTGTACTTTTTCCCTTTGTCACCTGTTTGGAAAGAGGAGCTTCTGCAGCTTAGACAAAGACTTATCTCCCCAGCCCCACCGATGTAGCAGTCTTAAGCCGCCCTGTTAACTAACAACTACAGTGAAAAGCAGTAAGTGTTGGACCCCTATGTGCCTAAATTTGTGCTTCCAAGTCATGCCTGTAGGTGTGAAACTTTTATAATTACTGTAACATTTAAATTCTATTAAAAATGATTTCTTATCTCAATAGATCCCTTTTCCTTGTCTCTCAAGAACACTCTAATACTGCATGAAACAGTACCCGTGTAGTCTCTTGTCTCCTCCAAAAGCCAGTGGAATTTAGTTACTGGAATTTTTTGTGTTCTTGGATTCTTTGTGCAAGACCTGGCACTACAATAACTATGGTCTGAATCAGTGACCAAGATTTCTGTCTCAGCTGCACAGTTTACAATGAAAGTCAGAGATGCCATGATGTTCTGTGTTTCTGAGCTAATCATGGATGACATAAGCACACCACTGCAGTGCTATGGTTCTAATTTTACATTGTATGAAATGATAATGCAGCTACTTATGTCTAGAGAACAAGTCCTATGAGGAGAGGCTGAGGAAGTCTGGAGAAAAGGGGTCTCAGGTTAGACCTTACTGATCTCTACAAATCCCTGAAAGGAGGGTGTAGTGGGGTGGGGTCAGCATCTTCTCCCAAGTAACAAGTGATAGGAGGAGAGGAAACAGACTCAACTTGCACCAAGGGAAGTCTAGTTTGGATATTAAGAAAAATTTCTTCACTGAAAGGATTGTCAAACATTGGAAAACGTTACCTAGGGATGTGATGGACTCACCAATCTTGGAGGTATTTAAAAGACAGGTAGATGTGATGCTTAGTGACATGGTTTAGAGGTGGATATGAGAGTTTCAGGTTTAGAGTTGGACTCGATGATCTTAAGGGTCTTTTCTAACCCAGACAGTTCTACGATTCCATTTGTGGCTACATCACTCATAGTTGTCTCGATACTACATTTTCACATCTCTGTGATCTTCCTGGCCCAGTCCTCTCCTATCTGCTGCCTGAACATGTGGCTTTACCACTCTCCACTTCTCTTCCTCTCTTTAGAGCTGGGACAATGCTATCTGGTGATATTTTTGTTCTAATAGCATAGAAGAACAGCAATAGTGGGAACTTATCAAAAAGTGAAATTATATTTGACTGCCCAAATTGCCTTCAGTGGTGTGGTGAACGAAGACAGAAAAATTTCTGTTTAGATGGAATCCTGGAGTGGCTTTGACACAGACTTCCAGAGCATCACAATAACCAAACCGGTGAAAGACGGACTGTGTAAATGGATGATCATGTAGGTGAAAGATTGGTTGTACCACTGCTCAAGGGGGTGTGATCAGTGGATCAAGCTAGTGGTGGTTACTAGTGGTGTCCCACGGAGATTGATATTGGGCCCAGAAATTTTTAATGTTTTAGTTATTGAGCTGATCCCTGTGATGGGGTACATCTTTAGGTAATTTACAGTCTATATTAAATTGGGAGGAGCAGAGCTGCCAGTCAGAAGGACTTCAACAGAGAATGCTCTGACTAGACCCTCAAGAAGTTCAAAATAGGCACATGAAAAATCTTGAATTTGGAATGAGTTCACACCATGCAGCAGTGCAAGCTGAAGGCCAATTGGAGAGAAAGCAGCTTTGCAGAAAAAGGACCTGGAGATCTTGATGGACAGGAGGTTGAATGTGAGCCAGCAGTGCTCATTTGCTCGTTCCCTACTGGGAATGGTCCCTGGATCGTGCTAACTTCTGAACCATGTTTGGACGCTGTTTGAGAGAACACTAGCTGGCACGTGCATTAAATGTGCCAAGGGCACTTCACAGTGTAACTGTACAGATGATTATGTGCCAGTGCCTGGGAGTGATGCCTGCCAGCATTTAGCTTATTCATGTACAACTAACCGTAAGGCTGTGAATATAGAGAGAGAGAGAGTCAACATGAGGTTCCCATCCAACAAGTGGAAACACAAGAGAGAAGTGTATTTCAAGGGTATTTCACCCTTGTCCAAAAGGTTTAAGGGTAGTGCTCACACCATGAGATACAGTGATAGCTTACTTGGCATTGGCATAATGGAAAAGTCAGGCGGTACCACCCAGCACCAGTATGAACCATGGGCAGGCCAATACTTCCTCAAAGTTTCACTTCTGCATTTTTGCTGACTTTAAATATCAGATTCTCCCTTAGCTCTAGTCTATTCCTGTCCCAGCACATTTTGATTCCCTTTTTTTAGTCCAACCTACAAATAATGTGTGGGTGTGTTTTGAAAAACTGCTTGGTTTGTTCAAAATTTCCAGAAGCATAACACACCTTTTATTAATGAAAGGTCCTGGAACTACTGTACAAGGGTTTACATATGGGTCATGAATGGCAACAGTATGCAGGACTGTTCATCAAGGATCAGTGCATGCCTGGAAGTCTTGAATATGGATATGAAACTAAGCCATGGGATAGTCAAGGTCTTCTAAACAGCCTCAGACTTCACATATTTTCACAACAAACCTAATGTTTTTTCAGGACTCATTGAATTTATCCTATATATGGCAAAATCTGGTGTCATCTGGGAAATGCCCCTGCTGTCCAGTGATCACTCCTTCTTCTGCTGAAGGAGACAGCTGGGACAAACTGCCCCTCTTGCTGCCCCTCAGGTGGGCCTCATTTCTCCCTTCTGTTCTTGGGAGTAAGGCTGCTCTGTTCTGAAACATATGACTAATCATGCACAAGTGCCCCTAAACTATTACGTTATATATTAATTTAAGCAGGAATGAGATTAGGTTTACAAGCTACCCCCTCCCCCATCACATATTTGTTACAATTTCCTGCGATTGTTGTAGATTTCTTTTACGAAGCAATAGAAAACTTTGATGTAGAATTAACTGAATCTGTTTTACATATTCAGTTTTTGTTGGCAGTGGTTTTATGCTCCTGGCTTTGGTCTCAATGCACTACGTACACCAAATGGGAATTTTCAAACATTAATATATACATTTTAAATAAGGAAGAAAATATAAACTCTAAGCCCACCTACTGCTTGTATGGCAACACTTAATAGGGTGATTTCTTAACATGCAGGAGCATGGACTTAATTATAAAAGCACTGTAAATCCACTAGTGCTCTACAGTTGGTTTTACATGCACACACATATACACGCATTTATATATGTACAGAAGCTTCTATAGTGAGTGAGAAAGAACTAAATTTAGCCCAGATGCTTGCCCTCAGAAAAAAAGATAAGCAAATTCACCAATTGGTGTTAGAAATTGAGATGGTTAGAAAGATTTTTATCTTTTAGAAAACACTGAAATATTGAAATTTTAAAATACTTTAGCTTAAAAAAATCAAACATTACTTCATGGCTTCCTGCTTTCCTACATTCCTTTTTGCCAACCTGCTCACCTATGTATCTTCCCAGTTCTCCACTTTCCTATTATTTTTTCTTCCAGTGGAATAATTAAAGAAAAGGAAAGATCACAGAAAATAGTACAAAAAATAAAAATCCATCTTTGTTTCTTTCATTCTGTTTCGACAAAGTACAAAATAAGATTTATTTCCTAAGGTATTAAGATTTAAAAGTTCTTCATATTTTCAGACTAAAAAGTATAGATATTCATTCACAGGTTTGTAGTTTTTTTCAGCTGAACAAGGGATAAATGGGGATAAGAAAAAAATCATGTTCCAAGGAGAAAAAATAAACTACCAAGAGTGCATTTTCTTTCCCATCCTTCACTTTTATTGTTTATTGTTGTTCTTGTGCTTCCTTTAAGAATGGTAGATAATTCAAACTGCAAAAAAAAAAAAAAATCTAGAAAAGATGTTTATAACTTCTTTTTTTTCCAATTTTTTTCTCAGTGGAAATCATTCATCACAATAATATCTGTATGAAAATACTAATTCTGAAGTTTGTCAGACTGATGTGTAATAATGCATTGGCTCCATTCACTCTAGCTGTAACCACTTATTTGACACTTCTGCATCAGTATTTTAGCTTTCCTAAATGACCATTGTAATAAATAGAGTAAGATGAGTACAAGCATAAATTGGTACAAATCTGAGATTAACTGAGCTCTTCTGTCAAAATAATTAATGTATTCATTAGAAGTTTAATTTAGCATCTTTGCAATCAAAAATCCCCAAAACCAACAAACAATCCTCTCAAAAACTTAATATAATGACATTTCTTTTAGAGAAGAAGAGCTAAATGAATGCTGAACTATCTGAACTAGTTAAAATAGTTGTGTTGCAGATTATGATTATCACCTATTATTACAACCCTAGCTTTACTTATAACTTAACTTTAACTTAACTTTAACTTAACCCATCATGCTCTAGACAAGCTACTTTGAAGAAAGAGACCTTGAACTTAATTCTACCAATACCAACTTTTAGCTCAGTAGATGTTAAAATCCATTGCACAGAGAAAAAAATTTAGAAAATTATCTGAGACTGAAGTCGGAAAAAAGTGATATTCTAAGATCATATTCCCACATCTTGATAAACACTTTCTGTTCTGATCTCAGAAAGGGCAGAGGAGGTCTGGAGTATGCACAGACAAGGAGAATAAGGATGATCATGTCTATGAATCATCTGACCTATGTTCAATATTTCGGCACAAATTCATTTCCTGAAAGCAGCATAAGTTAAAGTGATTGGAAGACATATTGTAACTGTTTCTGTTTTTCTTTCCAAATGCTTCCCAAAGAAATAATTGACAAAAATGTTGGAATGGGGTTTTCCTCCTTTTGCTTTTTTGAAGTGTAATGTACTGAAATTGCATTAAGAAGGAGACTTATGAGAATGGCAATATTTTTCCTTTTTTTAAAAATGAGAAATTTTAAAATATTTGACTTGGAAATACTTTACTTCTTTTAAAAATGATGTAATGTTCCTTACATAATACAAAAAAGGTTTGCATCAATTTGTTTTAAGCACTCACATCTCTGCATATTGCATTATTAAAGCTGGGTAACACCAAAGTAAAATTTCACATAAAAGTTTATTCATAATATTCCTTTTCTTGAGTTCTGTTCCTTGGTCTGTTGGCAGAGGTGGAGGTTGTTTAATGAAGATCGGGTTTGGGGGAAAGAAAAAGGAAAAACAGAGCAGTTCACCTCATCCCAAAGCTGGCATTCAGAATAGCACACACTGCCAGTGGTGGCCACTTCGCCCTGCTGGCTATGAAGGGAGCTGGATGACTGGTCCAGAGGTATCTGAATCACTGGTGTCTAAAGGTGAGCTGAGTCCTACTGATTGGTCCTGTGATACAGGAGCAAGAGGGAGCCCAGGCTTCCTCTTACACTTCTATTCGTAGCACTGTACTTTAGAATGACAGAACAAAACCCTGCAGGGCACTGGTCTAAATGTCTCCATAACAACTATCAAATCGGAGAATCACAGGATGGTTTGGGTTGGAAGAGACCTAAAAATCACCCAGTTTCAACCCCTCTGCCTTAGGCAGAGAGATATTCCACTAGACCATGTTGCTCAGAGCCCCATCCAACCCGGCCTTGAACACTGCCAGGGATGGGGCATTCACAACTTCTCTGCACACAAATCATATTTCAAATGGGAAAGTCCTGCCACTCAGGTATAGAACTTGCACATCGATGATGAAATGTGTAGAAGGTTTGGATCCATCCATCCTTTCCTCAGAGGAAAGTCAGGGGAGCACTCAAGCACTCAAGCACAGATTGAACCCAGAGCCTGGCACAGGTTAGCCCTGTCAGTAACTGCTCTCTCTGGAACCTGGGATCAGTAACTGCGAGGTGGTTGAGCTGGATTGTGTCTCTGTAAAACTATGGAAACGTTGCTTTATGGGCCTCTTGTTCCCTGAATAAGCATGCAGCTGACATGCCTTTGAAGTACATGCAGCTGCACATATTTACCCCTTTTCTGCCTGATATGCAACAGGAGATTTATATTTCTCTGCTAACTGTGCTTTTCTTCTCCCACAGCTCTCATCTCTAATTGTTTGGCTATTAATTAATAATATACTACATAGGATTAGGTAATCAGGAAAACTGGCATCATTTACAGCAGTATTTACTACATTTATCTTTGTTTTTATACTTAAATTTCATGTTTCATTCCAAGGTTTTACAGCCACATTTTTATTTCCATGCCTTTGCTAATGAAGACTGTTTGTGGCCAAAATACAGGATAAAATAAAACTTTATGATCTTAACTGCAAGTTGCTGTAGGGTCATTAGATTTGGCAGTCAAGCTAAACTAACTTGGAGTTCAATATCCAGTGATTGTTTCCAATATGATCCACTTGGGCATTCGTAACAATAAATGTTAAGCTTTTCTATTTTACAATATTTTAAGTTCCAGGGAAGCATTAAGATTAAATATATATTCAGTTTTGCCTCCCTTGAATTAATTTTTGGTGGGTTTTTTTGTTTCTCTCACTGCTAGAGAAGCTGCCTTCCTGAGGGATATAGAAGGAAACTTTGATTTCATGGAACAACACCATTTTGAGCTCCACAGTTAAACAGAGCTGAATCAGATTGGCATGAACATAGCACCTATATAAGAAAACTTCTGCACTTCTGAACTAGGTCTAACAATTAAAAAAAGTGACATTACTTTCCTCAAGTAAGCATTGAACCATTACATCAACATAATTTTAGGAAATGAAGAAAGATATCACCTTTCAGAGCAGAAAGAATCTGATCACTTGTGTTTTCTAACAGATATGTTTGGCCTTTTTTTGTGAAGTGAGGGAGTTTGTTTGGCTTCTTGGCTTCTATGTTTTCCTACCAGTCCCTGTATTTACAGCTTTTTCCTTCCACTATATAACCAGATGGTTTTTCATTTAAAGTCTTGGAATTTTCTTTTGATTTTTACTACCTCCCTGATATATAGGATTCATAGTGATAATTTAAAAATTTAATATTTGTAAGATCTGATGACTGTTTCTTGTTTATTGTACCGTGGTCTAGAAGGTCACTATCTTGTTCTCTATCAGTCCACAAATAAACTGGGAAAACAGTATTTAGCTGATTGTCTAAATACAGACACCATCTCAATGCATGGTAAGAATTAGAGACTTTAAACACAGGATGAGTTTTTGTGCATGTAGGTGCAGCTGGTTTTATATTACTATTTTCAAACAAAATGCTTCAAAATTAAGCCAGTGACTGCTGAGTTCAGATAAATTAGAACTAGAGCTCAACAACTCCTAACACAGTTCTTTTAACATGAGAACCACTTCTTTCAAGTCTAGCTCAATTTTCTTTATTGAGCAGTAGTAAAACCAAAATACTGTTTTCCCCTTCAATGCCTCTTATCCGTGTGTGTCCAATTTTAGAAGAATTACACTAAGTATGTGGATTTACTAATAAGCTGATCTTTCTTTATTCTGTAATATCTGCCATAGAATATATATATGAGCTATTCTTGCAGGCAGGGTCTTGTCACCAGTAATAGTTAGCATGGCTTGCATATTGTAAAAGTGCAATATGCAAGTCAGTCCATTAATGAGCAGTCTGACAGTAAGCTTCTAAACGTTACCTGTGGTGCAATTAAAAAGGATAATTTGGATCTTCCAACTCAGGAAGTGAGCTAAGACTGAAAGAAACAAGGAATATGTGTGTATGAAAGTCTTGACCTGGTTGTAAAATCACGGTCAAATTGTCACATGTGACCTTCTCAGACAAATGATCATGCAAGCCTGAAAATATGGGTCAGCTACTTCAATCTGTTATCAGAAACTACCTTCTAATTCAGTCTTTCATGCACGTATTTATTTAAGGGGCAAGTCCTGACTATGTTTAGGCAAGAAAAATTCCTGTAGAAATGTTGGGAAAGTTCTAAAAAATAAAATTAAATGCTTGCTTTGATGTGAGAATGAGGCTGTCCTGCAGGGATCAGATCAGCTTGCCAACTGACCACAGCTTTGAACGCCAGCAGCATGCTTTGCACATACTGTGAGCCATTGACTTCATCAGATAAAAGTTTAGTAGTTCTGAATAAACTTAAAAACTGAATCATGAGCTCTGTGTTGACATGAGCTGTTTCCTCTAAACAAATTTTAAAGCTCCTAACCAGGCTTTTCCTTTTGAGAAATGGTATTTTTGGGGAATTCCAGAAGTTCCTCGTCCATTATTCTCCACCCTCCCTAGTTTAAAGTATTTCTGATAGTCTAAGATAGCTCAAGGTTCAGTGAGCATGACGAAGCATAAGCATGACTCTGAGTTTAGTGATTAGTGATTTCATAGTGTTAAAGGGAGATCTTAAAGCCAATTCATGCTTTAAAGGACTGGGTAAAATATAGATGCATCCTTGGCATGAATGAAGGAAATGAGGTGGGTCCTCAAACCATTAAATTATGTGATCATATATCAGCCTATAATATCTTTTTGTCCTAATGACCCTTTGCATGAAGAACTCCAGAACTAGAAGATGAGAGAACTCCCTTGACCCACAGATTTATTTCCATCCTTTTCAGCTTCCTTACTTTGAGTCTTCTAATGGGAGACAAGAGCCATGAGTTCAGATGTCCAAAAGAGTAAAGAGCTGAAATGGCGTCTCTCACAGCCTAGCTGGATGTTGAGCTCACTGTGCATGACCAAGAGAAGAGTTTAATTTGGTGAACCTCAAGAACAAAAGTAATGGATGTTTCTGTCTTCCTTGAAAAGCCTGATGAGCTCTTTCTTGTAATTGAAATGTGATTCCTATAAAAGCTCCAAATCCGTCACGTATCAGTATAAGGATTAAAAAAACCCAAATGTGTGATTTGGCTACATCTATTTTTTTTTTTTTTTAATGTCCTAGATGAAGGCCAGGAGAATTGAGGGAACAAGGCTATTGAGTCTTAAACCCAGTTTGATACCTTAGGGCACTGGTAGCCTTTAAGGGCATGTGAACAGCCTGTCAGGAGACAGTGGTGGCCACCAACAGCAAGTTTCAACACCTCCTTGACACCTCAGACTCCTCTGGGTCAGAGGGACTCTAACCTCACTGCTGTCAGGGGTAAAACCCTTCTTGTCTTTAGCTGGGCCAGGATTTTACACATATTTTAACTGCCAAAAACCATAGCTGTACATGGCCTTTACCTCTCTGTACACCACACTGCAGTGAAGGCGCTAGTTAAAACTCAAAGGATGTGGGGTCAGTTCCCAGCTCTGAAGAAGTTTTCCCCCTACAGATGCTTTTCCCTGAAGTTTCTGGCAAGGCACTTAATCTGTGCTGTGCTTTATTCCCTTTTTTCCATCATTTATCTGTTCTCATAAATTCTCTAGAGCAAGTCTCTGTATATATTCACATATTTGTCTCTTGGTTTTGTTGACATTTTTATTTGTAATACAAATAACATTTATCTAAAATTCAACTTTACTAAGTCATCCATGCCAATACTATAATACATTAACAACATATATTTTCAGGTCACCAGAGCATCTTATGTTGCCTAACTTTTGACATTTAGTCTGACCAAGTAGGCCTGAGAAAGCAAAAAAAGTGAGCTCTCTTGATTCATGTGAAGCCACTTAGATGTCTCTTAACCTTGCTCCTCCTGTTTTTGCTACCATCATGTAAAGATACTTATGAAACTCCTGTTTTGCTTGAGACCTCTTTAAGCTTTGTGAAGACAAACTAAAAATATGCATATGCACATATATGTATATTACAATTCATGGTTGATGACTGCTTCTTAAACAAAGCTATTTGTGGAATAAGGAGATCAAGGTTCACACAGCATCGTTTTTGCAGATGCCAATAAGCCAGTTTCAGGGTTTGCCTGCATAACAAGATTAATCCACAGGCTGGAGAAAAGAAAAACCCAGCTAGTTACAGATAATCAGGTCAACTGTATCTATCCCAGCATACGAGGGACTCATAGACACATCTCAAGATACATTCTTCACCTGTTGAACACAGATGAAATTTGACCTATTTTTCCTACCTGGGAAGTCCCATTGCTGTGTATCTGATGATATTTAGTGTGTGTGGTTGCTTTCCCCTGCAGTCTAAATGCTTCCATTAGGTTCAGCACAAAGAGCAACCCTGAAAACAACAATGAAATCTGAGCTACGTAGACAGCGGGAAATATTTGCAAGCTGTGCGAGGTCCAGCAGTGATACTTAAACAAAACATCACGTTTTGCAGGAGAACGCTGCATGCTCATCACTTATGAACTAGACCCCCTCCCCTTTCTCTCAGAGAGGAGACTGTTCATCTCAAAGTACACGGAGAACTACACTACAAAAAGAAAAAAGAAAAAGAAAAGCACTTTGAAAAGATTCCCTGTACTAAAAGGACAGATAGAGGCTTCTGAAAAAGAATAAGAGAAAGGAAGGAGGAGGAAATTGAAGAGGAGGTGATTCACACTGCCTGACTGCAGGCATCCATTTCAGGCTTCTTACAGACCACTGAGACAACAAGGCTCCTGCAAATCAAATATGTTTGATTAATTTAGAGGAATTGGCTTCCTACTTTAGGATAGCATGAATCTATCCTAGATGATTAACTTTTAACAACATCACTAGGAGGCTTTTATTGTCTGTGATATTTACTTGCATCACAAACCAAAAAAGCAGCAGTGAGTTTAAGAAAAAGGGAATAAAAAAGTAATAATGTGCTACTTAATAACGGACTAGGTCCTTGTGTGTAATTTTAAACATATTGAAGATCCTCCTATCTTACTTCTGTAGGATAATAGAAGTCATTTCGCACTTTTTCAGGCTGGTCCCTGAGAGATAAAAGCCAAATTGAGGCACTGAAAGGTGAGGAGTAGTCTTGAAAATGGGTCTCAGTTGTCTGAGGCAGATGATCTGTACACTATCTATCCACTCCTTTGGGTGTTTCCTCAGCTTCAGCTTGAGCTGAAATGTTCAAGCTGTTTAAACAAAGGTGAGCTGACCAAAGGGGCTGGGGAGCCACCAGCAGATGTTGTGTGTGCTTGAGAACCGAGGTGAAGTTTGTGTCCTGGATGTCTGGTGTTCATGGTGCAGGTTTGAAGGTTAACAGCTTTTTGGTGTGCAAGTCTGGTCCTGAGAAAGGGCTGAGATCCCCACTGAAGAGGCACTACAGATGTATCCACAGAACCTCAGTGTCAGTGCAGTTCTCCGCCTGGTGCACTGAAGGAGGGAGTGGCAGAGTGTCCCAAGAAGCACAGATTTTGCCTGGGGTGTTTTGTTGAGAGTCGAAGCTTTCCTCCACTGTTAGTCCCACAGGAGTCAATCATGGCCTTAAATCCTTGTCTTTTCTTTGCCCTAGTCTTCCTGCCAGCAATTATTCCATACTCAGACCAAGTTTAATTTTTCAAAATCAGATCACTAGCGGATATTTGCTAAATCCTTCACACTCAGGGAGGGCATTTGAAACACGCTCTGTGCTTTCTCCTTGGTCCATCAGGTTTTTTTAATACTACTTCCTACAGAACAAACTCTTCAAACACGTTACTGCCTGTGGGACAACCATAAAATTCTTTCTGTCTTGTTACTGTCTTGTTACTAGTGCCCAGATTTGATCCGTGTATCAACAACACGGTTAGAAAACAGGTCATATTAGAAATAGATAAGGGTATCAGGTTTATATCAGTCAGAGGATGGCTACTTCTTTTTTAAAATGCAACAATTTTGTGTGGGAGTTTACTGGACCAATATGAAATCAAATGGAGCATTTAAAAGAGCAATTTACTACTTCAAGCATGTTGCAAAAATATGTCAGTAAAGATAAAGAAGGGACTAATCCAAGATGGTGCAATAGCTTTCATCATTCAGGCTCATAAATGTCTAATCCCACTCACAGGGGATAATCCCACTCTCAGAGATAATAAACAGACCATGTTTCTTTTAATACAAAATCCTTTAAATTGTAGTGTTGCTCTTTTCTTGTACATGACTAATTGTTTTATGTTACCCTTGTGAGCCCAGTTTTCATCATAGCATGTTTTCATACTGTGTGACCCAGTTATATGACTATTTCATCCCTTAAAGAAATTGAGGTATTTTAATACATTTCTAAGGCTTGCATATGTTTCCATGAGATATCCATTCCCCATGTTTCCCAAATCTTCTGAATAAAGGACACTATCCTCCATTTGGCTTCACTTTTTGAGGGTCACATTTTCTGCTTGATGTGTACCAGAGTTTTGGCTATTTGAGCAAAAGGAAATAATTTAATGGACAGCAATCATGATCCCGGCCTTCTGTCTGGACATTAGGTGTTTCACATAGTTTAAAAGTGAGCAGAGTAGTTTCATGCCAGTTGCAAATAAACTTTTAAGAGCTTCTGTGATAAAATGGTTCCCAGCCTCGACAATATAACAGGGTGTAGCTGTGGTTTCCTAGATCCAGCCCAGGAGGGTAAGGTTTAGAGGTAATTATTTTCTCTCTCAGTAATCTCTTCATTTAGAAAGCCTGACATAACCTGCAAGTGGTTATGGTGGGTACATAACTGGAAATCTTTCACCTTGTCCAGCTTTGTGGATGATTTTTTGGAATATGGTGCTAGGATTGCAGATTTCTGCTTCTCTCATCTTTCATATCCTGCACAAATAAGGCCATAATCAGTTAAAAAAAGAAAAAAAAAGAAAAAAAGAAAAAAAAAAGAAAAAAAAAGTAGGCATCATCCAGTGCAAATATCATGAACCAGAGAACAGGAACCTCCTTTTCTCTATGTTGCCAGAGAAAAAGCACAATTTAGTACAAACTTTGCATCTCTTAGACAGAGAGTTAACACTCCCCCTTCCAAAATACCAGTATTGTGATTACACTTCTTTTAGTAGACAAAAAAAAGTTATTTTACCCCTTAGTTTTGATTGTAAAACTCAAAATCTTTCAAAATATGTTCCCATAATATCATAACTGTGATAAAATAAAAGAAAACAGTCTTTCATTCCTCTCAGGCCCTCTCAGTTCTTCACCGTGGTTGCATTTAAGCATGGCTTTACACAGAATAGGTCAGGAAGATAACTTCTGTTCATAAAGCTGTGTGGATCTACGTGGGCTTGGGGAGGGAAGCAGGGGACTGATCTCTTGACAGAGAGAGAATAATTCCAAAGTGCATGCTTAAAATTCATGCATATATATATATATATATATATACACACACATTGGTGCTTAGATCCCTCTGTGTGTGTACAATTATATGCAACTGTGTATAAATATTAGGCAAAACATAGCAAACTAAGCAATAAAATTCTGTACACCACAATGGGATGAACACTAAATTGTGTGCTATCTTATCAGAACCTGACAGGAAGTACATTTTTTTTCCAGGGCTGTATATTTCCCATACAACATTCAAAGGATATTACCAGATTTTAGTAAAAAATTTCAATGTTTTTATTACATTCATATGGGAAACATAACTTTGTATTCTTACATGTTTACTGCACTTACATAATGCCCCCATTGTCAGGAAAAAACAGGAAAATACGAAAAGAAAAACAGTTTAGATTAAAAGACTGAGCCCCCTATGGATATTCTCAGATCCATGAAATTCTTTCTTAGGATTTCTTTGGTAGATGTGGAGGCTCATTGCCTGATCATAGCACTGACAGGAAACCCCACACCTTGAACAGGATGACCTCAGAGAAGCTGCTGAGTTTTCAGGCCCCTTTTTCAGACCTTTTCTGCTGGGGCCAGTGATGCACTCCGTGAATAAAGATTTCATAGTGCTCTTCAAAAGGGAGCCAGCCCTGCACTTCTTAAAAGCAGTCATCTTTGCGTCAGGAATTAAAGACAGTAGGAATTGACCTCAAAACAGAACTTTTCCCCAGAGCTGATGAGAATTTTTTCCCCTGTCCCTGGTATTTTACATGCCATGTACTAGCTGGTTTCCTCTCTTCCCTATGACCCCAAAGGAAATTCCATTTTTTTCCTGTGTTTTACACTTGTGATTCACCAGCATTTTGGGTTCCTTCTTAGGCAACTCATAGTTACACTGGGTTTGATAATCAATTACATTAAAGTCTCTTCGCACTTAGTTTATAAGAACCATTTGCATTGCTTGGATAATGTAAATGGACCTCACTGTAAGTGAAAATCAACCCTTTGTTTTTATACTTTCCTTCAAAAATTCTGTGTTTTTCCCCTACAGAAAATGAAACAGAAAAGCCATGACAAAAAATGTGATCGGTCTCCTCCCTTAGGAAGGAATGTCTTGACAACTTGTGCTACCAAAGTTTTATTATGGCTCACAAACTAGATCTTAGAAGCATTTACTGGATGCAACAAAGCATCATTAAAAAATTAAGCTAAACTACAGTTGTCCAAACAAATACACAAAGTACATTTTGTGATCCATTACCTCATTTTTATTGCATTTATCCACTTTATTGCTACTTTGCAGTTCAGTAATTTTTCATGGGTTTTCCAGTCATTAGTTACAATTAACAAAAATGAACCACAAAAATGATAAAACCACAATAAAATGGGAAATCTGTTTTAAAACTCTTTTATCCAAAAGAGTGCTCAGTGTTCCTCATCAAGGTATTAGGGGTGTTACTGACAATCCATGCTTTTGAAATAATCTTGTCCTCTATATGTGATAAAATTACTGTGCATACCCAACTATGTCCAGAAAGGAAGTAAGGAAAGCAGACGTGACACTTATTCAACTTGCAATGAGAAAAACTTACTGTTAGGGAGCTTTCTAATTTTGTCTATGGAAAATTGAGTGGTTCTTCCCTGACCCATCCTTTGCTTCCTAAGAACTGGGGGAGGGGTGGGGCACTGGTGGTTTCTGTGTGGGTTTTTGTTGCTATTTTGTTGGTGTTTTTAGGGGTTCTGTGTGTGTTTGTGTGTTGTTTTGTGCTTGTTTTGTTTTAAAGAGGATAAACAAAATTGTAAAAGTGCTCTTTCAAAAACTGAAATACTGTTTCAAGTGAGCTGTCGGGTCTTTTGTAACTGGAGTTCCCAGGTGTCTGATATTACCCTTGTTCTTTAATGGTACTTGTCTGAAATCTTCCAGAGGAGATGGACCCTGTCACTAATAACATGAAGAGAACTGCCTGGAGGGAGGTTTAGTTAGCCCAAATGATCTGAAACTGTGAATGGAAGAAAAGTGGCTTCTTGTATATTAGATGCATTTTCTCTAGTATTCCTGTAACACTAATTTCCCATAAAAGCTGGTATTCAACTGAAAAAGTAATTTTTTTAAAACTAAAAATAATTGAAATTATGTAGATTTTAAAATGTGTAGACTGGCTTCCATTTTTAAGGACTCAAGCATATTTTCCAGCCATCCTGCTTCATTGTTACTACCTATCAACTGTAAATCAATAGTGATTCTCAGTGAGGAATTAAATTGAGAAAAAGAAAAAATGACTGGAGGACTAGAATTTAAGGGAAGGCATTTTGTTTGTTGTGAAAATCAGCAAGGACTTTTCAAACTCTTCACTTGCTCCTGGTGTTACTGTTTTGAAAAAAAACAACAAACCAAAAACAACAGAGGACCTATTTTCATAGTTTTAATTAAGGTGTAAATTCTAGATTCATCCCACTTCAGGTATGCAGCCCTAAATAAGAACCAAGGCTTGCTTTGTATCTAAAGGCAAGAGATGGGTGTGACTAGAAGAAGAGTTCAATTTCGAGTGATCTGATTTAGCCTTTGCAGATCCCTTTATCTTTCTATTGATATTTAATTAAATACCTCCTGCAAGTTCCTAAAGCTAAGTGTGCATTATATGTGAGTATTATAGCAGGAATGCCATTTCTAAAAATATTAAAAAAAAAAATATATATATATTCTGGTACTACTCCAAAGCAGAATGTTCCATGCTTGATTTTTCATGATTAATGCATTCTTTGCTCTAGAGTGACAAGTAAGATCAGAGTCTTTGAACCACTAACTTCATCCCTTTAGAAGACGAAAGAATCCACTCTGAACAGGTGGCTGCTGCATGCGAAGGAGCCGTGTATGAGAAGAAGATCAGATGAGCACAGGGTGTGTTGGAATGGAGGAGGAGGACCAGAAGGAAATGGTAGATCTGTGGACCACTCATGTCCCATTCGAGGTCTCTTCAGAGAGGTGCAACTCAACCATCTCCAGATTTAAAAATGGGATTAAAAAGCTTCATGATGATGATTTGGAAAACTCATTGAAAGCATATGTATGACTTAGTTGTGGTATGCTTTTGCAAGATTACAGTTTATGCTGTCATTTGTGTCATTGCCTATGTTTTTTATTGTTCTATTTTTGTGTTTTCAATAGTGCATTCTGGTTCATTATGGTATCGTGTCCTCTTTGAGTAAGAAAAAAATTAACTCTGAAAAAAGCAAAGGACTGGAAAACAAGAGACCGATGCAATTGCTCCCAGCTCTGACACAATCCTTGACGAAATTTTAGAAGATTCCTTTCTTTATCCCTGGAACTCATCTTCCTTGTCTGTAAAACTGAAGTAGTACTTCTCCCTGTGTATATTCTTCCATCAAAGAAAGGAAATGAAAAAGAATTAATCACTCGTAACATTTTATTGCTCTTACTGTCTATGTTACTGGAGTGCATTCTGATAAACCCAATATATTTCAGCCTAATCATTACACCATATTAATTAAATAAATAATAAATAATAATTAGTAATAAATAAGAATAAATAAGTGTCATAGCTCAGTCCTTGTCCCAGGGACCAACTTGTGAAGTCTGCCCATAACATTTAAATTATTTTTGCCCCCACAACAAGTTGACTGCATCCTACCATTTACTGGAATAATCCCTGGTCTAGGCTAGACTGTAAACTCTGCAAGAGTCACTCAGGAGAGAGTTCGTTTGCTTGGGCTGTTCAAACCACTCAATAGCAGAGATGGCCAATATCCAACTCCACTGACTTCACTTGTGCTTTGATGCTGTTTAAAGTATTAGTATAGACAAAGTCCTTAAGAAAGGATGGGATAGGATAGGATAGGATAGGATAGGATAGGATAGGATAGGATAGGATAGGATAGGATAGGATAGGAAAGGAGCCTGGAGGGTACAAATGTCTGCTGAGTTCCTTAGGACTCCAGCAAATACAACTTATTGATAAATAAGAAAAGATACATTGGGTAAACTAAACTTTTTCCTTCAGCAATGATTGCTGCTACTGGGAAAACAAAGTTTACTTTCAGAGATCACTGTGCTTAAATGAAAATGAGGATACAGGTGCCTTAATACTTGAGCTGGGGTAAGTTTTACATAGCTGTAAAATGAGTTTCAGCTTTTAAGTTACTGTCTTTTTCTTTACAATAATAATCTCTTCACTTTTACAAGCTCTATATTATTTTTAGGTAAGAAAACACTATAAAGTTCATGTTTTATTGTTCCTTGCAGTTATATAAATTACATTTGGCCAAAATAAATGTAATTCCTACTGTGCGAACTGAGAACCTAGAATGTTGATTTTCCTCAAGTTATAAACAATGTGAAGATATGTTATACTGGGTCACAATTTTCCACTGTACAGCAAAATATATAACTCACTTTTAATAACAAAACTGCATATATCATTAAAGTTTCCTACTCCATGGAGCGCATATTATGTTTCTCTGCACAGCAAGGGATATCCTTTCTATGTACTACAATTTCTAAAATATTGTTTGACTGAATGAAAAATATTTTAGTGATTCATTAGTAAAACAGCTGTCATTTTGAAAAATTATTCAAATTAGTCTGTATTTTTATCAATAGTATGAAATTCTTTTTGCAGGTCCTTTTTTTAAATTTTCTTTATATATCTAATATTTTTTGTAATCCTTCTTTTGACATGGTTAATGGAGAATTATTTATTATTTTGCCTTTTCTTTTTTTTTTTTTTTTGGTGGCTGTTGGAAGTTAGAGGGACTTCCTAAAATTTAACATGCCTAGATAGGAAATCCACAATGTTAATTGTGATAGTTTGATTCATTAATTTTCTAATTATGGGGTTTCCAATCCACGGACTTTCCCAAAACACAAGATTTTCTAAAGCACCAGGCTTTGCCCTAACACTGCTGCCATTCACATCCATGGTAAAATACCCAGTGATGTCAGTGGAACTATTTAGGCCAATCCTGAGTGTTTTTGAATATCCTCTCTCAGAAGTACCACCTGACGATGTCATAAACCTTCATCTAAATCCTTCAAACCACAGCACCTCTGTCTAATCATTGAGGTCATTACAAGTACGTGAGAAGAAACAGTCATTGCAGCCTGCCTGGAAGGTTTGTAAACCAGGATCTGAGATGACAAGAAAGAAAACTCAAGAACCCTGTCCTCTTCCCAAAAAACATGCTTGCAGCAGCTTAATGGCATGAAGAAGCTCCATCATCGAATCATAGAAGAAAATAGGGTGGCAGGGACCTCTACAGGCCAAGAATCCAACTTCCTGCTCATAATTTCTAAGATTACATTTCTACAAGTCTTATCCTGTTAGGCTTTGGAAGTCTCCAGAGTTGGAGATTCCATTGCCTCTCTGGTCAAATTCTTCCAGACTCTAACTCTTCTTATGAACAATTTTTTTTCCCCATAACCCAGAGGGTTTTTTTTAATGACTGCCTCTTGCCCTTTACCTGAGCAGCCCCTACCTTGGACACATAGAGTAGAATAAGGAAATTGCAGAGTTCCTCAAATAAACTCCAAAATATTTAGGGCATAAAAGCTTAGCAACAACATATTGACTCCCTCAAGACCCTATCGGTGCCAAATGTGGCATTTAAAGTGTTGACAGTAAACTGACTGCACAATGTAACATTTAACAATGCACTTGGCACTTGTGTGACCATCTGTGTGCAAACCAACAAACTTGGAGCTGCTGCATTAGTATGGGATTAGGCAATGAAGATCCCCCCTGGATGGGAAAGGAGAAAGAAAAAAAAAAAAGAGGACATCACATAATTTTGTGACAAAACCAACATTTTTTGTTAAGACTCCTGTCAAACACATCATTTTTATCTCCAGGGGAATTTAAAAGTAAAGTGCTATTGGGAAATGAGAGAGGAGATTGAGGAGATAGGGTATTCAGTTACATGTAGTTCTTTGTGTGTAACTCACACACAATGATAAAGTTAGGCTAAATATGGAAGTGAATGTCTTATAAGAGTAGTGTTGTTGTTGTGAGAAAACTTTGTGATGTATGTTATGCATCTGTGGGTGCAGTACTGGTGGAGATGAGAGAGGAATAGCATTGGTAGATCAGGAAACTTCAATTCCAGATAAATTAGTATTTGATAGTTATTAAAGGTAATTAAAAACTTGGGAAAATGAAGGTATCAATCGTAAAGGATCCTCCTTGCAGGAAGGAGATAATGGGTGAAAGCCATTCCCAAGCTGAACTATGAAGTAACAAGAACCAAAGAAAAACTGGGGAGGTGGGAGAAATATTATTTGTTTCTTTTCATTGTTCAATGTTTTTCTTGCATGAAATAGAAAAACACTAATACATATAAACCTAATTCCCTACAGTCCCTCTGCATATGTCTGTCTTTAAATTAGAAAAGTTAAATTTTATTCTTTCTTGGCATGGGTGAGGACCATATTTGAGGAAACATAGAGGAGAGAATCACTTAAAAGTGATTCGTTTTTATGCTTGTTTCTTCAGGCTTGATGTCTACAGGCAGAATTATTTATTCTGCAATCCAGTAGTATAAGAGCTTGAGAAATGTGTAATGTAGGGACAGTTTACTATAGACCTTCTCCAAAGCTCAGCTGAGCTTCATTACCCCTCCCTAGGAACTCTCTTCCCTGCTGAGGAGAAAAATTGAAGGAAATGCTTGTGTTTCTTGAATTACTTTGGGTTACAACAATTTGCCGCTTTCTAAAAAAGAAAGGTTTTTCTCTGCATATTGGGATTTTATTACCTCTATATATCATAATCACAAAGCTATTAGAAAAAGAAACATTTTCCTTTTTTAGCACTGTGGTTTTCAGGAGGAAAGATAATTTCCTATTTAGTAAATTACAATTTTTTTTTCTTTTGGCACAGCATTTCTCTATCTTGCTACTCCGCTAGTCCCCAAACATGGCAGGACTGATGCAACTTGAGTGAGAGCATGGCTTACAGAAAGACATTTCAATGCTCAGACAATTGGAGCAGAGTAACTGAGATGGGAAGAAACCTCTGTGGAAAACCTGCTCTTCATCTCTGATCCAAAGCAGGATCCACTTCAATTCCACAGTCTCTTAACAAACCCATTAAACCAATTGTGTACCTTTTGATTAATTACTGCTATTGTACATCTTCATTCAATAAACACGTGCAATCTGCACACCTCTTGTTGCTATTCAGAGAGTGACTTGCAGTTGGATGGAGGACTCTCTGAAGAGCATTCCTGAGCTCCAGGGGATCTGCCAAGACAAGGGCAGTCTGAGGAGCTTCAACTGGAAACTCTTCAGTGAATGCAGATCTTGTCACAGGTACAAGTGGTTATTGCATTTAGAGCCATCATACAATATGATATTATAAGTAATAATGATAAGTGCTAACATGGATGCATTTCACATATAAATATATTTTAACCCAACTTTATATTTTAGTATTTTGTCTCTGTAATAAGGCTGTAGTAAGGTCTGGTTTGGGGGATCATAACCAGGTCCTCTCCTATTGCACAAATTTCTCTAAGTTTGTCATCTAAAAGTTATGGGGTATTTTACTCCCACTATGTTTCCTGAAAGATGATGCTCAGCTGCACTCAGCCCAAATTCTCTGCTAATTTTAATCTATTTTTTATCTCAATATTATTATTTATGGTTAGTTTTTCCATTCATACATGTTTATAGACAGATATAATTTCTATTTTCAGCTCGCAATTAATGAGTAATACTTTCTGTTACAATGGGGTCTACCAATCCTCTGGTATCCCAGTACAGTTTGAGTTCAGGGATGGCACTTCTACCAGACTATATACAGTGACAGAAACTGAGAAGTGCTCAGTTTAAATTTATCATCTCTACTGCATTGTCTGGTGTAATTTGAGCAAAATTTGCAGAAGACAAGGCTCATATGAGACCTTTGCAAGAACTTCAGTGTTACTGGGGAAACTGCAACAAAAACCTGGTAGAATCAAGGGGTCCTCACTCTGGGATCTTTAGCAAAGAATTTTGTTATATCATGCCAGTGGTGAGCTGAGCAGTCCTCAATGCACACTGGCCATTGGTAGTGGGGTGAGGGAACTTAGGGAAGCTGATCCACTCTTGTCTGGAGTAAAACTCCTGGTAGAAATAACTATTAAGTGAGAAAGAGAGACGATGGTACTAATGGTAATTTTTCTTTTTTTTTGCACCCAGGTTAAAGACAGCTCTAGATTACAGGTTGAAAATGACATAAATTCGTGCTAACTGGTTATGCTCTGAAAAAGATTTGTGCCTTCCACGAAGACGTTTTACAGCCTTGCTATGTAGCATCACTCTGTCCAGACATTTTTCTGATAGAGATTTTGGAGAGGGATGATTGTAGGCTTCCCACAATGATAAAGGAGTGGGAAGGAGTTTCAGAAGGCAGCTGGCTGACTCAGTGCATGTGGAAATGATTACTTTAATGGTGCTTTTATTTTACAGAATTATTAACAATGTGGGGGGGGAGGCTAGATGCCTTGGAAAGGCGTCTTTTTAAATTATCGTAAATGTAAATGAAGAAATTAAATAAATCCATATATTTGTCATCTCCCTTACCAGATCAGATAGCACCACAGTAGACAAAGCCACACCAATTACAGCCTAGACACACGATCAAGTTGCTGCTACTTAACCAGTATCATGCATTAACTGAGCTGTGGTATAAGCTGTAACCACAGCTCCGCCCCCAGTAACTCATACCTTCATCACATCTGTGGTGTGGGGCTGCAGGCAGCAGGATAAAGGTCCACCCTGTTTGCAGGATGATGGCTTTTCCCTGAAGTCTCTTGCTTCTGCAGCCCTGCCCTGAGCTTCCTGTTCCACACCTGCATCTCTCCCAGCTCTGCTGCCCGCTCATGTACTGGTTTAGGAATAACCACAGAGTTGCTGCAGTTCTGCCAAGGCAAGAAGCAGGTTAAGCTCACATATTTCTTATACTACGTCATTCTGCTTCAAAATGCAGTGCAGGTAATGTCCAAGATTTTTGTCTTTAGAGGCCGTTCTCTGGGTAACCGGACAACGGATTAAGGAGTATCCTGCACCGGTAATACTTCAGCTTGGACTTCTGCATGCTCTAAATTTCTGTTCTTTCCATCTCTGTCCTATGCTTGTAAGCCTAGAAAGAGATGCTGTGTTTGAGAAAGCCCTGCAGGCCAAGCTTTCGTGCCACAGTCTTTGGACAAGAGTAGGTCTTGACACACAGAAGTAAAAAGTGGTCTTCAATGTACTATCGGTCTTCAACGTACTCTCAAAGTGCACAACAGATATCCTGATTTTTATGCCTAAGACAGCATATGACTTCAAATTTTAGTGCTATAAATCAAAAGGAATATAAAAAAGAGGGAAGAGACATTTAGCCTGAAGGTAAAGTACTCATTAATTCAACAATCACTGAATTAAAAAAAACAATTGAATGCTAGTCAAAAAAAAATCTCTGTTGATAGAAACAAGACCAGATTATAAATCCTACAAAAATATCCACCCCAAATATGACTGTGATTACATCACCACCAGACACTGTTGTTTGCAAAAAAGTTATTTTAAAATAATATATGCCAATGTACATTCACTGACCAACAGTTTTAACTCAGAAATGAAAAAAAAACTTCTTTTACACAGACATAATTTCTTTTATGAAGTGGAGCTCATAAATGAAAACAGATAAAGAATTTTTTTTCAGTCACAGAGTAATCAAAAAAAAAAAAAAAGGAAGGTTTTTTCTGACTTTCTTTTCTGTTTTCTGACCTGTGGCTCCGTTTCTGTTCAGGCATAAGTTTTTTCACAGCATGAACACTCTGACATATATAGTCATACTGCAGAGATGAAGGTAACCTCAGCTACTAGAAGAACAAAGTTTCCCACGAGGCAGGTTAATCAGTTCTTCACTTGACAGGATTTCTTGCAGCTTGGCTCTGAAGAACAAGGCCATAGTAATCACCAACCCCTTTTATTTGGTACAGAAGAACCCTCTTTTTCATTTCTGCCTTTGACATATCTGTGTTAGCACAGCAGAAGAGCTTTCAATATAAAGAGAGCACAGCTAGCAATGTGAAAACACCTCAAAGTTATTTCTACCCCTCAAATTTTGTATTAGAAAATCAAATCTCCTTTGAAACCCACCAAAACAGAAAAGCTCTTGTTGATGAGCAGGAAAAGATATGAAGGGCATTTTGTTTGCCCAGCTGGGCTAAAGGACTTTCCACAGTAGAACAATAAATTCTTCTCTTTTAAGGATTCAAATATGGGGGATTCTGGGAGAATGACGAATAGAATCCCCATTGTCCCACCATAGAAGATGATCATATTCAAGGCCATCTAAGGAACATGAAGGTGCAAAAGTGGGACCTGATGAAATGCAACCATGAGTCCTGAAGGAACTGGCAGATGATGTGATTAAGCACTATCCAGCCTGTTTGAGAAGTGGAAATTTGATGAAGTTCCCACTGACTGGAAAAGGGGAAACATACCCCACCTTTTCATAAAGAAATAAAAAGAAGACTTGGAAAACTACAGGCCAGTCAGTCTCACCTCAGTGGCTGGCAAGATCATGGGGCAGATCCTCCTGGAAATTATGGTAAGACACATGGGAAATAAGGAGGTGATTGGTGACAGCCATCATGGCTTCACTAAGGGCAAATCATGCCTGAAAAATTTGGTGGCCTTCTACGACAGGGTTACAGTATTTGTGTGTGGGAGTGAAAGCTTCTCTGAACTCAGGCCCAGAGGGAAGCCAAAGCACAGGGGTTGATTTAAAACTTTTGGATAAGTTGAGATACATGAAGCCACACCAAAGTGAAATAGAAATATAGATTTTTAACTTTTAGTAGAAATATGTGCTAAGTGCCTTAAACATTAAAAAGCTGCAGCAGAGACCTTAAACACAGTTCTTACTGCAGCAGTGTTACCTTTTCACAAAATTCTTTACTTCAGACAAAATATAGATAGAATTATACTGTTCACATTTTTTAGATAGTGTTCACATAAACAATAAGAGCTGATAGAAACTGTACACACAAATCTGTGTAATACCTATGTAACACTTGTGTAAGACTTATGACTGTTAGAATTAGACCAGGATAGGTTAAGAAAAAGAAAACTAGAATTGTGTGTTAATTTTATTGGTCAATTAACAAATATAATCTACACTTCTGTAAGAAAAATACAGAGCATATAGAAGAAGGAGAAGAAGAAGCTGTTTTCTGCCTACTGTTGGCTGGTTTTGCTTGCCTTTATCATGTAAACCCCTTTGAACTCTGCCTTCAAGAAAGCTATGAGATTATGAAATAAAAAACTTAGCAGAACAGCAGTCTCTTCTGCTCTCTTACTCTGATCTGAGAAGGAAGGGTAACTTATCTGAGCTTAACAAATGGTGCTATTTTGGTGTTGGTGACAGCCAACATGGCTTCACTAAGGGCAAATCATGCCTGAAAAATTTGGTGGCCTTCTACAACAGGGTTACAGTGTTGGTGAGTAAAGGAAAAGTAACTGATATCATCCACATGGATTTAAGAAAAGCATTTGATGCTGTCCTGCATGACATCCTTGTCTCTAAACTGGAGACAAGGATTTGACAGACAGACCATTTTGGGAAAAGGAATTGGCTGGATGGTCAACATCTCAATGTCCAAGTGGAAACTAGTGACAAATGGTGATCCTCAGGGGTTTATATTGGGATTGGGTCTATTTAACATCTTTGTGGGCAACATGAGCAGTGGGATCGAATGCAGCCTCAGCCAGTTTGCCAACAACACCAAGATGCATGGGAGTCAACACACTGGAGGGAAGGGGCTTGAGAGGTGTGTCTGTGTGAACCTCATGAAGTTCAACAAGGCCAAATGGGAGGTCCAGCAGCTGACGTGGAGCAATCCCAAGCACGAGTACAGTCTGGGCAGAGAAGGGATTGAGAGCAGCCCCAAGGAGAGGATTTGGGAGTGTTGGTGGATGTGGAAACTTAGTGAGAATAGCAATTCCAGTAGTACCAGAATAAGTGTAAAAGTTTCTTCATTTTCACCATAATTGAAAGCTATTCTCTAGAAGCTGCAGCTGATCATGCACCAGTTTCTTGGTACTTGCAATAGGAGTAATTTTAAAGTGAGAGATGCTGTGTGTCAGGAGAGGAAGAGAGGAAAAAGAAAGGAAAAAATTAAAAAGATGGAATGGTGAAAAGGGTGAAAAGATTCATTAAACTGCCTCAAGAGTTGCAGCTTGTCTCTCTGGGCCTTTACTGTGTGAGCTCTAAGCAAAACTGGTGAGGCAGAGAGTAAGGTAATGTGTAGTAGTGCTTCAGTGGACAAACTCATCAAGCTTACATAATTGATTTATCTTATTATTATCTCTGTCTTCTTAGGAAAATCTATTTTAAACCTCCAGGATATCTCTTGTCCTTTTGTTTGCCAAGGTTTTCACTTAAATATCCTGGAGTGCCATTATAACTTTCAGTCATATTGTGCATTTTCACTATATTACAGATCTCTGTTGTTCGTATTTAATTATGTGCTTTAAAATGTTGTCAACTGCCTGAAGGAACTTGCAAGGACTGGTCTAGGAAAATCACCATTAAATATGTTTCTTCATTATATTTGATACTGAGACCATGAATAATGACTTACCCTAGATTTCAGTAACCAATTACCATAATATTTACTGGCAACGACTCCGTAAAACTTGTTGCTATAGTGACTTAATCTTGGGCTTAATCCAGGTCCCAGAGGAGGTGTCCATTATCACAAAAGCCTCTGCTGGAGCAAGCGTCTGTAGCTGCAGTCTTGGAAGAGAGGGACCAGGGAATACACAGGCTGAGTTTCTAAACTACTGTCTCACCCCCTCAGGCCACTTGAGACCACTAGTAAGGCTGCATTGCCTTGTAATAAGCACGTGTTGGAAATCTTTCAATTTCTCTGTGCTTTTTACAGAAGGTAAAAATTTCTCACTGCTCCCACTAGTTAAAAAAAGCACTGAGAAAAGAGGAACCCATCTGCAAAACCGGAGCTGAAGAGAAATATCCCAACCACCACCTTCTTTTGCCTCTCTTTTCTTGAATCATTCTCAAATATACCATTTGACATTATTTTACTGATGCCTTAATAATAAATAGACAGAAATGCTTCAGGTCTTTTTTTTTCTTCCTCACATTATTTCCAGAAAGCTTCCCTTAAAAGTAGAAGGGGAGTAGTACTTTTTCCCCCTATGTGCCAGAACTGGGGAAAGATTGCCAGGTGTACTTGGGGATTTGACCAGGGTCTTCCACAAACATGTGAGAAACCATTTGCTCCATTTCTGGCCCAATCCAGGTCCTGCAGGAGTATCTAGATGGAGGCACAACATGGGGAATGCTGGCACTGACTTCTCCAGCCCTGAACTTACCTTCCAGCAGCCTCCCTGGTCTTGCGGGTCAGCGGAACTGTCTCTGTGCAGGCATCCTGAGGTGGGTAATAAGGAATACATTGTTTCAGTTTTTCCCATAAAAATAAATCACGTGTTATTTTAGCAGAATGCCATGTTCCCCAAGAGACATGCTGACTTTATGAAGTGGGACTTACAGAAAAGTTGACTGACTGACTGACTGACTGACTCCCAGATTTACAAGTCTGCATGAGAAAAAGGTCACTGAATTCCAGATGCAGTGCATGCCAAACAGACTGTACATATAAAGGACCTAATTCCAAGATTTCACCCAAATAAAGTTGGTTTTACACCATCATTTCCTTCTTGCTACAATCCTGCAGGTGTTTGAAGGAAGACACAGCATTCAATTTGGGTCGAGAAGTCCTGAGAGGCTGGCACCAAGGATGATTGCAGAAGCAAGCACTTCTGACTACACAGAAAACTGACCAAAGATCATTTTCCTGATACTTTTTTCCTTTTTGTAGAACTTCCCTCCTCTCCAATCTCCTAAGCAAGCACTTCAGGTCATCTTGATGTTTAAATAGTATTGTTCTACAAGTGTAACATGATGTAATAGAAGTGTTAGCATGATCCCAGATTTTTTACTTGATGTTGTCTAATCTGGAAGCTTTGGACTGTGTTGGAAATATTCCTTCTCAGGAGCAGGAGTGTTTGCTCTGGTTCCTGAGCTACAACCTAAACTTGGCTTCAAAGGGAGAAAGCTGACCTTCTGAATAACACCTATCAGAGATTGCCAATTTATCCTGAAGACACCAAAAACAATTTGCAGTTAGATTAGAGTGACAAGTTTAACATTCACTTTTCAAGTGCAGCAATTTATTTTTACAGTGTTGCAAAATGGCTTGGGCCCAGCTAATTTCACTTGGAGGAACAAATACTGCCACAGCCAGAAGGCACAAAATGTGCAACCATAATCCTTAAGGCAACACGCTGTAATTTGCCTTCTTCTGTTTAATGCCATGTCAAACAGAAGGATTTCTACACATTTCAGATGGTGGCTGTGTTGCCTTCCCTTGGTTTGAGTTTAAAAAAAAAATTTTGATTTACTTCAGAGAGCAGTGATAGATGAAGGATATGACATGCACTGAGCATGCCTAGTTCCTTGCTCATGCCAAAAAAATCCCAGAAGGATAAATCTCGTTTCCTGCCTTACTTCACAGAATTTAACTTTTTAAACAAGTCATGTTCTGTGGTTTGGATTCTGTGTTTATATCAGGGGTTGTTTCCAGGCTCATGGACAATAATAGTACATGGGTCTGAAAAATCTGAACATTTTCGTGTGGAGGGGTGATTTAATCTAACTTTCACTCTTATTATTTGCATTAATTCTTATAAACTAGCCCTTACAGATAAGTTGCAATAAAAGGTGATATTTTCCAGGTATAAGCTGGAAAATATGCGAACTTGAGCTTTCATTTAAGTCAAACTTATTTCCATGATTTCAGGCTGTACTTATATATTTGTACTGTAGACTTTATTTATTTTAGTAAATATGGAACTGGAAATTAAGACAATTTTAAAAATATGTTCTGTGTTTAAACTGACTTGTGCATTTTATACATACCCACACACACATACATATATAAAACCTTTGTGATCTACTGATTACAGCTTGATCCAAGTTGAATTGGGAGCAGAACATGAATTCTATTTGACCTGTTTGCCCAACTGCATTTAGAAGGTTGTAAGAATATATATTTCTTTCTGGATTTCCATTAATAGCAAAATCCTTTAAAAAAGACACTTCTATGTGATTTGATTATATCTTTCAAGAATATGCAGTGTTATCCAAACATCTAGCATGAACAAATTTTAAAAGGTGTATGAATACAATGTATACATGTAAGAGGACACATAAATGGACACACAGACAAAGGGAAGCCAAGATAAGATCAAACTTGAGACTTAACATAGCTTGCTAAGTTTAAAACTTTAAAAATGCTCTGAATTATCTCCATAACAAGTACCTAAAAATTTATTCATATACACAAGAGCAGTTCTGCCTAATAGGCTAGTGATATTCTGAAAATGACCAGTCATGCTGTGAAGGAAGCCAAAAAAAATCAAAAGAAAAATCAAATGAAAAAGTTGATGTTACAGAATCTTTTCTAACCTTGATGGAAACCTAAAAAATTAGGTAACCTCTGGTGTGCTTGGCTTTGTCTGTAACACTCTAACCCACATTTTTTTCAAACCTCTGCTAACTCTAAACCATACTTTTGCCTCCTCACATTCTGGATTTTAGTGTATTATAAAAATGAATATTTTCTACCTACTTAACACACACCTCAGTAAGCTTAATATACACAGTAGTTATTCCTAGGTAGATAGTTGTAAAAATAAGTATGTGTCTGTGTCTGCGTGTGTGTGTGTGTGTGTTGGAATATAAATATATGTACATACATCTATATAAATTTATATATGCCCATGAAAAATATGCAAAAATGGTTGTGTTTTAGATTATTTGAAAAGAAAAAGCTTCTTGGACAATAGAGGGAAGAGTTCCCCTTGCTGCTTGGCTGAAGTCTAAGCAGAACAGCTGTTGTTTGTCCAAAGTGGCAGTTCTATGTGTTGCTGTTTGCTTCTACCAAATGATCTTCTTATCACTAACTATTCCTTTAGCAATAGTGTTATTTTTTTCCATGACAGTATGCTGTTTTATTCCTTCTTCTCAGGGTAGGAATAAACTTGAAAATTTTAGGAAATAGTAGTAAAAAGAAGTGCACATGATGAATTAGTTCAATACGACTCCTTTATGTTTCCATTTAACCAATTCCTATGAGACTAGTTTCCAGAGCTCCAGCTTTATTTCTTGACACTCAAAACAAGTAGTAAATATCAATCTCTGCTTTCATGTTAATACTCGCATACACATCCATAAGCTTTGGTTCTTCTGCTTTCTGTGCAAGGATGAATGACCTTTATGTAAAAAAAGCAGTTCAAAGAGGAATTCCTTCAAAGAGGGATTCCTTCAAACTAATGCAGACATCATTCATTCTTTGGCCTAAGAAGGAGTAACATAAACAGCTGCTTCCACAGTACTGCTGAGGAGGAGGGGTGAGAGAAAAGGGAAAGAAGGAGACTGACATGCTATACTCTTGCTTCATGTGGTGCCATGTGGTCCCTGTTACACAAGACCAAGACATGTGCACCTTGGACATAATCCATGTATGAATCAGGATGTTCCTCAGCTGCTGCTCCAGCTCACAAAATCATAAGAACTCTTATATCATCTGTAACACTGGCTAAGGGAACACCTAAAGAGGTGCAAAAGCAACCCCAAATACTCCCTCAGATTCCAACTATTTTTAGTGGAATTCCTGCATTTGACATGATTTATTGTGTCACTAATCCTCAGTGTATTTCTATTCTGTCTTCTTGTCCAGTCTCCCCTTGAGCCCATGTAAGTTTTTGCATCTGTGTCATGCTTTGGGGAGACATTTCATAGGTCTGCTGACTAGTGGATATACAGAACAAGCTTTCTTTGGCAGTTTCTGTTTGATTCTTCTTGGGATCTTCACGTCACAGCCTTGCAAGAGGCAGTATCTAGCTTGAAGCACCAGTAATAAATTTCCAGACGTGTGGTGGCCATGTTCTTTTTTTAAAGACCAAAATTCTTCCAGCATCTTGCATTCTTATGGCTAAGAAAGTGTATATTTGAGTTTGAGACATAGTGCTGTCCTGAGGCTAAGGCAAGCTCAGGTTGATGAACCTCTGTGGTTTTGGGATGCTTCCTGTCATGCCGAAATCACTTTTCCAGCTGCATCTAAACTTTCTACCCCATTTGAATGGCCTCTTTGCTTCTTGGGGTGTGGGCAGCCTCATATACCCTTAGTGCCCAGAACACAGAGACCAAAACTTGTCTGGGTAACCATGGCACTTGTAAATAAATAAAATGCGTATCAATCATTGCTACCATACAGTCCTCTCTAAAACAAAATTGTCTCTATAAATGGGTAATTCCCTGTGATTACTCTCCAGGGGCCTTCTCTCCCTCATGACTATGCTGGGAACGTTGCCTACACAATCATAACACCAAGTTCTCAACCTGGTACCTCTTGCTGTCTTTATATCTTGTTGCCTTAGCTCCTTCTCTAGCCAAATACAAATAGTCCAACTTGCTTTGCTTTTCTCCTATTGTCCTTAAATTCTCTTTCCACCATAACTGAGCCCTCAGATATCCTTCACTTTTTTTCTGTGCCAAAAATATTTGATAAGTAAATGCTTTTCCAGTATCTTAAGTTTACTAAATAATACCCCTAAATATTAGACTGAGTTCTTGGAATAGTTTTACATTTAATTACTCTTGCTGTATCAGTCTCCTAGATGGTTTTCTTTTGACTCATCCCCTAACAAGTGTGAGACTTTGCAGTGTTTACCTGAGGAGCAGGTATCTCCTGAAGGTCTGCCTGGTTTTATGTGAATTCTTTTATTTGCATGTCCTGCTAATGCACTGAAGAAGGTTTTGGAAGTATGTTTCTCAGATAAACTTGGGGATTATGCCCCTGGAATTCACCATGGCACAGATAATCTGTCTGAGAAAAGGAAAATTTCAGGTGCTTGTGCAATTTTAACAGGATTTTTATAACTGGACCAAGATTATCTTTACAGCTGCATCTGCAGGAATTTATCAGTCTTCTTAGAACCTTCCTCCCTATGTACTCAACTGCCTCCTGCAAAGCCCTGCCCCTTATCACTGAGGTGTACACTTCTTCAGCAGTGGGCTTAGAGTCTCTTCTTGAAAGCTATAAAGAGTATCTTCAACTTACCGAAACAGTGAATATTGTCCAAACACATGAAGCCATAGGAACAGGAGTGAAGGAAAAAGTCTTTTTCATATCTGAACTCCATCTGAATTACTGTGTCTGGCGCTGGGGCCCCAAACACAAGAAAGATGTGGGCCTGTTGGAGTGAGTCCAGAGGAGGTCACTAAGTTGATCACAGGGCTGAAGCACCTCTCCTGTGAAGACAGGATCAGAGTTAGGACTGTTCATCCTGGAGAAGAGAAGGCTCCTGGGAGACTTTACATCACCTTCCAGTACCTAAAGGGGCTATAGGAGAGCTGGAGAGGGACTTTTCTCTAGGGTGTGAAGTGATAGGATGAGGAAGAATGGCCTTGAGCTGAAAGACTGTAGGTTTAGATTAGATGGAACAGGTTGCACAGGGAGATTATGGATTCCCTATCCCTGGAAGTGCTCAAGGCCAGGCTGGATGGGGCTCTGAGTAACCTGATCTAATGGAAGGTGTCCCTACTCATGACAGGGGATTGGAACTAGATGATCTTTAAGGTTCCTTCCAACCTAAACCATTCTGTGATTTTATGAATCTATATTAAAATGTTCTCTGATTCTCTATATACTTAATACACTTCATGGTGGAATTAAAACTAACTTTAGCTATGCAGCTTTCACTAAATTCTTAGCCATTATGTGCCCTCCACACTAGTAACTTAAATACAACTAGTGAACACTCCCAGCCACTGAAATTTCAACAGCTACACCATTAATTCTCTGGTTTGATTTTTCAGCAAGGTCAATCAACATATTTCAGAACAATTACTGCTACAACTCAGGATTTAGCAGAAACTCTTCCAAAAGGTGTTTTCCAGTCTCAAGTAATTTAATAGTGTGGAGGAAGCCTGGCCTTAAATTTTGACTTGGAGGCCAGAGAGCGGCCCCTGGCATATTTAATTTACTACTGCTATTGAAGATTAGGGAAAAACTGCTCCTGAAATAACAAGTTCCCAAACTTGCCAGAGGAAACAGTTCTTTGATAAGTACTTTAGAAAGCCTCTAGAGGAAGATACCATATGCCTAACTGAGGTATTTGGGTTTAGATACCATCTTCACTGACGGCTTTGGGCCAGAAATCTGTCAATAGGAGAGAACAGTAATGACATAATACTTCTGCAAAGGTTTCCATCTGGAGAATCACAGTCATTAGTTCCATGAAAGACTTATACTCATTAGGAAGAAGGAAAATGAAGCACAAGAAGAATCTGTAGTTCTCAGAACAAGAACTGTTCCTATCACAGACACAACTCACTCCTGCATCCTCTGACTCAGTCTCCCTTCTCCCACTCAGGCCCTGTGTGATGAAATTGGGCAAATCAGGCTTAGGTTACATAGCAAACAAGCTAATATTTCTTTTGGATGGTGACTCTTTCCTTAACTTCTACTTATCACGTAATGTGACAGGGCATGGATTAACAACTTGTTGAATCCAATCATGAAGTCACAGAAAATGGAACTGAAACAGGATTTGAGAGGTCATGTGGTACTTTGCATTGCCCCAAGGCAGAACTGGCTCTGCTAAGGACATTGTCGACAGCTGTTGGAAAAACAGCTGTTTTAAAGACTTGTAATGATGGTAATTCCACACTCTCCTTAAGCAACATGTTCCAGTCCTTCACTATCTGTACTGTTGGAATGTTTTTCCTAGTGTTTAACTTTAATTACCTTTGCAGCAATGTAAGCCCATTATTTTTTGTTCTATCCCCTTCTGGCACAGAGAACAGATTCCTTTCTTCTCTGCAGAAGCCTGTATTAGGTCTGAATACAGTTAGTATGTTTCCTTCTCAAATCTCCTTTTTTTTTTTTTTTTTTGGTTATACATATCCAGTGCTGTCAATTTTTCAGAAATAGTCATGTTTTCTGCATGTGCAGCTACTCCTGGGACTACACAGACTGTTGGATGAGCTCCTTAAGCCAAACAACTGTGTACTGCCAAGACCAAGGAAGAGACCAATTATGACCACATAATTGGGGAAAAGGTAAAAAAGATCAGTAAAGCCTTTTATAACAGCATAGACTAAAATTTACTTAACCAGCCTTGAAACTTAAATAAGAAACCAAGTGATAGCAGCAGCAACAGCAGGAAAAAGTTGCTTTGAACTACAAAGGAAAAAAAATACTGAGTTTTTGCACACTTCCTTCTATGTGGGAATGTATTAATTAGCTTTAATAGGTAGATATGCCTTCTTTCAGATGAAAACTTACTGCCTTTGCCGGCTTTTCCTTGCACTTTATTGTTCAATTACAGTGATTTGCCAAACACTGATAGAAATGAAGTCATCTTGGTAATCCCCACAATCCTGAAGAGCTCAGGGTAGATATTCATTCAGTTTACTTCCATGTGAACTGGGTACATTTTAGGATGTCTGCTTAAAGCCTTGGCTAAAATTCCTTTTTTTTGGATTGGGGACCAGATTTTATCAAGACTTCTTGGAGAAGAAGAGAGAGCAGAGGATCTGTCAGAGCAAATTCTTCATAAAATTCTAGGTTACTTGGAAGTGGAATTTTTTTTGGGTATCTCAAACTGTGTAATGAAATATAGGAGTGTTATTTCCTCTAATGTCTGCTGTACGCCCACACAACATAGTGATTCTGAGATTTTCCATTTTGAAAATAGGTATGTAAAACATCTTGGACCCACAATCTTTGACCATAATTGTATTAGTGAAGTGGACAGGACCAGGGCAGCAGCCCAAGAGCTGTTATCTGTATGGTTAAATTGCTAATCTATTCCCTGGTGCCCTTTTGGCTCATGTCAAATTGCACTATCTGTCTGGGAACTAGCACATGCCAAGGACCATTCCCGTGGGGAGGTTTGGATGCAGCCACCCTGTTCTGTAATGTAAAGGAATTTTTTAGTGTGATTGTGGCCAGGCCATGTCAATTGGCTTCCAGGCCAACAAATGGGCCTAGATACTGCTTTCCTTGTTACCCTCTGTTCAAATAACCTTGGTGTAAGAGTTTGAGGGGAACAGGTAACTCTAAAGTCATATGTCTAATATTTTTCATTATCTACTGTAATTTTAGAATTCCTAAAAATCTTCCTATGGATTAAGCTTTATAACTGTGAAGTTTAAACATAAGTATTTCTGGTAAGTAACTTTTTGACAGCATTGAATAAAATCAGGACATTTATCCAATAATGACTTCTTGGTTTTCGCTGGAAATTCCCTGTTGACACAGGGAATTTTCTATTAAATTAAAATTTGAATTTCAGTTGCAATGCAAACCACCATCAAGGATATAAACTAGGACTTCAGGTGAATTTCAGGGATCTTGGGCTTTATTCCCTTCAGGTGTTCAACGTCTTCCTTTTTATCATACCACACTTTCTGGTAAATACAGGTAGAATGAAAGAGTTAAGTAAAAAGAAATTTCTGCAACAACAGTTTGTTTATATCATTTTCAGTCCTGGCCCCCAAATACAAACTAGTATTAACAGTTTATAATTATAGTGTTAACATTTTCTTTTTCTAAAGTAAGCTAAACATTAGGAAAGCTGTATTGCAACACATCTTTGTTGTCTTTAATGCACCAGAGACTTTTGTCAAGTTATGATACATTTGGTTTCTAAATTTTTCTATTCTTGCAAATATAGCATTTATGTGAAGTTTCATTGATTCTCTCTCACTTATCCTCTAAAAAAAGCCATGTCTGGGAGTTTTTTTTGTAATTTCTTTTTCTGTTTTGGTATAAAAAGTTGCATAAACAAATGAGTATAGCCTGATTACTGCAACATTCACAAAATGAAAAGCCATTGGATATACCAGGATTTAATTTTTTAAAAGTCCACTCCAGCCAGCCAGAGGTAGTTAAAAAAAAAGTTTATTTTGCTTTCTATTTGAAAACATTTTCATCCATGGCAGTTAGCCTGATCCCTACTGGGAAAACAGAGACCTAATTTTGTCCTGCTTAATACAAACAGAATTCCCAGTGACTTCACTGAGAGTTTTGCCTGAACTAGGAGCACAGAAGGCAGCCTTATAAACTTTCAAGAATATCCTTCTCCTTTCCTGTGGCCTCATCTAATCTCTGTAATTTACCAAGTACTTATATTGTAGCTCTGTATCAAAGTTCTTTGCAAATTACCACACCCTTATGCAGTACTTTTGGACTTTTGATAGAGATCATAATTTTGTAGGAAGAGAACATAATTAAAAATTCCACATGCCTTATATAGTTCTACACTCCTCTGTGCAGAGTTGACAGCTCTGAACATCAATTCTGTATCAATGAAAATAACACCTCCTTTCCCAAGACTTTGCTACTAACACATTTAGTTAATAACAATAAATTCATATATTGGATTTACAGAATAAATAAAGCGTAGAAAAACAAACCATTTCCAATAATGTATTTTCTCTGTGGCTAGAATACACAATACTCTTCTACATTATTGAGCTAGTTACTGTTTGGAGAGGAAAAAAAAGGGGAGAAGTCTGAATGGGAGAGCCAACTTTGGCAGGAGCACTACTGCTGGTTTAAGGAATGAAAAACAGAATTTAAAAAAAGAGAGAGGAGGAAGGGATCAGAAAACTTGTTTTTCAAATATGTAGCAGACAAAGGGTAGATGGTAAAGAAGTTTAAAAACAGAAGTTAAAAAAGAAAGGGTAAAAAAATGGACACTGTCTTTTTTTTAAAGATGGAGTGCAACTGGAAACAGCATGCAGCCAAAGGTCAGGGTCAAGAGTAATAGAATCCTGGCACTATGTGCTAGTTTATCTTCTACACGATGAACTCCTGCCAAACCATATACACAATGTCATACAGCAGGGAAAAGTGTCTGATGCATCTCCAGAGTATTTATGAGGGCTTCTGTTTTGAAGATAGTTTCTTAGGTAACAGAATAATAACATAATGGGACTATTTCTCATTTATCAGGGACTTCTTTTTTTCTCTTTTTTTTTCTTTTTTCTTTTTCTTTTTTTTTTTTTTTTTTCTCTTTTTTGGCTTATTCTGCAAATTAAACCACAATAACTTGTTTCCCCCTTTCTGAACTCCCTCTCCCAGTATTAAGAGGACTGGGGGGGGGGGTTCTTTTATTTTTCAGATTTGTGTTAAGAGAAGGATATAGGTGGTACAAGAGCTGATTCAAATAAGACCGAGTCTTGCTCAGCACCTTGGGAAATAAATAGTTCAGTTGGAATGATATACATTCACAAGATTTAAAGGAGGTGAAAGAAGGTCTTGACTAAGTTGTTGCTTCTTGGACTGTGTGCCTTCCTGTCTCTCATATAGTACTGTGTGTTATGCTTTGTTTCTTTTAGGCCTGGTAGTATATTTATACTCGGACTGCAAAGCCCTCTCCCTCCAGTCCACACTCAGAGCACAATCCAGTAGTTTGTTTTTCCACAGCTATACTTATTTCACAATTTTATAACTATTCCAAAATTAATTTTAGAAACCAGTTTATCTAAAGCATATCACATATTTTTAACCAAAAACCTTGCAGGTGTACAGCACAGAGTGCAAGAAAACAATATGTCAGATTCTGATCCAGCACTAGAAGCAAAACATCTTCATTAATGGAACATGGATTAAACTCACAGCAGCTGCTCTGTAATATTTATACTACAGCCTCTCACGAACTTTTATTAGGGGACAAGTGAGATCACATTAACTGCAGAAAAAAAAAAAAATCCACATATTCCCTTACCTCAGAGTAGCCTAACTCTAATTTTCTGGCTCTCCTCCGGCTTCCCTCCAAGTAAATTATTCATGTGGCTGTGAACAATGCTGAACAAGTAAGGTAGCACATAAGATGAGTTGCTACCTATTTCAAAGCTTTGACTTCAACTGTCAAGCATTCACTGTTTAATTTTTTATAACCATTTGTAAGAAAAATATACGTACAGGCCTGGTTCACTCTGGTAAATGAACGGTTTCAGTGAAATCAGTTGCCTCATATGGAGCAGAAACTTCCCATGAAAACTGTAAGAATGCAAAAGGACTTCTGGTCCAGAAGTACATCTGAAATCCCAACAATGGGTGGGTATTAAGCTGTTAAGAGACAAGAAAATAAATAAACTTCAAGAAGTCAGTATGGAACATAGGGTTCCACATCATGCATCAAACAGTGAAGGAGCTTTGTAGTATAGGAGTTTTTCATGGCACAAAGCAAAGTCTTGAATCAAAAGACAGAAGAAACCGTGCTGTCATTACAAAGAGTCCCTTGTGGTGAACAAGTTCGTCTTCTCTCCCTTACCAAGTCAGACTCCAGAATTGTGATGTGATTACAAAAAGGGGTGTCAAAGCAGAGAAGGGACTCTAAAGCAGTGCTGTGTGACACTGCTCTAAGAGTACAGCTTAGGACCATAGGAGTTTGCCTTGAGCGTTTTTTCCTGAAGATACTGGCTTTGGCACTAAGCTGACAGCCCCAGAGGGATTGTGACTCCCAGCACTGCTCCAGGCTTTATCAAACTCTATCCAACACTGTGTGAGTTCTTAATTCCAGAGATCCACTCAAAGGTTATAATTTACACAGTAGGTCAAATCCTGAAAAACCACCTGCAGCTGCGTTAGTCCCAGGACTAATTTTTCTAGAGCTATGGGCTGTTTAAAAATTCAGGTTGTTAGAAGGCAGCATTGATTTCTGAGGGCTGTTACTGGTACCTGAGCACACAGCATGGAAAATGGTAAGCAAAGGGTGTTACACAGATCCAATACGAGACAGTAGTGCTGCCTGCACCAACAAAAAACCCTGAGTTTATCCCTGTTTATCCTTCTTCAAATTAAACATCAGGTATAGCAGAGTTTTTAGCAGCAGTGATTGAGATGCTGCAAAAGACAGCACTTTCAGTGACATTCATCTACTTGCATTTAGACTTCTTTTGAAAGAAGCTATTTTCTGATGCATATTCTTCTTGCTGATATACTTTTTCTGTATTTCAAGATTTTCTGACCTTTTTAAGTGTTCTGCTAAATATTGTCACTCTTAAATGTAAATCAGCTTTCAGAAGAAAGGTAATCAGCTCTTTCCTTCCACCACATGATTTTCGAAGTGAAAGGCTATGCTGGGAAAGTAATTATTCTTGCTTTATAATACCAGTTTCTAGCCTTGTAAGCAGAAACAACGAACTCCTATATCTTCTTGCATGTCCAAACCCACCACTTGAGAATCTCAGACAGAACTCAGGACCCACACCAAGTTCTGCTCAGAATCTCAAACCCATCATTTTTGAGATTACTTTAAAATGTAGGAAATTCAACTTTGCTTGAAAGTGAAGTTGAATTGTATTACTAATGGAATATGAAGCGTAATTACGTTGAAATGTTACTGGCTTTGTATACACACCAAAATATAGTATTTCTTTGGCCAGGGAAAGCTACTGCTGAGTGGCAGTGAGGGTTAATCTTGCTAGCTGTTGCAAAAGTCTGTATCCAAAATGTGCACGGAGTAATGCTGGCTCTAATTATTACACTGTATGGAGAGATCAGTCAACTTTATTCCTAGCAATTCACTAACTTTTCTTTTGTGTAAACTTGGCACAGAAAGGCTTTTGCTATTGAACTAAATAAAACCCTCAGCACATGGCCATGGCCCAAGGGGACACTTTATCATTTGTATATAGAGAGACATTTGATTATGGCTTAATTATACAATATGCTGCTATTTATTTTCAATCAGTCTGCAAACTCCATAATTGTGGATTATTTACTGATGAACTACTTACAATCCATTATTCTATTATGTTAATGTATTCAAATCCAAAAACATACAAATGTTTAATAACCTAGTTTAAATCAGTTGGGCTTTTATTGGTCTTCAGAAAGCAAGATATGTGGAAACTGACAATTTGGTAAATCAGAGTTACACAACACTGAAAAAACCCTTTGTTTTGTTTAATTTTTTTCAATTTCTAAAAAATGTATAATTTATCATATCAGTATTATTTGCTACTGTACTTATGGTTGTCATCTTCTCTGGATGGTAGTTAATCACTTGCAGAAATCAAACAAATAAGATAGTGGACAACATTTTCCAAAGTTCCAAACTGTGGGGTTTTCCAATCATAAAATTTTTTTGCATCTACCCCTTTGGACTCCTGATTTTAAAATTACAAATTACAACTTTCTTTTTCTTTCATTTCTCTACCCAGCTTCTCCCTAGCCCTATGGGGAATTACTTAGCATATTTGGATTTGAGCTAAAATCAGAGGTTTTCCTGAGTTCTAGCAGAACTCAAACTGCATTTTTCTTCATCTCCTGCAGAAGTACCTAAGCCAAAGGGTTAGATACCCTTCAGAAGTGGCATTTTACTGCTGTGCAAAGATTTTAATCAGTCCCTGGGTCACAGAGAAAAGGCTAGAACAACTCAATACTCTGAGGTTACAGGGCTGCATGAAGAGGGTGAAGTTGCAGCCCCCGCTTCTGTTCATGCAAAATGTTATGGGTTTGCTCCAAAACAGCTCAGAGGAAAGCTCAATAAGAGTATTTTATATCACAGATAACTTTGTAACCTTCAGCTGTGCTACAGAAAAAGGAGAGAAGGAAGCAGGAAATAGGTGATCCAGGTTTGAACTATTTTGTCAGCATGGAATGATTTGTTGCACCATGAACCATCAGCAGAGACACCAGACTCTGATGTTGAAGTAAAAGGAAAAGCCAAAGATGTGAAGCAAGATGGGTACTGAAAATGCATCTAAAAGCACATTTTGACTTCAGTGTTACAGACAAAATTTCTGATTTATGCAGCTCCTTTCCAGAGCCCCAGTTGAGATCTTTGGCAAATACATTAAGGACATGCCAGTCTATTTGAACTTGCCAAACTGTTTTCCGTACTTTTTTTAAAATCAGTTTGACTTGATTTGGAATTTTCTGTGTTTGCAGATTTCCAAGTCTCCTCAAATCTCAAAAGATCACTTCTCAGAAATACCCACCAGCCAGTTGCTTATTATGGACTTGATGGCAGTTCACACTGGCAGTGACACAAAACTGGGACTCCAGCTTCTCCAGTGTGCAAGGACCATGAAGAGCCAACACTGCTTTCATTCATCTGTTTCTGAAGGGCAATTCGTAACGTTCAGGATAGTTTCCTACAAAATATCTTTAAAATGTCAGCCTGTTGACAAAGATAGAAATTACACATGAAACATTTCAGGTAAGAAAATAGGAGACCCAACAATTGCCTCTCTTCTTAACTTCTTTTTTATTACTTCTCCAAGGATTCCTCTAGTATAGAGGCTGTAGGATCAGATGCAAGATTTATACAGTGAATTAACCGCATAAGCATGACAAAGTAAATCACTAATACAGTAATAAAACATTATATTAAGGCTTCAAATAAGTGGTATGTACAGAGGTTAGTAATTGAATACTAGATATTAGGATTGTATTATATGCTTTAGTAGTATTTGTTATGGATGGTTACAGGCACATTAGTAGGTGCTATTGATCTGGCCAGTCTATAATAACTTCTAATAAATGATTTAGCCTTTAATAAAAGGTTCTTACTCAAGTATCAGCTCTTCAGACATTATTTATAGATATTCCATAATGCTAAGCTTGATGAATATATCAGGTTTAATAAACCATTACTGTAGTTTTTCTGCCATTAGGTTTACTGAAATCGTTTCATCAACATCTGTACAAACTTTTAAGATCTTTTTAGTCATGGATAAAGTTATGCTGTGCATATGAAAATAAAAATAGTTACAATAATGATACCCATATTCAAAGATGTTGGAATCAAGTAGTGCAGAATTTCAGTATTCATTGTAGTTTAAACTGTTTCTCTAAAGCTATAAATCTGAGTCAAACAGGGTCTCACATTGCCAGTTTGGTTTGCAAGGGGAAAAAAAAGCAGTTGATTTTGCATTTTCTACACCAGCTTTGTCCCACCAGGATGTACACAGTAGATCTAACTGGTCATGGTGAGAGCGACCATCAGGCAAACAGCCCAAAAATGTCCCTTCAAGAGCACACAGGTACATCTCTCCAGTTATGCTTGCAGTATTTTCATAGTGAGCAGAACTTCTGAAAACAGAAATGAATGATGTTCTGGAGGCCAGAAAGCATGAGAAAATGTAATAAAATGTCTTCCTGGACCGGTGTGTAACTTCATGTATCAGGTTGCTTTCTACATACACAGATTATATGTGTGTATACATATATATACACGCACGATTTGTCGTTCAGTTAATTTTAAATATTTTCTGATGATTTCTAATACTTTTCATATCACAAATGAAAAAACAGAGTAGTTTTTACCCTTTAAAATTAATGTTTGTATAAAGGAAAACCAAAGTTGTCAAAAATCTTAAACAAGGATCTATTTAGTTACTGAATTACAACCAGGACATTCATTTACACTTTAATACTTTTGGGACCTTAACATGCACCCAAATAGTGTTTGCTTTCTATTTCTTGGAGTCCCAGTTCTCCAAATCATCTTATTTTGTGAGAATTCATAAGATGAAAAATGCGCGTCAAAAAAGGTATCCTGAAATGCCTGCTGAAATTTTTTTTTTTTTTTGCAGGACTTTTTCAGGTAGTCATCCTCCAGAATACTTTTCATTCTTCAGAAATAGATTAATTTCCTTTCTGCAGAAATCCCTACCACTCTCCATTTTCAGGAAAGAATTTCAGAAATATTAAAATAGGCAATGAAATTTTAGGTGGGAACAACTGTGTGAGATTAATTCCGTTACACAGACTACTTTTCTACTGAAATTTTTAGTTAGGTATATTTCTAGAAAATATCATTAAGAGATGGCTTACAGGTTTTATTGATTCCTTTGCTGATTAAATGCAAAATTAATAAACTTTTAAGTATATTTTTGTGAATATATTTTTGTCATTTCTTCGTCCTCTTATTAATGCTTGTATAACTACACTATTCCTTCAATCCCTAAAATATATTTTATCATTAATATTTTTTCATTCTCCTCCATAAAGTTTTTTTTATGTTTTATCTTTCTAATTCTTCATATCTTTTACTCTGTATTCCCCAAATATTAAATTTCCATTTCAATCACATATTCTGGGTTTTTTGAATGTTTTGATGCTGAATTTTCTATTTAAATACCTCATTTATGCCTCACCACTGATGTCCTGCGTGTAACAGATCTCAATGTGGCCCTTTGCATTTTTGGGTTATGTCTTGGCCATTAATCTTTCTTTATTGCAGTATGCTTAACAAACTGTTAAAAATAATGGTAGCTGGCAATGAAAAAGTGTGGTGCCCTTTAAGAGGTATTGTTTGAACTGATATTTAAAGATTCCTAATTCTCTGGGGTCAGGAAAGTAACGTTTTCATGTTTTTACAAGTCATTTTGCAGCAAGTCTTATATTGTCCAGAAATGATGTTTACAATTTCAATCTCTTCTGGTTCTCTGTGCCACATCACCTTGCAATTGCCCCCAGATTGTTTCTGAATCACGTTTCCTCTGGCAAGGAGTGGTAGCCCTCATTTTATATTACATTGTACAATGTACAGTGCTCTCACCCCACTCATAATAATGTTAATGTCAGAATGAAAAATGATAAAGCATAAATTAAATAGCAACCATATGTTTTCTGTAATATATCTTCTTTTGTTTTTTGACCCAGGTAAACAATTTCCTTATATCTCCTATTCAGATCTGCATTTTCTTCTTCCCAATTTGCCTCATGAACACCAGAGAGCAGGCATCTTACCTGTGTCCAGACAGCTGAGTTTGAACTTCAGTTAATAACAAAGTGATAGTGCTCATTGCAGTTAAACAGCTTTGCATTTTAACCAGTGAGCTTGTTAAATAATGTATCTTCTATCAGATTAGGGACCTTTTAGTGCGTTACAAACAAATTTAAGCTTCCAGTCTATGTTAGAAGAATGAACAGAGAGTCTTTCCATGGGATTATTCTAGTAAACCCTTAGTAAATTATCCGAACAAATAAATGTTACAAAATTCTACTGTTGGGCTCCCCAACCTCCTCCTCCCCAGCCTCTTCCAGGAAGCAGAAGGTGGTCTGGGTACATCACATTGTCTAAAGAGAAGACCATCCAAAAGCTACAGAAATCATTACAATAAAATACAAGCCACTAGTTTCCTGTGATGCAGAAGGGAGTCTATCATGGGCCAAGGACATCTCCATGAGTGGATCTTTGGTACATAAGACCCCAGCCCAGCTGATGGATAAATTTCCAGGATAATTTTTTATTCTTTTTCCCTGAGAGATGGTTTCTGAACTGCAGACACCCTTTTTTTTGGTGCCCAAGGTCTATTATGATGATGGATCACTGGCAAAAGGGCAGTCAGGAGAGGCAACATGTGTGTGAAGCAGAAGGTGACATTCTCCAGGTAGCTTGAACAGCAACAGTGAGCACTGTGCAGGGCTCTGAGCACTGCTAAGGTGCTCTGCACATTTTGTGTAGTGAGTATTCTCACCTCCATGCTGATGGAGCATCCCTGGAAGATTCTCTGTTCTGGTCTCACTTGGCTTCCAAAACCCACACTCCCAGCCCTCTCTGTGAGGTCCTTCCTGCCTATTTCACATTGACATTTAATCAAGTTCCCAGGAAAAAATCAAACAATTTACAAAATCTTGTGTCTAGTTTCTCATACTTTTTTCTTCCTTTGTTCTGTGTATTGCTCTCAGCACCCTTTTTGCTTATCTATTTCTCTTGCTTACTGGTGAGGACAGCTTCTCCTGCCATCTCCTCTATGTGACAAGGGTTTTTTGCTACAGTGTGGTGGTGGATAGAAAAACACAACCAAACTTATTGCCACCAATGGTGTCACTGCACCACTGAAACGCATGCAGTAGTATTTTACTGAGAGGCAGGACATACTTCCCAGTGGCAAACTGTGCTAGCTCACTTGTATCATCTCTGGTGAGCTGCACTGGTTCTGTTCCATTGGCTCTGCATTTCAGCATTTTACTGGTAATGTAGGTTTTCCAGAACTATAGTGTTTTTACATGGATCAGGCATTTTTTATTCTGAATTCGGGTTTCTGTGTATACTGAACAATAATCAGCTTGGCTTTCCTGGTAATTATATGTCAGTGGTTAAGACTGCAAGGAAAACTGAAAAACCTGACTGACTAATGACTAAAGTCAACATTCTTTGGTTTTGGCTGTGGATGCCAGGTAAGAGATCTTAGCTCTTTAACAGTTATATGAGAAATAATACTCTAGATAGTGCAAGAATAATGAAGAGAAAAGATGTAAAACAATCCTATATTAAATGTCATGTAGTCAGCATGTTAGGCTGATTAGATCTAGTGACAATATTTTTAAGACTTGCATAGGAAAGAAAAACCTTTCATATATTCTTTTTCTCATCCTTTTTTTCTTTTTCCCTTGGAAGAAAAGGCTTTGACTCAAGCCTGGAAACGTATTTTAAAAACCTGCACATACAATAGTAAAGACTGTTCTGATATATGTTCTTCAACCTCTAATCTAGATTTGAAACACCACTTGGACCTCAAGCTATAATCCTACCTATAAAGAAACAATTTTCAGGGAGAGTGTTACCCAAATTGGTCGGAAATATCAAAGTGACATGGAAAAACAATAGGTACCAAGTTCTCTCTGTTTTTACTGAGTAACTCTGTGGAGTTCATGGAAAGTTCTGCCCTTTTGAACCTGAAACTGGAATTTGGCAATGCAAGGTTTGGCACCTTGGAACATCTTTTATTTCTTAAAACAGATTGAGATAGATGCAGGCCTGCCTATTTGCAAATAAAGTGTAGCACTCTACTCAATAAGAAAATGGGATTTGGTTTAAAGTAATTTTTCCTTTCCCTTTCTAGGAATCCTTTAGTCAGCTTTCCAAACAGAAATATCTTTCTTTCATACACACAATTCTGTTCTCTCTGGGACTCTCTTATTTTACTGTTCCCTTCTGAATACTTTGTGATTTTTGTCTCCTTGAATTCTTCCCACAGCTCCTTGCTTTCTGCTTCTTCTTACCATAAGTCATCCCTCACTCTGGTCATAGGAGAGTCTGTGTGAAGTCCAGCCAGAAATCAGTTTACTCCTTGTGACCTGTCCACTCTTCAGACAGACAAGCACCTGAGCTCCATCTGAGCCATCGCTGTGTGACCAATACACCACAGCACTGAATCAGATTGAGAGAGAACCTGGGTCCAGGGAAAGGCATATGGGCATCAGGTCATCACTGTACCTCAGTTCAGAATCAGGCCTTGTTCTCCAGGCACAGCCAACTGTAGCAAACTTGTGGTCCTTGTGCTTTGGTCTGTGTCAGAATCTTCCAAGTCCTCTTCACAGCAGCTATAAGATGTGCATAGGATACACCCTGTGCTACAAGACCTGTGGCATATGTCCTCATCTCCCTGCACTCTAAAAATCACACACTGAAATATTCCAAAAGCTTCAAGCTTGTTCTTTTACTTCTTATGTGAACTCTGAGGTCTTTCCTACTTGAGCCTATTCTTGTAATACCATCTACAGAGACTCACTCACTGTTCACAGATAGCCAGGAAACAGTTTCTAGACTGTAGCTTACACATTCAGGCAAGGGCTAGACAAAAGCACAGGAGAACCCATTACCTCCTTTTCCAGTCTTTGGATACCCTCTGTGTCTTTGTCTTGCTGGAAGATGAAGCAGTGAGGCCTGTCTAGTGCTGCCAGGATGAGATTATTCCATGCCTTAAGTTAAACACGTAAGCGTTTGAAGGATGGAGGCCATCATTCCTAAAGCTTTAATAAACTTTACAGTAGAAATAAGTTTCTCTTAACTCCATTTATTTAAACAATCCATATTGTTTTATATAGAGGAAATGATCCAATGCAAATACAGCTAAATATTTTAATGGTTTACACATTCATTTTAGAAAGTTTTCTTTTAATTTGTTAACTTTTGTTCCTTTGAACCAGCTCAACCTACTTGTTTAATCCCTTGAGCTTTCAAGGGACAGCTTGCAGAAAGTTATATACACAAATATAACAAACATTTCAAATAAAGCACAATGCATAAAGCAGAGAAAAGGAAAAATTTGACAACAGCTGCTAGATTTAACACTAATAGTTTTGAAAGATTTTGGCTTAAAGGTTAAGAGTATCTTATGACAATAAGCAGACTTTGTATATAATGTCAACAGCCCTGTTGCAACATGTCCAGTTTTAATTTATTCTTGTTCGCTTGCATAAGACAAATAATATAATTATGTATGTCTGGTTCATGACATGCAAGTTGGAAAAAAATCAAATAAATCATGGGGGTTTTTTTAAGAATAGCAACTTCTAAAGTCTTTGGCCTACGTCCCTTATTAACATTAGAGAAATTTTTGTCTGAAAGTGATAACCTGAAAGCCTGGGAGTCTTTATTTATTTTGATCAGATTTCATCTTTTTTGAGCCTTTTTGCTTCTGAATATGCTAGTGGTAACTAGTATCCTCCTTAGTCTTTCTTTTCTTTTTCTTTTTATATCCAAAGAACATTGCAAATTCTATCAATTGCCTGATTAGCAAAAAAGTTAAGGCTCTAAGGGCTGCACTCATCAAACTTTGAGGCTCACTTTGGACTAGCTAAGTATGCTGAACATTTGGAAAAATTTTTATTCCCTGCTTATATTGCTTTTATAATGGAAAAATAACACAAGGGATATTAAAACTATTTTTCAGTCACATATTATAGCATATACCACATTTCAGTGTGTTTCCTAAGATTAGCCATCAGTAAAACTTTTTTATTTTCATATATGTATTAAAAAAGAAGGAAAAAATACTCTTTTTAGTCATATTCTTATCTGATAAAGAGCAGCTTCATGTTAATCCCCTCTGTGAAGCTTTTTACATGAGAGGTGAAATTCATATCACATGATTTTAGATGTGATGATTTAGATGTGCAACACAGATGATTAGTATAAATTAATTTTAGTTTTCTATTAATCTTATATTTTGGACAATTAGGCACTCCTAGAGGAGGATACACACATCTGTCTGTGGGAAAGCTGGCAGAACCTATATCTTTCTTTTGACTGTGAAGGAAATCCAGTGTGTGGTTTACTTTAAATGCATAACTTCCAGGAAGATTTAGGTAGGTGACGTGAAACCCACTCCAGGTGGAAATTTGTACTTTTAATATATATTACCATATCTACTTTGAATAAAAATAGCAATACATTTTAATGGTTTCAAATAATGCTTTTCAGACCTTAACAGGGTGAACTAGTGTTTAGAGTTTTTTTATCTGCATTTGTTTTACACAAAGGAACTACTCTGGCTTCTGTTGAAAATTTCCTGAACTAGAGAAGAATAAATGAAATCAAAATCTCAATAAGGGAAAGATGAGATAGTACAGAGATGGATGGCAAAAATAACATCTAATATAGAATGCATAGGCTTAGCATGGAATGTGCATGGAGAGCTTGGAAAGTACACTAGTGACATTTATCTGTGTAATGGTTCCAAAGCATTTTCTTTTGGATGATATTAAGACTTTATAAAACAAACATATGCTCATGCTAATACTGTTTTGAAGCAAATGTATTAATGCAAAAATGTCCAAACAAATGTGCCAGATTTCCTCAGGGTTTGACTCCCACAGCAGCAAAATAAGTAGTCCAGAATGTTTGAAGCACTTTCCATGTGAGTATTTTTACCATGCTAAAATGAAAGCAGCAGCATTGTGCCATTGTGGCAATGCAGAAACCTCCACAGCAAAGCTATTCCTGCAGCCTGGAGGGGGAAGAGTCCAGGTGTCCTTTTTCCTGGGCATATGATGCAAGGGAACCAGGGTAGGTTTGCTTTACAGAAGGGAGTTGTAAGAAATATATAAGAGGACAGAGACCATGAAAACCTGATTTATGAGAAGAGGGCAAGACACAGGCTAAGCCATGCCTTTAGCAGGTAAACCTATGCCTTTGCTGGCACATCAGTGCACTGTCACTATTGAATCAAAAGAAACTGGCCTCAAAACAAGGGGCATGGCAGGACTTCCCCATCACGTGTACCAGCACAGACACGGGAGCTACAGGTTCTCCAAATCCCAGGGACCTACACTGTGTCAGGTAAAACCAACCCCACCTTTATTCTCAAAGATTGAAAGACCTGTGACCAGACACAGGGTGATAACATCACTGTGGTTGGTTTTGTTTCTTCGTGTTTCACAATTGTTATGCAAATGCCATTTTGTGGAGAAATATGTTTTCAATAAATAGACTTGTTTCTTGGTTTGCTACCAGTTCAATCCTCAAACTTTCCCACCAGATCCAAATCTGCCATTAGGAAAAATGCTGGTAAACCTGGGCTGGCAACCTAGGCAGGCAGGGTACCAACCCCTGGAGATGATCCTGTGATGTTTGAAAGGTTAAGCCAGAGTTTTGCAGGCAGAGGACTGAATCAAGCATTTATTAACCAGATGATCTTGTTACTCCTATAAAGAGCCTTGGATAAAAATGTACATTTAAAACTCTTTATCTGCTATATATGCCAGACTTGGATTTACTAGAGCAGAGAGAGAAGAAATAGAAGAGGAAATGCTGAGGGAACTCTAGCCGCTCCCATTACTACTCATTAGTTCAGCACATAAAATTGCAGTCCCTGCTGCAAACCCAAGTTCAGTGCCTCTCCTTCCATATTGTGCCTTTGTTCCCTGCCCAAATATGTCCAATACTATCTAAAAAAGTGTGCAGATATATATCGGGTGGAGTTCATGGTTTGTGTATGTGTGTGGGTATATATACACACATATATAAATACATATTCCTTTATATATCCACACATACCACATTATCTTTCCTAATAAATAATTTGCATTTCTTAGTATTTTTTTTCATCCTTTTCCCAGGTAAAATGTTAAATTACTGGTTTTTTTCTTTCTTACTTTCTTTATAGGGGTCAGACTGTATTGTTGAATTGCTTTAAATCCTGACTTAGGAACATGTCATGAAGTTATAAAACAGTACTGTTGATGGAGCAGCCTAGTGCTGATAGGAGTGCTATTGATTGCAGATCTACTTTTAGATTGGATTTGTGCTCTGCAGTCCTTTTACCTGGTCATAAAATATAAGTGGGGTTTACAAAAAAAATAGCAGTCCACTTAGGAAGTCTCTTAACAGGTTTTTTGAGCTTAAATGTACATTCCTTTAAGTACCTGTTAATTACTTTACTGTGATGATGCGCACCTGTACAATGTCAGACTGCCCACAGAGCCCATTGTTAACCTACCCGTCAGCCATTTACTGCTCGTGATTCACAGTCAAGGGGTCTAGGATTATTGTCTACTGGGAATTATGTTTTAGTAGTACAACAGTGTGCTGGAGATGTCTTAATGGCTGCTCAAGTGAGATTGTTATAATGCCCGCATTGTTGTTCCAGCCAGAACAGAGCCCAATTGCTTTTTAAGTTATGGCATCAGCAAGCTCCAGGTCATCTGCACTTAAATCACATGCAGATATCTGAAATGTTGATGTGGTAACTGGTAGCAAAGTATGCAATACTTTTAACCTCCAATTTGGTGGGTGCTTGGGATCATATTATATGAAGTGTGCATGTATGCTTCAACCTTTAGGGCTACAGCAAGCTTTGCTGATTTTAAATGTCATCGTAAATTTTGACTTGAACAGCTCACCTCAGCTCATGTACAGCTTTTCCCTTGATAAGCCAGAGAATAAAGAGCATAAGTGGTTTGCATTAAAACACTTGTATACCCCCTGCATGGGTTTGCTCATGAGATTGCTAGAAAACTGTTTAGATGAGTAGAGATGGAGGGTACAGACACCACTTCTTAAACTTCTCCCACTTTCATCAACTACCCCTACACTGCTGCACATGTGCACACATAGGCAGACAAATAAATACACATATAGTCATGTACTCATGCTGTACCACAAGAAAATAACACAGGGAGATTGTAGAAACTCCCGTTTCTGATGTGTTCTGCTGGTTCCTTCCCTCCACCACCACCCTGCAAGAGCTTGAGCTTGTTGGCTGAGTTCTCCAGGGAACAGCAGGAGCTGTTAGGTATTCATCTTTGAATTCACTGCCAATGTGTCTGTGGCACTTAGACAAGGCCTTGAGAAGTATTATTTCTTTTCAAAGTCATAAACATCAGGTTAAACTATCCTGATTTTTTTTTTTTTTTTGATGCTGTGCAGGTACTGCAATACTCAACTAGATCTAGAAAGTAACTAAAGAATTTCTAATGGGTTTGGAGTCTACAAAGATTCCTGGCAGCACTTGTAACTTGAGCTGATTGGAAATATTGGCTCTTTCCCACAGAAAAAGCAAAAAAATCTTCCCAAAACACAACAGAAGCAAGAACATATACACCACCCCCTACCTCAAATTTTCCACTGAAAAGCTGAAGAATGCAAAACATTTGCCTAATCATTCCAGTTCTTTCTCAACAACAACAAAAAAATCAATTTATCTGCAGATCCTTTTCTAGTTAAAAACCCCTATCAGTAACTCCTCCCCTCAATTTCCAGCTCTAAGAAAATTTGAAGGAAAATATTTTAACTGAACCCATCGAAATGTCAAGAGCTTGACTGGAGAAAATTTTGCATACTTCAAGGCATCTGATCTAACCTAGTATCATATAAATGGGACTCATCCGCATTAAATGGATTTGTATTCCAAAAGCATTGATGCAAATACTGCCTCCTTGCCATCACTGAAACTTCCACTTCTCAGCTTTCCCTTTTATCAAAAGCACAGAACTGGAATTTTTAACAGATGGTATTTTCACTGCTTTGAAATTTTTACAGAGAATGAGATAAACACATTGACTTGGTCAGGGGGAGAGGTGGTGCAGGGAAACAAGGAGGGAAGGCAGGAAGTAGAGATTTTCATAAGTACTTAATGCAGACTTTTTCCCCTGCATTAAAAAGAGGAATTTTAGCTAAGTATTCAATGGGATCATAATAAGAGCAACTCTGAGCACTTTGGAAAAAAATCACACTCCCCAGTGTTATTAATATGAGTCATAATTAGGGATGGAATGTTTGATCCAAACTCCAATTAACTTCAGGGGAAATTTGGATCCAAACTTTATGACTTGAATTTATTTGTATGCTGAGCCAAGACAGAACTCCTGACCTAGTACTGTCCAATCCCTCCCCCACTAACAAATCCTTTGGGGAATTAAAGATGCATATCTGGTTCAAGGTCTGACATTTGTGGTTTGGAGCTTGTTTGACAGTTTATTTTATACTTAAAGAGAACTTTCCACCTCAAAATGCCATTTGTGCTTTAAAATATGCATCTGTATAGGAGGCTGATTTTTAAGAAGAATCGGTAGAGCAAAGTGATCTGCTTTCTTCATTATGTTTGTAATGAAAATGAAAATATTTACAAATTACCAAAGTTCTCAGAACTTTCTGTCTTTCAGGTCAGCAAATCCTCCCTGGAGTACTAGGTGCATTTTCCAGTTCAGGAAATGATCCTGAGGATTTGACTATTTTTCTTGTTCATGTGGAATCACACTGGTTTCTGTCTGATTATTCATTAAGCAAGTCACTTTCCAGCCTGAAGATGTGTGGGTAAATTAGATTTTAGCATCACAGACAGACCTGGGAAATGTACCTGCTAATCCAAGACTTTGTAAAACCGTTTGCTGCTTCTGTTCATGTCATCTGACAGTGAGATCTCCAGGGAGGTTCAGAAGGATACTCAGGTGGTTATACATTGAAAGTTTTATCCTAAGATCAATAAAATGAACTTTAACACTGCAAGGACCCTGGAATCCATTAGAAAACATTTCTTCCCACAAGGAAAATTAAGTAAAACAAACAAAACTGACATTAAACATAATTGAATGTTACCCAATTTTATGTGGCTCTAGGTCAGATGGACTATGACCTGATACATTTTTTCTCTCACTCTATCTAAAAATCTTGTTCAAAATTACTGGAAAATATTGTTTTTGGGAAATCAGTCATTAATTTTTTATGAGAATTATTGTGCTGAAAGAGTTTAAGCTGTTTCCTTAAGTTATGAACTCCATGGAGAGTTTTGTAAAATCTTTTTTCCCACCTTTACAGTCAGTGAATGATTCATTAATCATAGAGTATATACAAATATTGAAGAGGCAGCAGCACCCACAGGGTAAAGCATTTGCCTCCAGAAGAATTTCTTCTCTTCTTAGCTGAGCTGTGTAAGTTAGCATGAGTCACTTCTAACTCTGCATGCCTCAGTTTCCAGAGTTGTAAAACATCATGTATTTTTTATGGAGATAATGTGCTCTGTGGATGGGAAGTTCAACACAGGAGTTGTGCTTTCAAGTTTGTGAGAGCAGGCTCAGGGCCTAAGTAGGACAGAATATGAAAGTGATGTTAGGACCTGCCTTTTGTACAGCCAGTGGAACCACTTGAATTTTTATCTACAGCAGGACTGTAAGCTGGAACAACAGTAATATTCCAAGGGACTGGTCTGACAATAATGACATTACTAAAGAAATACCAGGAGGACCACAGGTCAGCGTTCAGAAGAGTACATGGCATGTGGTTTTGGTCCATAATTAAATTAATTGCATATTGCACTGTTATGTTGCACGGGCAAACATGTCTTCTGTCTGTGCTGCAGGGCAAGGAGATAATTCAGGCAGAGCAGCAGAGGCATAAGGGTGTGCCAAAGCAGTCCTGAGTAATCCAGCCTGGAGCCACTTCAGCACACAGGCAGTTAGCCTGGGTCTGCCTGCACTGACTGATGTGGGCATACCCTCAGCTGCCTGAAGCCAGATTTCCACTAGTAACACTTAAGAACCTAAAAATTCATGTTTATTTCCCATTTTTCTAAAGATTGGAAAAGAATTTGAATTAAGTGTTCGGGTCTTCTTACTTTCACAACACACCTAGCTCCAAGGACTATGGGCAGCAGGCTCTTACCCGTTTCTTATATGTCTAGTCTACATTACAATGCAAGGAAGCAATCAGACCACGTTCAGTTAACACCCCTCCAAGTCTCTACACAGCTTTCAGGCTATACCTGGTTTACTACATAAGAACAGGACTAATTCACTGGTGGTAAAAAGATTTCCTATAAATTTTGGCTTAATTTGGGATCCTGGGCAGATTGATAGCAAAGTAAATACTTGCTATAATTGCATTGATTTTACTGGATTCTGGGAAACAGTAGAGTATTGCATCAGTAACAGAGCTGTTTGTGACAATGTGTGCATGGGTATATATAGGTGTAGATATATACATGCATATATATAAAAGTAAGTGAAATATTCCAGATTGACAACTTTGTAGCAGAAAATATTCGCCCCATGCACAGTACAAGATTTTTCCTTTTCATTTTTTCACAAAACGTATTTAACCACGGGTGATAGAATTTTTTGCATCATGAATATTTTATACCAGACCTTAGCCAAAGCCATGATATATCCAGAAATTAACACTGGGAAATCTGGTTCTCATTATCCTCTGATGTTCATTGATTCATTTGCTTTCTCAAACAAAGAATTTTAGTCCCCAAACTTGGTATCTCCTTAGCTTATTTCTAAACCTTCTGGGAGGTGTGTCTGTGGGAATTTATTTCTTGGAAAATGTGGAGTGGAATAACTCTTTTTTCCTGCTATTCAGCTAACTTCTATTATTTACATCAGCATAAATTAAAACATTTTCCACCTGTGTAAATAGAATTTGGGCCATCTTGTCTACTCTATATTTGTATTTAAAAATCCTAATGGCCTGATGAGAAGAAAAAAAAAAAAAAGAAATATAATAATCTAAAATAGAATTTTGTGTATTCTTTAGATATCTAAGATATAAACTGGAGATCATTCTCTTTTCTCCTCCCATTTCAATCCCAACCCAGCATCTGAGTAACTCTGAAAACATCTGAACTCATCAGTCGCACCACATTTGGACCTGGATGCTTTCTAGGCACCTGCAGTTCTGCATTGTGTGCATGCCCAGATCTACCCAGGCCTTAATGGGAGCCAGGAACTCAGCTGCATGGTGCCAGATTTCCCTAAGGATCTTAATCCCATAAACATGACTAAAGCCCAGTTCATATGTTGTAGTAGGAACAGGCCTCTCACAAGCTGGAATCTTTTCTGTTAGCTTTCAAAACAGTTTTCTGGAGAAGAAGGTGGTGTTCACTGGCTTTTGCAAAGTGGTCAGCTTAGCAGCAGATTTACCTGTGAGATATTAAAACCTGAGTGAAATTTCTTCACAACCTGAAGGGAACTTAACCTACAGAGGTCTCTATCGAGCACCTAATAGTGCGTTATAAAATAGAAACCTGCTTACTGCTCCATTTGAAGCTGTGCTGTTGTACCAGAAAGACAGCAATTGAGATCTCTAGATTATTTATGCATTTAGCATACATTTTGGTCATGGAAACATGACTAAAAGTAAAACAAAAGATTCAGAAGTTATATGTTTTTTTGTAAATCACTTCCAGTCCCTATTTGTTGCCTAATACAAACTCACATAAGAGAGAAAATTAGTAAACTACTATGTAACTCAATGGTAATAAAAAAAAAAAAAAATCTGTTTTCCTGCAGTCCATGAAGAGAGACTCAAACCTTGCTTTCAAAATTTCTGCCAATTTGCCTTTCTCTGTATGGGACAGCTTCATCTTTTCCTTCTGCTCTTAGAAAAAAGTCATACCTACATGGCCACGCAAAGCAGCCCTCCCCTACCATGGGGAGAAACACCTTCCCAACATTGCGATTTAGGTGTTTAGTCTGAGAAGAGGAAGCTTGGTGTCATGACTCAAGAAAAATCCCACTGAAGATTACAGATGAAGCAGGAGGTACAGTTCCTGTGCAGTGATTTATTGGACTCTGCTGGTCAGCCTCACTGCAGTTACTCAGTGCAGTACAGGGCTGCCCTTTGAAATGCTGAGCATGCACAGCTTCTCTCAACTTCCCTAAAAACAAAAAAGGAAGAAGGCCATAAAATGTCAGGATCTGCTTTTCCTTAGGTCTAGCATTTCTTGAGCTATTTAAATTAAATGTAAGAGTTTTAAAAATAAATGAACTTAAAATAACCGTTTGTATTGGATTTTTGAAGGATTCTAACTCAGAGGACTAGTATTAAGGCCCAGGACTCTTACCTCGTGAACATGATATTAAATCAAATAAAGAACTACACTGACAGAAACTATCATTTGTTATGAATTCAGTAGCTTGTGTGAAACTAGACAGCTATGCCAGGCAAAAATGCCCATTAATTCCAGTAGTTAACAGCACTCAACCATGTCTGTATTGTGTTTCTGCTTACCAGCATGACTACAGATTTCATCACCTGCCCATTAATGTTTTAGTTTTACATCTTGTCCTGGATAAAGAGGTTCTTGCTAGAAGAAAACACCAAAGTAGGTCCAGTTGTCTACAGATGACCAGCAAAAAGAAGCTGATCTGTACTTAGGTCTGTGCCCACCTCCACCAGCAGATATTTAACACTGCTGCTCTCTCCAACCCTCTGGTTTGTATCATTCAATCCTTCTCTTCAGCACATTGCATTATGAACCTCACCAATATTAAAGAAGAGATTTTATTGCATGTGTTTAAAATAATCTTCTCTAGACAATATGCTCCATGAAATTCACCTGAGAATATAGATAAGACAACCCCTTTAGTTACCCATTTTAAAATAATTCAATCATTTCCTAACTTCCAGTCACCTGGGATCTCCTGGTTAGCCAGGACTGCTGGTAAATGCTGGAAAACAGGTCAGTGAGCCCTTCTGTGAGTCCCCTCACTACCCTTGGCTGGATCCCGTCCGGCCCCACAGACTTGTGTGTCTCTAAATTCTATGTCAGGTCATCGACCATTTCTCCTTGGATTATGGGGAGCTTCATTATGCTCTCCATCCTGTCTTCCAGCTCAGGGGACTGGGCACCTGGACAACAACTGGTCTTACTGTTAAAGACTGGCTGAGGTTTATTTTGAATAGAAAATAGCCATAAGAGGTGTTTAAATTTTTTGGTGATAGTAGATGCTCAAAGCTTGTCAAAGCATCCAGATTGCCACTAAATGCTTTTCACAGCTGATTCATCTAGAAGATATCTGTGAGCTGGGAGTCTCACAACTCTCTAAAATGGTTTAGCTGTGTCACTCTCTCCTATATTATATCCCCACCAAACCAGTATGACTTCACAATAGCTAGGCTAATCAGGTAAATTGAGCAGATATCTCCCTTGTCTGTAACAGCAAAACTTTATGGGATTAACACATTTTTTCTTTTACTACATGGACTAAAAAGAGTGTGTCACTGTAAGTCGTCTTTCATGTGATACTTAAAATACATTTAGTCTCACTGAAAATATCCTGAGTTTAAATCTTCTTTTATTTTGTAATTTTTTTAGAAGAGTTAAACATTGAAACATTTATCCTTAACTTTTTACTCGTTTTTGTAAAAAAATCCTTTACACAAAACTGATGAGTTCTCTGAAACCATCAGACACTGCTTTTTTTTAAAAAAACCAAAAAAACCCTAGTGTTAGTTTTGTTCTGCATGTTGCTGTTAAACTTATATTGGAAATTAAATAGAAAAAAAATAGAAATAAAGGCATACATGATTTCCTCCATATAAATTTAAAAATTCACTCTATGCACTGTTGAGTGAGAAAATAAATAGCAAACTCGCTCTTTTCTATAGCATGTTATCTACCTTATACCATGCTAGCTTGTTGTTTAAATACTTGCATCACTATTATTTTTTTGAATTCCTGAAAATAAAATTTTACCAGTAATACTAAAACCCCACAGTACTAGTGTTATAGGCTGTCTGCCAATCTTTCAAAATCGATTGGATGCATAAAATGATGAACATGAGGGATTATTAACAGTCAACTCACACCTTGTTGCTTAAATATTTTTTCTCTTTTCTTAAGAAGTGATTGCTACAGCATAATTTTTTTGTGATGGGGAAAGAAAAACATAGGCAAGGACAGCAGAACTAGATGAAATTTTTATGTAAAAAATCCATTGAAAAGGCTCTTTGGCTGTCTGCTTGTGCCCTTGAGTCTCATGAGTACAGTTGGCAAGAACAGAAAATCACTTATGGACTCAAAAAGTGATATAGTACATTTCCTACTCTTTTAAATCCTTTAATGTGTCCCCAGCATCTCATGTAATTTAGGGAGGAACATCAGAAAGTTTGGATGCTTTTCTGAACGTTGTTCAAAGAATTCCAAAACCTTTGTGTTGTAAAAATAAGATGGAAATTCTATAAGAGAAGCCCTTCTTTCAGATTTTCATACCATTTACATGGAATTAGTATTGGTCTCTACAGAAATAGAAGAGCATGGCAAAACTGCAGAGGTTAATCATATCTTTCCAATTTCAGTAATTTGATGATATGCATTTCAGTTGATTCTTAAGCAGCAGGAGCTGTTCCTTTTGGGGACAATGGCAAGGCCTGGTGAACAGTCTTAACTAATTTATTTCATTTCACTGGGATGTACTTTAGGGATTAATAAGGAACAGCAATAGATGCCTTGCCACATTCTCTCTGGACTGTGATTTCTTTTGCTCTTCTTAGCTGTTTCACAGCCTTTCTCAAGCCCAGAAAATAATCATAAATCATACTAAATATTTATTTAGCTTTTTGACATTTTTCATGCGTGAGTGAAAAAGAAGATGGGTGAGTTAGTCATAAAAATTCCAAGGAAAAAATATTTTATGGAAATTTGCCTATTTGTCAAAATACAAATGCTTTAAAGAGGCTGTTTGAGTATGTTGATGCTAGGGTGGGTGTAAAGAGGATCTATCATGCTTGCAAATACAAATGTTGCTGTTCATTCCCTGAGGGAATGAACACAGTGTTGAGAATACATCCCACGAAAGAGCTATGAAATCCATCAGTGGAAATGCTCCAGATTTTTACTAATGGAATACAAAGCAGGATTTGGTGTCAGATTTCTGCTTTGAAAATGCTGAAATCTAAAACATAGCTAGGAGAACATTAAGGTAAGTAACTTCAGTAATAAGGATAATTAGTGAATGTATGCATAGGGAAAGATCACTGTTACCTAACCCAAATAACCAGAATAGTTACCAAGCCTCCAGAAGCTAATAACAGTGTCTATTTTCTCCAAAGAGAATCTTTTGAGATGCACATGAACAATGATCAAAATAGAGCAAGGAAGCTAATTCTAGCTAGTTGGGAAGGTCGGGCACCCCATTTGTCTGAGGTCTCTCTTTCCAAAGAAATATTTACATGTGGCACCAATCCCGTAATCCAAGGTCCAAAATACAATAGAAACTCTACATACATAATATAACATGGATAATTTGATTTTAGATAAAACTTGTAACTGGGATCTTCTGCTGTCTTAACTCCCTAGCTATGATATTTCTAGTAGGAGCTCTGATAATGTGCACCCTGTGGGCTGGAGGAATTACGGTGTCTGTTTCCCCTGGCCATGGATTTTTGAATTCTGTATATATATGAAGGGCGCATTTATTTTAGCAATTTAAGGTGGATTTTGGGATCAGATGCGAACACCAAAATTTCGTCAGCTAAGCTGTTAAACTGATATCCTGGATGCTAAAACAGTTTTGGCTTGGGCTCAGTTAGCATTTTCCAAAATAGTTCCCAAACACAGTCCAGAGTTTACCACATGCCCATTCTGTTCTGGGAAGATCATAGTGCAGATGTGGCCAGATCATTCCAGTTGGACTCAAGGCCAGAGAATGGCTCCTTGTACTCCAGTTTATAGGTACCAGTATAACCAGACTCATAATAGAAGCAGGTAAAGTAGTCCAGGTCTGCCTTGCTCCTGCTGCTTACCCTGAAGATGGTTATTCAGCCTGTCTTCTGTCTACTGTCATGAACAAGCCATAATCTCACAGGCAGAGCATTCTCACAAGAAATAGGGAATGTGTAGCAGGTTCAGTTTGTAATCAGGCAGAAACACCAATTAGAGTGTAGTGGTTTTGGTCCAAAATACTCATTACTTACTTATTTACCTTCTGTGAGATAAGAATTAGAAGAAAAGCAAAGCAGGCACAAAACTTAAAAGAATATAAAGAAGTTTATTAACAGACCTAAAAGAAAGGGAAATAAAAAATCAGACCACACCTTCAGAACACTTCTCCCCCCACCTTTCTCCCTTCTCCCACTGACAAAGTAAAAAGACAACCCTTGAGATGTTCAGTCAGTTTACCACTTCCACCATAACCTTTCTTAGTTCACTTAGGGAGGGGAGTCTCTCTTGCTCATGCTATGGAGACATCTCTCATGGAGACAAGTTCTCTCATGGCTTCAGTATCACAGTGAGACAGCTGTCCGGGTTGGTTCTCTGCTCGCATGTGAGTCCCGTCCCTCGACTTACAGCTTTTCCCACAACTGCTTTCGAGGGTCCAATCTTGAGCTACTGGGGTACCATTTTAAGGTTGAGCTGTTCAGAAACAAAGGTTCTCTTCAACCATCTCTGGGAGCATCTTCATCTCTAGGAATAAAGGCCTCCTCCTTCCCTGGGAGAAAAAGGTCCTCATCATCTTCATCTCTAGGACTATCTCTGGAAGCATCTCTAGGAACAGAGGTCTTTCTCCTTCTGATTTGGAGCAAGAGTCCTCATCACTTCCATCTCTCCCTGTTCAAACCTCTCATCAAATTACAGCTGCTTCAACATTTGCTTATTTCAGCACAGGTGCTTTTGCTCACAAGTACAGTTTGAACGCTCCACCCCCCATGCTTTCATGAAATTACAATGGGTACTCTGATATATCATAGTCCATCACCACCACAGCTTTACAACAGAATTTCAGCTTCTAAGCATCTCCTCTTTCTCCTCCCTCAGGGTTTCAGCTCTTCCTTCTTTACTGACTTTGGAGCACTAAAAGGGTTAATCTCACCCGGGCCTTGCAGCTGGAATTTTCTTATCGCTGTTGGTCACATGATCTTTGTCGGGCAGTGGGCAGCTTCAGCTGAATCTTTGGCCGCACTGGAGTGGGGGGGAGGAGGGGGTGTAGAGCCGTGCCGTGCCGTCTGCACGTAACAGGGCTATGGGGGGGCCGTGGGTGGAACAGAGCTGCACGGCTCCAGGATGGCTGTGTCCCGGCCTGGGGACCCTGGGCCGAGCAGGTCCCAGCCCAGCCCAGCCTGGGCTGAGCAGGGCCCAGTCCCGGCTCGGGCTAAGCAGGGCCCAGCCTGGGCCTGCTGGGCCCATATGGGCCCAGCCCAGCTACTTGTCCCCTGGCCGGAAGCAAGAGAGAGAGCTTTCCTGAGGTTTGTCCATTCTTAAATGTGTACCACAGAGGCGGTCAAAATTTTTAAGTGGCTTAAAAAATTGTCACTATTCAAACTCGCTAGCTGATAGGTTCTGTTATGTCATAGAGGAAGCTGTAAGCACCTCTTTGCAAGAAAATCACTTCCGGAGCTATGCTAACCCATGACAGAATGTCTGCAACATTATTCATGCTCTTTCCCACTTCTTGTCGTAAATATAGGGGACTAGGGTACTTAGCTAAGCTGTAGGCTGATAAAAAAGATCCATTATGGAATGCAAATGACAATTTTTTTTGGCTATTTTCAAGTGAAAACAGCGAGGACCATATATGGGACTCATGCCCTCTTCAGTCCATGATGTTTACATTATGGATCTGAAAAATCAAGATATATCCAGTGTAAAAAGGAAATCAGGTATACAGTGCTGTGAGCTACAACTTAGCATCTTAACAGCCAGAACAGTCTCATGATGTCTTCCATATATTAAAAAAAAGAAATTATTCCTGCCCTTAGATGTAGAATCCCAGAATTACAGAATCAGGGAATTAAAGAATCAAAGAATGGTAGAGGTCATCTGGTCCAGTTCCCCTGACCAAGTATATACAGTCAGCTTTTGAATACTTCAAGAAGGAGAAACAATATCTTTGGACAACCTATGCCAGGGCTTGGTCACGCACACAGGGAAAAAGTATTTTCTGATGCTCAGGAAGAACTTTCTCTGTTTCAGTTTGTGCCACTGAAAAGCTCTCTCTCTTCTTTACACTTCCATTCAGGTATTTATATACATTAGTATATATTATACATTATTAGTAAGTACTTACATTAGTACTTAGTACTAATACTTACTTAGTATTAGTATATTATACATTATTAATAAGATCCCCTGCTCCAACCCTTCTCTTTTACAAGTTGAAAAGTCCCAGTGTTTCAGCCTTTCCCCATATAAACATGCTCCAGTCCCTTAGTCATGTTAGTTGGACTATCTCCAGTATGCCCATGTCTCTCTTGTGTGGGGGAGACCACAAGTGGACACAGTAAAATAAATCAAACCCAAGAAAAGTGGTAAAAGACGGTAGAGTTTGAACTCAGGTATACAAAAAATACAAAATAAGGGAAGTCTAATTTTCCTCAGGCAATGGAAATTCAGCCTGTATGCATGCATGCATCAAAGTCTTGAATTAAATATTTGCCTAATATACCTACAATGAAAATAAAACCAAAAAACAACCAAAACAACACCAAAAAAACCCCAAGACAATGACAAAATCTAATCTAACCTAACAACTTGATATTGTCATGCTATGCTATTACATGTCAGAAAGTGAAGTAAAAATCAACATAACTTCTGTGATTTTTTTGTGATATGTAGAAAGTTCAAGTGTGAGAATGATGAACTTCTGCTTATGCTGTGTAGGGAGCATTCAGATCTCAGGTACTGAAACTTGTAGAGAAACTCAGTCTAAGTTTGTCAATCAATTTACAGATGAATTCTAGGTGTCTCCTTGTCAGAGACTGCAATATTATATTTTATGACTTAAACATTTTCTTAAAGGACTTTTAAAACTGCATTACAAAAGCTGCAGAGAAGACTACCACACCCTGAATGGGGCCCTGACTGAGGCCTTACACTGCTCGATGATGAAGATAAGATAAAGTAACAACTCAGGGCTGGGGACATTCACAAAGCACAGGCTTAACACCTCCAAGGTGGAGACCACAGCCCCAGGGCTATCAGCTGCCAGGCTCGAACAGACCCTCCACCAAAGGGCGGGAGGGAGGAGAGGCTTTGGGTGCGTGTTGGAAACGCCTCTGGTGAGAGGCGCAGTGACTGCCCATCCTCCAACTGTGCAGAGGAGCCCACCTGAGGGGTCCTCACCTGGGGGGAGGAAGCTTGTCCACAGCAGAGGGGGTGACATGGCCCATCACAAGGGCCCCCCTCAAAGGGGTCCCCAGCCCCTGCACCAGAGCACCAGAGGTGATGCAACAGACCCTCAGTGTTGCAAGGGACAGTGTGTCAAGCTAGCCCTTGCAAGAAAGACATGTGGGCGTTCCCGCCTGGCCCGAAGTGTATATTAATCCACGGAGTTCTGCACTCTTTGGCGTGTGGCAGCGTGTGGTGGCGTGTGGTGTGGTGGCGTGGCGTGGTGTGTGGCATCATGTAGCAGCGAGGCCACAGCGGCGACAGGGGACCCTCACCACCAGCACACCAGATGGAGGGGAGCAATGAGACGTCGTTGGGACCCTCAGATGGGTGATATGCTTCCACTTAACCCCTGTCACCTCTCCCTGTTACCCCACCCCCAACGCACACTTTTCTATTTCTTTCTCTCTTTTCTTTTCCCTTCTCTTTGCCTCTTTTACTATTAAATAAAATACATCAATTTTTTGGCAACAACATCTAACCTCGTTTGGTTTTAATCTCATTCCTGGGGATATTTTGAACCTTCTAAGTTCTTTCTGGTTTAGGCACAGAGACTTAGCTTGCTTTGCTTTTCTGGGTTTAAACTGAATCGTAACACTCCTGAAGCTTTTTGCCCCAAGTTAGTGTTGAGATTTTCTATAAAGTGAACAGATAAAGGGAGGTGTCTGAAGGTGTAAAGGGGAAGTTGTTCTTAGCCTGACTTTAAGCATTTGGCATTCCTTCATGCTTTCACCCGTACCTGTTTTCTTTATTTAGAACAAATTTAGATGACTTTTGAAATGACTGATTCAGATACATGAAGGAAGTATATCTCACTCAGACTGCCTGGGTTTTATCCATAACTTTTTAGCTTTCCAAAGATGTTGGCTTAAAATTCAGTGGGTCTATTGTTCAGGGGATAGGGAGGCTTATTATTTCCTAAAGTCAACAGCCTCCAAGTGGTCTCAAATTGGCCATAAGTCTAGGAAGAAATTAATCAGGACTCCAAAATATAACTCAAAGGAGTTTTCTTAGTTTAGTTGTATTATGTCTCTGAATGTCTCAAATCCACCATTATTGGGGTTTTAGGATCTCTCCTGGGTGTTTTTCTTTCTGTTAAAGGAATTTTCCCCCATACATGTTGCTAGGGGAACGAATGGCTGGGTATTTAAGAAAAACAAAAGAGCTGGCTACTTTTTTGTTTCACCTGGGTGTGTGGGCAGTCGGTCTCCGGCGTTCTGACAGAGAGGGAGGCGGCTTTCTTCGGCTGCTTTTCTGTCTGCTGGAGAAGCCCCGGGATCCCAAAGTCTGCCTTCCCCGCCCCCTGGGAGCCGGGCTGTGGCCGCCCTGCCCCGCCGTTGCTTCAAACCTTCGCTACGCTGTAGCCCTGCTCACCCTGCCTGCCCAGACCTCCGGGGGGTTCTCCATTTGGATACACCTCGTCTGCCACCCGGGATTTGTGCTCGTCCCTGCCATTCCAGTCTGCCGTTCCAGCCTGCCGTTCCAGCCTGCTGTTCCTGAGGGTCCGGCCGGACACTGGGATGGGCTGCCCAGGAGTTTGTGAAGCCTTTGTCCCATCCCTTCCCGGGATCCCAGGCCACCGGTGCCGCGTGCTCCCCGAGCTCGCTCCGGAGCGCCCCCTGCAGCCGCGGGGGAACCATCGCACCTGCCCTGCTCACCGGGAGCCGCCAGCGCCCCTGCCGGCTGCGATCGGAACTGCACCCGAGGGGAAAGGGCCTGACAGCCGAGAAGGCTGGGACTGGGTTTGTGATTGCTGTTACTGCCATAGTTATTGTTGTTTGTTTGACTGGTTATACACATATAGATATATAATAGTAAAAAACTGTTATTCCTATTTTCCACATCTTTGCCTAAAAGCCCCTTAATTGCAAAATTATAATAACTTGGAGGGAAGGGGGGTTGCATCTGCCATTCCAAGGGGGGTTCCTGCCTTCCTTAGCAGACACCTGTCTTTCAAACCGAGACAACCATATAGTTAGAAACAGAAGTTGGGATTGTGGTAGTGGGAATCTTTAAATTTTTAGAAAGTTAAATGCTCAACATACACTCTGTCTTTTTATTCCTGGTATTCAAACAGACCTTCACCTCTGTCAGGGGATTACAATGATCTCTGTGTAATTTTATTCCAGGAGTGCAATGGTATATATTCATATCTATATCTATATCTATCTATATCTATATGGATATATATATGCATGCTCATATACACGTATACATACATAGTCACACAAACATATATGCATGCATATGCATACTTATATGTGTGCTTGTGTATGGGTATATGTATGCATGAAAATATATATAAATAGTTTTACCAATAACATTTTATTCAAATTTGTTGATAGCTTGAGTGAATGAGTGGTTGGAATTTTGGCAGGTCCCACTGGAGTGTGGATCCAGTGCTCATAAAACCAAGAAAAATCCTGGAATCGCATCTAAAAATGGACCTTTTGTGGCATGTCTCATATTATTGTTACATATGATCCATAAAGTCTGCTGAAAAAATCATAAAAAACTGGAAAGCCGAATTATTAATGAAAATCAAGTTCTATTTAAAGCTGGTGGTTTGGCATTATTGAAAAACTATGTGATTTCAGACTATAACAATTTTCGCTTACCCATTTCGTGACAATTTCTTTTGATTATATTTAGTCAGAAGCAATTCCCATTTTTATTTTCTGACAATTTCTGTCTTTTTTTTTTTTTTTAGCAATGATGTAGCCCATTGGAATGAGTAATGGGCAGAGTAAGATTTCTCTAAGTAGTCTGTTAACGCTTTTCTATGCATCTGCATTCAGTGTTTTAGAATCCTCTCTGAGCAACACCATGTATAAGTAACTTGCTCTCCTATGCTCTCTATATTTAGTAAAGAAGCTTGTTTGGAACCCCACTGTGCCCATGTGGTTTCTATATATAATTTGGTTGTATAATGAGAGACAAAGCATCTCATAACATGCCCAGTGTTGTAGAGGACACAAATGAAGATGCTCTCTGCTGCCAATGGTTTACTGTCCAACATCTCCAACTTGAGCGTTTCTCTGCTGGATAGACCCCCACCTCCATATGGAGCTCTGCAGCTGCCAATGGGCTCCTTCATATGCACTGGTCCCTGCATATGCAGTTCATTATGGGGCTGTGGCCCAAAAGGCATTCATGGGAAAGAATACAAAGACAAAAGAAGGGAATACACACATTTCAGTTGGCATATTCACAGATTGCTCAAAGCCATGTGATTTCCATTAAAAGGCAATTGAATGACACTTTTAGAAGGCCAGTTTGGCAGGTGACATAAAAAAGGAACATTCCACCTGAAACAGGTGTTGGTGATATTCTTTGTTGTTCCTGTAAGGATCTTCTGTGAGCTAGAATCAATGCAGTTTGCAAAGAAATACGTTAATAAAAGGAATAAATTTAACTCTTTGAAGTCTTCCTGTTGAGGACTATTGAGGAACTTGTAGCTGTATTTTAAAATTATTTGCAAGTTAAGTTAGATCTTAGCTGGGATAATGCCAACAATCCTAAATATTTTAGACTGTTCTACACCTTCAGTGTGCAGCGTAAAATGAATGACATTATATATTACTTGCAGTTGTACTTTACTCGTACTTTAGTCCAAGTTACAGCCATGGAAACAACTCCAGCAAGGGTCAGCAAAAACGATTTTAACATACATGAATAAAATCAGTGGCTAAGAAACACAAGTGTAGAATGAGAAATACACTTCCACTAAGACTTCAGCTTCTATGCATAAAAAAAAAAAATTCAAGTGACCTCCTAGGGTGTAATTCCACATGTAGGGATTGTGTTGCCGGGATAAGACATGGCGGAACTTCCTCTGTTAGAACTATTCCCAAATGTTACAACTACAGAGGTTATTGACAGAAGTACAGTTAATTTGTCTGAACTCTAACCAGATATAATTGATATTTTTTTTCTGTGTTCTTCTTGGCTGGTGGGAACTGTTACTATAGCATGGGATTTGGAGTGGACAGCCAGTTTACCATGAATTTTCACCATTCTAATTATCTAATACAGTCCTTGAAATAAATTTAAAAAGAACCAAAAAACAAATAAATAAGGAAGGGGGATGGAGCAGTGGACACAGACACAGGATGACAGTGTGGAAGGAAGAAGGGCAAAATGAAATACTTCTATATAAGGAAAGCAGTACTTTCTTCAGCTCATGACACCTTCAAAACAAGACTGGATATTCAAGTAAAACCCAAAATATTCTTCTCAAAATCAAGTCTGTAGCTTGTGAAATGTAAGTGTTTATATTGCATGAAATTTCAAGGTAGATGATAGCAGCATTCTTTCTGCCCTTATTACCTTTGAGTCAGCTGGATTGTTATGTTACCAATAGAAAAAAAAATGATCCCTCTTTAGTCAAGGATGATTTCGTATTTCCAGTGCAAATTAGTGCACCTAAAATAAATCCACAGATTTGTTCTTAGTTACCTCCTTTTCCACAAAATACCTGAAGAAAAGTCTAGGTAACAAACACACAAAACAGCCAACTCTTGACAAACATTAGTATCAAAGGGGGGGAAAAAAGGTAGAAACATATGATTGTGTTCATAAAATAAAAATATAAACATTGAAACAAAAAAACCTTTTGAAAAGATTTTATATTGTACCAATTTTGCTTTTCTTCATGTTTTCCCAGTAGTGTAAGTAATGTATGATTTAAAATTGTGGGAAAGTGAAAAATAAGATCTAACTCAATGCCTAAGCAGTGAACCATCTTTCACCATCCCTGCTTGATCACATTTTGAGGCACTGGGGCACAGAGATGTTACAAGTGATTTGCCCATGGTAAAAAATGAAGTAGCAGAAAATAATGGAAAAACTCTGACTCACTTCTGGTCTAACAGGAACTGCTATTGACTCCTTTGAGAGCAGAGATGCAATGCAGAGAGACCTCATCAAGTTAGAGAGATGGGCAATCACCAACCATATGTAATTTAACAAAGGCAAGTGCTGGATTCTGCTCCTGGAATAGGGCAGTCCTGGCTGTGTGCTCAGACTGGTGAATGAGAGGCTGGAGAGCAGTGCCATGGAAAGGGACCTGAGGGTCCTGGTCAATGGCAAACTGAACATGAGTCAGCAGTGCCCTGGCAACCAGGAGGGCCGAGTGTGTCCTGTGGGGCATCAGGCACAGCATCACCAGCCAGGCAAGGGAGGGGATTGTCCCCCTCTGCTCTGCACTGGGGCAGCCTCACCTCGAGTGCTGGGGGCAGTTTTGGGTGCCACAGTATGAAAAAGATAATAAGCTATTGAAGACCATCCAAAGGGGGCCACAAAGATGGTGAAGGGCCTTGAGGGGAAGCCGTATAAGGAGCGGCTGAGGTCACTTGGTCTGTTCAACCTGGAGAAGAGGAGACTGAGGGGAGACCTCACTGAGTCCTTCGACATCCTCATGAGGGGTAGCAGAGGGGCAGGTGCTGATCTCTTCACTCTCCTCGATTTATCTTAGATATCAGTAAAAAGTTTTTAACCCAGAGAGTGGTTGGGCACTGGAACAGGCTCCCCAGGGAAGTGGTCACAGCACCAAACCTGTCTGAGTTCAAGAAGAGTTTGGACAATGCTCTGAGACACATGGTGTGGCTCTTGGTGTGTCCTGTATGGGGCCAGGAGTTTGACTTGATGATCCTGATGCTTCCAGCTCAGCATATTTTATGATTCTATAATTCTATGATGTTAGATATTGCTTCCTTTGGAGTGTAAGTGCAACTCATGGCATATTTCTGCTCTTCAGAGCAGCCTGCTTTGAATTCAGATTGACACATCCTTAGATGTACATTTGCTCTGCTGTGCAAATATGGGCATGCATGAAATAGAAAGGGAGAAAAAAAGGGAAAGAAAAAAATTAAACATCATTTAGTGGTTGGAAGTTATTTTCAGATTGCAACCACTGGAAGGGTTGCCTGGAGAAAACTTTTCCCTCTGTTATTACAGAATAATAGCTTGTGGATGCTGAAAACCAAACACAAGTTGTGGTTTTCTTTTAAGTCACACTGCAGGGCTATCTCCCACTTAGCATTTTAGCATCATGTTGTTTGGGAAAGGTCACGTTTTTACTTTCAAGACACCATTTGTCTTCAGCCCCTTCTTCTAATCTGCAAATAGTTACACAATAGTTTTGGGCTGGAAGCCAAGTACTTAATTACAAAAGCTGCTTCAAGTGGCATTTTACTAATCATGGAGGTCTGTATTGTGTTAAACAAATACAGGTAGCCTTCATCAAACTATACTTTTGCCTTTACTGAAAGCTGAAAATATTAGCCACAATATGTGCAGGAATACAGCAGTCACTGGTGTCTGCAGTTTCAGGCCACAAATTCCTATTTAGGTGATCATAAGTTAAACCATAGTTACCTAAAACTTACTGTCACTGTTTTGGGACTTTTCAGTCACTCAGACTACCTCCAGTTACAGCAATCTGGAGTGTATTGGGTTTTTTATTGTTTCAGGTAATTAAATAACTGTTATTTAATTTACACCAAGCATCAAGTTACTGTCAATATCTTAACTGCAAAGATTACACACCACTGAAAACAAGATTCTATTTGATGTCACGGTTGTAGAGTTACTTGTAATTAAACCACCAAGAATTCTATGTTACAATGAAGCTACTGTGTTTTTACAACAGTGTGACAGATAACATCCCCTTAACTACTCTGCTTAGGCTGTTCCTCCATCAGCCCATATATTTCTTACATTAGCTCCCAGATTAAAGTAATGGACATGGATCTTGCAGTCCCTACTTTTAGATGTGTTCACTATTCTATGAGATTATCATACATTCTCTTTACCTTTAAATATATTGTTCTTTGATGCACCTTAAAATGTGATTAATTTTTCCATGGAAGAGTTGAGGACAGCTGCTGAATATTGCAATGAGAAATTTCTATATAAAAAGCAGGAAATTTATTCTCAGGTAACAAAATCCTTTATGACAGAATTAAAGAAAATAAAATCTTGTTTCTTCTGATCCATATTCAATCAAACTAGCAATTCAATCAAATTTAAGTATTACTATTACTAAAGGTCTTTTATTTATGAGGGTCTTTTTAATGTGAATATGAACTATCAATTAGTGCAGAAGCACTCTATGAAATCAGACCTTGAATGCAGTGCATAAAGAGGCTGTGTCTTTCCAGGTAAGTGATCACAGAAGCTCTAAACTTGTCTTTGACAGCTCAGTATGAACCAAGCAGGGTGGAAGAAAGCAATTACAGTTTCTGGACCGATTTCAAGAGTAATGGGGCAATGGGTCTACTGACTTTTCCCTGAAAGACAGAAGTGAACTCTGCCAAAAAGCTACATCCCATTCAAGGACAGTCAGCCACAAAGGCAGATGGTTTGGGAGGCTGTACAAGCCCAGGTGTGTGCTGCACTGTCACTGCCATGCCATGCCCCAGTCACGCAGTGAGCAGAGAGAACTCGCTCACATCTGCTCAAGTGTAAGTAGAAATATCTTCTGTTTGGCTTCAGAAGACCATTTCAACACATCCACTGCTGGCACTGCCTGTTAGTATTGCACAAATGTTGGAAGATATGCTAGGATTAAAAAAAAAATTATCAGTGATCATTTTTTTATACTAATAACAGAATTATCAACTTTGATCCAAACTGGGCCTGGTCAAGACTTCAAATCCTACCCCACCATTAAGTATGGGTTGGGTTTTTTTTTTCTATATGGAGAAATAAAAATAATCTTTCCTCCTATTTGCTCATCCAGATGCTTTGTAAATGGAAATGGAAAACTAATTTTCCAAAAGTGTTGTGTTTTTCTACTGATCAAATCAACTTCTAGAAGAAAGATGTGGAACCACTGGAGAATCTCAACTTGGAAGCTTTTTTTTACCCAGAAGAAGAAGACATGAATATTTCACATCCCAGCATCAAATTTCTCAACTCTTTCTGTAAAGAAAAAAATCCACAAGAAAAACAGACTTTTTATTTTAATGTTTTCTAAAATAAAGTATTTAATATTTCAATTCAAAGTCATGCTTAATTTAGAAGTATCTTTGGATAATTAATAGTAATAATAAAAATTCTCAAGAACAACAGAGTACAGGTCATAGGTTAGCAAGCATAGTCCCAGAAGGGACGTCCTTGCTAAGGGGTGCTTACAGTTTCCTCTGGGAACTGATAGAACCTATCAGCTGGCCAGTTTGAATATGGACAATTCTCTAAGCCACTTAAAGTTGTGATCACCTCTGTGATCCACATTTAAGAATAGGCAAACTCCCCCTCCAAGCTCTCTCTCGTTTCCGGCGCTGGCACAGGTGGCTGCGGGGCCCGAGTGGGGGCCAGCGGGCCCGGCCCAGTCCCTGCTCGGGCCAGGCCGGGCCGGGCCATGGCCATCCTGGAGCCGATGGACCTGTTCCAGCCGTGGAACCCCCCCACTGCCTTGCCGTGGGCAGCCGGAGCGGCTCGGCTCTCCCCCCTCTCCACTGCGATAAGAAAAATTCAACATTCCAGCTGCAAAGCTGCAAGGCCGAGGTGAGATTAACCCTTTTTATTGCTGTGAAGAGCTGAAAACCTGAGGGAAGAGAGAGAGGAGATGCTTAAAGCTGAAAGTCTGTTGTGAAGCTATGATATATCAGAGTATCCCGTTGTCATTTCATGAAGATATGGGGGGTGGAGTGTTTAGCTCGTAAGCAGAAGCACCTGCGCTGAGATAGGCAGATGCTGACGCAGCTGTAATTTCATGAGAAATTTGGACAGGGAGAGATGAACCAGATGAGGACTTTTGCTCCAAACGGGAAAGGAGAAAACCTCAGTCCCTAGAGATGAACCAGATGAGGACTTTTGCTCCAAATGGGAAAGGAGAAAACCTCAGTTCCTAGAGATGCTCCCAGAGATAGTCCTAAAGATGAAGATGATGAAGACCCTTTGCTCCCAGGGAAGGAGAAGGGCCTCTGTTTTTGTTTCTGAATGGCTCAACCTTAAAATTGTACCCCAAAAAACTTCAAGAGTGGACCCTCGAAAGCAGTTGCAGGGAAAAGCTGCAAGTCGGGGGAAAGGACTCACACGCAGGCAGAGAGACTCCTCTTCCTAAATGGACTGAACAATATTTGGAAGTGGGCGGCTGTCTCGTTGTGATAATGTTTTCATAGCATGAGCAAGAAGAGACTTCTCTTTCTAAATGGACTGAACAAGGTTATTATGGAAGTGGTAAACAGACTGAACATCTCAAGGGTTGTCTTTGAACATTGTCAGTGGGAGAAGGGAGGAAGGTGGGGGGAGGAGGAGAGTTCTGAAGGTGGTATAATTTTTTTTTTTCTTCTTTTAGGTCTGTTAATAAACTTCTTTATATTCTTTCAAGTTTGGTGCCTGTTTTGCATTTCTCCTAATTCTTATCTCACAGCAGATAAACAGTAATGAGTATTTTGGACCAAACCACTACACTAAATTGGTGTTTCTGCCCGGTTACAAACCGAACCCGCGACAGTACATTTGAAACATTCTGTTTAATCTGAATTTTACTTCTGCCTCATGTCTCATGTTTTTTAGTACTGTTTTGTAAAAAAAAAAACACCAAGCAAATCAACATGTTATCCCTAGCCCTTGGGAATAGAATCCCCTCCACAAATGAGAGCTTTCTGGGATCTCTGTATGACACCTCAGTTAGCTGTGCAAGTTAGCTGCTCGAGAGACCTCCCAGGTGCAAAATGCCATGGCAGTGGTCAGGAGCTGTAAAACTCCTGCTCTGTTGCAGGAAAAGATCTTCACTTTCTCAGCTGCAGAGGACTGAACTTTGCACCCTTCCAGCAATAAAGGCTAACCCCATACTGGTCTACACCACTACTAATAGATCAAAGAAAATGATTATTTCCTTTGATTTAGCATTCATGAGGCTCCAGCTGGAACACTACGTCCAGTTGGCAACCCCAAAACAAAAAAGGAATCAGTATACAGGAGAAATCCTAGAGGAGAACCTTCAGGATGTGTAGGGGTCCACAGCACATGACACATGAGGAGAGGCTGAGAGAGATGGGGGTTTGCTTAACCTGAAGAAGAGAAGGCTATAAAGGAATCTATTTGTTCTCCAAATATCAGGCAGATGTTGAGGAGACAGATCTAGACATTTTTGGCAGGCACACATTGAATAAAAGGCAGGCAGGGGACACTGAGTTACAAAAATGGAGATCCTGGCTTTATATAAAAGGAATACAATTATAACTATGCCAATTAAACATAGGAACAGATTTCATAAAGTTGCTGTAGACTCTCCATCCTTGGAGATACTCAAAATTTGAGAAGTCCTGTACTTTGATCAACCTGACCTAATTTGGACTCTGGCCTTGTTTCAGCAGGGATTCAGAATTCCAGTTATTTCCAGCTTGAACTATTCTACATTACTACATTTCAAGAGATGTATTTTATTTTCAGAGAAGTACATTTTAAGAAATTATAGTTGGCTGCTTCATGGTTCAGCTTCAAATTTATGAGCACAGACCATTGACCATTCCTTTGCGAAGATGATTGAATGTGCAGGTTTGTGGGAGATTATGGGAAGGGCTCCCAATAAAGTTTGCATCTTATAGTCTTTCCTGAGACATGGGAGAATGGAAAAGTCATGACAAGAGGTTGAATCGCTGATAATAGGAAATAGTTCTACCTATCTGGGATACGTTATCTGACAGGTTTGCTAGAGTGAAGACTCAGAAAGGATACAAAATCCATCCAGAGTTAGAAATATTTCTGAATTTCAAGAAGATCAGTTGGAGATGGGAACTAGTTGCTTATTCTGGACTAAGTGTCTTGACTATTCTTTAGGTGACACAGATGAAAAATTACTATGATAGCTTATGGAAGACAGTGAAAAAAGAGAGACCCTTAAATTCCACAGACAGGAAGAAATGAATGAGTGGCAAAATAATGATGGTCAACAAATAGCTTAAGAATGTCAGCCCTCTGGGAATTTTAGGATGTTTGCCTTCAAGGAGACTTTTATGGATTTGACTTTCTCAAAGTACAGACATTGTCTAAGGAACACCTACAATAGGCATAGATATAAGTTTAAATAGTAAGTAATAATAATAAGTAATAATAGTAAGTAATAATAATAAGTAATAACAAGTATAAATATACCATGAAATAGATAATAATTAAATTATAATATAGAATGGCAAGTGGGATTGGGAGTGTGGGGAGGAAAACTATCTTCATTTGGGAAGGAAAAGAATTATTATGTGCACTATAATGAAAGGCAATAAAATTACTTGAGAGATTGCACCACCCCCAGCTGGGGCACTTTGAGCTTGGGATGACTAGTCCTCTTCTCCCTCAAGAAATTTCTGAGGCAAGGAACCTAAAACAAAGAAAGAAACAAGGTTTTCATGGAAGAGGTGAATATAGTATGGATTAAGAAAGCATGAACTAATTAAACTGATTTTAGAAGTCTATACAGAAACAAAGTAATGTTTTGGATTTTAAGACACAAAGGGATCAAGTCAGCAAAGGTTACTACACTGAGAAGATGAAGGATTTGAACATCGTAAAAGGCTTTCTCTGAAATTTCTTTCCAGGTAAGAGGGAAGGTTAATAAAAAGAGTTACAGGGAATGGGAAGAATTAATATCACTACAGAATGATAAGGTCACCTTTAAAGAATATGATTCCAGTAAGTAATGTAAAAATAATTTAAATGGTAGTAGGTTTAGGTAATATTTGCCAGGTGATTAATATAATGAAGAATTTACCTGATGAAAACAGATTCTTAAAAATCTTAGTTTGTTTTTTCTCATAAAACTCCCTAAGTTATAAAATTTTTTGTAATAAAGACATCTGGATCATAAACGTAAAAAAAAATTGTTACTTCATTTCAAAGACGTTACTGGTATTGGATAAGATGATAGACAAGCATAAAATGCTTACAAAAACACTTTGAGTAGAAATTTGGTGTGTTCTAGTTATCCACATTGTAATTTTTAAGGACAGCCTCCTATAGAAGATAGGTAGGCATGAGGAACCTAAATTGTTTCAAGAAATCTTGGATAACTTAAGGATTCCATAACTGACTAGAGTGATAACTAGAAATCAAAAGCAATGCAACAAGAATCTATTTTTATAAAGAAAAATTGTTTTCTTTTTAAGTTTAATATCCCTAAGGAACACCCTAAGGGTATCTTGGTCACCATTTCCTGAGGCTTGTTTTCACACTGCATTTGTTCTATGTTAAACCTGGGCTTTGAAGTTGCTTCTGATCCCTGCTGGGGCTAGGAAGAAATATTTTTTTAAAAACTCCTTGTGTCATAGCTTGACAGTGCTAAGAAGTGGGAGAATGTTTTCCTTCCACAGCCCTTTGGAGGTAGATCTGCAATGGATCAGAGCATTGGGAACAACATACTGGTGTACCCAGAGACACTGCAAAATCTCTAATGTGTTGGACTAGTGCAGCTTGGCTTTGCAGTTGCCAGGCTTGGAGTCAGGAGTGAAGGAACCTTCTCCCAAGTCCCACTGTCTGAGGTGGGTGAGGACTGCCTGCAGTCTTCTGTGACACAGGACACAGTTCATTCTTCAGGGCTACTTGAGCATATTCACCTCTGAAATTCCATGCTGTTGCTTTTGACAACTTTGTTTTCTTAAGCCTTTTGGTAGAGTTTTTTGCACCTGCTACCTTGGTACTTTGTGGCAAACTAGGGAATATTTTGCAGCTTGCAATGGGCAGTAGGAAAGGCAGATGTAAAGGTATTGATTCATAGAGTAACACTCTTCAAGCCTAATTGTAGACACCTTTATGAGCTATCAACCTTCAAGGGCTATTTGTTCTAGATTTCTACTACAGACACTGAAGTGAGATGGACATTACCAGGGGAGTTTCAACCCATGAGAGTCAGCTATTTTTTTCCTTCTGAATAAGCCTAACTCTCTCCTTGAACTATCAAAACCAGAAACACATGACATGGAAGTAGGAAAAAAAGAGTTTTCAGGAAATGCTTAAGTTTGCACTTATGAAACATGTACATTGAGAAATTAGAACTACCTGCTGTATGATATCTTACACTTGTAGAGGGCTGAAATATGTGGCCTATTTCAAATTTATCTTTATATTCATATTTATCTGGCCTATATTTGGTAGGGGAATGGTAATGATGACTTTAATTGAATAATCAGTAAAGATATTCTTCCTACACTGCAAAGAGACCAGATATCCAAGTCACTCTTTTAAAAAATGTAAGAGAAAAAATGAATCAAAGAACTCATGCAAATTCGAAGTTTTGTCTGAAATCATAAAAATAACTCAATTAATTTTAGAATGATGGGTATAAAATTGCAAAACATTCTCAAAAGAAAATAATCATTTATTGAAAAAATATTTAAAATTAGCCTCCTTAATGAAGCATGTTAGTGAAGTAGTACACTAGTGAAGAAATCCACTTCTTGTGATATTTAAATACTGGGCAACCCCGCATAAAGTGCTCAGTGTAAAATTATGTGCAGATATCTGTACATACTACGATGTCTCAAACAGAGTCCTTGCCAAAGCTGAAAATAAAAGCAGAGATGAAGCCAATGACTTTACAGCTGACACAGGAGACGTGTCTGTATCCAAAGGCAAAGTCATTACAGACTGGATTTGAAAGTGTAGGCACATGCATTTGCATGCATGCATATGAGCATGCTTAATATGGCCACAAATATGTCACATATGCAGGCAAATCACATTTCTGAAAACATGTATTGCTAGTTATCCAGAAAAATGCCTTTTACCCTCAGGGACCAAGACTGAGCTTCAGCAAAGTTCCCTCAAGAGCTAGTTGGGAAGACAGAGTAGTATGTGGGACCTATAAGGGAGAGGATGGTCTTGGAAAGTTGGGTTCTCTTGCAGGCCCTGGTAGTAATAACTGTTCAAATAGACAGTTTTCTATTTTCTTCTCTGCTTCCATTGCCTGTTTTTGCTTCTGTGTTCATTAGGAACACTGTCTTATCAGCCCTTTACTGTGGAAGAGCTCTTACTTTCTGTCTTCCTTGTTGTTAGCCAAGTAACTATCTATTACTAAACATGGCTGTAGCATGGACAAAGAAATTCATAAAGCCTATGGTGTCACTTTCCACATCTGAGCCACTTTCCTCAGGGATCTCTTACTATAGGCAAAAAGACTGTTCAGGCAAGATAAACTCTGCTAAAAAGTGTACAGTAGCTATTCATTGGCTGACACATAAATAGGAGGAGGGTTGAGCCTCTCAAACTGGCCATTTATGTGTGGTAGCAAGGCATATCCCCCTGTATACATTTTAACTTCTAAAGCCAATTCTGCATGCTTATTGCATGAATGGGAAAGCAAACATCTTTAAACACTGGAACACTGGTTTGAAAGCACCTTTTGGGTTGGTTTGGGTTTTTTTTGTTGTTGTAGTTTTGGGGTTTGTTTTTCTAAAATTCATCTTTTAATGCTGTCGCTATGCCGCACGGAACTGTCTTATGAAGTGCCTTTTAAGCAGCCCATATTTGCAATGATATGACGGTGTCTTTGTAGCTACCTGATCTCCACGGTTAGTTTTCCTAGTAAAGAATGGCAAGACATTCAGGAACCTGATTGGTTGGCATGGATTTTGTTTGCTATAATAAAATACAACAAAGGCTGTCAAGACTTACTGCTTCAAACGAAGAGCTGTGTACAGCATGGTTCCCCATAGCAGACTGCATATGGAACCCTTTAAACATTCTTAAGAGACCCATTGGGGCTTCTAATTATTGTGAAACATCTCTTGGCAGAACCATTCCTACCCTTCCAAGAATGCGTTGTAAAAATAATTAGATGATGAGATTTAGATCGAAACCGCTAACTAGTGATTTAAGAGTTTTGCTTGTACCATATAGAAATCTAAGGAAATGAAATGCTAAAAATCTTTTTACATGAAAGGAAAACAATCCTTTGTGGTTAACATTTTGGGGGGAATATAGAGGATGAACCTCTCTCTTTCTCCATTCCTTCCCCCCCTCAACTTTAATACTTTGTTTCCTGTGGTTACATGAGGGGGTGGAGATGTTTCTTCATTTTCTAAACATTAAACCACTTGAGAATCTCTCTCCATTTCTGGGGAGCCTGCTATTAGAGAACAACTTGAGGAGCTTGCTTTAATCAAGCTTAAAAGCTACGAAGAATAGAATCACATTTTATGGCTTTAGAGGCTAAACCAACATGTAGTCAATTAGGTGACATCATTTCTACAAAAAAAAGCAGAACATCTTTGTTTAATCAAAACAAACAAACAAGATTAGAAGTTAAGTGCTGTGATTTAGGAAAGATTCACATTTTGAGTCAAATCCTGGAGGACTATGGACGTGGCAGTGATAAATATTAATCACAGGAAATCTGGTGGCCAGCTTAACAATTGTGTTAGCTTAAATGTGAAGATGTGTATTTATACACTTATCCAAGGAAAATTAATTCATGGTGTATGCAGGTGTCAGGGATATATTTGGTTCTTTTCCTTGTTTGTTGTTTTCTTAATTAAGTCTTCAAATTTAGCTTTTCAACACCTAGATCCATAAAATTAATTTAAACAGAGCTGAGGAACTTATTTATATACTCTTATTTTCTATTAGCTCTTTGCCACGATGTATGAAGGGCCACATCCTGCTGCGTGTTACAGAAAATGCAGTGCCTTCCCTAAAAACATTAAAATACTGACAGGTCAAAGAATGTCACCCCACTGCCATCAGTCCTGTCATTTAGATTCACAATTTACATGCAATCACTGAGCCATTTCTCTGTGGGTATTCCTATCCAGGCTCTATCTGAAATATTTTCCTTCACCATGTTTCTAAAATACGACCTCTCCCGCCAACCCCTGTAGCTACTCCTCAAGGAAGCTCTCAGTACATCGTTGTTTTCTGAATACGGCTGTGACCTTCTTTCATGGCCTTGACAAATGCAGTCCTGCCAAAGGGCTTGTTTCCATGGGCCATCCTCCTACCCACACAGCTGTCCTGCTGCAGCTGTCCCCTCCTTCATATCACAGGACAGCCGTGGGTGAACCTTTACCAGCAAGGCAGCTCCTGGATGTTCTGCTTCACTTCCTCCTCCTGATGGCTTTCTTAGCACCTCTGTTCTTTCATGTCCCATCTCTCACCTTTTGAAGAAGATCCGTATAGGCATCAAATTACCAGAGTTTTTGTCCCCTCTTTAAGACATTTTTCTTGTATGGTGGATACAGATATGTTAAGGCCACTGCTTGTCATTCAATTCTTATTGTCTATTCCAGTTCCCTAGCTATAGACTCTCAGCTTTTTCCAGTGGGAATTGTTCTCCGTTGTCTTGTATAGCACCTGGCACAAAGGGTTCTTGCTCCTAGATATACAGCCATACAAATAATCATAAATGAAAATAAATGAGTTGAGAAATTGCCTGCAGTCACACAGCAGGGCAATGGCTGATGTAAGATTAGAAATTTTGGGACAGCTGGTTGGAAAACTTGAGCCTTAGTCATGTTTTTCTAATTGAAAAGTCATATTTGGGATGAAAATTTAAGCTGTAGCTGTAAAACTCAGGGACCTATCTTGCAAGGACAAGTTTCTATGATTTTCTTATAACCAGTAATGCAGGCAAGCCCTACAGAGCTGACTTTAGGCATGTGTCAAAAGCTGCACAGCAAAAGTTTTTGTTGCTTTCCTTTCTCTTGCATTTTAATCTTCATGCTTTGCTAGTGTTGCACCCCTCATCTGCTAGAGGTAAAAAGTTTTTAGTCACAGCTCTGTCTCGTGCACAAACCAAGCTTGCTCACAAAAGGCATCTCTTTTGACCTACAGGTCACTCTCACATATCAATGGCTAACTGTTGGCAATAGTTGGGCCTTTGGGGATTGAAAGATAATCACTTTTGGTTTTAATACTGAGATTTTTTTATTTAAACTCTGTTAGCTCGTTAGTGCATGAGATTAAACAGAAGTAAGTCTGACAATGTTATGAGAAGCAGAGGACTCAATGACATACCTTAAATCTAAAAAACTGTACTATTCACTGATCTGCCTGAATTTACTGTGCAAAGACTGAAGTGTAGTCCAGAAGTTACTGTTTGCAATTTTGCCAGCAGCACTATTTATAGTTTCAATCAATTTGAAATGCTTCAGAGTTGGACAATGCTGCTGTGCATGTGTGCAGGTGGAGAACACATTTATATCCATCTAAAGGGTGTACAGCCGCCATTCCACAAATTTGTCAGAGCCAGGTCCTCTGAATAAACTTGACTAATAGGTTTAAAGCCTCTTCATCCCCCGTAATGAAGAGAAACTTAACTGCTTCATGGATTAGGGATAGTGCTTGGAAACAACTTCCTGGCTGTTAGAGTGGCCTCATCTCCTTAGCTGATAAGACCAAATGTACTGTCTTCATTTAAGGACAGAAAAAGAGAGATTTCAATTTAAAATGTAGTAAATTTCTCAATGAAGCATTAGGTTTCATGACAACTTTCCAGTTGAAGTCTGAAAAGTTTCTGCACAATGAAATTGCAAATGAAATTACAAAGAATCCAGCAGACTGTGTATTAGACATGCCTTAAGCTAAAAAATAAAAGAGCATTTGCAGGTACTTGCTAAAGTGACAGCAAGAAGATGTCCATCTCGTCTAACCCAGGCTGTCTACAGATGCAGCTACCCCAGATAAGATGATTACTCCAGACTGTTTAACAGCAAAGGAAGGAAACTAAGCACTTTTGAGACATGATTCATGTGATCCATATTAGAAAGCTATGAGAAGATGACATGAATCACAGTGCAGAAGAGACTATGTTCTTTGGTCATTGCAAAGGAAGTGTAGGCAAGCAGCTCAGATAAAGACATCAAGATTTAACCTCAATAACCTCTTTCTCTGAACAACTCAGACATGTGATTGTTAGGACACCGCCTCACACTGTAAATCATTTTGTCCAGATGAGGTCTGGCAGAGGAGGCTGCTCAGAATTTTAAATATCTATATTCATCTCTCTTTTACTAGGAAGGTCTTTCTATTGTTTTGATATAATTTTCTGCACTACATATTTTTTGCATGCTTGCAAATTTTGGGAATTTAGCAATTTTAACAAACTACAATTCTTAAACAATCCTTTAATTAATTTAATTCTTTATAAACTGTGAGTTTTTAGGGAATGCAATAGCTCTTTGAAAATTTTGATAGTAAAACTAAGCACATCTGCAGTCATCTGTACTGTCAATATCTGTAAGTCTTACAGACCTATGTAAACTTTCAGCAACCCAGAACTGAATTTGTTAATTCATAATGAAGTATTTTGTGCAGAGGTGTTTGATGAAAGCAGATGGCCAATTGCTCACATTCATCCTCAAAGAGAGAATAAAATGTGATGGAATTGAAATCCAGTTGAGGAAACCTAGGTTAAATGTTAGGGAAAACAAGATAAACCTGACGGAAGTGGTGCACATCCCCAACAGGGGTCATGGAATCACCATCACTTCACTGGGCCACCCATCTCTTTCAGAATGGCTCAGGAGTAAAGCCATCAATCCTGCTGTGATGCAGGGAAATGGACTTCATGACCTACCAGCAGTATCTTCCAGGCTAAATGAGCCCATTATTCAAAGGGCTAATAAAAAGACAAAGGGAAGGACTTCTGGGGAGGAAAAAAAACCAAACCAACAAAACAGCACTTAAATGTTTTGCTTTTTCCTTTTCTTTTCCAGACTTACTTTAAATACCAGATAAAAGAAAAAAAATCAAAAGCATTGCATCTAATCTTGTTTGAAACTCTTTCTAAAGCAATAGATTTGAGAGATAGCTTAGCATAGATTTAGATCCAAGTTTTACACCAGATCTTTCCCATATAGAGGGATAAATCAGATCTTGATAGCAACTTCTAATCTTGATTTATGCAAATTTTTTTTTGTCTCAGATCTGTCAAGTATACAGAATATAATTTGCCTTCCTTCCCCCTATTCAAAAACAAGGATTTATTGTCTTCTGCTTGCATGAAAAGTGTTCTGCGGCAAAATTCTTCAGTGAAATATAAAATTATGCACTTAAATTGTTGGGTATCACTCAGTTCTCCAGCAGAGCAGTCACAGTGGTGGTATAAAACATTCCCTTCACTTTACAGACTACAAAAGAAGAATTCAAAGGACAAATTCTTAATTCTTTTCAGACTCTAAAGTCCTATTCCATATTCACCTGTGAGTGTCAGGATTAAGAAGTGTTAGCAAATCAAGTGTAATTTTATTAGGCAAGCAGAATAGTCCTTTTGCCTGTAAGTTTTACTGAAATGAGATAAAAATAATCCAGTCAGTAGGTGAACTCTGCTGTTCTGTGTTGTCTGAATTTCACAATAGATACATAATTTAGCAATCAAATATGAGGTCAGTGTAATTCCAGTTCCTGACAATATGCCTCTGATGAAAGTGGGATATATTATTAATTATGTAAAAAAGGGTCTTTGATTACTATCTTATATAATTCTAAATGTACAGTGACAGGAATTACATGCCTTTATGCTTTCAGCCTCATTACATGAAGATAAGATGCACTGAAGTCATCATAGCACTCCTGTGCATTTTCAGAACCCCTAGGAGCAGTTTTATTTCCTGGAAATTATTGCTACAGAGCTGACATGGATAGTGCAGATCAAATGTATTGGTAATCGAAATTTTAATTTGATCTGTGATAATGTTCTTTTAACTCTGTTCCCAAAACTTCAAGCAGTCATTATTTCAATACAAATTTAATGACTACCTAAAGAACAGAATAAATAAAAACTGCAACTGTTACATTTAAGCCTTTTTAAAACTTGCTTTTCAGTAAAAAAGTTATACTATTTTCTAAACCTTTTTAACCTCAGAAGCAATATTTCAAACTAACAGTTTATTCAATTAAAAAGGAACATTTAAAAACAGACAATATTTTTAAAGTATCTTAGCAACAGGTGATTGAATCCTTGCCTGGAACTATGAGACAAGTTTTGCCAAATGGGCTACATTCTAATGATATCTTTCATATAGCAAATGGAATAAATCTAATATTGTTTTGGACAAGTTACATAAATTACATCATAATACAAAATTCTTTATGTGTTTTCAGCAACAATAGATGATGGACTCATGAAAGAAATGAGAAAAGAGTACATTATTTTGTCCTCTCCAGCTGTGGTGATTAAAAGCAGGTAATGAGCTCAGATACTTGGCCCCAATAAATACTTAAGTACTTCTCTCACCTTTCGCACATACAGACAGCACACGAACTCCTGCTCTGTCCCTGAGGTGGTTTCAACATTTAAGAGACAGTCTTTAAGGAAAGATCTGTGAAGATGGTGTGAAGATTGTTGATAAGGTCCTTTCCCTCTCTGAGAGGTTGTTGAATGAGGACATGACTAAACTTCTGCAAAATCAGCATCGATTGTACAGGGTCTCTTTTTTTTTTTTTTTTCAGTTGGAGCTTGCTGCATGTCTATGACAGAAAAATGATTCCTTGCAAGATATCAGTCCAATACCAGTGAATAGAAACTAATTGGTTATGACCAGAACAGTGATAGTGGGATTGAGAAGTGGGCTCAACTCACATTGCAGTAACAATAAAAATACCTCCCTTTGGCGTAACAAATTAAAAGCTTTTACCACAGTGAGCTCAGAGTGCAAACACATCTGTAGGCAGAAGGTATTTTTTTCCCAGCCCAATACTGTCCCCATCCTAATCACAAGCCTGTCTTCTACATCCTGAGATCCATGCATGACTTTGTCTCCTTTCCAAGGGAACTCTTAGAGAAAGGCCCACAACATGGGTTGTGACCAGAAAGCCCTACCTGAGGGAAACGTGAGCTACTGCAGACATGAACATGTGACATGTCCACTCTATGGCCATGCACAACCAGCTGTCTCTTGAGAGCAGCACAACTCCTAACCAAGAACACCTTCCACTCCTGAACTCTATCACTGAAAAAAATGTTTACAGAAGAAATGGGAACTGTACAGCATAGAATAGAACAGAATAGAATAGAATAGAATAGAATAGAATAGAATAGAATAGAATAGAATGGCATTGTCCACTTGCCCCTTAAACATGAACGGGTTAGGAGTATTGACTACCTCTCTAAGAAGCCTGTTCCAGTGTTTGACCACCCTCTCAGTAAAGAAATTCTTCCTAATATTCAGAATGAATCTCGCCAGATGCAGCTTTGAACCATTCCCACTTGTTCCATCACTGGATTCCAGGGAGAAGATCAGCAAAGATCAGCACCTCCCTTTCCACTTTGGCTCCTAAGGAAGCTGTAGATAGCAGTGGGGTTGCACTTCTGGCCTCCTTTTCTCCAAACTACACAAACCTTTAGTCCTTGCACACTCCTCCTAGGACATTCCTTCCTACCCTTTCCCCATCTTTGTTGCTCTCATCGTGACACAATATATTAAAGTTTTTATCTCATCTAAGGAAATTTCTTCAAGCCTAAAATGGTGATAGTATGCAATTGTCCATTCTGACACTCATTTTTCTTTCACCCACTGTCTCATCCACCACTGTCAGAGTTGTGAATACATCTATTAATCTGCCAGAAAAGCAGCAGATATTGTTATGCCTATATCTGTGCTCTTAGCTGTGAAACAGAATGTGTTCTCCACCCACAGATCAGAGAAATGGAACTTCTTTGCCCTCCAACTTCCATCCTGTAAAACCTCGCAGTGTTTCACCACCTGCCACAAGCAAAATTTGCTTACTAAAGGATGCGCATAAGATCATTGAAATCAACAAATAAAAGAGATGGTACAAATCTTTAGTGATTTAATTATTTACTTTTATTATGAGCAGTATGGTTTAATAAAGAGAATATTGGACTGCAAGCTAAAACCCACTGGATTCTACTTATAACTTTGCCTCCAGTTTGCAAAAGGATCTTGGCAAGTCACTTCTTTTCTTTGCACCTGTTTTCCCATCTTTCTCACCTCCATAAAACTTAAATATTATTATATCACAATCCTTCAATAAATAATGTTTTATAAAATTTCACTTGTAAAATAATTTATGAATTTATGAAAAATGTTCAAGTGTATTCTACTTTTGGCTTTTTTCCCTTTTTTTTTTTTAATTGAACAGGGTTCAGTTTTAACTTGGAAAGGAAAATTAAGGATATGTATGTATTTATCTGGATCATAATTTCTCAGGAGGTTCTAATATGAATGTATGTGGAATGTTACATATTCGTTATGCTGCTTAAAACAATATAAGTGCTAGTTAAAGCAAGTGAATATTTGGAACAATAAGGTAATTCTATACACTTTAAAATTAAACCAATATTATATATTCTTTTACTGCCAGATTCCTGTCATCCTTTAATTCAGCTTTTAGTCATATGATATCTCTAATGGATATTTTCAGACTTTTAATGTTGCAAACAAGTTATAAACAATATTCATACCAGCTGTATCACAGGGAGGTAAATGAATCAAGTATTTCAGTGCAATAAAAATAAATAAAAAATTATATATAGTTGAAATAACTTAAAGACAAAGTCATACTTTCCCTTCTTTCCACATCTTCATCACAATTCAAAAAGTTTCATCTTTTTGGAGTTGAGGAAGGAGTTTTCCATAGACAGATAGTCTGTTTGCAAAATTGAGTGTTCCCCACTTCACATACATGAAGAACATTGTGTCATGCTGAGTGATGACCCATTCTCCTTTGTCACTGACAGTGGCACTGAATGCCTTCAAATGTACAGTAAGATGTGTTAATGTGTCAAGCTTCCTTGGAACTGGGCTCATAAACACAAGCTACTGCACATGCACACGAGGGAGAATCTGAAGAGGATGAAGCAGTGTCAGTAGAAGAGACCTAACCAGTTCTGAAGGTGATGTTGAGGGCATGTAGAGACATGTAGAGAATCATAAAAATATCTTTTGCATTCCAGAAGCTGTTGCCTGAAGGAGCTTTACAGATGGTATGCATCCAATAAAGCCAGAGTGGGTTGTAATGGGTCAGTGGCAAAGAACCTAAAACAGATCAAAGAAGCTGTGTTCAGGTCTCTTCACAGTCTCTGTTTCCTCATTCCAGGAAGACAATTGTGAGAAATTTCTTCGGGGAAATAGAAGGAACATCTTATCTTATTATTCTGAATGTCTATGCCATTAGGAAAAAAAAAAAAAATGGAGCTCATGGCAATTGCCAAGACATACTGTGAAGACTTCAGGGAAATTAAAAGTGCAGCTAGAAATGATCAGCCTGAGCTTATGTTTAAAATGGTCAGGATTATGATGAGTAACCCCTCTGATGTAGCATGCTGCTTTATTTTTAACTTCTTTATTAATCAGCTAAACAAATATGTCTGTTTGGTTCGGTCCAAAAGCACTCCATCTTTGCCCCAGACATAAGCTGAAAAGAGGGTTTTTTTAAGAGGTTTTCAGTTGTGCTCCTGTTCTGGATGACATGAGTAGGAGATATGCTGGTGCTTGTCCAAGAGCTCCCCCTAAAACAGCTCATACATTCCTCCATGACTGTGGCTCCAGCAATCCTTAAGACAGAATTGTCAGAGAAAAAACAATGTCTATCTGATATCCAAGGTGGATGTCTCTGGTTGGATCACAGTATTTCCAGATGAGATGGACACCCCTCCACTATTTCTCTCCTCTCCTCTCCTTCTTGTGCCCTGTGGAATGAAGACTAGGGTAACTAATATTTTATTTTCCCCAGGATTTAAACTTTTATTGGCTGTTTTTCTGACTTCTTTTAATCTGAAAATTGTAAAATATTATAGAATTTCAACTAGAATGTCCCAGGTTGTCATGTAGTAAAAATGACCTAGTCAGGTCTTAACAATTTCCTGGGAGATGGCAGATTTTTGGTTAGGACTGGAGCTAGTCTCTTGATTATACAAAAAAATTTATGGCTGCTGGTCTTCTTGGAGAAACTTTCATCCATTTTGCTCTCTTCCCAGACTGGCTTGGTTCCTTTAGTGAAACAGCTTATTAAGGGTATTCACCAAATGAGACAAATGCTCTAATCAACCTGACAACAATCTCACACAGAAGAGAGAGGACCATAAAAGCCCACTAGCTCTGGACAGCTTACTTATTTGTGGTTTCTTTCTTTTGATAAAGAAATTTAGTGCCTGTATGCTCTGTCTTCAGTTCTATCACTTTTTGCAATATTCAGTAAAATGGAGAGAAGACGAATCCATTGCTGCTTCCTTTTCACATCTTGACCTAATAACAGAGTTTGCTTTGGAACATTGTTACTCTTCCTGTTCTTGGCACAAGTAGAGAAGCCTACTTTTGCTTTCTCTCAGAGTTTCATTCAGACTCATACTGGTGGCCACTTAAGTGAATTAAACACAGCAATTCCAAGTTGCCTCATGTAAAATGAAGGCTGTTTTCCTTAGCAGATTTTGTAAAAGGACTTTTCAAATACAGGTGGAAAACAAGAATGTTTAGAGTATAAATCAGCAACTGTTGATGTAAAATTGATTTTTGTAAATATCTGAATGATATGATTGAAACAAGCTGGAGAAGGCCCACAGAAAGTATTCAATTAGTTTTTTTCCTATAATCTTGTTAGATAATATTTCAGAAATCAGAAGCCTATATGCACATATCCATGCTTTAATAGTATTGTATTCTACTTTTAAATAAAGGAAAAATTAAAGAATCTTTCCCCTTCAGCAATGGCAGTGGAATAGTCTGCTGGAAGTTTCATTCCATGAAGTGTCATTTCTTTTCCAAACTGAAATGTCTGAATGTTCTGCCAATCACACAGTCCAGTTGGCCAAACATTTGCTATTGCTTTGTGCAGGAATATGGACACGTGTTCAGTGCTGGGCACTTCAGAGAAATTCAGCTTTGAAAATATCACAGACCAGTACAACAAATCACCATCTGGAATTTGCTAAAGCAGCACTATTCATTCCTTGTGCAATTTGTATGTCAAGATAGTTCTTGATCCTAGCATGTGCATCTTTAAACGGAGATAATTTTCAGGAAATAGTCCATTTTCAATGTATTTGTATATAAATATATTTTCAAACACACAAAATTTCTCACTGTCCTTTCTACACCCTGGGAAAGTGTGATTTTGGAAAGAGCACCAGTAAAGTTTCTTTCATCATTCTGATCCTCTAAGCAGACCAAGTAAATTACATGTAATAAATGCTTACAGAAACCACAACGTGTTCAGTACCTCTTCAGCACATTTAGCTGAAGAAGAAACCTCTCCACTATTCTTTGCTCAGTTAAGGAAACCCCCATTCCACAGAATATTTTAAAATAAATTCTTATTTATTTTATTTATATTGGATAAAATATACTTTTGAATTTTGAATACTAGAGGACTCAACAAATATAGCTTAATTCCAGAGAGCTGGCTGTGGAGAAAACAGATCATGACATGGAAACTGCCAGTGAGACCTGTCAACCTTAAAAGCTAACTGTGACACAGAGTGGAATTCTGTGACCCACTTGCTCTCTGGCAGGCAGATGATGATGAAAGAGAGCTACAGCTGGTAGGCAATAGCAGAGCTCTGGGAGGAGGAATTTGAAGGGGCAGCAGCAGTGTATAAAATGGAAGGAGGACTCCAGAGGCAGTCAGGAGAGACAATAAGGTGTTTTGCACTGATCAGTGCATGAAAGGGATGAAGAAAGAAACAGCAGAGCTTGCACGAAGCAAGTAGGGAAACCCAGTGCAATATGCAATTCCCAAATGTGGAGAAACCTGTAATGACAACGGTGTATAAAACACTACATTAAACTCCAACACTGCAGAGCAAGCTCTAAGTGAACTAGAAGACTCAGAGCCAAATACAGGCAGGACAGAGACAGAGCAGTGTGGTGGAGGCACTGCCTCACAGGCTCAGTTCATGGAAGCTCTGCAACTGTTTTCAGATTACATTGCTCTCTATTTGTTAGGCTTGCACATCAGATGTGATCATCAGCTTTCAGCTTCATGAGTTTTTATATTTTGGATTTAGAGAAAATGTGGTGAAAAGCCATTCCTAGTTAGACAAAAGTGGTTACTTTTCAATAATTGCTCACTAGAAGAATCTAAAAAGTATGTCTGCATTTCATGCTACCATGGTTTTGTTTACTTGTAACTTCCTCTTACATTTTGACTATCTGGATGAGAGCGGCATCTGTAATTACTGGTGCTCTGAATACAACAGAGTGAAGGATGTATTTGCAGGCTTGAAGTCACACATCTTGCTTTACCTGTTAAGTATCCTGTTCAATCATTAATTACCTAGTAGTCACCAGGTATCATCATTAATGTATTATCATTAAATGTGGTCCCCTGATCAAAACTCACCAGTCAAATACTTTGAGCATTTAAAGCTGTGGGAGACAGAAAATGACACTAGAATCAGGATTGAGCATTTGATAGTAAATGCAATGTTTTTGGAATTACTAAACTTCACAGTGACATTAGCAGAGTTAAATTTGAATGGCTTCTAGCTGCATGACATACAGTGTAATCATGTACAGGCTGTCTTTGAAGTCTACAAAAGGAACATATTTTATTATGCTTTTCTATTTTAAATTATATATAGAAAAAGTGATGAGGACATTAGTAAATTATACATCATGCTTAAGATCAATTCATGCAAGCAGCTATATGATGTAATCAAACTGATGAAGTTTTAATTTGAAAGTCACTTTTTTACATAGCTGCTGATATAAAAATGTTAGAAGCCAGGTAAAACCTCCTCTAAACTGATTGTATAGTTCAGATACGTTTGCAAAATACTTTCAGAAAGAAGAAATTAATAAAAAGCTAGTAAAACATAGTGATTTCTGAAGGTATCAAAAGTACCATATGTCAGTGATACCTACTTTGTTCCTCTCACTTTGGACCTCACAGACTGATAAGAAAGGAAAAGTGTTATAACCCAGAAGTAAAACTGTTGCGTGATTATAACCCTGACAACCTCCTCCTAATGAGCTTCCCTGCAGATAGAGAGAAGAAACAGCTTTGATCTCTCAAAGTGAAGGATCTGAATGAATCACTGTTTTAAGAAAAGGAATCTGATTAGGCCTACTCTCCTAGTAATCAAAGTCACAAGCTACCATTTGAGGTATTTGTGAAATTCAGATAAGATTAGTTGCTCCTTGGATAAGCCACTGCAGTCAGTAGGAGCTAATTTTGTCTGGGATGTGACCACAGGAAGGAGCACAACGGGAAATGAAGAATAATCTTGCTGAATATATTACAGGGTAGAGCACCTTCTATTAGAAAATGTAGAGCAGCTTTAAACATTTGCAATCGATATCATGATTAATAATTCCATCTCATTAACAAATCACAATTATTTAAATTATTTGACAATGTAATTCAAGTTGTATCATATTTAAATGAAAGACAGTCCTATCTCTAAGTAGTTCAAATAATTAAAAAAGAGAACATATTTATTTCTTATGACAAATCCCCTGAAGTTTGTTAAACTGCCTTATTAATGCTAGAGCCATGTTTGGCTTGAGAGCGCCTCTTAGATTTGTTAAGCATGGATATTAAACAGATGTACATATGTATATAATGAATAGCAGACATGCTCCTAAGTTTTATCAGTTTCCTCTCCCTTATCATTTCTTTGCCCACTGGAAATGGGATAGAATGGCATCTCCAGAACTGTCAGGCTGGGAAGCAAAAGTAGACATATTGGTGCTTATTTTAGATTACATAGGAACAGGAACACGTAGAGGAAAAATGATATCTCAATGAGGAGCACAAGAACATGTCTGTCTGAGAAAAAGTCATTTCTGAACTGAGTCAGAGTTCAGGTTTGAGCCAGAACATCTCCTTGCTCCTGTACTATCTGTGTCCAGCAAACAATACACACAGCACATGGCTTTGTTCTCATTGACAATTTTAATCGTGACACCCTTGAAAAACAAGGCTGGCCATTTAGATATACAAAGGAAGCAAGATGGATTTCAGTAAGGTAAAAGAAACCAAAACTTAGTTTTAGATTATTCAAAATTTTTAGAAGAAATAGCTTTTTTGTAACGTAATACTGATGTTCTATTATGTAAAAAAAAAAAAAAAAAAGATAAAATCTCTTCAGCAAAACTCTTCCCACTGATAAAGACGGGTATGCCCCCAAAGAGATTTTGACATTTAAGTGTTGTACAAAGGACTCAGTAATGTTTTTTATTTTTTTTCTTTTGAAGCTATTATAAAACACCTATGCTACTTTTCATCAGATTTTGAGACCAATTTGTAGGGGATAGGAGGGTTGTGGACATCAGTGACTCATTTCAGGCTGTCACTGTTATTTGTGGTGAGCCAGAAGCAACTGATAACAGAGTATTATCTCTTAAGAGAAAAGGAGGGCAAGAAAGGGCTTATGTTTTGTTGTTCATTTAAAATGAATTACCCCCATCAAAATGCAGCCTTGAGAATTTAATTAAGCAGCTGCCTAAATACTGGTATTTAAGGATGTTAGGCATCTCATGTCAGCCTACTAAACAAATGGGATAATAAAGATGCAAACTGCTTTGTTTGATTGAAGACTGAGCTATTTCACTAAGTCCTCAAACCATCTGGCCCTATTTGGAGAATGTGGGATGGTAGCTACTCTAACTCTTATCTAATGATAAGACTCTCACTGTCAAACATGCACCAGAAAGGAAATATTACACTTTTAGGCTTATAAAATCTTCTCTTTTCTCTAGTGAAAGAGTGTGTTTTGAAGACAATAGATTACAGGGCCTAGGTGATAATATTTTTTAGTGACCTAAAATTTCCAGATCTTTCAATGCCAACTCATAAACAGTGAAATTGCTTCAAGAGGTCCTATTCATCCAGTTATACTTAGGTAACAATATAATTTGAGGTTTCTCAGTTATTACACAACCATCTCCAAACTTAAAGAAGGGTTGATTCTCAAAGCTTTTTGAATAACTGGGCCTCCTTCCAAATTGGGATTTTAGTTGGTTGTGTTGTTTTTTTTCCAGCTCAGATACCTGAAATTAAAAGCCATTCATGAAAAATAGTTGGCTCTAGGAACTCAGCTTTACAGCCCTTCACAACTTTGTCCCTGCCAAAAATCTCACATCACTTTATTTCCTTAGATTCTTACTCTACAGCACCAGTCTGCACTGCTTCCACTTTCATTTCCAACTGTGTTGTCCACACTGCCACTTCAAATCAGGACTTTTTTTCCTAACACTGCTCTTCATCTGACACCATTTCTTCACTTGGAAGAAAATTCACACACTGTAGCAGCATTATTTCTAACTTCTACCAAAAAAAAAAAAAAAAAAAAAGGTAGGAAAAGCCCAAATGTGCTGTTGACCCCTTTAGAGACACCTGGATACAAGGAAGAAGAGCTGCGTGAGCATACCAAGCTCTGGTTGAATTGTTAGCAGTTCTCCATGGATTACCAAGGGACCACAAAATACAGTGTGGGTTTCACCAGCTAAAATTATTTACCCCTATTGTCCTGAATTAAGGGAGAGTTTCAGTTTGGACCAGCATCATTCTTCAAAAAACTTGGAAGGAATTAGTATAGTGTCTACTTCACTGTAATAGGAGCAGGTAAGTTTATTAAAGCTGCTGATGCAGTGGTCTCTGTTAGATGATGCTCCTTAAATCTTGATTTAACCTAGACTCCAGGGTTCTCTTTTTCCATGACATACTTATGTCACAACTTCCTGGGAAAAATAGTGTTCAGTGGAGATCATAGATGACAGGTCCACGCATCTGCAAAAGTCAGCATCTAACCCCAAGTTTCTTATTAAATTAGAAACCAGTGTAAAAGTAAATTTAATAACTTGATTTTTCTGTTGAATGGGATTGGCCTTTGCTGAAACTTACTTTGACTTTTTTCCATTTTCCAAATCTGGCTTTTCTGAAAAGATTTCATCACTTTTCAAAGACCATTTTTCTTTTAAATTGACGAAGTTTGAAAGAATTTAGTTTCTTGAAAAGAAGGATGTGCAACTGATGTTAACCCTTCTGATAAAATCAAAGGATTTGTCTGTTGATTGCAGGAGTGTAGCAGTGCAGGTGGCTGCACCTGCTTTTTGTTCGGAGGAGAACTCAGACAATGAGCTGTGGTGGTCAGCAACCCAAGTTTAACATGTAACTTCCAGTCATGGTGAGAACTCATGATTCCCTTGTTTTGTCTTTTGCATGTTTTCCCCTGATTAGTTAATATTTTGTCACCTTGTTCTATGTATGAAGTTATGTATATTCATTTTCCTTCTTGAATGTATATTAGTTCTAGAAAGTTCTTTGTTTCTCAACACCCCATTGGATCCTTCCCTGAGTCCCTCCTATGTGTTCTTCCCATTGGTTCCCTTCCTGTCAATCCCACCTGCTTGTCCCTATCCCATTGACTGAGATCCCTTTCCCCACCTATTCTGTACCCAGTATAAGATCCCTGGACCCTCCCACCAATTGGTGTCTTTGTCCCTGTGTTTTCACTGGAATAAACGTGCGTGGAGCACATACGGAGAGCCCCCTCTCTTTACTTCTCTGCCTTTGCCTGCGTGCCTGCTAAACAGCGACAGAAAGATAGAGCCCCTTTTGGTGAGGAGCTCTACCCCTTTTCATTGTGTGATGGGCACTGAGTGCAGCCTTCCAGAGGTGTTTCAGTGTTGACCTCTGGGCTTCTTTGTGTCGGCACGTGAGGGGTAAAACCCCCTTCTGCCAGCTCCCAGGGGCTGAAAACCCCTCCACAGGAGCTTAACCAAATGCTTCCACTGAGATTTTTTGTTGGTTTGGGGTTTTTTTTCCCTTTACTGGAAGAAAGAATATGCTGTTTACTGTATTTCTGCATTTGGCTCTGATAAGGGCATGCATCTGCCTTCAAAAGAGAGACTATTTCAGATTTTTCATATTTGTATATAAGCAGTTGTTGCTGGAAGGAAAATACTGCGGTTCAGAACCTCTGCTGTGAAACACAAAGTGATGCATCTAGTATAACTGGACACTTGTATATATATATATATGGTTATTTTTAAAATCTCCAATAAACACAGAACTCCTTTATATATGAGTTCATTTATATACCCTTTCCTAGGTGTTGGGGTTTTAGTTTAGTCTTAGTTTTTTTCCTGTTAAAGGAATTTTCTCCCATATGCATGTTGCTAGGGGACAAATAGCTGTACTTAAGAAAGACAAAAATGGGAGTGGAGCGGGCCTGGCTACTCCTTTGTCTACACCTGGGTGTGGGGGTCAGTTCGCTCTGAGCGTCCGGAGAGAGAAGCTGCAGAGAAAGGAGCTGCTGCTTCTTTCTTTTTTGGCCGTTCTTTCTTCCTGCTGGAAACAACGCCGGGACCCCAAAAGCCGCTTTCCCTGCCCTGCTGGAGGCCGGGCTGTGGCTGCCCTGCCCCGCTGCTGCTTCGAGCTTTCGCTACGCTGTAGCCCTGCTCGCCCTGCCTGCCTGGGCCTCCGTGGGGTTCTCCCATCTGGATACATCTCACCTGCCACCCGGGATTTGCGTTCGTCCCTGCTGCTCCAGCCTGCCGTTCCAGCCTGCTGTTCCTGAGAGTCCGGGATCGGCTGCCCAGCAGTTTGTGAAGCCTTTGTTCCATCCCTTCCCGGGATCCCAGGGCACCAGTGCCGCGTGCTCCCCGAGCTCGCTCCGGAGCGCCCCCTGCAGCCGCGGGGGAGCCATCGCACCTGCCCTGCTCACCGGGAGCCGCCAGCGCCCCTGCCGGCTGCGAGCGGAACTGCACCCGAGGGGAAAGGGCCCGACAGCCGAGAGAGGCTGGGACTGGGTTTGTGATTGTTTGCTGTTACTGCCATAGTTATTGCTGTTTGTTTGACTGGTTATATACATATATATATATATATATATATATATATATATAGTAAAGAACTGTTATTCCTATTTCCCACATCTTTGCCTAAAGGCCCTTGATTTCAAAATATAATAACTCAGAGGGAAAAGGGGTTATATCTGCCACTTCAAGGGGGGCTTCTGCCTTCCTTAGCAGACACCTGTCTTTCAAAACCGAGACACTAGGGTAAGAGATTTGAGTGATAACTCCTATCTTGCAGTGATGCTCCCATCCAGGTGGATTCTGGGTGTCTCCTGAATGGCTGGGTGCCAGCAACTGCAAAATCAGACTTTATGTCTTTCCCATATATATTATTTCCTGATTTTTAGCATGAAACCAGATTAAATACCAGATGAGCTTATCTTACAGGTGTATAAACACAAAAGCTTTGCTCCAGGGATTCACACTGGCTGTAGTGTGCACTAGTTTCTTTGGCAAAAGTGAGGGGAAGAAAATACAACCATTATCTAGGGTCTATAGTTGCATATTCCACAGCAAAATAGCTATGCTAGAAGCAGCAGACACACTTCTGGAAGCTGAAAGCATTACAAAGAAAATGGGTATTGAGAAGTCTGGTCCTAAATCACCACTTTATGCACCAGTTCAGTATCAGCAGTCATATTCCACGAACTACATCTGTGAATATGTTTTAGGTATAAAGCAAAACCAAGCTTTTGCTACTGGATTTCAAAGAATTGTCCCCAAATTCAAAATCTTCAAAACATCCATATCCAATACTGACACCTAAGAGAACTGGTTTGAGAACTGATTTACCCGAACCTGGTGTTAACAAATTCATATCAAAGTTCCGTGGGGACTTCGGTCAGGAGAGCTGGCTGTCCTTTGGCTCTTAAAACAACCAATAAGATTTGTAACTGTTGTCTAAGCACCTTAAGAGCGATTCAGTTTTGAACAGCAGAAGAAATGCATACTTCTTTTCAAATGAATATAAATTATTACCGTTTCTGAAACAGCCTTCAGTTTTTGTTCTATGGCCTATAAGTATTTCTCTAACTGGAAAATTACATGCAGAATACAGCAAAATGTGGTTTGTTTGTTTTTTTTTTTTTTTCCCTCAAAGGGCTTAAAGCTGATCTTGCATTAGTAGGTTAAATACATTCACTTCTAGAAGACATGACAGCCTGAAGTAAAAAAAGAGTTTAAAGGTGAAAGGGTTATCAACTGGAGAAAATTATCCTGACACCAGTCTCCTGCAATTGTGAACAGATTGAATTATGTGATTTTAAATGAGATCTCTTTGGCAACTTTTCCATGCTAAACCAGAAAAAAAAAAAGGAATTTATCAAGGGAATTACTGTTTTGCATTTCCCTCTCACATACACAAAGGAATAAAATGCCTTGCATTGAAAGAGAATGCTTTTTATAAAAGCCTTTTGATTTTCCCTGAAAAGAAAGGCCTCTGGCATGTTTTGTTTGTAATTTTAACATGCTTGTGCATGTATGAATTACTGTATGTGTATCTATCTCTAAGTGCCAGACACGTGTATTTCTGTTTCTGCATGGAAAATACAGATATCTATATGCACAGAAAACCAATAGTTAAGCATTCTGCCTTGAAGTCTTTTGAACTGCAAACACTTTAAGCAGAATTCATCAAGGCTGGGTCAACTTCTTTGACCTGCGCATTTTTAAACAGTACTAGATCTCAGTTTTATTAGATGTATTTTACAAGTGCGATGTTGCTGCTGTTATGCAGTAAGTACTGGTTTTGTCTGTAAACTTTAACATGTTTCAGAAGATTTTCTAGCTGTTATGGATAAACACTAAAAAGAAGAATGAAGAAACACAAATCAAAGCAAATCTCCTCTCTCTCTTCAGCATAGTTGCATTCAGCTGGGATTTCATAGCAGTTTTATAGACTACCTGCCTTACCATAGGCAAAGACGTTCTATGACTTAATTTCTTCTTCTATATGAAGAAGGATTAATATAGAGTTATTAGTGGAATGCCATGTCCATGAGCAAACTGAGAGTGGTAGGGATTGAGCAAGGGTACTGAACAAATAAAGCTTTTCCCTTTCCATACTAAAAGACCCCAAGCACCAGGCTAAGTGGGAGCAGGAACTCTGTAAACTCCCAGGAGTAATTTGAACCTCACAATTGCCCATGCTATGCCTTGGATCTGCTTTATAAAGCCTCATCACATAGAAGAAGATCAGGAAAAGGAAGGAGGACAGCAGGATACCTGACTCCACAACCAGGATTAATGGATGCAGCCACTAAGTGCCCCTGACAGGTAAAGAATAACGCCACCACTTGTAATGATGTGTCTTTAATAAAATGGAAAGTCTCATCCTTAGTGTGGGCTCAGAGCTGATCTTTTCACCTCCCTGAATAACGCCTGTACCTTTCTCTAGACCTGAGACAACGTCACATGTTGACCTCATCCCTCCTACTTCAACTTCCTCCTCTTCAAAACAAAGCAGTGCCTTCAAGCCACCCACAGGCAATGGAGCCTTGCAATGCAAGGCCCATGTTAGAAATCCAACCTCAATTTTGTGTTGTATTTTCTGTTCAAACCAGAGAAAACATCAGAAAGAAATAAAGACAAGTCAGATCCTCAGCAGCTGGCTAATTCTAAGCTTATTTCTATTGCACAGAAGCCAACCAAACCAGCAACAGGGTAGTGCCAAAGAGCATCAGGACACACTGCCAAAGAACAAGCCTTAGGCCTAGCTCCTGCTACTGGAAAACCCCAGACAAATGCCTGGCAAAGAGCTGGCCCCAGACTAACACATTGTTATTGTGGAGGAAGGAATGATGACACAATTTCCTGCACAGTATTTATGCACTTGTGCCCTGGAGCTTTGGCTTCTCACTTCAGTGGATATAAGAAGCAAACCAACTGCAGGAAAGGCGTTTCTGTTGCCTAAGGTATTGCCGTGAATATTTGTCCTTTTTTTTCTGTCTATTTTATAGTAAGTTGCTTGATTCCCATAGTGATCTTAAATCAATGAGAGGATGTCATCATCACACAGAGTTTGCCATCAAGGGCAAAGCAATCAGCAGATAATGAAGAAATAAGGGCATCAGAAAGGTGGTATGAGGTGTCACAGCAGGTAGAAACAGTACTGAAGACTGGGTTTCCAGACTCCCTCATACATGGACTTCATCTTTCTTACTCGGCTCATTCCCATCCAGACAGATTGTGACATTTATATTGTTGTGCAATTACAGCAAAAGCCAGACTTTTGTTGCACTGGCACATGTAGGCTCCTTGCCTTATGGATGTCTTCTGGGATAAAGGCAAAGAGAGTTTGTACAATTTATGTCAAACACGTAATTCTGATGTCATTTCATATACACACTTGCTACAAGGTCACCAAAAGGTATTTCTCCCAGGGCATTTTCTCTTTTTCTTTTAATCAGTGTTACTGTTCCTGGACTAGGATGGGGACTTAAGGGATGAAGAATATTTAGATTATTTTGAATAAACTAAGAGATTTCCCATTATAAAGAAGAACTTGTAAAACTCTGAGAGAACAAGCAGGATTTATTAACATGATTATCACATAGATAATTTTTTATAAAAGATTTTGTCATTATGCTTAAAATTTTATTGGTGCTTCCTCAAATGTGCAACAGACCTCTTGCTGCAGGTAAAACCTTTAATAAACAGCTCTTCAGATCTTCCAATAGTAGAGTCATATTGGTGCTTATTTTTTCAAATTCATAGAATTCAGGGAATGATAACGGAGCTTTAAGTTCCCTCTCTGCTACATCTCTGCATTGATATAGTAGGAGACAGTGCAGCTCAGAAAAATTTACAAGCCAAAGAGACAAAAGAGGTAAAAGGCTGAAAAAGTTAAAGATGCAGTAAGTTATTTTCATAGATGATGTACCAAGGTGGCAGCTGAGACTGGCCATCTTTATGTTTCAATCTCTGATTAAACCACAATGTCTAGTAAAGAAGCAGATATCATTTTGAATCTAGAAAAATAATGTATACAGGGTTAAGTAGTTAATGATCTATTGATGTAACAAGGTAAAGCAAATGGGAAAAAATGCAATTTGTACTACTGGCATAGGAGAACACTTCCTCAGGTTTGTGGTAACAGAAGGGCATGAAGCAGACAAAATATATTCAGTTTGGCAGGACCAGACTATTAAGAGCAAAAACGCATTTTGTCCCTTTCAAAAGTATGACTGTTTCTACTGCAGACCTGTCAAAGTGACATGCATTAGCTGTCAACTTCTTACCCCAGTTTTATACAAGCTGACGTGTATGCAGGTAGTGATGGCTGAATAGCAACAGTGGTACTTTTAAAGTGGACAGCTGTTGCACTCAGTTCTTACTTAAAGTGCATGAAAATTGGTGTTATGCTGTGAGCAAATGACAGCAGAGCAGAGGCCAAGAGAATGCTCTTGAATGAGGTGGAAATGTTATGTTTTCTTAGTGTTAGCCATGAATTTTGTCCTAGCGCCAGAGTGGTTTCTATGCAGGCTTCTTGCAGAGTGAAACAGAAATGATGGCTCTGCTGCAGCTTTTCCTCAGTCTGTGGCAATTTATCAGCACGATACCAATCTCTGAAATGTCTAGCTGTTGTTCTTCTCTGAAAACACAATACAGCTAAGATAAACAGTGGTGCTTTACAGAGAAAAGACAGAAGGATAAACACAGGTTCTAAAACAGCAATCACTTTTCTTCATTTTGAAAAATTTGTTACTAGAAGGGGAAGTTCATGGGCAGGAGAAGGAAATAGAGATGACACCATTTTTCTGAGTTGGCGCAACAGAGGCCTTCAGTTTTGTCTCCTACAGGAAAAGAGCTGCTATTTCAAAAGTCCAGCATAAATGAGATCATCTATAAAATAAAATATATCTCTGTGAAGAATGTCAGAGACTATTCTGCAAAATTTATTTTTTAAAATAGTTCTTGTTTAAATAAAAAGCCCCCAGCTGAAGAGGAGTTATTCCTTCAGTGAGGACTGAAGGATTTAGAATACAGAAGAATGAACCATTTCTGCAGCAATTAAAACAAGAAAAAGAAAGATAAGAGCAATTGAAATATTTACCAGCTAAACCAACAGTAACATAAGAAACATGTAAACACCTCTCAAAAAAACAAAATATTTACCACAGGACAGCAGCTATTTGCCTTTGCAACATGTGAGAGACTAGCACTAACTTCCCTCTGCAGAATGTTGCATTAACAGTCTTCCTTTAAAACTAAAGAGTAAAAGAACTCTTTAATACTCACTAATTTTTCAAGGTCGAAACTGAAACTGCACTCCATCCTGCACTATTCTACAAAGAAGAACTGAAAGGCAGGGCCTTTCTTGCTTTATGCTGCTCCCCACCTTGGGAAGGAAATTTAGTTGTGCCAAAGTCTGCTCTAAATGATTGAAGCATGATGATCTCGCTCAAAATTATTTTCAACGTTTGGCCTCTTGCATTCCATGATTTACTTGGATTATGCCAGAAAATTTTTACAATTATTACATTTCATTATGTAACCTTTGACAACAACATCCATTACTCAGCATGTTGAAGACTTCTATCTATCTATTCAATTTCTACTTCCTGGATGAAATAGATAGTTAATTACAACTTGGTAAAATCACTGGGAAAAGATTGGATCCACGAACAAAAATCTGCAAGTTTTACAGTCAGTAACTAAAAACTTACATAATTTTTTTTGTACCACAGTAAATAATTATAAAAAGTATAAACAAAATAAAATAATTATGGGTTTAGATGTTCTTTATTAACTGCTTTTGTTTCTTTCATTAAACTTAATTGGGTTTTCCACTCCAGGAAAGCTGTTTAACAGGAATCCCCTCTTTACTTTTTAACTGTACAGTGTCAAAGATACATGATTCAATGTGATGGTTATTGACTAGTTCTCTTACAGAAATGTTTCTTTTAGATTTTGAGGGCAGACTTTACTCACAGGTTACTACAACTTCTGTCTCTACTACAATCTGTACTGCTACAAAAGATTTTGAATATTCTTATAATCTAGAATAAATTTAGATTTTTTTTTTCTGCTGTCAATTAAACTTTCTTTTCATCTTCAATGAAAGGTAAAATTTCAGGAAAATTTTATAGAATGAGTATAAAGAAAAGTTTTGGGGCTTTTTGAGGGAGGGTTTGGGGGTTTTTTGTGGGAGAAATATTGAAAGTCCATACGTTCAGAAAAACAGTGGAAGATTTTATATCTATACAAAGTTTTTTTATAAAATTCACAAAATTTTTTTCCATATATAAAGTTTCTGGTACTCTTAAGAAATCATCAACAGTAAGATTGTCTACTCAAGTCTGGGGAGTAGAACAACACCCAGAAAAATGGATACAATCCAGCTCAGGAATGGTTCCTTTGAAATAAAATCTGTGGTGTAGAAATGAATAACTACTAGACCATACAGCTGCCAACTCTGGAATTTTGCATTCCACATTTCCCTTAACCATAAAAAATGAAGAGGACCCATGTTCAAAGGCAAATGTAGTAAAACATTAAATTAATTTTATAGTGTGCATATTATAGGTCAAGCATGTCTAAAAGTTCTCAAAGCAAACTGCAACTATGTCACTGAAAAATATTTGCTATGGAATAACATAAGTAAAACGAAATAATAATAAAAGACATTTCTATTGTGTCTCTCTTCTGCCTCCTCATTATACTTTTAATAATACAGATGGTATTTTTGAGCATATATTAAAATCTTCTCTTGCTTTTTCTGGGCTTAGTTCTAATGATTTAACTCACACTGACTAAACTGTTACCCATAAAAAGGAATAAAAGGAATCATTCATTTCCATTCTACTTTCTTTGAGATAAACTTGTTTCCAGCAACTGCTTTCCCTGTACGCCATGTTACCATATTTTGCTTTCAAGTATTCTTTTTTCTTTTAAAACCCAAAAGACTTATTGGCATATTCCCATTTCCCAAACTCAATGGGAAGGATCTTCAGCTATGTTACAGGAACATGGAACCCCTAACTCAGAGAAACCAGCGCTACAACGTACCAGCAAATACTGGTCATGACTTCAAGAAGGAAGAAGTACATTTGCTTTTGTGACACTAGTGGTATTAGCATAAAAATAACAATTTTCAGGTTGCAATTATTTCTGAATAACATTCCTGTTCAAAAGAACTGGAAGCACCCATTTTGCTTATGAGTGTCTTCAGCTGGCTTCCTTTCTTATTGTAATATTAAGAAAATAAAACTCCTCTCATAAAAGATACCAGCATTTATTTATATTTTATGTGAGAGAAGTTTTTAGAGGTAGTGGAATATCAGATGTACCTAAAAACCTGATATATAGAGTAATAGTTACCTGATAAGCTAAGCATGTAGATGCCCTTGTTATGACCTCTATTTTCTCCCTGAAATGTTTTATTCTTTATAGGATTTGCATTACTACCTGTGAATCATAGCTGCCAGTAGGAAGAGAATTACATTTTATACCTAATCAAATACCCTTAAATAATCCCAATTATTTCATAACACTGAAGCATAAAGCCAGACCTACAAAAAAGTTGAGGGAATTGTTTGGTTCCGTTGTGGGGGAGGCGTAAATCTGAATCCTGAGACACTTGAGATTTTAATTGAGAAAAAAGTGATGGTTAAAACATGGGGAGAGCTACCATTTGTAGTCTGCACTACCTTTCTGTGGAGCAGAAATTATAAATCAGTCAACAGCAAATTCTAAGCACTGCTGACAACAAGGACAGGAATAATGGATAGAAAGGAAAAAGGAAGAGGGAGAATGAGAGAAAGATGATAGAACGAGTGAAGGAGGTCATGCAACCAAAGGACCTGTTTAAAATGAGTCAGTATATTTTAAAGGATTCTCCTGGGTCCAACAAGATTGTTCCATGTAGAAGACTTCAATATCTCTCAGATCTTCTTCTTCACTAAATTTTTACCATGAAGAGAGATCTCCTAAGATATAGCCAGATTAATGAGTAAAAAGGCAAAATCAGCTACACAGATCTGTAATAGAAATCAAGAGACCTAAGTAGCTGCTAGGAACTCGAAGCCAGGTTCTATCATCGCTTAGTAGGTGGGATTCGGATAGCAATCATTGGAACATTGCAAGATTTCAGAAGGGCTCAGAATTTATGAGACTCCCCACTTATGCCTAATTGAAAGATTGTGAAAGTTAGCCTGGATTCCAAGATCTGCGTTAGTAATCATGTAAAACTCAGTGGGTTTGGAACATTTCATCATTACTTATCATCTTAAAAAGAGATCACAGCACAAGGATTGTGTTATATGTATTCAGACCTATTTGCATTGATGATTCTTCACCTTTAGCCTTTGGTTCAACAACATAGAAGGAATGAATTCATGCATCACATTCACTTGAGTTTTATTTTTTCAATTAGACATGCCACCAAAAGCTGATGTAAAGATCTTAAGATTGACAGAGCATGCTTTATCATGTTAGCACTCAAGCAAGTCATCACTCGAACAGAGGCATTGTGAATGAACCATAACATCAAGTACATTCTCCAGAAGAATGAACAATACGCTGCAATAACACAGCACAAATGTCACTGGTAGAAATAAAGTATGGAAGCGAAATAAAGTATGGAAGCAAAATAAACTCTCGTGCTTCAAGGCATAGATCAACAAGGGCTTTACACTCAGACTAGAAGCTAAAGGGATTAAATCTTGTCATCCAGTGCTTGTGCACTGCTCTGCACAATGGGATCACTGGGTTCCTACTACTACGCTGCTGTAGTAACAATCACCACAAAAATCAACATGGGACAGTTGCAACACTTGATCTTTTTACTGAGGGTATAAAGAAACCTTTCTCTGTATGTGCAAATGCTCAAATGATGATATCTGACATTGCCTTCTGAAATATTGACTCTCAAGTTCAAATTCCCTACTTTTTACACAGGCTATGTTCACACTCGCAAGGTTTGATGGTACCATATCTTTTAAGTTAGAGTTGAGGATGCAATAACCCCTTTATACACATTTCAGGAGCTTGGTTTTCAACTAGCTCTGGTTTAACACTGTAAATTTCAGCCCATTATCACTTGCTGCAGGTTAGGTCCAATGCCAAAAAACACCTTTTGGTTTATGTTGACTAAAAAAGTGTTGATTTCCTGTGATTCAAGACCACTGCATGTTTCAATCCAAGAAGCAGTTGGAGGGGTTAACTGGATGATTAACTTCAGAAGCCTGTTCCTGACCTGAAGCAAATTGCTTTTGTAGGCACACTAGTCTTGGCCTCAGAGCACACACCAAAGTACCACTGAAGTGCTACATCTGGAATGCCCAAAGTAAAACCCTAACAAGCCCCAGGTGTCACAAGGCAGTTCAGTACACCCTTGGAAGCCACCAGGAAAACTTACACCCTGCTGCCTCATGACGTGGAGCAACCTGAAATGCAACAGAGCTGTGAGCATGTGCCAGTGCCAGATGTCTATTCAAAAGCTGAGTGGCAGAGGCAGCACAAAATGCTCTCTTGTTTCTTAGTGTCTCCATGTTATTACACTAACAAGGCAAAGCCCCTAAGAGGAAACTTCTCCACATTGTACAGAAATTACATACAGTGTCTCACCAGTAAGGACTAAGCATCAAATCTGGCTCCTTAGAAATCGTTAGTCCCTCACTGACAAATGGAAAAAGACACATAATCACATCTTTCCCACTCTTCCCATCATTTGTCAAGTGTTCTCAAACCTTGTGCTGCTCTTACTGAGGGTCTCTTTTCTGCTATTAGAGGCTGACTGCCAAGACCAAGTTTGCCAGACAAGCCAAATCTGTCTAGCAACAAGGTACACCAGAGCTCAGGATAACATCAACAGAACCTGATGCCAGGCCCAAAGGTGTGCATGTGACCTAAGCCACTGACTCTCTTGCCACTTCCTGTAAGTAGCTTTGTCTGGTGTGTGCTTCGACATGCCAGGCTGCCAAGGCCAAGCCAGGCAGACATGCCATTTCTGGACACACAATGGATTCCTTATGCAAGAAAACAAAATCGCAGAGGTAGAAATTAAACTGCTGGGAATAGGTTTGACTTAAGAGGAAACTCTACATCATACCACCGTCAATTATTCAGCACATCAAGATCTGTCTGCATTTTTATTGGAATCTTTGTCTTTGAAATTTTGAGGAAGACTGAAAAGCTATGGACACCTTGTAGTGACCTTCCAAACATCTGTTGTGATGACGGAGAACCACCTCACATATCTCTTGCTTTTTAGCTGCTTGCATAATATGTCACTGCTGAGTCCCATTTCACACCAGCTATGTTTGCTTAAGAGACCCTTTCAAGTCTCCTTATATTTTCTGGCTTTTCTGGAGTCTTAATCTCAGAGCTGAAGCTGACTCTTTGATAAATACATTTTTTCTAAGGAAACAGAGGCCCATTTGTCTACTGTCTTACCTACCTTCTGGACAGATGGTGGGTTACCGTGTATTGGTAATGCTCTTCCTTGGGATACTGCTATGAAGGTTTAGAAAATAGACAAGAAAAAAGTTGTGGCACCATTAATATAGTTTTGTTCTCTCTGATGCTGAAGTCTGTAGGTGGACTAGATGTCATCTGTCAAATTAGTTCTTGGGGAAAAAAATTTTAAGTACAAAATTTCCAAAAACCATCATACAAACATATGCATTAATGTTTTAACATTGTTAATATGTTATTAACATATTAACAAATGTAGTTTTTTCTGTGGTCCTGGAACCTGTGAACTTTCTTAATGCCAGACTGAATTATGAGCTCCTTCCTAAAAATAAAATATTAAAGCCCTAAGTCACATGCCAATAAAATTAAGGGAAATGTAGTCACAATAATATGTGCTGACTTAGAAGTTAAGCCAAAAAGGGCCATCTTTCTTTGTCTGGGATAATAATTAATATTATCTTGTATTTTTTGATTTGCCAGTTGCATATATAAAAGTCTGTAATGGATTCAGGCCCTGGTAGAACCTTTATTTTCTCCTTCCAACTTTCTTTTACTCTGAAGTACAGGTGGATAACAGTTGAATTAGCCTCATATTTAGATGCACTGAAGAATGTTGTGGTACTCACTGTTTATTATATGTGTACACAGGTAAACACACACACACACATATATTCACACACAAGAATTGGGTGTCAGAAAACAGAGTTTTGAAACTAAAGGATGTGCACAAAGGTCAGTCCAGCACTTGCTCTCTAGTGTTTTCTCATTGTGCCTCCATACCCTTTGATCTCAGAGTCTTAGCTCTAAAATGGATCTATAACCAAGCTAGGAACAGTGAGCAGAAGCATGAGGTAAGCAAACAGGGAGGATACAAAAGGGTGTTGCTCAGGTTTGAGGCATTTGTTTGCATGACTACTTGTAGACCAAGGTGAAAAGTGCAACTGGCTTTTTGGACTGAACAGAGTGTGTAAGCAAGCATGAAAAATAGATTAACTCTTACCATTGAGAAATATTTGTGCTCTCAAAATCAATGGGTGATTCATGACAACAAGAAAAGGGCAAATATTGAAGACAAAAGGCTCCAACCTGTGGTTTGTATTCAATCTGCTCTTATTATCAGGTAAACTTGTTACAAATACACAAATAACTCATGCTCTGGGCTGTGATTTCACTAAGGTAAGAAGATGTGTGTTGATGCAGATAGAGTAAATATAAGCAGCAGACTCTCTTGTAACTGATCCCTCTTTAATCTTCCTCAATTGATGACAAATTGCCATGTACGGAAAGCTTTGTGAGAATGTAAGCACTTCAGATAACTGAAACCTACAAGGCAGCAAGCTGCAGCAAAAGTGCCATATTCCCACCAACTAAACAACCTAAAAAAACAAATGAATATTAAGCAAAATGCTGCAAATGTCAGCAATCTTTTTATTTTTCCTGGAACTATGACTTCTATGATCTATGGGAAAATGAAGTTTCTCTACGTGTTTCTTTAAACAGAGATTGCTACAATGTTGATACATTGGTCTAAATTAAATTACATGAAAGAGGTTTGCAGAAGATTTTCCTTTTAAAGTTCTGATTTTGCTACACATGCAAAGACTCCCTAAAATCAAGTCAACACAGGGCTGCAGTAGGAACTTACTTCCTGGAGAGAGGTCGTGTCACTCCTGAAAGTTACAAGTGTCTATCAAACATAAAGGTTTCTGTTACAGGTAATGAATTTATTAACCAGCAAGCTTTAAAAGTTTTAACCCTACATATAAAACTTGCTTTAATATACTACTGTGGCTAAAATGCTTCTGTTGTGTTTAAGTGATTTCACAAGGCTTTAAAAATGCACCTGTCATACTTCAGATTCAGTCTTTATTAGCATTCTTTTATTGTGAGAGGCTGAAATGGCAAAATCAGTCCCACTAAAACATTGACTCAAAGCTCAGAACTCCTGGTCTTCTAGAAAACCCATTGAGCTATTCCAGAAATTTATACCCTATAACTGGAAAAATAGGTAGAAGAGGAACAAAGTCAGTGAGAGTGTTTAATGATTTAAAGATAGCAAATAGGGCTGGATTAGGCCTGAACTGTTGTTTGAGTAACATGGGGTATTGAGAAGTCCCTTGCAGCTTAACAGTGAGGAAAAATACATTGTATAAACATGGGAACTCAAGGGTTCTAACGTAGCCAGGACAATTATGTGGAAATATTACTGTTTTATAAAAGTCCTGCTTTCTCGTTGGTTTTAAAACAATATTGATGTCTGCTTTGTACCAAAAGAAAAAGGTCAAGGTGTTTCTTTCCCTTCTGCTCAAAACCTAGATTGTGTTCAACTTAATCAAACCCAGATTTTAGCCTGAGCTGTACATACACATACAGAGCATATTTTCATTGCTTCACATTGCCTACGGTTACCATGGACAGCATGACAAAGAGGAATTCTATTTTAACAAAGCTACTTAGGAGCAGGACTCAAAGAAGCCTAGATTTTGTTCATCACAGCTGCTGGAGCTCTCACAGGTTACATTTATGTTGGTAATGTGTCCTCTGGACATGATACCAAAAGTCTCTGCATGTTGTGCTAATCTATTTAAATTCCCTTTTTTACATATCACAGGTGATTGAGGCTCAACACTGGATCAGGAAGAACTCCTGCAATCATATTATCATAAAATGGTTTGGGTTGGAAAAGACTTTTAAGTTTCTAAGTTTGATTTAGGCGTTCAAATTTGCTTGACTTGATCCTGAAACCTAAAAAATATGTGTGCCAAGGCCACATGACAGACTGCCAAGGAATAACCCATTAGAGAGACACGAGAGGTCTGGGAGGTTAATATGGGGTAAATCACTGCTTCTCTGGACACATGGAAACCCAAATACTCTCTTCTAGTCTGCTCCTGAAAGAGAGAAGCTATGCACTGTTGAACACATGGGAGTAGGGACAAAAATACAAATAATCCTTTCACTGAATAACTTCAGTGCAAATGTTTTGGAAATCATTTCCTCCTATTTTTCTCCAGTGTTTTGGACTGATTGGAACCAGTAGGTATGCTATAAATAAAAACATCTTTTAATGTCATTCCAAAAAATAAACAGCTTCTGAGTCCCTGGATAAATTCCAAGTCTGTTTAAGGAGGTTTCGTTATTAATTTTTAAAAAGGGAACTTAGAATTAAGCTGATGAAAGACCATGTAGGCAAACTGAGAATTCAAAAACAGCATTAGTAAAAGGTTAATAAAAGAGATTTTTCCCCTCCTTGTCTCTCATTAAAAGCAAAAAAGATATCATTGCATTTTTCTTGACTTCTGAGTTACAGATGTCATTTTTCATTCTGGTTTACTACCAGAGTGACCATATTATTTGCTTTGCTACCAGTATAATGCAAACTTGCAGATGCCTCTATTTCTTGAAATGAAAATATGTCTGGTTTTATGAAAAATTTGCTTTTCAGTTATTCTAGTTTGCTAAAGCAGGACAAAGGATGATAACTGTGATCTCTCTCCCTTTCTTTCTGAAGCATCTTTAAGTCTGCTTCTACACTGACCTGGTAGCAGCCTTCCAGTATCTGCAGGGTACCTACAGGGAAGCTGGAGAGGGATTCTTCATCAAAAACTCTTCGGAAACAACCTTTATGAATCTGGCCTCATGTAATTCATGTGAAGCATTTCTGTATGTATTTAGAGTCGTTTTTAAACAATGTATAAATATGCAGTGAGGAAAAATACTTTCATAAAAGAGCTTACATTCTACATCAATAAGATGAAAAGAGTAAGGGAATATTGTCTCAATATCTTGGATAAAACAAAAAGCTTTTCCAATCACAAAGGAAATAATCTGCTATATTTAGTAAATGATCCTAGGATTTCTGCATCTTGGGCCCATGTAAAATACTAATACTAATAAGTGTTATGTATTAAAACCTCCTAATTTCTATCTGCAGACAAGGAATTGTATGTTCAAATGTAATATCCTACCCATTTCTCAATTAAGATAAGTAGCATAGAGATGATAAAATCTGATTCAGAAGACCAAACCTGGAGATGAGACCAAAACCAAATCGTGACAGTCAGTTCAGAGATATGAACTACCTAATTACTATAGATACTTACCAACATTTGAATTGCTATATATTGCTGTCTCAAGGATATCTATACATACTCCTATTTACACCTCTAAAGAACTACTATATTTATTATTATTGACATTAACAAATTATTCTTTTTAAAATGTTCTATGAAAATTATTAAGAAAATATGGAAGGCCTACATTCTGATAATTACAACATGGCTAAAAAATCCCCAAACTTCCCCAAGTTCATAAGTTTCATGCTTTATCTACATAGTTTTCTTCATTCTTCAAGTTTCTATGAAAGTAAAAAGGAACCAAAGACTAATATTGTTTTGACAATGTTCAGGCTTTTAGGAAGATCTATAGAAGCTCCAAATCATCTTTTCATCCCCTCAATGTAAAGAGAACATATTTCCATAAAATCCTCATGAATCGAGCAGAACATTTTTTATTAAGCATTTGCTACAAATCTTGACATATGAAGATTTCACAACCTGTTTGAATGTGTTAAATTTACATTTTACAACTATAATTCATTGGTATCCTTTTAGTTTGGAATCTATTATAACCCAAAATAATTTTGTTTAGATTAGCTGTCTAGGGAAAAAATATTATTTTTAAGCAGATTATTTTTGTAACACAAACATAGTGTTTGCAATTTTTTAATTGGATTGAATATTCTTCAATATAGATCACTTGCCATTACAAAAACAAGAGAACAAATCCATCTTTCTCCAAACAGGCTTTAATAAATCTATTTCCATTTATCTTTTATATGTGAGAATATCCTTGCTTTATCTTTTATGTGGTTTATTTACTCTTTTTTCTTAACTCTGAGAGCAAAACTAATCTTGTTGTGCTAAGCTTTACAACTTCTTTAAACTCATTTCAGAGATTTAGGTTTTCATGGGTCAGCAGTGATCAGCACAACGGTGTGATGTTTGCATTATGAATACTGTAGGTGAATGCTTCATTAAAAAAAAGGGAGGAGAAAAAAGAAAAAAAAATCCCATTGGAATGCTGAACAAATAATCGTGATAATGTTTCATTTTTAAGACTTTTACAGGCTTTTCTTTATCAAAACAAAATCTGGGACCTAATTTGACCTGACAGAGTTCCTTTAGTGCATGGAAATTTCACGCAATTACCAATTTTGACATCATATTTTAAACTGTGGTGTTACTCTTTTGTATGTCTTTCACCTTGGTGTTAACACTAAGCACTGCAAACAAAGCAGATATTTTTCTAGTACACATGAGGAGTGTAATGTTAATACACTTACAAGCAAATTTAGAATGGATGAAAAACAAGAAAGGCACTTAATAACTTTAAAAATGTATGTGTATGTATATATATGTATATGTATACATATATATTTTTTTTAAATAGATATAGATGGGTTCAATTTGGATGCAGTTCCTTAGAGAAAAAGTGTTCTATTGACATGTCAGCTGTGGTTTAGGATAGTATTTTGAAGCTATTTTTAAAAACCCACCAGAGACAAAATACCTAAGAGTCTCTTTTAGAAAAGAATCCCAAGACAAAACATCATTTAGGCATGTTGTTAATTGGTTTCCTGAACAGAGATGAACTGACACAGTGTGCTGAAGTGTGTTTTCTATATACTATAACCCAGAGTGGTTTTTGTTGACACACTGGTGAAGAATAATTATTTTGGAATGTTTCATTTTGTGTCCCTTCGGACCAGAAATTTGGCTTGTCCAGAATTTCAATATCAGAGTGGATGAGCCAGAAATGTTATTGTCATGAGCTGTCCCTTTAGGGAGAGAAGAAAAAGACTGGATAGAGAGTTTTCCAAAGTGTGGACACGTCTAGTTTGGCCAAAGAATTGTGAGATGTAACATTATGTAAGAAAAGAGACTGGCAGATCCCTCAATGTCCAGAAATTTAAATGAGCTTGTTCCAAAATTAGTTTTTCCTATTTGGATGATTAACAAAAGATAAAAGAGGGATTGACAAAGATTGAGTTAAACAGAAAAGCTTAGTATTGCACTAGAGCACTTCTAACTTTGCTTTTCTGATGATTCCTCCTATTTTACCCTCCCTCTGGGTGCTAAAATTATTCATTGGGAATACCTCCCTGCTACTACCCATGACCCTTTTTAGAGAGAAGAACCCTGTCCTGGATACAAGAAGTTCAATAAATGACAAAATGGGAGTGTTAAACACACAAGAACAGCAGTCAAAATCCAGCCTGCTGAATAGGAGGTCACCTAGGCCAGGAAGTGGGAGAGAAGGTCATGACAGTCGTCTGGAAGGGATAGATGCAAAATCTGTCTTGAGTTCTGACAATTTAACAAACTCTGTCTCACAAAACACTTCTAGGAGTATTGGGGCCTAGATTTTTCCTAGTTGTCAAAGAATGGTGTCCACACTTATTTTTCCTTGGGCAGACTGAATGTACACTTACTTTCCCCCAGTACTGTACCATCTAGGTTAGTTGCTATGCAGGGAGGGAATTTTTCTTTTCTTGTTTTGACACTTTCATTTTTACAAAATCTCTGGATTCAGGTCTCTGGTCTCCTAAAATATTTCCCTATTGTTAGCTATAAGTTACTATGAGATGGGGTGCTTCCGTCTCTTAAAGAATAAGTAAGTATTTGTTTGGACAGGGAAAGAAATGATGTCCACACTAGCGAGGAAGTCCTGCTAGAAACCCAGATTTGGTGTTGAGCATGACATAAGATGGTTTGTGTTCCCACATATCATTTCTTTTACTTCAGGGGCATAATGGTTGGATCCATACTGCCTACTGGCTAATACGCCTGTACCGTTCTTTGGCAGCATCAAAGAAAGTGCTAGAAAGCACCCAGACTAAAACCAGGTTTAGTCCTGAAGAGGAAGAGAGGACTAACTGGGTAAAAAAAAAAAAAGAAAAAGAGGGGAAAAACCTTCTTTTGTGCCAGAGAAGCCAGAAAATACTTGAACTATAAAAACTCCGAATAGTATAAGCATCAGTTAAGTGGGTTTTAGAACTTAAACCCCTTTAGGAGGGCCTACAAGCATACATGTAAGTAAGAAGACAACTAGACCGTATAATGCTGCAAGCTTAGAACATGGAAAACACTGGGTGGGAGGTAGGCAATATTTGAATGGCACTTCAGGGCTTTCATGAATTTTGTTATAAGTCTCTTCCTACTTTGGTTGTAGTAAAAGCATTAAACATGTCCCAGTTATAACGAGTACAATGATTCTACCCTGATACTGCAAAAAGGCTATAATTATATTTTTGTTGTGAGAATTCCTCTTGCATTTGCAAAAGAAAAAAAAGTATCATCTTTCATGAAGCTCAAAATGTCACATTAGTTTCTGTTTCTGGCAATCAGGGAAAGGTCATGGCTTTAGAACTCTGAAGAGTTTGTTCTAAATAATTTCCAATTTTTATATAAACCTTCAATAACCCAAGTTTGGACTCAGATGGGATACAGTGTTTTCACATTCTTGAAAAGCTCTTGAAAAGTACGACAGGACTCAAATATTGATTAAATTCAGAGCTTTTCTATTGGTTTCTGGAGAAAAGGATCACCATGCTGCTGAGCCAGATTGCTCTATGAAACACATCCTACTTTAGTCTTTTATAATTTTTTTTTCCTTCTAGTGAAAGAAGAGGAAATAGTAACTTTGTTCTTAACTGCATTGAGAATTTACTAACACTGAGTTTTATGCTACATTTTGAAGAATCACGCTGACCTAAGTGGAACAAGACCTTTTCATTTCAGCTAGTCACTGTGACAGTGAATACTGCAGTCTGGTCCTTAGCAATGAATCTAAACAAAACCCTACCATTTGTTCCAACTAAAACTGTTGATATTTAAAAATGAGCCATCAAAAAAACATAAAGCATTCCTGAGTTCTCTGTAACAAACATTACTCATAATTATCTTGAAATGTTCCTGTACCTGATGTGGTTTTAGCTCCATCAAAAATGTTAGGATAAATAAGTAATTTTCATAGCTATTAGCACCATAATTAAATATCCATGCTAGCTGTGGCTTCAATAATGAAATTTCTTGGCAAAACCTTTCCATCAGAACTTGTTTTGTGAAATTCCATCATTTCTAAGTAAAACAAGACTTAAGATCACAAACCCCGATTCTAATGGGAAACATTAATCTGCCTGACATCTGGGTGGGCAACATGGAAGCAGGGATGGATGTGCCACAAAGGAAAATTTTCAAATCTGCCCAGGAAGGCAGCAATGGTGTCAGGTAAGCCAAAGCTCACTTAGAGTTGAACCTTTAATAGTAAAAGTCTGAATGAATACCAAGTATGGCATTGCTGCTAAATGGGGAAGGTGGCTTAGTTACAGCAGCCATGGATAAGGCTGAGAAGGATCAATGCCTTCTTTATCTCAGTCTTCACCAGGAGAGTTTCCCAGGATTCTGTGGTTACAGGAAGACACAAGAGGTAAATGCAGTGAATGAAGATCAAGTCAGGGACTCTGGTGAGAGAACTCAATCCCTGTGAGCCCTTGGGGCCATATAGGGTGTTCTGAGAGTGACAGTCAATGGCAAAGCAAGATCACTCTCTATCATCTCTGAAATGTCATGGAAATAAAGTGGGGACCCCAAAGATTATAGGAAAGTAAATACTGTGCATATTTTTAAAGCTAAGTGCAAAAGAGTGATCCAAGGACTACAAATTGCTGAGTCTCATTTTGGTCCCTAGGAAAATCATCAAGCAAGTCTTCTTGGAATCCAATATAAAAGACATTGTAAAAACATGTAAAAACATGTAAAACATGTAAAAGACAAGACAGCTTGCAAAATCAGCAAAGGTTTTCTGAAAATACCTCATGCCCAGCAACCTGGTTGTCTTCTGTGAGGAGCAAGTAGATGAGGTGAAAATTGTGGATGTCCCTGGGTTTTAGCTGGGCTTTTAGCATTCCAGCTAGGATTCCATCCTCTGTACTGAAGAATAACTAGGTGGTTAAAATCTGATATAATGCCTGGGCCTAGAGGATAGTGATTAAAGGGTTGTACTCTGTCTGTGCTAGTGGAGTACTGCAGACATTTTTCACAGGGCTTGTATTCTTTAGTGTTTTCCCTGGTGATCTGGAGGGAGGTGTTGGAGAGCAGTCTCATTAAGTGTCCAGATGGCAGCAAACTAAGGGTACTGGCTGACCCTGAACAAGGGTTTGGAGAGATGGCAGACCCAAGCCCTTCAAAGTAGCACATGGTGAGGAGAGGAAGAGCAAAGATAAACTGAAACAAGACAAACTCAGACCAGATATAATGAAGAACCTTTTCCTCATGGACACAGTGAAGCAGTGAACCAAACTGTCAAGAGAGGTAATGAAATCTCTGTCCTTGGAAGTTGTCAAGATCTGACTGGATAAAATATGGTCTGATCCCATAGCTGACTCTGCCTTTATTAATAGGTTGTACTAGAAGCCTCTAGAGGTCCCTTCCCACCTAAATTATTGTAGGATTCTACCAGCAGAGTAGCAACACAGAATTGTACATTGTTTTTTCACATAATTTATAAAGCAAAAAGGATGGTGGCACAAGTTTGTTTTAGTTATTTCTGCTGAGGAATTTTTGTGTGTGATGGTCTTTAGTTCTTATTGTTATCTTCATCTTTCCACAGTTTTACACTCTGCTTTGTTTAGTTAGTGTAATTGATTCTAGTTACCAAATTGGTTAATGAAAACCACCCTGTCAATAAGTGAGTTTAAAGAAAAAGAAAGCAAAATGTTATTAATCAAAAAACAGGTTCCCTCATGGATAGTAGCGGAGCCAAACACAATGCATGAAAGAGAATTGACCTACCAAGAAAGAGAAACAGGGATTTCAAGAACACAGCTGTTTTGTTTCCCAGTGACAAAATACACAAAGAAAGTGCAGGCCCCAAATGTCTAAGGACAGGAAAGATGTTTTAGTAGCTTGGCTTTATCCTGCATTGGCTGTCCTAGTCAGGCTTCTTTGAAAGCATTCATGGCCATAGTCAAAAAAAATAATTCAGTTCAGAGGACTTCTTTCTTTTTTTTTCACTGAAGTGAACTGATTGTTTCAAAATTTCCAGTGAAAAGTAAGTATGGTCTCTTATTTATTGTTTCTCATAAAGAATAAAAATAACTCCACTTCTGGCCATTATCATTCCCACAAAAAATAACCTCAGAAACATTTCAGGCCTCATCCTGTAGCTTTGAAGTCAGTGGGAACAGAACCATGTCCTTAAAACATAATGTTTCAGTTAGATTTTGTCACACAGTTGCTCACATCTTTGTTATTTTCTATCAGTAAGATTATTATTGCCTACTTTATGAACACAGATTGCTATGGCTTCTGGAAGCCCTTGGAAACTTCTGGAAGAAGGGATTTCTATCCCTCTATCTCTCTAGAGACTGGTTCCACTGAAATCTGTAGGAAAGTGTGACTTCCAGAGCTGGTAAAATAGGTCTGATAGGAGTTGATTCCTGTAGGTACTAAGCCTATGTCCATACTATGAAATTAAATGCGCTTACAGCTGTGCTCTGGCACTGCAGCTAAATAGCATGGAAAGGCCTGCATCCATGGTATGGAATCCTTGTGCTCTCAGAAACTGAACAGCCACATCCGAACTGTTCACAACACTCTCTCTCCCCAGCTCACTCCAGAACTGGTTTGAACAGCCGTAGCACTCCTGGGTCAAAAACAGCCAGGTACCATCCAAACTTGTTTGTGTGGCAACAAAGTGGCAGGGCATGCTCCTTTCTACTGTTTAATTTATTAGTGTGCATAACTTCAGGGTGCAATTCATCTACCTTAATGTAGACATCCGAAAGTTCAACATCTAAACCTTTATTAGTTACCCTGGCTTCCTGTTATACTCAGTGGAAGCAAATCCAGGCCACAATTCATCTGACCTGTCTTGTGTACTTAACTCAATAAGATGGATTTCAATGTGGGAATTCCCATTTTTTTCTTCTGGCTATAAAGTGAATCTGAGGTCTCCAGGTCAGACTTAGACCTCTAACTATTAGGCACCTGAGATAAGGTGAAAGATACCAGCCTAACAGACTAATAAGTTCATCAGTGTATCTTTCAGGTTAAAATATATTTTTAAGGACCTTGTAGGTTAAATTATAGATTTTTACTCAATAAAAACAGTAGAAACACTCACAGAGAAAATGCCCTGTCAGAAAACCTAAACTTTTCTCAACAGAATAGAGTATGAAAGGGTGAAAAGTCTAGGGTTCTTTCTGAATGTGTTGCCCAGAACAGTAATGTTCTCTCAGTCTCCCAGAAGTATGATGGAATTTATCAGCAGACATGCTATCTTCATTCTTGTTCTAAGCATGGAACAATACCCATTTCATTCATTTTGTTTTCAGGGGCTGACTGTCTTAGAGGATCTACCTGAAGCAGTAGGATTTCATTTCTCATCTGTGTCTGGAGCTGCAGAGGAGGACAAGGTCAGGACTCTGCCCTCCAGCAGCATAACTGAGACAGTTTGCCTTAAGTTTCATTAATAACCCCTCTTCCACTCTGACCTTCAGTCATAATAAATACCTGGGAACCATAGCTGTTGATTACATTTGCAGTAGATGCCAAGTTATATCATTTCTGTTACCATTAATGTAAAGAAAATATTTGTGTCTGAAAATAAGTCACACTGCAGCCTATACACATTTTTTTGCAACCCTTAGTCCTTGTTACCTTCATTAGATATTTTTCTAATGATAATTAACTACGAAAACATGACCTAAGTAAAGTTATCAAAGGAGAGCAATTATGGGAACATGTGCCATATTATTCCAATTAGGTAACTGCTCATGGTGGTTTCACGTAGTAACAGCACAAAACTACTGTTCAGCCCACTATTCCCACAGTTACATTGATAAATGATCCCAAAGCTGCCTTTCATTCGACAGGTCTGTTTTTGGACAAGGGCCAGACAAAACAAAATCACAAGATTTATAAGTACTGCAGTTGGAGGGTAAAGAGGATCTGAAGGGCATGAGCCCTGCTCTGTCTTCTCAGAAATAAAGCTTAAGAAAAGTACTCCTGGTGGGCCAAATTGTAAGGACTCCATTCAATCCTTAGCCATCATTCAGGCAAGCTCTTGCTGACATTATTATCAATATATCTGCAAAAATATATAACCAAGGGGTAAATTGTGATTCGTGCTTTATTTGTGGGAGGACTAGAAAGTGCCAGGCCTGGCGGTACAGAATTTCCCTACAAGAACTTTCCTACCTGTGAATGGGTTTCTGAAACAAGCAGAAGAGAGCAAGTATTGCCTTGACTCCATGATTCCAGCTCTGGATCACTGTGAAACTCAGGGAACCAGCACTTTGCACCTTCCTCAGTGTTAGACAATGAACGCTGAAAGAGTTAGTGCTTCCCAGTAGTTCCCCTTCCTTCCTTCGTCATCTCTGGGCAGTGACACAAACAATATCAAGCTCAGTCTGGAGAAAGATTTTTTGACCGTGGACTTTTATAGAATCTGTTGATTGAAATGAAATTGGAAGACTTCATCCTCTGAAATCAGGTGGAGGACCATTAATCACCAAATACCATAATCTCAGACAAAAGATCTCCTCAGTAGCAGAGTACTATTAAAAAAAGTTGGGAGAATATGGTCACAAAGAAATAATAGCAAAGACAAAAGGAAAGGATAGGAAGTTAGCACTACAGCAAGAGGTTAACAGACATGATCTAACAATTAAAGACACTTACCGGAGAAATTTGAACCCCATTATACTCTGGCTCATGGTACATAAGGAAGAACTGGTTTACATCATCAAAGACAAAAACCAGGTCTATAGGTAAGCTTTAAGAATAATAAACATCCTGAATTCAAGAATAAGTCTGTCAAATGAAGGGATATTGATTTTGGAACAAGGAATATTATGTCAAACAACATTAGTTTAATTGATCTGAATTTAGTTTAAGTACTAAAAGCATTTATATACAAACAGCAAATGAAAATTAACTGCAGCTGAGTCCCTTGATTCTCAGATTATACAATATGCACAAGCAACTGAAAGTTCTTGTAGGAATCCCAGCAGCAAGGTCTGGGTTCTATTCCCATAGCATGACTCAATAGAAAAGCAATATGCTTTCTTTCAGAAAATATGAATATTTAAAGCCTTGTTTTGACTTTTAAAAATACACAAAACTTTTCCTTTCCCAAAAAGAATTTATAATAAACTGCAGAAAGACACTAGAGCTATGATCATTTCTAGCATGACTTAGTTCAAATATTTCCACTTGGAATGAGCCATCCAGGAAAAAAAAAATTCCTTCTGAAACAAACAGATTTGCGTGCTTTTGTTTTCCCTTCTATTCTCACTCAGCTATTTGCTTAGCCATCTTAGACATCTCAGAACCTCATTTGTAGGAACTAATGCATGGAACCTCGAGATACTGACTTCTGCAACATGTTGCTGTTGTTACCCATCAAGGAAAATGCAAAGTTATTTCTGTAATTTATTTCATTTTGTTTTAAGACCTGATTTTTTCAAAGTGGGAAGAATTTTTCTACAACTTTGTTATGCTCTTCTTTGTTCTTTTAAAAATTATTTGGATTTCCTAAATTAATGAAACTTTAAAGAAATTATAACAATACGTATGTCACAATATAGGCACAAAGGTAAAGAATTTCAGTTGCCACTTCTCACTTCCAAGTACCTAATTTACTTGCTAGCATAGGATTAATGCTCTAAAATTTCTTGATCTTATGCTTGTGAACACTTTGAGAGGCTTCAACCAATGAAAGTGTAAAAACAATGAAACTTTTAAGATTTATCTATATTTACACTTTTAATTGTATTAAGAGTAAAATAGTATAGTATTAAGAACATAATATAGGTATCCAAGACTTGTCAGATGAGCTGTATGTCTGATTTAGGCATAGATGACTCATTTTAAATACCTTAAGAATAAGGCCTGTCTGCAATGAATGACAGCTTATGGGGTAAATAACCAAAACTGTTACCTGGATTATTAATTGAGTGATTAAACGCCAAGCTTTTAGATCATAATCTGACCCTTAATTTCTATATCTTTATCTCATATAATTCATATATTTTTTCATAAGTTTTCTTCACTCTGCTTTGATGTCAATGTCAATGCCAAAGAAGTGTAGGCACAAAAATCTTATCCAGAGTTGTAGTAATAATTTGTAAAATTATTTTTTACTCATAACACTCATTATCCATATATCACAGTGAAATGTTAGGCAAACATAAAAGGGGAGATTTCATTTTTTACACAGCAGTGCCAAGTTTGCTTCCAAGTCTTCTGGTTCAGATTGTGTCAAAATGTCATCTGTACATCTGCTGAAGAATTCACTGGGGAAATATCTGGGCAGTATACTTTCCAGCCTCTTTCAGGGTTTGTCTTAATAAGTCAGGAGTTTTTAGCATCTTCTGAAAAGTTTGTTGTGCACCTCAGGAAAATACCAGTGACTCTTCCTGTTGACTGCTTGAACCCATAAGAAGGGGTTCACTGATTTCTCTTATTATTTACAGGTGATCTAGTTCTTGCTTAAAATGTATCCTTCTAAAATCCTGTGCCTTGGCTATGACTGACTGGAAGTTCATGGGTTAATCAATGAAGTTTGACCTCTCATATGGAGAAAAACAGGCAGGATCCAGAGGCACAAAGAAACCCAAGAAACTAAGGACGCATCACTGAAAAATGTGCACTGGGAACTTGTTGAATGATGGAGCTCATTGCTGTTGAGAAAGAAGAAAGAAACTTGTCAACTCTCATTTGCCCATATGGAAGTTGTGGAACATCTTACATGTGATTTTCTTCTTCATTTCAGAAGCCAAGCTTAGGAATCGATGGGCTAAAGCATCACAGGAACACATGTTGGACCTACTCCTGTTCTGGGCCTGTGATGAGCTCGGCAAGGTTCCTAAAGTATATCAGAAGTCCAGCTAATGTAACTCTGTGCACCAGCTTCTGAGAAATTAATTCACTTAATTCAATGGAGCAACAGCTTACAAGTATTGCATGTGCAGTCTTTGTTGATTCGTGAAGAAACCATCATTATGTAAAAAGACCTCTGCAAAGAGATCAGTAGGCATAAGTAAGGCAGAATATCTGCTTTTTTCCCCCTTAATAATCTATTAGGAATACATTGAAGTCTTTCTCGCTGTAAACTTCTTCAACCTCTGCAGCACTGGCTTAAAAGGAGGTGAGTTTCTGCCTTCTTCTGTCAACAGCTGCTCCCTCCAACACTGCCTTTTATTTTTGTCCAAATCCAATTTATGTCTGTCATTCATGAGAAAGTTTCTGTAGAACAAACAACCCACTGAAGACATTTATTATTTTCATGATTAACATTGCCATGAAGCAACATTTAGACAAGCAACATCTTGTTAATATCGATTGTCTGAAAATTGTACTGTTTTCCCCTCTTCCCTTATTAGCCCTGTATCTTTCCTTACTTTTTGATTTCCATGTCAATTTTGTGTTAATACAGAGAGTATAAATTGTCACAAATACACAGCAACTAACACATTACAGACAGAACTCTGCTGAAACAGTAGAAGTTTCACTACTATATCACTAAATTCATGAAGCAGAAAGATGCCTGGATGACCTGGGAATGCTAATTGGCAGGCTGAAATTGTTCTCATGAGCCAGTACAGAGTGAAGAGCAAGAGCTCAGGCAGACTCTGAGGTTATGACTATAGTGACAAATCAGATGCCAGTGGGGCCCAGACCAAGGTGCAAGAACTAGATTTTCTTGGTTGTTACTGCAAATTTCAAGACATATTTTGCCAATCTATATATCATACTAAAAAAAAAAAAAAAAATGCCCAGCACATTTTGGGAATCTAACTGTTCACACCGGTCAGTTTTAGCATTGCCACACTATTTTCAACGATAAGATATTTTTACAGCATGGATTAGCAAGGCTGTGCAAGTTGGCTTCAAATCCAAAGACCAAATCCTAGCACTATTAAGTTATCAGTACAGGCATAACTAGAAAAGATGTAACTACAGGCCAGTGAATTTGTGTTAGAGTTAATGCAGCTTCAGGGAACTGCAAAGCTTGGCTGTACAAGTTTTGGTACAAATTCAAGATGTCTGGTTTTCTCCCTGTCACCACATCATTGCTGTATGTGTAATGCAGGCATGATTCTAAACCTCCAGGTTAATGTTAACACAACAAAAATTAAGTTCTAGCTGATGCATTTTTTTTTAATGTGTAGTGAATAAACCTGTCAAAAGTTAGGATAGTAACTAAATATGAATGACTGTATGGGTTGTATGCTCTTAGCTGTCATTCTGATAAGGAAAGTTTGGCACTGGACATGTGATCACCATGAGTGAAGTGTTATTTTTTATAGGATCTCCTACAAACAACAGGGGTGGCAGAGAAACCACTTGGCAAGAGAAATGCCTTTCAGTCTCTGAAAAAAATTATTCCATGGAGGTTGACTTATTTACATTCTTTTTTTCAGGGAGAAAGAATTCCAGAGACAGGTAGGGAATGCAACTCACACAAGTTCCTGGGATACATCATGCCATGATGCACAATTATGCAGATTGAGCACATCAAGCTTCTTAATATATGTGTCTATAGGACACTTGCAAAATGGTTTGGTCAGAGTAGTTGTAACTTTAAAAACATGCCTTTAGTTTGAAGATAACAGGATTAAGGAGATATCTTCACTGAAATAATATAAAACATTTTTATAACTTGCCTGTCCAACCCAGTGGCCTCTTTGTTTCTTTAGTGCAAGATAGTCTTTCTACATTTTAAGATAGATATGTATAGCTTTTTATGAAGCTATGCTGGATGTTAGGAGGAACCTCAACAAAGCTGGTAGGTGTAAGAGCAGCCCTTTATTCAGAAACATATCAATGGAGACTAACAGCTGAAAGAATAATCACTCAAATTATAAGTACACACAATGCCATACTAGAAGTCAAAGGGTTCACGTAGGATTAGTACCATGCAAAATGACAGAGATCAGAAGTAAGGGAGCAGAGAAGCCACAGAAGCCAGAGATGCATAGTCCCGTGATGAAAATTAGAAGTAGGTGACAATAATCAGAGTATCTATTATATGTTTGCATATTAAATATGCTTCAGGCTAAAACTTTCAAGAAAAACTTGTGGATTTTTTTTTCTTTTAAATGTCCTTCTCAGGTAAGGAAATAAGACAATTCTAATGGTAGAGAATTTAAGTTCAAGCTTTTTCAGTACTCCTGCCCACAGGCTTGTACAGATGTCTCACAGTCCTAGGAGGCTTTACTGTCCCTCTGTCAAGGTTTCGTCATGCGAAGTAAAAGAAATGTTCTTTTATTCTTGTACCAAAGTCCCATATTTGTGTCAGTATGTGAAATTTCACTAAACTCTTAATTCATATTTGGCCGTATCTAGCTGGTTCATTTATATTTAGAGGGAAAAAATGGTTAAGAAAAATTTGGATAACAAGCAGAAAGGAATGTTTCATTTTAAATGATTTTTCATTTTTAAATGAATGTTATCTGATGTAATAAAAAAGGTTGAAGCAAAATATCTCTCTGTTATCAAAACACAACATTTCACTGGCTCAAACCATTTTTGTTATGGCTGCTTTCAAATGGATTAAAATGAAAGCATATTTTGGAATGGAAGAATTTGCAAAACTTAGAATTCCAAATTCCTATTCTACTTAGAGTGATAAATTATTCATCTTCAGTAAATAGGGACTCAAACATGATCTACATAGCTGCGATTGCATATGCAGTGTGCATAACATTTAGATCTTCCTTCTCTACCTCTATCGTTCAATAACAATGAACCCACAGAATAATTGTTATAGACCTTTTAATTGCTGAATCTACCTTAGTAGACATAAACTCAGGTCTTTCTGCCCAAAGAGAACCTTCTGTTTTATCTTCTGACAGTACAACTGTGACCTTTATAATTCAACAGAATGGTCTTTGCTCTGCAATGCTCTGTTAGGTGGATGCAAGAGATTTCAAAACATACATAATTGTGGATAGTTCAGTAGCAGCAGTAGTCTTCAATCAACAACATGATGCCATTGTGGGCTTTGATGCCAAACAAATTCATGTCCTGAACTGCTTACAGAGAAATGTATGCTGGCCCCGAAGTCTGGAGATGGTCAAAGACTCAGAGGAGCTCACTTCTGGTAAAGTGCTGCTCCTGTAAGAGCAAAATAACGTGCCCTCCCCCCACACATGCTCATATATATAAAAACATCTCAAATCACATAGAAAAAGATCTGATCTTTCCAACAAAGAAAGCCAGTGCCGTGCCTGGAGTTTCTCTTTTCTCCCAAGTCCTTTCCAATAATATTTGGCTCAAGTCCAGCATGTTACAGGGCTCCCAAGCCTCTTTCCCAGATATATCTGTCTTGTCTCTCTGGGTAAAAGAAACTTATTTCTGGCTCTCTGTCAAGCTCCCCACAACCTTGTATTACCAAACAACAATGTTGAAGGCAGGAATGCATACTTTTGCTTTGATTTCCACAGAGAATCATAATTCTTCTCTGCTTCTTTCTCCCCTCCTCCTCTCCCCTTTAGGTGACAAATGGCTCTCTAGAAGTCACCCTTCTCTTCATTTTGACCTTCTGTTCACCTCCTCCATTTTTTCCTCTCCCCTGGCCGATTCCAATTTGGGTAATTATTCTGTCTACAGTAAGTAAAATTCTCTCTTTTGTTGTAGTCAAAGATAATATCCTTCTCCTTCTGTTCTTGAATGTAATGCTATGCCTTGATAAATCATTACTGTGGTTTACCCCAAAAGGGAAAGAGTGAGTGATTCAGGACTGATATCTTTTCATAAAGTCATTCCAGTGTTTAGGAATACTTTGGGATGAGTGGTGTTGTATTATTAGTCCTTAATCCCTAGATGATTTGCATTACAACTATTATTCTCTCTATTGTACATCTTTTTAAAGGGTGCCTATTTATTAAAGTGAATTGATGCTAAAAATATGTAAACCTTTGCCCGTGGAAAAATGAAAATAGCCATAGCTTTGGAAATGTTTTAGAAAACTGAAATTCTAGCTGTTCTAAATACAGCACTGAAGTGACATAAAATCCAAACTGTGACATTTTTCTTTTTTTCCCTAAGCCTGCACTTAGATCCATATATTCTTATTCTTAGTACAAAAAAATATATACAGACACAGATGATGTAACAACCCTTTTTTCTGTCTTTCATCCTTAGGAAGGACCGATACCTTTTATGAAAACTTGAGTCCATCTTAAAAAGTATTTCTCTTATTATGCACATCAAATCATGCCTTGGGTTGAAACACTTTGTAGATGAAGACAGCTGTTTGCTATGAAGTACCCACTGTTATTTTTGAAACAGATGCTTTGATTTGTTGGAAAGAACTAATATGTGCTGATTTTAGCCCCAATCCAGTATGACACACAAGCATGTGCTTAAATCTATCGTTACTCAGAAAAGCACTTATACATATGTTAAAAATTAAGAATGTGCTTAAGTGCTCTGCTTAATGGGGATGATCTTGAGCACATATTTAAGTGCACTGTTGAATCAAGGCCAGAATGCCCAACCTTGGTTATTGTGAAGTTTGCTATCTTTTTACTGCTTTAAGTTCAAACAACATAGCAATGCTTTATTTCATGTCCTTTGCAAAGGAGGCAATAGCATACTTGACAAGAAAAAAGAGTTCATTACATCTTGCAAGCCAAGTAGTGGGGAGGATGGGAAAGCCTGCATAAAATTACCAGGCTCCCCTTTCTTACACTGGTAAGCATGCGAGATAGGATTCCATCTGTGGCTGCTCTTCAGTGGTTGTGAATCTGTTTCAGATCTCAGCTGGTTATTTATACCACAAGAGCTCCTGCTTTTTGCCCTGCCTCACAATCTGACAGTGGTCAAAATGATATTTGCCCCACAGACTGCAGCTAATGTGCCCATTCCACTGCATTCCTGTTTCAGGTGTAACTTTCACTTTTTATATGAAGATATTATTCATCATCTGTTTACATGATGATTTGGTCAAACCCTCTTTCCAACACTTTGATAATTTTTTAGTTGAGGAAAACTGCCAGATTCCATACCGATCTTTTTTTTTTCCCTGTGATGTTTCTGACATATAATTCCCGGTGAAATCCATCTACACCCCAATATTCTAGGAATACCTGGATGGATGATTTTCTTCTGCTTACTAGATTGTGGGGCATTAGGATTTTTTTAGTCCACCATGTAAATTTCCAAATACAATGAATAAGAAAAACTGGATGCTTTTGGCAATTTTAATAACTCTTCAAAATGAGAGAGGAATGAAAAATTATACTCAAATCTTTGCCATCCTTTACACATAGTTCTGAACACTTGGCCTATTCTGAAACAAATAGCTAGACCAAAATCTTGGTGATTTACTTTCTTGGGTTTAGTTGGAAATTCCCACCTTTCAAAGTTGTCTGAAAAATAGCAACACAAATCTGATATGTGACATATCAAGCCTCAGCTGTAGCTTCAGATCATATCTGTTGTCAGCAGCAGAAAGACAGTAAATCTATGTGGGGAGAAAGATGGATTCCCCTCTGCTTCGAGTGCCATTGAAGATGCCAGCTATGTTCAGATTATGGAAATATTCTATTAGTTCTTATGATGAAAGAGTGAAGATTAAACGAAGCTTGTCTCCCATGTTAGTTTGAGTTTGCAGTGCTGGCTGTCAGAAATATCATCTTTTGAAGTACTTAATGCCATTTATACATGTTCATGCATAAAAGTATAATTGCCATTTATCTAATGAAAAACATATTCTGATAATTTTCCACACTGCCTCATATTTATTGTATGTTCTGTTCTGCTGTTTCTTCTAATATCCTCATCTTTACTCATATTGTAGTAACAATATACATCAGGCTTATAATTAAAACATTATGAAAACCATGAAAAAAAGAAAAATGTAACAATAAAGATCAATTACATTTAATAGCCTGGTGATGGAAATGCACATCAGAGCTCAAATTTACTACAAAGCCATGCTCAAAGTATTTCAAATATGGATCCACTACAAAAAAACCTGCTTCTGTAATTGCCAGAAAAAAACTAGCAGTGGTACTGTTTAAAAACATCAAAGAGCCACTGTCATCTTCTTCCCTACCTCTTTAAAGGAAGGGATTAGTTGAAAAGCAGTTCAAAGTGTAAGCCGGAGATGTTTCAGGGAACTTCAGAATTTGGAGCAGGTGTTTTTGCCATGGGCTAGTAGTACATCCAGTAGCAATGCAAGTCATCCAGGCTTAAAGAAGAAGAAAACCTGACTCAGTATTCCCAGCAGATCTCCCAGACAATGAATCACAGGTTGAGGAATTGGAAGATAGGGACAGGCAGAAATAGGAATATTTTATAAGGGTTACTATAAGGATAAAAGAAAGGAAATCATGCTTAAAATATATTACCAAAGCAAGTGAGAAAAGTCAGAAGTTTCTTATTTGTTAAAAACCCACCAATTCTTAGCTAAATTCACACAGAGGATATGTTTTCATGACAGGCCTATAGAAGACTGACCCCAGAATTAGTGCACTCAGATCGTCCTTCTCTAGCCATAAAGCACTGTTGCTTCTTAAGGGTTACTGCACACACCTAAGGTGATACTTTCCATAATTCTTCTTTCTGCAGTGCACTGGACTGCTCACTGATGATTTCCTGGTGAACAACTACAGAATTCGCCTGTTCCAAGCGTCTTTGGGGACTTTAAGGTGGGTACTAGAAGATGTTCAGCCTTTAAATTCTTGCATAGTTAGGTGTTTCTTCACATGAAAACAAAATCCCAATATTAGTTGGATAGTTCCAGACAGCCCAAGTACAAAGAACAAATCATTTCAAGTGCAAGAGGCTGTGGACAGAAGGGGGTTTGGGCCCCAGCTAGCATGCAATGTTATATATGAATATCACTCAGATTTCATACAGAAGAAGATTCTATTCAGTAGTATAAACCATGAATAACAGGCCTGGAATCTGACCTTTTAAAAATATAAGCAAAGGAGTTGTTCCACTCGCTCTGCTCTGTGAAACTTCACAGATAAAAAGCACAATCACTCCCAACTTCTTGTCCTTATTAATATCAGTTATAGCTGTGGTACTTGGCTGAAAAGACAAGTCAAACCTTCAGTCTGGCCTTACCAGAAAGACATCAAAATCATAGTTTCAGCATACATAAACCAGTGCTCAGTGGAAATGTTTTGTACTCAAAGCAGAGTAGGAAAGGCCAGACAGTTTTCCTATGCCTACTCAAAGGAAGAGAAATTTCACTTACAAAAGAGTAATTATGGAGACATGTCCATACTTACTCTCATCACCAAGGAGGTTAAAGGAATACGGAGAAGAAATTATAACTTTGTGTCCGGCTGCATCACTCATCACACTGTATGACAAAACATGCACTATGAATTACTATATTTCTTTACAGTTATGTATTGGAACCATCTCCAGAACTGAGCATCTTATTATTGCCCATAAATTCAGTGCAGAGGAGATCGCAGTCCAACATTACTGTCTATAGAGTAGCCATGTCATTTCCTCTCTGGAATATGGAATCTGCAACCACCAAATGCTGTAGACTGAGTTTAGCAATAGGACTGCTGATAAATAAATATTCCCAGTGGAAGCCAACTGAGCAGTGTCCCACAGTGTCATGAGTCATTTGTTGTCGCTGAACAGTCTATGCCTCTGCACAGTGTAGAGAGCAGTGCCATACAGAGATGCTGTCCTACCTTCTGGGAAGAGATTAACTAAGCCGAGCCCATAATATTTAATTAAATTCTCCACTAGACTGCTAAATCGCTTTGAGTCTTGAGATCATATCCTGAGAGCTGAGAAAAGAGGTAGTTTGCAGTTTTCTCACCCAGTGAATAGAGTATGGTGTTGCAGTGAGATACAGCTTACACAGTTTTAATGTCAACATTTTAGATAACTGCATGTGAGCAAGTCACCATAGATTGCCTGCATCGCCCGTGAAAATAAGTCAGCAATTTTGGAACAAAATTCCTCTGGCCTATATTAAATGACTGTTAGCTGACTCATATCCCAGAAATACCTGGTTTTCTCATTGGTGGAAGGGGAGTTTAGAGTGAATTCTTGAGAGAGAAAAAAAACCCTTACGTTATAGACATCTCCAGCCAGTCACATGAATCCTGTGCAAGGAGACTAACAAGTCACAGAGCAGACATGCAAGACTTAAGCCAAATGTATTGAATATTTTTCACTCAGATTCACTGAGAAATTGTTCTGCTATCTACTCAGCACAAAGTAAATGTGTACTGCACAGCTGCTCTCCAAGAGTGAGCACATAACATGGGACTGGCTGCAGGAATGATGAGGCCCACAAGGGACTACTCAGCTTTAGACAAAACCATTCCTTCTAGTTTGTCAGTCTAGTTTGTCATCTAGGCCTGAAATTTTTCTTGCTTTCCTATCTGCCTGAAGACATATTCAGCAAAAAATTATGCAAATTTTGGGAGGAAGCCAGAAAGATATTTTCTCCTTGTGACTCAACAAGATTGGAATTTGTTACTGATCTCACTCAAACCAGTGCAAATCAGGAGCAATTACATCAAAATCAATGGTGATAACCTAGTAGGAAGTGAGAATATGGGCCTACTATTTTAAAAATGGCAGCAAATCTCACTTTACATGAAGATGGAATGATGCAGTTTGCTTCTAATGAGATGGTGTGGTCTTTTTATGTGACAGAGAAACAGCGCTGTAGCTGAACTGTTAAATAAAAGTTTTCACTTAACTTACAGTACATTTTACTGTCATTAAAAAAGCATTTGGGAAAAATAGTTCCCAATGAGTCTCTGTTGAAATTTTGGGATCATAAACTTTTATATCTTAATATTTATGATTCTAATAAACTACCACAATATTAAAATGAAAGATACAAACTCTGAGGTCAAAAACTACAATTTGTTGTAAGGCAAAACAATTTTGAATAATAAACCACTATTGAAATCGAAGATCACTTCCTATAATTTAATAAGTAATCCCCTTGGTGATATATCCCAGATATTAAACTAGTTTAGTTCACTTGGACCAGGTGTTTTAAATTGGTACATAGCATTCTGCCAAATGATAATACAAAACTAATAATGAAATGACATGAAAGCCTTTTATATTCTGATTTTTACCTTCATTGCTGATCACAAATTGGCTAATCAGGAGCAATTAATTAATTCATTATTGTTAATAGTAGTGAATGACAAGTATAAAGATAATACCTTGTTTATTAGCTCAGCTATAGCACTGTTGGATGTCAGTTAACCAGATGCAAATGTTTGATTGGATAATGTATCTCGCAGCTCCCAATCCACATAGCACGTGCCAAAGCAGTTAGTGTTTTTTCACCAGAAGCATCCAGCTGCAGACTATAAGTGTTTCCATAATAAAGTCAGTATAGCTTGTACTTTTAAAACTTATTTAAAGGATACTGTTTGAGTCTGAGAGAAAAAATATTTTCAAAAGGGTCTGCCCCAAAAGGGTCTGCCCTGTGTGCAACCAAAAATAGTCCATAAATGTATCTTTCACTATGTTTCAAAGACACTGATGTTAAACTAGTTAGTCATTAGAGAAGATGATAATTCATCCATTTCTTGTTCCATATGAATGTTTGCTGATGCTGCTGATGCACCAAGTTCAAACTTTTTAGTCCTATATGTGATTCACCATGGAAGCTGCCCTATAACAACCACTTTAGAAAGACTCTGAGCCTAGGTCAAAATCATGACTTATTGAGTCTTGATACTCAGTGTTTATGGTTTGTCTTATCGCTACATGAGGAGGTTCCCACTCCAAATGAGTGTGTGAACCCTATAATTAATTGGAAAATGAAAAAATGCTGTTCCACTCTGTGGCATAACACCTTGCTCAAGAATAAGTCTTTGAAGTCATGGAAATACAAGGAGCAGGCAGCACAACTGACATAGAGTAGAAACTTGTCGTGTCTGGTTCCCAGAGCAGGTGCTGATGCTGTTGGGCACTGTCTCCTTTTCTGGTCAAGGAACTGAACGTTGTGTTGGTCATGCAATAGGAAAGGCTGCAGCCACGAGGATGTGGAACCACATCCCACAGAATCTGATGCACTTGAGAGCTATGTCGGCTTGAGGTCTATAAAAATGACAGTTTTATTTACACAATTGTTCCATTATACTTTATTGAAGGGAATAGAGAGAGATTGCTTAACATGCTTCCAATTTGTTTATTTGTTTTGCTTTATTGGATAAAACTAGTGCTCAGGAAATAACTAATGTAACTGACAGCACTGACTTGAATGAAGAAGGGGTGATGGCAGACAGGGACAGTTCTGTTGGAGAGTGGTGAATGACAGGTTCTCTACCCACCCAGAAAATCCTTCTTCAAACGAATGCCCTTTGTGGGTGGGGACAGATGACCAAAAATATTTCCGTTTGTGAAAGAATTGTGGTCTAACCTCAGCTCAACAGACCTAATCAGCACTAATCCAAGCAAGCACTTAGCCCTGTTGCAAACAAGCATAGACTGCATTGCTTTGGAAGCTCAGGAAAGTCAGCTATGAAATACAAATTGTAGGTCTACCCTCAACATTTCTGACTGACATTAATGGAAATGACAGCTTACTCCCAGAATAAAGATAGGTTGGGCTGGGGGAACATAACAATTCCATAAGAATTGCCACTTGATTACTTATTGCCAAACCCTTAGTGGTGTCAAATATGCCACAGAGGTCAGGAAAGAGCTATGTAGAACTGTCAATGCTCTGAAAAGTTTGTGCTGGATCATTAGAGTGTGGCTTGTAGACTGAAGTGGTCACAAAGAAGCAATATTTCTTTGCCACTCATTGAGGAATACCAAATACCTTCTGAGTTTTGCAGCACTTGATATAACTGAGGCTGTGTGCTGAAACAGCTCTGCCCAATCAGATCAGTGGAACAGCAATCATATCTCTTCTGAATATCATATTTGTGGTTTTTCTCTTTCATTATAGTTGACAGAGTTAGGGTAAGACACTGAAGCAAATGTAAAACCCATCACTTTTAAACATGGCATCTTTGTATCTGATCCCCATCTGACATAGATGGGGAATAACCCTATGATGATAACAAAGTTGTACCTCTTTACTCCAGGCCCTAAAGCAGCTGGGCTTCTCCATTTCTGTAATTTAGACAATAAAACAAGATTCTCTAGAAATAGCAGTTAGGATTTCCTCTGTTTTACAAAGCACCAAACACTTGGGGGGGGCTCAGAAATAATTCTCAAGTACTGTTTAAATGTGTTTGAATTCACTGACTATTCTCAGCTATATGGGAACACACACACATGCATACACAAACAGCCCTTGAAGGAAATCAGAGCATCTGATGGAAAAGGTTTACTTTACTCTGGGTGATCTCAGCTGCACTATTTACACACAAAAATCTCTTAGAGGGAACCATAAAAAATACATCAAAGTGCAGTGACTTTTTGTGCCCCTCCCTCCCAAGCTCTACAACATATTTTGGAGTTTATTTTCTCTTCCTGGTCAGTTTCTTCCAGATCTCATAATAAAACAGAGTACATGAAAACTGAAACTTTTCAGGGAGAAAATGTTTTAAAATATTTTCTTTTAGAAACTGATTCTCCTCCATTGGATTTTTTTGCAATTTTTTTAGAATGTTTCATTCTTCTATCTTCTTGGTCTGTAAGGGTCTCCCTTAGGAGATGTATACATATATGAATGAACATGGGGATGGTGTCAGACCCTGTGATTTGTGGGCCTCATGCTCTGGTACCATTAAACTAATCTAAACCACCATCTTTGCTTTTTTTCCCTCTCCTGCACAGGGAGCAAGGTGGTCTGCAAAACTACCAAGGCCCTACAGTAGGCGTGGTCCTTCAGAAACCTCCTAGGATGATCTGCATATGGGACCTGACACAGCCAGGGAGCATTGGATTTAATTGTGCATGTTTAGTCACAAAACTGGAGCAGAGCAGGGCAGCTTGCCATATTTGTTAAAAGTGGTCCTGTGGGCCACCATTTGTACATAAGAAATCAGGATTCAGGAGACTCAAATTCTGTTCAAAAGGAGATTTCTTATGTAGACCTGAAATAATTGACTCAGCCCTCCACATCTCAGGTTTTCCCCATAACTTTGGGATCTTTATTGGGGTATAAGTACCTAACATTCATGACAGAGTAGCAGTCAGATGTTATGAGAATGAGGATTGCACAAGCAGTTCAGAAGAAAGAAGATTGCACACTCTTCAGTTTGTTTTCTGGACTATCAGTGGATATTGCACTCACAGAAGAGTGGGGCACATCTACACTTCAGTTCCTGTGTGAGACACCTTCTCTTGGGATTTGGGATTTAATTACTGACTGGATTCTGGTTATCCACAGGAATTCACACTCAGGAAGAGGTGGAAACATGACTCAGGCTCAACAAGTCATCTGGCAGCTGCAGAAGGATATCGGAATACCTTGCTGTAAAGAACACTTTGCAATTTATCATACCCACTATCTTCCCTCTCAGATGGAAGGGAGGAAAGAAAAGTCACAACTTCATTATACAAATCAAGTGTCTTCTATTAATGAATTTGCTTTCTTCCATAACTGGTAGCAAATCCACACTCTGGCCTGAATTTTCAATAATCCTATACTTTCCTTCCTCTTTAGCACTCTTGCTATCTCTGTCTCTCCACCTCTGTCTAGCTCTTGCCCTGCATGTCATGTCTCCTCCAAGGTGCACCCACTGATAGTTAAAATTTCCTATTTCAATGAAATGCAAGACTGTTGTTCTGGCTTGTACCTTCACCATAGCATGACATTTGTATTGGCTGCTGGGCTTTCAAATTTCTGAATTACCCTTGAGTCTGTTTTGGCTCTTTCCATCTTTTAAGGCCTCCTTTTTCCTTATGAGCCCACCTGGAAAATGGCAATAAAACTTACAAGCTGTAGGGGGCTTGTTTTCCAAAGTTCACTGCAACTCTAGTTGTTTTTAAGAGAGCTTATCACTTTATCCGGCATAAAGGATTGTTATTATCCCATATGCCTAAATCTAAGTGATTAAATGAACAAAACAGCTTGGTTTGTGCAATATTTATTCAGGATGGGGTCTATTAAAATACAGGTGACAAAACTCTCAATAATTGTAATTGTTTCTAAAGTATCTTACACAACCCAACAAAATAATTCATCTTGCTATGTGTAAGCTCCAACTCAGAACAAGAGTATTGGAACTACAGTTCAAAACAGCTGAAAACCATGAGAATCTTAAAAAGTTAGTACGTGGTTATTCATCTAAAGATGTTGCCAACAACAATTTTGTTATTTGTTGTCTTAAATACAGCCTTTTGGTGTTCAATACAGGTGAATTACTCTTCTAGACCAAAAAATGGTCTCTCTAGACTGAAGCATGGTGACAGCCCAGAGACAAGCAATCATGATCTGCACTCTTCTAAGAATGTAAACAAAGAAAATTCTCAATTAATGGCATGGTTTCTCCTTTAAAAGGCATAATTTCTAAAAGGTGAGGAGTGTTATGAGCAAAATTCCTGGAAATTGAAATGTAAGCAGAGAACTTTGAATGAAACTTGGACGTTCTTTTAGAAGAGTTTATTAAATGGCTAAACCCCCACAATTTCACAATCAAAAAGAACAAACTTTGGCTATAAGCCCAACATCATTTTGTGGAAACTGTGAATACAAAAGTAATGTATAATGTGAAAACAAAATAGGCAGATTTAGTTAGCAGTAAAAATGAGAAATTATCAACAAACTGAAATAATTAATACAAGAAAATAAAAGCATGGGAAAATAATTCCTGTCTATATGGAAAAGAGCAATATTTTTAAAAGTTTTGTTAAAGATAAAAATATGCTAGAAGTGATATAATGCCGACATTCGATAAGGATATTAAATCTGTTAGTGATCATAGAGAAGGATAAGGTTTCAGTAAATATTGCCTTGTAGAAAAACAGGTTCATTTAATCACTTCACATGAAGATGATCAAGATTTTTCCAGTCCTTCAAGTAGCAAGGAGGAATTTAGGCAAAGTCTGTTAAATATTTTTAAATCAGTAGCTTGAATCCAAGAGCCCTTATTTTCCCAAGGAGTCAGCTGAATCACTAATGCTGCTCTTGAATAAATGTTGAAATACTGGTGAAATTCCAGAAGACTAAAAAAAATACAAATCCTGAGCCAATATACAAAAAGTTTGAATTAGGCGACTTACTGGACATCAATCCCAGTCAAAAAAGGGATAAGCTGATAAAGCAATAAATGCATATGGTTAAGATGGGCCAACAATTCCCTAAAGTAACCAGTCATGGGGTACACTTCTACCTTTAGTCTCATTTCTCAAGGATTGGCTGAAGCATGACCACATGCAATGTAAAATATTCCTAAAATAGTGGCAGAAGACAGTTATGAATGACAGCTGTAAAAACCTATTGCAGAACTGATAATGATACACAAAATTAGCTGACTTATTTAGTCAGGTGAGGCAATTTCAACTAACCAGGTACTACAGCCAAACTTCTGCAGCAGTTCTAAAATGAATCTTTAGAGATAGGCAACAGAGCAGAAGTTCCTAAAGTAATTCTGAAAATATGTGAACCTTTTTTTGTGTAAACTGAGTAGCAAATACAAGCAGGGTGATTATTTTGCCTCTGTGTGTAATATTGATGAGATTGATACTAGAATATTACATACACATCTGGTGTCCATATTTGGGGGGGGAAAAAAGCTGAAAACTTGAAAAGGATGCAGAAAGGACCTTAAAAATCATTTCAGGATGGAGAAAATGCCTTACAATGGGGCACTGGAAATTATCTATTTAGATTATAGTAGATTTAAGGGTGGCTTGAATATGTATGCACATACATTCATTAGGAAGAACACTGAACACTTAAAGGACTTTTCAACAAAAACAAAAAGGCCTAAGGAAAATCAGTAGATACAGGCTAAAACCAGACAAGTTTAGTTTGGAAATAAGACACATTTTTCAGCAATGAGGGAGATTAGTCAGAAAAAGCATCTACAAGGGAAAGTAGTGAATTCTCCTTCTCTTCATAATAATATTGGCTGCGATTCAGAAAGATGTGCTTCAGCCAAACAAAAGCTATTCTTTAGTCAGAGATTTTTGCTCAATTTAACATATTAAATTGTCCAATTATTTCTTCTGCGCTTAAACACTTTGTGTAGGGTACAACTCATTCAACTTTAGTTGTCTACTGTGTAGATATTGGAAACTCAGGTAGCCTGTGCAGGATTGCTTAAGAGTCAAAAGACACTTAGAGGGCTGGATTTATCTCACCCATTTTAGAAACCTGCATTAGTATGAGATTAATCCCAAGAGATTCCTCTTTCTCTCTACTACAAAAGATGTTATAAAGGAAACAAAAAGAGACTAGTAAAGGAGCTTGAATAACTAGCCCTGATTAGAGATTTCCACTGAAAAAGCATGCATTTAGTCAGGTGAATCCTGACTATATTTTGTGTCTGAGTGTCAAGAAGGCATTCTGACAACGATTCCTGAGCAATGTATCTAGTTCAACATGAAAGGCCGTGCCTGGATTTCTGCTTGGATTAGGTGAGGTTTACAGTATATCTTCTGTGCCTAATGTGTAGCTTTTTACATACATTTATTTAGATTTTCTCTTCCATTTTTTTCAGCATCACATGTAATTTATAACCCAACAGTAAAAAATTATGCTTTCCCTACATTTCAAAAATAGATTTTCAAAAGGGAATTAATGACAAGGAGTTGAATGTCTGTATTTGCTAAAGGCTCAACATCTCATTGCCACCCAGTAATCCAGCCCAGCAGGAGGACAGAGAACAAAATGATGATCTCCTGTGTGAAATAAGAATTTGCTGTGATTCTGAATTGTGGGATGTTTTCCTGTTTGCTTTGAACTCCACATTAAAACAAGGTGGAATAAATATTTCCAACAACAGAAGAAAACTTGAAAATGAAATAACTCAGAACTCTTCATGGGCTACAAGCTTCAGTCACTCAGAGCAGGCACATGAACACGCACACAGAGTGAAGGGCTTGTGAAGATTGAGGGGTTCGTGTTTGGAAATAAGCAAAATCTCCCACACCAGCTCTGGTCAACGTTTTACACAAACAACATGGCTTGAAGTCAAGGGAAGATTTGCCTCAGGAAGGACTAGAGGGTTGGATTCAATGTACTGTTCATTAGGGCTATTTTCCTTTTCTTTATGAGCCACATGGGAATCTATCTCCCTGTTTCAACTGACATGAACCATTTTGTTTAAACATTTTTTTACTCTTCTAGCCTGTATGCTTTATTGATGTTGATTATAATTTGGTTGCTCACCAACTTATATTGAAAGGAAAAGCTGCAGTCCAAACCCATTTCTGTAGTGATTTAAGAACAGCTAACATGTACGATGCTTGGACCAAATTTTCTCATTAAATAGTTATTACTGAAATTTTTATTTTTGCTAAGAAACCTTTTAATACCAGAGCACATTTCACTTACATATATTTTAAAGCATATAGCACTTCTAGATAGACTATTAACTTAAATAAGAACATTATACAAGCAATTAAAATTATTAAGGACTTAGAAGAGGCACTTGTGGAGCATCTGAAAGGAGTAGGATTCAGTTTGGTCATTATACCTTAATCACGTGCAATAATTAATTTTATATATATATATATATATATATATGTATGTATGTATGTAACTTGGAGAATCTATTTAGCCTTACTGAAAATAATGAAAATATGAATGCACTGAAAACAAAATAAAAGTTTTCTCCCTAAAAATCACTTCATTTGTTGACTTCCTTGCTATGAGACAATTGGGGAAAAAAATCTCAGCATGTGTTTTTTTAGATCATATTTTTAAGATTGCTCAGAGCACAATTGTAAAATGAATGAAAATTTGGAAATTTATTGGTTAACTATTTAAATAATGAGCTAACACACTCTTTACCATCTCTCAAAGTTCAAAATACATTTCTATGTGATGTCATTATTTTTTGCTTATAGAGATCAGAAAAGGTATACAAATATTATGCCAAACTCTTAAACCATAACTGCAGGCTTACTCAGCAGACACAATTTTTCACATGTATTTTCTTTCCCCTTGAAAGAGGCATGAAGCAGAGAATGGACCAAGCATTACCTAAATCAATGTATTGCTAGCAGATGGATTTACAGTACAAGATTAAACATGACCTAAGATCCTATCTGGAACAGATGTGAGCTGTAGACTTTCCATAGTCAAGGAGAAAATTTTCATCTGGAGCAACTGTTTCTACCAAATTGTCAACAATGGAACATCTCTGGAGGCTTCTCATAAGTATGTGGCACTGCCTACCGAATCATGATCAGACTTTAGAATATTTTTCCTTTCTGAAACCCAGTTTCAACTTTAAAATACTGCCACAGTAGTGGCCCAGAGAAAACCCAAGCTCTGGAATGTGACTGTCAATATGCTTAAATTGTTAACACACCTTTGGTCTGTGTCAGCTACCATTTCCTCAGACAGCAGCTGAGCCTGGTTTAAGACAAGTATATTGGTCAGGAACAAATCCCAATAGATTCTTTGGATATAGCTAAATTGTGTTACAAAGAAAGAGATTAGATGTATGAATGTGGTCCATGCTGTGCCATCTGCCCTCAGGTCCAGAAATCAGGCCCTGAACCATTTTCCTGACAGCACAGGTTTAGTCTTTGTGTATATGAGATAATACAGCAATATGGAAATCCCGAACTCTGCCCTTAGGAGGATGTGGGAAATCCTAAGAACATCTCTGGAAGAGATGAGGGACCACAAAAACTTGCCAGTCAAAAGAATGAGGGTACCTACAAACAGCTGTTGCTGAGCAAGGACAAAGAGCAGTGCCAGCTGTTAGCAGAGTGTGCTGCTGGGGGCCCAGCTCGCTATGGTGAGGACAGCAGGATGGGAGGGTTGGTTGAATGGGTGGTAGGAAGAGCCAAAGTTTGGATCAACAACTTCATGGCAGTGTCCCTACAACCTCTCTGATTGTTTTCTGATCTCCTTTTTGGAAAGGTCACTGGCCCAGAATGACTCACATCCATTGTGTTCCTCCCTTGAAATGGTTGTACTGCATCTAACAAAAAGCCCACCTAGACCCAAAGACAAATACGAAAAGCAAGTGCCGAGACGAGAGCATAATAAGGTAAGGAGCCAGTAAAACTGCATTACCTCCACCTGCTCATAATTTAGGGACTTTCTGAGCTCAGCAGGTTACTCTTGCTTGAATTTGTGTTTCTCCTCTTAAATTTTGGTACGTACAGCATCCTGTGCCAAGGAACTCCACCACTTAACTGCACCACAAGTGAATGAGCTTCCTGCCGGTTTTACGCCTTCCTTCTAACTCCTGCTAAACAATCAAACCTTACGGCCTCCACAGCATCACTTTAGGCTGGATCAACCTTTTCCATGACTGCCCCTCAGTCATTGCTTTATCAGACCTGGGAGTCACCATTTCTTCAACCTTCAGAAAGAAGTTTATCCATCCCCCTGCCTTTGCCTGAACTTTTTTTAGTCCTGCTGTTATATTTGAGTGATTGCAGCACTATGCACAACGATTCCAGTTTTTGTGAATTTCCAGAGTAGCATACCATGTTCTCTTTTTAAAATTCCCCATTACATTCCTAATTTCTAACAATTGGTTTATGCTTTTGTGCACTCCTGGTAATGTGAACTGATTGTGTCCGCACACTGCAGCCCTTGGAGCAAAGCCTGGCTTAGTACTTGCCCCATGGATTTGGCACACACTGATTCACTGACCTCACATGATCTGCACAAAGTTCATCTATTGCACTCTTCCCACTGGAAGCTCACAGCTGTGGCTACCCTCCCGCATCCCTGTCAGCAGCTCAGGATATTCTCACAGTCCTTTTCTTTCCTCTTGTGACCTTTCTCACCTCAGCCCAGAGTAGCCTGAGCTACCCTGCCACAAGGTCTAGATCTCCTCCTGCCCCCCAGTGGACTAACTTTAGGACTGAAATTTTGGTATTCTTTAAGAGAGCATACCTTTCCTGCTTGCCCTAGATAAGAAGAGTATCTCATTTTCCATCTGTCATATTTATTATTTTCTTCACAGTGACAACATGGGTGTAGATTGTGGGCAGCAGGATGCACTGTGAGGAAACAAGAAGTGTGAAAGGTCCAATGGGGTGAGCATAAGTTGAAGAACCAGGTTTTGTGGATAGATGTTGGATGCTTGACTGATTCACCGAATCAGTCCTTGTACTGCCTATAAAGTGAGCCATGGTTTTTTCAAGAAGACACCTATTTTCTCAGCTCCAGAATGGATCCTGGAGGTGACCCAATACATGGCATAGACAGCTTGGGGAACAGGGCCACGGCGTAAAGCAATCAAAAGGTTGGTGCAAAGAGGAACAGAATAGTCTGTTCTCCAGATGCCCTGACAGGAGGAAGAAAAACAGCATGTTTAAATTGCAGGAAGGGACAATTAGGTTAGACAGTGGAAAGAACTTTCTGATGGTGAGAAGAGTTAAGCCCTGGAATAGCTCGCCTGGCAACTGGTGCTGTTTTTCTTGCTGACAGGTTGTAAGAACAGGTTAGACAAACATGCCAGGAATGGTTTAGGTCTACTTGATCTTTTCTTGGGTCAAATGGAGAGATAAGATCACTTCTTCTGTTCTTCCCAGACTCACCTGCTACAATATTATCATTTTTCATCCCAGATTTCTAAAGATAAAAATTGATTCTTTTTCCACATTTTTCACTACTGTAAAGTATATGTCTAAAAATTCTGACAGACACAAAACCACATTCTGTGCTAGTAAAAGTCAGAAACCCCACAGTTAAATCAAAGGGTCTCTGTCCAATTCTGCCTGTTTTGCTTCATGTGCAGAAACTAAGTATGACACATTTCGTTTAATAATACAATATTTACTCATTAAATATATTTACCTCATTCTTTGGAAGTTTTTGCCTTTTACCTGCTGATTATTTTACAAGCTGAAAAGTAAAATGACTGTTATGGCAGAAAGTCTCTTTTCAGAAGTTGCAAATACAAACCACTTCAGAATACCTCTGGTCAGAGTATTTGTTTGGCTTTGATTACAAAATTACAGATATCTGCTTAAAGTATTATAGCCAAATATTGGCCCAGGAGGGATTATATTCCCAGTTTTGAGATTAATGCATTGTACAGCCCCTGGTCATGAAATTTAAAAGCATTCTAAATAGTGGCCACTGGCCGTTTTATGTGACAGCCTAAATAATTAAAAAGGTCTGTTTCAATCCCATATCCATTGAGTACATTTTTGTAATGCTTTGCTGCCTAGAAATGGTCTCTGCACCAAAATGTAGCACTAAAATGAGAGTTTATCCTGTATCAGATAGGAATCTGCAATCCATTTTATGATTCTACAAGGATGTATAAAAGAAATAAGCTATAGCTATCCAGCAGAACTTTTCCCCATTCAGAGATTATTGCTGAACCTTATTCCTTCGGCTTCTGTCCAAACAATCCACACACAGTATTTTCCTCAGTTCTTTGTTGACTGTTTATAACCTATGTGGAAATCCTTAGATTGCTGTTTGGAAATCACCAACATTACATTGCCTGAATTCACAGGCTTAATTTCTGGCTTTAAGAGAAGCCTCATATTTGAGATTGGTTAAGCATCTCTCTGTCTCTACAGACACTTACTCTGATGTAGGTAGAGTCGTTCCTAGAATTGTTCCTCTGATGTCAGCTTCTCCATAAACACCCACCTCTTTACAGTCAATATGTTTAAGCTGTGGGCATGGCCTACACACCACGAACTCGTGCTCAGGCTACAGCCAAAGGCTTCATAGTTTATGTCCAAGCTTTTCTAGGAAACTCTATCTCACTAGTCAAGTGTAATCCTTTATGCTTGTCCAAAGCATCTCTAATATTAGCTACCAAAATGTGAAGGGACAACTTGCTTTGAACCTGAGAGGTGATTATGGAATATGCACCTGCCTGAACAGGACACTCATCTGAGACACCGTGACAAAACTGTCCTTCTTGGACCCAGGATGTGCAGATTTAATCTTAAATTCTAAAGTGTCAGCTGGATGCTTTTTCTGCAGGGAAATCATATGTTAAACATCTGTCTGAGCTTAAAAAACAGGATCAGGAGAAAGCTGATCGGGCAGAGAGATTGCTATGGGACAGTTACATCTCTAAAAGGTTATTTCTAGGTGTCTCTGCCTAAGTCAGCTGCTTATGCACCAAAAATTGATCCTCTTTCTCTTCCTGGAAGCTCTCTTCTATCAGGTGCTTCAGGCATGTGTCCTTTTGGAGTGCGGTAAATTATTTCAGAAAACAGGGCTTTCCTCACCCAAAGAAATGTAAAGAAAATAAAAACGGTCAGTGTTATAAACATCATGAATAAACAAAAATATTTCTTAGGAACTATGAAAAACTATTATGAGGGACTGAATTATTCCTGTTAACAGAGGCTGATTTTCTGGGAAAATTTGCTGAGACTACAGAAAACACTAAGTAACTCTCCGCTGACATCCTCTGTCAGCCTTAATGTAATGGCAAAGGGGTTGTTAATAGCTCAGACATATAAAGCACTCCAAGTTTTTTTAAAGAATAACTAGATATTGATTGGGTATATTAAATACATTTATTTCTAAAAAAACACTAAAAAATATTACAAAATCTTTCATGTGGAAGTAGCATTAAAAATATGCACACTCAAGATGTAATACTATGGTGGTAGGGGAGGTGGGGGTGTGTTCTCTTTTGAAGCAGCAATAACATTTAGAAACTTTGTATTTCCCAGTTTTTTTCTCTACACGAAATTTTTTTCCAAAGGCAGGAAAGTGGTGTTTTCTAGTTCAGAGAGGATGTGTTGTGACATTGCCAATGTCTTGACTTTTTTTTTCTTTCCTTCCTCTTTAGGTTCTTTAGAGCTAGATACACAGAAGATAACAGTCCTATGGTTTATCTATAGTCCAGAAACTCAAAAACAATGAGGCAAAGTGAGTGAAACTTCCTGCTGATTACAATGTACCATAAAGAGAAAGAAGCAAAAAAAGAAGGGAAGATGACACAAAAAAATTACAGTCATATTTGAATCATCTGTGTGATTGTCTTTCATATTTAAAAAGTTTCTAAAGATTTGTGTGACTAAAAAAGCAAAGGATATCCTGAAGAAGACGGAGGAATTTCCACTTATTGTAGTTCACATAGATGCCAGATTCACACAAGAGTAGCAAGATGTGCAGGCCAGAAGGACAGTGTTGGATATCCAGGAAAAGAAAATAATCCAGAGTGGACATCACCATGTTGCACAACTCAGTGGTGCCAAAGAAAAAGTAACAAAGAAAGCATCAGGTGTGAGTGGGCTAGAGTGCAAAGGAGCAGTGGGGCTCCTGAAACAACAAAATGCACTTGCATCCAACTCCTGGCTTCAAAACTCACCACACATTTTAGGAGGTCTTTCAGAAGGATTAGGTAGACACTTAAGAGGAACATTAAGTTGAACGAATAGAAGTAGCATTGCTCTTATACAAAGCAATGTAATAGTAGCACAAGAGACAAAGAGTAAAACTAAAAGTAGTGCATGAGTTAACATATAAATGCTATAGGTGGCTACACAAGTACTATATGTCTTCAGAAAACCTAAAAATGCATGGAGCTATGCTAAGGAAGACATTTTGCCAGATCAGTATGGAAGATAAAATCTTATAATGAAACACTTGGCTAAGGATCCTAAGCTGTAGGATTGTGTAAGTAACCAGGGCAAAGAACAAATTGTGCTGGACACTTGCAGCAGGTCATTGGGACTGGTAAGGAAAAGAAATCACTACTTTTTGTACAGCTTCTGAGGACACTCCAAAAGTTAGTGCAGTGGGGTTAGCAACGCCACAGGAAGATGTTTCGCCTGTGCAATATATTTTTGCTGTATACCTCACTGAAACACCAAGGAGGAAGAATATGTTATGTGACAAACTGACACATTAAAACAGCAATGGCTTATGTAGAGGAAAAAACAGTTCCAGTAGGAAGATCAGTCAGAAGAGCCACACTGAATGAGGTCTATTCCAATCTGAACAGCAAAATCTGTCTCACAAGTGCTCATTTCAACTTTAAATATCATTATTTTAGTCATAGCCACTCTTGATTACCACCAATGGATAGTCCTGTGAAAAGACATGGTGTTATTCAACATCTTCAAGCCAGTGCCATGAGCTAATACACCATGTTAACATCCTGGTTCTTACACGTTAGCTAAAAAGTATCAATCATTATTTGTCTGATATCTTAAGCTGCAGTCACCCAACCAGACAGCTGGACACGGCCACCTTTAAATTCAAGTTGTCACTCACACTTTTTGTATTACAGTAGACATTATTAGAATATTGCCTGTGTGAACCACTGGGGAAGTTTCTGCACATGGCGGCTGGAGTCAAGAACAGAACAACTGGTAAAGTAGGGCAGTGAAGCAGTGCCATTAATGGACAAAGGGGATTAATAAAAGGCTTGATTTACACTTTGTCTATGATAACAACCTATGTTTGTTCCCCTTTTCTTGTGCCTCGGCTGTTTCACCACACACCTTTCCACCGAGCAGCGGAGTAAATAAAAACTGGTCAGGCGGGCTGACATTGATAAAATCAAGTTCACTGGCAGATATTTCAAACCCTTTATTAGCAAGGCCATAAACTACATATGCTGTTTGATTAGGATATGATGAAAAGAATTTATTAGCAGATGTGTATTCAGCTACACTGTTTTACTGGCAGCTTTATGAGATTCTCTCCTAGGCTGACAGGTGCGGCTTGCCAGCTGCCTTGTACAGCAAACAGGGGATGGAGATCATGCCATGTGCAATGATTTAATCAGTTACCATCAACTGCTGGAAAATAAACAAGGTTTTGTGCCTTTCTTTCAGTCCCATGTATATTAATTGAAACCAAATATTACAAATGACACTGAAAGAGAGTATCACTGATCAGAGGAGACTTAAATTTAATAGGACACAGCCATGTAATACATAAATATAATAAAGCACAGTCATGTAATACATAAATATTTGGTTAAAAGATAGCAGAATTTTGTTAAACTTGGCAATGGGAAGTCTTTTGAAGTCTCATTTGTCAGTTTCCATTCATGGGACAGTCAAATCTAGTCATTTGGGTCACAGCTGGCAAAAGAAAGATGATCCTCTTGGTTTATTGTTCTGATACAAAATTGTCATTACAAATTGAAAACACAGAGCAAATAAAAGAGGGCAAATGGGGAACTTGTGTGGTTACATATTTTTAACTGTTGCGTCTGGCTGTACTTTGCTTAATAGGGGTTGCAGAATTCAAGATGTCTATATCCTGGGTCTCATTACTATTGTTTAAAATTTCTATACCACTAGTTTACAATTAAAACGTTCTTTCTCAATTCAGTTCTCATATCCAATGTTTTCAGTGCTCTAAATATGTGTAACCTGAACTAATATTTTTATTAAGTATCTGACAGCTGCCTTGAAACATTTTTATATCAAATATTTGCATGTCAAAATACAGATATAGAAGACTTTTTTCCACAGCCAAATGAGAATGTTCATACAATGTAAAGAAAAAATAATATTGCTAAACTGAAGCAAAAATATTTTACAGAAGATTCTTTAACTTTGTTTTCTGCATGTTTATGACAAAGAATTGTCATGATTACACTGTAAGCAAGGACAAGTCAAGAAGAGCTGTAAAGCAAAAAAAAAAACTTGTCAAACTGATTGCATAAATAATTATAGCAGTGGTCTGTTAAAAATTATGACAATTGAAGCCATGGAAGTATTTTGAAAAAAGTGGGCTTGTCTTTGAAGTGTCAGTACATTCAAATTCTTTCTCTCAGCCTAAGAATGTATTCAGATTTTAGTAGATTTTCTGTCCTGGTTTAGAGTCAAGTTCTTGCACAGAATCAGAGGTGCTAGAGAAGGAACAGCACTAGCAGCAGCAGACTTTATGCCTGTTTTTTTGATTATAATAATCTCTCTGAAGGAGATTACTTTTGTTCTTTTGTATTTTAATAGTTTGAGAGAGATGAGTTTCTAGTAGTCACAGCCTGGGGATCCAAAACTGTGATAATAGCTGCAGGCCACATTGGGCAGAAATATGATATTTTACAATGGATTATGAGGTACTGATTTCCTTTCATTCACTCCTTTTTTCTTCATGTCCCTTGGTGTATTTTCTTGCTGAAGCACAGACCACAGCTCAGCCTTTTCAAGATTTTACAAGGAAAATTGTAACATCAAGAGCATGTGCTGTGCGACTGATTAGAAAATAGAGTTTAATACACACCCACCCTTGAAATTATCTTCTGGGGATGCCTCAGAGAATTTGCCTTGAGAAGCTAGTAGGCAGTAACTCAGTCTAGACTTTTACACGCAAACATCCTCATCATATTGCTGTTCTGTGTTTCCAGTGTAAAGTTTGCCTTAGGGCATGTATGTACGGAAACACTCCTTGCACCCTTCCCATGGAGAGGCTGTATATCTTCTCCCAAGCAACACAACAGCCTCTCCATCAGCTTGGAGTCTAGGCCTTTTAAGGGTGGGTTCCTCTCAGAGCCTCTGTAGAGAAGCTATACTAGTAAAATAAATGATAATGAGACCCTGAAGCTAACTTAGCCTGATATTGTTATCTGTCTTTACCTCCAAAATAAGGTGGCCACACTCAGACTCCACATGCGGAATATCTTTATCCCATACATTATCCTCAAACCACACCTGGGAATCATCAGGGAGAGTGCTAGTTATCTTGAGTCAAAATCAGGCAAGGCACCATTTAACATTACAGATAATGGAGTTTTAGTGTCTGTGCCTGTGCCCTGTTTAACTTGCTGGTAAAAATGAAACCTTAGGATACAGCTAAAAAGTCTGCAGTCTGGATCCACAACCACAACAGTCTTCAGGATGTTATAAACCCATCATAGGATACATTTATATTGCATGTCAAGCTCAGGTCAGCATTCTGGATCTGAACTCTAACTTACCGACACTGCAAAAATTTACAGCCTTAAAACAAGGTTGCAGTTCTCTCAATGGCAGGGTTTTAAGTCCTTGGGACTCCTAAGGTCCAAGGTGAGCCAGCGTATGATGTCCAGGTCTGTTTTGCAGGCTGAAATGATCAAGGGCAGTTTGAGAAAGTGTCTCCAACCATCTCCCAACATCTGGGCACCAGCCAGAGTTTGCAGAAATGCCCTCTCTAGCCAGGAGCATGAGGAAGGCCTGCAGGGCTGTGGTCAGCTGGCAGGAGGACTGTTCACCATTGCCTGCTAATCAGGTCCCACACTGCATCCACTAGGACATAGATTTAAGCCTGTGCTGCAAGTATTGCAGAGTGAGAACATAATCTTCTGTAAAATTTTCTGACTGTTCCATTTTTTTGCAACATATCAGGTGTGTCATCCACTGGACTGATTGCTCAAGCAACCTTGAGCTTCCTCTCTGTCCAAAAGTGAACTCTGCCATCCATGCCCTATTCCTAATTAGCTCAGGCACTGTATGACCATCATATCAGAGATATCCTGTTCTGGTTTCATTAGCAAAGTTTCTCTCCCCTACCCCAGATCTAAATTTATGCTATAGGCAGACAAAGGCTGCCTCTGTAGAAGCAGAAGGCTGTTTTACATGCCAAAACACAACTTTAACCTTGTGGCTTTGGGACTTTTGAGAGCATGCATATTCTTTAGTGTCCACATGTGCAGATATTAAGAAGTCACAATACCTACATAAGTGGCTGTCAAACTACTCTGCTCAAGTGTCTGGAGTACAAAATATCATCTAGTTGTAATAATTGATTGATTTGAGCTAAGCACATTCACTGCACCTGCACAGTCAGTATTTCCAAGCTATTTCTAGGTCTCAGCACCTGCATAAAAGGGCAACTTATTTCTCTTTTATGCATCTCTGCCTTCTGCTCATCGCACTGTTTCTACAGACCAGAGTACCTCCAGAGAATAGAAATGCAGCAATAATTAGGCTCTCCTTTCGGGCCTGAATGATTTTCTAAATAGAATTAGCTTCGTTTTTGTTCCCCAAACACAGAGAAGCACCAGGCAACATTTCATCTTAGGCACAGAGCCCCACCGAAACATATTCCTAATGTTATTTATATGGTATTTTTATATGGAGAGAAGTTATCCTCTGGAACCCTGCCAAGGATATTGCACAAGTAGGTGAGGGCCTAGAAACAACTGCTAAATCTCAGAGATGGCAACATGCTTCCATCTCCAGGGTCTTTGTTTAAATTCCTTGCTACAGATTATATACACCTCTGAATGTACTCTTCTTGGAGAGATGAATTTAATCGTCTTGAATCTTGGCTTGCAGTCTGACTTCAGGATTGCTGCAGCACACCCTACTTACAAATACAAGTTTATTGAAAAGAAGTAATGGGATTCAGTGCTGGAACTAACAGTAAATTTTCAAACCCAGAATTAAAACTGCCTGGTTTTGCAAAGTTGTCAGATTTCACAGTAAAATTATAAAATATTTTTCAGCCTTGACATCTGCAAAAGTAAATGTGGGGTAGCAAAAACTGAACATGACTTGAGAAAATATTTTCTGAAAGTTAAGAAAAATGTTGCCACTTTTGCAGGTAACACTCTTTCATTTTTAAGCACATTCTTTTTGTTACAGGACAGTGCTTCTGACCTGCCTCTGTTAATTTCCTCTAGATATGTGCATTCATTACACTCATGGTTTTGGTGTAGGCCAACAGAATATAGACACTTATACATTCCCAGATGCCACCTATAAGATGGCATCAAGCACATGAATGATGTGTGATGACAAATCACACTCCTCACACTACACTAAGTCTTTCAAACACTTCTACTTGTCATTAAATTCATACTGGTCGCAGAAGAATTTTCTGACTGTGAAAACTTGGTGGGAACTCAGTTGAGTGGTAACAGTTGAGATGGAGAGTGACGAGGTTCAGTGTAACTACACATGTGAGAGATGTCCTTGGTTCTCGTCACTTCTTGAAGGGCTGGGGTTTGAGTTTTGACTCAAACCAAGTCCCACTGGTAAATGCTGTTCACCTTCTTGGCAGAATAGCAAAGTGTGTGTCATGTCCAAAACATTTCTCTGGGAAAGAAAGAGTTTGGCACTGCAGTGAAGGGCAACCTGGGAATTGCTGATAAAGCAGAGGTGTTTTTCTCCTCCAAACAAAGATGCTAGAGTTAATTTGTTGCAGTTTTGTCTGCACAAGACCTATTATATGGGCTGTAATTTCACGGGATGGAGACTGTGAACTCCCAGGTCACTTGTAAACCGATCACTCCCCAGCCTCTCCTCCTTGTGCTTTTAAGTGTTTTGAGCCTGGTAAATTGAAACCTGAAGAAACACAGAGCTCTGATCTTTGGGACCTCTAGAGCAAACCTGGACTTTTGCTGATTTGCTCTAGGAAGTAACTGCTTACTTACCCCATAATTAACACCACAAAGCTGATCTTTGAAAGATAAAGTATGGGAGGTCAGAGACAGGATCAGGGAGAACGGTTTCATTAGAACCACAACATTTGCAACCAGATTTTCTTCTCATTTGCATCAGATTGATCCTGGAATTGCTTCACTAAAGCCAGAGGTGCTAACAACTATAAAATCTGTCTGGATTAGAAGCAGGTCATTACTATCACATCTAATGGATTTTAATCCATAAACTTAGTAAAAACAGCAACAGGAATTGCTTGTTAGCTACATGACTAACCACACTTTCACTCTTATCTCACAACAGAGGCTGCATTAGCACTTCCTTACAAGTTCCAATTTACACAAGGTTTCAGACACATAAATACATCTTCCAGTTGATTGACTTCCTTTAGCCAAGCAACTAGGTACAGTAGTGTTCAAAACATTGAATAACACTATTAAACAAGCTTTGCATTAACTTTTTTACCAGTTTTTATTTGCATTTGTTCTTCTGGAAATTTAAAGTGCCATCTTGTGTTAAAATGAGAAGAAGAAAAAAAAAAAAAGAAGAAAAAAAAGAGAAAAAAAAAAGAAAAAAAAGGCGAAAAAAAAAAAAGAATAAAAAAGAATAAGGAAAGTCCAAGCTCTCAACTGGTGGAAATCAGAATGGCCTCACATGTCCTTCATTTCCTCTTTGGAAGGTTGATTTCAGGTTGACATCCAGTTTATATTAATGAGGAGTCAGTCCAAAACATGTGATATAATAAGTAAAAGAATCAGTTGCCACTGCTAAACTAAGACTTTCATGAACAATAACAAGAACTAAATAGGTATATATCATATATTTAGACATTCCTTTCTAACATTTGGTTTTAGACTCAGATTCCTGCTTTCCACACAAATGGTTGACAACCATTTATATCAGAAATAAAGAACTATTATTTTGAGGTTAGAAAAAGACTTATTTATACTATAGGACTGGATCCCACCACATTTTAAATTTACTGGATGAATAGTTTTTGTGTGTCCCATTTTGAGTCTTTGTCACACACTGCATCCCACATTCAGTCTTTGGCATGGAATAGTTATGCATCCCAAAGACATTTTCCTCATAAAACTGGATGTTTACTTTTTGTACAGCAATACCACAAGCTAATGTTCTTTCTTTTTAAGAGGGTCAGGGTCTTCGGGTCTATTTTAAAATGAAAAATGAAATAGTGCAGATCAATTAAACTTCAGAACATAAATCAAACCTCAAATAATGGAAAGGGCAGCCTCCAATATCTTACCCAGAATATGTGAATACTGAAGATGGATAAACAGTCTGTTAATTTGCCCTCTTCTTTTAATCTTTATCTAAAATGTAATTCTAATACACAGGAACAGAACTGCCAAAAATAAGTTCAGTCTTGCAAGCAAGAAGGCGTCATATTGCCAGTCATGGACACAATAGTCCTTTTTTAGGTCTATGCCAGGGAATATTCTGGGCACTGCAACTCTACCACTTACATGGCGAAACTGTAAGAATGGTCCCTGACAATTTTTTTTGTTAAAATCACCTAGCATTTCCCAAACAATTTCCTGGCAGAGTGCAGAAGTTAATATGGGAGAATGACCACTCAGAACAGGCAGCTTGAAATAGTCCACATTTTGGAAATAAAGAAAACTTAATAATATATAAATATCATGACAATGCCAGCTGGCCCCATGGTTAGAGAACAGGCACTTGCACTGTTTGCTCTGTAGTATAAACTTAGCCTGTATGATTAAGACACCTCAGCATAGGAACACTGCACTTCTGGATGCCTCTTCGCAGAAACCCCACAAAGTGAAAGGAAATCTGTGAAAGAAAAGAGTAGCAGAAATATCCAGAAGAGGTTTTCCCCCTACATAAGGCTCCACTTTAAAGACTTAGAAAGATGTGGGTTTTTAAAGCACTTAAAACTCCAGAAAGTTTTGTAGCTGACTTCAGGATAACAGTAACAGTGGGAATGCCAAAACCTTGTGAGTAAATTCCTGACTGCAGATAGTAGCTGACCTGTAGTCATCATATGGCTTCTACACAAATATACTTCAGTGCTGCACAATTGTTTGAGGTATCTTCCAGGAACTCCCAAACCATGTGCAGACCCTCTCTCTAGGGCTCACTCTGGCTGAGGAGTGGATGGGGTACAGAAATCCCTGTGAACTTCATGCACACTGTGCATAGGGCAGTGCTCTGCAAAGCACCTGGTAAAAACACGATAGCATTTGTCAGAGTGCTGAACCTTGCTTTCCATTCAGGAACTACTCAGGCCTTTGCTTTTCAGGTCTTTCTTGCTCTGTGCTAATTCTTCTCTGTCATATAGGATCATAGAACACATTTAGCTGGAAAGGACTGGCCTCTGCCTGTTCCCCACACTTCCTCTTAGGTAAGTGTGTCTCCACCCAGGGAGGGTTGATCTCCACCCAGCTTCTCTGTTGTTCAACCTCCGCAAAAGAAATTGTACCTGTAGACCAATGCTGAGGACATTTTCCTGGATCTTTATTCCACTGACAAAGTAAGCTTTGGTTTAGCCAAAGTAAACAGGGATGTTTTAACTAACTCACAGGGTTATTCATCTGGACCATTAGTAGAAAATGTGGCTCTGGAGCATCCCAGATAGGAATGAGAAAAGAATATTTGGGGTATACATTTTCCATAGAAAAGGTAAGATGTATCTCGTGCAAAGGAAGCAAGTTTAATATGTAAATAGCACTTTTTCTTCCCCATGTAACCCTTCCTCTAGGTGTTCAATATGTAATCTACTAGAACAAAATTGATGTACAAATGACCTACCAGAAGCTGCTGGTCTCAGAACGAATTACCTCTTCAGCAGTGTGGCTGCTGCCATTACAGCAACAAGCAAGTACAGTACATGCAACAAGCAAGGAAGGCCCATACTCTGCCATAATTCCTACAGTCAGCCTATTGTCATTCATCATGGGCTTCTGAACATTTTACTAAGCAAGGGGCATGAAGCCACAATCAGGAAGGAAGGAATGTAAGGGAATTCAAGTAGAGAACCTTAAAAAGAACACTTCACAAGGTCATAAAATGTTCTTCAACTTGTAGGGTTTTTTTGTGGGGTTTTGTTGGTGTTTTGTTTTAAGGGCGTTTGTTTGGGGGTTTTTTGCCTTAAGCAGAATAAATTGATAGGAAAAAAAAAATGGGGAATGGTTCTGTTTTTAAAATAAAGAACAAGAAACCTGTCAGATCTTGGAATCTTTGTTGCCCCTCATTTTATGAACAAAATGTGAGCAATATACTGTTGAGGACAGCTAAAGAAGGGGATTGAGTGGGAATGTTACTTGATTCAAAGCTTTACGTTAACAAAACCCCCCGCTGTCAAGAATCTGTCAGGGGAGTTCCTGTATTCAAATGGACAGCAAATTAAACATATCACTAACATCAGGGATCCTAGGAATACCAAAACAAGGGATATTTTTAGCCTATTTGGCTACTTGGGGGTGGTAAGTGTCTGCTCTCATTAAAATCTTACAACTGTTTCTCCCAAATGTCAAAATTGTAAAGCTGTTGACGGATGTAGCTGAGATAACCCAGGCAATGGTATTCCAATGGTTTAGGTGACAGTGGTCTCACACGAGCATGTTAGGTGTTAGGGAGCTAATTTAGCTTTCAGGGAAATTAGGAATCCTTCCAAGTTGGATTAGGACACCTTCAGAATCCAAGACGTTGTCTTGAGCTTCAAGCTATGTACAGCAGGTGAAGAAATCCACTGGCCTGGTCTGGAAGCTCTGATATTGTCTTCATTTAGTGAACTTGCTCTTTTCTTCACAAGTTTCAGGTCTGTGGAAAAACCCAGGCCAGGATTTCTAGCTGAGTAAAAGCTCATGCTATGTAAATTAGAAGAAGAAAAAAATAATTAAAAAAAAAAGTTACACAGTCAAAACCAGCAGTGCAAAAACACATCCACCATGGGCTGGAAGCCAACAGCAGTGTTAGAAAATACGGAACAGAATATGTACAAAACCATCTCTGTCATTTTGGAACTGCATATCAGAACATGCAGAAAATATAAATCTGTGTTACAAAAATAAGGTCAGATGTGCATGTGCATGTTTCTGCATTGGAATTCCTTCCCTGAGTAAAGAACTTTACTCTTCTATTTCCGATATTATGACTTTTCATTGCTTGCATAGGAATAGTATGGTAAAATGTACTCTGGGCTCAATTAATTCCTACCTCTCTCTCTCTGGTGACTTCTCTGAGTTGAGGAGGAAACTTTCACAAGTCAATGTGCTATTTTAAGCTCCTTTACATTTTGGCGCATCAAACAGCAGCAGCGATATAATAGAGGAGCTGTTTCTGCTTCTGACCGGACCATTCTCAAAGCTCAAAGCAGAACTGAAGGTGTCTGGACCATGAGGAGAAGACAGTAAACTGGAAAGTGTATTTAGGTTAGTTATAGGAATATATTTGAGAAAGGATTTCTTAAGAATGGGACATTTACATGGGATTGAGAGGATGAGGGCAGGAGGAACATGTGTGCTTGTCCTCCTACTCGACTAACCCGAATAATGTCTGGCAGAGCTGAGTGTGCACAGCCCAGAGCAGCCAGAGCTGGCACGTTCTCAGGCTTGTCCAGAACATGAACCTAAAAAGTTTCAGATTCAGTTCAGAGTCTCAAAATGTGTGAGGAGGCTCAAAAATACCACATCTAGACTGCACTTACATCAGACGATTAAATTAATTAGTCTTGCAGCACAGTACAAAGTGTAATTCAATCCTGGTGATAGATTGGGAGATTAATCACAATTTACAGCCTTGTGAAGGCAGATACACACATACACAGAAAAAAAAGTATGTAAAAGGAAAGAAAGGAAAAGAAAAACATTCAAGCACTCAGAGACTTCAGCTTCCAGTAATAATTGAATGTATTGATGACATTTTTGAAAGATAAACTATTTCTCCCTTTTTCTCAGTTTTTCAGTTGATCATAAAACTGGGGTTTGACTGCTTTCAGCTTCTAAAAAAAAAGAAAGAAAAAACAAAAGCAGACAACTGGGGCTTTTATTTTTGAGAAGAAACCTTGATATTTAAAAACATTTCTTTTTTTCCTGGTTTCTTTTTTAACAATTAAAAAATGTCAACAAAATTGACTTTTCCTTGAAGAAAAACTTTAACTGAAAATTTCACAACCTCCAGTGCTAGCCCAGGGCTAATATGGTCTTCTAAATTAGACATGAAGATTCTTACACTGGTTTTTGACTTTGGGGGTTTTTTGTTTGGTTTGGTTGTCTCTTTTTTAGCTTTTGATCAGAAAAATAGCTTGAATTTCAAGAAAGTGAAACTCCATTACAGTCTTGAGAATCCACAAAAGCCTTTCTAGAGCATGAGAAGTGAAAAGTACCATTTTGGGCCTGAAGCCTTCCACGTACTCTTCAACAGTCAACACAAAGTCACTTCAGTGGCAGAACTCCAATATTGTATAACCTGTATATGTTATTTGAAAATCGTGTGTATGACTAAAAAGTGGCTCTGTGTGCTATTACTTCTTACAGAAAAGGTGTGGGATCAGCACATTCCTTGAAATGCTTTTCATTTGTAGAGGATATCTATAATTTGAATTTTTTTTGCTGTTTTGCAGTGATGTGCTATTTCTCCATTTTGGTTGAAAATCACATCAATAATAAGAACAGCGGATTTGAATTCCCACAGTTGTTTACTGCAGTGACAGAAATCCCCTGAACACAATTATCTCAGATGAAGATTTTCATGTCCCTCACTCGGAGCCTTCCTAAACACAATGTGTTTTGCCCTCAGTTGACTGAGAGGGCCTGAGTTTCAGAGAATAGGGCTTCAACGCTTCCTGAAAGTGTGACAGCTTCAAAGTATGTCCAATGAGACCCTAGAACCACCAGTCATTTTGGAAAAATGTTGTTGCTGTTTCTCTGATCCATTGTCTTTTTCAGAGTGGCACAACTGTGTTTGCTGTGCACAATTCCCAGCAAACTGATTGATGTGGAAGGCAAGCCAGGAAAATCTCTGCTCCACCCCACTTTGCGTGTTCCACGGTCAAAAATGTTCAATAACTGCCCAGATGAGGAATATATTTTTTCCTTTCTGTTCCTGTACATAGTTCTTCTGCAAATTGCATTATTATTGGGTCACTTGCAGGCTGTTGACTTCATTCTACAGCTTGTAACCCTTTGCATAGTCTCCCACCTACCACATTGCTCTGGAAATGCCACCAGTGAACTCCTGCCATGAAATGTTCCTGTAAATGGGAACAAAGGGAGCATATGGATCCTTTGATTAATCCTTGCTACACACACACACACACACACATTTTTTACCACTCGAATGAAACCTACGAGCGGTCAGAACGCTTTGTGTGCAGCCCTGGTCTGTAATGACATTTGTGTTATGTTCTGCTCTTGTTGCGGTGTTGTATAACCATCATCGCTCGAGCCTACGTCTTCATTTCTTCTTAGGTTACATGACCAACACTGAGATTAGGAACAGGTTTTAAAATATGTCCACATACTGGTAATTTATCACACACACATTACACAAATAAATAAATAATACACACATATATATCAACTTAATTGCTGCACATGTAAGTACCTGATTTCACATAATGAATACTTCAAGGAAGCCTATACCCCAATAGATATTAATTACTCTGTCTGAACCAGAGGCCCCACTTTTCTCCTAAACATGTTACATTCAGTGGACTATTGGATTTATGCTGCTGCTTGTCACTGTGCTGCCTAAACACTTTATTTGCTAAAACAAAAGCAAAAATGAAATCCCCAAAAGAGAGAAAATTTTTTGGGGGAGAGATGTGGGAAAGGCAGGATAGTTTTGGAGCAAGACTCAAAGAAAATTACCTTTCTAGGTTTTATTTGTATTGTTTTATTTACACCGTTTTGGTGTCAAAGGATAGAAGTATTACAAGTATTATCTTTGGAGAAAATAAACCCTTTTGCCTGGGTATATTTCTGGATAACTTGCATAACTCTTAATTTACACTAGTGCAGCTAAAAAGTTATTATTTTTTCTGGTAGTGGGTTTGTGCCATCACCCAGAGCTGGGTTTCTCCCCAGGAGCAGACCCTGCTCCCCAGCTCGGCATATGCAGCACCAGTAACAGCAGAGGTACAAACGCTTCCTCCCAGGAGGAAATTCCAGCTTATACAGGGCCACCCTCAATTTCAGAGGAATTTTGTATGATTTAGGACCACTACAAATTTCTGGTCATGATCACAGCAAGTCTGAAGAGGATGCAGCCTTGCAGGCTGGAGGAACATTAGATACAACAGCCCAGCTTGTGTTTTGCTCTGTTAAAAGGACACCATTATTTGAAGTCCCAAGTAATTGCTAAACAGTTACACTTCAGCAAACTTGCATGAAAGATATACAGGTCCCCAGAGATGTTCTGGCACAGGAGTGTTAAGTGCAGCATCCTTATATTTTAAGTAGGTGATTCTTTGCTACATAAATGTCCCAGCCCGCTGCATACACAAAGATGACCCTCCAGAGACATTAGCAGGCTTTTTACCTCCTCTGTGCCTTATTCACAGGCAGGCAGCATCCTACCTCCCCTCTCCAGCCCTGCTTTGCTTATTTGTGTTTATGGTACACAAGGCAGTAGATAAACAAAAAGGAGTTTTAGACACTTTCTGTTCTTAGGTAAACCTTTTAGTTACACATTAGGGAACAGAAGTGTGGTACGACCCTCTGTTTATTTGTGGTTCTTTTAAGTGATGTCCAGAGACCAACATTTCATGGTTGTTTGAAAGTTTATATAACAGTGGGAAGCTGTTAAACAGCAATTTACCTTCACTTTTTTTCTTTTTTTTTTCATCATGTAAAGGATTTGAAATTAACACTCATTCTACCACATTATTTTAGATATTATTCAACATTCTCCAGGTTTTCTTTTCCCTTAGAATTTATATTTCCTGTAAGTAATGATAAGAGCATTCATGTCAACAAATCTAAAATCTATTCGGTAACTATGCACTATAAAATAGTCCTTGAAATTTCACAATAAGTTGCTGTTCAGCTGTCTGAAAAAAATATTGTGATTAAAAAAAAAAATCTGCACTCTTCACATTAGACCTATGAACAAGGCAAAAAGTACTTCCAAAAAGAAATTTTTTCTTTTTACTTCCTTGCATTCTATTGAGTAATACGTAATCCGATCTTTTAAATTAACTGGATATGTTTTTTTTTAAATGCTCACAATGTTCTTGAACGTCTCTCGGTTCCTAAAGTTTGTCATGTTCAAACACTCTTAGGATCTCTCTAGCGCTACAATGCATTCAGGAAATAAGTTCTTCTTTCATATGTCTAAAATCTCCCCTTTTTTCTTTATATAATTTGACCCTAATTCTGATTCCTTAAGGGTCAATGGTACTTTTGCTTTGCTATAGGATCCACTTCTTTTACTGCCTTGTATAGCAGCAGCTCCTTCCAACACAGGACACTTCTTTCATTAAAAAAAAATTCTAAAAAAGTAAAGAAAAATATTCCAAATTAAATATATACTTTATTTAGTAACCAGCTTTTAATGCAAAGTCACTTTGGGATATAGAATATGTTGTTTTCCTTCAAATCATCTTAAACCTTCAAGCTAAGAAACATAAAACAATTTTAATGTAAATCATTTAGCATATAAATTTGATTTGGACTAAGAAATAACTGCATAAAAACTGCCAAAATGTTAATGCAAAGTATGCATTATCTTGGCTCCTTATATTAGGATGAAAGAAACCCCACTTTTTAATTATGAATTTAAGTGTTTGGAAAATAATTTTCAGCCTGAAAGACAAGCCAGTTTTGTTGTTTTTAAAATTATTTGTGTCCAGGAATTTTTCTGGGAGAACATAGATGGAATTCATAGTAAAATAAATTTAATGTAATTCCATCATTTTTTTGGAAAGCTCACATGACAGAGTCATATCCCATTAATTCGCAGTGATCACTAGAAGGCCAACTGAAAACTACAGAATAATAAAAACTAGAGCCAAAAAATTTAAACGGTTCACTACACAAGACCTCATTTATTTTAGGTTTTAAAAAAGACATGTTGTCTTCCCCATGATAACTCTGTGCAACAACTCTGACTTAAATGACCATTTTTTTTATGAAAACAATTACCTTTTAGGGTTATGAATTCTCACGGTATAATGTTATGTGTTTATATTTTTTCTGGAATACTTTTGGATGCAGATTCAGACTCTGCTCCAAACATGCAAAGTATTCTGCACTGAAAGGCAATGACTGAAACAAAATTTCTCTTCTAAAGTTGCTGAAAACTCCATAGCTCACGAAGACAAATTTGTCTTATTATCATTATTAGTATTTGTCAAGCTATACCTTCTATTCTCTAACTCTTCCTAAAAGAAAACCTTGGTGAGTGACAGAACAGCAAATCCAACACCATGAAAACTGGCCATAATAAACTTTGCTATAGTGAAACTCCATTTACGGGTGCAGCAAAATGCAAATCACAGAGCACGTTTATGCTTTTTGACCAAGCACACTACATTTACACAGCCACTTGAAACTGCTGACAGCCAAGTTTTTTAGGGAGGGAAAGAGCCATACTGAATGTCTTAATAGGTAATAAGAATAATAATCAGGATTTCTGAGAATGCTCCCCAGTACAGCTCTCGATAGAGAGTAAGCAGAGGGACCAACTGTAACTTTTAAACATTTAACTCAAGTTCGGCTCGCAGTTAAAAGACAGATGTGGTTTGAAAGCTCTAATTCACAGTTATTAACTTCCCCCTCCTCAAACACATACAATGAAAAAAAAAAAAGAGAAGATATTTAAAAGATATAAAGCCCTGTTTAGGCCAACAAGTTGTTACTTTTCTTGAGCAAGGACAATTTTCTCAGTACAATCATTTCCTCCAACAAGGTAACTCATGTAAACACCACCAGGGTCGTACTGTTTGTTCTGTGCTGCCAGATGGGGGATATAAACCATGCAGAAACAATTTCAGATTTCCACCCTGATTAGTTCATCTTGAATATTTTCACAGTGTGAATCTGGAAGTCAGAAGTTTACATAATGGTTATAAATTAGGGAGAAATCCTGCTGCCAAGAAAGTCACACTCAAGCAAACAAACTGTCTCCTTCCTAACGTGTTTTAGGTGTTGCTTATCAAACACATTCTCAGCTGTAGGTGGAAAAAGACCTTGAATTCCTCGTCGGTTTTTGGATTGCTGTTTTCCCACCGCGGGCTGTTTAGTCACAGCGGTGATTTACCCGCACCGTCCCCATCCCCACCCCGCGCCTGGTGCCCGGCCCGGCGAGCGGAGCTTGCGGCAGCCTGCAGCTCCCTCCGGGGGCCAGCGGAGAGCCCGCAGCCTCCCGAAACCCTCCAGAACCTCTGAGCCAAGCGCCAGAGAGAAAGTTCACTGAGCAAAAAACACCCCCTGCAAGTCCTCGAGTCCTTCGCACCGCAGTTTTGCTACAAGGCAGCTGAAAGGGTGACCTGTCCTGCACCCCTGAACTCCTCTCATCCACGTTGTGCCTTCCTGAGATTCTTCAGAGCATGACTTTGGCTGGTTTTTACTGTCATCCCTAAACATAAGCCTTAACCCCAGTATTATTTTACAAAAACTCAACATAATGCCAGTTCTTATTAGACTTGATGGTGGCTATGGTTGAAAGGAAAATAAAGATCACAGTGTGCCTGTAGAATAGATAACAAATACCCAAGTAAGGTTTATGCAGAGGCAACTCTCAAGGCACAGGCAGATGGAGTAGGCAAAAGGTAAAGTTTACTCATTCTTTCCAACTGGCTTGGCTGAGTGCTAAAGCCAGTAAAGCGCTTGCTTTTATTCAGAAATCAATTTAAAATCCGTCATGTGCCAGATATGTAATTGAAATTTCTGGTTATTATAAGCACAGGGGTAAATTCTGCCCTCTGGTACATGCACAAGTTCAGCTTCCCTTTAGGATCATCAGGGTTAATGTACATAAATGTTAGGGCAGAGTTTAATATTATCTCCGTGGAGCAGTGAACAACGTTAGGTCAAACAAGCCGGTTTCATTTAATACTAAGCATGTTTAAGGAGAAATGTCAGAGTTCAGTTCTGCTGGCTAATGATGTAAATCAGGAATCACTGAAGCCAGACACCTATCCTGATCTTATACCCAATTTGTGTTAGGATTACTCCACTGAAATAAATCAGTTCTTTACCAGGAATCCAACCTACTGACACATGAGCAGTTCATAAAATTTGTTCAGACAAGAAAATCATTCTGTGCAGGTGAGTAAACTTATTTGTGTGGTTTAACTACTTGCTAAAGTTACTTTTTTATTGCTGCTGCTGAAGTATTTTCAGCTGAAAATTACTACTCTTTTTAAACAAAGTTTTGCAAGAAACACCAGCTTCTTTTATCTTTTTTTTTCTTTTCTTTCTCTTCATTCAGTCTTTTTTCTTCCCCTCCTCATTTTCTTTCTCTTTTTTTCTTTTTTCTTGTCTGTTCTTCCCTTCCCCTCCCTCCACATACCATATGAATAAAAAAAAAAATCTCCTCAAACATATTTTTCAAAAATTTCCAACCAAAAGGTTTTGACGTTTTAATGAAAACACCACAGGTTTTGGGGTTTTGTTTTGGTTTTCGTGTTGTGTTTGTTTTGTTGCTTTGGTGGTGTATTATGTTGTTATTTTTGTTTGGGGTTTTTCTGCTGCTGTTGTTATTATTTTGAGAAGGAAAGGGCATGTTTCCCAGTTAATTCATTTACCTGGGAAATGAATAGAAAAGACAGACAAGTTTACCAGGAGGCAGCTGGAGCCCTGGAGCACAGTGGACACAATCCCTCCCTAGTTCAGCTGTGCCGCATTCGGTTGCGTTTTGCCGAGGGCAAGACCTGTGCTAATATCAGAATGATCCCCCGCGCCAAAGGACTTCAAATACTGAAAGCACACATTCGGTAGCATACGCTATACTTCCAGATGCGTTTCTCGTGATCCGTAGGTTGCTGATGAGTTCGAACACTCTGCCGAGGGGCGGCCGCGGGTGCCCTCGCCGGGCGGAGCGGGCCCGGCGCTGAGGGAGCCGCGGCCGGGGCGCACCTGGCAGACACCGGGAGAGGCTGCGGTGCTGCGGGCTGCAGGTTCCTCCCTCTCTGTGGCCAGGAACTGGGAAACAGCTGCTCTTTGGAGCGGGAGGTGCTGACGGGAACGTGTGAGCTGCCGGCGGTGCTGCCCCGGGCCGGGCCGCGGGTCCCGGCTGGGGCTTGGCATCCGCGGGCGCCCCTGGCCCCGCTCGCCTCCGCGCTCCTTCCCCCTCAGAAGCTGTGTAATGGCGCCTCCTGCCTACCGGCACAAGGAAGCTGCCTCTGGAAGCTCAGCCGACGAGCTGTTTCCTCTTACCCCGCCGAGCTCCCGCCAGGGCTGCAGCGCCGCGTCCCCGCGGGACACGAAAGGAACAGCGGGGTGACCGGGGAGCTCCAGGCCAAGGTCTCCCAGCCCCACACCAGGTGTGGCCCCTAAGAGACCCACCTGAGCTCCCTCAGGCCGTGGCTGGGGATGGACAGGCACCCTCAGAACCCAATAGACCAGGGGACTCGCACCCTGTAACTGCGGTCCTCCCCACTGTGCATCACAAAAACTTTGCAGAGATCCAGAGTTCAGTGGAGCTGCCAGGTGAGCTGAACTCTTATTTGCAGGCCCACGTTATGGTAGACGCTGTCTGCAAGGGCCCTGCCTCCTCTTGGGTTATTTTCCTCTGCTTCCTGCCTGCAGACCAAAGAAAACCCCTGGCCGGGGTAACAGCAGCCACCTGGATCACTGTCCTTGCATAACACCTGATGAATTTTGAGCCTCAGCACTATTTGGTGGCTATGGGGCATAGATGCATCCTCAAATTGGGGGTAAGGCAGAGTTTTCCACAGATAGTGACTACAGAAGAAGAAAGGGAAACTCAGACAATGATGATGTCATTCATGCCATTCTGATTCTGTTGCACACAGGTTCAGTACTGTATAGATTAAATTAATTTAAAGCAAGTGGCTTTTCAGAGGATAATGAGGTACCCAGACTTCTCTAGAATATATTCTGTGACAAGTTATTTGTAAGTATGTGTAAGGGGATCTGCCTTCATGTCTAGCTACAATTGCTTCATTTTTTTTTCTCTGTGTATCAGTGTGGCTCAACCAAAACTCAGGCCAAATAAGACAGAGAATACTAAGCATGTAGATTCTGGTCTGCCATACTTAACTCTGTAAATTCCTGATTTTCTCATTGTCAAATGTTTTCCTTGCCAAGTAAATGTCCAATACTCCCAGTAAGCCTGATAGAAAGTACAAATTTTGCAAATATAATTAGGACTTCTGTAGATGGTTTTAAACATGAGGCATAAGTTGCTCATGCAGATTTCCTCACATAATTTCTCACATATATGGCAATACATTCAAGTGGATATGGAAATCTCTTTCATTAACACTGAAACAGACATATTTTAATACTCACATCTAAATGTGCTGCCCCTGAGCTGTCTGTGCATGATATATAATACATAATAGATATATATAGTGAACCACCTGTGCATTTCAGCTGAAGAAGATGACAGTACTTCAGCCTTTTCAAAACATCCCTAAGCTATGTCAAGAAACAGTCCTGGTTCCACTCGGCTATGTTTTTCAGTCCTCTGGATGATATGTAGCTGCTCTATGAATGCTGATGAAATCAAAATGTATAGATATACCATAACTTCAAGCGTTTGGATCAGCATATAAAACAAATGTTCTCAGAATATCTCCAAGACTCACACTCCACAAAGCTCTGCCTTTCTTTTGTAAACACAATGAACTCAAGGAGGAATGTTTAAACTCTCCCTTCACACACACCTTTGCCCTTATTTTCTCTTTAGTAAAGGAAGAACCTCAGCTTAATGCAGTTATGTCTTTGGTGACTATACATCTGCAGGCTTTCAAGAGACAGTTGTTCTCTCTCAAGCTCTTCCTTTAGGTCCTAAAAAAACACAGACCATGGACTAGATGTGATTTAAATGGAGGCTTTCCCACCAAGGTGGAAGAACATACTCACCTGATTCCCAACGACGATACCTCTATAACCCATCTCTCATGTTAGGAATATCAGGCTCTGGCCATAATGTTGTTTCTGAGTCACCTCAATGCAGACCAAGCTTTTGTCACATCCTATTTCTGGATTTCACAGAGGATGTCTGTCAGAATTATCCAGGTGTGCAGTCAGCTTGTGCATTGGCGTCAGCATTTCAGATAATACTTATCTCTCCTTGTAACTATTTTTTTGTTCTTTCTTTGCATTCAGGAAAGTCCTGGAGGCATGTGGCCTGCAGCCAAACTGCTGCTGTTCAGGACTTTTAATGTATTCGCCACTCACATGACCAAAAATTGAAAAGAGAAGGGTTTTTCTGAGTTTCCATCAAAATCTCTGAAGTGTACAACAGGGAGAGCAAATATTATTTACTTTTACTTTTCTTCATATTTTTTTTCCAGTGATGCATTCAGTTTCATTTAAAGGAAAGAGAGAAGTGGAAGAAGTGAAAGGGAAAAGAATCACTGCGTTTGATAATTTCTCCATTTAAATATTAAAAAGGCTTTGACATTAGCTGGAGAATGCAGGGGTAGGTAGAACCCATTCTCAGGACTACTGCATGCTGGAATCAATTTTCTGGAAGACTGGTTTCGTACTGCCACATCACATCAGATTACATTTTGATTATTATATCTTTTTGACATTAAGAAAGAAAAGTATTTTGCTAATTTTTTAGTATAATTTACAAAAATATAACTGAATTCAGCAGACTTATTGCTGAAAACCATAAAACCACAAGAACTAGGAATGTGTTCATAAGTGTATTTCAATGTGACAGCCAATACTTTGCCAGCTTTCTCAAAGCTATTCACGGGCTTATTGGTCAAGTAAGAGCTAATTGCACTCTTCAAAAATCAGAGGTAACCCCTGAAGAGAAAACCTCATTTTATCTTTATCTCCAGGCCAGAAAATACCGTTAAAATTCCCAGCCATCACTACTGGCTTATGATGCCTTGTCAAAGTGAGTAGGAAAATATCTTTTTAATTCTATGTTCTTCTCCTAAAAAACCCCAAAAATAAATAAATGAATCTTGAAATGTTTTGACCTCAATGCAAAATAAACAAGCAAAAAAGTCATAAGATGAAACTGAAGGACATTTCTGCCCCCCATGCACAAAAAAAAAATTAGTAAAGGGTTTGTTTTTCACATTGAGTATGCAGCATTACAAGACATAAGGAAATCTTTTCTGAAAGTCAGAAACATCTGTAACTACAATTACAATGCCTATGGTACATTATGACTCTGACGTTTAATTGGAAAACTCACTGTACAAGACACTTAAAACAGAATCAAAGCAGGCTTTTTTAATCAGCAGCATCTATTCCAATCCTCTTCATCAAAGACAATGTGGGCAACTCCCTGGCTGACAGCATTGGGACCAGGTTTGTAGCTGATAGGTTTGTACCAGGTTTGTAGCCATGAGATTTGGCATAACACACCAGAGAAGTGGGCTCTGGTCTGATCAGACATTATTTGTTGGCTCTGAGGAGGAAGGGATGCTATCTTGAGAGACATCAGGTCTGTGGTTGCAGCTGAAAGGGAGCTGGCAAGTTTAGCTCGTTTAACAGCTCCATCTCTGTGGCTGCTTATGGGGGTGATTCGAGTGCATCAAGATCCACTCAAATTCCTCACCAACACCCTCCAACCGCCAAAAGTGGAAGATGGGAGAGGGACCACACATAGCCATAGCTCCTGCCTGTTAACAATTAAAATGTGCTTGCAAAAAATTAACAATGAAAATCTTAGCTATGTCATATTCATTCCCTCACACATGAATTATGAGGTGAGCCCTTACTTCTGTACGCATTTGTGATACCGCATTTCCCACACTGTAATGTAGTCTCCTTTTTGTACTTACTCAATGTAGGCTGGCTGGCAACAAATTATACACTTTGGGTTTCCATGAATATGTTATATGCACATAAATTGGGTATGGTGGGAGGAAGAGAGCCCATGGGTCAGGCACATGAATAAATAAGAAATAGAAGCAGGTAATAGCCGTGATATCATTCTTGTCCTTTCACAGCATGCTGAAAATGGCATTGTGTGAACAACCTGCACCCTGTAGCTGCTTGCATATATGAAGGCTCCAAATGAAAATTAAACCAATAACTATTGGACCACCTTTGGGACTTTAGGTTTAGGTTTCCCAGTCTGTCCTCGAAGTAAGGAATTGGCTGCACTTTATCCCCATGATACATTGGACAAAAAAATTTTCACAAAGTAGGAAACAGCAGCAAGAGCAAACTTTGGCAAGCAGAGACTAAAGCAGAGGTTCCCAGGTGATCTGTGCCCCACATCAACACAATTTGGTGTGGTGTGAGGTGCCAGCATCCATCAAGCTCCGGCAGCCACCTGTGAGGTTTACAGCAAGTCTGGTCACTCTGCACTCCCTTTGTGCCCAATGGGTGGGAGTAGGTACTTCTAGGGTACCAGCTGACTCACCTGACAAGCTGATATTGAAATGGGATTGTTCCCATCAGATCTACACCCATTTCATCTCCATTGGCTATCAAGGAGACCCAGAATGACTACCTCAGATCTAGGTGTCTACACAGAACACAGAAAATTAGGAGAGGGTCCTTCCACCCCAACTAGGAAATACAAACTAGGAAGTGAGCTTGGGTTTTTTCTTTAAAGGCCCAATAGCCATAGATCATGGAATGGTTTTGGTTGGAAGTTGTGGAGGGCTGTGAGCCCTTGGCACAAGAGCCCTCTGCACTCCCTTGGAGCAGAGAAACCTGAGGGCAAAAAGACTCTCCCCGGAGATAAGCCAGAGATAACCTTCCTCTGGGTCATGGTGACAAAGTGAACCACCTCCAGCATGCCTTGTTTCTATACGGTAATAGCCTGTACCCAGCTGGCTGATTGGTTTCTACCCCACCCCCTGCCTTTTCCATAAAAAGCCCCTGTTTCTGCCTCTGATTAGGGAGATTTTGTCCCTGGCCCTTCCTTCACAGGGGCTGCTGGACAATAAAAGTTGCCTCTGTGGAATTGCCAAATGAGGCTCCTGTCTCTCTGTCTGCGAGTTCACCTTGGGTGATTTCACAAAAAGCTGAATCACAAGAGCTGGAATCACTTGTAGCTGAGAGATTGCTACACTTGCTGAAATTACCTGCTACCCAGGGAGGCCTGCCACCACCCTTGGAAGAGTTGTTCTTTGCCGGATGCTCTCTCTCGGAAGGTCACAGCATACTGGTGCTGACCAGCATCGGACCCCCTGTGATAGGAAGTGACTTGGAAAGTTGCCCTCCTTAATTTGTTTCTTGTTAACAGAGAAGGTCTCATGAGTGAAGTGGTGATTGGTGACCATTTTGGCCACAGCAACTACAAAGTGATTAAGTTTAAAATCTATTGACAGGAGGAGAAGTGCCATCAAAACTTCCACCTGAGGAAAGCAGGCTTCAGACTGTGCAGGGAATTAGTGAATAAGGTCTCCTGGGAAAATGCATTTGAAGGTGCTGGGGTCCATCAGTTCTGGCTGCTTTTTAAGGGCACAGGAGTAGGCAATTGCTAAATGTCAGAAGGGAAGCAAATGAGGCAGAAGACTGGTTTGGCTGAGGAGGGATCTTCTTTTGGAGCCAAGGCAAAAAAGGAAGAACCATGGTTCTCCCAGTTGACTGTGAACTTGTGTGGGATCTGGTCCTCCAGCTGGATCCCTGTAAGTCTATGGGGCTTGATAGGATTCCCCCTGCCATGGAGACATTGGATGATCTTTAAAATTACCTCTTTCTACTTAGTTTTATTCTTTTTTCCAAAGCCACAGCCATGAAAAATTCAGATAGAATACACTGTGGTGTGCTGACATGCTTGCAGAAAGAGCAAGGGTTCTGATTTTGATGTGGAAGAGCCATTTTGAGGACTTTCCGGCCTGTTGGGAAGTTTCGGGAAGTGGAAGAATTGGAATGAAAATATAGAGAAAAAGTAAACTGATGCACACATAACCATAACAAGGAAACCTCTAGATGCTCAAAAAATACGGGTTAGTTCATCAGCTATCTTTATTGGTAATGTTTCTTGACTTCCAGTGTAACACGGGAATTTGCCTCAGCCCAGCACTAGTGCTGCTTATGAGGCCCCAGTGGTGGTGACCGTGGCGCAGCCTGCACCAGGTGGCACTGCTAGAGCTGCTCTGGAGGAGCAACAGGGGTTTCACCAGGAACTCTTGCAAGTAGCAGAAGAATCCAGGCCTAGTATATTAATTCTATTTAGCATATAGGATTTGGGTTTCTTGATTTTTTTGAGGTTTCATTTCTCTTTTTTGTTCCTAGGACTCCACAGTAATGTTTGGGTTGAAATTGTCAAATGGTAGTGCTATTTGTGAAAAGTTCCTGTCAAAACTGATTTATGTGATAAAATTCAACAAACTTCATTAAAAATAAACTCTGATGTGCCTTGCTAATTTATTATATGTAAGAAATGGTGCATTAATGCCTGGAATCACAGGGACCACATTATCACAGTGCTCTATTGTCAATATATTTTGTGGATTTGGACGCAAACATTTCCAAACTATACACAGAGGTACAAATTGCTTCTATTTCTGTGGATAAAAACTGGGGAATAATCAGATGATTGCAAGGCTTAACACTCTTTGGAGAGACATCTCAGTTTTTAGAAGTGTGTGAGTACATCTGTGACAGGGGTATTTTCTCCTTCTGCTCGTAGTTTGGTATGTTTAAAAAACCACCACTGAATACCATTATAACCAGATTGAGGAGAAGGAAGGAAGGAAGGAAGGAAGGACGGACATAAATAATTTCTTAACAGTGGCATTCTTTCAAACGAAAGTTTTCCTGTATATTTTCTAAATTTCAAGGTGTTTGAGCCCCTTTCCACATTTTCAAGTATAAATCTGAAAAGAAACAAACTATTTCTCTGAAGGTGAACTTGTGGCTTTTTCGATGACTGGAGTAGTATTTTGTTGTTTGTTTATACTGAGTTGGCCACATAACTCTCAGGTAGAGCATCTGTATTTCTGGACTTCTGCTCCAGTTCTTATGTCATCTGCTCAAGGAAAATGCTCAGACTGTCTGAGGATTGAGCAGCCACTTCTTTGAAGCAGTTACCAGTACAGCTTCTGACTCCAGCCCTCTGCCAGCACACATTCAACCAGCCTGCAGACATCAGTAGCTGGCTTTCCCCCACTCCGAGGTTTCACATTAAATTGCTGTTGAGACTCTGTGACATAAATTAAGAACAGAAAAACCGGTTTTAAGCTTACAGCTCTGAAGAAATCACTAAATGAATTCTATTTTGGCAGCTTGCTGCTCACAACTCAGAAAATACGACAGCAAAGCAAATCACATGTCCAGTGTGTGTTTTATAACCCTGCACAGACTAAGCCATCTTGTAGGCACATGCTTGACTATTTTTAGTGGCTGTGCTCCTGCAAATATGGCAAAGTCCTTTAGCGTTGGCGAGTCACTAGGGGCTACTTGAAAAGTAGCAAGGGATGTCAGTTGCTGGAATTTTGACTGAAAATAATAATACCTGGATTTCAGATTTGCTGCACAGATTTGCCAAAGAGCAAATGAAGTCAGCTCTGGCAATGTGACGATTCCCTGATTGCTGCCTCCAGCCATGAAAGCACAGGATCTGACTGTGTTTTATTTTCATCACCATTGCTACAGCATCATTTTAAAGGTACATGATGGCCCGTGGGAATGCCAGTTTTCCAGGATGTCCATCTGGGAATCAAACAACTCTCCTTCAGTTCCGAGCAGGCACTGTGGTGTATCCAGAGGACCTATAACTGACACGGCCCATTAGTCATAGAAACATCCCACTAAAATTAGCGGCAGCTTTTCATCTTTATGGGCCTCATGCCTCGGTCCATATGTAGAACATACAGAATGGATTTTTCTTTTCTTGGCATGTAACCTCGTCTTTCCGGTACTTTGGTTCCAGACCTTCATGAGCAATGCAGGTGGCTTTTGTTGTTCCACAGCTCATATTCTTGACAGTTACTGCATCTACACAATACTTCTGGATTCAGCCAGGCTGAAACATTCTCACAAACAGTTACTTAAGATTACCAGCATTAGCACGTAAATATAATAGTAATTAATAACACTTTGGCTTCTTGAAGATTCCTTATGCTGCTCTGTTGGCTCTATTTCAACAGCACCTAAAAAGCCAGAAGCAAGGTCTCTGCCCACCCCAATCTTGTTTTTAAGCTTTCTGTAGTTTGTTTTTAAGGTGTGCAACCGAGGCATGGGGATAAACTACTGTGATTTTCTCTTTGAGTGGCCAAGGTTTTTATGGCCACTTCTCATTTGGTACTGTATGTATTTATTCCTCTGTTGGGTCCCAGATGGAGACAATTCAGACCTGGTTTTTAGAGGTGTTGGGCAATTAATACTTTCCATGCGAGCCAAGTGGAACTGTGACCATGAGGTACTGTGCTAAATGTGGCTTCTGGTTTTTTGAAGAGAGCACACACAAGGCACAATTTAAACAGTGTTTAACTCATATCTTCACTCTGAATCTAAACTTATAGCAAACAGGACTTGAGTTACCTCTGTGTCATTTACAGCATTTATGAAATGAGTAAGGGATCCAATCAGATATTTTACATGGGCAATATATTCCAAAAAGAAAGTCCAAGACTTCTCAATCCTACCCTTCTACTTGAGTTTCTTGCTTGCTGCCTCAACATATAGGTCAAACACTAAATAAGAATCTCCTTTTCTTATTAAATAGTTACTCCAAAGTAGGGGTGAGGTTGTCAGTGGTGCTGTTGTGGCACTATTGCTTTACCTGGCACACTGGATTTTATTTTCCAGTGCTGTAAATACACAAATTTTCCAAAGCATTTCACATGTTTAGAAAGGCAAGACTATGCCAGGATGTCTTATTTGAAGTCCCCAAGTTTATATATCCCATTTTCTAAAAATAAAATAGAATATGTAAATTGCCTGGCTAAAACTCAGGGGGATACTTGGAGTTTACTTAACAGTAGGGACAGCACTTTTGTGCCATACTGTGCAACATATTGCAATGCAGTTAATGGCTGTTCCAATCCAGAAATAGAAAAGGTGATTCATTTTGGTTTGGAATGAAACAGCAGCATGTCTTGATGCTACTAATAAAAGCCTTTCGGGTTTTTCTCCCTGCAGGCTTCATTGCAATAATAGCAGTGCTTCTGTTAGCTCATTATCAACATTGCTGGCAGCGGAGGAGGCAGAATTGGTTGCACATTCAGATTATTATTGTCATTACAACACTTTATATTGAGACTCCTTAAACAAGAGGATTTATTATCCTTAAACAAGGATTTACAAGATGAGTTAGAGACAGTCCATCAATAGAAGCTGTTATAGAATGTATTGCTACAAGGACTGATTAGCCTTTGATTGACACCCTGCGAAAAATCTGCTAACTACCCATTACCTGTTTGTAAATGGAGCTGTAGCATGCAGACACATGCATTTGAGGAACATGAAGGACCATCTGGGGGATTGAATCTGCTTTCCTGCACATTACAGGTCACAACATCCTGCCAGAGGAGTTCTGCAGTGAAACAGAAGTTTCTGGATGAACTATTTCATCTATCCTAGAAAACCATCTCTTTTAAACATGAAGTTCTCAAGAATCCTTAATTACTCAATATTTAAGCTTGAAAAAGGCAGTTGCTGATGTGGTTTCAGATATTAGATATTAAATAGTCTGCTACAGCAAAGATCCTTCCACTACTGCAACCTTCTTCTCTCTCACTTGCTTTCTTCCACTTCATTTACATTCTATGTTCTATATAAAGTAATAATCATTACTTAAGATTTAGGTTTTTGTAGAACCTGAGCTCCATCCAAGCTAAGGATCAGTCATGCTGATGTTATTATGAGCAAATGCTAACCCATCCTTCCAAAAATTACATAGGCAACACTTAATGGATAGAGTAAAAATTAAAAGGCTCAGAGGCTGGCCACAGAGAATGGAGTAAATAAGTAATGGATACATGCAGCTCCTTGCCACTTTCATACCATGGTGAGTTTTCTCCCCAGAGCTGCACCTGCAGGGCTATATGCCTTGGGAGAGCCCTCTGGAAAAGGTCTCCCTCCCTCAGAGAGAGATGGTGGCCAGGCTGCCTCCTATGGGTAATTTGAAATAATGAATTAAAACCAAAACTAAGATAAAATAACAAAAGAACAAAATATCACGCATGCTGCATCACGCACAGGATCACTGGATTTTGGTGGTGTAGCAGACAAGACCTGTGAGATCTGCCCAAACCACTGGTGTTCCTGTATCCATGGGGTTTGTGTCATAGCCTCCCTTTCTTACAGACCACTCTTGCCTTCCACACCCCCTCATGCTTCCCTTTAGCAACCCTCCTGTGCTGAGCTTTTCTGAGCACACAGAGTGACCTGGTGTGGAAACCCCAGGGTTCACTTCATATTCCCTCATAAAATAACTTGGATCATCTCTTGTTCTCCTTGAATAAATGCAACACATTCTGCCTATTATTTTGCCAAGGTGTTTAGGAACAGTAAAGCTGGGAACTGCAGAGTGCTGGCAGGCCAGGCCAGGAGCTGTGCTTGCTGCAGCAGTATTCCTCCACCAGCTGGTTCTGCTTCCCTGTAATTTGTTCAGGATTTACTTCAGGACCTCTAAGTTCAGCTTCTGCAAAATATTTATTAATTTTTTTTTCTCTTTCTCTCTCTCTGAGAGAACCGTTCGCCCTCTATCTTTTTTTAGAAGAGAATAATTTGCCACTGGATTAGAAACAAATTAGTACTGTGTGGGCAGGGCAGCTCTGCCTGTTTCCCAGACACATGTATTGTATTTGCTAATTCTTTTCATCATGAAAATAGCAGAAAGGTAGAGGTGACATCAAATGTATGCAAGGAGCTCACTTAACAGAGGTAGATCTAAAAAAGAAATGAGGCTTCATCCTCCACAGTTATAAATGTGTTCCATTCATTGTGACTGCAGTACACTCCTAAGGCTGGTGACTTTGGCAAATTCATAGCTCAAACCACTATTGACATGTAGCTTAAAACAATCTTCTCAATTGAAAGATGCTGTTTGGTCTGGTTATTAATTACTTATTACACATATCTGCCTAATTCCTTGTCTTTTGAAAATGTTGGACTATATGCCTTGGTCATTAGATTTAATATTTGCCGTGTCCCTAGGACAGCGAAGGTTCTCAAAATTTTCCTAATTAAGAGAATTTGTGATGTAAGGCTAAAATATGATGTAAACTGAAAACAAAGTCTGTGATTGAAATAAGAATTTTTTTACCCCCTTTTAGAAAAAATAAAAGAATGTTCAGATTGTTCACTTCGACACACTTTGAGAGCAAGCCTACTTGAATATAATGCAGAACTGAAGAAAAAAATAACTTCAAGATAAATGAGGTATTTTAAATCAAGAAGTGTGTTTAATTTGATCAGAATTGAAATACCTTTTCTTTCATTTTTGTGCTGGCAAAACTAACAAAAAAGTCATTTTGTGTTGACCTGAAACAATTTTTTCCTAAGTTTAGACAGAGAGTGGAAAGATTAGTTATTTAGACAGCACTACTCCTAAATTCAAAGGCTGTGCCATTTCCAGCAGGCTATCCTTCCTGTCTTAAATGAGCTTTTCATCCTTATATATATGTTTATAACAACTGATGAGAGAAATATTGAGTAATCACATAGATCACAGTCAAAGTTTCAAAATTCCTTTAACTATTTGACCTTCCTTTCTTGGAAGGGGATCCTATGTGTGTGCAACTTATTCATCATTCCAGTTTATAATGAGATCTTTTTGTTGTTTATTGTGGCCACTTGTTGTTGTTTTAAAAATAAAACCTTTCCATATTAATCTGCTCCATCTCCTGAATTGTGGGAGATAATTTACAGTGATGTGCCTGGCCTTAAATAAATGCAGGTTCGCTTACAGTAGGAAGAACTGTTGGAAAAAATACAATGAGTTGGCCCCAAAATAAACATACCTTACTTTTCCATTTTGGTTCGGCCAATGGCTGTGTGATACTCAGTATATAGGAGCAGGATGTTTGCTGACCATCCTACAGATGTCTAATGTTTCAGTCATGCTGAATGAATCACTTTTGCTCCGTTGGCTCACAGAGAAGCAAATAATGTTTTTCTGATTCATCTTCTAGAAAGATATGACTTTGGAGAAGCTATTTATGAACTCAAGCACACTAAGCAATCTCTTTGTTCTTTAATTCCTTCCCCATTTTTCTACTTATAACACCTTTTCTGACTTAACCATGTGCAGCATAAACCTTGTGTCATGTGTTACAGGGTAGAAAATCTAAAATGCTAAACACACTAGTGCTCTTTGGGTAACACCTACAATCATAATGAAGTGTTTCCTGGCACGCCACACACTGTACCTTAAATCACTTTTATATTGGGCTCTGTAAGTGTTTGGGCTTTTTCCCTGTTTCACCTCTACGTTGGTTCCTGAGAAAAGGGAGCTGGGATGTAGTAGTCAGCCCCTGTCCAGGCAGCGGCTCTGGTAGAGGTATTTGCCACCATCATGTTCAGCAGAATTTGGTGTTGAGCTGAACTGTTCCTACAGGCACTGCCCCATGTTGGGACAGGAGCATCAGCTCTGTCAGCAAGGCTGCAGAGAGGGGAACCTCTGGCCAGAGCCAAGGAAGGAGGGGTGAGGGGATCTCGGTGGCAGAAATATCTTTTTCTATCACAGCAGGCTCCAAGAAGAAGGATTTGTCTAGAGATTAGCACTAAAACCCCAGTTCAGAAACATTGTTAAGCACATGTGCAGCTGAGAGCAAGGCACTTAAATGTCAATGGGTTTTCTCACGCTGTTAAAATGGGTATGCACTCCAGGGGTTATTAGGGAAGATCTGCAATTTTTTTAAGGACAGAGAATTTTTAGAGATACCTGAGAGAATAAAAGACAAGAAAACTGAAAAAGAAAAAAAGTCATTACACAAGGAAGAAAATCGTACAAATGTTGATAATTAACCAAGAATTCAACAATGCTGACAGAAACCTAGGAAAGATGATTTAGATTAGATATGAGTCTGAAATGAATTGGAAATACTGTGTGTCTCCAAAACATGTTACAAACACCTCAGTTGGGAAGATAATCATCTTTTTCCTTGATTATGCTGGAATTAAGTGTGACAGCTGTGTATTTTAATTGGCTATGAAGATCTTCATGTTCAGACCTTACATTTGCTGACTGCTGAACATTGTCCTAAACAGCCTGATCATCTTGATGGCAATGACTACCTACAGGCCATAGGTTCTATTCAAACTAGATTCCTTGTAATCTTGTCATTATTTGAAAATTACCAAATAACAATTACTGGTCGTAAGAGAAAGACCTAAACTTGCATTGCAAGTCTGAGAGAAGTAGATATTATTTGATCTCATATGTGTTATCAACACTGCTTTCTGTAGATTATGATGGTCTATTTATCAACAATTAATTGTATCTGCCAGTTTATTACTACCAAACTATTAACACTGTTGCTAGAACCATCCTTCTGCAACTCTGCAGATTGTATAAAGTTTTGCTGCTCCAAAAAATTCCACAGTTCTGCAAAAGATGGTTTTGTTAAGGCAACTCCAAGAATTACCTGTATCTGTGTCCTCAGATTTATAGAATTCATTTAAAATGAATGGACATTAGTATCAGGATTGCGCTGCCAAGCAGCAGCAAACCAGCAAGGGCTGGAGCTTCATCAGGCTCGCAATCCTCTATTCTGGGGACACAAAAATTCTGCAAGATTTCTCAGGAATCTAGATAAAGAAAAGGAATATCTACCCAGAGAAAAAATCTGTATAGAAGTGTACATTAAAAAATAATGCTTATGTAATTGCTATTAAATATTAATTAATAAATATTGTTATTAAATAAAATGGAAAAATAAGATATGACTAGGAGGCAAGTTATATGAATTTAATTAAAATAATTTTTAAAGTGTGAGTTAAGCAGGACTATAGAAAAACATTTGATTTCTTCCTTTCATTTCAGTGGC